>NC_139230.1:213360099-214650679 GCF_977018435.1 Lepisma saccharinum | reverse complement strand
ATTCGACAAGTAAAAACAAGGAAAAAATGCCATGTGAAAAAATGTCGAAATCGGCACCGTTTTCGAGTGACAGGCATGCGAAAATCGCCTCACACCATGTGTAAAGCACAATAACTCAAGAAGGAAGAAAGATATCAATGTCGGATTAAGAGAATACAAAGAAAGTCGTGCCTGATGAATACAATGGTGCAGCAATTGAGGCCCAGTGTAAATTGCGCAAGGAGACTCTCAAAGAAAGTGGGGAATCCCCTGATGGAAAATACAGGAAATTTACTACTATTTTCTACATAATGTTGAGTTCGGAATGTAGGCAGTAAAAATTACGACGTATGTCCACATGTCCTACTAATGCTGGGACACCGTCCCACACTCGGGAAATAGGAAATTCACCCGAAAATGACACTATGCCGTCAGATTACGCTGAGATTGATTTCAGCTAATTGATACAGAAAGCCCCACTAGAGGCGCTGTGGGAGTGTAGGTCACCTGTTACGTATTAGTGTTGGTGGATACTACGTAGAGAGTGTAGTCGACCGTTGTTCTTCCTGTCTGTTCTGCGTGTCGCAGCGTAGGGTTTAGTCTGGCGTGTGTGTGTGGTTGAATTGCTCCAAGGAATATGAAGCATGGCGTTCGTATCACGAACGTTTTCCCCATAGGCGGTTACCAGCACATGCACTCTTTCAAAGACTTGATGCTCGACTGCGTGAAACTGGATCTCTACTACCCCGTAGGTGGGATTGTAGAAGACCCCGCACTGTGCGCACTGTGCAAATTGAAGAGGACGTGTTGGACGCGATACGAGACCGTCCTGACACCAGCACACGTGTCATTGCTCGTACGCAACAATCCCACCATAGCAATATGTTCCGCGTTATTCAGGAGGAGGGATTGCACCCATACCAATTGCATAAGGTGCACTACATACTGCCCACGGACTTTCCCCTACGCATGGATTTCTGCCAATGGTACGTGCAACAAACTCTTGCCATTCCAGATTTCCCAACAAGAGTTTTGTGGACCGATGACGCAATGTTCACCAGAGACGGCATGTTCAATAGCCACAACAGCCACGTCTGGGATATGGACAATCCGAATGCAATCATTGTGCGCCATCATCAACATAGGTTCGCAGTGAATGTGTGGTGTTGCTTAGTAGGTGACCACTTGATAGGCCCGTACATTTTGCCCTCTACTTTGTGTGTTGGGAATAATCGGGTGTTTCTACATGACGTATTACCTGAACTTTTGGTAAACGTGCCACTGGCAGGTAGACAACGTATCTGGTTTCACCCCGCGGCGCCCCCGCACAATTCGACCGGGGAGCCAGGGCCTTACTCAACGATATTTACGGCGATCGTTGGATTGGCAAGGGTGGACCTTTACCGTGGCCACCTCGTTCCCCCGACCTCACACCACTGGATTTCTCTGTGTGGGGAGAAATGAAAAGGCTCGTGTATGGAACCCATGTGGAAAGTGCTGAGGATCTCGTTGCTCGTGTAAGTGCCGCTGCTGGGACAATTGTTGACAGGCCAAAGGTATTTTCGCTTACCAGACAATCAGTGCTTCGCCGATGCCATCTTTGTCTTCAAGTCAATGGCGGACTTTTTCAACAAAGTCTCTGAGTATACCGGTCTTTGTGAGCCCCTAACAGCATAGCATAGTGTCCTTTAGTGAAAGGTGCGAGTGAAGATGCTGGAGATCGCTGTACTTCATACCATCGATCTGCATGTGCGGAGGTTGTGCGCTTCTCAGTGGAATCCCTTCAAGATGTGCTGTGTCCGGAAATGTTACATGCCATTGTGTGCGTTTTCTCGCCATTCTCCTTCTTCATTCCTTCGAGGATTACCCTCTTTCTTTCTGGAGCTCTCTTGTAGTATGTACAGCCTGACGACATGTGGCCATTGTTTAACTTTTGTTTTTTGTACTGCAAAGTAGTGTGTCAACATTAAGGGATTGAAAACGTTTTTTTTGGTGTTTTCTCGTATTTTTTCCATTTGGAATTGTGTCCCAGCAGTACTGGGACATGCAACAAATTGGTTTCTTTTCTTCTTCGTACCGCAATGTGAACCGTGTACAACAGGAAATTTGCAGTTATTTTCCTATTTCCCGAGTGTGGGACGGTGTCCCAGCAGTAGTTAGACATGTGGACATACGTCGTAATTTTTTACTGCCTACATTCCGATCTCAACATTATGTAGAAAATAGTAGTAAATTTCCTGTATTTTCCATCAGGGGATTCCCCACTTTCTTTGAGAGTCCCCTTGCGCAATTTACACTGGGCCTCAATTGCTGCACCATTGTATTCGTCAGGTACAATTTTGTTTGTATTATTTTATTCCGACATTGATATCTTTCTTCCTTCTTGAGTTATTGTGCTATAAACATGGTGTGAGGCGATTTTCGCACGCCTGTCACTCGAAAACGGTGCCGATTTCAACATTTTTTCACATGGCATTTTTTCCTTGTTTTTACTTGTCGAATCACCTCCCAAGCGTTGTAAACGGAATTTTGCACCACCCTGAAACACACACACACACAGATATATTATATACATACATACATATATATATACAGGGTGTTTCTAAAGGTCGTTTACAACACTTGGGAGGTGATTCCTCACACGAAAACAAGCAAAAAGTCTAAGTTCCATTTTTACGACTGAGGCTTCGTTTCCGAGATAGGAGCCTCGCAAAAGGTGACAAAGTGAACGTCACACCTGACTGGGACGAATACTATAACAGATAGAGAGGCGGTTCCAAGGGAATCATAAAGGAATCGTATGTGCTGAGTCCGGAAGTCACTATGAAAAGTTCACTGCACGCATGCGCAATGGAGTCCTCAAAGGAATTGGGGATTTCCAGCAAGAACAATACATGGAAAGGGTGTGTAACGCAGCAAGAAGGACCGTGACAATGAGAAATGCGTTCAAGACAACACATCCCGACCTCAAACATCAAAACATGAGCACCGAACACAAAATCCGAAAAGTTGAGCACGGTTGCATACCCCAGTTACACGCGAGGAATGAACGAATCATGTCATGTGGCATACGGGAGACACATTACTCCACCAGGAGGAGGGAAAGAAAAACACAATATCAGATGATTGTGACAACGTGTATTTTTACACGCGACAACTACGTAATATCCCCCCCCACACACACACACAACAAACTACAAATGCTACAATGTCTTATGCACAGACAGTGCGTGTCACTGTACACCAACTGAAGATGTCACTTTCACCACACAAAGGGGGTGGGGAGCAATACCAAAAGTGTTCGCACGCGATCACTGTGACGTAAAAGAGACCAGTTTTGGTAGCGCTGCACAGGCAAGTCTGGCTCTCGTAGTCTACGTTTGACCTTCATGACTGCTGTTCCCGCGAGAGGAGCTCGAAGGGTTGGTTCTCTCCGGCAGTCGTTCCAGTCGTGTTGCAGGTGCTGGGATATGATCAGCAGTTCGCTCTAGGTTGTCATACGCATTGAAGAGTACTAGTATGTTGTATTGAAAGAAGTTGACGTGGTGGAGTGGGCAAGTCAAGTATCGCAACAATTGGTCTGTGGTGTTCGTACGGTGATACGGCCAATTTGTGCAGTGTGCCAGTGTTAAACAAAAACAATACTTTGCAGTTCCAGCTCCCTATTACACAGATGGCTGCGTATACGACCCAGCAGCTAGCAGACATGCATCTCAAGTATGGGGAGCACGTGGTAATAGCCGTGAGGCAAGGCGTCTTTATGGAGAACGCTTTCCACATAGACGTTTACCGTTTCACACCTTCTTTCAGGTAGTGGACAGTCGACTGCGTGAAACAGGGTCAGTATTACCACCGCGGCAAGAAGTTGGAAGACCCCGAAGTGTACGCACACATCAGTTTGCAGAAGATGTGTTAATAGCGGTCGCAGAACATCCTGGCACCAGTACGCGAGTGCTCGCTCGGGCACGAAACACGTCTCATGTGAATGTTTGGCGAGTGTTGTCAGAGGAAGGAATGCACCCTTTTAAACTGCAGAAAGTACAAGAACTGTTACCTCGTGACTTTCGCCCTCGTATGGAGTTTTGCCAATGGTTGTTGCATCAGCTGGACACAAACCCTCACTTCGGGGCAAACGTATTGTGGACAGATGAAGCCATTTTCACCAGGATGGATGTCTTCAATAGTAGAAACAGTCATGTATGGGACTTTGACAACCCACATGCACTTTTTGTGGCCCATCACCAGCACAGGTTTTCAGTGAATGTGTGGTGCGGGATAGTACATGATCATTTAATTGGACCATACATTCTCCCTGTTCGCCTGAATGGTCGCACGTATCATGCATTTCTTAGTGGTTCTGCCTGAACTGTTGGAGACCGTACCTCTGGCACTGCGGCAAGAAATGTGGTACCAACACGATGGTGCACCAGCTCATTTCGATTGTAATGTACGACATTTCCTGCATGACGTGTATCGCAATAGGTTCATTGGTAGAGATGAGCCTGTGCCTTGGCCACCGAGGTCGTCAGATCTCAACCCTCTCGATTTTTTCTTCTGGGGAGAAATGAAAACCCTCGTATACGACACACCTGTCACATCAGCTGAGGACCTCGTTGCTCGCATCAACGTCGCCGCCGCGGCGGTAGCAGATACACCTGGCTTGTTTGCTCGTACTCGACAATCCTTGATTCGTCGCTGTCATCTCTGCGTAGAAGTAAACGGCAGACATTTTGGAAACCGTCTGTGATTATTGCCCTCGGCAAATCTCAGTGAGAACACTTTTGGTATTGCTCCCCACCCCCTTTGTGTGGTGAAAGTGACATCTTCAGTTGGTGTACAGTGACACGCACTGTCTGTGCATAAGACATTGTAGCATTTGTAGTTTGTTGTGTGTGTGGGGGGGGGGGGATATTACGTAGTTGTCGCGTGTAAAAATACACGTTGTCACAATCATCTGATATTGTGTTTTTCTTTCCCTCCTCCTGGTGGAGTAATGTGTCTCCCGTATGCCACATGACATGATTCGTTCATTCCTCGCGTGTAACTGGGGTATGCAACCGTGCTCAACTTTTCGGATTTTGTGTTCGGTGCTCATGTTTTGATGTTTGAGGTCGGGATGTGTTGTCTTGAACGCATTTCTCATTGTCACGGTCCTTCTTGCTGCGTTACATACCCTTTCCATGTATTGTTCTTGCTGGAAATCCCCAATTCCTTTGAGGACTCCATTGCGCATGCGTGCAGTGAACTTTTCATAGTGACTTCCGGACTGAGCACATACGATTCCTTTATGATTCCCTTGGAACCGCCTCTCTATCTGTTATAGTATTCGTCCCAGTCAGATGTGACGTTCACTTTGTCACCTTTTGCGAGGCTCCTATCTCGGAAACGAAGCCTCAGTCGTAAAAATGGAACTTAGACTTTTTGCTTGTTTTCGTGTGAGGAATCACCTCCCAAGCGTTGTAAACGACCTTTAGAAACACCCTGTATATATATATATATATATATATATATATATATATATCATCCTCATCTTTGCAATTAGCCAAAGGTGGCAGAAAAGCAAATTAAAATAAACCAAATCAATCAATCAATTATGGACACATTTTAGAATGAATAGCTAATCTTGAATTTCAGTCTGCCCATTTTTTGTCTTGGTCAGTTTATAAATATTGTGAATGCTTCTTACAACATCGCAAGTATCATTAATGTTTTGGATTTTGCTCAGGCAAGATTCCCAAGTTGTTGTTTTCAAGTAGTCTCTCTTAACAAGGAACGCTAGTGGCAACCCTGCCATGCACCCCTGATAGTTATGTCAGAGCAAGCGTTTGCTGTGTTGGGTTGCATATGTACAGGATAGATTTTAAGCGCTTATAGCTCAGAAACTAAGTGCTTTCGAGGTAAATTTCATAGGGAAAAGTTACTTGTTTTTATGATATCTACCAGCACCCAAGCATGGTTGAAAGAGTTTTGCGACACCCTGTATATAATCTGATTGACATGAAACAAAACTATATTTTCAGATGCTGACTGACTAAAAATCAATCTGAAGGGAGGTGAATGTCTTATACACAAAAACCTTGCGGTGTATTTTATTTAACCTGGAAGTAAAAATATAAATTAGCACATTGCATTTTCCCTTTGCTTCGGTACTTTAAACCACCAATGAACAGATTTAATCAATTTTTTCAACTAGTGTCTTGTAATTTATGAAAAAAAATCAAGGTTTCATTTTAAGAGCAAAAGTAATTTTAAGTCATTTTTTTGAAATTTTGAGGTCATTTTTTAATGATTTCAAGGTCATTCTATAGGTAAACAACTTCCGAGCTCTAGTTATCACAAATACAACGTTTGTGACATTACCACCTCTCCTCTCCTATGATATATTATTTTAAAAGTATTACTGAAACATTATGGAACAATGAAATCTCTAAAATGACTCGGTTTAATCCTTATACTCTGAACTTGTATTGTAGACAGTTTTGAGAAAAGAAAAAGAAAACTAAAAGCAATGTAGAGCGTAGCATAGAGCCTGCAACATGGGGAAAATTAGTTTTCCATCCACCATCTTAATATACATTGTCCAATTTGCTCACAAGTTTTCTAGCTGCAGAAATAATTTTACCTAAATGATTCCAAATTTACAGCAGATATAATGGCCACTAAATAGATGACTTAGCCCTCTGCCCATCCACCGTAACTCATGCACCATATTTTGATAATTTTATTGTCAAATTATAGTGCAAGTACAAATGCTTTTGTAAGTTTCATGCACAAAACTCAAAACTGTAGTCCATTCCAAGGTTTTAAAATGTCAAAAATGAACAAAATATGAAAGTATACAAGTACACTGAATTTACTTGAGTACCCTACACCCTTAAAAAAAATAACCAAAATTGAGGTAGATCATGAAAATGCACAACTTACATGGGTGTAGAGCTCCTAATCAGGCATAAATAACATTTATCTTGCACAGGCAAGCAACCCATTATGATGAGAAATGAGAAAAATCATTTAAAGAGTGTTCCGATTTAAATTTGTCACAATTAACAACATTTCAATAAGGTGTACTCAAAGTTTATTACTTCAATTCATTGTCACAGGTGAAACTTCAATGTGCCACTATGGTTTCCCCACATAAGGAAGTGACTGATGACCAAAGTGCTATCACATTTCAAAATTATAAGCAATGCTCAACTATGCTGCATCAATCATTGCAAATGTTTTATCAAAAAAAAAATCTGATACTTTCTCTTTTTTGTTTCTTGGATATATGTTATTTTTATTTGTGTTAAAAGTCCATTTCTAGCATGACCTGAGGAACATACCCTGAAAAAACCCACTACTATGACTTGTACTACATTCATTATTTTTAATAAGCTCTGCTAAGCCTTTTCTTTACAAGTTTTCCAAAAATTGTTGACAATGATAGAACCTCACAAGTATTTAAAGCAATAATTCACAACATGTTCTGGGGAAAAAAAAAACACATTTTGACTGGGTTATTGGTGGTTTTTTCGAAGTGTGGTTTTCTGAAAAAACCCACGTGGGGGAAAAATGGGCTGGGCCAACCCTGTTAAGAGGTATACTAATGAAAAAAAAAAAAGAACTGAAAAATAGTTTGTAGTTTCAAGAAGTGACACATTAATTATTGCCACATGGGCAGACCAAATTTTGAAAATCAGGCCTTTGCCCCCACATTAACCCTTGGATGCACATTGAGGAAAGCTTTTTACTCATTATTACATGTAAAATTTCAAATTTTCAAAAACAAGCAGTGGTTCAGAAGTAGTCGCAACTTTTATAAACTTTTGTACCATCTTCGGACAACAACTATGGAAACACATGTTCATCTAACAATTGGAGGTAACCTTCTGCATTCAAAGTTCCTTCAATAAAGAATGGACCCACTACATGAGTACCTCATACACCACACTAATCCATAACTTTCGCTGAGGCAACTATTTTGGATGGGTCTAGCCAGTGTGGGTTTGTGTCTGACCAGTAATGATGGATTTATTTGTTTACCTCCCCATTGATGTAGAAGACCACTTCATCACTAAAGAGCAGATGATCTGTGAAACAAGGGTTCATCTGAAATTCCATCGTTCCCCACTCAGCAAATTCCACTTGATGAACTGTTGTTGCAATTGGATTTTGTATGGATGCCATTTATGCAGTCAAAATCCTCGTTATTGATGTCTGCTAATCCCACATTCCTGTGACGGTTGATGGGTGCTACGTTGAGGACTCTTTGCAAATGATGCAAGAACAACACTTGAAGTTGGTTCATCTGTAGCTGTCTCTGGTTGTCCCACTTCAGTTTATCGGCAACTGTGCTGGTTTCCCAAAATTTAATGATCAACTTCGCCACAGCATTTTGTGTGATTGGTCGTCTGTCAGGGTGATGTTATTTGAAATCGTCCACAACAGCATGACAGGATTGCTCACCAGACATCAAGATGATCCCAACATGTTCTTCTAGCATTAATTTCAAAGTCTTATAAGCCACTTGGAGCAAGACAAGTAGGGTTCAAACAAGTGCCCTTCAGAGGCTCTGTCGACAAATTTATGTCTTAATCAGGCTTAGGATTATATTTACACAAAAATGAATCATAGCAATGTGTTTCTCTTGAAATTCTATCCCCCGTTCCCATTTAAAATACTGAAGTTGAATTCAAGATGGCCACCATTTTGGTCACATAGCTTATCTCTGTATCATGTTTGGGTCTGTTTTATTCCCGTTTCACCATCTGTAAATGTTTTTGATGGGTGTTTCTGTACTTATGGACCACCCTGTATATTATTTACATTATGTAGTCTTTGTAGTGTAGTGTGTTGCAACAATTTTTATACTTGCAGCTGTTTATACTGTTCTCATTGCTGTCACATCATGCAACTTTAGATTTACTTTTTTCCATCATTAGTGTTTTTTTTCTCTCTTATTACATAAGTGTAATGTCTAACTTTCACACGCTAGAGTCTAATTCTGATAGGAGTTATTGATAATCCCCCATTTAACCGGCCTGCACACACCAAGAAAATTTATATCAAATGTGCACTATCTTTAATATTTCTTCCACTCTAAACATTTAAACTGTAGATATTTCTACACTTGATTTGCCCTTATAAAACAGGGTCTCTATCAGTCTGGATAACCTGGAAAGGAAGTCAAGGAATTTACTTCTGAAAATGTCAAGGAAATTTACTGAGTTTCTGGTAAAAATACGATTTTTGAAGTAGTGCATTAAAACTAGGTTTTTGAATAAAGAAAGGCCAATGGAGAACATTTAAATTTGATATAGTGAAGGTTGTCAGTAGTTATAGTAAAAGTTGCATATTTAATACTCTAGTAAAAGGGGTCATATTTTGAATTAATTCAAGTAGAAATTACTACAGTACAGTGCTATTGGCATTTGTCATGTTCTTGTTGCAAATTTTGGGTTGTGTTTGATTGATGTTAGGATAATACATATGTTAGTAATTTTTTCTTCAATTGTGTATTATTTATGCTATAATTATGATTTTTCATATAAAAAAATCTTTATTTACCATTACCGTGGTGGCCGCGGTGACTCAGTCGGTAATGCGTCTGACTACCATGCTAAAGGTCCCGGGTTCGATCCCAGGCTGGTTCAAATCCGGGAACTTTTCTAACGATGGAAGCGGCCCTGGTGCCCACCCAGCATCGAATAACATGGGTACCTGGGGGAAACCCTGGGGGGTAAAGGCGGTCAGGGGCATGATGCTGATCACATCACCCCCACTCACGACCAGATCAAGAAAGTGTGGGGCGTTACCCTCACACCCCCTATACGCCTTCATGGCGTGGTGCTATGCACAGGGGAGCACTTTACCTTTTTTTTACCTTTTGTTTACCATTACTCAAAATGTGGCAAGTAATGTGTAAAAGCTCACCCCTGATGCTCTTATCCAACAGTTAGTTTCTGTTCAACTTCCCTTCTTGTAATTACTTTTAACATGTAAAGTAAATATTCTAGAAACTTGTTTGTGTGGGATTCTAAATGCATTCAATTTGTGAAATCCTAAAGTGACACATATTGCTTCGGTGTGAAATCTCCCTAATTATTTGAATCCATGTAGTTGTAGGAAGTATATTATCTATCTTTTATAAATCAATGTAATTTAAGGAGGCTGCAGAAAAAGCAAAGGTTGGTATCAAGTTCATTGATGACCAGAAGGTGGAAGTTTTCTATTGCCGGCTGGAAGAGAAGGAGCCAAGTCAACAGCAGGTGATAGATATCTCTGTCCCAGATGATGTGATGGACGAATTGAGAAGCCATTCTAGTCAGGATATATGTTCATATGAGTATGTTTTTCTTGGCCATTTTTATTCTCTTGAATATTATTGATTATTGTGGATGTAAAATGTAAAAATGTAGATTGTGTGAATGTTCTGCCTGTCCACTGACCTTCTTTGTCAGGAATGAGGCAACCAGTTGCATTATCTGTTTCGGATATTTCCATAGCTGGCATACAATCTTAATTGAACATTATCAAAGTATCTGCCAACTGGAAATTCTGCATGAATGTTCTTTGTTGATGTGAACAAATTGCAAAACCATGATTTAGGACAACGAAGCATTCATAAAAGTTCAGATGGCTGTTTATCACAGATGTTTTGCTCCAAGTTTTACCCATAAGCAGATGCCAGTTAAAATATATTTTGGTGATACTTATGGTGGAAAACAAAACAGAACACACAACAAAGCTTATTTTGTCAATATTATTTGCAGAGTAGTGTATCTACAGTATGTAGAAGGCACAGCAAGTGATATGATGGCACCACTTCTAATTTTCCCAATGCTGTAAGCCAGGAACTGACTGCTTTATGACTGAAATTTTTCTTGGCTCCATGTAAAGCAATGGCTTGGTGCAAAACTTTTCTTCAGCAATAAGTATTATAATGTAATGCAAAATTTGCAAATTCCCATTCTAGCTTCAAATCTATCAAACTTATTAGAGCTGTAAGTTCATTTACTGACACTTTTTGAATTGTGTTCTTAAAGGGAGGGTTTAAAGGAAATTTGTCATGTGGTAATTCACATGGATGAAATTTTGCAAAAAATATGTGACCATATTTAATGGAAGATTCACTATTGCACTTGAAATAAACAATATACAGGGTGATTATAAAGTCTCTATACATTTTAGCGATATCGTTACAAGATACATTTCTCTTGCATGCTATGTGAAGCAGTGGTAATCATAGGAGAAGAAAACAAACATTGTTTGTGTTCGTCTGCATGGAAAGACACATGAACAGGTGTGGACGGACTTCACTCAGAATTTCAGAAAACCAGGCCCCACCAGGTTGGCTATTAAGAACCTGGTCAACAAATTCAAGCCAATAGGTAGTGTTGTGGATGAAGAATGTCCTGGGAGACCAGCCATAACACTACAAATTATGTACAGTGTACAGGACACGATAACATGTAGTCTCACCGCATCAACCAGGAGACTCAGTATTCATAATCCCATCACCTACCAACTGTGGCTCATAGCACGGTGGATTGGGTCACACCAAGCTTCTTACTATGCACCAACAGGATGGGGCAACACCCCATTTTGCCATCATCGTGCATGATCACCTAAATGAAGTTTTCACCGGTAGATGGATTGGTTGTGCCTCGCAATGGGGCATTACCTCTCCCCTTCGACCTGACCTCCTTCGACTTTTTCATCGATGGGTTTATCAAGTCTAAGTTGTACGTGGTGAAGATCCACAGCATTGCCCAGTTGAAACAACACATTCCAGCCGCAGTTGCTGAGATTATGCCAGCTATGTTGGAGAAGGTGTTTTGGAGTATGGTGGATCGCTGGCATCTGTGCCTACACTTGAGGGGTAGCCACATTGAGTTATACTGATTTTGTGTCCTACTGTGATATATGTTTCAGTACATATTGTATTTTGTGCAATAAATCCTGTTCATGCAGAAATGTATAGTGACTTTATAATCACCCTGTATTGTCTTTAACTTCTGGTTATATTCATTAGTATCATTTTTCATGTTCTTAATTTATTTAATTATTTTAATTTATTATTTAAATTATCCATGTGCCATTGTAAATTCTGAATTAATAATGATAATACTATTTAATTTTTATTACAAAAATAGTTATTTTTTTAGCCTTGAATTTTTAGAAAATTCACCTTGAAAACCTGGAATTATACCTGAATTTTAAATGCATCATAAGAATACCCATCCTAGTTTACCCTTTACATATCCGATATGTTAGAATAGGTGAAGGGTAAGGTACACAGTGGATAATGTCCAGTTAGACAAGTATCCATAACATGTGCCAACACATGAGGACATTTTCCCTCGATAAAGTTTTAAGTGATTCAGTATGATGTGTGTAGAAACCTCATGGAGAAAAGTAAGCAGTCTTGCATTGAAATCAGGCAACAACACAAAACACCACACAACATGAAGTTAAAGTTCTCTGTTGTCAAGCTAAAAAAAAGGAAGAATAAAAATAAAAATTCAATAAGATGCGCGAACTGAACTGAATACCAGTTGGAATAACCCTTCACTCTAAGGGAAAAGGGCCTACATATCAGACATGCATGCCATTATAACCCCCGGACTAAACCTAGCCACCCTCATCCTTTGCCTTCCCGAAATTCACCCACCAACCATGCAGTAAACACTGCCTAAAGTACTTTTCTCATTGACGCCTGTCACCTATCACTTCTTTCTGGCTGCACTGATGTCATCTGTTTTTTTTCTGTGAACATGCAGCCAGGCTGTGAAATAATTAACTTTTCTTTGCGTGTTTGGTGTTTACTGTCTCCTACTTTATATATTAAAGACAATAGGGCAAGAGTGACGTAGGCAAGACCCTTGCTCAGCATAAAATATATGTGCTCCAACTTGGCAGGAGCATTGCGTCAACTTGGGGCTCATGCACCTCTGAGTATGAAAAAACAAGATACAATGTCTCAGTCCTCTCATTGCTCTACTCTGTCGTCAATCATAAGTGTGCAAGTGAACTGTATCAACCTGGGAGAGAGAGAACTCGAATTACGGCCGAGCAAGGTGAGTGAGTGGTAATTGTCTTACCGGTTACAATCTCTCTCAAATATCCAGCCTAGTATTAAAATGTGTGGAACGAGACGACTGTCTTTTCATTAACGATTTACCTATCTCCTGGTACAGTCTCTATCATCCCGAGATAATAGGTGTGAACAAAGCTGAAGGCTGGAAATGAACACGTTCTCTATGCCTCTAGCCAGCGACTATATTTCAAGGGGATGAGAGATTAAATATTTTTGTTATCCACTCTTCTGGCTCTTTTGCCCATTCTATTCCCATGTTTATATTTGCATATACAGTGGGTCCAATTCCTTGCGAGGCCGAGGGATCGTGAGAAGTGTGGCGGGCGCCGCTAGTGGAGATGCTGATATTTTTGACCAGTAACGTCCCGCTTATTTTTATGGACATATCTTTAGCATGCAGATAACTACTAACTAACTCTCTAGCCGCCTTGAACCCGAAGGTTCGTGGCTGCAGCAACACAGGCCTTCCATCTGTCCCTATCCTGACAAGATCTATATACTCTTTTCCATCCCTGCCAATTTCCTTTAGGTCCATCTCAACACTTCGTCTTGCCCTTCCTACAGGTCTCCTACCATCAGGTTTCCCAACAAGAATTCTGTAAACTCTTCTTTCCTCTCCCATTCGTGCCACATGGCCTTCCCACCTAAGTCTTCTTGAGTTAATCATTCTAATAATATCTGGACATGTACTTCTAAATTATGTAACCTTCTCCACTCACCCGTCTCCTCATCCCTTTTAGGCCCAAATATTTTCCTAAGGATCTTATTTTCAAATACTCTCAATTTATGTTCCTCTTCCAATGTAAGAGACCAAGTTTCGCATCCATATAATATTACAGGCAAAATTACTGTTTTGTATATTTTAACTTTTAGTTTCTTAGATATTAAACGAGAAGACAAAAGTTTATGAAGAGAGACAAAACATGCATTTCCTGAATTAAGCCTACTTTTTATTTCCTCTTTAATATAATTTTCACATGTTAATATTACTCCTAAGTATTTGAATTTGGAAACTGGTTCAAGCGAGTTGTTATCAATAATTAGATTTTGATTATTACCTAACACTTGGTTTCGGCCTGTAAGCATATATTTAGTTTTCTCTTTGCTAACTTCCAAACCTATTTCTTTAGATGCTTTCAAAAATACTTTAGCATTCTTTTTAATTGTATATTCATCATCCCCCAGTAAGTCTACATCATCTGCATATGCTAACAGCTGAGTCACACCGTTTAATTTTAGTCCTTCGCTAGTTTCTTTAACCTTCCTAACAACGTATTTTAAGGCAAAATTAAGGAGAAATGGAGATGATTAATCTTTTTTGTTTTAACCCATCATGAATTGTAAATTTGTCAGACATATCCACACAAATTTTACTTTCTGTTTCACAGGTGCATATTTTTATCATATTAACAAGCTTCTTAGGTATTCCAAACTTGACTAATATATTATATAATTTATCAATTTTGACCGATTCGTGTGTTTTTTTAAAATCAATGAATAGCTGATGGATATTTTGATTATATTCCCACCTTTTCTCAAGTGTGTGTCTGATGTGAAGAATTTGATCTGTTACATTTAAATCCACATTGATAATCACCTATAATTTCATTAGCATATGGAGTTAGTCTTGCTAAAAGAATGTTAGATAATATTTTATATAGCATATTGGTTACGTGTGTGTTACTCATGATCTATAAATAAAAATATTTTATATGTTGTTGAAAGTAGAGAAATTCCACGGTAATTATTGCAGTTCATTTTATCACCTTTTTTAAACACAGGAACAATTATGGATTCTTTCCACTGTTGAGGGATTTCTTCTTTATTCTATAGTAAACAAATTAATTTATGAATTTGAGATTTTAAAGAATTCCCACCATATTTAGTTAATCCAGCTGGTATTAAATCAATGCCAGGTGATTTGTTATTCTTTAGCCTTTTAATAGCATCTTTAACTTCAGTCAAGTTAGGTTCTGGAACTAAAAGTTCTGCTGTGTGTACTTCATTTACTTCTGATTTATCTCCTACATGAACATTTAAAAGGTCATTAAAGTAGTTCTTCCATCTATTTAAAATATTGCTTGGGTCAGCCAAAAAAATGCTGTTTTTATATTTTATCAAGTTTACTTTAGGTTGCCACCCCTTTCTAAATTCATTTACACCTTTATACAGGGTGTCATTTTAATGGCGCCCACGGACCACAGATTCGTATAGAGGACATCAAAACAAATAACTTTTCCCAGTAACATTTTTCTCGTTGGTGCGTCGATTCGATGCTACAGCCGTTCAAAAAAGACCGTTTTGCCGCCTGGATGCTGGCAACCCAACACAACATTTGATCGTACCTGTGACGTCATATCCTGCGGCGAAACAGCACACGGGAGGGTTGCAAGGAGCACACAAATTTTGTGAAAATGACAAACTACCAACCACATTATTAGCTGTAAAACGAAGCGAGAAACACGTCCAGTAAACCGAACATCATAGCCTACCAGTCAGAAGATCAGCAGTCATTTCAGGGGAAGGGCGAAGTGAACCAATGATATGAGAAATGGTAAAAAACGTATTCGAAATGAAATGTCAATGTCGGATTTTGTCTCAGCCTACATCTAAAATATCAACAACAATAAATTTTATTGGACTTAGAGCTTACACGTGGCTGTTTACGCCCAACTACATGTCAAATATTTGCAAATCTCGTTGCAAGGTTGATATCTACAGGTTTGTGTCCAGATGCCATGCGGTACTTTTGTGCTGATAAAGGAAGTATCCGAGGTTCAAGTTGTTACATTACGGCTAGAACACGTACAACCACAGTAACAATGTAATGATGAATCAGTAGCAAATATACTGCGCTGTTCACAGTTGCAAACTATTACATGTGTATCCGGTGCATAGATAAGCACATAGTCGTCTTAGAACTTGTATTACTACTACTTATATCCCTGTATTTTCAATCATTTTTGCCACTTGCCTCATAATGCTCTGAATATACAATATATTATCTGTTGCTTACCTTTGGAATTTTGAGTTCTTTCATTTGTATTTTGTCACCTGTTCAGTGTGTCACAGACAACTAGTATCAGAAGAACGAAGTGGATAGACTAAATTGTAGATGCCAACTTGGTAACTAGATTTGCAAATATTTGACATGGAAGCTGAGACAAAATTCGATATGACCACTTCCACTTGAATTCTATTTTCTTTCTACTATTTTTCTTTTCGTTTGTTTACTTCCTGTTAGGTTACAGAACGTGTTTTCTCGTTTTGTGTTTCGGTACATAATGTGGCTGATTGTAGCTATGTCATTTTTCACAGAGTATGTGTGTTCCTGGCAACCCTGGAATGCATCGCTTCACGACGGGATATGACGTCACAAATGCTATTAAATGTTGTGTGTGGTTGCCAGCATTCAGGCGGCAAAACAGGCTTTTTCGAACGACTGTAGCGTCGAAGCGACGCACCAACGAGAAAAATGTTAGTGAGAAAAGTTGTTTGTTTTTATGTCCTCTATACGTTTCCGTGGTCCGTGGGCGCCATTAAAATGACACCCTGTATAATTCTCTGATATTTATGTTTTTGCTGTTTGTTTCAATTTCGTTAATTTTACTTCTCAAGTAATCTCGTTTTTACTTCTCAACGTGCGGTTAACTTCTCGCTTTATTCTATTATAATTGCTTAAATTTGTATCATCAGAGTTATTTAACCACCTATGTCTAGCCTGATTTCTTATTTCTATTAGATTATGACATTCATTATCAAACCATGGCTTCCTTTTTCTCGGTTTATGGTATCCTATACTTTCTTTAGCTGCTGATTCTATTTCATTACGTATGTGCTCCCAATTCTTATTTACGTCTGTTTCATTTATATTTTCATCATCATTTAAATCCTGCAAAACATCAAATCTATTTGACAGTTTAATTTGGTAATCTTTCTTAATTCCATCATCAGCAAATTTTCCTGTGTTACATTTTAGAGCTTTTAGATTTTGTTGCTTATGATTTATCACCTAGAGTTTTTCTCTTAATTTAGCAATTACTAAATAATGGTCATTGACACAGTCAGCACCTGTATGTGAATGAACATCAATTATACTAGTATGCCTTCTCTTGTGAATGAGAATATGATCTGTCTGATTATGAGTTTTACCATCTGGAGAAGACCAGGTATATTTATGGATATCTTTATGTAAAAGTGGTTCTTTTCACAATTAAATTCTTTGTGGTTGCAAAAGTAATTAATCTTATACCATTATCATTACTTAATTCATGAAGACTTGCTTTACCAATAGTAGGTTTAAATGCCTCTTCTTTGCCAATCTGTGCATTACAATCACCTAACAGAAATTTCATATCATATGGGGAAAATTTATCAAAGACCTGTTCTAACACTGCATAAAAATCATCTTTATCGTCTGTTGGTGCATGAATGTTTATTAAAATACTTTAGCATGCAGATATTTAATATTGCAAAACAAGCACTAACCTGTGTTATAAGAGTTGTTCAAGTGATGTCCACTTACATCTTTTGATGAAATTTTGATCCACACGCAAAAGTTTGTCCTTATATTGTCTTTTAGTTCGTCGATACTATGAGGGTTATTTCGGTATACAATTTTTTAAGGTTCCCCACAAATTATAATCACACACAGTAAGATCTGGCGAACCTGAAGGCCATAAACCTCTAGAAATTATTCTGTCATCAAATACCTCTCTTATAGAATCCAAAGAATCAGCGGCAGTGTGGGCTGTGGCCGAATCTTGTTGAAAATACCCATATTTTCTCTATCTGATAACAACTGAAAAAACGGTGCAAGTTATTTGGATGTGGTACCTCTCTGAATTTATTGTGTATTCAAAAAACATAGGGCCTATTATTCTTTTTGCAGTTACAGCATGCCACATGCCAATTTTTGCATCATGCAACAGAACTTTGTATATTATTCTGGGATTTTCTGTGCTCCAGTATCGATAGTTCTGTGAAGACACATGACCACGCAAATGAAACCATGCCTCATTTGAAAAAATGAATAACTGTGGATCAACAATACCATCAACAATATTCTGCAAAACCCAATTACAGAAATTTACTCGACTCACGTTGTCAGGGGACCATAATTCTTGCACTATAGAGGCGGTACGGTTTTAATTTTAGTAGCTTAGTGGCTGTATGTGCTGATGATTTTCACACACCCACCTCCTTAGGTTAGAATCCATCGTTTTTCCTTAGGGGTTCTAAAATGTAACGATCCAGTTTCTTCGTAATGTAAGGACAAGACATCTGAATTTCTGTACAAATTGCCTACACATGTCTCGACGTGAGTCTGTTTTCATGTAAGTGTCATACATAAAAATTGTTTGTTCTAACTTGAACTTCGCAGCTGGCATTTCAATCTCCTCACTTCCACACAACACACGCACACTGCAATTACACAATGAAATAGCAAGGCAAGTAACCAAAAACCACACTCTTTCACACAGTACGAAATTAACATGCTCTTGGTTCAAGGTGTGTTCCTCACTCCATTCGCAGCTCTGTCGAGGGCACCTGTAGTCACGAAGGAAAGAACAACTCAGGCTTGGAGCTTTCAGATTGCAAACAATGCTCATGACAACCATTGACTTTTAACGATTTAGTCTGCAATGTAATCTTGATACAGTGTTGCACATTTGCGACCTCCAAACAAAATGCTTTTGAGGGTAAACTTAAGCAGGTCAAAAATGTCTGCATCTCCGCTAGCACCACCAGCCACACTTCTCCCGATCTCTCGGCCTCGCTAGGAATTGGATGCACAGTATGTATAAAATGTAATAATGTATGTTATTACTATTATTACTACTACTACTATTATATTATTATTATTATTAAATTTTGTAGAATTGCTAATTTTAAAATTGTGGTGAAATGTCACTGTCACTATATGTTAGCTATTATTACCTTAAAGTATATTTCTCTTGTATTAAATTGTAGAATTCTGCCAAGACCTGCATCTCTTAGTAATGTTCCAAAGCGGCTTCCCAGACCTTTTGCACAATCTGAAGATGACGTGTCCGGTACTGAAGGATTATCGCCTGGTGTAACATCCATGTATCATGTTTGTAAGAAAGGACGAAGTGCCCATCGTAGATCCCTCTCACGATCCATATCAATGAAGTACACCAGCATCAGAAGAAGTCAAAGATCTTTGGTAACATGCACTGAAGATGAAAATTCATTTGTGGGTAGGCATTCGAAGAAAGATAAAGAAAGATCTCTCTCCAAGGTGCACAGGACAAAAGCAATGCATGAAGTAAGAGAGAAAGGTATATCTGATGAGAGTATGGACCCAGTTTCTCCTGAGCATAGGCATGAGTTGAAAGTAGAAAGTGATAAGCAAACAAAGGAAACAAAATATGATGAGGAGAAGAAAGATATGAAAGGGGATGCAAATAAAATGAGAAGTAAGGCTGAGCATAAATTTACGACAGGTAGTAAACATTCTCAAGACAAAGAAGAACTTTTGCATCACAAGAAGAAAGCAGATTCAAAACTACTGTCACGCACTGATGGCAAGGGGCAGAGAGAAAACTTATTGAAGGATGATACATCTGTTGGTGCTATATCAGTTTCGTCAATCACAAGTTGTGGAGAATTGGCAGAGATCTGTATGAAACCAGCATACACTGCAAAGGAACGGTATCAGGTGCTGGAAGCTCGTGATCGTTTGCTGAAGCTAAGTAAGTGTTCATTCTTAACATTAAAAATGTAATTTTAAATCTGTACTGAAAAAGTAGCTATGCTCCAAGACAAGTTAACTTTGCAGTAGGTTTTTGTGTATTATTCCTCATTATATCAGGTCACAGCTGCTTCTGTGTCCATCTCACCTCACCTGCAGAGCTGTTCGTATTGCAGGGACTGAGCAATTGGGAGTGTTGGCAACATCTGAACACTTCAAAATCCAAATGTGCGTGTCAAGTATTTCTCTTCTTTCTGTGTCCTGAACCATACATTATTAAAGAGATTTCTGTCTATCAGTTGTGTTAGCTTGCTTTCATGATCGTTGAAATATTAACTGTTACATTTTTTTATATTGATTCTGAAAATTCTTCAAAACATAAGGATATATGTGTGTGTCAGAGAACCAGAACTAAAAGGAGGGGGGGGGGGGGGGCAAGTAGGACAGTCACTGAGGAAAGAGAATGCTGACCATGGCAGAGAGTAAATGACACCACACACAAATTTTTTGAGGGAAGAGCAAGAATCACTTTGATCAGAGGAAGTAGAAGTTCTTTTTTGTACCAGGAATGTTTTTAGGGGGAATCAAGTTGTTGTTTATGGTGCATTTTAGTTGTATTTATTACTCTTAAAGTTGTACAATGGACAATTCATCTTTTTCTTCAGTTCTGGTTCAAAGAGACTAAGAGTACAAAATCTTAAGTTGCATTGTATGTAACCTTCAAGACCAAATAATAAAATACAATAATACTTGTTTTTTTTAAAAAAATATTTGTTTATTATTTTAAATCATCAGACATCCAGTTGTGTTGAATTCTTCAAGTACTTTCCCAAATACTATGGCTTTTTTCTAATTTATTATTGAAGTTTACATTTTAATATCTAAAGTAACTTTATAGGTCATTTTTTAAAACTTTTAAATAATCTTAAGTTAATTACAGGTCAGTTTTGAGAATTTTTAGGTCATTAATTTCTGAGCCCTGCTTGTCAATGTAAAATTTGAAATCAAGGCAGGGCATCCATCAGATGCCGCTGGTATGTGTATTGGCATTTTGAGAATATGAAATGATCAAAATTTGAAATGTGTTTTCAGTGTTTTCATTAAATAACTATGACTGTATATACTATATAGTGACTGTAGAAGGGAAATCAGTGTTAATTAATAATAGCATAAACAAAAAATACTTCATCATTGAGTTATATACTGTATATATTTAAATTAGTAAAAGTATTATTGTGCTAATTGTTCTCTGTGTGTCAGTGACTGAGTGTGTAAAGTGGTTATCTCTTAATCTCGTCACTGAAGTTTCTGGGTTTTGAGTGAGTATTCTTTGTGAGTATCAATTCTTTGCTTTTTTAAAAGTCCACTTTATACACAGAAAGGTTAATCAGGACTGGGCCTACAGTTTAAAATGGTATCCAAAATACTATGTGCCTCCACCGGTTACAAACCCCAGAATTCCTTGATTGCAACTTGATGACTTTACCACTATGCCATCAGTGTGACAAAAAATACAAGTATTGTAAGAAATGTACTTAATATACTGTAGTAACATATTGTAAATTACCCAATAAAGAAAGAGAGAAAGTAAAACTTTCTTCTTTCTCAATTAGCAAGCTTTGTGTAGCAACAAGAGTTTTCTTCCAGAGGAGCATGTGAGTCATTCCATGCCAAATCAACACAGATATGTGCAATTTCCAACCTGACCATCTAGGATCTTCATGAAATTTGTGGAGTTGAAACTATGCATGGAACTTAGTAACTATGAAAATTTTGAGTCCTGGGTGTCTTGTAATTGTTAAATTATTCAAGGTCAAAGTTCACACAAATTGCCCTTTTTGAGCCCGCTTAGCTATACTAAATGTGCTGTAACTCCGCCCCCATTTGACCTAGGAACCTTAAATAAAGTTTATTGTACAGGGAATTAAACAAGCTTTCCAATGATATATTACGAGCCTACATTTGGGTAAAATATATTTTTGTCACGTGACCCTGACCTTTGACCTTGAATATCTCAAAACATGTCATCTCCAAAATTCGTGAAAAAAATATATTTGGTCCCTCATACCATACTCTAAAACATATCAAAAAATCATTCTGGGACTGCAATGGGATGTAGCTATGTGACTAATAACTGCTTAATTACATTGTAGAATGTGGCCCGAATGTGTGTAAAGACCCACATATCGTGCAAACCAAGGAAGGTAAGAAGTAAGACACCATTTGTCAGGAGTGCTGGGGTATTCAGGGCCAATTACACTATTATGCAAGGATTCGAAGGTAACAAATAGAAAAAATTAAGATGTTTGGTGCATAAGGCAGCAGCTTATTTATTGAGGCATTTACTAAGGCATTAAATTAACTAAATGAGTTGAAAGTGAGTAGCGATTACAATGGACAACCAACTAGAATGAGAAGTAAATTAAACAACTGTAACTATAACTATTACAGTAATATAACTGGACGTTTGACCATAAATAATATAAAAATACATTACAAAACATGCCAATAATGAACCTTCAAACTGCAGGAGGTATGAACAATAACTTCAAGTTCAAACTAACTGAAAAAAAATAAGAGAATGCGCACAGACCTTACACCAACAATAATACTGGCGTACAAGATATTCGACCCTTTGTATTTCTTGTGGCGACATAACGACGTAAGTTCTTCTTGTTGGTGCTCTGACATCAACCTTTGTAAGGATGGCTATCTTGTCTACAGCGAATAAGTCAGATTTCTCAGGATATGTAAATGAAGTGGATGACCCATGAGGATGGAGAAAGCTGAGTGTAACCCGATGTGTATCTTTGTGCACATTTAAAACACATCCTAGCCACCAGTGACCATCGTACATGCACGTAACAAACCCAGTAATATCAGTGGGCTCTGATTCATGTCGCTTTCTCGTCAGTGATTCCTGTTTCATGTCAACAGAATGTGAGAAGACTTTTACATGAATAGTAGTGTGGCTATCTGACACAACACAGTGTATCTTTTGTGTACCTGCAATTGTACGAATCTTTTCAAATCGCTGTTGAAGGAAGGAAGCCTGTTCACTGTATTCCATATTAGTAGTGAAATGAAAATAACACAATGTAATATTTTGTGAACACCATTCAAATAACTATCTTGGTGTGATGATCTGCGAGTTGTATGAAGACTGCAAACTTGCACGGGCAGCAAGTCTCTTGACAGTACCAGCGATACCATCACATGGTCCTTTGCCGTGTGATGTGGCAAAGAAATACCACTCTGCCGAGACACTGAAATCAGTATAATGGTAACATATGTTAACAAAATTCTTCCGGTTCTTATACTGGGCTGCAGAACCATCAGAAAAGTAATTAATATGCTTAGGTGTTCTATTGAAGTGGGATATAAGAAACTTTATCAAATGGCACTGGAAAAGATGCATACTGACAGTATCATGCTGAAGGTATTCTGATATTATGACAAAAGAAATGTGATCTAATGCACGGGTTTCATAATTTCTGTAATAAGCAACAAAGGGATGAATAGTGGCCTGTGCATTGTTCCAATGGAACCCCTGTACTTCATCCTGGAGAACAAATGCATAATTCTCTGCAAAATCACACAAAATAATGTATTCATAATCACAAACCTCCTTCAAATCCCTTAGGAAGCAAGACAGCTGGGTTGCAATGAAAGAATGAGGCAGGAGCTGTTGCAATTTTTCTTCAAGAATTTCCAAAAAGTCTTGTGCAGGAGAGATAACTGATTGGAGAGTTGTCTTGTCTGTAGATGTCCACATGTGGTATGTTATTTCATCAATTCCATTTACTTCAAACAATTGAGCTATATATTCTATTGAATGAGATGTACCAGGGCAGCTCTCACACGATGACAGGTAGCATTTTGGCTGTGCAGGATTACATATTATTTGTGCAAGACAGTGTTTATACGTGTTTAGTGGCTAGTGTGCATCCCGTGTCAACTCTCTTATTCTCGAATCCTGTAACATTAGCTTCACATTTTGGTGTATAGTGCAAATACATACATTATGGGTACCACTTGCACCAACCAGAATGCAGTTCTTGGGTCGTAATTGACAAAATTTAGACAGTCCTATTTTCAGTTCTGGATTCTCATCTTTAAATGCTTGATACACTTCTTTCAGATTTCCTAAAACCAAACACTTCTGCTTGTGAACCCTGGTTCCATTTTCCTTCATGGACACAAAATCTTTCTTTCCAGGCAAACATCGGCTTATGGCATCACTGTTATAGAATGCTGTCACCTCGAGCACAATATTTTCACTTAGGACTTGCCCAGGTCTAGGATTAGGGGTTGCTAGTATACCACGTTCTTTTACTAACTGTTTCGCCTTCCTTACTAAATAGCTTGAATTTGAATTTGTTTTCAACCTGTCAAATTCTCCAACTTTTTGGTAGAACTGTCAATATCTCAATCTTTTTACTGTTTGTAACACTACTATTGAATTTCTCATTCAATTGATTCACGATTTCAGATTCCACATTTCTTTCACAACTTTCATTTCTTTCCACACTGGATATGCACGTATTTGTCAGTACCTGAGTAACTCTCTTAAACTTTTCCTTTGGATTCTTGGAATTTCTTCCTTTTTACTGGCGACTCACCGAGAAATGTAAGACTTGCATTTAATGAATCTAAAGCAACACTTGAGGCTACATAAGTCTCATACGTCTCTGATGACAGTGGACTAGAAGGGTCCTGCAATTCTGTGCTTCCTGCATCCTTGGATGTACTTGAAGATGACAATGGCCCTTTCATCTGTGAGAGTTTCTTTCGACATTTGTCGCATATCTTTTGCTCCGTACTTATACCATGAACTATCCACACTTGCACATTATGTAGATATTTCTTGTATCTTTTGTGTTCCATCATCCCAGAAAGGATGACAACAGTATAGCAGCTTCTCAAAATCCATCTTCTGGGTTTGTTTTCTCACTAGCAGCTTAACTGCTGTGTCCTGTGTAACTTGAAAATACTATTTCTGGAACCCTGACTACTTATTCACTGACAGGTAATGTGTGATAAGTTAGGTATTCCTGCGATTGGCTTTTGTAATTGGTGAAAACAAGAATATCTGCGATTGGCTTAGTGACATTGTTAGCTCGCTGCGATTAGTCAAAATAAGAATGCCTATGATTGGCTTGTTGGCGTGGCAAGCTTACTGTAATTAGTCAAAATAGGAATGTGTGGTATTTGAGTAATCAAAATATATAAGTTATTGGAATTGACCGTAAGAGCAATGGGATATTATTAAAAATCACATTGAGTGACCTTAGTTACGACCATCATTGTTTAGTATATCACTTAACAAGTGCTATTCTTCAATTTACAATGATATCATTTTCGTCTCTTGCGATATAATTAACAACAAAATTACACCAATTCATGGCTCAGATTGACAAAAATTAACAAAGGGTGGCTTTGATCAGTCACATAACTACACATATTATTTTGTATCTTCTGATCCCATTGCAGTCCCAGAATGATTTTTTGATATGTTTTAGAGTATGGCATGAGGGACCAAATATATTTTTTTCACGAATTTTGGAGATGACATCTTTTGAGATATTCAAGGTCAAAGGTCAAGTGACAAAATTATATTTTTACCCAAATGTAGGCTTGTAATATATCATTGGAAAGCTTGTTCAATTCCCTGTATAATAAACTTTATTTGAGGTTCCTAGGTCAAATAGGGGCGGAGTTACAGCACATTTAGTATAGCTAAGTGGGCTCAAAAAGGGCAATTTATGTGAACTTTGACCTTGAATAATTTAACAATTACAAGACAAACGAAACTAAAAATTTTCATAGTTACTAAGTTCCATGCATAGTTTCAACTCCCCAAATTTCATGAGAATTGGAGATGGTCAGGTTGTGGTCTATGTTTATTTCATATGGAATGACTCATGTGTAGTTGACACAACATGGATGGTCTTACATTACTTTAGCAATCGCTCTTTTGGTGATGTTTGTGTGTATAGATCACATATCAGCATTGTGGCATGGGCTAATCTTGCGTCACTTTCAGGCTTAGAATACACAACATTTAATTCCTTCAATATTCTAATCATAATAATAACTTTGTGTGCTGAGTTGATTGTTACAACTTGTGCTGCTTTGTAGCCTTTGGTATTGTTTTAAAGCCTTTATCAAGTATTTTATGTTTTTTACTTGTAGTTTTTTGTTGTTTAAAGAACCTCATTCTTGTTATATTTTGATATTAGTGGGACATTCTACAGTCTGGTATTGAAACTGTACCATACCTGAAGATATACAGCTTTTGTATACAGGTTGGCTCAGTAAGTCACTTAACACCCCCAGTACAACGCCACTGCGGCATGGAACGTGAAAATGGCAATGACCAATCGTTATCAGGCCAAGGGGGAACCACATTGACGTCATTCGCATGGTCGGCAGCCATCTTGATGTCCGCCATCTTGAATTCAACTTCAGAAATTTAAATGGGAAGGGGGTCGTGCGAAATATCAAAATGGGCTAGAATTTCACCAGGAAAACAACTGTGACATTTGTTTTCACCTAACTTTAAATTTAAGGGCGATTTCCGCATGGGAGAGTGACACGTCCTTTCCTTTTTGCTTAAATGTTTATTGTTCAAATAATCGTTAGTATGTGATTATGTGGTACTTATTGTTAGACCAATCACTGAAAATGTCCGGATATTGACTTACCGGTATGTACATATCTTGTAGTATTGGTTGGCATGGGAATTACAATTGTGTTTTGTCTTTACATAAAAGTTTAAAAGAGTGATGATATGAATTGATCGTGTCAAGAGTAGCATATTTCCTTTTTCACTGATCTGAACGAAAATGCCACTAACACGTGAGGAACGGATTGCCATCATATTGATGTCAGGGGAGAGAAGTACGTGTGACATTGCCGCAGACTTCAATAACCGCAATTCTGCAAGACAACCGGTGTCACATGTGGCTGTCAGCCAGTTGCTGGCAAAGTTCCAAGATACTGGATCTGTGGATGACAAGCCGCGACATGGACGTCCGAAAACAACCACGGATGAGGGTACTGCTGTAGCGGTGTTGGCATCATTTGCAAAGTCCCCAAGCCGTAGCACACGGAGACTGGCGCTGGAAAGCGGTGTCAGCAGGGGTTCAATTCAAAGGATTGTACGTGACCACCACTGGCATCCGTATAAGATACAGCTGCAGCAGCACCTTAGTGAGGACGATCCAGACAGGCGTTTGCAGTTTTGTGAGTGGGCTATAGCACAACTGCAACGTGACCATGCCGTCGGTAGCAAGATTCTGTTAAGTGATGAGGCTAATTTTTATGTGTCGGGAGAGGTGAATAAGCAAAATCTGCAGTACTGGTCACCCGAAAATCCACATTGGACAGATCCCAGCAAGGTGACGGGAGGCGGGAAGCTAATGGTGTGGTGTGGTACTTGGGGTTCCCGACTTGTTGGTCCATTTTTCATTGAGAGCAACTTAAATGCAGAGGGCTACTTGCTTCAGCTACGGGAGCAGATCTTACCATCCTTACTGTCCGAGGATGGAGCTATCCTGAATGGTTCCAGCAAGATGGTGCTCCACTGCACTATGGGATGATAGTCCATCAGTACCTGGATCAACAATTCCCTCACCACTGGATTGGTCGCCGAGGGACTGTGGAATGGCCTGCATGCTCACCTGACCTGACACCATTGGACTTTTACCTCTGGGGACACCTGAAAGTCATGGTGTATGCTACGAAAATCAAGGATCTGGCCCACTTGCGCACACGCATTGTGGATGCCTGTACTGCAATAACTCCTGAGGTTCTTCAGAATGTGGTAAGGTCATGGGAGAGACGATTACACGTGTGTGTTGTGCAAGAGGGATGTCATATTGAGCATGTGTAATAACTTTGTGGTATTGTTAACTCTGCAACAATTAAAGTTAGGTGAAAACAAATGTCACAGTTGTTTTCCTGGTGAAATTCTAGCCCATTTTGATATGTCGCACGACCCCCTTCCCATTTAAATTTCTGAAGTTGTATTCAAGATGGCGGACATCAAGATGGCTGCCGACCATGCGGGTGACGTCAATGTGGTTCCCCCTTGGCCAGGCAACGATTGGTCATCGCCATTTTCACGTTCCATGCCGCAGTGGCCTTGTACTGGGGGTGTTAAGTGACTTATTGAGCCACCCTGTATTGTAGGTATAGGCATATATTTTTGGTAAATAAAGAAGCAAAATTTTGGTACAAAAGCAGAGTCAATTTCAGGTTCAAAAGCAGTAAATAAAGTTAAAAATAAAGTTTAGGAATGAAAAATCTGATCAAAAGCACCGTATAAAATAACATTTTGGTTTTAAAAAGTTTAATATAATCCTACATTTGATTTAAATAGTGCAGTTATTTCACAAAATAAACATATCCCTTCTAATAGCACTTTTATTATGTAGTTACCAGAGTATTAAGTTTTTTCTGGTATAAAATGGGGTACATTTTTCTTCTCAAATACACACATTTACAGCGGAAATAATAAATTTTCCTTGAATTGCATAACTCGCAGGATAATAAACTCTAAATTTTGTGTTTTAGAGTCTCTTTCATATTTTGCAGTTCATTTCGCATCATTTTGTGACAAAACAGGGTAGGAAAATGCACCTCACACCTTCCAGGAACATGACAAATTAACATTACAGCATGTTATTTCACATTTCGTGTTTTCGTCAAAAAAAAAAAAAAGAATTCCTCTAATTATAGGTAATTGTTTTCAGTCTATCTAAAAATTATCCAGCTTAGTGCAGGACTGTGCAAGACAATTAATTACCACAAATATATGCTTAAGTCAGTGCAATTTGCAAAGTACAACTGTGGAACTGCATGCTGGAGAGTAATATTACATTTTGCCTGGTACAGAGCTAGACTTGGTCTTGGGGTTTTGCAGTTCCTTCTGCCTAACTGAATGACCAGTTGGGGAATCTACATTTCTAAGTTCACCTGCTCAGGGATTATACTCAGTCAGGCTGATGCCTGTTACATTATGCATAATTTTATCCACATATTAGAAATTAAGTAACTCTTTGGTGCAAATAGGAGTTTTTTTATCAGAATAGAATACTTGCAAGTGAAACCACAATCTGCATGGATCAGTGGCATCTCGTGGCCTCAAATTTGGCCAGGGCTTATTTTTTTAAGAATTTAAAATATAATAACCATTCACATGAATTACAAAAGAAACGGGTATTGCTGTGAAACGTACCTTTCTACGAATGTTGGTTCTCATTTAAAAAAGAACTGTGCTCTCCTGTTCTTCTGCTCAGCACATTTTGTATTTTTTTTTATTAATTTTGTAATTATTTTTTCATTGAAGCCCTCTAAACCTAATTGTTTAACAACAAGTTTTTCTTGGTCACTCAATGTCTGAAATGGTGTTGCCAACAAGAAATCCACTTTGTTCATAGCGAATAAAAGCCACCACAACGCTACACTACAACACGCGGGATCAAATGAACGCGACGCCACGGAAGTAGCCCCGAATCAACATCCAAACCCATTGCACCCCTTCCTTTGCTCTCTCTGCTAGCACGTGACCTTCAATGTAGCGTGTAGCGTAGACCACGCCTTCCTCTGCGACGAGCCCCGAGATGATAACTGACATCAATGCCACTAGGAGCCTGGTTCAGCATATGTATCCACTACAGATGATCATAATACTTGCAGCTTCTTCTCTGGTTACCTGACATACAACAATGCAAACCACACATTGAGTATTGATTATTTGTTTGTCTAATGGATAACATTTTTAATGTGAGCGAGTTTGGAATTAACATGAGCTTTATTTTGTTAGCTAGTGTTCATTTGTTGTAGTTTATGAACTGTAAGTATAATACCTTAAAGGAAAAGTAACCATTTGTTTTCCTTTTATTTTCTACACAGAGAAAGATGAACAGGAAAGTAAACCACATATGAAAATTGAAAAGAAACATAGTTCAAGTCAAAAATTATATCAGGATGTCAGTTTTGAACCACCAGTTTCCATGATTGGAACATGCCCCGACATGTGCCCTGAAAAGGAACGGTATTTACGTGAATACCAACATCAGGTTGCAGTCTATGAAGCAGAAAAACTGAAGGGAAAGGTAAATGAAGTTATATTCATCAACCTAACAATTGTAGTAATAAGGAAAAGTGAAGGGGATTTTGATTCTATAGTTAACAGTACTATTTTAACACATTAAAGTAAATATATCCATATAGGTTTTTGATTTTGTGTTTTTTCTGTTTACTTTAATTATAATTTTACCATCGGTTCTATTCTTTCCTTTACACATGCATGCTGACCTCCGCGGCAGAGTGGTTGATGCCCTAAAACAAGACCTCATCATATCATGCATGCGCGAACAACAAACCATGGCAACATGTTACAAGCTGTTGAGGAAATGGCCCAGTTTGAGCGTCATGCAAATGACACATGTGGCATATCGTGTCGCCTAAATCTGTTGTTCACACAATTAGCAGCAAATGCTTGCTAATAGACTGAAGGCACCATGTCGCTTGTCACTTCGTTGGGAACTCCCCCTGTGGCATGTCACTCCGGTCTGAATACCCTTCCTTTAAGAAGCTTTCTGACTGAAGTAACAAGTAGCATGCGAATATGACACATGAATGTGCTGAACGGTTTGCTGTTTGGACCCTCAAGTGCAATGAATGCTATTTTACAGTCTGGAAGTGTCTGTCACTAGTCACATCAGTGTGAACATCCCGTATCGCTTGTCTGAAAGTATGTCGATTGGTCTGAAAGTATATCGATGGTACTAAGGGAGTTTTGTGGGGTTTCCTTTGTCATTTCATGCATTCATCAGTTATCATCATCGCCGTGATTAGTTTCAAGCTGAAGAAAAGTGACAGTAAATATCAAAAATACAAATGCTTCAGTGTGTATTTCTTTAAGAGGAGGAGGAGATGATGATGATGATGAAGAAGAAGAAGAAGAATACCAAAAAAATTAGAGCATTCCACATATATATTTTCTCCCATATTATTAATTAAAGTCACAATAACAGGAGGTGGTGGACTGTCTATAATTTCCGTTGATATCCTCACAACCACTGTATCAAAGCAATTATCACATTCATAGAAATGCTTTATGTAAAAGAATTAGAAGTTTCAGCAAAAACTCCATTTACTTCCATTATAAGCAGATGAATACCACGTAGCGTTGGGGACACCAGCGCCTCTAGAAGTATCATATTCAAGTGGAACCTGCCAGAGATCCCAGAACCATGCCATTTTCCACACTACCTATTCAAGGTGCTGTACCAGGGGTCCCAGGTTTGAATCCCAGCCTGGGTATGGGTGATCTTTGTGAGTGTCCTTTCATCATACCATCACTCATCCTCATTGTTGTGATTAAACAAAAGTGGCAGAAAAGTTATGCTAAATGACAAAACTCAATCAATCAATCCTTTGCACACAAAATGACATGAAAGAAACCTTGAGGCACAATGAGAAGTAGGGATGTACTAATATGTAATTTTTGCTAATATTGGTATAAGATTTGCCGATACCCTAGGATCAGATAAAAGATTGCAATGTTCCTTGAGGAACATGAAAAGTTCATTAATCTCCTTAAATTATGATACATCCAGACTGCAATGAGTTTTGGTTTTGGACATTAGTTTTACAACACTATGACATATGAATTACATGTTTATATCCATAAGATTTTTACAAAATGGCAGTACTTTACATTAAATAATAGGCTATTTATAGATATAGGAGATCGGTAAAATTATTGGTGGCATATTGCAGGTAATATTACTGATAAATCATTAATAGTACCAATTAATCTGTACAATCTGCAAGAAAAAATAGACAAAGAGTAAAACAGTAGCACATAAAGAGGAAGCTTCCTCTGTGTGGGTGATTGCAAGATGAAACCAGCCAAAATATAAGTTCTTTTTCCAAGTAAGTATCTTTAGGTTACCCATTACTCTTAATCTGTTTAACCCTAAAGCACTAACCTTTATTGGGAGAAATGTGTTCACTAACCCCTCAAAAACTTTGATGGTGCCTTGTTGTTTTTGTATCTACAGAATCATTTGTGATTTTCAAAACTTTTTTTGGTCATTTGTTCATTGTACTTTGAGTCTAAAAATATAATTTCATTAGTTTCTCATTTACCTTCATATTTTTTTATTATTTACAATTGTTCTCACTTAACACAGTCCAAGAAATGCAAAATTTAGGGTCTGAAATTTAAAAAAATTATATTGCAAATTAATCTACTAATTTGCAAAAACAATAGTGTATTTACAATCATTTAATCACAAAATCCATTTCTCCGTACAGTGCTCTTGCATTTGGCATAATTTCCAGGATAATTAGACTCCACAAAAGTCCATAAAGTTTTTTCAGATCGTGTAAGATACCTGGTCTCTGGAAAAGTATTAGCTTGTGTCAGTGATTAAATTCCAACTGATACTGGTACCACTTTGATATGTTGGTATCAGTGTTGAGTCCACCCTACTTTTTGGTTGCAAGTGGCTGACAACTCACTGCACTAATCACTGAATATTGCTCATGAGCAAATTTTTAAAATAGGCTTAAGCTCCATACATAGTTTCTCAAACACAATGTACTTTTTGTCAAAAATTTAAATATAGGAGACCTTTTCAATTTTCTTTTTCAGTATTTTGAAATCAACCACCATAAAGCAATAAAGGAATATTCTCGTAGTTCAGCTGATAAGGAGGAGCCTTTCCCTTATGAGCTCAGATCGCCTGATGTTTTACTGATGACCATTAGTTATTTGTTATGCAATGTTGTCGATTTGTGTGAAGAACCTGGTCAAAATTTAAGTGACTGGTACCATTTTCTGTGGGACAGAACTCGTAGTATTAGGAAGGTAAGATTGTTGAGTTTGTTTATTTGTATTAGAGTTAAAAAAGTTATCTGCATGTGTTTCTTAAAGTCAAGAAATTTATATATCATATGGTTTAGTATGCAGATAATATAATTTAACATACATCAGTAAAGTTTCATGTTTCTGCGTTGCAGATTATATTTTTCCCCCAATTAATTTTGAAAGACCACTGCCTTCATTAACTGATTAAAACTGCATCTATCATGAATAATTGAACTTGTTTAAAATATCATTAGTAAACCACAAGTATACTATATTTATTGAAGAAAACATATGTTACTATAGAGTGACCAAAAATAAAAGAATCTTGGTCAGAAGCATTCCCACATCTTCCCTTCCATTTGTTCAACTTGGACCTTAAGGAAGCCTGCTCCACTCTAACCCACCTACCCACCCCTACATGCAAGTACAATGCACAGGATCTTTTGCTTTTGGTCCCACTATACGTCACATTCATGATAAAACCTTTGTCTTAAAGAACTTGCTTGTGTGTGTTTATATAGGATGGGATAGAACTGCATTTTTGGACATTTAATTAAAAAAATTATAACAGATAAATTGCATGTTTATATTCATAAAATAATAATGTAATGGCACGTGCACTAAATCTCGGGTTATTTACAGATACATATAGGATTGGTAAAATTATTGGTTATTTTACCTATACACTGATATGCCATATCAGCCAATACTGATAGAGTTCTGATTAATCTGTCCTGATATAAATATATATGTATCTTCTTTCCAAATTGTAGGATGTAACACAACAGCAACTCTGTGATCAGACAACAGTAACCATAGTGGAATGTTGTTCAAGGTTTCACATATTCAGCACAGAAAGACTGTGTGATGAGGGACCAACAGTGTTGGATCAGAGAATAAATACAGAGAATTTGACTAAATGTTTGGAAACTTTGAAGCAACTTTATGATGATCTGAACAAACAGGGAAAGGAATGCCCAAATGAGGCTGAATTCAGAGCTTATTATTTGATACTAAATTTGAACAGGAGAGAAGTTTTGTGGTTAGTTTTGATTTTGATTACTTCATATTTATCTTGTATGATAAGATACTGGATGAGATAAAAAGTGCTATTTGAATTGCAATAATGTTGCTTTTAGATGAATGAGTTCCAAAGAAGAAACTTCAATTTTCAATGCTGCACTTCACTTTTTTTGTAGCCTCAGAGAATAAAGCAGATATTAATTAACAGTTGATTAAATGATGGTGAATATTTATACACAAGGATAATATTTATGACTATGAACATAGAGAATAAAATTTGAACAGGTGGATAAGGAATTTAAAAGAGTGAAATGCAGATTTATTTTTACCAACTTTTATCACTTACCTATTTTTCCCCTTCAAATATTCATCGTAAAAGGAAAAGAAAAGGAATTCTTGTCCACTCAACAATAGTACATTGAATTATATTTGGTAAAATGCAGATAAAGTTACCATAATGGTGTTGATGATTATTAATAATAGCAAATAATACAGATCAACCATACTATATTGGATTACATGTTAATTAGCAGTTACTCAAATGATAATATTAAAGAGGTATAGTGATCAATTTTCCTACTCTTTCTAGGGATTGGGCTTCATGGAGCAAGAGTATTCAAAAATCAGTACCAGTACAGCTAGCTTTGGCCATTTTCTATTCCCTGAATAGCAACAATTATTGCAAATTTTTTAAATTGTTTCAATTAACAACCTACTTGAATGCATGCCTTCTTAAAAGGTACTTCAATCAGATAAGGGTTAAAGCTATCAAACACATGATCAAAGCCTTTCGCCAGCCAGGTAAACCAAATCAGGTGAGTGGGAAATTTGATTATATCTTTGTAGTCAGGAGTAAATTTATATTGTTACGGAACCATTAAACCCTAAAATTCCTGTAATTTATGTTCCTCTTTTTTTTGGCATACCAGCCAGTTTGTGATGGAAATCAAGAGAGTCAATTCAAGATATAAGGTTGTTTTTGAAGATAGGTAGAAGTTGTAGGAATTTCAACATGTTTTCCAATAAGTCCCTAACAATGGCAATTTACTACTGACTATAGGACATTCATTTTATTTTGCATTGTTGCAGATAGAAATGTCAAGGAGAGAGAACTGGTTACAAAGAATGGAACACTTATTAATCAATGGCCAACATTATTACTGACTACTACAGTTGTTTAAATTTATTATTCAAAGGCAAGTGTAGGATGCGAGCTTCAGTGGGCCAGTCAGTAGGACATCTGACTGCTATGGAGGAGACCTGGGTTCGATTCCTTGGGTGATTAATTGCAGGTGAAATATTTACTGACCATGTCCCTGCATAGAGCAGTTCTGGGACTCTCCCAGCCTCTCATTAATGGATACCCTGGTGGGGAGGGGGTTAAAGGTTGTTGGAGCATTTTACTAATCACATCACCTCCAGTAAAACCCAGATTGTGAGTGTATGGGTAGGGTCATGCATAGGTGCATTTTTCTACCCTGTTTTGTCACAAAATGAACTGCAAAATGCGAAATAGACTCTTAAACACAAAATTTATAGTTTATTTACCGATGCGACACTTTCTGAAGTTTGAATTATCCTGCGAGTGATACAATTAATGGAAACTTGATTAATTCTGCTGTAAGTACTTGAGAAGCAAAAATTAACCCCCTTTGTACAGGAATAAACTTCATACTCTGGTAACTACATAAACGTGCTATTAGAAGGGTTATGTTTATTTTGTAATAAGTGCAGTATTAAAATCAAATTTAGGATTATGTTCACAATTTTAAAACCAAAATATAATTTTACATACTGTTTTTGATCCATTTTTTACACCACTATAACACCAAAATTTTATTTTATTTACCGCTTTTGAACCCAAAATTGACTGTTTTTGTACAGATTTTTTTTTATTTACCAAAAATATGTGCCTCTTATGTATGGGATATGCCGTTATATTATTTATTAAGTTGCAAAGACATAATAATTTGAAATGAATACCATCTAATTTATTTCTTTTGTGCCCTTGCATATTGCTTGAAATATGACCGAAATTTCACTTACCATGTAAAGAAAAATGATTTGGCACATGCCTTGAAACTCATGGTTCCATGTTATTTTTTAAGAACAGTTTATTTTGCCTCTTTTTCTCAGTGGAACCCCGATTTTACATTTTCCCGGATTTTACATTCAATCTTGATGGCTCCAACATAGTAAAATGCTGTAAAATTTTCCTCGATTTTACATTTTCCTGCATTTTATGTTCTTTCAGCTTGGTCCCCTAAAAAATAAAATTGAGGTTCTACTGTACTTGCTACAGGTGGAGTGGCCAAAGACAAAGGTGGTTTTGTCGGTGCAAGTTACCAACTCTCTGTGTTCCAAGTAAGAAGGTCTGTTAACCTTCACCTGTGATGGGGAATTTAACCCCTTGTGGCAAGTGCAATTATCAACATGAACTTTCATTACAAATTTACTGTACGGACAGAAGTTACAGTTTATGCAAAGGCTGAGATGATGCTGACCTATTGGTATTGGTTGAAACTATATTACAAGAAAAGAAGGTTGAACCCATTTTTTCCTTCCTCTACCTTTCTGCATAAAAATATGTATCTCCCAGCACATTGTACTATATAAGAGTTTATTCAACTACACTTCAATTAATGAAGTGATGTGCAAGAATCATGTGGTTATCTTTGAGATGCCTGACAGAATCTGATGTTCTGTAATGATATTACAGTAGCAACATTTAATCATATGTCGGGACCCACAATGTTTTGTACTTGATGTTAAAAGAGATCTGACAAGTAAGTTTCTGTCGAGTATTTGTTGAAAGTGTTAGTTATATATTTAGAATATATGAAGCAGTTTTGCAATCATTAATCAACCACCCATATTGCAAAAATTCATTAATCGCTTTGTTGTATGTTTTAGGTTGTGCTGTACAATGTTGTAAACACCTTGGGTTTTGAAAGCTCAGAGGAATGTATAAAGTTTTTGCAGCATTATGGCATTCAGGTAATTGAGAGCTCTGAAGTGGCAATGCTGATTAAGCCAACAAGTATTCTTACTCCTACTACTCCATACATTTATGGTAGATCAATGAGGATGATTGAAAGCAAAAGGACAAGTTCAATTAAGGAGGTAAGTTCGTACATTCTAATGTAGTCATGAATATTACATTCAGGGATTTTTATTTTTCGGTGTTTAATTAGGGATGAGGCAGATTTATCTATGGCTTGTCTGTATCGAATATTTCTATAAATATCGTCTAATTGAGTGCACAAATCTGCCAATTTGCTATTGTTTTATGAATATTAAGGTTTAATTCATGGTTTTGGACAGTAAAATTTTAAACAAGCAGCTTCTCTTTCTGTGGTAAAACCCATAGAAACTCTTTGCAATATTCAATAAAGAAATAAGGGGTCCCAGGTTCGATACCCAGTGGAGGCACAAGTGGTTTGGAACCCAGTTTAAACTGTAGGTCCAGTCCCGATTAGCCTTACTGTGCATAAATGGGACTTAAAACAACAAATCAAATCAATCAATAAAGAAATGATTGAACCGTACAAATTGTTCATGACATCGTATACTATTGAATATCAGTGAACGGCATATTTTGTATTACTTCATACTGTGTTTGCATATTTATGTTAATATATTTGTAATATTTATAACCAAATTTAGTACAAATGGTATGTCCAGTACCTTTTTAATAATACTAGTAATGGATATATTGTTTTGTAATTCGAGTATGTAATACCTTTGGAGATATACCATAATAAACAAAAAAGACAGAACTGAAATATAGTGTATAGTTTTAAGAAACGGCATCTTACTTCTGCCACAAAGCCCGGGCAAATTTTGAATAATAGGCCTTTGCCTCCTCATCCCCCCTGAACCCTTAATTGTCAGGCATTGCTTAAAATGTTGCTTTTTTACTCATTCTTACATATAGAATTTACATTTTTCAAAAAGATGCAGTAGTTCAGATGTTATAACAATTTTTTATAATCTATCCCATAATATTACAGGGAAAACCAAGGACTTTTTCAAGCTTCACTTGTTAATAATAGTAACAATGGATGTATTGTTTTGTAATTCGAGTATGTCGTACCTTCGTATGTGTACTAAAGATAAAAAAGACAGAACTGAAATATAGTGTGTAGTTTTCAAGAAATGACATATTAATTGCTGCCATGTGCTGCTGGTCAATATATCGATCACCTGTCTTCAACGGAAATACAGGCTTGGTTGAAATATCGACCATCCGGATGCTAAAGATGAAAGTGAAAACTTGAGTGATTTTATAAGACTTCAGATATTTTGCAAATATGTTAGCTGTAGGTGCATTCTGATATAACTTTTGTGAGATCTGTTTTTCATGTATTTTTATTGTATTGACATGCAGGTTATTGCTGGAGGCTTGACACCACCTAGACTGTTTGTAAACTACAACCCTCATAGTAGTTTTGATAGCAACTCTTTTCTAAAGGAGGAGTCCTGGACAGCAAGAGATCAAGGGCATTGTGCTGGTGAAGCTAATGCATTCATAGAGGAAGTTGAAAAGGAATTGAAGAAGAAAAAGATGGAGAAAGAGAGACTCGATAGAGGGAAATCTATTCCTGGAAAAGCAACTAAGAAAATGTCTCGTTCCTCAAATATGGGAGAAATCGGTGAAAAGGAGGTTGTACAGATGAAATCCAAGAAAGACGACAAAAGTTCTGGAAGTAAGGAGATAGACAGCTGTGATAGGGAGGAAGTAATGGCATTTGAACTATCTGATGTGTCTGCCCTCCCAGCAGGACTAACTTCTACAGGACCTTCTTCACCTGAAGTGCCTCTTCGTACCTCCTTTTTTGGAGCATCACATTCATTTACTGCTCTTGGAGTACAAACCCCATCTCCATCTTTCATAAGTGCAACTGGCATGGATGCATCCTTGAGTACAAGCATTCCTCCCAAACGGGTACCATCTTCATGTACACCTGAAGGAGTAAAATCTTCATTTATGTCACCTCCTGTTGCTACTTCTGGAGTGCAGCTTCCAGTTACATCTGTTGAATCTGCTGGAGAAACCCCTCCAGTAATGTCTCCATTTCACGTGTCTCCTAAAGAATCATTGATCATTATGCCTTCTGAAGCACCATCTAGTGTTCTGTCTACATCTTCAGTGCCTCCTCTTGTTACATCTCTCGCTGGAAAACCACCTTCTGTAATGTCTCCTAGCATGTCATTTCATGTTACATCTCCTGAAGTACCATCAGATGTTTTGTCTTTTGGAGTACCACACACACTTCCTATTAGGTCTCCTGTAGTACCACCGGCAGTGCCACCTTCTGCCATGCCTGCAGTTCAACCACCTCAGATTACGTTTCCAGAGCTGATGCTTCTAGGTTCACGTGCCACATCGGACAACAAAACACCAAATATCCCCAGAGCAATTGTCAGTACAGCTAGTGCAAGCATGGAAGCTTTCTCTTTCGTAAAAACAATTTCCTTCCCTGCAGCTTCTACAACAGTATTCATGTCAGAAGCTGCGATTAGAGAGGCGTGTGAACAGAAAGAAGCAGAACTTGATGTTCCATGTGGTGCTACTGTGGAGGAAGAGGAAGAATTGACTTCAGAGTCAGAGTCTGAGTGTACATCCAGCAGCAAAGTAAGTATCAGTTCATTTTGATCTTTTAATGTTTTGTTGCATTTTGCAAGAATTAGAGCAGACCATAGTAGCCCAGTAAATAAAGGGTTGTGAACTCAAATAATTTGTATAAAGTTAAAAATTTCAGGATTTGTTTTTCAAGTTATTTGGAATAACTTATTAAAAGTCGCAGAGAATTGCATGTGTGCATCATCCTCAAAATGGCGAACAAAGATGGCGGCCAGTCGATATGAGTAAAGTTCGGAATTTTGGTCATAGTTCAGAAACGATAAGTCGTAGTTCACTTGTGTAAAATTATTTGAACTCTAAAAACACCTAACTTTAACTCTAAGTGTAACAGTTTTTGATCCAATCCCTTTTAAAGAATTTACATCCATTTAAACCTGAAAAATGTAGGAATTTTGGCCCTTACTCTGGTAGTTTATACAAAAATCTCCTTATCGATTAAGAAATAGATGGTAGAGGTTGTAATATTTTTAAAAAAAACAATTTTAAAAAAAAAAGCTCGTTCACATCAAATAAAAATTCTCTCAGATATTTAATTTTGAAACAGACAGGCTTGTCCCCACTCGAAATCAAAAATATCTCTCTCTCCCAGATGGGACACTAATTCCTGGACTCAGACTGGCAGAGTTCTCAAGCAACCTTTGGATAGCCATGCATCTTATGAAAGGTACGCTACAACCATTGTGGAGTGGTGCCATGCACGCTATGTACAAGGATCAATGCTCTCCCTTTGATATAAGCAGTGTAGTTCCTTTGCCTTTCTTCAATAATGTAGCGTCAGATATCAATACTATCTACTCTACTCTGTTGTATGCAGTGAAAGAGTGCAAGAAAATTGGCAGAGCACCTGTGTTGTGACATTCGACCAGCCATTATACTGGAAAGCTGTTGAAATTGTATCTGCAGCTGAAGAAACTTCTGAATTGTCCAAAGTTGTAGTGCGCTTAGGAGGTTTCCAGGTTTTTTACCCCAGATTTCTATAATTTTTCTTAGCTGAGTTATCATAATTATCGCAACTGTCTGCATTGGCCAAAAATGTTGCAAGTCATGAAACAAAAATGGCCGCCATTTTCAAACTAAGTCTAGTTTTAGAAAAATAATGCCTGTTTTGAAGTACCCTCGTACAGGGGTTACAACGACAAACAAATGAAAAATTTTAAAAATGGTCCAGTGACCATTGCTGGACCATTTGGTATGGATTGACCCTGAAATTTTAGGCAATTTCCAAAAAACGTAAAATTTTCATTAGAGGGAATAAAAAAACCAAAAAAAATATTTTTGTAGAGAAAGAGCATGTCTTTACAATGATTTTCAACATTAAAAGTTTTTGGTTCCATCATACCCACATGATGAAAATTCAGATTTTCGTAACCTACTTTTCCCACCACAAAAATTAGGCTACAAATCCATTATTAATCTTTTTATAGGCATTTGTAAATTTTTTTGAGTGCTGTTGTATTTTTTTCTGAAATCCTCATTATTTCATTGAACTTTGTGTAAAATTTCAAAGAGATCTGATGATTGGTTAAGGAGGAAAGAAATAAAATGTAAGCAAGGGTATCTTGTGCCGAGGGTCTCCAGAGTGACAGATAACATTGATTTAATGACATTTCAAAGAGCTGTAAAATGAAAACCTTTTGAGATAGAGAGAAAAAAATTTAGGGGGTTTCTTTCATAAAGGAAAGGTGTATACCAAATTTCATCGAAATCGGAGTTGGTGAGTGTCCTGACCTCGTTGAAATGGCGTGGAATGACCCGACAATAAAACAAATTGTGATCAAGCAAGGAGTGTTGGGGAAACATTAGTTCAGAGAATGATTGGAGGCTTCTATGGTTCAGTAAAATTTGAAAGAAAGAAGATAGTCATCCCTATCTCAGCCACCAACAGCTCCATCAAAATCAAAGAAGAACAGATTGTTATAAACCCGTTGCAGCTCTTCGGCAGAATTGCAGCTGTAATTAAGCAAGGTGAAAATCTTCGTGAGTACCTGAAATATGAATTAGCTCCAATGCCACCTTCCCTGTATGACAACATCTCCATATGCAAGAATGCCAAATCAACTATGGTAACTATTGTTGAGTGTCTCCTGCCTTGTGTTAAAGCACCAGAAGACATTACGTATGTTGGGGATGGGGGATTCCTTCTTCACGCAATGGTGTGGACTAAAAATGACACTTGCCAACAAATCTGCGTTAAGTATGCGAGTTATGTCAAACGACATTTTTCACCTTGTAGTGCCGTTGTATTTGATGGATACAAATTACAATCAGACACAAAGAATGCTGAAAGACAGAGAAGAGCTTTGGGGAAAATGTCTGCAACGATCGCATTTGACTCTGCCATAGAAGCAACGACGGATGAAGCACAGTTCTTGAGAAATTCAGAGAACAAATCTAGACTGATTCTAATGATGAAAACATACTTCGAAGCAGCCAGGATAACCGTATACCAAGCAGAAGGAGATGCCGATACATTAATCTGTTCAACAGCAATAGAAGAAAGTACAAATGGCAAATCTGTAGCTGTTGTTGGATCCGATTCTGACCTTTTAACAATCTTAATTGCTAGAAGACTTCCTGAGCAGTGGCACATTCTGTTAAGGCCCCAGACAAGCAAAACTGAGGGAAAATGCTACGATGTCGCTAAAATTCAAGAAACTCTTGGGTCACTCAAAGACTGCTTCCTCATCTTCATGCTACTACAGGCTGTGACACCAGCTCAGCTATATTCAGAAGAGGAAAGTCAACAGTGTTCGAGATATTCCAAAAAGATGAAGAATTGTGCAAGTTAGTCAGCATCGTCAACCAACCTAACCTTAACCATGACAGAGTGGTCGAAATATGGAGAAACGTTTCTTATTTGCCTGTATGGATAAGGAGACGTATCCTCCCTGGACAGCCAGAGACATTTCAGTTATAGCAAGGAAGTCGTTAAAAAGCTGTCTTCACATTTCAACTTTGCAACTTTGCCCCCTACCAGCATGGCAGCCGCACAGCACTCACTTCGAGTGTAACTCCAAGTCCAGGAATGGAACGGACGAAGCATGAACCCAATGGAATGGGGTTGTTGTGTCAAAGAGGGTATGCTGAATCCAGTACCCACAGAGCTACCACCAGCTCCAGCCGAAATACTAAACTTACTTGCCTGTAAGTGCAAAGTGACTGCGAGAAAGTATTGTGAACGAGCAACATGTGAGTGTAAGAAAGCTGATCTCAAGTGTTCAAAGTTCTGTGCATTCTGCCAAGGAAGTTCCTGTACAAACGGCCAACTGGAAGACGAATCTGATTTAGATTATGACAAACACCAACCCTAGAAAACCCATATGTCAATCACAATGCCAATGGCCTATTTGCTGATTAATCCCTTAGAATTTCATTTTTACTAATCTGTTTCAAAATTAAATATCTGAGAGAATTTTCATCTGATCTGAACGAGCTTTTTTTATAAAATTGTAGGTAATGATTAGCTCATTAAAAATATTACAACCTCTACCATCTATTTCTTAATCGATAAGGAGATTTTTGCATAAGCTACCAGAGTAAGGGCCAAAATTCCTACATTTTTCAGGTTTAAATGGATGTAAATTCTTTAAAAGGGATTGGATCAAAAACTGTTACACTTAGAGTTAAAGTTAGATGTTTTTAGAGTTCAAATAATTTTACACAAGTGAACTACGACTTATCATTTCCGAACTGTACTCATATCGACTGGCCACCATCTTTGTCTGCCATTTTGAGGATGACGCACACATGCAATTCTCTGCAACTTTCAGTAAGTTATTCCAAATAACTTGAAAAACAAATCCTGAAATTTTTAACTTTATATAAATTATTTGAGCTTGACCTTATTTATAGCCCTTTATTTACTGGGCTATAGTTGACTTGCACAATGTTTGCACCTCATCACATGCTATGTAAGCATTTTGGAATGTGTACCATTCTGTTCCTTGAACAACTTGGGTGTATACCATATTTGCAGTGTAAAGTAATAAGTGAAATGGTCTTCATAGCACATTTTTGGGTGGATTTTAGAGTTTATATTTGTTGTTTGTGTAGAATGTCAGGTTCTCTCTTTATTATTGTGAATCGCGTATTTATGTGGCCAGGCTGACATCAATAGAATATGACCAAGTTGAGATGCAAGGACTTGTCTCATCAAACATTCAAATCTCTGACTTCTAGTTTCCCAACACTCTTAATACAACTAACATCTACTAATGCACTTTCAGTGCTAACAGCAACTTCAAAATGAAGAAAACTGGGAATGCAAATAACATAATTTCTTCAACAAATATTACTTGACATTATGCATAATTTCGTACCTGTCACGTAATACATGGATAAATTTAAAAATAAGGTGCTATTCTAGCTTTCCCATGGGGTAATTTTAAGATATAGGGTAAGGTGGGGTAAGTTGGCCACCAAAATAGTACAATTCTGTTCAAATAAGTGGCATGCTTGTTTATGTTCAAAGTCCAGCTTCAGTGGCGATCAAGTGTGGTGGTACATCGGAAATAAATATTTGAAAAGCAGCACCCTGCAGTGTTGCTTACTAGTAAGTAAAGTTTTTCACATGCAGGGAATTTTATGACTTACCGAGTGAAAGGAAACAGTTAAGGAAAGCCTTGAATTGTAATTATTAATGCAATTCAGTGTCCAATTTTACATTCGAACCACTTTGAAAAACTCAATATCCAGTAACTAAGGCAAAAGAAATCCCTGCCTCAATTGTTTCACTATGGGAAAGATCATCTTTATTTGGAAGTAGAAGTGAGTCAATGCTGGTTGTATTATCCCCTCACCCTATTATAAAATAATAGTAAAGTCAAAATTAAAGATGCAGATGGGAGAAAATAAACAATACAAAGCAAGAAGAGTATGTATCTTTCTGTAAGGGCCCCAATGTTGTGACGTCTTGATGAGATTTGTTTCCTTTTCTTGCATGTGCATACTGCTTTTCTACCATGAAATTGAACACAAAAGTGGATGATAAAGCTTGAAAAATCAATGCAGGCTGAATGAATGTTTTCAGAGATTCCTGAATAATGACTCTTCTTCATTAAGTCACATATTAGAATTCGCTGTGATGATTGAAATGGCCAACCTCCGTGGTGGAGTGGATAGCACAGCATGCTATGGCCCCATGGGTCATGGATTCCAACCCTGGCCTGGGCATGGGTGTTCCTTGAAGGTGTCCCTTCCGCAATTTCACCACATCATTACTCATCCTCATGGTCGTGATTAGTCAAAAGTGGCAGAAAATCAACGTAAAATAACCTTTTTCAATTCAATAAATCAATTTATGTTTATTTATTTATGATTATTTAGGGTTGGAAACACTTAATGGGTTCTTTTTAACACATTCAAAGTCTTCATTAAAATACATGCACATCTTTACTTATACTTTACTTACCTGGGGCATGGTACGGGCCATTGTTCACTGTTTACCAACTATTTTTCTTTTTGCTCTCTTGGTTTCCCTACTTTCTCTCCTATAGCCACTGCTTATGGACTCAATTTAAACTTGATTGGTGTATTTTGGTTCAAGTATCTTAATGTTACTAAGACCTTTACCGTAGCTTTATCTTGTTTATTGAGTTAATTTTATGCATAAATCCTAGTGAGAGGAATTAATGATTGATTGGCAATCCGCAATCGAATATCAGAATCCACTGCAGCACGGTTGTGTCTTCACTGAAGAATAAACAAATGTGCTGTAAATACCGTTCCAACCAACCTGACAGGCCACACAAGTAGACTGTTATCTGTTGCAGGCACCACAGCATTTGGGGTCTTGTTTGTGTGAACGAGAGCAACATACATGCATCAAGCACAATGGTGTGCACAGGGTCCATTGGTGGGGACGTAAGTACTCTCAGTTTGTTCCAAGTTCACTGTACAGAAAATTAATGTCAATTATTGGCTCTGGGAATTCTGTGTGACTTTATCTGCATAGAGATGAAGAATTGTAACTTTTATTAATCCAGATAGATCCCATTCAATTTATACATATTTATTAGGGATGGGACCGATTAATCGGTACTCTATCGGTATCAGCCGATATAAGCATATCGATTTATTGGTAAAATTACCGATTATTTTACCGATCCGATATATCGATAAATATCTTATAATTTAGTGCAAAATTCTGTCATTTTGTTGTAATTTTTATGGATAATTTCCATGCTCTTCTTTCTAAAAAGTAAATGTCTAAATATTTAGCTTCTCTTGCACTGCAGTCACCTCAAAACACACATTTATTAAGGAGATCAATGATCATTTCAGGTTCTTCAAGGACCATTTCTAATTTTATATCGGATCGGTAGAATATCGGTTATCCATATCGGTAAATTTTATATTGGTACTTTATCGATATCAGCCACAATTTCATATCGGCCCATCCCTAATATTTATAAATACCCTGAGGCAAGTTTTTCACAGTTTAGTTTTTATTTTGTTAGGTGCCCTTTGCGGAACAATCTATCTCACAGACGAAAGATTATTGCAAGATAAAAGATTGTGAAGTTGATTAGGTATATGTATTTCGGGTCTGAATATGTGAAATGGTAAATTAAACTCCACACCTTAAGTTAAATATTTTAAACATATATACCGTTTAATTCGAAATGAAATAGAATTTGGGATACATTAATATTTTTGGGTGTGGGGGGAGGGGTGAGAGTGGTAAGAAGTAAGGTTTAAGTAGCCTCCCCGATGGCACAGTGGTAGCGTCATCGCCTTGTAATCAAGAAGTCCCGGGTTCGATACCTGGTGGAGGCACAAGTGGTTCGGAACCCACTTTAAACTGTAGGTCAAGTCCCGATTAGCCTTACTGTGCATAAAGTGGACTGAAAACAACAAATCAAATCAAATCAAAATCAAAGTAAGGTTTAAGAAAATATCTGCTTGTACCCTTGAATTTTTGGAAAGGTTGTCTTGTAAACTGTGAATTTGTTTGAATTTTATCATGGTCCTAGAGTGGCCACCTGGATGAAGCAAGTGCCAGTTTTTAACTAATACAAAGCCAGATATTTCATGATGCAACAATTACAAAACAAAGGGGGTGATCCACTTACCCTATCGTACCCTGTCACTGGCAGAGAGAGAATCATGTACTCCAGTTCTTGGGACCCAGTCATTGTTTTCAGAGGGACTTCCTCTATTTTAATTTTGGAGGTATATAAACCAAGTTACAAATTATCTATATATGTTTTAAAAATGGTGTCTTTCTAACTAATTTGTAAGATCAGTGTTTGTACCCATTTAGGTTGCTTTCAGACTTGAGAACTCTGTAAAGCGTCACATAGTTCTCAAAGATATGGAAATCTTGGAAAAGTCAGGAAAATTAACCTATTGATAAGTCAGAGAATTTTAAAAATACATCCCAAATCATGTAAACGTTAGGAGAAAGTCAAGTGTTCTTATAAGTGCAATGATTGAAAACAAATAAAAATAAATTACACTTTTTTTCTTGAATCAGCCTGACAAAGCCACCAGATGGGTGGTGAAATCGACCGTGAGAAAAATTTACGTGGAAAAATGAAAAGTAAGCTTATCAGAGTAAATTACATATAATTTGGCAATGAGCATATTATAGCACCTCAAAATGGTCAAGAAATGCATTTTAAAATTGTCTGTAAAACTCAAGGATTTTTTTTTTCAAAATGGGTGGAATCTCTGCATTATCTCCTCCTGCTTGTAACATATTTTGTACATGCGTGCATTAGATCCTACCAAGTTAAGTTATGTTGGAAAATGCCTTTGGAGAATTTTGCCCATTTTGAATACACATGTGCTGTGTGTTCCAGGTGTCAACTGAGAGTAGTCAGCAAGCAGGTGAGATGATGCAATTCCAAGAAAAGGAATCTATGAGGTTTGTGGTTACAGGAAAAAGCATAGAGGAGGATGAAGAGGCTGATGAAGATAATGATGTCAATCAATATGAGGACTTTGTGCTTGGGTAAGTCTGGCTACTTATGTATTCCCTGCATTCATAATTCAGCTATTGAGTAAAATGTTCATGTAGATAATTGATAATGATAAGGTTGCTTAATATGGGTGTATCATTCATTAAGTAAAATCACCTCAGGCAAACAAATCAATCTAATATACTGAAAATATTCACAAATGTCACACCAAACAGCCTGTATCTGTTCTGATCTTATGTAAAGTGATAAAAAACAATATATTTATGGTGCAACAGCATCTTTTGTATGCTGTTTGTGATTTTTATTAAATTGCAACATGAGGATATCTTGCCCATATTGCTTGATAGTTAGGCACACACACACATTCATTGCAAACAAAGCATCAAAAAATAGGGTACAAAGACTTGACTATATTTCTGGCTCAAAAGCAGTGTATGAAATGATGCTTTAGTGTTATAATGGTGAATAATGTCTTGAGTTTTATTTAGAACTACAGTTAGTGCAGAAATTTAATATTTCCACATTCCACATAATAGCACATTCATCTATAACCTTCATCTATGTGAAATGCAAACACGTCTTGACAGTAAACAACTGTATGCAGAAAATTGAATACTCAAAAATTGTGAAATCCGCATCTTTAGAATTAGGCCTATTTCAAAACAGCATCAAGGTAAAAATACACTAAGTATGCCAACTTGTAGGTGAATATATGTACAGACACCAGGAAATGAAAAAAAAAACTTTGGGGCTCATCCCATTTTCGAGAAAATAATTTTTAAAATATTAGGAAATGTCAATGTAAATTATCACTTTTCCTGCCCTATCAGAAAGTGGAACAGACCTTTCTCCTACTTTTCCTTGTTCCAAATGGAACAGCCTATGTCTTGACAAGTTGTGGGACAGTTTTTGTTTTTCCGTCTTTGATGGATATCGTTGTGGTAACGTTGCATTCTTGTAATCAAGGGGTTCCTGGTTTGATGCAAGGTTGAGGTACAAGTTGTTTGGATCCCACTTTAAACTGCAAGCCCCAGTCCTGATTAGCTTTCCTGTGAATAAAGTGGGCTTAAAAACAAAGCTCTATATACAGTGGCGTACCAAGGACTTTCGAAAGGGGGAGAGTGGCTATACATTTTTTAGTAGGTAGCCATCTATTTGCCATCTTTTCCTGCCTTTGACATTCTTTTTACTGGGCCAAAGGGATGTTATTATCCCCACCACCCCCCTTTATGCACGCCACTGTCTATATTGCAATAAGAGTATGTTTGTAAACGATTCTGTATTATTGTACCAAATAAAACATAACTTTCTTGTTATACATAACTTGAGATTCCCAGAAGAAAACCAATTTCAATTCAGATAGCCCTAAGAGCAGACCATGATGGAGTGGTTACCACAGCATTCCACGATTCCAGGTGTCCCATGCATAATTTATTGACTCCCACTAACAAAGATTATTGAATATTTCTCAGCACGTGAAACTAAGAACAGCAGTTATAAATGTTAGAACATGCCACTTGATTCTACCATGCGTCCATTTCGATCTTCAGCCGAGAGATCGGGAGAACCGTGGCGAGCGGCGCTGACGGAGATGCCGACATTTGCGGCCTGTAATGCCCGCTTATTTTTATGGACATATGCTGACATTTATATAAATATTGCAAAACGAGCACTAACCTGTGTTATAAGAGTACGGTTTTAATTTTAGTAGCTTAGTGGCTGTATGTGCCGATGATTTTGACACGCCCACCTCTTTTGAAACACGGCATAGAGGATTGTTTGGAGAACGTTCTAACGCTGCGCCAATATCATCGAGTTTTGCTTCGGTTAGAATCCGTCGTTTTTGCTTAGGTGTTTTAAAATTTAACGATCCAGTTTCTCGTAATTTAAGGACAAGATGTCTAATCGTATATCTATGTGGAGTTGAAACGCCTGGGAATTTCTGTACAAATTGCCTACACACGTCTCGACACGAGTCTGTTTTCACGTAAGTGTCATACATAAGAATTCTTTGTTCTAACATGAACCTTGCGGCTGGCATTCCAATCGTCTCACTGACACAACACACATACACACTGCAATAACACAAACAAGTAACTGCAAGTAACCAAGAATAACACTCTTGCGCACAGTACGAAATTAACACGCTCTTGGTTTACATTGCTCGCCACTATATTCACAGCTCTGTCTTCATCTAGTCGCGAAGGAACAAGAAACTCGAGCTCAGAGATTTCGGATTGCAAGGAAGCTCACGAAAACCATTGACTTTTAACGGTTTCGTCGGCAGAGTAATCTTGATACAGTGTTGCACATTCGAAACCTCCAAACGATTCCCATCGCCACAAAACTCTTTCAAGGATATAAACTTAAGCAGGACGTTACTGGTCAAAATTATGAATAAAATGTTCTATTATCTGCGGCTCTTAACATCGTTTCTAAAGCATATTTTTTTGTGTATATAAGGGCAGAACTTGGATGAATTACAGATGATAAATTATAACACAGGTTAGTGCTCGTTTTGCAATATTTATATAAATGTCTGCATATGTCCATAAAAATAAGCGGGCATTACAGGCCGCAAATGTCGGCATCTCCGTCAGCGCCGCCTGCCACGCTTCTCCCGATCTCTCGGCTGAAGATCGAAATGGACGCACTGTACTATTACATAAAAATTTTGTTGTAAAATATTTTTTAGATTCATTTATGAGTCTCACAGTTGACTTGGCCATGGAGCGGCGGCGAGCACACCAGGTGGCGAGAATGCATCTGCCGGCATTTAGACCCACAGCTGTAGGCTGACTTGCCAGTGGATGCATCAGTTCTTAATTATCCAGATAGCTGGTGTCCAGTTTGCATGCGTTTGTGAAGTGTTAAGATCTTAACAAATTTTTTAGATTGTTTTGTTTTAGTATATGTATTACTGGTGCTTTTCTGCAGTCTAATAATGCCATGCTATACATACAATTTAAAACAATGAATTTTTATTTACAACTCTTGCATCATTACGAATTCTTGTAGGGAAGTTAGAAGGCATTTTGCAGCAGAATTCCACACAGAGACAGTATTCGGATACTTGTGAACATATTTAGGGAAACAGGGTCTGTTCTTGATAAGAAGCATATGGTGTGCTTACTGAGCAGAAATTAAACTATGTTGGAGCACTATTAGAACATACTCCTCAGAAATCTCTTCAGCTCCTTGCACTAGAAACTGTCATTTTCATTACGTCTGTGTGGCAAGTTACTATACTCAGGTGCAACCTATTTTGACAGTGACGTCGTAACAGCATTGCAAACTTACAGCATTCATACTTTCACTCTCTGCACTCTCTGCGTCACCCCCACACCCCCTATACGCCTTCATGGCGTGGTGCTATGCACAGGGGAACACTTTACCTTTTACTTTACTCTCTGCACTCGGAAAAAAGACAAACAGGGAATGAAATTCAATAGATTAAGATACAAGAGAAGGAATTTCAAAATCTCACAATGTGGGGATTCTTGCAGAATATAATAACGTATATACATAACCATTAAAATGAGCACCATACATAAACACAATAAACTGTAGGAAACTGATTTGGATTCAGATAATGAATATGGGATGGCAACGCGCCTTCGTACGGCAAGTTCGCGAGACTTGTGCGCAAAAATATAGTTCCTTACTTGAAGCACGTTGCATCATATACAGTACATAGAAATGTATTACATATGTTAGATTCTGAAAAACCTGTTGAAATCAAGAGTATCCGGTACAATTGTTTTGCTGCAAGTCAAAGGTAAAAAAAATATAAAAAAAATTATGCATGGGTTCGTTGATCCCAAATCTCGGAGGTGATTGCAGGTCGAAGTGAGGGTAAGGGCGACTCTATATTTGTCTGCTGGTTATACACATGTCCTCAGCAAGCGAGATCCGGCCAGGTGTTTGGCTTTCGTGTTACTTTAAATTGCATTGTAAAGGGAAAACTTTGAATAGTCATATGGGGAAGAAAATGTGTAAACGTATTTGTATTTGTGACGTACCACAGTGGGATAGAATCGAAAAAAGCTGGCCATTGGGGAAAAATCGAAAGTCCCAGTTTAACGTTGCCTTGTGTACCGACCGTTAGTTGGAACCCCAAAACACAAGGAAAACCAGTTTTCAAGTGTTTGATGCCACTCAGCAGTGAGTCAGGTCATTTCAAAGTTCAACGTGCAAGCGGACGCGTCTAACAAAAATACAGCGTGTATATAAAGTGCCGGAGAAATATTGCGCTATTATCGGCATAATATATGATATTAGTATAAATTGTTTCGGATTCTTTTCTGCAAGGTATGTGTAATACGATAATTAAATCCAAGTTTATTCATAATTAACTGTAAATTAGTTATTAATAATTAAAGACACTCATGTTTTTTTTCATTTTATTGAGAACATTTTTATAAACATTGAGCAAAAAGTTAACCACTCCACTTCACTCGATCGATGATTCTCACTGGAAAATGTTTGTTGAACCCTTAACTTTCGATATTTCAAAGAATTGGCTGCTACAACCTGCTACCCTAGTATTAAGACTAATTGTTTAAACAATGTGCAGTCATAAACAAAATATAAAGAGAACGTACGTGGGTGGAAAATCGGTTAGATATTAATGAATGTTGTTGAAAATGGATACTCGGGGGTTTTTGAGGTCGCTGATTACGAATCTGACAATATTTTTCCCAAAAACAAAATGGCGGATCCAATATGGCGGCCAAAAATTCACAAATGTTGATAAATATTAACGAAAATTGTTACCTGGGGGTTTTCGGGACCGCTGATTACGAATCTGACAATATATTTTTCCCAAAAACAAAATGGCGGATCCAATATGGCGGCCAAAAATTCACAAATATTGATAAATATTAATTTTGATTATAATTATTTATAATCAAATAATAAATTGAAATAATTATATTAAAATTTACTGAAGGGAACGTTTGGACTAATTACATTATTTAAAAATAAATATTAATGCTGATATCATTTATGACGATTAAATTAAGTGAATAACTTAAATACAATTTTGTTAAGTTAATTGGTGACAATTGGTCAGATGTCTGAGGAAGTGCAAGAAGCGAGTAACAAGCTAATAAAAAAATATAGACAAGATTTCTCCAGAAAACATAGCCGAGAAGCGACAATGAGCGATTTATTTCATCGATTATTACTTAGCTCCGATCCATATGTTTCAAGTGTTGAAGTGTTCGGAAAATCCTCCCAAAAAAATAAAAGATCACTGTCACTAGAAGCATGTCAAATGATAATTAATGATACCGATACCGACACCGAAAGTGAAGTAGAGTCATCAGATGTTGGAGATGGCAGCAATTACGAAATTGAAAGCAATTAAATGTATTAATAATATCTTTACTTTAAATCATTTAGTAATAAAAATTAAAAAACATTCCTTTGTCATTTTAAAATTATATATATATATGTAATAAAACCTTTCGCTTAAATAAATTTTCACGGTAGAAACTGTATACTGCAATAAAAATTGTTTTTAAAAAATTATTTTTAAATTTATACACTTTTAAAACCCACGAGTAACGATTTTCGTTAATATTTATCAATATTTATGAATTTTCGACCGCCATATTGGATCCACCATTTTGTTTTTGGGAAAAATATTGTCAGATTTGTAATCAGCGGTCCCGAAAACCCCCGGGTAACGATTTTCATTAATATTTATCAACATTTGTGAATTTTTGGCCGCCATATTGGATCCGCCATTTTGTTTTTGGAAAAAAATATTGTCAGATCCGTAATCAGCAGTCCCGAAAACCCCCGGGTAACGATTTTCATTAATATTTATCAACATTTGTGATTATTTGGCCGCCATATTGGATCCGCCATTTTGTTTTTGGGAAAAATATTGTCAGATTCGTAATCAGCGGTCCCGAAAACCCCCGGGTAACAATTTTCATTAATATTTATCAACATTTGTGAATTTTTGGCCGCCATATTGGATCCGCCATTTTGTTTTTGGAAAAAATATTGTCAGATCCGTAATCAGCAGTCCCGAAAACCCCCGGGTAACGATTTTCATTAATATTTATCAACATTTGTGAATTTTTGGCCGCCATATTGGATCCGCCATTTTGTTTTTGGGAAAAATATTGTCAGATTCGTAATCAGCGGTCCCAAAAACCCCCGTGTAACGATTTTTGTTAATATTTATCAATATTTGTGAATTTTTGGCCGCCGTATTGGATCCGCCATTTTGTTTTTGGTAAAAATATTGTCAGATTCGTAATCAGCGACCCCAAAAACCCCCGAGTAATGATTATTGTCACGATTTTTCAATTCTGTCTTGAGTTATTTGATGATGACCACCTTTTTCGAATTTTATCCCACAGTGCGTACTTGTGATGAAACTGCAAGTTCAATTGTCTCAAAAACGTTTAGGGGCAAAGTGGCTGCTGCAATTGATTGAGATCCTGATCCATAAGCACACCAACATTGGGGTGTATTTTTTATGACCTGGGTTTGCATTTAAGATAAGGAAGCATTCGTGGACGACATTGTTGCTTGGATCCACCAATATCTGCACCAATAAAGCGATATCGGATTGCTGTGAAAAAGAATCTTCATTACATGTATGAGACATGAGTTAATGTCGGCCTTCGGGCATTCTGTAAACAAAGCTCTTCGGAGGGCACCATTGTTATTTCCAATTGTTTAACATTTGTTGTACAATCGATGGTTATATATTTCCGCTGAACGAATTGAAAGGCAAGTAATTTGGCTCCTGTGGGATCCAAAGGTTTATGCACACTACTTATGATAATATGCATGAAATATTAATCACCAAATTTACTTTTCGTCAATTCCAATAGGCAATTAAAAGCGATCTCAGTACAATTATTATTGCCTATTACAATATGATATAAGCCCTTTTTTTGTTATTCAGTAAATATTTAATTCAATGTCTATTTGACATTAATTTCCTTGCCATGGCTGTTGCTTTTACACAATTTTTGGTGATCTTAACTATACGTAAGTTACATAATGAATAAATGTTATATTTATATTGTTTTACCATTTTTTACCTATTCATGTAACAATAACCATGCAATATTAATTAATGTACATATTTAATTAATAGTATTTGAATGAAATAAAATTATTCTAATTATATTATTATTATTATTGAGACACTTGGCCAAAATATATTTCTAGATACGTGCCTGTCACATTGGTATGCTTTCCTTCTAGGCTCAGATTTCACCCTTAGGCGAAAAAAGGAAGGTTCATTTTTGCGTATGTAGGAAGCGAAGATGGTTTTGTGGAAAGTGTTTGTTTGTTGTTTCATTCGAGAAAAGGCGTTGAGACAGCATTTTGAGGCATGGATCGTCGACATTCTACCCAAACTGCAACCAAATAGCATAATTGTCATGGATAATCGCTATCATTCTGTTCGCAATGAGAATGTATAGTCAAAGGCAAAGATAATGATAGGCAAATTGTCCACCACTATTTTCATTACTTTTTAAATCTAAATCCTGTGTTGAGTTAAGGAATGAAACTATGTTGGTTCGAAGCTGGCATTGTTCTCTGCTTTTTGACGTCATTGTTTCAATTCTTTGCCATCACATTGTGTAATACAGACTGAATGATATTGGTGGTGGACAATCCGCCTACTGTTTCTTTCATCGTTGGGTGTACCAAACAATGCTTTGAGAAAAAAATTACATCAAGAGTGGCTTTCGTGGAAGACTGGTAAAAACAAAGTTTACTTTATATCAGTACTTCGTTTATTACACATATTTAAAACATCAGAAGTCCGTTAGTTTCTCAGACCAAATGTATTTTTTAACTTTGTAATTTGTTTATCTTGTTGGTATTTCGTTAGTGCCAAGCATTGACATTTCTCCGCATGAAGATCAGCTGCACGCAAGAACATTCCTATCCTCTGTGGACTCTGAGACACAAATGTGACTGAGAGAATTTTTCATGCTTGGTGCGGAGTGATACATCAAGTTGTAGTGCTGTCCCAGCTGACATCACTGTCAAGTTAGGTTGCACCCAAGTATAAGCTTTTAAACCTGAAGCCATACGTTAGAAAATTTGAAAGTAAATATCAGGAGAGCAATTTTGGAAGAGGAACTGATAAGTGTTAGTGAAAATTTCCTAAAAAGTTTTCATAAATATGTGGATACTCATTTTCGTTATAACTGTCCATGTAATTGTACGAGCTTATTTCATTGCTAGCTAGCTAGCGGTTCCAGTTACATGGATGTTGCATCCAGTTTGCTGGCAGATGCTGCCTGGTGCACTAGCCACTGCTCCATGGTCATGTCGACTGTGAGACTCACTGTACCTACGAGGGGCGATCAGGTTGCTCTGACCCTAACATAGAAAGAGCGGCAATAGGGTTTCAATTTTTTTATTATTTTTCAACATACTCCCCTGCAACTCCAAAGCACTTTTCCCATCGGTGCTCCAACACCTGGATACCTTGCAAAAAAAATTCTTCCGACTGGTCCTCCAACCATGAGTCCACAGCCCTTATCACCTCAGAATCATCAGAAAATTTTTGCCCACAAATGTCACTCTTCAAATGTTTGAACAAATGGAAATCACTGGGGGCCAAATCTAGGGAATAGGGTGGGTGGGGCAACAATTGGAACGATGCATCTGTGATAGCGGCCCTCGCAATGCGCGAGGTGTGGACAGGTGCATTGTCCTGGTGAAGGAGCACACCACGGGTCAACATCCCACGCCTCTTTTTCTTGATGGAATCACGTAATTTCTTGATTAGGTCACTGTAGTATGTGCCAGTGATGGTTTGCCATCTTTGTAGATAGTCCACAAGTAGGACACGCTTGCAGTCCCAGAAAATTGAGGCCATCACCTTTTTTGCTGACGTTTGCACCTTGAACTTCTTCTTGGTGGAGAATGTGGGTGTTTCCACTCCATGCTTTGTGATTTTGTTTCTGGGTCGAAGTGATAGACCCATGTTTCATCCATAGTTACAAATCGGGGAAGGAAATCGTCTATATCAGCACGAAAGTTGTCAAGAAGTTCTTGACTGATGAGCACTCGGGTGAGCTTCTGATGTGGGGTGAGGTTTCGAGGGACCCATCTTGCAGCATTTTTTTTCATTTGCAATTTCTGGGTTATTATGTCTTGCACAGTGCCATATGACAGGCCACACATCTCAGCAACATGACGGATAGTGACTCGACGATCCTTCAGCACGATATCGTGGACTTCGTTAATGTTTTCTGTCGTCATGACAGTTTTTGGTGCTCCACCTGCATATTCATCCTCACACGACTCTCTCCCACAATTAAACTCACGACACCATCTCTTCACCATACTGTATGAAGGAGCAGTGTCCCCTAGTGTATCCACCAAGTCCTCATGAATTTTGGATACCGTCCACTTCTTCTTCACAAAATATTTGATCACCGCTCTCACCTCAGTTTTCTCCATTCTGGCACATTGACACAACTTCACTCAGTTAAACCCCTGTAAAAAGAAAACTGTACGCTACTCAGACTTACAATTCAGAATGAAAGCATATAAAGGATCACTAAACAATAGCAAAATAAAAAATCAATCATAACGTCATTCCTTCTATGTTAGGGTCGGAGCAACCTGATCGCCCCTCGTATATATAAAAGAAAAGGCTATTCTATCTTTTATTTTGCCATGGATTTAATCAGTTTCAGGATTTTGCATGAATCTCAATAATTTAGGCTGGAAAATGTGTTTGTAAATGAAACTAAATTTCATGCTCAAGAGTTTAAGTCATATTTTACAGTTGCTTTCACATTATTTCGTGATAAAATATGTTAAAAAAATGTACTTGACACCTTTGGAAAACTCCAAAAATGAACATTTCAATTTGTTTTCTCACACATTGGGTTTCAATTTCAAACAAAATATGCATTTATGTCGAAAGGAATAAACAACGCGGTTGATAATATAGGATGTAAAGGCGTTATTAAAGATATATCCGCGAAACTTACTTGTAAATGTTCTATTCAAATAAACCTTGGGGAGACAACTTGATCTCCCCGGTTGGATGAATACCCAGCACAACTGTTTTTCATTATCTTGTTTCATATCATACAGTTTGTATAAGATGTAAGCGAGTTACTAAAGATATATCTGCGAAACTCGATGCTTTTTAGGCCACCGAAATTAATAGAACATTTACAAGTAAGTTTCGTGGATATATCTTTAGTAACTCTATTACGTCTTATAAAATATGAATGTCATTATTTATGGCCAGTGTTCCAGATGCACAAAATGTATTTAGCTCAGCATGTTATGGTTGAGTGTAAGACAAGGCATAAGCCGTAAACTTTGCCATATTCCATGTGTGTCAAGACTGTGAATTCTGAATAGCCAGATTTGACATAAATTATTTGTGTGTGGTATTTATGCATGGAGCAATATATAAAATACAAATTTTCAATTTGTATGTTGCACACTGATAGTGTAAAAAAATTATCTATATTTTTATATATTTTTTTCATCCAGATCAGATCCATACAGTTTGTGTAAACAGCAGGTTTTTAACAGTGAGCCCTTTAGTGCAGTGGAATATACACTTAATGAACAGTCGAAACAACTTTGCAAGTCATTAACAGATGCTAAGTTTGATTCACAAGTAAATGAGGTAAGTGTAATTATTTCTGTGTAACAGTGCATGTTACATAAGGACATTTAGATGAATTTAAAAAAACAAACAAAAAAAAACATTTTTTCAAGCCTCATGGTGACTTCATGTTAGGCCATGCCACAACAAATCATAAAAATGAACAGAGCATGCGAGGTAAAGAGAGAAATATACAAGATGTTCAAGGCAGACACAATAAAAGGCTCTAATGGAGATAAATTGATCATAGATACATAGATTTAAATGTTTTAATATTAGACAAAGGTAGATTGTGAAAGAAACTAATTTATCCAGATTTTTCTGTTTATTCAAATGGAACCACATTCATAGCACAGGATATAGTAACTGTGGCCATATCTGTTCTGGTTCCATGGGTTTACACCTGCTGCAATATATGCATATTGATCTATCAGTTTATCGGTAAAATTGCTGATAATTTTACTCGGTTGTTGGAAGTAACATGTTCCTTGTAGTGGCGCTATTGTGGCTACCTACAAAATTTCTAGCTGTAGCTGTGCTACATTTTAAAAACTGTAGCTGTAGTTTTGCTACAAAATTCTTGTAGCTTGTAGCAAAAATACACATACAAACATAAATAAGTGGTTGTTGATATTTACCACTTTCTTGTTACAATTTGGGGGATGAGTCATTATCTGGAGTAATATATTACTAAATTTTAATATAATTATACACGGTGTCATTTTAATGGTGCCCACGGACCACAGAAACGTATGGAGAACATCAAAACAAACTACTTTTCTCAGTAACGTTTTTCTCGTTGGTGCGTCCTTTCGGCACTACAGTTGTTCCAAAAAGCCCGTTTTTCTGCCTGAATTCTGGCAAACACACACAAGATTTGATCACATCTGTGACATCATTTTCTGTGGCAAAACAGTGCATGGCAGTATTGCAAGGAACACACAAATTTTGGGAAAAATGACAGACTAACAACCACATTATGAGCTGTAAAACTAAGATAGGAACGTGCCCAGTAGACTGAACATCTAGGGAAACACTGCCTACCAGCCAGAAGCCGAGCAGTCATCCCAGGGGAAGGGGGAAGTGAACCAACAATACAAAAAATGGTAGAAAAACAACGTATTCAAAATGAAGTTGCAATATCGAATTTTGTCTCTCAGCCTACATGTCATATACGCGTATAATCATCATCAACAATAAATAATTTTTTTTGGACTTACAGTTTAAGTCTGGCTGTTTACGCCCAAATACATGTCAAATATTTGTGAATCTCGTTGCAAGGTTGAGATCTACAAGTTTGCATATCAATTTGTCCTGGTGCATGCATTGTGGTATTCTTGTGCTGATAACGGAAGTATCTGAGGTTCACATTGTTACATTATGATTAAAACATGTACAACTACAGGTACAATCTATTGATGAATCAGTACCAAATATACTGCCATATTCACAGTTACAAACTATTACATGTGTGTCCGATGTGTAGATAAACACAGTGGTCGGAGAGCTTGTGTTACTACTACTTATATCCCTTTTTTTTAACCATTTTTGCACCTTGCCGCATAATGCCGTGAATATACATTACATACATTACGTGTTAGTTGCCTTTGGAATGTTGAGTTCTTTCATTTCTATTTTGTCAACTGTTCAGACAACAAGTATCAGAAGGATGAAGTGGATAGACTAAATTGTAGATGCCAACTTGGCAACAAGATTTGCAAATATTTGACATGTAAGTTGAGACAGAACTCGATATTACCACTTCCATTTGTATTCCTTTTTTCCTACCATTTTTCGTATCATTTGTTCACTTGCTGTTGGGTTCGCACTTTGTTGTATGGTACATAATGTGGCTGATTGTAACTATGTCATTTTTCACAGAATATGTGTGTTCCTGGCAACCTTGGAACGTATCGCTTCACGACAGGAAATGACTTCTCAAATGCAATCAAATGTTGTGTGTGGTTGCCAGCATTCAGGTGGAAAAATGGCCTTCTTTGAATGACTGTAATGCTGAAACGACGTACCAACGAGAAAAATTGTTTGTTGCCTGATGACAACATTCCTCTTCACTTGTTCTGCATTGCCCTTCGTAGACGTTGAAGTGTCACGCTGTATGAGGCTGCAGTGGTAGTCGTGCCACGTTCCATGAATTCCACCATCAACACTCCTTTTCTGTCCCAGAACACAGTAGCCATACACTTTCTGATGGAGAAATCGAATGACTGCACGCACTTCACACTTGGTGTGCGACTCTAATGTTCTAGGCATGTTTCCGTGCTCACTGCGCGCTTCGAACTGACACGTGCAATGTGACATGATCAACGGGCATACTAGAGACACTGCACAACACATCCGTGCACAGCTTCATCGGATTTTCAATGTGGTTTTTATTTCGCGACTGATCGGACCTTGATAGCCCTCGTATCTATAAATATTTTATAGTGCAATATTCTGCCATTTTGGTGTAATTTTTATGGATATAAACATATAATCACCATTCCTTACTTTTTTTAAAGTAAATGTCTAAGTATGCATCTTCTCTTGCATTGTAGTTATCTGGAAACATACATTTATTAAGGAGATCAATGAACCATTCAAGTTCTTAAAGAACCATTTGGAATTTTATATCAGGATCTGTAAAATTTACATACCTGTCCATCCCTAATGCAAATATTATATGGCAGAAATAAACTTTTTTCAGATTTATAATTGTATAGAAGAATCAGTTGTGACTCGGATATGTACACATGAAACTAAATGTGAATTAGAAAGTATCTATGTGAACGAAGCATACAGGTCAATTATGGATGAAACAATTGAAGAGGAATGCAGAGATATAGCTTCAGATGTCCTCAGAAGGGAAGGTACAGCAACAACAGGGTAAGTTTATTTAGTATCTCATGGAATTTTTCACGAAATAATACATTTGTATTATTGAATTTTTGATAGCATGCATGTTGCTGATGTAAGTTAACAGAGTGATTTTGTTTCAAATTACGGTATATGCATATTTTTTTTAAAAAATAGCATTATCCAGAATTACACTGTTTAAAAAGGTATTCAATGCAGAAATAAATATTCATTAAATGCATACTTTGAATAATTTTTTGAGCTTGGGTAAAGTTATTTTAGAGCTTGAGCTTATTTATTTAATTATGTTTATACTTGTGTACATTATCATTGTCCGCACAAATTTGTTCTGTTGTTGCTATTTCATAAGTTCTTTTCCTCTGACAAAATTTTGAGCATTTCAAGCTCATTATACTGTGAAAAACTGAAATTGGAAGTGAATTTATTGTTGCTCTTCTGCAAAACTCACATAATCAGTTTTAAATATTACAATATAATACAATGACTCATACTTAAAAGTACGAATAAACTACGTATCTTGATTGCTGTACTCTTGGAATACCAGGATAGTCAAGGAATTTGAGGGCCATGTTGCAATGTAATTGAAATGGCAGCCCAAGTGTGTGTTCTTGTTCTGTTTTTTATGTGTTTCCCGGTTGTGTTGTATAAACAAAAGGCAAGCACCATGCAATACAATGACTACCAGTACATGGCATTGCATACTGTATTGGAAATATATCATTACAAGTAAAAGTGGCAAGATAAAATTCCTTTTTTTATATATTTTATAGGTACACAAGTTCTTTACATGATCCAGCAAGATCCAGACTGAAGAAAATTGTAAGCCACCCAAGTTCTGAAACCAAGAGTTATGCTAAGTTCTTACAGAGTATAATAGATGAGAAACGTTTGGGGAGTAATTTCCATGTGGGTATGTATATTATTTAGTAATGTAATACCACGTAGGAAATTTTTAAAACTCCTTAATAAACCACATTTCTAATTAGGTGGTTTTATTTCCAGCTTATCTGATTCTGTTAAGGTTTTTAATAGCAAGTGTGAAAATTATGAAGAAGAATCTTAAAATTGTTTCCTATTGGGTTAACACTTCATAATCAATTTCAAAAATGACACGTCACTTAATTGGTAACCTTTGTAGACACAATCGACATTTCAACTTGGGCAACAAGAGTCTTCATCAGACACTTAACACATATTAAAAGTCAATAGAAAACTAAGAACGGGAAGGTCATGGTAGATTGTGGAGATGTTGGTAGATACCAGAGACGAAACAGTAGCGAGAAGGTCAAGAGCAGACTTGGCCATCACCCTCCCTCTCTTAGCATTTCCCTTTCTTTGTCCCATATTTTAAACATATGAAAATCTGGTTGGTACACTCTTGTTTGTTGAGTTTCTTTTGTTTATGTGCATATTACATTCACGTTCATGGATTCATTTTGACCTAATTTTCAATAAATCTAAAAAGATGTGCATGTGCTCACATGCCATGAAGGCATATGGAGGATGTGGAGGTATAGAGCTCATCATATTCCTTATCTCGGCCATAGTTGGAATGATGTGTAAAATCAATCCAGGGTGTACTACCTAGATGATTTCATATTTTAAATCAGTGCACGAGAAATAGTAAGACACACATGATGAGTTCAAGATTTCGGTACAAAAAATTTGGCATATTTTGGGATTAAAAGGTATATAAAATGACATTTCAGTATTAAAATGGTGAATAAGAACCTTTATTTGATTTTAAAAACTATACTTATTACACAAAATTACATTTAACTTCTAATAGCACATGTATATAGTTATCAGAGTATTAAGTTTATTCCTGTGTAAAGGAGTCCCTTTTTGCTTCTCAAATATTTACAGCAGAATTATTCAATTTTCTGTGATTTGCACAACTCTCAGGATAATTCATACCCCAGAACGTGTCAGTAAATAAACCCTAAATTTGATGTTTTAAGAGTTTATTTCGCATTTTGCAGTTCATTTCGCATGATTTTGTGACAGAACGTGGTAGCAAAATGCACCTCACACCTTTCAAAAACATGAAAAATTAACACTACAATGTGTTATTTCACATTTCGTGTTTTCAGCAAAAATGAAATGTACTTGCCCCTAGTTACATGTTACAAAGACTGTTCCCTAGTGTTGTTCAAGTTTACAAGTTGTTGGTAATATTGTCACTCATTTTTTTCCTGCAGGTAGAAATCGACTTACACAAACAGAACCATATATTCATGTTATGGAAGAGGTGTATGATATTCTACTGCGGAGAACAAAAGAATTAGTTGAATTACTTCCTTCTGACTGGGTGCATGAGTCAAAATTGGGCCGCAATTCTCTGAAGCGTTGCATTAGATTGACAAAGGAGAACATCTGGTGGAAAGTAATTGTGTCAGTGGCAGATGAAGTAGAAGAAGGCAAACAACGTAGTGAAAAATTAGAAGATGGCGTGAGAAGTATTTTTGGTTCTCCAAGTGAAAACCCAAATGTTGAGGTTTGTAGGATGTAATTATCTAAAAAAAAATACCTGTGATATGTAGTGTTTTCAAAATACACCTGACTTAGATCTATTTTCTATCAGTCTATGAATTACAAGAATATGCAGTACATTGATTAAAAGAGGAGGTTGGTACATGAAAAAATTAAAATCCAAATACTTTAAGACAGAAGGTGGAAGGTGGACAGAAGGTTTCTGCATCTTTTTGAGGCTAGTATTTACTAGACTCAGAAGGGGAAGATGATTGCCATGATTAGCTAACAGTGGTAGAGACGGAAATAAAACCCTAGTTCCAGCTTGAGGGTATATTTGCATTTCCACCTGGCAACAGGCCAAGGTCACTAGTTCCGTGAACCACAGTTGCTTTTCCCTAACACAAAATATATTCCATTCACACAGTCAAGTCTTCTCATTCTTTTATATATATTTTCTGAGGAATATAAACAATTTTCTTGTTCTTGATTAATATATCAGATTATCAAGATGTGCAAAACTCTTCATATGTAATTTTTTAATGGTGAACAATGTCACTGATGGGTCAACATTTTCACAAGAAAAAGGTGAAGGAAGTAAATTTTATTTCCTTCGTATCATCCATGGTAGGTTGAATCTCGTGCACTTGTCTTCCCCACTGCTTCTTTATAACTGAAGAAAACGAGCACTTCCTTGCAGTCTTCCCCTTTGCCTTCACAGTGACAGGGGAAGAGGTAAACGTATTTCATCCTCTGCCACAGTGAAGATTAGTTATTTCTAGAGTATACTTTCCCTTACAAAGTACACCAATCTTCTTGTTCAGAAGTTACTTTGCATGAAAACTGTATGTCTGGATGCTCAGAGTTGTTTTTCCCTGGAATTATGATTGATTGATTGATTTGCTTTATTTTACTTCGCTTCTTGTGCCACTTTTCGCTAATTTGCGAAGATGGGGATGAGTGAAGATATGATGAAATTGATGAATGGACTCTCAAAATGCCCAGGCCAAGATTCGAACCCGGGACCCCTGGCATTGTAGCATGATGCTCTAACCACTCTGCCACGGGGGCCGGCCCCTGGAATTATGAGGTAATGAATATGATAATGAGTGATTAATATCTATGATATGCACTTTATTATTCACTAGCTGATTACCCGGCATTGCCCGGGTATTTATTTATCCCAATCTTGTATTAGACAGGAAAATAATGAATTCTAAATATAGTGTAGAATGTTACTAATTTTAAATGTGATCGTGAATGTCATCAATTAGCTTAGGGACTCTGAAGACTATGGATTCGACACTAATCTAGGTCATTTGTGGCATTTTATTTTTCACCCCCTCTCACCCTCCATCCCGATAGGTGATGGACTTGGAGTTAAATGGCATTCAGAGTGTTACTATTAATCTTAGCGACCCCAAAAAATATAGATTCTACACTAATATCGGTCATTTTCGATTATTTTTACATGCCACACCCTTCCCACCCCCACCCATAGGGGTGTCAGGGATGTCTTTGAGTTGAATGGTATTGGAAATGTCACTATTCATCTTAGCGACCCCAAAAACTATAGATTCCACACTAATATTGGTCCGTTTTACATGTCACCCCCTTCCCACCTCCACCCCTAAGGGTTCCAGGGGTGTCTTGGAGTTGAACGGCATTGAGAGAGTCACTATTCATCTTAGCGACTCCGAAAACTATGGATTCCGCACTAATATCGGTCGTTTACATGTCACCCTCTTCCCAACCCCACCCCTAGGGGTGCCAGTGGTGTCTTGGAGTTGAATGGCATTGGGAGTGTCACTATTCATCTTAGTGACCCCGACAACTATGGATTCCACACTAATATGGGTAATTTTTGTTTATTTTTACATGTTACCCCCTTCCCACCCCCACTCCTAGGGGTGCCACGGGTGTCTTACCCCCACAGTATTTCTTTCCAGATTTTAAGTCATATGTGTACCAAGTTTGGTCATCGTGAATGTCACCAATTAGCTTAGAGACTCCAAAAACTATGGATTCGACACTAATCTAGGTCATTTTTGACATTTTATTTTTCACCCCCTCTCACCCCCATGCCGATAGGTGATGAACTTGGAGTTGAACAGCATTCGGAGTGTCACTATTCATCTTAGCGACCCCGAAAACTATTTATTCCACACTAATATCGGTCATTTTCGTTTATTCTAACGTCACCCCCTTCTTCTCCGCCCCCGGGGGTGTCTTACCCACACAGTATTTCTTTCGAGATTGCACATGTTACGTGTACCAAGTTTGGTTGAAATTGCTCCAGGCGTTCGAGAGTTATGCTGGAACACACACACATACATCCACTTTTATAAATTAGATTGAAAAAAAGGGTAGTTAATGTAGGTTGTCAATAAACCATAAAGTGTATATCAGGGTCATGGATTGTAGTATGTAATCTGTGTAAAGCTGACACACTTACCGATGTTCAAGTTTTTCTCTAGTTTTTTGTTCAAGACTGGTATTCATCTCAGTACATTCTAATAAAATTATCAGTACAAAAACTGGGATGTTCGTTATTAATATAACAGGGTTCTTAGGCCACCCTCTACTTTGATTTCAATTTAGATGGAAGATATTTAGGTTTTCATGCCCCTGCTCATCCATGTTTACATCGGCAGTTGCGGAATAACCTTGGTCAGGGAGAATTACCATTCAGTGACTTGCTCTGTATTGTGATGTGGTGTAAGTTTTATATGGTTTCACTTTATATGATCGAAATTGAAAATGAACACTTGGTTGTGTTTCCACAGTGAAAGTTATTTTTAGTTGCAATGTTCAGTGCAAAGGAATGCTTGGTAACAGAATTGAAACAAAAGTAAGAAGTATTGTATATTTTCGTATGTTAAACATAAGTGGCTAGTGAACACAAATATAATGTGTATTTTGTGTATAACATAGCATTGTGAAAACAAGCCGGGAGTGAAGCTTAAGCCAGTGATTTTTTGTGAAGTCTTTTTGATCTTGGCCCATGATAAGGATGCTTACATTGCCATCAGATCAGTTGTTGAACTTGACCTAGTAAATTATGGATGCGTGGAAGATGAACTTCCCTCATTTGACATCATTCACCCCTCTCCTTTCACGTGCCTGTGCATACCCTTCCAGTGACACCATGCTTCTCCACTGAATGGCACCATAGCTGCTCACCAAAACAAAAAGAAGATGGAATGTTATGGGATGAATGAGGGTCATTTGGGAACACGACATAACCAGAGGGGAAGCAGTTATCAGGTCGTCCAAAAGATGTGGACTTCTAGGTACAGGTTTGTTGTTGCAACATGACAGTGCTCGACCCAGTGCTGCCCTCTTGAACCGTACAAGCTGTCTTTTTAAAGTCTTCCAATTCCACCGTATTCATCAGAACCTTGCCACATTGATTTTCGCATCTGCAATTATGTTATGCATTTTTAAAATATATTAAGGTCTGCGGTTATTCCTGCAATTAAAAAGTATCTTGCACTTGTAGAAGGTGTTTCAGATTGTGATGTCTTAGAATTGTACTTATATTTTACTTTTTTTTTCAGCTTATTATTTCCGAAGAAAGTTATTATTTTGCTGATGCAGCAATAGCAGTTTCCATGAAGTTCATTCGACAAGAGAAGGATGACTGTGCTGATAAAGCAAATTGTAACACTACTTTGTGTGGAATAGATGGTCTTATATTCATATGTGACAGTTTCAGAGAAAAGTTGGAATGCGCAAGGTACAGACTCAGAAAAATTGTGGAATCAAAATATAGATATCCACCTATTCCAGTATTTATCTTGGTACATGGTGTTTTGTTTTTTGATGCTGTTCATGTGATTGAAACCCTGGAGCTTGAAGAACTGAAGAATGGTGGCTCTATATCTGAATATTATATGCTTTCCACAACAGAAGATCTTTTGGAAAATTCCCATGATCAGGTGAGGAGAGTTAGTTAATAAATCTTTAAGAAGATTACTTTCATGTTTTGGTGAATAAAAGATGTTTCAAATGAATATACTGAAGTGAAGTGCTTGCCTATCTGCAAAACTTTTTTTTTTTATGACAACTTTAATAACTTCTTTAATAACTCAGGTGTATACAATGCAGAGTATGAGTGTAAGGCACATAACACTGGCAGATCCATCAGGTCTATTAACAGAAAAATCCAGTAGCACCTGTCATATGCAAAAATCACAACACTGGGCCAGACAAACAATTCAAATGCAGTAACCAGAAAAGTACACAGCACTCAGACTCTGATAGACATAGAAACCAAAGAAACACATGCCATTATATACTTCTCACATTAATTAAACATCAACAGAGGACAGGGTAAATATTTTTAACCAATGTTGTTCAGTTTTTTTTCTGTGATATCTTAGCATCAATGGGGAAAATGAAAGGTTTTGTTTTACCTAATTTCTTAACACTTATGATCTGCACCAGGTATGCTGTACAAAACTTCTCAAATTACGTGTAGTGGTGGCAGAAGGTAGAATATACAATAGGGTGACTATTGAAACTCCTTGAAATGTTCTGCAATATGCAAGTGAAAATGTAACCTTAATGTTATTAAGTATCTGATTTACTGGCATAAAACAAAATTAGTTATTATTTTGACCATGTTTTCTTTGAAATCATTGATAGAATGTTAGTAATTGTCTTGAATGCATCAACATTGAGGATTATTGGACTCATCTTGAAATAAGGAGAAAAACTTTGCAACTTTTTAAACATTTCATCTCTATTTTTTCTAACATGAATTTTTGTGTGTACATACATTGCAGTTCTATGTAGTGAAGCCTGTTTTCTTGTTTGTGCATACAGAAATAAAGTAAAAAGTAAAGTCCTCCCCTGTGCTTAGCACCATGCCATGAAGGCATATAGGGGGTGTGGGGGTAATGCTCCACACTTTTTTGATCTGGTCATGAGTGGGGCTGATGTGATCAGCATCATGTCCCTGACTGCCTTTACCCCCCAGGGTTCTTCCCAGGTACCCATGCCATTCGACGCTGGGTGGGCTTCCAACGTTAGAAAAGTTCCCGGATTTGAACCAGTCGGGGATCAAACCCGGGACCTTTAACATGGTAGTCAGACACATTACCGACTGAGCCACCACGGCCACTGTGCATACAGAAATAATATTTGGTAATTTTAATTACATAATTACATGAAAATTGATGCTAAATTTCAATTTGTGAACTTAATATCGTATATCTATATCGACTATATCTAGGTAATGCAAGTCTTATTTTGCAGATGAAACTAGGATTAAAATGGCTAGCAGCAAAGAAACCTGTGATATCCACGATAAGATGTGATCCAGTGAAAGACATAATGAATACTTTTTTTTCTCATGACATGTGGATCCTGTACAACCATGTTTCAAGTGCCATGCATAATGAGGTATGATTATAATCTTAACATTACAATGTTATTACATTATACAATAACATTAAAATGTAGCTGAGATCATTTTAAAAGAGTGTTTATATTAGTTTTAGCATGGAGCTTAGCACAGATGATAATTGGATGTTACTTGGAACAGAATTATGTATTCTGAATATGAGGACTAGCACATAACTATCATTTTTTTTATGTAATTACATCTTTCTTAATATTTAAGAAGCATATAAAGTGCACATTTTGTTCCAAGAATTCTTATCAAAACTTTGTTTTGTAGAATTTTGTTAATTTGTCTGCAGAAATTTGGGAAAGGGAGTGAATTATCCTTTTTTTATGGTCCTTGCAAGCAGAATTGTTACAGTGAAACCCTGATTTTACCATTTTCCTGCATTATACATTCAATCCTGATGGTCCCAACATAGCAAAATATTATAACATTTTCCTTGATTTTTACATTTTTCCACAGTTTAAGTTTTTGCAGCTTGGTCCCCTGAAAATCATAAAATCAAGGTTCCACTGTACTTAGTTTGGAGTGAATCTGGGAAAAGGTTTATTTGTGTACAGATCATCTAAGTGTTACAGTTTGTACTTCATACACCTGGTTGACATTTATTATATACAGTGTGTACATAAACTCTAGACCCACTTTGAAAAATTTATTTGCAACAACCTATGAAATTCATCACCATCAGGAATACAAAATATTGTAGAGAATACATGAAAGTTTTTTACATGGCAATTTGGTTCCAAATGCTCGATGTGGGAACCGTGGGTGACCCGACAAATGTCTACATGGTCATCAAACTCCTGCCAAACACGGCTCAACATGTCCTCTGTAACTGTGGCTGTTGCTTGCTCTATTCTCCCCCTAAGTTCCACAACATCATGTCGAAGAGGAGGGACATAAACGAGGTTCTTCACATATCCCCATAAAAAAATATTTCAAGGGGTGATATCGGGGGACCTAGGGGTCCACTTCATCACCTTCACTCACGCCTGGCCTACCACCTCTTTTCTTTGCACACAAGCACCCAGTGTTAACAAATTTTCGATGCCAATTGAGATTGCCTTTCTGGTAGGAGATTCTTTCCCATACTTGGTACTAAATTTCCGTTGGACATCTGTAGCACTTTTTGATTTCTCAAATTGTAACACACAAAAGGCCTTCTCAGGTTGAGAAAGCGCCATAATGAATCTGGCACACTCTAGCAGCAGAAGATGGAACTACTAGAAACACCTGCAATACAAAAAAAAAATCAACTTTACTCTTTCAAATAATCTATTTTGTCTACAATAAATTTTTCAAAGTGGGTCCGGAGTTTATGTGCACACTGTATATAACGGGTGCGTCAAAAAAATGTATACACACTTTGAACTGTCATAGAAAATTTATTTTCCAACCTAAAAGGTTAAATTTCTGGGAAAAGAAAGTCTACAGTCCAATTTGAAAAATAAGTGTACTTTCTGGTCAAACTGAATGTTCCAAATGGTGGTTTAAGTAAATGTTCAAAATGTTGGCCTTCAGCTTCGATACATTTCTGAACAAGGGTTACGACTGATTCCGTACTTCGCACCAAAGTGTCCAATGGGATTTCCGCACACACCGCTTGAATCTCATCCCAAAGTGTGTCCAGGTTACGTGGTTTACAACGGTACACCTCATCTTTTACTGTGCCCCATAAGAAAAATCGAGCAGCGAAAGGTCTGGAGAGCATGCAGGAAACTCGATTGGTTCCCTTTGTCCTATCCACTGGCCTGGTACATTTTGATCCAGGTATGCTCGCACATCCCTATGATAGTGCAGCGGGGCGCCATCTTGTTGGTAATCAAACCCACACAATTATGCCTATTCACAGTTCTATTAAGTTTGAATTGTGCTTCATCCGACCAAACTGCTACCCATAAATAACGGTTCGCATGTAACCATCTCCTGAACCCATTCACAAAATTGTACCCTGCGATCTGGCTCGTCGTCACTTAGTTGTTGCACCAGCCTTGGAATGTACACACGCAACTTGCCTTTCTTCAGAATGCGTAGCACACTACTAGCACTTACACCACTCTCACGTAACCCTTGCTCAGAAGTGTATCGAAGCTGAAGGCCAACATTTTGAACATTTATTTTAACCACTATTTGGAACATTAAGTTTGACCAGAAAGTACACTTATTTTTCAAATTGGACTGTAGCCTTTCTTTTCCCATAAATTTAACCTTGTAGGTTGGAAAATAAATTTTCTGTTACAGTTCAAAGTGCGTATACATTTTTTTGATGCACCCGGTATTTTGTGTGATGCCTGGCATGACAAATTCACATGATGTAATACTGTTTGATAGCAGTAATCATGACACTGTTGCACCAGATTATGTTTTTAGTTGCATATAATCAAATTATTGTTTATTTGTGGAAGAGATTAGACTTCAAACTTTTTTCTACCTGGGTCTATCCAAATTTTATGTTTATTACATGGATTTGTCCAGGCTGTCTAAATTGATATACCACTACATAAAATTAACCTTGCGTAGTAAGAAAACCTACAATCTAAACTGCTACAAAGAATCTTTGATACAAATATGTTCTGTATTTAAAGATGAAAATCAGACTAATCGATAATCATATTAGGTACTCTAGGCTTAGTATCGGTAAATAGTAAACACACACACATTTATGAACATTGAAGATATTTATTACATATTCTCAAACATTTTCAATTTTTAGGACATACTTTAAATACTCTTAGCATGTAGATAGTTTCCGCATTTTAACATCATAATATCTGTGGACTACTAATCGCTTGAAGAGCAGAACATGTTAATATGAAAAACACCAACTTTGTTTTCCTATTGCTATATTTCTACCATAAATAGGGATCTGTAGTAATTAATTCTTAGATGACACAATCAAATTTGTCTAAAAATAAATTACAGGATGGCACCAACATTTGAATTCCTCGAACGAAATGCAAGTTCTAATTGAATATGTTTCTTGAGTTGAAGGTATTGTACATTACATTTCTCCCAGAGGTAAATGGTTGGAAGGAATTGTAATAAACTTGTGATGAACGTAATTCATACACAGAGTATCTAGAAGATTATTATTATGGTGCAGGCAAGCAGTTGGCTTAATTCTTCAGTTGGTTATCGCATTGACATGGAATAGATTGTAAGATTGCTGTGTAATATGTGCAATATTCATAACTATTATGTGTAATTTTAAAATGCTAAAATATAAAAATTACTAATGACATCACTTTTTATGGATCTGGCATTTCTAGAGTTTAAAAGTAGGTAGGTAGGCCCTGGTCCTCACTATCTGTTGCACCATGGGTTATTTATTAATCTTATACTCTTTGTCTTACAGTGCTATACTAACATTTAGATTTTCTTTCAGGATCCTTCTTTAATTATATTCCTGTACAACTTCTTAGTGGATATTGTGACACAACTGTGTTGTTTTAATGGCGATGTGTTAGAAAGCTCACACCCAGCTCCAGAATTTTATCACCTACAACCTCGTATAAGCGTCTCTTGGTGCTCTGAGATGGGCAATGGTCTTCCACACTACTGGCGAAGTTCTGATTACCAGAATCACTTGAAAGTGGTTAGTTACATGGAAAAGGATACACTTTATTTATAGGCACAAAATATTAATATTTTCATTTGTTCAAAGTATAAATTTTTATTCATGAAATGCAAATGTTTTTGTGTCAAAGGATGTGACTTTTTCAAAGCATTCTCTACAATTATTATTAGGACTCGGAAGTTGATGAGAAACCATATTTTTTTGTGACCCTTGAAAACAATGCAGTCCATTTCTATTTAGTTAGAACTGGAAAACATTGTTTTAATTTTGTTTTTTGCTTTTTGGCATTTTTTAGCCTTTTCTTGGCTTTTAAGTCATTTTGCCGTATATTTTGTCATTTTTGTTGCATTTTTCTTGATTTTTGAGTTTCTTTTCTCCTTCCCTGTTGTTTCTTGAATTTTAAATGCATTTGCTAGGATAACTTACATATTTGAATTTTCTGATCTTTTTAACAAGTTTGCAATTACTTGAAAATACAGTCATTGCAAAAGGCACAACATTATTTTTAACTGAAATACAATATATTAAATAATTAATTGTGGAAAATTTATTTTTCCTCCAGCAAACTATAGTCTTTGATCATTTTAAATGTAATTTTGTTTCCCCATTCAGATAGCCAACCTTCATGGCAGACTGGTTAGCACAGCACACCACAGTGCCAGGGTTCCCAGAATTGAATCCTGGCCTTGGCATGGGTGTTCTTGGTGAGTCCCCCTTCATCAATTTCATATCATCATCACTCATCCTCATTTTTGTGATTACCCAAAAGAGGCTGAAAAGCAAAGTAAAATAGTCAATCAAACCCAATCAGAGAGAAAGCTACGGCCATAAATCTAGGGGTGCTGCACCCACCAACAAAGTAGGGCTAGTTCAAAGTTGCCAAATGTCTTGCCACTTCCCCCTTAAAACAGGGACAGGGATAGGGTGCCACTGGTGGACTTTCTTCCCTTGCTTCCTTGAGTGATATTTCGAGGGTTGCAAAAGATTTGGTTCAGTCCTTTTGTTTTTTAATGATCCTGCTGTCATCCCTCCCTCATATACATGCTGCTGGGCTATGCAGTGACCATATCCAGAGGATGGCTGGTGCTGATAGGCAAGAAGAGGGAAAAGATGTGGCAACACTTTCTTGTGTACATTGGCATGCACTGTGGCTTCGGCAGGAAGAGGGATGGGAATAGGATGCCAAACCATGGTGAAAATAATGAAGCCTATTTTGAGGTTCCCTTGCTGGCCACTATTATCACTTTAACCTGTGGTTTTAAAGTAAATTTTGTCACAATATAAAAAAAAATACTCTTGATGCACGTGATACACAACTGTATTTTCAGATGCTGTCAGACTACTGTATCTTATAAGGCCTACTGTGAAGGGAGGTGACTGGCTTGTACAGGATTATGTAACCTTGAAGTAAAAATAAAGAAAACTACATTAGCACTTAATTGCTTTTTTTGCTTTGCTTCAGTAGTTTAAACTATGGGGTGTTTTTTTTTTAGAGAGATAGAACATGAACATGAAATAAAACACCTCAAACTCGTGGTACTTGCCATGGTATTGGCTTTATTGGAAAGAGAATTGTATGCCATTATTGTTTAAAGATGATTTCGGGCATATGGGCTGGCATATGGCTGGCTCAAATAAAGCGCAATCTGGAAGTCCAATTGTTGACCACCTTTTTGAGCAGCTGGGACCATATATCTGCAATCACGTGGCGAATGTTGGCTTCCAAGTTGTCCATCGTCTCAGGTTTATCGGCGTAGACGAGCGACTTCACATATCCCCACAGAAAATAATATAAAGGTGTTAAGTCACACGATCTTGGAGGCCAATTCATAGGTCCATGATGCGAAATTATGTGGCATGTTGCGCCATCCTCTTGAAACCACAGCTCTTCCACATTGATGCCAGTCATTTGGGGATGGAAAAAGTCCTGAAGCATGGATTGATAGCGCTCTCCATTGACTGTCACATTCTGGCCGGCATCATTTTTGAAGAAATAAGGACCAATGATTCCACCAGCCCATAAAGCACACCAAACAGTCACTTTTTGTAGTAACAGCGTCTCAAGAATGGCTTGTGGCTTTTTGCCACTCCAAATGCGGCAATTTTGCTTGTTGACAACCAAAAATGGGCCTCATCACTGAATAAAATTTTGTGATGAAACTGAAGATCACGGACAATCTCGGTTTCGGCCCTGGCACCGAACTCATGATGCATACGGTGCTCAGGCGGCTTCAATTCTTGCACGAGCTGGATCTTGTACGCTCGTAAACCAAGATCTTTCCACAAAGTGGATGGACACAGCTGCAATTGCTGTGCACGATGGCGAATAGACTCATTCGGGTCCTCCTGAACACTACGCTCCACAGCTGCAACAACTTCTTCGGTGCGCACTGTACGCCATCTCTGCAGATGCGTCATATGCATGGTGCGAAAACGTTCCATGGTTCGTCGAATAACTTGCTCGGATGGATGCTTATGTCGACCGTAGATTGGACGTTGCACGCACTGAACCATGATGTTCATAATAAAGTTGTACAATTTGCAGGCGTTGTTCTGGCGTAAGTCTATTCATGGTGAAATGGCACACCACACTGAGCACAATGCCACTGTCAGCTGTTCACTTGGTTGTCATGGGCAGCAGTGTTGCCACGTCGAAAAACAAACCTATAAAAAGCACCCTTTACAAACAACTAGATTTTATTGCGTTATTCAACTACTCTCTTGTAATTTATGAAAAAAAATTATGCTTTCATTTTAAGATTGAAAATTATTCTTAGGTAATTTTTTTACCACTTTTAAGTCATTTTATAATAATTTTCAGGTCATTCTGCAGGTCATTTTTCAGATTTTTTAGGTCATCAACTTTCGAACCCTAGTTATTATACTTATCACAGGTAGAAAGGAGAATTGAAAATAAATTACCGTTTCACTGTAAAGTATACTGGTTTTTTTTTCTTTGTATCATGTGATATCATTTCAACTTTTTGTGATATAGTATGAAATGTAGTTCCCACAATATACAGGGTGTTTCTAAAGGTCGTTTAGAACGCTTGGGAGGTGATTCCTCACACGAAAACACCCCCTTTGTGTGGTGAAAGTGACATCTTCAGTTGGTGTACAGTGACACGGACTGTCTGTGTGTGTAAGATATTGTAGCATTTGTTGTTTGTTGCATGTGTGTGTGTTGGGGGGGGGGGATATTACGTAGTTGTCGCATGTAAAAATACACGTTGTCGCAATCATCTGATATTGTGTTTTTCTTTCCCTCCTCCTGGTGGAGTAATGTGTCTCCCGTATGCCACATGACATGATTCGTTCATTGCTCGCGTGTAACTGGGGTATGCAACCGTGCTCAACTTTTCGGATTTTGTGTTCGGTGCTCATGTTTTGATGTTTGAGGTCGGGATGTGTTGTCTTGAACACATTTCTCATTGTCACGGTCCTTCTTGCTGCATTACATACCCTTTCCATTTATTGTTCTTGCTGGAAATCCCCAATTCCTTTGAGGACTCCATTGCGCATGCGTGCAGTGAACTTTTCATAGTGACTTCCGGACTGAGCACATACGATTCCTTTATGATTCCCTTGGAACCGCCTCTCTATCTGTTATAGTATTCGTCCCAGTCAGGTGTGACAATCACTTTGTCACCTTTTGCAAGGCTCCTATCTCGGAAACGAAGCCTCAGTCGTAAAAATGGAACTTAGACTTTTTGCTTGTTTTCGTGTGAGGAATCACCTGCCAAGCGTTGTAAACTACCTTTAGAAACACCCTGTATATTGAACCTGAATGTATTGAATTGCTTTTGCAGGTAATCCTTGGGGCCAAACTGCCTGAATTTCAACAATGGCCTTTGTGTGATGACGACAATATATTAAATGAGCTGTGGTCATATTGTAAACAGTGTGTTAGTGGTTCCTCGGCTCATCACCTTTACCAGAAGTAAGTTTAAATCTTAAAGGTTTTATTCCTAGGGCTACACTTTGAACAGTAACATAAACTCTTATTTCAACATTGATCAATTTATTCAGAAGAGTTATGCTTAAAATGCCAACTAAGAGACATGTGACCCAGGAATATGTGAAAAGTGTGGGCTTTTCAAATGTGCAGATATGTGCTAAAAGTTTGTGCACAGAAAAATTGTTGTGAAGAATTGAAGTCACTTTTATTTTCAGAAGGCTCAGGCTTTTACAGGATGTGAAATTTTGACACCCTACATCCAAACAAGTACAATTTGAGAAAAATGAAACTTTACAAAAACTTCTCTTTTGGCGAGTCAGTTGGGCTATCACAATGAATCAGTGACATGAACCATATTTTATTTGATGTCCTTGTTTATAATATGTTACTGGTATCAGTAACATATTGTGTTTGATACACCAAGTAATTGGTGAACACAATGCTACTTTTTCTGACGGACTGTTGCTGTAACTTTAGGGTCCTTAGTAATAAAAAATAGCGGAAAAATCAAGATCTCAAGGAAATTGAATGCTGATATCATGGCAAATGGAACATGTGGTACTTAAATTCTCTTTTTGAGAAAATATTGGTTTTTGATGGAATTATTTCTTGAAGTATATTTTTTTAGAAAATTTTAAAATCAAACCCACCCTGCTCATCCCCTTTAGAAAACCACAATTTGTGCTGCTGAGAGTAACTACCAAAATTGCATTCCTGTTTTATTAAATGTTTATTATTTAAAAGCTCACTCTGTTTACAGACAACTTTTATTCCAAGGTATCTTAACTTTCACAATGTGAATGTACGATGTTTTGCTGACAATGTATCTGGACCAGGCATTGAGACCTTTCTTTATTTTTCAGAATCTCCAGCATAATCAAAACAGCAGCATATGAAGGCTGGAGCATATCTGCGCAGAAACAGACAAGAGTGAAGCTTTGGTCACCTTGGCGAGATATAATTATGGTATGGATACTTTCATAATTAAATTGTAAAAGTAAAAGTTCTGTGAAGGGTACCCTAGATCTTAGTCAAAGCTGTGATCAGTGATTTTGCCTCCCACACTCACTCCTGATTGGACCTCTGAAAACTGTAAAATCAGTAAGCAGAAATACATTGGTATCTGAAGACATGGTTACATCAACATCTGCAAATTTTGTTAACGCATGGTTATGCACTGCATTCTATATTTATTTTTTAAAAAAATCATTCATTGTGGTTATGTGTTTAGGAATATAAACTGTTTTCTTTTATCTTAAGTATGATGCTTATTGTTGGTATTTATTCTTTCAGGAGTGTGTACATTTCAAGCTTAGTGAAATTGATGTCACTGACCCCTTCGCCTCATCACCCAAGAATATGATGGCATGTTTTGATTTGATAGAAATGTCCTCTATATTCAAGAAGTACTTTCAACAGGATGCGTTGGAAATGATAAGTAAGAAGCTAAATCTATTATTATATTAAAATTTAATTTTGGGGTGTGGTTAATTTGAAGTTCAAGAGACCAAAAAATGTCTACTTTGAATTATCCAAACTTTACAATATAGTAGGGATGGGACCGATTAATCGGTATTCTATTGGTATTGGCCGATATAGGTATATCGGTGTATCGGTTTATCGGTAAAATTACCGATTATTTTACCAATCCGATATATCGATAAATATCTGATAGTTTAGTGCAAAATTCTGCCATTTTTGTTGTAATTTTTATGAATGATCTCCATGCAATACTTTTTTAAAAAATAAATGTCTAAATATGCAATTTCTCTTGCACTGCAGTCACTTTGAAACACACATTTTAAGGAGGTCAATGAACCTTTCAGGTTCTTCCAGGACCATTTCTAATTTTATATCGGATCGGTAGAATATCGGTTATCGGTATCGGTAAATTTTATATCGGTACTTTATCGGTATCGGCCAAAATTTCATATCGTCCCATCCCTACAATATAGTGTCTGTTTTCAAGAGGATATAAACTCAACTACGTAGATAGTTGAGTTTATAGCAGATATTTTTAACTTTGCACATACTATATTTACTTGAGCACTCTGTGCTTTAAGTCCCATCAAGAATTGAAGGTTAGCCTGTGATAGGTATTCACAGGTGAGTTCTGGAAAAAAGGGTGTCTTGTTTGCCACGCCACGAGTGAAAGTCATTACTTTTACCTCCCCAGAAAATGCGAATCATTCTGCTGGTTTATCTCCAGTTGTTTGCAACACCGAGTATCTTAGATTTGAATCCTTCATCACTGCAAACAACCTACAGAGGTAAAAGAAGATGTAAAATAACCAAAACAGAAATGATTTATTGTCACCTTGTTTCATGTTTGATTCTGGTGCAGAGGTTCGGATTACACTTTAACTGCAGGCCCAGTTGCATTGTGCTTATCTCTGCTTAAAACAGACTTAAAACAAACTTTATTTTTGTCACATAATCAAATTGGCATTGTGAAGTGACACACAAATTCAAGAACGTGCTTTGAATGAAAGCTGGTACAGGAAGCTTACAAGATTGAAAGAAAAATCTCCTTGCTGGAGCTACACTGAAGAAGGATGAGAAATATTAATGTTTGCAATATGTAAGAAACATAACATATTGTAGGTTCATGCGTTTTACTCACTATTAAAGGAAATAAATACGTTAAATAGTATTGATTAATTTAACTACTTATGTGAGTAAGTATGGAGTCTTATTAGGACAACATTTGGAGGTCAGACTGCCTCCTTCATCAGGTTCTTTTACACGGCACTATGCTCTGTGCCTAGAAACATCCATGAACCTGATGAAGGGGGCAGTCTGACCTCCGAAACGTTGTTCTAATAAGACTCCATACTCACTCACGTAAGTAGATAAATTAATCAATACTATTTAACGTATTTACTTCCTTTATGTAAGAATCAATCTATGTAGCACAGCAATTACAAAAATGCAAGATAAACTTGCTATTAGAAATAGCTTATTGGAAAGCTAGTGGAAATTGTGGCTCAGGCAGTGAATGAATGAAATTAAAATTGTGGGTGTGTGAGCACTTAGGATATTTGCACCCCCCTTACTGTAGCTAAAATCAATATATGTCTCGGAGGTCTAAAAATCTCTTTACTCATGTTAAAAGCTGAGGCTGTAAAGGGGCACTCGGTACACAGGACAACATGCAACCCTACAGAGGATTATCCTGGTCGTAGGTCCAGATGCCAAAGCCTTGTTGGGCTGCAAGACTGCAGTTACCGGGATGTACTATGTGGAAGTGAGCTTGAGTTTGGGGTTCCTTCTCAAAAGGTCACCCCTTACACCCCGTGGCTCAACCAAAGATCAGAAATCATACCATGTCAACTACCAAGCCACTGAACCAAGACTGAAATACACTGCAGAAAATGCAACATCCTTGGTGAGACTGAGAACGTATGGTGTCAATTACACTCAAATTACTCTGGCCATTTTTTGAGATACACATTATTTGAAACATTTTTATAGATAATTTCCCCCAATGATTTGGTTGATCTTAGAAGCTAGATCTTTTAAATTTCTACATACTTTTTACAAATGAACTTGTTATTTTTACATAGGTGTATTTAACATGGAGACAGCTCAAGCCTCAGCCATTGTTGAAAGTGATCTTGGCTCAATAAATGATGAAGAATTTACGTCCTCCAGTCAGAAGCGGTTCCATGAACCAGACAAATATTCTGATTCTTCTTCACCAAATAAGAAAATCAAAGCTGACATAGATGAATTGTTTGATGCCATCCAGAAAGAGCGTGATAAGATGGACAAATCTTTACAGACCACAAAGAAGAAAGCTGAGGAGAACAGAACAGACATGGATGAATGTAAGTGCAACATGTTCACTTTCCTTCTTGTAAGTGTACATTAATGGAGAGGGAAATTTCAACAGGTACATCCTTAAGGATGGATTGATTTGAAATTTTGACTGATGCCCATAAAATACAAACATAAAATTTGCTGATAACATGTTCTACAGGGTGATTCAAAAGTCCCTTAACACCCCTATAAAATGTAAAGGAGTTAGGCTGGGTAGAAATGGTCATGATAGAAACAGGTTAGGCCTAGGGGGAACCATATTGGTGTGTTCCAAGTGGATGTCCGCTATATTGAATTCAACTCGAAATTTGTAATGGGAAGGGGATGATGTGACATATCAAATGAGGCTAGAATTTAATGAGGAATTCAGTGGCGAAGGTTTTTTTTTTGGCACATCTTTAACCAGTAAAAAGTTATTAATGAATGCTTGTACCCATTTCCTCCTTTTCAAGGTGTCAGAAGAAAAGCATTAGAATGCCTCTAACATGTCAGTATTGCATTGAGATCATACTGATGTCTCGGGGAAGAAGTTCACGTGCCATTGCACAGGATTTTAATCGGATACATCCCCAAAGAGTTGAGCATTATGAATGGTTGTCACGAACAATTACAGTGTGATGCTTCCATTGGAATGAGAAGTTCTTCACAGTGATGAGGCTAATTTTTATTAGGGAAGTTAATAGACAGAATATGCAATGCTTTTTTTTTTTTTTTAATATGATAGATTGACTCATCTCTCTTAAGCAAACAGGTATGTTATGGCCAAACATACATTGTAACAGTGTATTGGTTGTAGTATAGTGAACATTGCATAGTTCCATCACATAAAAAATTATATTCAAAACTTTTGTTGTGTATAAAACAGGTTGTTTTTCACTACTGTTGATGTTATTGGATCAAAATACCAGAAAAGGACATCACTTTTTATTAATACTGAAATAGAGTGATTGCAGAAGAAAAAGTGAGAGGGGAGCAGTCACCGTTATACACCTAAATCCCATAGAAGAAATGCAAATTTTTTGCTAAATGAGCTCTAATCTATCTATCTTTGGGGTAAGAGGGTAGACTGGTCAACTTGGGGATTCATTTTCCTTGCCCTCCTCTGGAACTTTTCTTGTTGATAACAATATCATTGATTAACATCATTTGCAATGTTACACAAACATCTCTTCCAGACATCAGGATGATCTGGATTTATCTCCCATTAGAGGCATTTCAGGATTTGTTTTCTCACACCTGCACGTGAGAAAATCTGTTACATTCATTCCCTCCCAGCTTTTAACAGGTTAATGTTAGATTTGAAAACAAAACACACGCACCTTGTGAGATTGTAGCCTTATTTCATGTTCGTATGACCTCATTTCAATGTTCAAATTTTGAGAGAGTTTGAATTCAATATGGCAACCATCCAGTCGATGCAGTCGTCGTCTCTACCTACACATCACTCTCTGATTTTGTACAAGTGTTAAGGAACTTTAGATTCACCTTATACCTATGATAGGTAAGATATACTTTCACCTGTTAGTTGTTTTTCAGTGGTGTCATGTTGTTAAATTCACTCAATTCTTGTTGAAGTATTTTACTTCCAGCAAGCACATGATGAATTGTGTGAAAAAAGATTCACATGAAACTACATGTTTTTTTGTTCTGAATGAATGTCAGATCACTGTGAAAAATTTCCTTGAATCTAGTCACCTTTTGGCAATCTTGGATATAGGAATACTATTTCACTGAGCATTTACAGTATGTAAATAACGTTTTGTTCTATATTTAGAACATATCACAAATTAGAGCAAAATGATATCAATGGTACAAAAAATATACAAATAGGTGAAATTTGAAAATGCCATTAGAAAAACAAAAGGTCAATTTCTTCACTGTGATCTCTCTCTATTTATTGTTTATCCTTTGTAAAGTAGAGTTTGAGTTCACTTTTCTAATAAGGCTAGGAAGAAAACTGGTATTACATCCACTTTTTTTATGTAACAATATTAGTCTCCCAATGTGGCAAGAAAAGAATTAGTGAATTGTGGGAATGCATGGTGAAAATATATGTATACTGTGTGTTTGTTTTTTGTTTTTGTTTATATTAAAATAATTAAGATTAATGGATTGTCAATTTTGAAATTATTTATCGTTTTCTCTTCAATTGCAGTAATCCAAAATCTTCAACACATGGCTAGCTACAGACATTTGTATAATTTGAAATTTTCTCCACTGCCTACTGGTTTTTTTGACAATGAACATTGATTACAGCTCTGCTATTCAGATTATCAGACTTATTTCAATGATTGCATTATTATTTGTGGTTTTATAGACTGGACTTGTAGCATTGATTCTTATTTTACTTGTTTCATTGATTTTATGTTCAACCAATTTAACTTTACTGTGTATATGTTCCTAAATTTTACATTTTTCTGATTTTTACCTTTTATCTTTGTTTTCAATAAAGTAAAATGTTACAATTTTTTCAGATTTCACATTTTCGTCTGTTATAAATTCGTTATCTGAAGTCACCTAAAAATCGCATAATCAAGGTTCAATTTTATTAAGTTTTCTAAATGAATAGGAGGTGCACTGTTTTTACTTTTGTTTCGATTTAAATATGTTAGTTTGTGTTAAACTCTCCTCTTGTAGTATGTTTTTCCCTGACACTTAAAATGCACAAGTACCTGATATCCAAAATAAAGAAAATATATACAAAGTATATGTATGCTGTATTTATTATTTTGTATGTGTGTCTGAAACCGTTCATATTATAATGACAAATTTAAAATAAGTTTACTTCTTACAAGGCAGAACTGCCTATGGCTGTACATACAGCATAAAGCATGCATTGATAAAGTTAAATTTGTTGTTACATAAATCTAATACTGATTAGTATATCTTTGACATGTTGCATTGCTACTTACCTTTGTAAGCCGACTGGTCCATTTCTGGTCAAGCATGCATAGCCTCCTAGACTGCCAGTACATATTCGGACCAAGATCAGGTGACTGTAATATTGACACAATTTTCTCAAAACAACCAATGAGTACGTGCAATATATTCACAATTCCAACTGGCCTGGATAACCTTGAAAACTCCGGGGACGTTAAGTATAATTGTTGAACTGACAGAATATTGATGTTTTAACATATTTGTAAACCCTAACTTGATACATCAGGTGTTAGTAAGTAAAAATAAATACTTTTCTTGCAAGAGTAAACGGCATTGAAAAATAAGATAGAAACAGCATACAATAGAATGGTCTGGAAATTTATTTCAAAATCCCTGGAAAAATTGGAATGTCAGGGAATCTGTTTCGGCAAGATGGGTGGGGACTCAGGTATTGTATATTTGTCAAAATTAAACCAAAGTGAGTGATAAAATGTAACACTGCTATGTATGTACAACTGCTCACAGTCATTTTGAAAATTGTCAATAATTCATCAATCAAAAATGGAATGTGTATATGAAATACTAGAAAAATCAATGTAGCACCTACTCTCTGAAACTAATTCTAGCCTATTCACTATGTAAAATAGGTACTTTAATGTAAGCACCACAAAGACCACTCTTCGGAGAAAATGCCAAAATTTCACTTATGATGAGTACCTGGTTCGTGACCACAAGAACGAAACTAACACCAATTCTCTATGATGCAAAATAATCTAACACAGTTATCTTTAGTGGTTTTTATTTTATTTTATCTGCAATGTTTCTTCCTAGTTTCCCAGAACTTTTTCAAGCTATGTAGCTGGTAGCTTGAAAATGTTCTGGGAAACCAGGATGAAAGGTTGCAGATAAAATAAAATAAAAGCCACTAAAAATAACTGTTAGATTATTTTGCATCTACAAAAAGTGGTTATGCGAACCTTTAAGAACATAGAAACTCTCTCTGATAAATAGTTTTCTTTCTATGATTTTTATGTGCTTGTTTAAACATTTGAAAAGTGCATGCTTTGAAACCCCCATCCAGAGAGGGTTTACAGTGTAAACAGTTCCTGTTTGCTAAAGGTGAAAATATCGGTGGCCTTCATTTTTCAGATGAAAAAGGTTCTTGTTGCTTTCACAACATGCCGACTTATTGAATTAGTCTTCATCAAGACTGCATTAATGTAACAGTAGATTTACAATCACATGTCTAGAAAATGGTAATAAGTAAAAAAAAAAAAAAGTGGATTAGATGCAAAACCTCAAATGACTGGAATGCAAGGAGTGAGTTGCACAATGCTAGAAATACTCCTAGGAAGATGGGATGAGCAGCATTGTTAATACTGTTTTTTTTATGTCTATTAATATTTCATTGATCCCATTTTACAATTAACTTAAGTATGCACCCATCAATTTATCGTGTTTTCCTGATCATTTTGATGCTTCCTATACCACTCGTATTTCCAGCTGGTGGCTGGGAAACAATGAATCAGCGATCGGTAGAATTTTCTTCGACTGACATCGAGCACTTTCAAGTCACAAGGCACTGAAAGTTGCTGGCAGGACAAAACAAATGAGCATCGGATACATAGCATGTTGCCAAACATACTGTAAAAAAAGGGGTGGAGAGTTAATCAGCGCCATTGCTGGATGAAATTGTACAATAGTACAAAAGGATGGAAAATTAGTACACAAAACACTGAAATACTGTACAAACAAGCTAATAAAAACAACTGACATAAACAGGCATATGCTTGGCAACATTGCAATGGGAGAGCAATGTTACTGCAGCTTTTACTCAGGTTGTTGTTACTCGTAGAGGCACACACCCCCGAAAACGATTGGTGGACTGATGGAGGTATGTAGCGAAAAGTAGTTCAGCCGTTACTTGGGCCTGCAATCAATATAGGTTGTATTTCTTGTAGTATGTGTTCACATACGTAAGTTGGTGGAATTTTTTTTTTACATTTTTTTTTAGTTCCCACATTTGCTCTGATGAACTCCTACAACTTTAGGATTTTTAATTTTTTGTCATTGCATCTAAATCTGATTTGTAAGTAATTCTCAGTTATACGTACTATTTTTTCTTCATCTTGACATTCGTGTAACTCAGGTTCAACTGTACATTGGATTTTAAAATTATATCAAATTATACTGGTAAGAAATGAAGCCGTAGCAGCGAAGAGCATTCCAAGGGTCGTCTGAAGCACTGGGGCAAAGACTTTAAGGACTCTGAACACAGAAATTAGCCCAGCCTGTTATTTTTTCATTTTTATCTCCCTGTGTTCGTCAGCTACTGTAAAGTACAGTAAATAAAATGTGCAAATATGCTATTCCTAGAATTGTGTCCCATCAAAATGATCCTCCACGTATTTTGAAAAAGGTAAATTGATTTTCCATAAGCAATCGACAAAATTTGGCAGTGTGTACAGCGATCTAGACAAAACTTTTATTTTTGCTACTTCACGCCTTGTTCTATAAAACATAATATTTTATCATCTGTGTATGTAGCCATGCACTGCAGATTCATCATTTAACCATTTTGCTCAATTCATGTATTGTAGCTTATCCTATTTAATACGTTTGCATGAAAGACTCATTAAGTTTATTCAGAGATGTTCATATCTTGAGGGCGATTCTTTCCGTCTGTCCGCAGTGTACTAAAGGTTTTGCCGGTTACCGACAGAAAAAATGGTAGTGACAACAATGAACGTGATGAATTACTGTAATGGGTTAGTAGGGCTCATCACATTGAAATGATATGATCCCTCAATGAACAAAACGTTATCAAGAAAAGTCTATGTTTTCTACACCCTGTGAAATTTTGGCAGTCGGTGGTTTTGAGGAAATAAAAATAGAAAGTATCTTCAGTTCAATATTTCAATTTTTGCTGCGGATTTGTTTCACACTAAAGAGAATATACCGACAAGTATCCATGTCATGGTATATCCTCTTGTCATCTTTTCTCAGTTTAGCTAAGAGATCGGAAGACGGGACACCCACAAAATTGGTGTGTCGCGGCTTTCACAAGCAATCGCATCGCTACTGTACCGATGGTTGATTGATTTATTTGGTGTTTTAAGTCCCCTTTATGCACAGTAAGGCTAATCGAGACTGGACCTACAGTTTAAAGTGGGATCCGAACCACTATGTGCCTCCACCGGGTATCGAACTTGGGACATCTTGATTACAAGGCAACAACGCTACCACTGCACCATCGGGGAGACCCTACTATAGTAGGTAAGCTGATTACAAATTGAGCTGTATTGCTAGTGTAGATTTAGTTTCTTTTCTTTTTCTGTGGCATGCGCGCACACTCCTAACGGTGGCCCTGTGTGCAGTGCTTGAAGTGGGGTGGGGGGACACATGTTGGATGCAGGCAGGTACTGTTTGACCAGCGATCCGAGAGCTCTCGAGTTTTCTGCGCATGACTGAAGTAGCCGAGTCCAGTCGTAATTTGGGGGAGTTTGCGGAGGTGCTTCTCTGAAACGCGAGCAGTGCGAGTGTTACGTGGGGAAAGAAAGCAATGTTGCCAACCAGAGAATATTGACACAAGATATTGGAAGTGCTCTGGCCGTGGAGAGGCATCTTTGCAAATGCTGAAGTCTTGAACGTAGCGCCAGTTCGGCATCTTTGACCCAACCTCAGAGGTAGCCGACCGGACCCATATTGGGTTTCGAGCCACCACCATGGGCATCTGGAAGGGGGGGGGGGGCATGAAAAATGAAAGTCGACCAAAAATTATGTATTTCACACATATAATTTCATTTTAGCCACAATAATAATTATTGCATGATCACCATAAATTCAAATTGAAGCATTTTTTTTTATGGATCAGCACTATTTTTGGAGAAAATGTGCCTTGTTTGCCCCCCTGGAAAAAATACCTTCCTGGTCCCTCCCTGGAAAAAATCCTGTGGACGTCCATGGCCACCACCTGTTTTTCCGTAAAGCGATGTTGTCACTTTTGCCTGCAGTGTTTAGACATCCATTCATTCACTGCGACGTTTTAGTCCCATGGACTTTATATTATATATATAAAAAAAAAAAGCACAGCACAATAGCACAACCTAGCTAAGATAAAGAATCGCAACCTGGTGAGAAGAAACGCACCTGCAAGGAAAATATTCAAATTCGACACAATACTCCAAGAACATGGATACGTTGCTTTAAGGTTACCTCCTTATCATTGCGGTATTAATGCCATTGAATATGTGTGGGCAGATGTGAAAAGATTTATTTGCGATAGCAACGTAACTGGTGACAAAAATATGTCAAATCTGTTGATGTACTTTGAACAGGCGATTAACAGTGTCACAGTCGAAAAGTGGAAGAAACGCTGCTCTCATGTGTCTTCATTGGAAAATATCTATTGGGACAGAGACGGAATAATCGAAGAAGTCTGCGAGCCTCTGGTGATCAATTTAATGACAGTGATGAGTCAGCTTCCGATTCGGATGACTTGGACGATTGAACTACTTTCACAAAAGGTATGCTTTATCACATTTTTTTCACATAATTTTCTGCACAACGTCATTCAAATGTTTCTGTTTTTCTGAATGCTTATGTGTTGCACATCATCTTTACGAACATTTCACTTGCATCATGTGTTTATTTTGTTGCAATGAAATTTTCTTTTTTCTGTTTTATTTCTTGCCAAAATCTTGGAAGGACGCAACTCCCGACCCCCATTCTAACGATGCCCCTATAAGTGAAACTACAATTCTTTACCCTACTATCCTTCTATTTTAAATTGTAAGAAGGACAAACGGCATAGTTGTGATACAAAACAAGTCCTTGTTACAATCCTTTACTTCTGTGCATGTCCTTCAGTTTTCGATACTTATGTTCTGGTGGATAAGCATCCTCGCAGATTGGTAACACTGTTCAACGTGCAACCGCGAATGGCATTCTCCCACTGCCTTCCCCTCATGAACTTTCCCTTTTTCTTGGCACTTTGCCAACTGGAGCTCTCGGATCTCTGGTCAAACAGCATCTACAAATGTATTTTGGAGGGGGACAGAACCAATGTCTCAGAAATAATAATTAAAAATGTTAATAAAGTATTAAATTAATTAATATTTTGTTATTATTGCATCACTAGGTAAAAAGACTGTACAAGAATAAGATATAACAGCATGTATACATTATCTAGCTTACATGTGTTCAAGATCACCAAAATTTGATGAAAGAAAAGCAAGGATATTAATGTCAAATAGATAAAAAATTGAATATTTATTGAATAACATAAAAGGATGTTAGATCCAGTTAACATAAAGCTCCTGATTAATATTTTATGCATATTAGCGTAAGTAGTAGTATAACCTGACAAGTTAAGTCCCAAGATGCGCAGATCGCTGCGGAGCACTTCCTAGTACGTCATCCTCCCTCCACTCTTCTACGTACTGATCTGCCCTTGAGAGTACCAGTGGTGCCAACTCAGCAAAATTAAGCTAAAACAAATATGACAATTTTTACTGTGTAGATTGACGGTGCCGGCTCATATTATATCAGTTTAACTGTAGTATTATGCATGTGCGTTAAGGTTTATAACGAAGAGAAACTACAGGGTGAATGACTTCATTTTTGGAATGCGACATCGAGCAGTGGCCTGTTTTTTTTGTTTTTTTTTTTTAAATAAAAAGCCGAGTGGGGTCGGTGTTCTTTTGTTTATCATACAACAATCACTACGAGAAGGCAATCTGATAACATGCTTGCCTGTGTTCTTTTTTAAAGCATTGAAATGTTCTTGCTTTTTTAATCTTGGCTGCATATTTTTGAAATGCAAAAATCAAGTCATGCCAGGTCCAACGAAATCCACAATCTGCTCTGGAAAGCCCCTTAGAGGACAGGTCAGAGAAATGGTTTACAATGTTGCAAAATATTTGCGATATCAGAAGGAGTTACATAAACTTAAGTATAATGTCGAGTCCACAAGCGCCGCCACGGGAGTATCTAAATGGATGGTTTCTCAAGTTTTAAAAGAAGGAAAAGAGTAGTTGGAGAAAGATGAGCTGATTTTCTGTACTCCGACAGGTAGAAAACAGCCCAGGAAAAAGTGAATACAAATTTCGTTGAAAATCCTCAGACCATTCTGCTCCTTTCAGGTTGCAACACTGCGAACCAACGTCGCCGCAGAGAAGGGAGTGGGGAAATGTGGTGTGAGGTGCGCAACAGCTATTTGCAGAGTCTTATTTTTAAACTTGTCAAGTTATATGCATAAATCTTCTTTGATACCGTCCTTCAATGCGGTATGATTCCAATATAATCCTTGCCTTCCACGAAATTAAAGGAAAATAAACAAGCATCGATTTATCCAACAAATGCTAAACAAGCACATTTTGATTTGATTTTTGTTACTTAGCGTCGCTTTTTTGTCACATTTGGCTAATCGCGAAGATGATCTGATAAAATTAATGAAGGCACAAACACAAAGAACACCCATGCCCACGTCGGGGTTCGAACCCGGAACTCCTGGTGTAGTAGCAAGCTGTGATAACCACTCCCCCCACGGTTGGTTGATTTGTTGATCGATTTGGTGTTTTTAGTCCACTTTATGCACATAAAGGCTAATCGGAACTGGACCTACAGTTTAAAGTGGGATCCGAACCACTATGTGCCTCCATGGGGTACCGATGCGTGACCACTTGCACTCACCCACGGAGGTCAGGATGAGTGGAAATACGTGGGTATCGGTGAAACAAACTGCATTTTCCCTCAGTGGTAATTTTCAATTGGATTTTTGAAACATTATCTCTGTATATGATTAACGCTTTTTCAAATATTTTGCATTGCCTGGTTTCCCTAATTTTCCCATTCCACATCTCGTTACTGAAGGATCCGACCTCGAGCCCTGGCCTGTGCTTGAGTGTTTCGTTGTATCCACCCTTCACCCTTTCATTTAATCAACGTTCATCGTTATGGCAGAGCAACGTTTTAAAAAAAAAGATGCGTTTTTCCTGCAATTTTGGATATTATCCTTTAGGGTGCTGTCGTCTGCCTTCGCACCTAACCTTAACAAAGCCCTAATTTTCCATCCTTGTGACTGGATGTTCAAGACATAGGAAGATTTCAGACCGAAGGGACACGCGATGCATGTCGTTTGGAATGAGCCAATCAACAGCAACATTTCACACCGTAGCGACACAAAAGGCAGCACAAACCTCACTTGTGAAATCCTCAGGCGACATGGTGTGAAATCTCCCTTAGTAGGACACTGTCATCGTCACCTCGAAGTGATAGCTCGTGTTGACACTCTCTTTTATTCTGTGCTTGTTCATTAAACAGGCAGCATCTTACGATTTGACATACACAGGCAGGCACGTAGCCAGGGGGGGCTGGGGGGACTGAAGCCCTCCCCGAAATCCTACAAATGTTTCGTTGGTTTATAAACCTGCAGCTTTTTATAATTGTTAAGCAACTGTAGCTTATAAATCATGAAGTCGACCTTACTTAATCTGTCTGTGTTTTGCCTGATGTTTCGTGCAGTGGCGTGTCCAGGGAGGGGGTGTTGGGTGGGGTTCATAGCCCCCATCCTGAGCACGCCACTGCTTTCGTGGTATTCACCACTTTTCCTCTTCTTGACTTGGGCCGCTCACTCCTTTTCTGAAAACTCACTCTTCTCGCTGATAGCACGATGCCGATGGAAGGGTCAGCATATGGGGCTGGGATGTTGACCGACCCCCCGCATCTTTACAACAACCCGCGGAGCTGTCAACTTGTGACATTAATTCTTCCCTTCCCCGCCCATTCCCAAACTGCTCCTTTCCAGTCATCCCAGCCTCTCTGCAAGTGTCAGTGTCACATTTAGGCTTTTCCTTCTCACAAGGCAATCCGAGCAGACTGTCATAAATCTCCAAATTGTCTGTATTTCTCCATCCCACATCCGTCAGCTTGCGGGGGAGCGATGACCGGGCCAGGGTGCACTCTGAACCACCCCCTGCACGCTTATTGGTCAGGTCCAGAAATCAACGCCTGAGAATTCTTAAAATCCCACTACCATTGTTCAGTTAGCACTGTATTAGTTGTTCTGTGTGGATTGTGCTACAAGAGCTAGAAGTGCAGCACTAGGGAAAAATGTCGAAACGTCAGCTTCGTTTGCTTGATTTCTTCTCAAAACGACCGAAGCCAGGAACCAGTTGTGAATCTGAAGGTAAGAAACCATATGTCAACTGCATACTTTCTCCCATATGCAAATGCAGTGGCGCAGAAACGGGGGGTTGGGGGGGGGTGAAGGGTCCCTAAAATTTACTATGACTCGAAAGGTTCAACGTCACAGATTTTTGTGTTTTGATTCGGTCCACTTTATGCACAAAAAGGCTAATCGGGTCTAGACCTAGTACCTACAGTTTAAAGTGGGATCCGAACCACTATGTGCCTCCACCGGGTGTCGAACCTGGGACTCCTTGATTACAAGGTGAATCACAGATTTAAAATTAATGTAAGTACTTACATTTTAATGTCGCCGCTTACAATTTTAACAAATTCATTAGAGCTGTTCCTAACCCGCAAACTTAAGTGGATAGTAATTTGTTTTCTCCTCTCACTTCACCTTCGCTTGCGCTCGATTAATCCCATGTTTCGGTTTGGTTAATTTTTCTTCGCTTTTTTGCCGATTTTGGCTAATTGCGAAGATGAGGATGAGTGATGTCATGATGAACGGACTCTCAAAGAACATCTATGCCCAGATCGCGATTCGAACCCAGAGCTTTTGGTACCGTAGCGCGCTATGCTAACCACTCTGTCAGGGAGGACGGCGCCCCCGTGTTGTCATGTTTATAACTTCCCTCCTTTGTTTCGATGTCAAAAACTTGAACAACAACTCTGCTTCGCTGTGTACAGTTTTCCCCTTGAAGATAATACAAACACTTGAGACTGACTGAAGGTGACGATGATGTAGAGGAATGCAACACTTTGACAACACAAGATAGGATTACAATCAGGCATGTAGCCAGGGGGAGGGCTAAGGGGACTGAAGCCCCCTCCCCAGAAATCCTACAAATATTTAATATAAATAATGTATAGAGATAGTTAATTTTACTTCCTTAGCAGGATTAAACATTAGATCGAAAAACGTTTAGTGTATGATAGAGGAACCAGGTTATATTTCTATATTCTATCATTTAATCCAAAGAATAAATGGATCCACAGCTCAAAATGGGACGTCGTTAGGGGGGGACACTGGCCCCAACAAACGTCCATGTGGCCCCGGGAAACTGTTCTGTATTTGCTGGAAATTTTACTTTGATGACAAATATTGCAAAATAATTCCTCAGTAAATTTTGTTTGCAGTTTGAAACACTTCTTCAAATTTCAGTAGCACGAACCCAAGCACGGCATTTCTTTCTTATTTCCATCTTTCTTGCTTGTTGAACACAAACAGATGTATTGGCAGAGGATGCAGTTAATGGTTTTATGGTCCGCCCGGTCAGGACAGTCGGGGACCTTTTGAAAATGCACTTTTCCTCCCTTCTGCACACCAGATCCAGAATCCCCGCACAAACCCGTACTTTCTCTTCATCTGGCCCTTCACTGGCACCATGGGCGCCGAAACGACGACACAAACAGCAAGATTTAGCTGCGGGTGGCTAGAACTTTCTTGGTTAATTATGGTTCAGAAAAGATATCCCCATGCGTTTCAAATTCCAAGAACAGAATTCAATTGCTTGTCCCTTTTTCGGCGCGGAATGAATGACATAGCAGTTCTTCTCACATGCACTCAACCCTCCTACTAATGATCTGCCCTGCAAAGGAGGGAAAGGCCACTTTCTGAAAATTCGGAGAAACATCGAAGCGGTCGGTTCATCTGTTGATTTGGTGGACAATTGATGTAGGGTGTGTGGTCGAGCGGTGGTTACGTTCTGTAAACGCGAGAAGATAGACTCACGAAGTGTTTGTAATCTCGTTTTCCTACAACGCGAGTGAAATGTCGAAGGAGAAGCTGCCAGATTGTTTTCCTCTGGAAACAATGGATCAAGATCGACCAAATGTCAACATATTGACGTTCTAAGAGAGAGTCTGACTACCACACAAGATCCTGGGTTCGACTCCCAGGGTGGTTGATCTCATGTATAATGAAGAATAAACCACGTTTCAATTAAGGAAGAAAACTAGGTATGTAGCATTTTTTTACAGCCGTCTGCATGCTCTAAGTATTATGTTTCAAAACTTGTATATCTTTATGACTTTCTGTGATTTTTTCTTTATTAACCTCCACCTGCAAATGTGGAAGCTGCTGCTGCTTAGGTAGCAAGGTTGGCTAGACATACAAATATAATAAATCCCTAGTCATACAGCGAATAATAGTTGAGTTATTGAGAAGCAAATTACTTATCAAGCATTTTCTGTTTCTATTTGTTGTGCAGTGGTTAACGAGGTCTACTACGATGCCAAGGGTCCTGGGTTGGAATCCCGGACTGGGCGTGTGTGTTCTTCATGATGGCCCTCTCATCAATTTCACATCACTCATTGTCGTCTTCACGATTAGCCAAAAAATGTCAGAAAAGCGAAGTAAAATAAACCAAATCAATCATTTAGATATTTTTACATTACGCCGCTTTTCTACCTCTTGGGTTACATGCGACGATAAGGACGAATGATGAGCCTAAGGAATGGCGATGGGACAGACATGATACAACTATACCTGTTCAAGGTCCGAGCCTTGGACCTCTGGTTTCGTAGCGTGTTATACTCGGTGGAATTCTTAGGAAGAAAAACTGTAAAAGTAGGGTGAAAGGAAGCAAAATTGTACGATTCCTAAAAAGCCATGTTCAGGTCTTCTAAAACCTTACAATTATCGAGTTCGTGTTTTAAGTCCACTTTATGCACAGTAAGGCTAATCGGGACTGGACCTACAGTTTAAAGTGGGATCCGAAGCACTATGTGCCTCCACCGGGTATCGAACCCGGGACCCCTTGATTACAAGGCGGCGACGCTACCGCTGCGTCATCGAGGAGGCCCAGAAAAACTTACAATTAATCAGTAAAATTAATATTGAGAGAGAGAGAGTTCTTTCATTCGGTTGCGCGTGTCATCACATCGAGTCCCATCTAGTTTCGAGAGCAGAATTTGCTTCCATATCGCTTTCAAGTATTTCCCAAATTGTCCTCACGATGTTGGGACAGCACAGAAATTTTTGAACTAATACAAGCAGGCACATACCCAGGGAAGGGGCTCGGGGGCTGGAGTCCTTTCCCGAAATCCTACAAATATCTGATTTAAATAATGTGTAGTAGTAATTAAATTTACTTCATTAACAGGATTAAACATCTTGTATATGGTAAGTTGCAATATACAGAGAAATTCATCTTCAGCGCATTTACCCCTCCCCCCAAGCTTTTCGCCTTTAGATGGCGGCTGCCGATAAGGGATAAGCCTCTTCCGAAATCAAATTCTGGCTACCGGCCTGACCACCAGAGAAATATCACTTTCAACTCAAAGTTACATTTTTTTAATGGAACATGTATGTGTTTCTAGCGAACTGAAAACTAGAGGTACAATTCGTGAGAACAGATTGGTTTCACTTTCCGAAACAAAATTACGAGTGGCCTATAGTTCAAATAAACGTCATGTTTGTAACGTACATCCAGCACAGAAAACGCACTCACAAATCATCAGTAACGTCTTATCTGATGAAACTGTCTTACTTCAGCAGATGTTCAAAGTGACCACCGGTTGCATCAATACACTTGTGGGGACGGTGAACAAGCGAGCGTTGCACAGATTGTAGTGTTTCTACAGATATTGCCACACACGCCGCAGTAATACGCTGTTTCATATTCTCTAGTGTCGTTGGGACTTTCTGATAGACTCTATCTTTCACTGCGCCGCAGAGAAAGTAGTCTAATGGCGACAAGTCGGGGAACCGAGCTGGCAATCCCACAGCACCACCCCGTCCTATCCACCGATTTGGATACTTTGCTTCCACAACTTCTCTGGAAACAAGTGCGAAGTGTGCGGAGCACCCATCATGCTGGAAACACATTGATAGAATGGTTTGCAATGCCACGTCCTCCATGAGAAGGGGTAGAATGTCTTGAAGAAATTATGCGTCACGCAAGCGGCGCTTGCCCCGCCTTTCTTTACCGCACGCTTCTGCTGTGTTTGTACGTTGACGCTTTCTGGGAGTCCAGCTTCCTGTTTCGACGAGACTTGTGCAGATGTTGGTAATGGTACGAGGTGAAGGGCACAGTCGATCTGGGTAGCGTTCAGAGTACAATGTCACAGCTGTGGTTGCATTTTTGTGACATTCGCCGTAAATTAAAATAATGTCTAGTTTTTCTTCATTACTGAAGACCGGCATATCTACGTACTGGACGAAATAAGAGAACACAGTGGTAGCAACAAAACAGGATTTCAAATATCAATACGGCAAGTAATAGCTGAGAATAGAAACCGTCAAATGCGTTAGAGTACGTACGATTTCCCTGTTACAGCAGGACAACACACCTGGTCGGGAGACACCAGTAAACTGAGACGTGACCCTTGATGTGTTGTTTTCTTTAACCCCCTCAGGAAGTACAGTGGCGCGACAAACGGTGTCCACGCTGCCAAACTTTAAATGTTTCATTATCTTTGCTGCAGATATTTGGTGTAGGAAGGTGAGACCAATTCTGTTATCCATAATTTTACCTCTACTTTTCATTTCGCCAGAAAAATCATGCATGTTCCATAAAAAAAAATAACTTCGTGTTGGATACAATAATTCCTGAATTTTCTGTATTGTGCACATCCCCTCATTTTGTGAGCCCCAAACGTGGGTACATTATTTCCATGCAAGTAGATTCTCCATATTTTGTTTCGTGTCTACATGTGCAACATTTTCTTGCTTTCTCTTCTCGACATTCATAAAATTTTCGGCTGTCCCTTAATGATAGTTAAGTGTTTCAGTGTGTGTATAATCCAGTAGGCTTAAACAAATGTATTTTTTTAAGCCATGAGATTCTTGGACTGCAGTTTATTTATTTTTAAATGAACCGCTCCACTACCCGGTACTGCTGAAATATTCACTTTAGAGAGAGATAGATAGAGAGAGAGAGACCGAGACCTTCCATCTCTTCGGCCCTCGACCTGAACTAGCACTCACTGAGGCTCCGGAAGTTCCGCTGTGGTCAATGTCGTCAGCTTTGGACCTGAACTGGAACTATCCGACACTTTGCGGTATTTAGTCCTCTTCATTTTCAAATCACTAGATCTTATAAAGCAACCAATGGACATTGACTGATCACTAATTGACTGTATGAATTGTCACACTTATCTCTGAAGTCTCATTAACCGATTCTGTTGTACAGTGTCTCTCAAAAGTTTTAGGACAACGACATTTTAAACTAGGCAACCCAATTTACACAAGGCGTTGGTGGGTTGCGTGTAGAGTTAGGATCAATTTCAGGGTTGCCACATGCACAATAGATATTTATAAAATACGCGAAAGAAATAAAAACAAAGACGTGAGAGAAAACGAAAGGTGACAAAGGAGAGGAAAAAGAGATAGCGAAAGGAGAAGAGGAAAAGTAGAAGAGAGAAGAGAGAGAGGATAGACGAGGAGAGGAGATGTAGTGAGGAGACGAGAAGAGGAGAGTAAAGTAAAGGAGAGAGAAAGAGAAGAACGAAAAGAAGAGGAGAGTGGAGAGTAAAGTAAAGGAGAGAAAAAGAGAAGGACGAAAAGAAGAGGAGAAGAGTGCAGTGGAGTCAGAAATCTAAGACAGGAGAAGAGATACGAGGTGGAGATGAGTGGGATGGAGATAAGATGCGAGAAAAGTAGGGAAGGCGATATGAGATAAAAGCAGAGCGAGCAGAATGAGGTGAGAGGAGAAAGAGAAGAGAAGAACAGAAGGGACTGAAGAGAAGAGGTAGTTGCAGAAAATATCGTATCAGCGTCAAGAATTGATACATTGGTCAAATTATCGACATGAAACATTCAATAACATTTTGAAATGTATTAGATCGGTTCGAAATGCCTTTTGGCTTAGTTCAGAGCAAGATAAAATCTTCCATGTAAGATCTTTGATTTTACCTGCGATTATACCACTAAAAACATGAATGTAATTTGAATATTTATAAGAATTATCCAATTTTTGTCCACTTCTCGGTTCGTTGAAATGGAGACTTTGCAATTTAATATTTCCTTTCCCCCCATCGTTAATTCCAAAATGAATCATTCCGTTTCACACGGCGTGGACAATGAACACAATGGGATAGGTCTAAAACTTACGAAAAAGTTTCTGCTACCGGAAGGGTTTGAACCTACGACCATCAGATTGACAGTCCTGGACGGTAAACACTACCATACAAGCTTTCGCTCCTAGAAGTAAGTAGAAGGAGCTGACCGATGTGAAATGTAGATGCAACTCTCCTCCTACATGTAATGTGCAAAATACTTGTTTGTAACAAAGAAAACGAAGGTAGTACGACTCGGCGAAAACATTTAATGGAGAATTGCACATGATGAAAACTTTTCAATCGATATTTGCGGAAGTATCCTTGCATTGAACTCGTGTGGGAAAGGGGTAAAATTAGTAGTATGTCCTGAATTGCCACAAATATAAATAGTTATTTCATTAATATTTGTCAATGTCTTTGAAGCAGTACACAATTATCGTTAGAGTATCATAATTCACGATCTTATACATGAAAATATCCCTTTTAATGTGTGTCAATTCATTTATTTGTTTATTTTTTATAAATTCCATATGCAGAACAATGTAGCCACTATACACTGTTATTACAAATAATGTTACCATGCTCTTGTTTATAATAAAAGGAGAAAACACCTAGTATGGAGGATCGAACCTGGGACCGCTGGCAGCCCAATCGAGAACTCTAACCACTACACCACGCCCTTACCTTCGATTGAAACAACAATTTTTAAGTATTCTGTCCCTCCAATATTGTAAATGTCGTTGGGTATACATGTAGTTGACCTTTTACTTTAATTTTGAATTGCTTTCTTGTAGTATAGCAGATTTCTTCGAGAAATAATTTTCGAAGTTATGAAGAAAAACTAGAATATTGGTAGTTGCGAAAATGCGAGTTATTTCTTCTAACTTATTATTGTGATTAGACATTATTAATGGAAAATATCTAGAGGCTTGAACATTGCAGGACGATGTTCTTTTCCTGAGATACTGCAACAGACGAAATGCTTGTTTACTGACGCAAGTGTCGTGTTCAGAACAGTCTTATGAAATGTAGTTGCTGTTGCGTAAGGTAACACGAAATAATTGCACCGTTTGCGAACTACCAAACGTTAGACGTAAACAGGCGGAAAATTTTATTTATAGAATAACTTCATATTTGACAGTATTAGTCAAGAGAGACTCGTGGGACACTGTGTTAAGGTGCTGGAGTAAATACTTCTTATTTTTCTTCCTCGATGAAGAACAATTTTTAAACTAGAGTAACAGTCGTTCTGCTCTTTTTTATTTCCTTTAAATTCTTCCACATTCCTTTCATTCATTCGGTTAAAAATAAATAATAATATTGCTTGCATTTCTGTCATTGATTTCTTCGTTGTTAGTATATATAAGCTTGTGAATATACTTTATTTGTAATTTTATAACGGTTACATGAACATCTACGAAATAGTTCCTTATAACAACCTCCGCTTGCCAATTTGACAATATAAACAAATTGAATACAGATTGTCTTCGAGCTTACTTTGTTAAAAAAGAGCGGATACACGTATTACTATCCCAATACTTATTGAATAAGGTTTCTTGGTTGTCAGAAATTATGACTTAAACTATTGCATGTTGAGCTACCCGCCTCTGATGAAATCTATCATTCTTCAGATTCTCTTTCAAATTCGACTCTGGTCACTTGTAACTTGCTGGGCGTTTTGCGATAAGAAGCGGCCTTGAATAGCGTGAGTGAGTCACTTTGAACGCCAGCAAGCTACGTTACCAAGCTTGTCTGCCTTTGAAAACGAAGTCATTTTTCTTTCACCGTTTCCGAACGCGATTGCTATTGTAGAAGTATATATTCTCTCAAAAGAGCACGAAAGGAAATTTGACCAATATCCTCCCGTCGTTTAAAACAAAATATTAAACGAAAAGTTCACGATTGTCAATAAACCTATCTGAGCATAAGGTGGATGTAAATAATAAAGTTAATAGAAAGATTCTCCAAAATTTCTCTCCCACTGTCTACGTCAGGCCAGTACCCAGGGGGGGGGCATGGGGGCCATGCCCCCCTCGAACCCAGAAAAAATATGTAAATGTGAACCTATCAATAACTACGAAAATAACATAGTCGATATTAGAAATGTGTAAAAATTTCAATTTTGTTCTTACATAAATGAATCTGTTCCTTGCGCAAAAGTCTTCAGGCTGCAATATTGGGTAGTTTTAGTTTTATAATCATTGATGCAAGGCTACCAGACGTCCGATTCAGCGATTTAGTCAGACAGTGCGTTACTTTCAATCCCTGTCCCGACTTTTTCGAACTGCAATCGTGATGCGAGAATGTCTCTTTATTCTTAACACACAATTAGACATGTTCTTTATTGTAATAATAATTCCTAGTACGCAACATTTAATTTATAAATATATTATTTTCTAAACATAGAACTATCATGACTTTTCAATGGCGCTCGCACTATTTGAACTATTTTGTAATATCTGTCTCTCTCTCGCTCTCTCTCTTATTTAATAATAATAATCCTTTGCGCAACAGCCCCTCTCTCTTATATATATATATATATGGGTCTGGCCCTCCCTCAAAAAAATTGTTGTTCCAATTGAAGGTAAGGGCGTGGTGTAGTGGTTAGAGTTCTCGATTGGGCTGCCAGCGGTCCCAGGTTCGATCCTCCATACTAGGTGTTTTCTCCTTTTATTATAAACAAGAGCATGGTAACATTATTTGTAATAACAGTGTATAGTGGCTACATTGTTCTGCATATGGAATTTATAAAAAATAAACAAATAAATGAATTGACACACATTAAAAGGGATATTTTCATGTATAAGATCGTGAATTATGATACTCTAACGATAATTGTGTACTGCTTCAAAGACATTGACAAATATTAATGAAATAACTATTTATATTTGTGGCAATTCAGGACATACTACTAATTTTACCCCTTTCCCACACGAGTTCAATGCAAGGATACTTCCGCAAATATCGATTGAAAAGTTTTCATCATGTGCAATTCTCCATTAAATGTTTTCGCCGAGTCGTACTACCTTCGTTTTCTTTGTTACAAACAAGTATTGTTTGCACATTACATGTAGGAGGAGAGTTGCATCTACATTTCACATCGGTCAGCTCCTTCTACTTACTTCTAGGAGCGAAAGCTTGTATGGTAGTGTTTACCGTCCAGGACTGTCAATCTGATGGTCGTAGGTTCAAACCCTTCCGGTGGCAGAAACTTTTTCGTAAGTTTTAGACCTATCCCATTGTGTTCATTGTCCACGCCGTGTGAAACGGAATGATTCATTTTGGAATTAACGATGGGGGGAAAGGAAATATTAAATTGCAAAGTCTCCATTTCAACGAACCGAGAAGTGGACAAAAATTGGATAATTCTTATAAATATTCAAATTACATTCATGTTTTTAGTGGTATAATCGCAGGTAAAATCAAAGATCTTACATGGAAGATTTTATCTTGCTCTGAACTAAGCCAAAAGGCATTTCGAACCGATCTAATACATTTCAAAATGTTATTGAATGTTTCATGTCGATAATTTGACCAATGCATCAATTCTTGACGCTGATACGATATTTTCTGCAACTACCTCTTCTCTTCAGTCCCTTCTGTTCTTCTCTTCTCCTTCTCCTCTCCCCTCCTTCTGCTCGCTCTGCTTTTATCTCATATCGCCTTCCCTACTTTTCTCGCATCTTATCTCCATCCCACTCATCTCCACCTCGTATCTCTTCTCCTGTCTTAGATTTCCGACTCCACTGCACTCTTCTCATCTTCTTTTCGTTCTTCTCTTTTCTCTGCTTTACTTTACTCACCACTCTCCTCTTCTTTTCGTTCTTCTCTTTTTCTCTCCTTTACTTTACTCTCCACTCTCCTCTTATCTCATCTTTGCTCCATTTTCCTCATCTCTCCTAGAATCTTTTTCCATTTTCCTCACTACATCTCCTGTCCTCGTCTATCCTCTCTTTCTTCTCTCCTCTACTTTTCCTCTTCTCCTTTCGCTATCTCTTTTTCCTCTCTTTTGTCACCTTTCGTTTTCTCTCACGTCTTTGTTTTTATTTCTTTCGCGTATTTTATAAATATCTATTGTGCATGTGGCAACCCTGAAATTGATCCTAACTCTACACGCAACCCACCAACGCCTTGTGTAAATTGGGTTGCCTAGTTTAAAATGTCGTTGTCCTAAAACTTTTGAGAGACACTGTACAGATGAACTGGTAAATTGAAGCCGCGTATGCATATCCTCATTATATTCTAGAACGTTCCACAGATAAATCGATTCTTTAATATAGCCTGTAGTTCGAGTCCTTCTCTTATTCAGGAACGTTCCCTCTCGCGCGTTCCAGATATTAAAACTTACAACAAATCGTCCTACTGTGGCGCTACCTTTGTTGTGCAACTTCAAAATGCTGACAAGTCTTCATATAGTGCTCTAGTTGGCTGCGACAACACCGAAAGCGCAAAAACGTTTACGTGCAATATTATCAACAACAGGATTATAGAAATTCTCCGTCTTGCCTTGATGATTAATTTAACTCCTTAAATTATCGTCACATTATTCAAGAAGACAAAAACCTAATTTTATCTAGTGCAAACTGAAAATTTTTCTTGGGAATGGCGCCAGCCCTCTGATCCCTACCCTGGATACTACGTGCTATTAACAATAACAGGGTTATAGAACATTCTCCATCTTGCCTCGATAATTATTTATCTTATTGAATTATCATCACATTATTTTATATCACACCACAAGAAACAAAAATCCTCATTTTATCTAATGTGAACCGAAAACGTTCTGGAGGGGGGTTGTGCCCCCTAAGCCCTCCCCCTTGGATACGTGCCTGCCCTTGGGCGTAACTTTCGACCTAACTTTAGGGACAGAATCGAACTTAATACTTAACTAAGGGAGGTAGGGGACAGAATCGAAAGGTTTCCTTTTTATAAAAATAACATAGAGAACTATTTTACTAGATAACTGGTACATTAGCGAAATCATAGCAAATACTCTTTATTTCTTTGCTCCTCAGGCCCCAGCAGGTTAACAAAAGTACCATTGCATTAACTTGTAATTTTAATAATCCTGAAATTTGGGAAGGGGAGGGGCCAAGTGCTCCCTTGTCCCCCCCTATCCCCAAATTCGACCAAGCACGCCCTCAACTAGGAATTTCTACTTTGAACACTGCACGTGTGTGTGTGTGTGTGTGTGCTTCTTCCTCTGCAATGATTGATTGATTGTATTGGTATATTTTACTTTTCATTTCTTCCACTTTTGGCTAATCGCGAATGTGAGAATGAGTGATGAAATTGGTGAAGAGATTGATTGATTGATTTGGTGTTTTAAGTCCGCTTTATGCACAGAAAGGCTAATCGGGACTGGATCTACAGTTTAAAGTGGAATCCGAATCACTATGTGCCTCTACCGGGTATCAAACCCAGAAATTGGTCAAGAGATACTCACAAAGAGCACCCATTCTGTTGCCGTGGCCGGGATTGGATTGATTGATTGATTGGTTGGATTAGCTTGTTGTTTTCTTTATGCACAGATAGGCGCATCGGCACTGGATCTACAGTTTAAAGTGGGATCCAAATCCGAATCACTCACTCTATGTGCCTCCACCGGGTATCGAATCCAAGATCCCTTGATTACAAGGGGACGACGTTGCTACTACCACATCGGGGAGGCTCCAAGGCCAGGATTCGAACCCGGGATCTCTGGTGTCATAAGCCAGGGTAGACTTTCTACTAGGCTATCCCAGGGTATAGCCTAGGGGCCGCACAAAAATGAGACGCTGAGGCTGAAAAAGCACAAGTGACAAAGACCATCGACTAGCTAAATTATTTAGGATTGTGATAAAAGCAAAATAAAACATGTCTTACCAAGTCCTCTTAGTTGCTTAATTCATTAAATAAGGTAGAAGAGAGGAGTTTCTAGCGTTTAAATAACTTCTTAGACCAAACATTTAACAGTGCTTTTCCCAAATCTTTACATTGCTCTGAGAATTTGTGTGAGTATTTTACCATCAAATGACAGCAGAAAGCGATCGTAAGTCATGAAAGCCAGAAGGAAGCAGTTTTAGGCGAGTGTTCTCTTGTTATATCTAAGTGTAGTGTATTACCGAAGTTTAATGAACAATTTTTAATCAGATGAGTCTATATTTTAATGAATGTTGAGATTTTTACTGAAAAGTGCATGAAACAACCTTGTAATATGATCAAAATGAGAGAAAAACATTGCATAAATGAAAACAATTGCATAAAAAGGAAGTCAAGTCCTCCGGGGCGCCCGACCGTCCGCCACTGCACATGCAGGAAAAATATAGAATAACTCGCTCGAAAATGAACGCAGAGAGCCGTGTTTTCCCCCAATGGTCACGTTGTGCTCTACCAACGGTCATCTAGGAAGGGTCAAACCCGCATCCCATGTGAAGAATATGACCCGCTGCACTTGCTTTCCACGTCGAGTGCATGGTTGGTGGGGGAAAAAATTCTTCGCAACTAATCGAGATAGAGCGACGGTCCGTGGCTCTTTCTCTTCAGCATGCACGCGGTTACAAGTTAACAAAGTTTCTAAGTGTTATTAATACAGACCATACAATTAGTGTAAGTACCAAGGTAACAAAACTGTTAATAATACTACTACTACTAATAATAATAATAATGTCGACAGGGCCCATGGACGTCCGGAAGGGGGGGCCGTGCCCCCCCTGGAAAATGAAAGTCAACAAAAAAATATGTATTTCACACATATAATTTCATATTAGCCACAATAATATGTGTTAATTATTGCATGAAAACCATAAATTCAAACTTAAGTAATGTTTTTTTTAGAGAACAACACACTTTTGGGGGGAAAATGTGACTTGTTTGCCCCCCCCGGAAAAAAATACCTTTTTTGCCCCTCCCTGGAAAAAATCCTGCGGACGTCCATGGCAGGGCCTAAAACAAAGGATAGCCTATGGGGCCACATTTTATAAATCCCCCTGGTCCTAACGTGCTGTGCTAACCACTACCCCGAAGGCCGGCAATCTGCAATAATTTCACACCCTGTGCACACCCTTTACTATCATTTCATGTATTTATCGTTGTTTTTTTTAGTTTGTGAAGGAGGGTTCCCACAATATTACAAGTAGAACGCGCATTCTATTCGAAAGTGTTCCGTATGTAAGGTACTTCCCCGTCTTTATTCTCCTTTTGTGCTACAATACGTAACTGCGATCTTCACACTGATTCATGATTTATTTTAAGCACATTACGTCATACTTTGAAATTAACTTTTTCGTTAAAGAAATACTTACATTGTAATATACAGAACGAAAACAGTTCTTTTTGAATATTGTAAACTTTCAAGTAATGACAGGTTGACTTTATTTAATTTAAAATAGAACATTTCGTCTTTACGTACATAAAAAAAGTGCCGATATCGCCTGGCCGTAGTTACACGTAATCCATGTCGTTTGAATATTTTCCCGCATGATGACGCTAGTGGTACAGTTTGGTGTCGTTAAGAGTAGATGTGAACGGTGTAGTTAATCGGAATACGGTTTTGTTCTACAAATTTCATTTAATCGACATTGTCATATTTAGAAATAGATATGGCTGAGTCCGGTGTTGATTTAGATTTTGATCTAGCAGTCATAGACTTCGGTTCTGCTTTACTAAAGCATGAATCATCAAACATTGACATTTTGCAGCCTGAAGATACCAGACATATGTTCTACGAATTGAAATCAAAAACTGTGCCTGAAAGGTAAGTAATGACACATTAACGAAACTTTTGCAACTCGACGCATTTTTTTCCTAATTGACAGTTACCTTGTTTAATAGAAGGCACGATATTTCCGATCGCCGTGCTATGTTTTGGGTGGTGCGTGGTACTGCAAATGATGTTGTCTGCTTTAACGTGTGTTGTGTGTAAGATGTTCGCTCGTGTGCGTGCATAAATGCGGTTTTTACATTAATAAAGTATCAAGGATAATATTAAATAAAATCATTGGATTTGATTGTGTATGAAGTATCAATTGCCAAAACAAATGACAAACTCTTGATTTTGAAGTATGCAACTTCACAGTCTGATACTTTTAATGACATACAAGCAGTATGGTATTTAAGAAATTTCCAGTGGGGGGAAATTCTACTGACTGTCTAGGGACAGCATGAGATAATGACTTTATGCCAGATAACTTTTCCTCCCCATGGATAAAACTTTTCAAGCAGAGGGGTGACACAAGTACCCAGAGAGGATGAACCCCCCCCCCTTACAAATACCACCCTGCATACAAGTGTTGAGCAGCACCTACGTGCAATACATGTGAACGCATTAAAAATAATAAAGCAATTTTCTTCCCTTTATTCGTATCAAGTGGTGACTGAAACACCCTTTATTCGTATCAAGTGGTGACTGAAACATGACTTTACAATACAAGCTGAGGTAACTGTTCCGATTGTTCTATGATTTTTTTTCAAATTCTCATAGCCGAAAGATAAATTATCAGTAGCATGATGAAATGGCAATAAAATGAAAGGAACTTGGGCCGCAACGCAATGAATTAGTTTCTCAGGACTTGAAAAGTTGCTTCCACACTCCCTTCCAGTACTTCTCAACACCTTTTTATCCTCCTGTGAAACTTAGGAAAATCATTGGTAACAGTTTCATGCATCGGAGAGACATTTCTTCATTTTTACAGAAGAAACTACTTAATGGAAATGAGTTTCTCTAAGGTTTCCAATGTTTGTCGAGGTATTTTCTTTCATCATGGAATCTATTTGACCAGGAAATCATGTATTTTTCAAGAGAAATATCTCACCGACGCACAAGTTTCATTCCTTTGCTATGTGAACCTGATGCTGCATACGTTTGATGACGTAACCCCTGTCAGTGTTTCCAACCCCCCCTTTTTTAACTATGCTTGCCTAACCTAACCAAACGTAACCTTATCGGAAATGGTTCGTGGGGTTATCCGTCAGCTAGCTGTATAATGTACAATTTGCACACGTGATGAACACGATAGTAGGTATTTTTCAGTAAAGAAGGTTGGAAACACTGCATAACCACGACGTTAGTCAAACTGTGTGCGCCATATTCTGTGTTACAGAAGCGAAGAAAGGAATAACAAAAATTACTCTCTATGTGAAAAATTGTGTTTGTTTTTGTGTAAAAAGCATAATGGCACCTTGAACTATGTTGTGCAATACACAATTGGTAAGTACAAATCATGCGAAACACAAAATATCAGATTTTAATGTGTCTCCGATCCATGAAACTGGTAATAAATCATTACAGTCGGAACAGTTACCCTTAAAATTGGCTGAATAATAACAACCGATGTTATTATTACCTATTCAATCTCTGCAGAACACCTGCTGTCACTCATTTATTTCATCATTTTTAACATTCGTACTTACCTATTCTGCATTGCGAATGATTCTTTAAGGTGTAATTTTGATTTTTTCACGAAAAAAAAATTGAATTTATCACCTTAAGAGTAATTATTGTTCTTCCTTTTTTGCTTGCGTAACACACAATATGGTGGGCGCAGCCTGATTAGCGTGGTGGATCATGTGGGTATGCAGTGTTTCCAACCTTTAACTGAAAATACCTGAATAGCCCCACAAACTATTGACGGATAGCCTCAAAAACCATTGATGGATAGCCCCAAAAACCATTGATGGATAGCCCCGAAAACCGTTGACAGATAGCCCCACGAACCATTTCTGGCAAGGTTAGGTTCAGTTAGGTTAGGCAAGCATAGTTAAAATTTTGTTCGTAAAACAATGCGATACAGCTTTTTTTTTTTTAAAAAAAAATAAACTTGCATCACCTTCACTTCTTGCAAAACAACGGCATGGTTGGAAACACTGACAGGGGGTTACGTTATGAAACGTTCGGAGCATCAGGTTCATGTAGAGGAGGCAAGTACAAGCAACGGCAATTGTGCGTTCTACCGAGATTGAATAGTTACCTTATTATTTGCATTTATCGTGATTCTAATTATTCCATTTTAGCAAAGAAATTTTATTTTGTTCCCAAAATGTGCATATCTGTTTCGAACTCAGTATCTCTCTCAATGCTGAATACTTGAGGCAGATCCATTCAAAATAGCTTTATCTTGGGCCCTAGTTCCTTTTTGTTTTATTGCTATTTCATCATTCTACAAATGCAATTTTAACATGGTTTGATTTAGATTTACTTCTGTTAACACAAACTGCGGAGTTTTAGCGATTACTTAAAATTTTTTTCAATATATGCTTTCGTACTTCTTTATAGCTGATCAGTGGTGATTTATTCATTCTTAGTTTTGGACTTTTAACCACTGTGTTATTTTTAAAATTACCAACGTTTCGGAGGCTGCTTCAGCCTCCGTCTTCAGGGTAGTGTGTGATCTACTAAATCACATTGCAATCCCTCGACACATGGTGTGTTTGGGGATGGTGTCTATATGGAGAATAAATTGTTGCCTTGTAGGATTATTCTCGGTGGCCAAGGTTCCACCTCGTCTTGTCTGTTACAAGGACCTCTTGTACATGAAGTTGCCAAGGAGAGTTATGAGTGGCCTAGGCTCCACTTCGTCTGGTGGTCACGTCAAGACTGTTTTTCTATATAGGTTGCCAAGGAGAATTAATTTGCGGTGGCCCAGGCTCCACCTTGTCATAGGATTGATAGCTTTGGGAATCAACCCCAAAAAATGTAATGCTCCTTCAGTGCTGCTTACGTGCAACTGTCAGACCTTGAATGGTTGTGGACATACAGTTCTCCCAGTGCATGTGCTACACTCATCCTCGTTTGTATGCTGACTGGCCAAAGCAGGGTTGGAGATGTATATTTCGTAGTTCGTTAGGCAGGCCAGGTTTGGTTCTCTTAGCATTAAAATAAAGTTCCTAAATGCATTCTACTAAGGTTCCGATTTACTTCTACATTAATTCCCACTTATCTACGATACTTAGTCACTTGTCAATGGAAAATACATTGTCCATGGGAAGCGCGCATGCTTGCATAAGGTAATTTTTGAGTTGTCTTTCAAAATCCAAATAGTGCTCATTACTTTAAGGAAGGTTCAAATTTTGTGTTACAATGATTGTCAAAATTCTGTGATAATTAGTCTTCCTGCTAGGAGGATTTGAAAAAACTCATAAAACAATCGGAACCGTTACCACAAATGTACCTAAAGCAGGCACCTTCGACCCTCTGTACCTCCGCTAAAAAGTGAAACATTTTGCATGGTTTAGGTTGCTTATGTACGTTTTGTGTTGTTTTTAGCACTCAGATGTGGTATGGTGAAGTAAAGTACCTCTGTTTTCTTAACCTGAATGCTTAGCGTCGGTGAATATAGCACCCAAAACAATAATCCAAAACACCAGGTAGAATAAGCCTACCACTTCATAACACAACATATGTAAATGACAAAAGTCAATAAACTTACAATAAATATTAATTATTTTACATTAAAATGCATTATAAATTAAATCAAACACTTAGTAAACCAAAATAGATTTTTCAGTTTTCAACACTTTTGTTAGGTTAGGAGTGCTAAGTTTGGTGACATTACAATTGGCATGTATTATTTTCACTATTTCAGTGTACAAGGAGATGCAGTCAGTTAAGGGTTCCCTTTCAACAATCTCAGTGTAAAAATTACAAACTTTGTGGTGAAATTTTGCCAAATATTTACTCATTCTTCCCACAGTCGAGTTGGAATCAGCTTTCAACTTGATTGCCGTTTTTCTCATTCTTTTTTTTTCCAACTATTGCCATAAATGTTAAATGTGGTTGAGATTTGGACAATGGGATTCCATTTTGTCTTATAAGAAAGTTATAGAGCAACCACTTCCTCACCAAAATATGATTTGTACTTTGGTTCATTACCCTAAAAGAATTTAAAATTAGCCCTGGTCCCCAATTTTAGCACTTCTGTACAATTGTCCCTTCAAACTTACCATATAATGCCCTTTGCTTATCATGCCTACTTTAAAACCAATTTCCCCACTCTAAACTGCGTTTGTTACAACCTGTCCCACTTCCCGCGCTTGCTGATCGGTGGCTTTTCTAGCAGAAACCACACGGCGTTGCCGCTGCCTACCACGTGAACCCCGTTCTGGGGAAACCTGAAGCCAGGCTGTGGATAAAATATATGCGGAAGAGCACAAATATACACATTCCCCTTCCTGAATGTTCCAGCTAAGATGACACTAAACACAAAAAGAGCACAAACAAATATCACCAGAATAAATTACATCCTGGATACTTTAAAATGCACACTAATCAGCACCATGCTTACAAAACAAACTTCTTCAACAAGACATAAACAAAACACGTAAGTTAGACCGCAACGTGGCAACAGCATCTACGTAAGTGCCTCTTGTCTGCCTTCCATTTGCTCCTCGCAGCCCAGCAGACGACGTTTTCCTCATTTCTCATTGGCACCAAAACTGTTGAGCCATCGCTAGCGTGGGAAACTGGACAGATTCTAACAAACGCAGTGTAGTTGATGCCATGCATCCCCAAATCACCATCCTCCACACTTGACTCTTATTATAGATTTTTAGCATGTAATTATTTACTTGACTTTTGTCACATCATACTTTTAACATCTGATTCGGAATTGTTAAACTTACTCATATACATGAAAATAACACTCTCCTTCCACTTGTCCTTTTCTAGATCTTTCATGAACTGCAACCTTTCCTTCCTTTTCACAACAATGATATGAGATTTTTGGAGGACTACTCCATGATAGTCAGCTTTCCAGGCCAGTTAGTGCTCTCATAATGTTTTATTTTGCCTCCCACAGTACTCTTACACATATTTAACACTTGTGCAATTTCCCTGCACCACCGCTGTTTTGCACAATTAAAAATAAATACCTGCTGTTGTATTTATGTGTTTGTGCAACATTTTTCTTGTACTATATGTCCAGAAAGTAAATGCTCGGTGGCTGTGGCCAAATCTGGAACTAACGGTATGAGAAATTATTTGCAACATGTAACAATACCACTTTGCATTTACAATACATGAGAGTAGATGGGAGAGAATAAGTTACCACAGAAGTCTTTCTGAGTTGCGGACCTCAAGTCTATTCCAGCTTGTATAAACTAGTGACAAACAGCAGGTATGTTAACAAACAAATTTCAACTTGGTTTGATCGATTGATGAAGTGGGAAAGTGGTAAAGAGCTGTCCCAGTTGTCTGAAGATTGCAGGTTCAAATCTCTTGTAGAACCAACTTTTTTATTTAGTAGAATTATTGCTTTTGGACATTAAGAAGATCGAGAATATATGAAAACTCTTTCAATAAATCTAATTACTTGTCGGCACCACTTTTATTCCCGTGTAACTTCTCCAATACTTCCTACAGGAGGCAATAGGGTGGCCAGAGAGATATTGGTGAAAATCTTAACCCAACTGTGAGGTAAAATGTTGTTTTTATTGTTTTTAAAAAAATAGAAGCTGTGAACAACCCATATACCTTGTTTACGAATTCCTGGCCACGCCGCTGCAAATCAACCAAGATGACATGATATTGCTGAGAGAACCTTTGCATTGACTGTGGATTGTGTTCTCAGGCAGAGATCACGTCGTAGAACTGTGCATGCTCAGCTCGTAGTCTTCTGTAGGTAAGACTTGTTGAATCAAACACAACGTGGACTATCCTTTCTGTGACCGAATTATAAATTTCCTAGTTTTCAATATTTAGAGTTAAAAAAAAAAGTTTCGTAGTTTAGAAAAACACTAATTTAATTGTAATATTCTGTTTTAGATACTACTTTCTATGAAAAGCAGATAAAATAATGCAATATGGTTTCAACAAATGGAAAGGAGCATACAAAGAATAGATCATGAAGGACGGTGTGGTCGAGTCACTATGATACCTAGAGTTGGAAGTGGTCGGGGGAAAAAATGATGTTTTTTGCCCCAGCTTTTTTGGTTGTTTTTTTTTCACAAAAGTGTCTCAAATCAATGAAAACACAGGAGTTGGCAGTATTTTTCCTGTTCCATGGGTTCCGTTTATCTCCCTACTATAAAATAGACATTTATAAATAAACGTATCAAATACAATTTACAATATGAAATTCATAGGTAGACATAAACAGAGCATTTTTGAATGGGTGGTTGTTTCCAAGTGTTATCTTCATATTTCTGTAGGCTTAATAAATACATCTATGTAGTATAAACATATTCACATAACTAGAGTAGTTTTGTGTGTTTTTAATAGTCTAGGTGTCTTTCAGGCGTGGCTCGTGCATAATTTTCCTGGGGGTTCACCAAAGTTATGCAAAGTGGACTTATCTAAACCTTTTGACACAATACACGCTTTGGTTCGTAGAGATAGTACTGGAAAAAGTTAATTTGCTTTATGTTCAGATAACAGTGACAGCACCAAGGAGTGTGTGTGTAGGGGGTGATCATTTTAATTTAAGATGTTCGTATGGTATTGTATTTAAGGGTATCTCAGAATTCAGAAAATATTCTCGCCTTAATTTTGCCTCTTCCACTCTTGCCACTCTTTTCTGGTCCCACCACTGTCAAATAGACTATATTATTGGAACTGGATCCTGAACCTACAGTTAAAAGTACAAATCTCTGCCTGCTAAAATGAGTATGTATCAGTAATGAAACCCAAGACACCTTGATTACAAGATAATTCTTATATAACTATTTGAAAGTATATCTAACTTCTCACACAGCAACAACTACACTTCTTCCAATACACAATCCACCTCACTCCACTCAACGTATCACCATGCCAAATATAAATCAATCACCAGCCACGCACTTCAAATCAAACTAACAAGTATGGAGACAATGACACGTAACAAAGTCAATTGCGCGCGTCCCCTCGAACACTCTCTTGCGCTAGAGTATAAGTGATCGCACGAAACCCAAACAACTTTCTGGTCGTCTTCTGACATAAGTGCGAAATGCCTTCATTGTTAGGTTAGGCTTGAATAAATAGTAAATACTACATTTTTGGTCAATCACGTTAAAGCCCCAAAAATTGCAGTGTATATATTCTAAGACAACTAAACCTAAAAAGCCTAACATGTCAATGAAAGCATTTAGTCTGACGTAAGAAGACTAAAAGGTTGTTTAAGTCTTGTCCGATAAGCGACCCCTCGCCCTCGCGCTATTTTTGACTTTTTGGCTCCTTCCACCTGAAGTGTTTCCATCTTAAAGAAGAAAACTCTGAATGTGTAGGAAAGTTGTTTTCTATCTTATTTGTCCCATCATCTTTACTTCTAGCTTTCGTTTGGGGGTCACCTCTACATTTATATTACACCATCTTCATTAATCTAATAAGTCTTGTAAAATATAAATAATACAAAGAGAATGCCAAAAAATTCAAATTGAAATACATAGTGCCAACACTGGAAGAGAGAAGAGCGTGGTTCACTCCAGCTCACTGGTGATCGATCCTACGAACTGCGCATGTCAGTTTTGACGAGACGACCTTCCTGGAGTATGCATGTATTTTCGCCATATGTACACGTCGAGCTTCTGCTAGCCGTCCTATGCTTTTAGCATGGTAGGGGTTGCCTTGCAGAGGTTCAGCGGAAACTTTCCACGAAATGGAACTAGAGGGGAGCTGAGAGGCTCTGGCCTGCAGTTTCTCCTTCTCACTAAGAGAATTTGGCACTCTACGCTTATGAACATCTCAGTTATTGTTTATTTTGTATATTACTGGGGGTTCACTGCACATTTGCCCTATACAGCCACCCGTGCCTGGTGTCTTTCAATGTTTGAAATTGTTATACGAACATGTACATGAAACAAAAAAGAAAATACTGCTCCATCTCTACCTTTTGATAATCTGGTCTCAAATCTCTTTACATAAAATTTTGTGTTTAGTAAAATATATTTGTATTCTGGCTTTCCAGTACATCATGTGTAATTTGGTTAAATGGCTGCTAAACCTGGTCACTGAGCAACTAGTGAAGTATTTTGGCTGCTTGTTGCAGTGGTTCTCAACCTTCGTGATACCAGTCGATGCCCTGATCCCAACAATTTTACTCATAAATACATTTCTGATCTTTAAGTTTATATGAAATTAATATGCACCCTTAATGAATATTAATATGTAAACTATGACTTAATCATAAAGAGTAATAAATAGTTTGATTATGTATAGACTTGCTGTCAAATATAAAATTAGATTTAAATTAGTCGTGAACCCCTGGGTACAACGGACCTTTTTCAGCTCGGCTGTTGAGACACTGGCACTAAAACTGAGGCAGAAGCAAATAAGGTTGGAAAAAAAATCTATTTAAGAAATATGGACTGGACCTACAGTTTGAAGTGAGATGCGAAGCACTCTGCCTCCACTGAGGATTGAACCTCAGACCCCTTCATATTACAAGGCAACAGCATTACTTTATTCCACTCCGGAGGCCCATTCATGATTATAAAAGGAACCTTCTATCAAAAAGCCGGTCTTTTTCCAACAACGGTACTTGCAATTTACAGGTTAAATTAAATCTTAATCTCTGATGAAGTAGCTAACAATCTTGTTAAGTATAGAGAACATTCAGACCGAAGCAACACATGACATTGGGGGGTCTCCCATTGAAGTTTCAAGTGACATGAGCCACTTCAGTCTGTAAGCAAGCATCCATCACGCATGCACAAACGAGACCGAGGCTACATGGTGCATGCCAATGAAGGAGCCTTCAGACGGAAGAAGTCACAGATGACAAGCGACACAGACTTCTTCCACTATATAGCAAAATGTTCACTGTGCATGCAAGAACAACAGGCTGAAGCGCCACAATGCACGACATTGAGAAAACAGTATAGTCCGAGCAACATGCAAGTGACATGTTTATCTCATTGTTGTGTTTCAGTTCAAAAGGTTGAATGGATTACTTAGGGTCTGCTTCCAAGTGACACATGTCACTTGTTGCTTCAGTCTGAAAGTTCCCTGAGAAAACGGTAAAGCCCAAGTGACAATTGCAGCTTATTTTGCTTCAGTTCTAAAGGTTTCATTTACTTGTAAGGGTTGGCTTTCAAGAGCCATTTGTTACTTCCGTCTAGATGCTCCATTAAACAGGATATACAGGGTGTTTCTAAAGGTCGTTTACAACGCTTGGGAGGTGATTCCTCACACGAAAACAAGCAAAAAGTCAAAGTTCCATTTTTACGACTGAGGCTTCGTTTCCGAGATAGGAGCCTCGCAAAAGGTGACAAAGTGATCGTCACACCTAACTGGGACGAATACTATAACAGATAGAGAGGCGGTTCCAAGGGAATCATAAAGGAATCGTATGTGCTCAGTCCGGAAGTCACTATGAAAAGTTCACTGCACGCATGCGCAATGGAGTCCTCAAAGGAATTGGGGATTTCCAGCAAGAACAATACATGGAAAGGGTATGTAACGCAGCAAGAAGGACCGTGACAATGAGAAATGCGTTAAAGACAACACATCCCGACCTCAAACATCAAAACATGAGCACCGAACACAAAATCCGAAAAGTTGAGCACGGTTGCATACCCCAGTTACACGCGAGGAATGAACGAATCATGTCATGTGGCATACGAGAGACACATTACTCCACCAGGAGGAGGGAAAGAAAAACACATTATCAGGTGATTGTGACAACGTGTATTTTTACACGCGACAACTACGTAATATCCCCCCTCCCGACACACACACACAACAAACAACAAATGCTACAATGTCTTATGCACAGACAGTGCGTGTCACTGTACACCAACTGAAGATGTCACTTTCACCACACAAAGGGGGTGGGGAGCAATACCAAAAGTGTTCGCAGGCGATCATTGTGACGTAAAAGAGACCAGTTTTGGAAGCGCTGCACAGGCAAGTCTGGCTCTCGTAGTCTACGTTTGACCTTCATGACTGCTGTTCCCGCGAGAGGAGTTCGAAGGGTTGGTTCTCTCCGGCAGTCGTTCCAGTCGTTTGCAGGTGCTGGGATATGATCAGCAGTTCGCTCTAGGTTGTCATACGCATTGAAGAGTACTAGTATGTTGTATTGAAAGAAGTTGACGTGGTGGAGTGGACAAGTGAAGTATCGCAACAATTGGTCTGTGGTGTTCGTACGGTGATACGGCCAATTTGTGCAGTGTGCCAGTGTTAAACAAAAACAATACTTTGCAGTTCCAGCTCCCTATTACACAGATGGCTGCGTATACGACCCAGCAGCTAGCAGACATGCATCTCATGTATGGGGAGGCACGTGGTAATAGCCGCGAGGCAAGGCGTCTTTATGGAGAACGCTTTCCACATAGACCTTTACCGTCTCACACCTTCTTTCAGGTAGTGGACAATCGACTGCGTGAAACAGGGTCAGTGTTACCACCGCGGCAAGAAGTTGGAAGACCCCGAACTGTACGCACACATCAGTTTGCAGAAGATGTGTTAACAGCGGTCGCAGAACATCCTGGAACTAGTACGCGCGTGCTCGCTCGGGCACGAAACACGTCTCATGTGAATGTTTGGCGAGTGTTGTCAGAGGAAGGAATGCACCCTTTTAAACTGCAGAAAGTACAAGAACTGTTACCTCGTGACTTTCGCCCTCGTATGGAGTTTTGCCAATGGTTGTTGCATCATCTGGACACAAACCCTCACTTCGGGGCAAACGTATTGTGGACAGATGAAGCCATTTTCACCAGGATTGATGTCTTCAATAGTAGAAACAGTCATGTATGGGACTTTGACAACCCACATGCACTTTTTGTGGCCCATCACCAGCACAGGTTTTCAGTGAATGTGTTGTGCGGGATAGTACATGATCATTTAATTGGACCATACATTCTCCCTGTTCGCCTGAATGGTCGCACGTATCATGCATTTCTTAGTGACGTTCTGCCTGAACTGTTGGAGACCGTACCTTTGGCACTGCGGCAAGAAATGTGGTACCAACACGATGGTGCACCAGCTCATATCGACATTTCCTGCATGACGTGTTTCGCAATAGGTTCATTGGTAGGGATGAGCCTGTGTCTTGGCCACCGAGGTCGCCAGATCTCAACCCTCTCGATTTTTTCTTCTGGGGAGAAATGAAAACCCTCGTATACGACACACCTGTCACATCAGCTGAGGACCTCGTTGTCGCATCAACGTCGCCGCCGCGACGGTAGCAGATACATCTGGCTTGTTTGCTAGTACTCGACAATCCTTGAAATGTCGCTGTCATCTCTGCGTAGAAGTGAATGGCAGACATTTTGAAAACCGTCTGTGATTATTGCCCTCGGCAAATCTCAGTGAGAACACTCTTGGTATTGCTCCCCACCCCCTTTGTGTGGTGAAAGTGACATCTTCAGTTGGTGAACAGTGACACGGACTGTCTGTGCGTAAGATATTGTAGCATTTGTTGTTTGTTGTGTGTGTGTGTCGGGGGGGGGGGGGGGATATTACGTAGTTGTCGCGTGTAAAAATACACGTTGTCGCAATCACCTGATAATGTGTTTTTCTTTCCCTCCTCCTGGTGGAGTAATGTGTCTCTCGTATGCCACATGACATGATTCGTTCATTCCTCGCGTGTAACTGGGGTATGCAACCGTGCTCAACTTTTCGGATTTTGTGTTCGGTGCTCATGTTTTGATGTTTGAGGTCGGGATGTGTTGTCTTTAACGCATTTCTCATTGTCACGGTCCTTCTTGCTGCGTTACATACCCTTTCCATTTATTGTTCTTGCTGGAAATCCCCAATTCCTTTGAGGACTCCATTGCGCATGCGTGCAGTGAACTTTTCATAGTGACTTCCGGACTGAGCACATACGATTCCTTTATGATTCCCTTGGAACCGCCTCTCTATCTGTTATAGTATTCGTCCAAGTCAGGTGTGACGTTCACTTTGTCACCTTTTGCGAGGCTCCTATCTCGGAAACGAAGCCTCAGTCGTAAAAATGGAACTTAGACTTTTTGCTTGTTTTCGTGTGAGGAATCACCTCCCAAGCGTTGTAAACGACCTTTAGAAACACCCTGTATACACTCATTCTGCATGTGTGTTGTGAACACTAATGATTTTTAATTGTCCCGAAACATCAAATATTTTGAAATTAACATTTCTTTCATATTTTATGACATCTACATTTAAATTGAGACACGAACATATAAAAGCTTGTTTTAAGTCCATTTCATGGTCAGATGTGCTCATGAGGACACCTAGCTTACCCATGCCGTACAAGAAACTTGCATACAGTTTCTTTTTATTATTAAATCACTTCTTCCTTTGCATTATAATAATTACAAAACTTATTATCCTTAATAAAAGATAGTAACTAATTATTGCATGAGTGTGTGTCATATATTTTACCATTCAAAAAATTCACAAAATCCATAATAATTTGTATAATGCTTTTTTTTTTTTGTTTGTAGGTGCAGTTGTTTATTAAATATAATAATTACCATCATTACCAATCAATTGCCGGCCCCCATGGCAGAGTGGTTAGCACATTGCACTCCGATGCCAGGGGTCCCGGGTTCGAATCCTGGCCTGGGCATGGATGCTTGTGAGTGTCCATTCATCATATCATCACTCATCCCCATCTTCGCAAATTAGCCAAAAGTTGCTCAAAAGTCGAAATAAAATAAAGCAAATCAATCAATTAACAACCAATTGTACACTGTCACTGGCATGATTGTCTCGAATGGGATGCAGTCAAAGATGGCACCTGATATGCCCACCAAGTGCATTTTGCCTCCTAATTACATTACATTTAGGCTTTTATGAACAAAAGTAATACAGAAATATTGGAAACACCCTACGAAACAGTGTAATTTATTATCAAACACTTGAAAAATCTAAAAAAATTGGATGTGCAGGACCTGCAAGCCACCCCTTCCACCCCTCGGTAAGCTAGGTTTAAAATTATATCTGAACCACTGTACAATATGTGTCCACTGTGATTGGCCAATATCCGTCCGTCTCTTGGCTGCTACATCATGTAAATTTTGTTAGCTAGTTGTAAAATATGTCACTACAAACCTGTAAACTCATAACAGTAACTTCAAGAGAAATAGGTTAGCTGTAATTGGTAAAAAGCCAAAATTTCTGTTTGTTTTTTTTTTCCTCCAAAAAGTGGGCTTTTTATTGCAGAAAAACCGTCCATTCAAAAAAGCTGGCTTTTTTTGCAACTCTAATGATATCTTCTAGTTTTTTGGACTTTTAACCACTGTTATTTTTTAAAAAGAGATTTACCTACGTGTCGGAGACTGAATCTGCCTCCGTCTTCAGGGTGGCGTGTAGTTGTTAGGTCACATAAATGGTAACCTAGTCTCCACCACGTCTGTCAGTCGCAAGGATCTCTATATACGAAAAAATGCCAGGTAAGATTATGAGTGGCCCAGGCTCCACTTTGTCAGATGACCACATCAAGGTCACGATCAAGGCTTTGTGTGGCACCCTTAGATTTCCACCACCCCGGATTGCATGTTGACGTAAAGCGGGGTTGGTGTGCAATGTGTATGAATAGTCTATAGAGACTATGCGCGAGATCTTATGTGTGTGGAGGGATAGTGTCCAAATTGTGTACTCTGGTGCCGTTGTTGTTAGTGATTTGTTAGTGAGTTTTGTAGTTTGTATTTTTGTACAATTAGTTCACTGTTTTTTTTTTAGTGTTTTTGCTGTGTTCTGTGGGTAAATGTATGACATGTGGATGTGTTGTTGTAGTGTTGCCATCTATTGTTTATCTTTTTTAGTTGGGTGTAGCTATCATTGTTAACTAACTGTTTTGTTAACTAACTGTTTGAGTTTTTCTTGGTTTGCTGTTCTGTCGAGTACAACTGTGCAGTTGCCTTTGTCTGCTGGGAGTATTGTAATCTCTGTTCTTTTTGAGGTTTGTGATGGCTGTTATCTCCTGTTGAGTAATGTTATTGTGTGAGAGCTGTGGTGGTTTTTCGATGGCTTTTCTGATCTCCCATCTGAGTTCCTCAGCTTGTTCAGGTTGTATTTTTGCAGTGGCATTTTCTACTGAGGCAATTATGTCTAGTACAGGTAATTTCTTGTGTGGGAGAGCGAAGTTGAGGCCTTTCCTTAATACCCTTTCCTCTACTTGTAACAATGTGTAGCTTGAAAGGTTTCAAACTGTGGTTTTGTGCGGGGGGTTTCTTGTGTCTGTCTGGTTAGTAGTTGGAATTTTCTATCATGTGTTTCCTTTCGTTTGTGAATAACTTTCTGTTGTGTATTCTGGACTGATTTTGTTATTCGTTTGTAGTCTTGATCTTCTAGAGAATGCAATATTTTCTTGTTGATGTGGTTTATTTGAGAGAGAAACCTCTCTTTGTTCATTCTGGGAAAATTGATGCGTTCCCTTACTAGAGCCTGGCTGGCCCTATCTGCAATACGGATAGCCCTAGGTGATCTGATGGGGGGATCAGTCTTAAGCCTTTCGGTATGATATTGGACTGACGGCATGCAATGAGTAATGATATGTGGCTCTGGGCTTTACCTAGTTTTATGTGTAATTTCTCAAGTTCTCTGAAAGTATGTATCAATCCGGGTCCATACCGGTTGTTCAATTCTTCTTTGTAGCTAATCAGTGGTGATTTATTCATTCTAGTTTTTTTTTACTTTTAACCACTGTTATTTTTTTAAAGAGAGATTTACCTACGTTTCGGAGGCTGAATCCTCCTAGGCAAACATTTATGTGACCTAACGACTACACGCTACCCTGAAGACGGATGCAGATTCAGCCTCCGAAACGTAGGTAAATCTCTCTTTAAAAAAAATAACAGTGGTTAAAAGTCCAAAAAACTAGAATGAATAAATCACTAATGATACCTGCTTGCAATAATAAAATATAATAAGGAGATAATGCATAATAAAAACAGTAAACAGTGCATTATTTAAAACTAGTGTTTGCATGAAATTGATGGAACTATATTATTTGCTTAGTGCTATTAAATCTTGTCTCTAAATCCATATGCAAATGCAAACATTAATGTTGGAATTATTAGTAACTCTGTGTCAAACTGTAATATCATAAAGTGAAATTTTTTGCAGTTTGCCATTTATATTCCTTCAGTTTGAGTTAAAATATTAAATGATTTGTGTTGTTTTATACCTTGAAAAAATGTGTAGTTTTAGTCATTGCATACATACAGTGAGCGAAGAAGATATCGATTTGTATCACTGCACTCACCAGTCCCTAACTACATACAAACATTCTTTAAAAACTGAAAGAACCTCATCACCACCCCCCTCCCACCCCTCTTTATACAACCATATCCCATGCTTACAAAATTACTCAGCTCACCACCACAAGAAGGTTTTGTTTGTAGAACCACGTGATTGAACTAAGGGGGTGATGTCATATCGTGGAGGCTACGCGTTGAGGCAGAGAATTTGCCAACATACCATTGGTCTTGGGTTCACTTCTAATCAAAGGTAGAACTTTTGTTCACAGTGCAGTGCCAACTGGTGTATAGCTAGGATGGAATTAATTTCATGTTTCGGCATGACTGTTATTTTTAATAAAAATGAAATGGTTTTGAGAGTAACTACTTGAACCTTTTACAAAATGTGGAAAGGCATGTGAACGAGACATACAGTTCTTGCTTTGCATATCACACAAGATCAAGAAACAGTGGTATGTTAATGTGGAGATTCTTTGCAATCACAACAAATATTCGTGCTGTAATTGAAAAAAATATTGGTTGATTTATGAATAGAATTTACACTGCATAGATTTTGATTTTTAAAATGAAAAATGTATTATCTAAGAACATATTACGTTATGTAAGTCAACCAAAGTAGTCCAGATCCTAATATTATAATTGTGAAGTAAAATCTGTAGCTATATATGAGAATAGCGAAAATAATGTTCTGAAGACTTCCTTTAATGTTTATTGGCCAATCAGTAACATCTCGATTTACATTTGTAGAATCCATATGCTGTATAAAAGTATAAATGTCTGACTTATCCGTATTCTAGGATTCCAGAACAATATCTCTTTAGATACAGATTATATTAAATAGATTTGTAGGTAACAATGCAAACTTTTGTCAACAAACTCTAAATCATCTTTAGTTTAAAATATAGAGGCATGTCATTTATAGTCACAGTGAAAGTAGGTATGATCTGACAGCTCTTATGTTTGGTCAGCAAGTGTAAGAAGACTTTGTTAAGAAGGAAAAATCCAAGGGGCTTTTCGAAATTAGCAGTGAAATCATGGATTAAAAATGCATGTGGTATGCAGTTCTGCATCCCATGTATTCGAGTATCTGTGGTTACACAATTAAGAAAAAAGTTTCACTATCTAAATATGAATTCAAACACTCACATGTTGGAGTCTCATTGGCAAATAAAAAAAATAAAAAACAACTTCTCTAACCGGGCTCAGACATGCATCCTTCAGAGCGTGAAGCCGTAACACTAACCAGTCACCTACAGCTTCTTCTGGCAGGTGACTATTTACTTGTCATGTAAGTTTTTGAATTGTTTCACCACTGGTGACGCATATTTCTTCTCGCTTATTTTCTTTCAGATGTAGTTGTTTTCCCACACCGGTACAATTTTATGCCTTCTGCCACCCATGGAGATCCTTATGGAATACATTATTGGGACGTATCCTCCAGAAAAGAGAATATCAAATTTCAAAAACTTGAGGTGGGAATGGTGTGTACAGTCACACATTTGAATTTAAAATTTTTCATATTTGAAGTTTTGCTTGCAACGCTCCATCAACTGAGCATTTATTATCTGCACTTATAGTACTTCAATCAGGAGGCAGTATAACAGCTGTGATAACCAGGAAGCAACATTGGTTTTTATCTGTCAAGTCTCATGCTGGCAGGAGCAAAAAGCATTCACTGAATATTTAGGTGGCTTTTTTTTTTTTTACACAAAAACATGAAAATGTTGAATAAAAGTAAATATTTTGAGGTTTAACAATTAAACAGTACATGGAATTCGAGTTATGCAGAAAACTTATGTGTATCATGATGATATTGGAATTATGCAATCAGATTTTGGACCATTTTAAGCAATGTCTTGTTTCTCTAGAAATGAGGATGTATTCAAGCTTTGGTAACTTCCTATTTCTGGGCCACATTGCTATTTCTTTTTGGTTTGCACTAGTTAAATAATGGACGAGGCTGTTGTTATAGTAGATTGTGTCCGTGATTTATCCACACACACCAACACCCCTCCTTCTACACATTTTTCTGAACAGTCCTCCTACAATTTTTCACAAAGTCCAGTTTATGGTTGTTTTGGTTCTAAATATTCCTTTACACACACCATCCCCTAAAATTGGCTGCATCTCCCCAGGTGGGAAATTCTGCATAAAGCCCTGGATCATGTTTTGTCTGCAGGTTGACAGTGCTTTTCATTTTTCTTTAAATTTACAGACAAGATGAAATGTATAGACCTTAGGTGCTTGTGTTAACCATGGTTGCATGTATTTCCCTCTCATTTTCTTTAATTTACCAAACCTTAAATGAGTCATTATACCAGGTGTTTCATAAATAATAATTCAGGGGTTACAAAAAATTATTGCAAGTAAACTATTGAACTTTCATTAATGAAACCAGTTCAGTTCAAACAAGGAGCTCAAACAGTTTCTTTTTTAACACCTACAAATTTTCAATGTATGAACCACGGGTAACATGGCACGCATCAACGCGATAGGAATGCAAACAGTTTGTGCGTGCATGTTTGTTTCATTAAGCTGAGAGTTGATATCCCTGCTGCTAGGCGACACTCAAATCACTCACAGTGTATTGTGCAATGTTTTGGTCCCAAAGATCATGGGACTTTACACCGTGTGACTTCTTTTTGTGGGGTTTCATCAAAGACTGGGTATTCGTGTCACTGGTGCCATGTGATATTGCAGCCTAAGGGAGCATTCGCCGTGTATCACAGTGATAGACACTATCGACAGGCCCATGTTGATGCGAGTATTGCAAGAAGTAGACTATCGTGTTGATGCTTCCCGTGTCACCCGTGGTGCATACATTGAACATTTGTAGGTGTTAAAAGAAACTGCTTGAGTTCCTCGCTTGTTCTGGACTGGTTTCATTAACATAAGTTCAATACTTTACTTGCAATAAATATTTTTAATCCCCCCCCCCCTTTCAAGTATTTATGAAACACCCGGTATGTGTGTACAGGACATCGCACGACAATTTAAATGTGTTTATCAAGACCATGGTGTTATTTAAGCTATTACCAATTAAGTAACAGAGTTATGGCAGTAATTGAGAAGGTAAAAAAAAATGTATAGTGCTCCCCTGTGCTTAACACCACGCCATGCAGGCGTATAGGGGGTGTGGGGGTAATGCCCCACACTTTCTTGATCCAGTTGTGAGTGGGGTTGATGTGATCAGCATCACGCCCCTGACCACATTTACCCCCCCAGAGTTCCCCCAAATACCCATGTCATTCGATGCTTGGTGGGCGTCGGGGCTGCTTCCAACGTTAGAAAAGTTCCCAGATTTGAACCGGCCAGGGATCGAACCCAGGACCTTTAGCATGGTAGTCAGATGCGTTACCGACTGAGCCACCGTGGCCACTTGACAGTAATTGAAGACAGTAATGGCAGTAATTGAAGGCCTTCATATTGACTTTCTTTTTAATGAGAGGCCCTAAACTGTAACATATTTAATGAGAGGTCCTAATCTGTAACATAAAGATTCTCTTGGACATGTACGAGGAGGGTGTGCTGAAAAGTACGGTGTAAATGCATTTTGGATTTTGAGCAACCATGCATTGTACTCATCAGACTTTCCTGCATCTTCATTGCAAGTTTGAAATTTCTATCACCAGGGGGTGCTGAACTATAGTGAGGAAAATGGCAGCATGTATCCATACTATGTTGGTGTGTCTGAAGCAGTGCATGTTGATCTACAGACTTGTTCACGGCAGTTCGGTACATACCGATGTTGCCACGTTTAAAGTGTAACAAATGAAAAACAGCAAGTGCTACGCACTTCGTTCTCGCGGTTGCTTCAGCCGACGCCAAGAGATATTTTTGTTTTGTTTCAGTGGTGAAGGGATGCGAGGTGTATGCAAAATCACATGCAGGCATATTTTTTACGATTTCAAATGTAAATCTCCTCATTTCACGCATTAAATAGGCTGAGGTAGCAATTATTTCTTGTCAATTCAAACCAGACCCATATCCAGCTTTGGGTCGGAAAATGACAATTGAAACAAACAAAACAGTCGGTTACTGACAAAGGCCACAACATGGCTTACAGCTTCACACTCATTGTTTAGTTTCACTTCTCAGTAGTATTCGAATATTCTATTCTGCAAATTAACAATGTTTTCACTTTCTTTTCATTCCGTCATCTGTACTACTGAATAATCACGATATTTCTATGTTTAGAAAGTAATATATGCTTTTGGTAAATGCACAGTTTCATAGATAATTTATATGATACATATTAGTAGGGCTCGGATACTAAAAAAAAATGCACTAAAGAAGTGTAAAATATGCACTTTAAAAACCCGTTTAATTTATAAATGCTGTATATTACAAACTATGAAAGATTACATGGTAGGCAATGAATATGCATTATTCTGAATGCTCATTCGGTACACAATTTTTTTTCAATTAATATTGTTCTGCGTTAAATGGAACACAATACATTACAGCAAGATCATGATTGCATTTGATAACAACATGTCGTCTTAAATTTTCGAATTTGAAACTCCTTCTGTTTCCAGCTAGGATAGTCTTATATTCAGAAAACACATGTTTCACTTCGCAAGATACAGGTGGACTGTATTTTAGGGCAACAAAGTCAGACACACAAAGTTTCAGATCATCCACACGTTGTCCATTTATATGCAGAATTTTGCAAACTTTCACCATTGTTGCATACCAATGTTCTTTTCCAATAAAAAAAAAAGGTAAAGTGTTCCCCTGTGCATAGCACCACGCCATGAAGGCGTATAGGGGGTGTGGGGGTAACGCCCCACACTTTCTTGATCCGGTCGTAAGTGGGGGTGATGTGATCAGCATCACGCCCCTGACCGCCTTTACCCCCCAGGGTTTCCCCCAGGTACCCATGTTATTCGACGCTGGGTGGGCGCCGGGGCCGCTTTCACCGTTAGAAAAGTTCCCGGATTTGAACCGGCCGGGGATCGAACCCGGGACCTTGAGCATGGTAGTCAGACGCGTTACCGACTGAGCCACCGCGTCCACAAGTTCTTTTCCAATACTGCATCCAATTTCTGTACATACATAGGATCTTCAACCTGGGCGAGCGGCAAGGGCCTCTTTAACGCCTTCTATAATTTTGATGCTTGTTTGAAGTTGTAACCCTTCGTTTGCTAATTGATGAATGGAATCTTTCACTCAAGACATACTTGCCACATTTCATACAATCCAGGAAAAAGGAAAGAAGAAAGACAGAGAAAAGATAACGAAAAGAGAAGAGAAGCAAGGAGAACAAAAATAAATACAGTATATGCTCGGTGTTGGTTGTGGGTACAAAAATATGCAAATCAACAACTTATTTTCATACAAATCTGCACCTGCATATGAAATATGCAATTTTAGTTAAAAATCCTTAAGTATTCATTTGCATATCCAATATGCAAAATGCATAATTATCCGAGCCCTACATATTAGTAATGCTATTTAAAATGAAAAAGAAAAAAACATTGCTTAATGTGAATTAACCAGAGAATCAGGGCATTTTCGGATCACGGCTGCTATTCGAAGAAAACGTGGTACAAATTTAAAAGAAAAAAGGTAGTTATTAACCATGTTGTCTTGTAATAGAGTAGAGGGTTTGATTTCCCATGGAGTAATATCGAGAATGGTTCGGATTCCATTGTAGTCTAGTCTCGATTAGCTTATCTGAGAATCGAGTGAACTTTAAACAAACTTGTTCAATTAAATTGAGAACACTGAACAAATGTTGTTTGCCAACTTCACTCTTTTGGAGCCAGATCTGGTTATTTTGTGCACTCGTTTGGCTGTGAACTGTGGCACCTGCCCCCTGCACCTCTATGATGCCATCACTGGCTCTGGCCCACACAGACCAACTTTTGCCATGAGTTTATATTTTACATGTGATGTGATTTTGTTATATTGGCTGTGTCGCCCCACCCCCTGTGCTTTTTTATAGTGCCATAGCTGATGGAAGTTGACATAATATTGTTATCCGGGATTCCTTTATTTCCAATTTCATGCAACCATTGGTGGATTATATTGAGATGGGTGATGCTGCCAGATCTAGATGGTGAAAACTAAGAATAAATTGTCATTATTTTTAAAGTTAAAGGTAATAGCAGTGCCCCCACCCCTCTGACACATGCAGCCTTCATTAATCTAGCTCCTTGAAAGTCAACTTAGCTCTATTTATGGTGAAATTTAGCTCTTTTATTCACATAAGGTTTGGCAACACTGCCAGGATGGCTGTAGGAGACAAGGAGAAATACATTATGCTTATGGGATCATTGTTTTATTCGTTTTCTTGAGAATATCAAACATCTAATGACGTAGAATAGTACATGCACATGAAAAGGATACATTGAACTATGTCTTAGTCGTAGGAAAAGTCGAAAACTTCCATTTGATTAGTCTTAACTTGAAGCTGATTTCCCATAAGGAATACATAGGATTCTGTAAATACTTATTGATCATATTTTTCAAACATCGTGTCTAGCTTAATAATGAACTTAAAAAAACTGGTTCCACATGCAACATGGAGAGAGATTCATACTCTCTTGTATAGTCAAGTTTTTTTTTAGTAGTAGTGCCCATTCCAACAATATTGAAATAAATGAACAACAGGTGCGTAATTGTCACTTTTCCCCTTAAGGAACAATTGAGAGGAGTTTACTTCGATTCTGATGATGCTGTGCAAACAGAAGTGAGGCTGTGGCTCCATCACCAACATCAACAGTTCTAGTGACAACATTAAGAAACTGGTCTCTTGTTAGTAGATGAGTGTTAATTGCCAGGTGATTATGTGCAAAAGTAATAGTGTAGATATGGACAATAAAGTTGTAGAAAGTTACCTACATTTATTTTATTCAAATAAATTCAACTGTTTTCCAAAAAAAAAAAAAAAGAATAGGAGGCATTACTTTTCAGCATGCCTTCATTTAATTTACAAGAAAGAATTATCAAAATTGAAAGAGTGCTCCAGATCAAATTCTACATAATGATGAGGTGCAGTAAGTGGGCCATTCTCTCTCTATTTTATATATTTGTTACATTATGAAATATGTGGCACACAGTCTATGAAACCTTACAGCATCATTTTAATGCATGTTTTCATGGGTGACAAGGGATTTTTTACAAACAAATGAAAAACTTGTTATCATTTGGTCCCAGGTTCTGATTGTAATTCTGATATCATGTTATACATGTGGTTCCTATATGAATCAAATTTTATTTGTGTGGAATCAGTGGCTGAACACATCAAGCAGCTGTTTACTTCCTGTGTTTTATTATGCAGAATTGTTATATATGAATTCTACAATTTTTCTCTGCTAATTAATTCACTCTTCTTGACCAGCAGAGAGTAACACTATTGACTTATTGTACAGGGGGAGTCAAAAGTCCCTGACCATCCCTTATGAAATGAAAGGGAGTGTAGATTGCAGGAATTTGTCATGGTAGTAATATGTTACGCCTAGGGGGAAACTTTTTGGTGCATGTCATGACAACGTCCGCCATCATGGTGACTGCCATCTTGGATCCAACTTAATTTCTTTAAATGGGAAGGGAGCATGTGGGGTGTGGTTTTGGGCTAGAATTTCACCAGGAATTCAGTGGTGAAGTCAGATTTATGAAAACTTTAATGATAAGGAAGTTATGGTCCTATGAAAGTTACACAATGTGTTCAATATGCTGTCCTCCTTGTGCTATGCACATGTTTAGACAGTTCTCCCATGCTATGTGGACACGGAGCAATATCTCAGGTGTGATTTGTGCACAGGCATCCAGTGTCCGTTGCTCCAAGTGACCCACATCCAGAATCTTTTCGGCATACACGATTGACTTCAAATTACTCCCACAGGTAAAAATCGAGTGGGGTCAAAAATCTGGTGATCGGGTAGGCCATCCACTGTCCCACGTCAACCAATCCATCGATCAGGGAACTGGAGGTCCAGATATTCACAAACCTGTCGCCCATAATGAGGTGGTGTCCCATCTTACTGAAAATATGAGGGGAAGCTGCCATCCTCCGTCAAAACAGACTGAAAAATGTGTTCTTGTAACAACTGCAAGTAGCCGGGTCGTCTTCAGAGAGATGGTGCTGCAGCTTGTACGGGTGCCACTTAACCATCTTTAACACCCTGCAAATGGAACTCTGGCTGACACCACATTGTACAGACATTCCACGTGTGCTGCGCTGTGGAGACTTGGCAAACGATGCTAGCACTGCCGTAGATGTTCCTTCGTCAGTTGCAGTTCTGGGCCTACCAAATCGTGGCCTGTTCTGAACTGTACCACTCCCTTCAAACCTGGTCAGCAATTGGGACACTGGTTTCCGTTGAGGGTTCCGTTCATTGAAATCCTGAGCTACAGCAAGGTCACTTCTACCCCCCCCCCCCCCCCCAGCTCTTGATCTGGATTTGTTTGGGCTTGGTCAATGGCATGGTTCAGCACCTGCAAATGATACGTAATTATCACTTTCATATCCCCATAACTTCCTTATCATTAAAGTTTTCATAAATGTGACTTCACCACTGAATTCCTGGTGAAATTCTAGCCCAAAACCATACCCAACATGCCTCCCTTCCCATTTAAAGAAATGAAGTTGGATCCAAGATGGTGGACGTTGTCATGACATGCACCAAAAAGTTTCCCCCTAGGCCTAACATATTACTACCATGACCAATTGCTGCAATCTACACTCCCTTTCATTTTATAAGGGGTGGTCAGGGACTTTTGACTCACCCTATACATCAAATCACCCAGCAAAGTTTCAGAAAGTTCATAGATATATGTATGTTCCCCACAAGAAAAGTTGTTTCTGAGATTCCTTTGCACTTTGAGTCGGCAAAAAAATTTCTTGTATTGTAAATAATGTTGTATATTTTGTGTCAATATCCCACATTACTAAATTTGCATTATCCCTACAAGGCACTGTAGTTACCATGCCAATGTTGTTTTTTTTAAATTGAAGTTTAAAATATGTTGTGAAAGGGTTATGATTTTTTTTTTTTTTTTTGCATTTTCACTACTTCTATCAGTAAATCATCTTTTCTTTAAACAAGTTTTCTGTACTTGCATACGTTTTTAAACATAAAACACACCTTTATTGTAACTGATGATATGAAAATAGTGAAAATTATTTACAAGATAATTTGTTTTGCATTTCTTATTGGATTGCTTCCTTTCTTTGACTAGGTCTCAAATTCATATCCCATGCATTTGTATAATGGAGTGCAGGTACCAGGGAGGGTACTTTTGGGTTTTTGCACTTCTATATAGTGTTCTATAATAACTCACCAAAAATCAGCTGTTAAGGAAGGAATTAGTCTCGACATTCAATGTTTTTTCCCTTCATTGACCTGAACAATAAGGTGTTTAATTGAATGTGACATATAATACTGTCAATTTTTATTTTTTTTATTCGTGGTCCCAATGTGAAACTTACACCAAAGAGATCACATTTAACCATACAATATACTACCCCCCCAAAATGAAGATATATATTTTTAGATATTCGAGGTTACATCGTGTGACCTCGAAAAAAATAATACGTATTTTCATACAAAACTATTTTTTTATCCTCCCTTAGCTTAAAAGAAAGACGAGATGAAAGATATACCATAATTAGAAGCAATGTTATGAATTGTTTTACTTGGCCTTGTAAGCATAGATTTACATTTGTTATAATGTTGGCAACCCTGCTGTAATAATCACTGAGGGCTAAAATTCTACTTATGTAAAGTGCCTTGTACAGGATCAAATTAATCATGAACAAGTCTTTGAATTGAAAGTAGTTGAACAGCACTCCTATTGGAAATCTTGAATGGTCTGAAATTGCTCATGTACACGATCAAAGAAAAATTGGACAAGTTCACATTTGACCAAAACGTGGCAGTGTGTACAGCATGGGAATATTAATAGGCTATCGATTAGCCATAACAGAGATAATGTTATTTCCAAAAGAAGTTGGACATATTACAAACAATAGAAGCGTGATGTTGATGTATTTTCTCAAGTCCGCTTTAGAGGGTAGCATTTCCTTTAACATTTTTGCTAGCATAAATACTAAGTAAATGTTTCAAAAAATCTTATAGCAGTTAGTAAGTACTTTACATGAAACAAAAAGCATTTCATGGAACATTTCAGTTAGCTTTTGCGATTACAGTGTTTAATACATACAGCATGAAAGGCACATCAAGTTACACCATCTATGGTGAGTGGACAGTGTTTACAATTGAAAGTTGTCTCTGATGTCATTTCCTTTTAAGCGTTCAATTCAAGAACTTGTTCATGATTTATTTGATTGTGTACAGGCGCTTTAGTTACTTCATGTCCTCTACCATCCTACTAAATTTCACGAAAATCTGAAATTGCCAGGTTGAAAAGTTAACCTTTGTGATGATTTGCATGGAATAACCCACATGCATGTACAGTCATGGACACTTCTCGGTTGTAACAATCCCATTGACTTTTAATGTGATCACAACAACCCAACAGTGTCCGTGACTGTACATAGAATTGATTTTAAAACTAAGATACTCATAAATGTAAAGTTCCCCGTGCATACTCATATATTACCATGACATAATGTCACATTTAGGGAATGTGGAGGTAGAGCTCCACATATTTTCGATCTGTCATTTTTGAGGTAGTGATCTGCACCATGCTCCATCTGCCTTTACCCCCCCCCTCCTCAGGGTTGCCCCCAGGCACCCATTGATTTGAGGCTGGGTGACCTGCAGAGCCACAGGTGGGGACAAGACCGAAAAAATTCCGACCTTAGATCACCCACCCTGGGAATTGAACCTGGGTCTCCTGTGTGGCAGTCAGATGCCCTCTATCAACTAGACCACTGTGGCTCCGGTTTTAAGGAAGATTTGCTAATAGTAGTAGTGCAAATGCCACTACTTTTATTTCATATCCTTTCATAACATCCTTAAAATTCAATTTAAAAAAATCATTTGCTGCAGTTCCTCATGTGACAATGCAAATTTAGTAACATGAGACATTGACACAAAAAATACATTATATTTATTACAATATTTTTTTTTCTGACTTGCAGTTCAAAGGTATCTTAGCGACAGCTTTTTTTCATGGAACATACATGTGTTTATAAACTTAAGAAAGAAGTTTATAAGTGATATGTCGATTTGACAGTGAGATATAATTTTTCTGTTAACAACTACAGGTTACCACCATGGCCTTGGTAATGACTAGGGCTCGGAATTTGATGACCTAAAAAATGTCAAAAATGACCTATAGAATAGAATGACCTTATAATTTTTAAAAAATGACCCAAAAATTGTAAGAAATAATAATTGTTGCTCTTGAAAATGAAAGCTTCATTTTTTTTCTCACAAATTACAACAGAGTTGTTGAATAATTAGACAAAACCTGTTTGGTGTTTTAAACAACTGAAGCAAAGGGGAAAGAAAAGCAATTAAGTACTAATGTAGTTTTCTTTATTTTTTCCTTCAGGGTTTATCAGTGTAAGTCATTCACCTCCTTTCAGAGTGAGCCTTGCAAGATACAGCAGTCGGTCAACATCTGAAAATACAGTTGTGTTCTGTGTACATCAGGGTAATTTTTTTTACATTGTGACTAAAACCCAAGATTAAAGTGATTGCAATGGCCAGCAAGGGAACCTCAAAGTAGGCTTTACACAAAGTATTTTAAGTGCTGGAGAAAAAATAATTATGCCACAATTAATTATTTAATCCATTCCCAAATTTTCAGCTAGAAAGTAATATTCTGTTTTTCCATTGGCCGTATGCCGAACTTGCTAAAAAGATCATATCAGGAAATTTACCACATTTTACCTTGTTTGTCATTGGTCAACACGCTGCTTACGTCATGCCTATCCTGCGTACATCATATCTATCTGTAACCAATAAGAACTCATGATCCATCGATGACGTTGAACCAATAGAAAGTCCTAAAAAGCAGTGGCAGAGCGTGACCTTTCCAACAGTGTAAGCCTATCATGATGAAGGTTATTTCCCGTTGTGCTTATTTTTGGGCTGACATGGTTAGTGATTTATCCACACACATCGACCCCCCCCCCATTTTTTCAGAACACTTCCCTGGAATTTTTCACCAAATTAAAAATTCTGGATAAATCCCTGGGATTGTTGTTTTCTTTGCTAGGCTGTGTATGTGCTACATTTCAACTGATAATTGTCAGTCTTATTCCTATCACAATGAGTAACGTAACGATAAAAAATATGCAAAGTTAGATAAAATGAATAATAATAATAATAATAAATGAAAACAGAAAAGTGCTGAATACTTTTTACAACCGCATAACCAAGTATCAGCTTCGTACCCTGAATCACAAAATAGGCACACTTTATTTTTTTGTTTCTGTTACTATGCCTGCTAGAGAAGGAAGGGGTGGGCCTACCTACATCCACAAGTTACTTCTTGGCAGCAAAAACCTTGCTGGACAAGGGCGTCTTCAACAAGTTATCCACCCCACCACACAATCACACTCATTTTATTCCATAATGCACTTCACTATCACACCACAGCACAGCACCGACCTGACAGTCCGCTTTTAATAGATGGAATTCGCAAAAGCAATACCTCGACAACAAGAAGGGGGAAACAAAAAGAAACCAGATCCAAAATCGGTCACTGATCAAAGCAGTGATCTTTCGGACTGTGATGGGAATATCCCTTTCGGATATAAATAAATTCCCTCTCTTGCCTTAAAATTCCCTGTATTTAGTAAAAAATAAATAAATAATAATACAATATTAATTATAAAAGAAATGCTCACTAATTGTAAGGACATATCTTCAAATTTCTATCATAGGACATGTAAGTGCTTTTTTAGGATACTGTAAAAGCAAATTAGCACCTAAAAGATCATAAACCAGCTTTTCGAACGCTGTTGGAAGAGTGTTTGAATCACGGACTACGTAATTAATAATATTTGGTTCACATTTGGCATGAAATTTGTAAAATTGATTCAATCTTCAGTTTTCATTAACATTTATTTATTTATTAATTTTTGCACTTTTTAGCTCAATTATTACCAGCTGAGTTCATACATAAACGGAAAACAGAGATCTTAATATTTCTGATGTTTATGTTCTCCTACAAGCTAAAAACAGAAACAAGAATTTAGCAGATCAATGTGTATCTAGTTTTCCCGTATCCCGCTCATTTTTAGGTTTCTCCTTCCTGTTAGATTTTTGCTTCAGAATTCCCTGTTCCTGGAAAAAAACCTTCTAAAAGCACCACCGGCTCAAATTTCCTTTGCAGTCAACCATTCATGCCCGAGAACGCTAGAGCCCCTCCTCTTGCAGGACCTGTCTCTTGCTGGCGCGTATTCATGGAAGCCAACCCAAGCATAATGGTGCTAAATCTCGCACAAGTTTAAAAAGTCGTTTGTAAGTTGGGGATATAAATAAAACAAAAGTGCCACTTTTCGTTGTGGTTGAATTTTATCAAACTTTTCACGTATAACATCTAACCCATGCCGTTGGTTGAACCATTCGAATTTATATTTATGCTTTTGTTATAAATTAATATTAATAATATGAAAATCACAAAACAATTTAGTAGTATGTAGCATAATTTAGGAGTTCAAACGACAACATGGATGTCCAGAAGGGGCAAGGCAAGGAGACACTTCCTGAAAAATGAATGTCAACCATTTTCACACATACAATTCACACATTTCAGTCACACCAAATTGTTAATTATTGTAAGGGCGTTGCAGAAAAATGTTAACCTCAAATTGATTTAGTATATTTTGAGAAGGGAAATATACCTAGTTTACCCCAACCCCTGAAACAAAAATACTTTGCTTAATCCTCCCTGGTAGAAAGAAATACTGCGGACGTCAATGAACAACACTTTTTCTATACATGAGGTTTGCAATGCTGCTGTAAGCCTGTGGCCATAGGTGTAGAACCCTAGGGTTTACCTAGATTTTGGCCCGCTCTTCTCCCTCTATTCCTTGCTCTTCTCCATCCAGATACGGTAGGCACTGCTCCTTCGCGACCAGAAATTTGTAAGGCAACATTCAGTCGGCTTACAACTTTCCGCAAGCAGAAGGCGGGAGTTCCCATGTGCCCCTTGGTGCTCAAGTGTTGCAATCTAACAGTATCTCGAAGACTGGTATCGGGCTGAGTTGAACTTTCAAGTTTTTACGAATTTTGCCATATAATTACATACATTTTACTAGAACTAATAAAGTGTAAGCCCGGCTTACACGGCTTACATGGACGTGTGGAAGGAACTTCTACGGAAATTTAAATACATAAATTATGCTAGCAAATGCATTTAAAATTCACGAAACAACAGGGGAGAAGAAAAATAAACCTCAAAAATGAAGAAAAATGCAAAAAATACTGATAAATGACCTAAAAGATAAAAAGCCGAAAAATACAAAATAAAAACAATGTTTTCTGTTTCTAACATGCGAATCGGCCTCCCTGATGGCGCAGTGGTAGCGTCGTCGCCTTGCAATCTAGGGGTCCCGGGTTCGATACCCGGTGGAGGCACAGTGGTTCGGATCCCACTTTAAACTGTAGGTCCAGTCCCGATTAGCCTTACTGTGCATAAAGTGGACTTAAAACACCAAATCAACATCAACATGGGAATCGGACTGATATCAGGTTTAGCATTGTTTTCAAGGCTTGGAAAAAAAATATGATTTGTCATCTACTTCCGAGCCTTAGTAATGACCAATCCGCGCAAAGTTTTGATACTTTAGCTTCCTGTTTCTCGGTAGCTGTGAGGTCTACAGAGGAAACTGTCATAGTGGGGACGCGCCTGTTGTGCCGCTACGTTGTGAAACGTTTCTGTTGATTGGCTGTTTCCAAACTGCATATGTCGCGTGTCCCTATGGTCTGAATCTTTCTAAGTCTTGAAGATCCAAGTCGCAAGGATGAGAAATTAGGGGTTTGTTGAAGTTAGGTGCGAAGACAGGCGACAACATCATAAATGATCATATCGAAACATTATTTCAGTCCAGGTATTCAATACGAAATGTCCTCCTCCGTAGCCGAGCGGGTTAAGGCGTTCATTCGTCTTGAGACCGTTCGCTGCGGGACGACGTAGGTTCGAATCCGGCTCTGGTCGGAATTTATTCGGCCTACGTATAGGGCCGGTGGCAACCCACCATCGTGAGGAAATTGGGGAGCTCCGAATGAGTGAGCGTAATCCGGTCGAGACGACCTACTATAACGGCTGGGGATCCGTCGGGCTGATCCCCGACTATTCCAATACTGGTTGCAGATCTCCACGCTTAGAGGTGACGAAAGAAAGCGTGGGAGGGAGACCGGCAGTCGGTAGGTAAGCCAAGGCCCTTCAGGGCTGTTGCGAATGATTATTATAAATATATTATTCAATACGAAATGATAAAAGATTTTGGGGAGCTAATTAAGAAAAAAAAATATTTCCGAGATAAATCAGTCAGAATTTTACCATGTTGGGAGACGAAACTTTAGATGTGTTGGAAACAATTTTCACTGTTCATTAATCCAGCTGTGTTCGAGAAGACTTCCTTTCTTTCGTGCCGATATATGACAGCTTATCTGTCTACATTCACTTCGTCGCCCACAGTTTGAATCTTGCGTTGTCGATCGAATGGATTGTCTGTCCATTGCATAACAGCTTCGTGAAACGGATAAACACATACTGAAATGGTTTCGGCACACAAAGTTCATGTATTGCAATAGAGGAGTCAAGTGATTAAAAATTCCGATTTTACGTGCTGATAAAATTGGCAGCTTAAATAGCGGCAGATATAGGAGACAGTTGTTCCCCATTCTTTGTCCTCACACTATGATGCCTTTTTAATGCTAAGCCTTGTCTACCAAGAGAAAGTAAACTTTCCTTGTTCCCCGGTTTTGGCACTGAATCGCCACCACTGATCTTAAACTTTGTGAGGTTCTATCTATACCCCTATAAAAAATGTTGTTCATCACCCCGAAAAGAATTTCTGTATACGTGCCTGCTGACAACTATATGTCAAGTTCACGTGGAGCCCAGTATATCTTCCCCTCAATTTTTTCCCACCAATAGCGTCTTCGTGTTGGATGTCTAAACACTGGAGGTGAAAGTGACAAACAGCGCTTCTGAGAAAAACAGTGCTGGCTGGAAACCAGATATGAATCCGGTCGGCTTCCTCTCGAGCTATGTCAATGATGCCGAAGTGGCGTTCGAATCAGGACCCGAACTATACTACTTCACAGCCTTAGATTTTATGAGTGGCGTATTGATGCTAGTTTTTAGATGTTTTACTATGTTATTTGTTCAATTTCAGTCTATATCAATGGTACAGATTTTAGTTTTTCGTTGTGTTAACTCCTAACGGTGTTTTATTTAAATGCGTAGTATTTTAAATTGCTGTGTTTTGCTAAGGGGCTTTTAGATCCGTCTTAATGGAGCAAATAGCCACAATGCTGACGCACCAATTATAATTTTTAATAAACAAAGACGCAGAGGATATTTAGGTAGGGTTTTACACATTCTCAGCCGCACACCAGTGTGATTCTTAATCGCTAATGCACGCTGGCTCTTGAGGGCACGAACCGTTTTGGATTTCATTTTTCAAACTGGAAATGTGACAAAACGGGAATTTCCCGAGAAATACGTTGGTGTGCTTAACTTCAATGTAATGTAGCTCGAACCCCAAATATTTATTGTTTCATGCGGCTTGATGGACGACGATTCCCCACGAGAAACTGGTGGAGGTTGTTCTGATTGTATCATGTTATGGCAAAATACTTCATCGAACGATTCAAAGTTGATTGAGACATTTCCAGAATTGGATGCAGTTAACTTCAACATTTATCAAGTAGAATAAGGGATAAAGCCACGTTGAAAATAAGCATACCAATCTTTCTCGCGAAATTCTAGCCTATTCTGATATGCCACGACACGGAGGATTTCAATGTGGCCACCATGTTGCTAACATCCCGTAACAAGTTTTCCCTTTTTATTATGTATGGAGACATTCGATTCGTATTTATTTTAATAGCGTGTTTCCACACTTATGGATCACACTGCACACACACACACACACACACACACTCACAAGGCAAAATAAATTAGGAACGTTGTTATGCTTTATTTCTCTTCTGGGGAGAGTAACCTGCCTTGGCTCGATTTGTTAATTGAGTTCGTTACTTCCCCAGGCAAATAATTAGCATAACACTTAAAAAACTTACAATGTGGTTCAATCGAATTAAAGACATAGAATAACTACCTTATTCTTTACCATGGATATTAGGGAGAAACTCAGTTTTTTTTATCTCAATGATACCCAGACGTTCAGTTTAAAAATATATAAAAAGACTTATTTATTTCGTGGATTAAATATATAAAAGAATTACTTAAGAAATAACCCCCACATAAGAAATGACATGATCTTCATATATATATATATATATATATATATATATATATATATATATATATATATATATATATATATATATATAGACGCTGGCCTAGATCAGCAGTATTAGTTCAAAAATGTATCTAGCTTGTCACTAGGATACATGACATGTTTCTCTAATTCCTCCCCCCTTCTTGTTTATAATGAAAATTGCCTCGCAAAAATAGACTAAACTTGATTGAAATTATAACAACTAATATGCGTTGTTCTTGAAATTATATAAAAACAAAACTGTTACGATTCTTTTTCCACCCTGTCACTGTCCCTTTAATCACAGATTAAATAAGAAAAACCAGACCCTTGACAGTGTCGAATCTACAGATTTAAACTAATAATTTCGAGGAACAAGTTACTTAGCTTTTCGGAAACGCATAGACATATACTTTACTTGAAATTAAACGTGTCCCTTAATTCCCTCGGATACGACGTTTCTCTAAGAATAATAACAAATGTCCACCAAAAATTACACCAGAATAATAAATTACATTGTAGGTCTTCACAAAACTGGTGCAAAATAAAGAGAAACTTCGAATTTTGCGCAATTTGCAGGATAATTAGACTCCGCGAAAGTGCCCTGTGGCATTTTTGCGGAGTCCGCGAAAGATCAAAATGCCGGGAAAGTATCGTGTTTTGTCGGTACATCAGCATCGGCTCAGCCCTATAATAAACTTATTTTCCTCCAGGGCAAAAGGTTTACTGCTGGGATTTGAAGACTGGGGACCAAAAGCTTTTGTTGAAGCATGGTCCATGGTCCATAGATGCGTGTTTATAGCAGTACAGGCCATTCGGTTTAGCTTGGGCTCTGGCTTTCAGCTGCGCAGAAGCCTGCAGTCAGCGCGACGATGCGCAAGTTCCACTGAGAGCAGAGTTGCTAACTGCCTTAACGATTACCTATATCCATAATCTGACTTCAGAGCTTATTGGTAGGTGTGTTCGGTATTTACTGCATTTATATATATATATATATATATATATATATATATATATATATATATATTTAAAAAGCGACAGTTTGAGAAGGTGATAGTTCAAGGAAAAGAATGACAGAGGATTCTCTTTGTCGGTGTCCGAGTAGTTAGCACATCGCGCTGCGACGCCAAGGGTCCCGGGTTCGAATCCCGCTCGGGCTTGGTTGAATGTCCTTTCATCAATTTCATCACTCATCCTCATCTTCGCAAATTAGCCAAGAGGCACAAAACGTGAAGTAAAATAAACTAAATCAATCAACCAATCAATCTTTTTGTCTGTGAACCCCCCATTGATTAAACCCCTCGGCGAAAGAGGCATCCTCCTTCTCCTCTTCCTCTCGGGGGAAGGCAGATCGTGTTAACCTGTGTTGCTTAGGGTATTTTATTCAACGGAAGCTGAGGTGAAAACTGGAATGAATATTGGAGAAAGCAAAGTGATTCATAGTCAGAGTAGAGAAATTATCTTAACGTCCAGAAGTTGATGAAGAAAGAAGCTGACAGTAGTCTTGCGTTGAACGTGAAACAAGTGCAAAAGCGTGTTTCCGCAGCTACTAATATGTCACTAAGTACTCTGAAACGAAAAAAATCGATACAAAGTAACTGGGAAGGGATTAGTAACGCCTAAGAAACCACGCAGAAGAAAGAAATTTGAAAGTGATGTTGACGAATTTGACAAGTGTGTTATTCGTAGAGCAATTGACGAATTTCACGATCGTGAAGGACAGCGTGCTACTTTAGATTCGCAAGTATTTTTTTTTTAAATAAGACAACAGCATATAACTTTGCCAGTTTTTTGTCTAGTAGAATTGTAACTTCCGCGTATTGCAACACTGTTCCTATGAGTCACGTGACGTCTTCTGCAGACGACAAACCTTTCCCGCTTTGCGCATGCAGGCTAAACCGAATGCGCTGTATATACAGCGTGAGCACAAAAACACTCCCTGGTTTTGAAAGGGTATAACTTTAATACCAAAAGTAGTATTCTACAGAAATGTTCACAGTAGTTGTAAAAATTCATAAAGATTTCGTGGTGTTCATTGGAATTACAAATGCTCAATATGCGCGCCACCTGTTACGCGGGAAACATCGAGACGATAATCCAGCTCCAAACACACCTTCTCAAGCGTATCCGGTGTGATGAAGTTGACAGCTGTACTGATGCCTGAAGATGATTCAAGGTTGTGGGTAGTGGAGGTACAAGGACCTGGTCCTTCATGAACCCCCAAAGGAGAAAGTCACAAACTTGTATGTCAGGTGATCGTGGGGGCCACTTGCATATATTTTGATCATTGCGTCCAGCTCGTCCTATCCAACGGTGTGGAAGGTTGTCATTCAGAAAGCTGCGTACAGATTGATGCCAGTGTGGGGGCGCTCCATCTAGTTGTAGAATGTAGTCACCTCTCTCTGCAACAAGTTGAGGAATTAACCAGTCACGTAGCATTGTTAAGTAGCTTTCACCTGTGATTGTTGGCCCCTCAAAGAAGAACGGACCGTACACTCGACGCTCTGACACTGCACAAAAACATTCACCTTGGGTGAGTCACGATCCACATCAAGAGTGGCTTGCGGTTGCTCGCTTCCCCAGATCCTAACATTATGCCTGTTCACTTTTCCACTCAAGTGGAAGGTCGCCTCATCACTAAAAATGATCTTTGTCAGAAAGGTTTCATCGTCCTCCATTAAAGTGTGGATAGTCTCGCAAAACTCACGTCGCTTTACCTTGTCTTGTGGATATAACTTTTGAACCAATTGCAGCCGCTACGGGTGAAAACGCAAACGCTTCCGTAAAATCTTGCTTACGGTAGTTTGTGGCACCTGCAACTGCCTGCTGGCTTGACGTGTTGATTTTCTGGGACTGCGTACAAAGGCTTCTCGCACACGCTCCACAATTTCCTCCGAGATGGACGGTCGGCCAGAATGTTCTTTTCTTTGATCACAAATGCATCCTCTCTCAACAAAAGTTTTATGCCACTGCAGAATGGATTTGTGTGTAGGTGGATCAACATTAAACTTCCGTTTAAATGCACGCTGCACTCTCACAACACTGTTTGTTTTGACAAATTCTAACACGAACCAGCTTCTTTGCTGCGGAGTGAACGCCATTTTCGATGTTACTGCCCTCTACAGGTCCGTAGGCAGGCAGGGGCCAGGGGGGCTCAGCCCCCCTGCAACTGCCATCAGCCCCCTTTACATTAGGTAAACTATTTTGCATAATTTGTTTGCAGTGAAGAGTGAAAATGTAGACAACTCACAACTTTAAGGATAACTCCAAAGAATATGAACAATATCTATATTACATTCGCTCGTTTTGTTTATGAGCAGAAGTAGCTGCAAGTATTTAGGATATTTTCTAGACTTCAGAAAGTTCTTTCATAGGGGAGCTTCTTTATCTGTACCTTCACTGTCCCTGGTGCAACCTCCCGTTTAGACAGAAATCTGTGACTTTGATGTCATCATGCAAGTTCCCTCCGCATCTGCGTCAAAGATCAACAACAGCTCCCAAGTTTTGGGAAGGAAGGGGAGTTTAATTGCTTCGGCCGGGGGTGGAAGAATATAATGTAGGCACTGTGATTAAATTTTGTGCGTTTTTTTGTGTCGTATACATATCTGTATCATCTAAAATAGTATGGGGTGTGTAAGGGATAATTTCTGTATGAGTCAATGGTTTCATACGTCGGAGACACATTTCTTTAATTTTACACAAGAAACTACTTACGGAAATAAGTTTCTCCAAGGTTTACAACGTTCGTCGAGGTATTTTCTTCGGGAAATCATGTATTTTTCAAGAGAAATATCTCACCGACGCACAATTGTCATTGCTTTCATTTGCTTGCCCTACGACAACCGGATGCTCCGTACGTTTGATGACGTAAGCCCCTGTCATTGTTTCAACCCCCTTTTTTTACTATGCTTGCCTAACGTAACCAAACCTAACCTAACCTTATCGGGAATGGTTCGTGGGGCTATCGGTCAGCTACCATGCATAATGGTTCGTGGGGCTATCCGTGAATGGTTTGTGGGGCTATCCGTGTATGGTTCGTGGGGCTATCCGTCAGCTACCCGTGCATATGTATAATGTCCACCCCTGACGAACACGTTAGTAGGTATTTTTCGGTGAAGAAGGTTGAAACACTGCATACCCACAACGTGAGTCAAGATGTGCCCGCCATATCGTGTGTTACGGAAGCGAAGAAAGGAATAAAAAAAGCACTCAGAATGTGAAAAATTGCGTTTGTTTTCGTGTAAAAAGCATAATGGCACCTTGAACCATGTTCCGCAATACGAAATTGGTAAGTACGAACCATGCGAAACACAAAATATCCGATTTTAATGTGTATCCGATCTATGAAACTGTTACCCTAGTCAATTAACACTTCAAGAGATGTTTTAAAATATGTAGAAAAATGTAGTATTTGTGTAGTATATGATATTTATAAATGAATGACCCCCCACACACATAATTTATCTTCATTTATTATTTTTTAAAAAATGGACTTGGTTTACAAAGCCCCCCCCTGGAGATCAATTCTAGCTACGGGCCTGGCCCTCTAGCTACCGAATTCACAACTAGCGATTCTGAAAAGAAAGATATTAAAATATTTTGAGTTAACTGAGCTTTGGATATCAATTTTATCAAAATATTCAAGTAACTATTAATTTTATGACACCTTGAAACCAGGGAGTGTTTTTGTGCTCACGCTGTACAATGACGAACGTTTTCCTCCGGAAGATTTTACGGTTCAGCAACATACTAGGGTGAATCGAAAAGTAAGTTACACCCGACCCGTGTTCCTGTACTATGAGATAAAAGCGGGTTTAGTATGCGAGTAGTCGCAGTGTGAGTATGGCGCGTCGTATTGAGGTGACGTCGAACATTGAGGCGCGCTCCGTCGTCCGATTTTTGTGGGCACAAAGGCATAATCGGAGTGAAATCCATCGGCAAATTGTGGAGGTGTATGGTGAGAATGCGATGTCACGCCCCATGATTGCAAAATGTTGCCAGATGTTCGATGAAGGAAGATCGAAAGTGAACGACGAACCGCGTGTCCGGCGGCCTGCAACTGTGAACACTATCGACAACTTGGAGAGTGTGAATGCAATCATTGTTGCTAACCGCCACGTGAAAATTAAAGAGATTGCAAGTGAACTGAACATATCCTATGGTAGTGCGTCTATGCTGATTCGTGAACAGATGGGTTATCGTAAACTGTGCTCTCGCTGGGTGCCGCGCTTGTTAACCGACGGGCACAAAAATCAACTTTTTGATGCTGCGCTGTCATTTCTTGGGCGTTATTCCACGGATGCTCCTCAGTTTCTGAGCAAAATTATTACACGAGACGAATCCTGGGTGCACCAATACACTCCCGATACATTCACCACCACCAAGAAAAGCCAAAACCAGTCCAACGGTTCGAAAGGTCATGCTGACGATCTTCTTCGATTCCGAAGGCGTTGTTTACAGTGAGTTTGTGCCCCGAGGAACAACAATCAATTCCGCAACATTCTGTGAGACTTTGAAGAAGCTGAGAAAAGCCATTAAAGATCGAAGGGCCGGAAGATTGAGTGATGGGGTTGTTGTTCTTCACGACAACGCTACCCCCCCCCCCCCCCCTACAGCTGGTGTCACACAGGATTTTCTGCAGAAATTCAAGTTGGAAGTGTGGTCTCACCCTCCCTATAGACCCGATTTGGCACCCTGTGACTACCACCTTTTCGGTCCTCTCAAACAAGACCTGGTGGGTCAGCGTTTCGCGTTAGATGAAGTGCAGGAAGCAGTCTCAAAGTGGTTAAATTAAATTCGACTTAATTTTGTTCATGCGTTTTCGTCCAATATTTTTTTTTCTTTCTAATGTGTTTTGTTTGTTTTTTAGAGGGGGTGTAACTTACTTTTTGATTCACCCACATAGATTTTCATAACTCTGACCACTGTCTTGTAAACGTGCTATTCCTAGCCTGTCTCCATGTTCAATTGCCGATTAACAGTTGACAGGCTATAATCGTGCTCGATGAATCAAGACAGGATCCACCTTCTACAATGTATCCGCTTAGCCATAGCAGACTACGAGGAGAGAGTGCCAATCTCTTTTCAGAATGGCTTCCTGGAAATGTTTCATCACATCCGGGAATATAGAGCTATTTTAAAATGGTGAATGGAATCAAATGATTTGTCGCTCATAAATTTAAAGGCCAACTGATTATTTTTAAAAATTGCCTTGTGTATAATATGTAGAGAACGATGTTTTAGAGTAAAATGACCATTTACGTATGATAATTTGATAGTACGCGAGTTCATAGGAAATGCTTGTCACACAAAGTAACCAGGTCCGTGTTTAATATCTGTGATTTTCTTTCGATTTGCGTTTTTTGTGTACATTTTAGTAAATGAAAATTTAGTTATTATTTGATCCGAAATTTTTGTCACAAAGAATGTTTTATTCTTTCATACATTATACAGATTATTTCAACAGTGGTTCGTACAGTAATAACTTACATTAACCATCATTAATCCTCATCGTCGCGATTGGCCAAAAAATAAGAAAACTGAAATCCATTTTTTGGCTTCAATCGAAGTGGCATATTACAGGAACATTACAAAAGTGTGTGTCGCTACCAGAATAGACCAAACATTTGGCGGATGAAAAATATGAACAGGGAACACTGCACGAAACGTTTATACCACGAACTTAGCAAGGGATTAGTTTTCACTGCCCCTTCTTGTTTACAGTATGGCGCGAGCGTAAAGTTACCACAAAATGGGGAAAGATTGTACAACGTGGTTGCTGATAAGCTTAAATGGGAATGGTTAGCACCAAGATCGCAACAGTGCCTATTTTTCAATACTATTCGATATCTACAATCTATAAGGTTCTTGTATAACATACAAGCTTTGCTCATGTTTCAGATATGCATAAGGTCTGTACCATGGAGAGTTTTAAGAAGCGTTGGGCTAGAACTGAGCTCGCTAATAACTACAGTAGTGCCGCCGTACGAACCGGTCCCCAATCACAGCTCAGATCGGCTATTTTAACGAAATCCTTGTTCCCTGATGGCTGCTTCGAGGAGGAGTGTTTGAAAGGTTGCCGCTGGTTGCCAAAAGAGGGGGGGGGGGCAGTAGTAGATCTCATTGGCTGTTTGACCGCAAGTTACTTCGTAGGTTAACGCGGCAACAGAGGGCCACTGCCATAAAGGCGGTCCCCGCGCTGGCGAGACTGTAGGCCCAGAATTTTCATGTAATTACTTATTTTTCCCTTTGTTTTTAGGCAAACATAAATTGTAAATGTTGGCAAGTTACGCTATTAGGAGCGATATATGTGAATTTCATGTTCCATATTTTCACATATTTTGAGGTTTATTACACATTTCCCGTTTACATGTTTTTACATAAAAATGTAATATTTTAACCATCTTTCTGGTTTTTGATTAATTGATTGATTTGGTTAATTTTACTTCACATTTCTGCCACTTTTGGCTAATTGCCAAGATTAAGATGTGTGAGGATATGATGAAGAAACTCTCACAAAAGAGCACCCATGCCAAGACTGGGATTCAAATCCGGAACTCCTGGCGTCGTAGCGTTCATTATAACTACTCCGCTACGGAGGTCGGCTTTTCGTTTTTTGTATTCGGTAAGGAGCTATAATTGTGGGCAATGGCGGCCGTTGCCCCACATTTTGCCACTTTTGCCCCGCACTATGCGAAACCTTATGTGCCAAGGGAAAGTAAACTGCTCTTGCCACCCCGCCCCACCCCGTTTTGGAAGTCATCGCCGCTACTGTTTGTGGGACATAAAAACTGATTTCTCCAACAATCTGGTAATTTTTATTTGATCGTGGCACGACTGTCACCATACGTTCGCTTCGTATTGAAGATGATTTTGTTTTTTTGCGGCTGCTGATTCTTGAAAATGTGACTGTTATTCACGTTATCAATTTATCCGATTATGAATTTTCCAATGTACAGCCACCGGCAAAAAAAATGGGACACTTAGATCCTGAAATGCTCGCTAGCCCGCATGGCGTTATGTGTGTTGCCTAACTCGACGGCGATGTGAGAAGGTCGTTACAAAGTGTTCTTTATACAATCAAGTGAGAAAACTAATATGCAGTGTTTCAAACGTCACGTAATAGTTGTAAAATACGTATACTTGCACTTGGATTTTTACGTTTCCAAGTATTTTTAATACTTTTATTTGCAAATTTGTGCCGTAACCCCTGGAAATTAATTAATGAAAAAATTAGGATAAATGTTTGTCCAAAATGTTAATTTCGGGAGAGAAAAAGAAATTACCAAAGGATCGAAATTGGTAGTTTGTGAGTGACATGGAGAACTTTATGGGTTTTGGGAATATCCATTTCATGAGAGAAGTAGCCATATTCGGTTATCTTTAACCAGGGTTGTTAAAGGTCCAGGAGAGAAAATCAGCAAGGGCAAATGGGTTCTGGACCGTAAAGAACCTTTTTATCTGTAAAGAATTTCAATTCGTTCCAGGAACCTATTTTCCGGATCATTTTAAATACGGTCCCGGAACCTTTCCTCCGGCTGAATTTAAATACGGTCCAGGAACCATTTTTCCGGATCAGTTTAAGTACGGTGCAGGAATCTTTTTCCAGTATCAATGTAAGTACTTTGCAGGAACATTTTTTCCGGATAAATTTAAATACTGTTCAGGAACCTTTTTGCAGATCAATTTAAATTGGATCCAGGAACCTTTTTTTACGGCTGAATTTAAATTTACTCCAGGAACCTTATTTCCGGATCAATTAAAATACGCTTAAGGAACCATTTTTTCAGATCACTTTAAATACGGTCCAGCAACCTTTTTTTCAGGATGAATTTAAATGCTGCCCAGGAACCCATATTCCGAATCAGTTTAAATAGGGTCCAAGTTCCGTTTTGAAATGAAACAATACGTAACTTGGACAGAATTTAAATTGTGCGAGAAAAAAGGTTCCGGTGCTGTTACGGAACCCATTAGAATGTTTGGGCTCCTGGATCTTTAACAATCCTAGGGTTGATTAAATTTGAGGTTTTTTTTAAGTCCACTTTATGTAAAGAAAGGCTAATCACGACTAGACCTAAAGTTTAAAGTGGGATCCGTACCACAATGTGCCTCCGCCGGGTATCGAACCCGGGACTTCTTGATTACAAGGCGACGACGCTACCACTGCGCCATCGGGGATGACCAGGGTTGTTAGAGGTCTAACTAACTAACTAACTCTCTAGCCTTCTTAAACCCGAAGGTTCATGGCTGCAGCAACACAGGCCTTCCATCTGTCCCTATCTTGAGCAAGATCTATATACTCTTTTCCATCCCTACCGATTTCCCTTAGGTCCATCTCGACGTTGTCCCTCCATCTTCGTCTTGGCCTTCCTACTGGTCTCTTACCATCAGGTTTCCCAACAAGAATCCTGAAAACTCCTCTTTCCTCTCCCATTTGTGCCACATGGCCTGCCCACCTAAGTCTTCTTGATTTAATTATTCTAATAATGTCTGGACATGAATACAAATTATGTAGTTCTAAATTATGTAACCTTCTCCACTCACCTGTCTCCTCATCCCTTTTAGGTCCAAATATTTTCCTAAGGATCCTATTTTCAAATACTCTCAATTTATGTTCCTCTTTCAATGTAAGGGACCAAGTTTCACACCCATATAATACTACAGGCAAAATTACGGTTTTGTATATTTTAACTTTTAGATTCTTAGATATTAAACGAGAAGACAAAAGTTTATGAAGAGAGAAGTAACATGCATTTCCTGAATTAAGCCTACTTTTTATTTCCTCTTTAATGTAATTTTCATTTGTTAATATTACTCCTAAGTATTTGAATTTGGAAACTGTTTCAAACGAGTTGTTATCAATAATTAGATTTTGATTATTACCTAACACTTGGTTTCGGCCTGTAAGCATATATTTAGTTTTCTCTTTGTTAACTTCCAAAACTATCTCTTTAGCAGTTTTGAAAAATATTTTAGCATTATTCTTAATTGTATTCACATCATCCCCCAGTAAGTCTACATCATCTGCATATGCTAACAACTGAGTCACACCATTTAATTTTAGTCCTTCTTTAGTTTCGTTTACCTTCCTAACAGCATATTCTAAGGCAAAATTAAAGAGCAATGGAGATAATGCATCTCCTTGTTTTAACCCATCATGAATTGTAAATTTGTCAGACATATTAATACCAACACGAATTTTACTTTCTGTTTCACTGGTGCATATTTTTATCATACTAACAAGCTTCTTAGGTATTCCAAACTCTACTAATATATTATATAATTTATCTCTTTTGACCGAATCATATGCTTTTTTGAAATCAATGAATAGCTGATGGACATTTTGATTATATTCCCACTTTTTTTCAAGTGTCTGTCTCATGTGAAAAATTTGATCTGTAGTTGATCTGTTGCGTTTAAATCCACATTGATAATCACCTATAATTTCATTTCAAGACTAACCCCCATATGTTAGAGGTCCGAGAATTTTAAATAAATTCAATTCCCGTTCGGGAGAGAAAATCAACAAGTGTAAATGTGTTCTAGACCGTAAAGAACCATTTTTCCGAATGAATTTCAATACGGTCCAGGAACCTTTTTCCCGACTGAGTTTAAACACTGTTTTGATGCGATTATTTGGTTATATGATCAGTAATTTACTGCATATTGCCTCCCCACTGTTAGCAACAAACCACGGGTTATCATAGAGGCGGTCACGATATTTTGAATTATGACATAATTTCGGTTTGATATGACTCAATTGTGTAGTGTTTAACTATTCTCGTCTTCATAATTTTCGCTTTGTTATGAAAAAGTTAGTATGGAATGAATTGGTACTAAAGAATTATAAAACATCTTCAAAGGCATTGAACTCGATGTAACTGTCTCTTAAAATTTTCATGTTATAACGGCAACGGTTGGCTTTCAAAACATTCTGTATATTTATTCTAAAGACACCAAGTGTATAATATCAAAATGCTTTATTTGTAGGTTATTTGATTGATTGAATTGTTGTTTTAAGTCCACTTTATGCACAGTAAGGCTAATCGGGACTGGACTTACAGTTTAAAGTGGGATCCGAACCACTTGTGCCTCCACCGGGTATCGAACCCGGGACCTCTTGATTACAAGTCGGCGACCCTACCACTGCGCCATCGGGGAGGCCCTATTTGTAGGTTAGTAGTGAAGATTATGCGCTCCACATGCCCCTAGGAAACATATCATGCTACAGTGACGAGTGGTAGTAGCATTATACTTGAAGACCTTAGGAAAGAAAGGCAATATTTTACAAACTTTTGAGGTTAAACTCAGTCGGAAAAAATGTTCCTGGAACGAATTGAAATTCTTTACAGATAAAAAGGTTCTTTACGGTCCAGAACCCATTTGCCCTTGCTGATTTTCTCTCCTGGACCTTTAACAACCCTGGTTAAAGATAACCGAATATGGCTACTTCTCTCATGAAATGGATATTCCCAAAACCCATAAAGTTCTCCATGTCACTCACAAACTACCAATTTCGATCCTTTGGTAATTTCTTTTTCTCTCCCGAAATTAACATTTTGGACAAACATTTATCCTAATTTTTTTCATTAATTAATTTCCAGGGGTTACGGCACAAATTTGCAAATAAAAGTATTAAAAATACTTGGAAACGTAAAAATCCAAGTGCAAGTATACGTATTTTACGACTATTGCGTGACGTTTGAAACACTGCATATTAGTTTTCTCACTTGATTGTAAAAAGAACACTTTGTAACGACCTTCTCACATCGCCGTCGAGGTAGGCAACACACATAACGTCATGCGGGCTAGCGAGCATTTCAGGATCTAAGTGTCCCATTGTTTTTGCTTGTGTCTGTACTTTAGCATATTACAATTTCATTATTTCAAGAGAACTTCTTAAAATATAATACTATTGAGAAATTAATTTAATTACATTTTTTTGTGCCAGAGAACTAAAAAACAACAGAAATCAGAAATAATACGCACATTAGATATTTTGATATACATACATATTTCAGTATATTTACACGTTTTTTACTATTCCAGGGATTTTTTCTACATATTATGTGCATACTTCGCATATTTGGGTACATAAAAATCCGTACTCTACTAATTACCAACAGACCTTGAACTCGTAGTATGCCCGTAACGTTTGCTCGGTTACAACTATTAATATTGTAGTGAATATGTTTGTTTCAAGTTTGTCTTCCCGGGTCCAATCCAGCTATAACGTACCCTTTGAAGGAGTGAGAAATATTTGGTAGGACATAACGATATCCGTGTTAGTGCAAACACGACAGAGCACTTGGATGCTGCTCAACAATCCGAGCGGTGCAGAAATAGTTTAGTGGCGGGGCAACCAAGGTCTGCTTGCCAGCTGAGTGAAACCTGCGAAGCAGTAGCTTCAGATCCAGTTGTAGTGGACATGAAGAGTGCGAACGGTGTTCCCGTGTGCGCGTTGCAGTGAGGTGTTATGCAGGGCCCGCAGATAGTACGTCCTCGGAAACCAGCTCTTTCGCACGCGGCTTTCTTCCAAAGCGGCTGCAATGTCGGCGATACACACGCTATGTCGAGATCGTGCGGAGCCGTTGCGGAAATCGGCAAATTGTTTAAAACTCCAGCATTTTGTGCGCCTTTCGGCCAAGAGTATAAAAGTTCAAGTTACGGGGGCGAAGACGCGAGGACGAAAATGAACGTCGATGCTCGCACGCAAGCACAGTTGGACGAGTTCGAAGAAATAATCGAAAGAATGGACAAAATGAACGACTGTCGCCAGCAAGACCAAAATCCGGGTTCGTGCAATGGACCTCCGCCTCCGTACATCGGCTGTGCTCCATCTATAGAGGAACCTCCGTTGGAATCCTTGACCCCGTGTTGTAAATCAGATTTGCAAACGGTGCCCAATCATTTAAGTCCATATTGCACACCTTACAATACTCCTCATGTGAGTCCCACTTGTTCGGGTCAGGGCACGCCAAGAAGCAACCATATATCCCCAACCGTTCCTTCGCCAGTGTCGTCGGATTCCGTGAAAATTAACGTGGTCACCGCCGGAATCGACGAGGACCTTGAAATGATACTTGACATGGATCCAGCTATTATGGATGTTAACCACCAAACCCCGTCAGTTGATCGCAGTGAATTGTTACGTCGTCTTCGAACGCATTCTCAGGGTGGGTCCACAGCCTCCAGTGACTGTAGTGCTGAGAGTGGACACCAGGATAAACATGTGAACGACAGTAAGGTGCTTGGATTGCCGCCGCGAACTGGCGGGTATGCTTGCTTTTGTGTGCGTGAAGAGTTTAATAAGGTTGTATAATATATTAAGGTTTTGATGGGATTCTGCGACTGAAAATTGCAGTAGTAAAATTTCCCGAAAAGAAAGTTCCGGTACTGCGTCCTCGAAGGGCTAGCCTCGTTCTCGTCTCGGCACCGTTCCTACATCTGGCAGCCCTTAACGGAAAAGTGTCCTGGGAAGAAGATAGAAAATTAGCAATGTTTCCTCAGTGGAGGTCCTTTTGCCCTTCGAGACTCGACGAGACCGAGAACGAGACAGACCAAACTCGAGACGAGACCTAGACAAGTCTGAGACTCTCGGTCTTGTACGAGACTTGGCTATGGTATTGAAGAAACTGAATAATACCAAATTTGATTTACAATGCGACTTCTTGAGACATATCAAGTGACTATCTGAGTATTTATAGGTTGTATTTGTTTATAATAATTACAAAGTCAATCTGTTCGTCGTGATAGTTAGCATGTGACGCATGGTTGCATTCAGGATAAAATTATGTTTTTCGACGAGACGTAACGTCGAAACTAGGCATGAAACAGAAATGAAACATTACTAAAAGTTGTTTGCCTTAATGGCCTCTATACGCCTTGCAAGTTCCTACAATGACAAAGGCATGCTATGTTCTATGTGTTTTATATTTTTCGAGACGAGACCAAAAATGAGAGACATTTACCATTCGAGACGAGAACGAGACACTGCAAATTTTTGTCTCGATAGCGTCCCTAAATGATCCACCAGAGAGTTTGGGGTGAGCATTAGGCCACTATGAATAGTCTCAACTTATCATACTACGTACCTAAACAATATATGCTGTCAGTTTTTTTTTTAACTATTTGGATAAATGCTTGTGATAAAAATTGCAAACACCTAGCTATCTCCACGAGAAACTGACATTTAGAAATTCCCATTCATCCATACAATACGAGAGGTGGGCGAAATATCGACATTCCGCCACATTCTGCTGTCAGTTTCGAAGGCTCCTTCTCCCTCTGGTCTCCAAGGTTTGGAATGCTCTTCCCGATTACGTTTCATTTGCTACATCACCCAAAAACTTCAAAGAACAAGTCATATTATTTTTATTGCAAAGACAACAATTGAGCATTAGCTCGTACGGCTAAGCAACAAGAATCAAGTAATGTAAAACCATGTATTTTGCAAACACTTATCTCAAACACTTATCTGACACAACGAATATTTCAACCTGTCTGCATGCTCTTATATTATCGATTTGGAAATTGCGTATGTACACGTGTGTATGTGTGTGTGTGTATTAATGTATGTCAATTCTCTTAAAAAATATTATTTTTCATTTATGTCAAATTCATTCATGTTATGTTATATATTTGATTTCAGTATTATAAATATATGTATTGTAACTTTTAATCACCAGAGTTAGGTGGTAGAGCAGCCCAAGGCTGAACCTCGCTCTGTAGTAAATAAAAATACTTTTCTATTCTATAAATCAGACCATATTAGCACCCATGCCTACCAAAGCTGAGTAGTTCAGGTGAGGGGAGTCTTATTCAGAAGTACATTCGACGTTTCTCCCTTTTCCCCCCAGTCATTCTATGTTCTCGAGATGAGACCGAGGGTTTGGTAAACTATATTGAAGATATTTAACCAAATTTTTTTACTGAGACTTCTTCAGACGTTATAATGTATTTGCTGTTCAATTAGGTTGTGTGTGTTTGACATGTTCCAAAAGTATTCAAGTGTCAGTTAATGTAAATGTTTTTCCTAAGCTTTTCTGATTTCCATTTTCGTTCATTGGTGAAACTCAATTAATTTGATACACAACACTATGTAGGCTCCGTACGAACTATAAATTTTAAATACACAAAACATCATGTGAGTGCATTGGCGTTAGGTCCATTGACTTACATAAAACACATTCCTTTTTTCAGGAAAAGCTTGTCTAATTTAAACTTAGTGTGATTCATTAATCCATTTATCGATTGGTGCTTGCCAAGCTAGTTGAAAAGAAATAATACGTTTCGTGGGAAAATATTTTCTGGTTAAATAATTATGTTTAGATTCTTAATGTGACTATAATTAAATTGATTGATTAAGTTGAGTTGCACAGTACGGCTAATCGGGACTGTACCTACAGTTTAAAGTGGGATCCGAACCACTATGTGCCTCTACCGGGTATCGAACCCGGGACCCGTTGTTTATAAGGCGACGACGTGACTATAATTAAAAATACATACTCTTTCTAGACTCGATATTAAATCATTTAACTAAATTTTGTCTTTCAATACTGTCATCTCTTAATTTGGTGAAACAGGGCAATCTGGGAAAGGAATGGCCATAATAATGTGCAAAATGTTATTTGGTCTAGTAAATTATTTCTTAAGTTTGTATCGATTGTTTCAACACGAGACCGAGATTTACCCTTCGAGATCTAGAGGAGTTCGAGAACGACTCAGGCATTCATGACCGAGAATGTGACAGGGTTCTTCATTCAGAGACGAGACTCGCCTACCTACTGTACGCGTAGTTGGCAGACGAATTTTCGCAGCGATACGTGACGTATAAAACGTGATATTGAATTCCTTAAATTTCGAAAACAAAGGGCACTTTAGTAGAAACATGACACATTCTGTTGTGATGGAAGAAATGTCGCTTGGTATTTGCGTTATGTTTTCTCAGAACCTGCATCGAATACCAGTCATGTATACTCTGTCCCAGGAATCTTTGGAGCGAGCAAGATTAAGTTGCATAACATGGAAAGCAAAAAGAAGAATAAATTATAAGGGATAGTGAGAGTAATATCAATTTAAGGGTTGAAATTCTAATTAAACTGAACTCGTCTTTATATAATCAAGTGCATGTTTTTTGCATGCAAGTTTACATAATTTATAGCATGAGAATTAGAAGGTGTTACTAATTCTAACATTTAACTCTTTCATGGAGACTTCTTAATACAAGTTTCCTTTCAGCTTATTTAATGTTGTTTTAAGGTAGTAATTATTTTCGAAGCGTTAACGCGTAATCTAGGAAAGTACTCACTGAATAATAAATTTACATCTTTTGTCATTTTATACATGTCTAGTTACTGTCCTGATGCTTATCCGGTGTTCAAATCTTAGTTAAGGCATGGCAGTTTATGCTGCTCGTTTTCTCACCTATTTCATACGTTCGCCATTCATAATCAGGACAAACATAAACAAACAAACAGTCGTAAAATATAAGAATGCAATATGGTAGTAAAGCCACTTTATGCTCATTTAGGCCAATCATAACTGGATCCAAACCTGGGACCCGTTGTTCACAAGGCGACAGTGTTAGCCATAGGCGTAACTTGGTGGGGTTGACCCCCCAAATTTTCAGGTTTTTTTAAAATTTAGAAGTTAGTGGACCCGAGGAGCAAAGTAATAAAGACTAATATTTGTGATTTCGCAAACGTCACAGTTAATTAATAATTCATCCTTAACGCTGTTTTCATTGGATGGAAAACTTTTCGAAATCTCTTCCCCAAACTTAAGCCCCAGGTTTGATTCTACCCCCTCAAAACTAGGCCCCAAGTTTGATTCCGTCCCCTCGAAATTAGGCCCAATTTGAATCCGTCCCCTGAAAATTAGGCCCAGTTTGATTCTGCCTCCTCAAAATTAGGCCCAGTATGATTCTACCCCTTCAAAATTAGGCCCCAAATCTGATTCTGCCCTCTCAAAATCAGGCCCAAGTTTAATTCTACCCCCTAAAAATTAGGCCGAGTTTGATTCTGCCCCTTCAAAATTAGGCCCCAAATTTGATTTTGCCTCCTCAAAATAATGCCCAGTTTGATTCTGCCCTCTTAATAGTAGGCTGTTTGATTCTACCCCCTCAAAATTAGGCCCAAGTTTAATTCTGCCCCCTCAAAATTAGGTCCCATGGTGTTAGCCACTGCACTATCGGGGCCATTTGTTCGTGTTTTGTTATTTAAGATCATGCTATTTCTACCACATGTACGTGGAAACAACTTTAAAGTTATGTACAGTTTTAAATTTGGAATTTTTCATGTTGTCATGAAGGTAGGCGTGCACTGTGTTTTTTTTTATAATGGAACTTGATTTAGTTTTCTCTCTTACTAATATTAATATTTGTAATAAAAGTGCACATTGCGGAATATGCACATGTATTCGCCGCCGAAATAAAATTACAAGAAATTGGCGCGTGGTTTATGGTACTTTTCTTTTCGCTTAAAGACAATGCATTAACTTTGTGTCGAAGTGACGAAACATCTGTTCTGCTATCTTAGTAAGAGATGGCACTCTTCCAAGTTGCGATATTTTTAAGTCCCAGTGCTTCTGCTGTTGGCGCAAACAGGATTGACGTTTTTGGTGCTGCTAGGGAAGTAAAGATTACGTTTAAGCTGCGAATAACAAATGTGTAGTACGCACATATCGAAAAATGAAAAAAACATTGTCAGCACTGCATACCAGTTTCAATCTTGACAAAATCCACAATGACAATTTCATAGGTTTCATGGTAATGTGAATGAATTACTTGACAACAAAGTACACTACTATGGTAAACAGTTAGCGACTGGTTGCCAAGACCAATCCCAGATTTTCACACAGGAGATGATCAGCATAGGAATCCCGTTTGCAAGATGTGGTAAAGACGTTACTTAGAAAAAAAGTGGCAGTACATACAGGGTCGGCCCCAGAGGTTGGCGTGTGTGGCAACCGCCCACCCAAAAATTCTTCTGTCCACTGTATTTCCCACCCAAACAAGTTCGTAAAAAAAATCTATGCTCTACGGAAGTATTCAATAAGTGTATTCTGGTTTTGACTTGATGCATATTTTTCTTGTGAACGTTGTTGATACTTGAAATGTTCACAAATTATCATTTTATAATACGCTTTCTGTTCTTGGCTGCTGAAATACCTTACCGAGTATGGTTATGAAAATCACAGAAATATATTCTGGAGGTCAATCACCTGGAAAAAGAAGTTAATATTATCTCTCCTTCAACTTTTTAATTTTATTCTACGATCTTAAAATTTGTAAAATGTGATCCAGTTAACACACTCATGATTAGAAGCAGTGCAATATTAGCCAATGAGCTGAGTAAGTTTAAGTCATTGCGCAGATTTTCTAGGAGATGACAAAGAAGGCTATCCGCGCACCACTTAATGATTTTGGTAAGCATAACACACTACGAAACTGGAGGTTTCACTTTCGAACCCTGGGTAAGGCATATACGAGGGCAAATCAATAAGTTGGTTCCACGATTTTTTTTCACAGCAAAATATTGGTCAAAGAAGACGACAATAGGTGTGCAGGAGTAGCAGTTCGTTACTTATTTGTCTACATATCCATCACCGACGGAAATTCATTTTTCCCACTGTGACACCAATTTGGATATGCCAGTGGCATAGAACGTCGTCGGCTGCTGCTGCAACCACTGCCGCACAGCATGTTGCACTTCACGATCAGACGAGAAGTGCTGGTCAGACATTGCCTTCTTCATAGAGGCGAAGAGGTGATAATCAGAGGGCGCCAGATCTGGACTGTATGGCGGATGTTCCATGATTTCCCAGCCGTACCGAGCGATTTTTTCCTTGACCGCCATGGCGACGTGTGGCCTTGCGTTGTCGTAAATGACTTGAACCGCTGACACCAATTCCCAATGGATTTGCAGCACAGGACGTCGTCCCCATAAACAATATTCATCCTCGCGTGAATCTCCGTCTGTCTCTTGCATTCAGCCCAGAAGAACCGCACCACGGAACGCTGCTCCTCGGCCGTCGACGATGTCAGGCGGGTAGCCATGTTTGTCACTGCTGCCATCTGTGGCAGAGACAAAGGAACATTACAAAATCACTCATTATGACCTCGGGTCGGATGACATTTTCAGTACCCAGAAGTTCACTTTTTTGTGATTATCCAATCGTCTGTAAAAAAATCGTGGAACCGACTTACTGATTTTCCCTCGTATAAGGGTAAGTCAGTGGAAAACAGGCCACGCCGTATATCTCGATGTGTAAATGCCGTGGATCCACGAAACTCCTGCCACTGGAAGGGGGTCCGTTGTCGCCCGGGAGATGACAGTCGCGTCGCAGGATGGTGTGAAGCAGTGCGAGTATGATGAAAAAACTATACAGATAAACTTCAGCAAAATTTAGTTCATTTATCTATATCGTATGCATGTATAACGTGATTGTAATATATCTTTGCATATTCAAATTCTATCAACTTGCTAACTATTTTTTCATTAGTTAATGATTTGTTCGATAGTTTCATGGCAATCTCATGCATTGGCGAATTTAGCAGGGAACGCAGGCCACGTGCTCCACAAAAGTGAAAAGTGGATGCATCCCAACAAAGAACAGAAGATAAAGCAACATAGAAGGGATTCCTTCAATAATATCCCCTTCCAAATTGCAAAAGAATACCAAAATTTAGCAAAGCATAGGCTAATCTTTTAGCGACATAGCTTTTCGCTGATGTTTTTCGGAAAGCCTGCGTGGCAACCTTGATGTAAGACGACGCTGACTATCGGTGACATGTCTTTTCTAGATCCTGTCCTTTGTTAACGCTGTCCTTTAGAGACCCTGTCCTTTGTGAACGCCGTCCTTTTGAGACCCTGTCCTTTGTCAACGCCGTCCTTTTTAGACCCTGTCCTTTGTCAACGCTGTCCTTTAGATACCCTGCCCTTTGGCGAGACTAACTTTTGGAGACCCTGTCCTTTGGCGACGCAATCATTTAGAGAGACTGTCCTTTGGCGACGCTATCTTTTGGAGACCCTGTCCTTTCGCGACGCTAACTTTTGGAGACCCTGTCCTTTCGCGACGCTAACTTTTGGAGACCCTGTCCTTTTGCGACGCTAACTTTTGGAAACCCTGTCCTTTTGCGACGCTAACTTTTGGAGGCCCTGTTCTTTGGCGATGCTATCTTTTAGAGACAGCGTCCATTGGAGACCCTGTCCTTTGGTACGCTAACATTTGGAGATCCTACCCTTTGGCGATGCTAACTTTTGGAGACCCTATCCTTTGGATACCCTGTCCTTTAGCGACACTCTCTTTTGTGGACCCTGCACTTTGGCGACGCTGTCATTTGGAGATGTCCTTTGGCGACGCTGTCTTTTGGAGAGCCAATCCTTTGGATACCCTGTCTTTTGGAGAGCCAATCCTTTGGATACCCTGTCTTTTGGCGACGCTATCTTTTGGAGACCCTGTCCTTTAGCGACGCTGTCTTTTGGAGACCCTCTCCTTTGGAAACGCAGTCCTTTTGAGACCCTGTCCTCTGTAGAAACTGTCCTTTGGCGACGCTGTCTTTTGGAGACTTAGTCCTTTGGCGACGCTATCTTTTAAAGAACCTGTCCTTTGGCGACGCTATCTTTTAAAGAACCTGTCCTTTGGCGACGCTGTCTTTTGGCGACTTAGTCTTTTGGCGACTTAGTCCTTTGGCGACGCTATCTTTTAAAGAACCTGTCCTTTGGCGACGCTATCTTTTCTAGACCATGTCCTTTGGCGACGCTGTCCTTTGACAACGCTATCTTTTGGAGACCCTACCCTTTGGCGACGCTGTCCTTTGGAGACCCTTGCCTTTGAAGACCCTCTATTTTTGGGACGCTGTTTTTTGGAGACCCAGTCATTTGGCGACGCTCCGTCTCGAAGACTTTCGTATTTCGTAAAAGACCCCACACAAAAAACATATTTTGGCTCAATGAGTATTTATTTTTCAAGCTTTCTTCTTTTCTTGCTCTTACTGGTTAACTGGTGAGTGTGTTTGCTACCCTGGCCACCCTCTGGCTCCGTCGCTGCTCGTATCGTGCAAGTAAAGCCTAAGGCAAAATGTGTGTGTGTGTGTGGGGGGGATGCCTCCCTCAAAGGTGAAACGCTGTATTTGTTGTTTATGCTAGATTATTCGAGAGAAGGCAGATACTTGCCATTCATGACAGAGAGGGTTTTATAAATGAAGACGAGATGGAGAGCAACACAGGAATTTACAGCTTGCGACAAGAACGAGGTAATGCGAAATCCTCTATTTCTTTCAAGTAGTCCCCCATTTGTCTTCATGATAATCGATTAACATCGTATAATCCCCTCCCGCCGGGAATCGACCTTAGACCGCTCGAACGAAAGGCGAGACCGATAAACATTATCCTATATTTTTGTACGTATATATACACGTTGAAATTTAAACGGTTTGCGTTGTGTAGCGGTTAGCGTGGCGTAGCGCAGCGAAATCCGGAGTTGTAATTATTCTCTCATGCATTCATCAATTCATAATCATCGTTTCGATTAATGTAGAGACAAAGGTGATGTAAAATATAAAACAAAACATTCGACTTCAAACCCATTGCTTATAGAGTTTGAATTCGTATTTGAAAGCCCTTCTGGCCTCGGAGTTAGGAATTTGGGTAGACAACTAATTTGCTACATGCTTCAATACTGCGCTCGATGCAAGGAGCAGCCTATTAGAATCAGTCCTCATTCACAACCCGCTCATGTGTCATTTACACAGTCATATTAATTAGCTTTATTTTCACGTTTTGCAGTCTTAAAGAAAAAATGATCTTCACAAAAATAATCGAAATACCGTTTGCATGAAAGAAGTTGACTGAACGCAATTGAAAATATCAGTAGATTTGCAGATTGTGCAAATGAGCTGTTAAGAGAAACAAATGATATTAGTACGAGATGTTTGTGTTAAATAGTTTGTGCAAGATAAACCAGGTTAACATAATAATGCAGATCCGCGATGTCTAGTCGGGAAGCACTCTATGCTGACCACGCGGGAGTCGCAGGCTCAATTCCCGGGTGGGTGATTTCAGGTGGACATTTTCCACTCTGGGGATCACCAGCCTCTATGGGTACGGAGGTCATCCACAACTGACCTCCACATTTCCTCATATGCCTTCCGACATGTTACAACGTGTGCAGGGGGTAGCTTTACCTTTTAACTTTTAGGAATATTTTCAGTAAGCCCTTTAGCTTGAGCTAAAGCACATGATTGATTACATTTCTTTTTCTTGTTGCAGTCCTCCAACCTTCAAAACCGTGACGCCCACTTCGAGGACGCAGTTGAAATTGGAGTTGATGCGCGAACAGCAACTTCAAGAGCAGGAACGAAGGGACGCTCAGCTAAGAAAGGAGGAGCGACGACCCGTTAGCTCTGCTCTTAATGTTCCTGACATACAGACAATTGAAGTTCCCCAGCAGGTCTTACAAGTAAGGGCTTTAAATGTTCTTACTTACATAGATTTATATTGTAAATAAAACAACAATGTGCAAATTTGAAGTGGAAAAGTCGAAGCCACATTTATGTTTAACAGACATTCGTAACCGGTTAAAAGCAATGACAGGCCGATGCTTTATAAGTATCTTAAATACACAATAATTACTGGAAATGCTTCAGCTGACATCTTCAACACTGTATGTGTCAGTGGTGTATGGTGAGTCCAAAACCAGGGCTATCTCTACATACAGTAAGTAATACCTGCATTTGAAAAGGAAAGCTGTCCGGGGCGAGGGAGTCTTTCCTCGTTCACGTATTGGAATGTCTAATCATTAAAACAACAATAGTAAGTAACGGGCATAAACTATTTCACGCTTATTTCTAAAAGGTAGCAGCCCATAATATGCAATATATAATATGCAAAATAGCATGTGAGTATCAAATAATCTATAATTAACTTTACCTCACATACTTGACCATACACTCCATTCTTCTCTCCTTTTTTGTGAATTTCTGCGTCAATTTTTTGTGAAATGATTCTTGTGAGTTCTTTAAATTGAGAAGAATGTTTTTCTCAGAGGACATAACAGCCTAATTTCATCGCGAGTAGCCAAAAGTGGCAGTAAAGCGACGTTAAATAACAATAATAGCAGTCAAATTGCTCAACCTGGCTTGTCCTCGTGTGGCTCTGACAAGCTTAATTCTCTTTAGAGGGGAGAAAGTTCTTTCAACAGTTGCAGTTGTAGGTAGGAATGTCAATATCAGTTCAGCTAGTTTGTGAACATTACTAAACGTTGTGTCCAAATGATTCAGCTTCATGTAAATTGTAATCTCATTCATTGATTCAATCTTGTACTCGTCTAGAGAGTAAAGCACATTTAGGTTCATTTTTGAGGCGGACTGTTTCAACATTTGAAGCATCCAGTTCCTTAAGTTCTGCCAAAAGATTTTGAGGGAACCTTTCACAAAATGTATAAAATGCTATTACCCCAGTAAGAAAATTTCAATAAAGCATCCCCACAGGAAAGGTAATTTGCATAAACATCCCCCCAGGTACTGCAGTGTCTCCAGCATCCCCCACCTATCCCAAAAGTTGTTCAAGCATCCTCCAGCACTGGTGACTGACGACTTTTGTAGCTACTTCGGGCGTACATTAACGACCAATCTGGCAAATTCGAGTAATATCGTAAAGATGTATATCTTGTACAGTGGGGTCCATGACTATTACCGTGAAATTGGCCATCATCATGTTTGTGCAGTTTATTTGACCCAGTAAGAGCTTCAAGAATTACAAGAAAACTCAAAACAAACTGTTGACAACTTCTTCACCAGCATACATAAAAATCCATCTATTTAAAACACATAGGATGTAAGAGAAAAATTTATGGAAATAGTTATGGACAATTTGCCGAGAAATACTAGTGGATCCCACTGTACTTGGGTACTGCAAGTGGTACAGCTTGCTCTCATCCACATAATTAAGTTCCCAAGGAAAATGTTTCCTCATACAAACCTTAACGTGAATTTTTTCGTCAACATGGAAAATTCACTCTCACATCAATTACATACGTTTTACCACAGTGTAGTTATTCATGTAGTTGTTGGCAGCATTGTCGTTTTTTTTAGCGCCGGCCTCCGTGGCAGAGTGGTTAGCATACGCGCTACGACGCCGAGGTCCCGGGTTCGAATCCCCGCCTAGGCATGGGTGTTCTTTGTGAGTATCCCTTCATCAATTTCATATCATCACTCATCCTCATCATCGCGATTAGCCAAAAGTGGCAGGAAAGCGAAGTAAAATAAACCAAATCGATCGATCAATCAAACCGAATAGGAACTAATGTTAAGAAATGTCAGTTATTAATGATTTCTTGTAATAGATTTTGAACTAGTTCTTCTCTCTTGTGCAAACATTTGAAAATGCCTCTTCCTCTTTCTTCCCAGGTGAGAACTGTGCTAGAGAACCCGACTCGTTACCATGTGATTCAAAAACAAAAGAGTCAAGTTCGGCAGTACTTGAGCGAATCCTTCCAGAGTGGTGGCGGGGAATCCGGACTGGGTGTGAGCTATGAGAGTGGCAGGGGAAACGTTCCTTCGACCATCCAACAAATGGCTGTAGGTGCTGCGAGTCCCGAGAATGTCATGTCTCCTGGCCTTAGCTCCGTTGCTACGAGTGCTTCTGATGTAAGTAGAAAACAAATACTTTGTGCAATTATATGTTTCCATCCATATGTATTTATTGTTTTTATTACTGTCGTGAAGTTACGTAGTTTGTCTTTTGTAGCGAGTTCCATTCAAGCGACCGTTGCCTTCCATAACATGTCTTTTTTTGTGTAACTTAGTGTTATTTGTAAATTGTCAACTATCTTTGTGCATGTATGATACACAGACAGGAGAAGTAGTTTGTTTGGAATAACCAAAAATAGTTCCTTGTAACCAAATGTTTATTTAAATAGGCGACAAACAAATGGTTGTCCGCCAGAACCAAATGCATTAAGTAATCGTGCACATTTGCTTAGAATTAACAAGAAAAAAGAAAGAAAAAAAATAGTCAAAATTACCAAATTAGTAAAGGCTAGCAATTTTTTTGTTTGCGGTTACCAGAAAGCTTAACCAAACGTGTTTTGTTAATTGATACAAATCCGTTTTTTTTTCGTGTAAGAAAAGAGCCATGATAATTCTGCTTCATAGCGCAAGAAGTAACCAACGGTAATTCCATCAAAAACTTTCATCAATACGTTACTTACGTAACAATTTTTTAAAAATAAAACGTAAGTAGATATAATATTCCGTCTGCCGTTTTTCATTTATCTTGTTTATTTGCCTAAGCAACCTCCGAATTAATTTGCTTTCAAGTTGACTCGCCGTTAAGCTCTCTGGTTTCTCCAACACTGTTTATATTTCTGAATTGCATTTATAGCTTTACTGACTATAATTCCAAAAAATACATGGCACTAGGAATGTGTTGACAATCCTCATACGCCTAGTTTCTCAAGACGCCGTGGTATGTGCTGCCACCGTGTGTGGCTAGTTGATGTCTCCTAAGACCAGAAGTCTGACCTTCACAGTTACACATCCACATGGCACCTGCGCTTAACGTCATAAGAATAACTTCCTAACTACCGTGCTAATACTTTAGGCATTGCTAGATTCCCATTTGAGTGCTAAGTATAGTAAGCCTGCAGCCAAGGCATGGTTGCCCGCCCGAAACTGATGCCAGAAGTTGTTTAGAAGTAGTTCCTCGATGCTTCAGATAATTGGCTGGTAGTCCACCGAGTCTTTCTGTTTCGGGTATTGTACGTCTCTTTTCTTCCTCGCGAGTAAATCGCGACGATTCACTCTGTTTGGTCGATTAAACTTTTCGACTAAGTTTGTGTCCCGGACAGAGCGTGAGTGGTAGTTCCATTTGTTCTTTCACCTTATCCTTCATCCTCACCATTACGATTAATCCACTAGAGTTTGAAAAGCGATCTCCAATAACCAAAATATAATACAAAAACTATTTAAAGCGTTCAGATGACTACGTATTGGGACTAAAGACAACTTAAGACCTATCAAATAGTAACTCAACACGACGTAAGTTGATTGGCCCGTCCGTCTGCCGTTCGAGGGACAGCAATCATCCGAGGTGACAAACTAGCAAATGTTTGAAAATTTCTAAATTTGAATAATTTAAATCGCATAAATTATACCGATTCGCCACCCCCTCTGTCTGCGGCAGTAAAGTAATCGAATGTCAACAATCGATCAATTTTTACTTCCATTAAACCATCGAACACAATCGATACCTATCAATTACTAGACCTACAAAGCAAAAATGTAGTCGACTGAAAGATCTATACAGCGATATAAATATCTCGATCGGCACATCCGTCTGTCTACTGGAGCCAAACAATCGAAAGTGAGCAAATGATACATCTTGATTCTTCAGAATCTCAGAATCACCAAAAGATACAAACATGTTATTTTGTGCAGGGAGAGAGAAATACCGTAAGTCGCTAAAGTATTCTGGATATCACTATTCGTTGGTATGTTAGTAAACAATCGAACCATTTTATCTCTCTTGCTACCTCGTTAATCGTAAATCTGTGTTATTAAAATGAACGCATGCCATTAACCTGATTGTGATGCCTAATTGGCTACACACTAAATGCATCAAATTGGTGCACGTTTGGTGCATCAGTTTACGCAGTTAAACGTAGCGATGCATTTTTAGTGGATCACACGGAACAGCAGCTGATGAAAGTACCCTTTGATCCTGTGCATTATGGTTCACGAAAAGTGCATCATTGGTACTATAATAATGTTAGTGTGGTCAACATATTTGTGTGGTGTAAGGGGTGACCCTTGCGGAGGACACCCAAACGTCAACCTCCAATCCACGTAGTACATCCCATTTACTACCCTGGCGTCTGAACTCACGGCCAGTATAATCCTCCGTGGGGCTCGAGTTGTGTCGTCCCTATTTGTTTGTGATTTTCCTTTCACCCATTTCATCTTATCACCATTCATTCTCATCTTCGCGGTTAGCCAAAAGTGGCAGAAAAGTGAAATAAAATAAATCAAAATCAACGTACTTGTGTCAGTTGCGACACTTTTGCGTTCTGTGTTAACACAAAGCATTGAATGAAGCTAGGAGGTGACAGCTACAAAAAAAAAAATACAGGGTGGGCCATATTAATGGGACACATTTCAAATGCATATGAGGAGCATGTAGGAAGCAACATTTATTACCAAGTATGTGGAAAACACTGCCAAAGGACGAGAGTTTTGCACTGTGTTCAGTGTTTGAAGATTACATCCCTGAGATGGACACCACCTTGACGAGAACATTCTTTGGCTCTAACAGTCATGTTCAGCATAGTTATTCGCAGGGTATCGGCTCGGATGGCCGCTATCTCCCTTCGGATGTTGTCCTTCAGTTCATTGATGGTAGTGGGCCTTGTGGTGTACACCTTTTCCTTTAGGTAACCTCACTTGAAGTAGTCCGGTGGAGTTAGATCCAAAGATCTGGATGGCCAATGGACATCACCGAATCTCGAGATGAGCCGTCCCGGGAAGTGTCGTCGAAGTGTTGTCATTGACACTACTGCTGTATGACTAGTGGCACCATCCTGCTGCAGCCACATGCCCCTTAGGCCAAGCCGTCTCATTTCGGGTATAAAGAATGTTCGTAGCATCGTGTCGTACCGCTCAGCGGTGACTGTGACGGTGTCATCCTGTTCGTCCTAAAAATAATAGGGGCCTATCTCACAGGTATAACTCACTGCATACCACACAGTAACCTTGGCACTGTGCAATGGCTTTTCATGCAAAACTTGCGGATTTTGTCTTGCCCAGAATCGACAGTTTTGTTTATTAACATACCCACCCAGGTGGAAATGTGCTTCATCTGACGTGATCAAGTGTTGCACAAAGTCATCACCTTTGCTGATTCACCAATTACAGAATGTGGTTTTGTGAACCTTATTTTAGTGGAACAATTTATGCACCACCAGTAACTTGTGCGGATACAGTTCTAAGTCCTTTTTGAGGATTCGGCGCACACTGGTCCGTGGAATATGAAGTTGCTGACACAATCGCCGAGTTGACTTCTTTGGACTTAGTCCATGGCATTGGACACACGTTCAATGTTTATTGCACTACGAGACGATCGAGGTCTCCCAGGGGACCATATCTTGTTGGCATTTGCAGTCTCACGAAAGTTGTGAACTGCACGCAGTATGATCTTTCGGGATGGTGCTACCCGTTTCTGTAAATGGTGTCTGAAACCATGGGCGTCCGGAAGGGGGGGCAAGGTGGACATTCCCCCCTAGAAAATTAAAGTCAACCAAAAATTATGTATTTCACACATATAATTTCATTTTAGCCACAATAATATGTGTTAATTATTGCATTAACACCATAAATTCAATTTTAAGCAATGTTTTTTTTGTTTAGGGAATTACACTCTTTTGGGGGGAAATGTGACTTCTTTGCCCCCCTTGAAAAATACCTTCTTTGCCCCTCCCTGGAAAAAATCCTGCGGACGTCTTTGTGCTATGATGATTGAGCTTCCGCTACTGAAGAACGCCTCCACGACGTACGAAATTTCAACTGCTGTCCACATCACAATGATTCCCTGCAACAATGAAAGAAACATGTAACAGTAATTCACATCCTTACACTTCCTATTAAGCTATATCTAAAACATGCACGACAGTTATTGCTTGCAGTAATATAAATATAAATGTGTCCCAACATGGTCCACCCTGTATATCATATGCCTTGACGAGAGATAGATGTTTGTGAGCCACTGAGTAATTACGCGAGTGTAGTTTTATTCTTCTGAATGTCCCCCTACAGGCAGGGGGCTAAAGGGGTGGATGACAGATTCGGAAGATGCAACAGAGAATACATGTTTCGGAATGCATGTAGCATGAGAGACCGGGTGGCCTATTCCGAGTGGGATTCTCTCGGAAGTTTCGAAGTATATTGTACAGATTACAGGGGAAAACACCATTACTTACTTTACCTGAAAAAATAGAACAAGCGCATGGGACCTCTAAAAATATCAAAATGAGCAAAAGGATTGGGTCGTGTTTTTAGCAATTCAATTTAGAACTTGTAGACTTCGAAAAGAGTTTTAAAAGAATTTTGCCCCTGCAGTGTGTATTACTGTTGTTCGTATTTAAAATGAGGCCCATTTCACCTTTGTAGCTTGATTAGTAATGAAGTATACTCATCAAAAGAAATATACCATTTCGTAAATAACCGATTTTTGAAAATGCCAAGATATCTGAAAAATTTGATTTTTTAATAAAAACCTAATGTTTTGTGAAAATAAGAACTGCAGCAGTTCTTGTAAAGTAGCCAAAACCTGAGATTTGGCATTGAATCTTCCAGCCAAATTATACTTTTTGCGTGGGGAAAACATCCTCTGCAGTAGTCAAGTGTAAACAGAAAATTGATACACCGTATTTTCCCTTCAGTCTTGTCCAACGCAATGGATTCTTCGCTCTGTAGTTTTCAACCACCCCCTTCTTATAGAGGAACGAGAGTGAAGCGTAACAACTTTTCCTGTGATTTCGTCCAATGTATGGGACCAGTGGCCACCCACCACCGTGAGGAAATTGGAGAGCTATGAATGAGTAGCGTAATCCAGTCATGGAAACCTACAACAACGCCTCTACCCTTGCTGATGTCCTTTACCCACATTCTTGCCATGAATAAGATTGCTGTGCAAAAACATATAAATTTTGCTCTAAAGGAGCTTCGCATTTACTTAATCCACCTTGCCATTTCTTGTATCCAGACATATTGCGTCATGCATACCTCGGATTTATACAATATATTCTTTCTAATATGTGCTCTATACGTCCATGGTCGTACAAAAGTTGAATTTTCCTGTGTATAACTCATACTTTCCACAAATAAATAATTTAGTTTTTTTTTTGTTTGTTTCACTGCCTTGATTTAATTAACCAAATTAGGGTTAGCGACCACCTAAATGTGAGATGCAAGAACAACGTTCCATTGTTAGTGCTGTCTATTGTGTTTTTTTATTCGCAAAGAATACTGATCGATTGTGGTACGAGCCAACGAATAACTCGTTACTGATAAAGAACAATATTTAGTTTGTGTAGGGAATCTATGCACAGTGTTTCCTGCAGTTAGTCACAGTGGCCCAGGGAATGGAGCACTGATGAGCTGGAGCTGAATTTTGCTGTTACTGCCATGGTATGTTGTTCACAGCTTGCTTTTCTGATGTGTAGGAAGTGTACAAAACTTTTTTTCATGTAATGGTTCTCTGCGAAATTTAAATTGATTTAATTAATTTTTATTACGCTATGTGTGCATAGCAGAGAGATGGTTGCAAGGCGCGTGTAGGCAATTCCATCTTATTAAATATCAGAAGAAAAGCGACTTCGTCGCAAAGCTTACAAATAAGCCCATGCATTAGAAAGGAGTTTGAATGTTTACAGCTATGCTCATTAAAGCATGAAACTGTTCATCAATTGCTTGTGGACCTTGCAGTTGGCAGTGCCATGTAACTCTCGTCCCCGCTTTGCGTTTCAATGATGCCTCCCTTAATTTACATAATTTTAACGACTACATAAACAGCAGGCAGTTCGGTCTACTTCGTTCGTCTGGTAAAAACAGGTGGAGAATATTTCGAAAGAGAGTTAGATACCGAACAACGTGGGAACCGAATTCGCACCATTTTTTGACTGGAGGAATAAAGCGGATAAGGTATTTCCGAAAACTGCTTACATATCTTACTCTTACGACTCTCCAGAATTCATATTTTAAAATCAGAATGTATAAAAGTGCATATTTGACTTTTATTTAATAACGAATGCTAGGTGCTTCTCAGTAGGACAACACACTAGGTACTTACTCGCGTGTCTGTTGTTGCACAAAGTAATTAAATGACTATTTCTAATTCTCTGCCATCCCTAAACCGGATTTCTTATCACATACGAGCAGTGAAGTCCCCAAATCAACAATGTTTCTTGTGTAATAAGAAGTATTTAAAATGGAATGAATGCCCGCTCAGGAATAATTTCGTGTCTTTATATATATATATATATATATATATATATATATATATATATATATATATATATATATATATATATATATAAAGCCGCAGTAGCTCAGTCGTTATGGCGTCTGACTACCATGCGAGAGACAGGGGTTCGATTTCCGGCGGGGGATAACCGGGATTCTTTCCACCAGTTCAAGCGGCTCCGGCGCCCAGGGGCGTGGTGCTGGTCACATCGCTCCCACCTTCGGCCGTTATCAAGAAAGTGTGGGGCCCTAACTCCACACCCCCTATACGCCTTCATGGCGTGGTGCAAAGCACAGGGGAGCACTTTACCTTTTATTTATATATATACACACACGCGCGCGCGCGCGCGCACACACGCGAGAGTTAGGTTTGTTCTGAGATGTTTCCGAATAATTTAGCAGCACGAGAAATATTATTTTGTCTCAATTAACCGAACAAGCGATTTTTATTGCATTCCAAGCTTGAGGTATTTTTCTTACGTGATTATTACTTTTCATTAAATGTTTAGATCTTGAAGTATATTGGCAGAACTCTCGGAAATCTTGGCCTGTCCGAATACTTCTGCAAACGAGTGTAGCTTATTCTTAGAAGAAGAAAGTCTGTACTTGAATCTGGATTGTGAACAAGGCAATGTGAGAGTTATGCTTGATGTTTATTGCACCTCACCCTGTAGAAAAATTCGGCAAAATAATATTAGACCAAGAGGTTACCGGGGTAAATATTTAATTATAATTTTGCAAATTTGATTGTGATAGACAAACTAAAATGAAGGAAGTTTTCAGGAGAACGAAGCATTAGAGTTTATTTGTTGATGGTTATATTGACTGACTGTAAATATTCTGGCGTCTTTTGTCTGTTCGGACAGTATCACTTATATGTGCCTACAGGGAATTGAATGCGAGCCTTCATTTCTTGTACTACATGGATTTCGTAAAGGAGAGGATGAGACTGTATATTGGATGATTCTCTTGTCTAAATATTTTGCCATCCTTTCAAGTATTCGACGTTCTATATTTAAAAAAAAATAAGCAAAAATGATGTATAGAAAGTCCATTACTCCCTCCCCGCAAAAATGATGTATAGAAAGTCCATTACTCCCTTCCCGAATACAACAAAAACAAATCTAATACAGCAAAACATGGCAATTTAAAGGACTGACAAGGAGACAATCTCCCCCTCACGAAAATCCTAGTACTCCACTGTGTAGTGACATATCTGTGTAGTATTTTACAATTACAAATGTTTGGCGAGAGTTAGTCGTTAATGTGGAATATATTTTGATTATAATCCTAGAAACTGCATGAAAAATGTAACTCAACCAGGACTTAGGGTAAAGCAATGGCACTCGGTGTGCCATAAACTTAGTATTTAATCCTGGTAAAATTACATCGTAGATCCAATTTCTACGATTGAGCATCTGTGGAGGGAGATGGAGGGCAAAATTTAATGCAATATATGTATATGTGATTCGTACCACACTCCGATTTCCAGTTCTTTTTTTGGGTCCATTTTAGAGGTTTGTTTGTTTGTTTATATTGAAAGTGTGGAAGTATATTCCATTCTTAGCCCAGTATAGGCCTACACAGTGAAAAACCTGCGAAAGAGCTTGTGACTTAGCAACCTTTTTCTGTGCCGCAACATAAACATCATATTCGTGTTGTAATTTCCGATCTGTGTGACTGCGACAATCTTACGTTCTAAACCTATTGTGAACAGGTAGGAATTCAACTGTTAATGAACTTCCTTTGTCGATTACTCTAGGATGAAAAAAAGAGCTTAACGGATGACGTCAAAAATGACAGGAATGGCAAGAGAATGTGGCCTTGGCATAGGAACTGTTATTCAGAGATTCGCTTCTAAGCCAGTCTTTGCTGGTTCTTGGGATAATCACTTCTGGCAGTTTACAGATGTTATGGAGCATTGTGGTTGATGTGTCATTTTATACAGGTGTTGTTTGTCATCTGGCAGTGCTTGCAGAGGAGCGAGGAAATAATGCCGAATGCCCGTCTTTCATTTCAACTAATAATGTTTGTCGATGCGCCCATGAATGCTAAAATTTCATCCACAAAGTTTCTGTGAAATTTTGAATACATCTGTATTTTACAACTATATAATCATCTGAGCGAGGAAACTATGTGTAATTTGCATTTTGCATGCTGTACGTGGATACAGTATTTAAGTCCAGTTGACACACATTCCGTATATAAATTTAAAGGTATAATTTTTGTGTGCAAAAAAAATAAATACAACTTGGATGAATAAAGAAACGTATTAATGAACGTCTGATTGCATGTTCATATTTATGTTGGGAGTAAGGAGAGACCCCAGGTTCGAACCCTGATCAGGCATTGTTGTTTGTGTGCGTTTCTTCGCCGATTTCAACAGTTTGTCATTTATCCTCGTCGTCGCTATTAACCCAAGAGTTAGAAAAACGACGTAAGACAAACTAGAAATAAGAGTGAGGAACTATACTGGAATTTTCTGCTTATCTTCGACAGTGCTTGAAACCTTCCGTCCTCGGCAGCTAATTGGAGTGTTCGTACAGGTTACACGTAATTGACTGTCGACTTAAAACCTCACAGCTTTAACTCCCTTGCGATGTACAGTGCACTCACTCTTTCCCTGCGATGCTAAGTGAAACGGTAAACCTGTTCCCTTTTTACATTGTTTGACCAGGTGCTTCAAAAACAAAGTATGATGAAACTCGCAGACTTGAAAATCACAGATGAATGTCTTCTTTCGTAAGATTTCCATGATCAGTGCTCGAGAGACAATCTGTTCGAAGCATAGAGAGGCTGTCTAGCTTATTTTCAGTTTTCAACTACCTTTGAACTTTCATACAACCAATACAGTAATGGTATCGTTTGCTTTGTTGTTGGTTTGTGGGATATCATCTTACTGCTGGAAAGCGTTGGTCACATAAGTTTGCTTTTCAGGGTTGTTGTGAAGGTCATTTACTTATCGCTGTATCATTCCTAACAACGATAACTTTGTAAATATTCGCCGTGGTTTATGCAATCGTGTGTCGAATCAATCAGGATCCACCAATTCTCCGGCATGCATGAAATAGAGGTTCTAATGTCAGCAAATGTTGTGTTCACGGAGCTAACGTTGTCTGGCAAGGCAGAGAATGCTCATCTTGCTTTCATCGCGAAATGACCTGATTTTTCACATCGGCGCAAGGTTTATCCTGCAACTCATTTTTCTGTTGTCCATTTCTCTAGCTTTTGAACCTTCAAATGTCTAATCTTGTTCCTTCATTACCATAATAGACAAGAAAAGAAGCAGATATCCAGTTACAACCAAGAAGTTGGTGGGTTGGGGGATTATATTCACACACACACACACACACACACACACAACCTGCACACACTGCTTGAGCGCCAGGACCTCCCCGATGACGTAGTAACGTCGTCGCCATGTAATCAAGGGGTCCCTGGTTCGATACACGCTGGAGGCTTGTAGTGGTTCGGTTCCCACTTGAAACTGTAGGTCCAGTTCGAATTAGCCTATCTGTGCAAGAAGTGAGCTTAGAAACAAAATGTGCGTGAGCACCTATTCATTTTTATTAACACGATCAAATATCTGTGTGTGACGGACGTTCATGAACGTAAAGTGTCAACACGATTCGAAGCCGGAACCTTCGGTGCCGAGATCAAGACGCATTCGGCCACCGAGGCGGTTATGTTGTTTCAAGTGAAATGTTAATTAATTTTGAAAAACTAATGTATAACTTAATGGAATAAAGATTGAGAAACACGTACTTGGTAACAATCGCACAATGTTAAGCAACCATTAGATAAGAAAATCTCAAACCCTTGAATTTAAGATATCAAGAGCTGTTAAAGTGAATAAACCTTCACTTGTGCAGAACAATGCTTGTTCGTACGTTCAACCGCAAATCTTCGTAACTACGTAATCGCATATACTCGCCGGTACACACATACACACACACACACTTATCTAACAGGATATTGCCCCATGGACGAGTGATTAATCTCTCTCTCGCGCGCGCACGCGTACACACACAAACACGCTGGCTGACTCGCACGCTCACTCATTAACTTACTTGCACGTTCACTCATTCACTCACTTACACACATTTTTTCTTTCACACCCTCTCTCTCTATCTCTCAAAAAAGAGGATGTACAAAGAAGACTTTGACACTTATAACTACAACGATAACACCAAATTATTGCAAGTGAGTATTCTTTGCTGTACGGAAAGTAGTATCTTTGTTCCATATATTGAGATTGAAAATTAAAATCTATAGTATATTCATGATTCAAATTGGAAAACTTCGTATGTACTCTTCATTTTAGATATCGTGAGATTAGCTTAACATCTTCTTGACGTATGGATAGAATTGGCCTGGTGGCATCGAATCTTTGGTATTGCTGTTTGGGTGTCCTAAATATAATAATGCGAACGCTTGTGAAGTCGCGGTTTAACGTAGCAGGAAATGTACACCCCTTGAAGTAATAGAATGAGTAAATAACACTCCAGAAGAAAAGGAGAAAGAATCAGGAATACTTTTAATTTTTTGGTACTTTCCGAGATAATGGTAATATTTAGCAATATTATTTTCTAAACCCCAATAAATTAAATTTCAAATAAAAGTGAATTTTAAAAATCACCGAGAATGGTGAATTTGATTTTTTCATTAGGGCCTCGCAAATGGATTAGTGCTAACGCTGTAGCCTTATAATCAAGAGGTTCCGGAATCGATAAATGGTGGTTCAGATCTAACTGTAGGTCCAGTCCCCCAGTAGCCTATATGTATATAAAGTGGTCTGAACAAACTTTGACTTCGATTGTTACATAGTTAATGCCTGAATTGTTTGCTATATTTCAAATTAACTTTATATACGCGTGTGTATTGGCGATAGTCATAATAGTTGAATAGCTAGCTATTTATGTAACAATAATAGGCATTACAGTCATATTTCTAACTTGCAAATAGTATGTAGTCAATCCATTTGAACTGGTTCAGCACTGGCCGCTCGACCAGTTTAGAAAAAAAATGTCTTAAGTATGAATTCACTTATGCCTCTTCTTACAACTGACGAGAAAAATTACTTTTCAGTGAGTTATACACACGTTCTCACACTGAATGTTTATTAACTTATGAATGGTCCGATTACTTAGCTGGCATCGCATCTGCAGTCAGCAGATGAAATGAAATACGATGGGAAATAACTGAATGAACGTAAATAGACATTCTTTATTCGGGATATGAGCCTAAATGTTCCAACGTCTGTTTGTAACAGTCAGTCACTTTTGTGATTTAGCTGCTAGCCTCGACGAAGTTTTGTCTTCTGATTTGGATTCGAATGCCGTTATTGGGGGTGGGGGCTTTTTTCACATAAACAATCGCCCAAATCGGCGCGATTAACTACGAAAGGTAAATGAGGAAGGTAAACTTACGGAAATATGAATTGCATATACATACACGAATGGACGTTTCCAACCGATAAGAAACTATGACATGACGTCTATCGGACAAAATTGTTATATTGTATTGTTTTTCCAAGTATTGTCGAATCGTCTTGCAATTGATGACTCAGATTCCTAGCAATGACGACATCGGAGCAATGATTGCATAGCTTGCGTGTGCACATGTTGTAGAGGAAGAGTACTTGACAATAAACAGCATTACATTCCGTAAAGAACCGGAGAGACTTGCGTGTTACGTAAGTGCGAATAATTCCATTTCTTTTCCCACGGTGGCGTTTTAACTTAGGCGCACCCACGCTTGAGAAGTAATGCTGAATATAAATAAAATTCTATTACAGTGCCACTCAAGAGAAAAGTAACCATAGAAACATTGAGCTAGGATTTCTGAGCGATGTTAAGATCTACGAATCGAGGAACGGTACGTTTCGCTTCTGCAGGGGGCGTATGGACGGTTACATAACAAATCCCAGCCTTCAATGTGGTGTGACGTAGATGAGTTTTGGAAGCCGAAAAACACGGCTACAATCCTTTTTAACAAAGGCAGTAATTACCGATTATGACTTGAAGTATATACGTAATTCTAATTATAAAAGAAGTAGCATGTTTTCTTGCAAGTTTTTATTTAATTGCAATTTTTTCAAGATACCCAAATGTCGCATATTCGCAATTAGCCAAAAGTGGCAGAAACGCGAAGTAAAATAAATTATTCATTCATTCATTAATTGCAATTTTCATATCTTGTGTTGTCAAATTTGTTTATAATTTGTGCCCAAAATCTGTAGTAAAAATGTGAAGTCATGTAAGGTTCGTCTTTTAGAAACACCTGTGGTCTACATTAATCCACAGCTTCAATACCGGATTTGATTTAGGGAGTGGTGCGATGGGAACCACCACCCACGTCCGAGTATGCCAATAACAAAAGTCTGGCCAGCTAAAATATAGTCCTTTCGTGACATTATGCAGACAAACGTATATGAAGTTGCGAACTGACCAAATAACTAACCGCAACACACTTGAACGACGAGAATCGTTTGCGTGATGAAGGTACGTGGAAGGCAGATGCTTCAGCAGCTAGTGCGCGCTGCTGCAAACGGCTGGTAGCGACACACCCCCTCTCACAGAGTTCGTTCCTCGATCCTTCTCGAGTCACCACTTGCGAGGAGACTTATATTCTTTCGTTTGCTCCAGAGATTCCCGGGACACAGTGTAGTATGGCTTGATCAGAAACTCCAAAAGTGAAAAGTCTCGTCTCGGTACCGTCTCTGGCTGCGGTGATTCGTAAGGAGAACAAAAATATGTTTTTTGACCATGGAGGATCTTCGGGCGACCGTTCAACAAGCGACTGCAGGAAAGAATTTTACCGTGTTGGGTCCCTTGCAATCAATATTACGATAACAAAAATGTTAGCTAGAACATATTCGACTGTTCCGAGTCCCCGCGCGATATCGAGACCGCGGGCATCGAACCAAGCACCATCGTAGACCCGTGCCACGGACAGAGTACATGACGTCATGAGGAAAGTCCTTGTACTTCACACGTTCCGTGGTGCCAAGTTGGTTGATATCGTCGCGAACCGGAGCGTAGGCGGAAGAAACCGACCGACGTGGATGCGGGTATTTAATGCATATGGAAAGTTGGCGAGACTCCGTGACCTTTACCTTAGTGGACGATAACGTTGTCTGTCAAATCGGTTGATAAGAAGCGATTGTGTGGCAACGCTGCGATGTCCTGCGAGTCGAGTGGGGGAGTTAACAGTGGCCTGTGGCAAGCAGACCAGTGCTGTTACCACCGTCGAGGGGGCAGGACCCTACTCAGCGCTGCCGTTGTAAGCAACCTGGCGGTGGTGCTATGAGCGTGCCTTAGGAATGGTACCTGTCGGACTCGGATTAGTAAATTTTAAGTTTTGGTGTCAGAATGCCTGTTTATAACGTCGCGTCAAGGCGGTACAAGGTAAGCACAAAAAACAACTACTTGTTTATAGCAAATAACGTAAGCTTAATGCAGTTTATAACGCCCAATCCCACTTTCTCTGCGCACAGTGCAATATTTTTTGTGCCACTTGCCTACGTCAGTGTCAGACGTACAAAAGCCTGGTGGTCCCTTAATCTGCGTCGTCATTTACGGTGATCGAAAATACTTAATTCACCTGGATTCTTTATTCCCAAATGAAATACTGTGATAGGTATTTTTAATCTAATCTAATCGTAGTTGTTTGGAAATGTCACGTAATATTTTAATACGTAGTGATATGTTTGAAATTTGTTTTTAAGTTCACAGATAGGTAATCTAGACATGACCTATAGTTTAAAGTGGGACCCGAACCAATGTGTGACTCGCTGGGTAACGAACCCGAGACTCCTAGATTACAAAGCGATAACGTCACCACTATTCAATAGGGTAGCCCTTAGTGATAAGTAGGGCTAGGATTTTCATGACTTAGCATATTTTTTTGGGTAAGGTGATGTGTTCCCTAAACATGTAGAAATTCATATTATTAACTAACTAACTAACTCTCTAGCCTTCTTAAACCCGAAGGTTCATGGCTGCAGCAACACAGGCCTTCCATCTGTTCCTATCTTGAGCAAGTTCTATATACTCTTTTCCATCCCTACCGATTTCCCTTAGGTCCATCTCAACGTTGTCCCTCCATCTTCGTCTTGGCCTTCCTACAGGTCTCTTACCATCTGGTTTCCCAACAAGAATCCTGTAAACTCCTCTTTCCTCTCCCATTCGTGCCACATGTCCTGCCCACCTAAGTCTTCTTGATTTAATTATTCTAATAATATCTGGACATGAGTACAAATTATGTAGTTCTAAATTATGTAACCTTCTCCACTCACCTGTCTCCTCATCCCTTTTAGGTCCAAAGATTTTCCTAAGGATTTTATTTTCAAATACTCTCAATTTATGTTCCTCTCTCAATGTAAGGGACCAAGTTTCACACCCATATAATACTACAGGCAAAATTACTGTTTTGTATATTTTAACTTTTAGTTTCTTAGATATTAAACGAGAAGACAAAAGTTTATGAAGAGAGAAGTAACATGCATTTCCTGAATTAAGCCTACTTTTTATTTCCTCTTTAATATAATTTTCATTTGTTAATATTACTCCTAAGTATTTGAATTTGGAAACTGGTTCAAACGAGTTGTTATCAATAATTAGATTTTGATTATTACCTAACACTTGGTTTCGGCCTGTAAGCATATATTTAGTTTTCTCTTTGTTAACTTCCAAACCTATCTCTTTAGCAGTTTTGAAAAATATTTTAGCATTATTCTTAATTGTATTCACATCATCCCCCAGTAAGTCTACATCATCTGCATATGCTAACAACTGAGTCACACCATTTAATTTTAGTCCTTCTTTAGTTTCTTTTACCTTCCTTACAGCATATTCTAAGGCAAAATTAAAGAGCAATGGAGATAATGCATCTCCTTGTTTTAACCCATCATGAATTGTAAATTTGTCAGACATATTATTACCCACACGAATTTTACTTTGTTTCACTGGTGCATATTTTTATCATACTAACAAGCTTCTTAGGTATTCCAAACTCTACTAATATATTATATAATTTATCTCTTTTGACCGAATCATATGCTTTTTTGAAATCAATGAATAGCTGATGGACATTTTGATTATATTCCCACTTTTTTTCAAGTGTCTGTCTGATGTGAAAAATTTGATCTGTAGTTTATCTGTTACGTTTAAATCCACATTGATAATCACCTATAATTTCATTAGCATATGGGGTTAGTCTTGTTAAAATAATGTTAGACAATATTTTGTATGTTGTTGAGAGTAGAGAAATTCCACGGTAATTATTGCAGTTCATTTTATCACCTTTTTTAAACACAGGAACAATTATGGATTCTTTCCACTGTTGAGGGATTTCTTCTTTATTCCATATTAAACAAATTAATTTATGAATTTGACATATTAATGAATTTCCACCATATTTAATTAACTCAGCTGGTATTAAATCAATGCCAGGTGCTTTGTTATTCTTTAGCCTTTTAATAGCATCTTTAACTTCAGTCAAGTTAGGTTCTGGCATTTACTTCTGATTTATCACCTACATGGACATTTAAAAGGTCATTAAAGTAGTTCTTCCATCTATTTAGAATATCGCATGGGTCAGCTAGAAAATCACCGTCTTTATCTTTTATCAAGTTTACTTTAGGTTGCCACCCCTTTCTAAATTCATTTACACCTTTATATAAATCTCTGATATTTTTATTTTTGCTGTTTGTTTCAATTTCGTCAATTTTGCTTTTCAAGTAATCTCTTTTTTTACTTCTAAACGTGCGGTTAACTTCTCGCTTTATTCTATTATAATTGCTTAGATTTGTATCATCCGAGTTATTTAACCATCTAAGTCTAGCCTGATTTCTTATTTCTATTAGATTATGACATTCATTATGAAACCACGGCTTACTTTTTCTTGGTTTATGGTATCCTATACTTTCTTTAGCTGCTGATTCTATTGCATTACGTATGTGCTGCCAATTCTTATTTACGTCTGTTTCATTTATATTTTCATCATCATTTAAATCCTGCAAAACATCAAATCTATTTGACAGTTTAATTTGGTAATCTTTCTTAATTCTTTCATCAACAAACTTTCCTGTATCAAATTTTATAACTTTTAGATTTTGTTGCTTATGATTTCACTGAGAGTCTTTCTCTTAATTTAGCAATTACTAAATAATGGTCACTGGCACAGTCAGCACCTCTATGTGTACGAACGTCAATTATACTAGTATGCCTTCTCTTATCAATGAGAATATGATCTATCTGATTATGAGTTTTACCATCTGGAGAAGACCAGGTATATTTATGGATATCTTTATGTTTAAAAGTGGTACTTTTCACAATTAAATTCTTTGAGGTTGCAAAAGTAATCAATCTTATACCATTATCATTACTTAATTCATGAAGACTTTCTTTACCAATCGTGGGTTTAAATGTCTCTTCTTTGCCAATCTGTGCATTACAGTCACCTAACAGAATTTTCATATCATACTGAGAAAATTTATCAAAGACCTGTTCTAACTCTGTATAAAAATCATCTTTATTATTATCATCTTTATCTTCCGTTGGTGCATGTATGTTTATTAAAATAATTTTACACCACCTACCCTGTAAAACTGCATATGATATCCTATCATTAATAAATTCTACTGTTTTAAGAGCCGAGATAATTCTATTATTTATGAAAAAGCCTGTTCCAAAATTATGATTTTCAGTACCACCATAGAAAAAAGTATAATTTTTAGTTTTACAATTCCCTTCTCCTGGCCACCTAACTTCCTGGACAGCTACTACATCTAATTTATACTTCACTATCTCATTAACTGTACATTGAAATGCCCCAGGCCGGTAAAGGCTCAGAACATTCCTGGTGCCTAATTTAATATCCTTATTCCTAATGAAGATCTTATCCTTAGTCCAGGGACCTCCCAAAGTAGTCCCCACCCGGAGATCCGAACGGGGGACTATTTTACCTCCGGAATATTTTACCTTGGGAACATCCATGGCCTTATATTTCTGTTTCTTGACATGTCTTTTTACAGTGCAGAGTTGTCAGCTCTACGCCTAACCCCCAATATGAATGGAGGAACTACTACACAAGACAAACACAAACATATTAGACAGCACAATTACTACACAAGACGAACACAAACACATCAGACAGCATAACTACTACACAAGACACACACAAACACATCACAACTATAACACAATATAAACATACACACACCACAACTACTACGCAATATAAACAAACAAACACACCCACACCCAAACACACCCACACCCAAACACACACACACACACACACACACACACACACACACACACACAAAAAATCATTATTAACAGGAATGAGATGGAAAAAATAATTCTGCCCGACAAAAGCAGTAGGTAAGCAGAAAAAATTGTTCTATATGTACTTATAGATGTGAAAAAAATTCAATTCATACAAAATACAAGTGTGCATCAAGTTGATATAAAAATTACACAATCGGAACCTGGGTCAAAATAAATATATATATATAAAGGTTTACCAATGTTAAAGCAAATATGATATAATGTAAACAAAACATTAAAAACAAAATTGTTGATGCGCAACAAAGGAAAAAAGTACTCAATGAAGTACTATGTAATGAATAGTGTTATGATTAATAATTTGCTTTGCACGGTGTATTGTTCAATAATGATGTGGAATTGAGGGCTTGGTTGGACAAATTCTTTGCGTCAACACCAGGAGGTTTCTATCGCCAAGGCATCGAAAAACTTATTGACCAATGGGAGGAAGTTGTAAACAACAATGGAGAATATATTATATTATATTCTTCCGCAGAAGGATCATCTAATTTCTTCTATTTCTTCTATAGAAGGAACATCAATTTCTTCTATTTCTTCTGTAGAGGGATTATCTATTTCTTATATTCTTCTATACAAGGATCATCTATTTGTTCTGTAGAAAGATTATCTATTTCTTCTCTTTCTCTTATATAGAAGGAATTAACTACTTCTTCTATTCTTACGTAGAAAATTAACTTCTTCTTTCTTCTGGCATGAAGCCCAAATACCAATAGCAAGATTTATTGTATTTTGGGGCGACAAATCTGGATATAGCGCCACCGAGCTAACGACCAAAGGGACAACCCAGGTTCGCTAATGTAAGAGTGCTACCTATGGTCCAGTGCGACTAAAGTCAGCTAGCACAACTGTAGTGCTTTGGGGCGACAAATATCAATATAGCGCCACCAAGGGGAAACAACCAAAAACCTAACGAGGTGTTCCTCCTTGCCAGAGATAAAAGACACGGATTTGAATTGACATCTTGACTTCCTTACTCTCTTATATGTCTAATTCATGAGTATTTTATTAATCATAATAATTTCTCTATTATTTTATGTTCCTTATTTTATATTTACAATGGTTTAACCTGTACTCATTATGTTTAATTTGTTTTGATTAATATAATTACTATCTGTCTTCTAATTTCATCAATCGATTTACTTTCTGCCTTTCCGTCCCACTGCCACCTTTTGTTGCTTCCGCCAACTAATTCTTCCTATCATAAATCGTAAATTTCTTCTACATAAATTATCACCCAGATTTAACATCCATGGAAATTTAATCTCTTTACTGCAGGACAACTTGAACTACAATAGTAACAGTAAGCGTGGAGAAAACTCAACTCGAAAAAACTAAGTGGTTCTTCCATTAGTAAAAATATGTTTCAGTGTCTTTATCAGAATGTTGGAGGAATTAACACCAAATTTTAAACATTAGTAAACAATATAAATATTGAAAATTATGATATAATTTTTCTTACAGAAAGTTGGTGTAAACAAGATAGAGAATATTTTATAAATTTAGATCCAATGTACAGGGTGCTAAGAAAATATAGAAATCTGGATTTAAACAAACAGAAATGTGGTGGTGGTGATTGTCTATTATTTATTAAAAACTAGGTTCAGTTTATGATTTTGGAATCACCTTTTACAGAATTAAAATGACTGTCTAATAATTCTGATCCAATCATAATAGGATTGCATTACTTGCTACCTGATTTAAACTGTGACTTGTTTGAAAACTACTTTAATTGGGTAGTTCAAGAGATGTTAATGAAACATAATAAAATAATTTTAGTTGGAGATTTTAATACTGGTGGAATTGACTGGGCTACTGGAAATTTGTATTGCTCTAATTATTATGTTAAAAGGAAGGCTGAAAAAATTGTTGAAATCGCAACACTTTCATATCTAGTTCAGCACAATGTATCTTATGACCCTTCACTGTCTTTTAATGTTCTAGATCTTCTACTCACTAACATTTCCACTTGTAACATTAGTTTTAATGAACATCCTTTATCTAAAATTGATAAATTTCATCCACCGTTCTCATTTTATTTTGAAAAATACAAAGGAAAATAATATTTATAGATGTCTTAATTTCGCTAGAGGTGAATGTTTATAAAGATTTGTTACATATTCATATTATGAAGAAAGTAATTAAATTAAGGTGCTTTTTAAGGGCACATTTTGGCATATTAGGCCATTTCTACGTGATAGAGCATATTTTGATGGATTTTCGTCATATTCAGCATATTTTTGCATTTTCAAGAAATATACAGTCATTTTCGAAGTGGATTCGTTTTTACTCCCATTTCTACTCTAGATGTTTCTTTTTTTGCACTGCAGCAAAATCTTTTTCAATTTTATTTGAAAATTTCGAAAAAGTATTCATTGTGTATTGCAACTCAGGGCCCATAAAGTGAACTAAAAATAGTACATATGTGAAAATATCTCAGCATTTAGATATTGTTTGAAACAGTCCAGTTATAAGGGCATATTTTTCAAATTATAGTGCATATTTTGTAAAATTTTAGGTTTTAAGAGCATATTTTATTTTGCATATTTTGGCGATTTTTAGGTCATAAAAATCCTAGCCCTAGTGATAAGTATAGTGAAGATAAAATTGTTGCAAAATTTGGCATAAATACATGAATATGTGATCTTCTTACCTAGACTCCTTTCATGATCACAGATGCGTACAGTTTACTTCACAAAACAGTTTCATAGTCTTGAGCAATAAGTGTCCAATATATAGCAGTGGAAGAAAGTGAAATATATATAGTGTGACCAATAGTGTTATCGCGTAAAAGACGTGGCTCAGTTTAACAAAGAACTCCATTATCCTCCATGCGATCTCTTTGTTCTAGTTACGTAGCAATCAGCAATTGCAGTGTTCAATACTGCAACTATACATTGCAGCCAAGTCGCTGCTACACAAGAAACATTTACCTTAAAATGCATGGTTACTTACATCAGTGTATACTGCAGTGTTAGAAATGCTAAAATAAGAATCTTGATACCTCTGGAATGCGCTATTGTTTCTATTAAGAATATATTTCTTGTTGGCGTTTACACAGCCTTAGATACAGAGTTTATTCAATTCGGTTTGGAGTAGTGATTAGAAATAAGTCCTGTTCGAAGCGATTGGGGCTGCTTTCTGTGGTCAGCAGTAAATATTGTGGAGGCAAGGTGTCCAGTTTCGAGGCAGCGTGTCTTGTAAAATATCTAAAAGTGAAATCGGAATTAGTACTCAAGGAGGCCCAATGTAATTCTAAAACATGATCTGCTCAACGAGGAACTTCACGAGTATGGTGGATATACACAGTAATTGCGGACTGTAATGTTTGCGTGCCGGAAAAAGTGGGAGTGGAAGTACCCGCATCTTGAGATGAACACTAAGAACCTCGATTTTTCAGAATATTATTGGTAGCTTGGCTGATGGTCAAGAGTTATAACGTTGAATCTTTAATCAGACACACACGGGTAAAGCCATTAAATTACATATTTCATGACGTGCAGCCAGGAATCTATCCCGGGGCCCCCTGATTGCAATGTGGCTTAGAGAAATTGAGTTTATTGAGCAATTTTCACACCGAAAGTACCCCTGAGGGGCATTGGTGCATGTACATTACAAAATACAACATGTTGACATCGCACATAATATATATCTATACATCAATTTGGCAGAATTTTTTTAATAATAATATAATATAATAGTAAAACATGCCTGATGGTAGTATCGGGAGAATATATGATATTTGAAGCCAATAATTCGTGGGTTGCATTTCTGTATTTAAATGAATAATAATTATTTTCATACTGTTCCAAAGTGGTACAATTGTGAAAAATAAAACTAATTGAGATATTCGCAGACAAACGTGCTTCTAAAAACAAGCTTGTAGTCTGGCAAAGTTTAATGAGCAGCATTGTATATGGAAAAAAAAATATATGCTTAACGACAATGTGTATTTTTATATATAGCTATGAGATTCTAGAATTAACTGAACTTAACTGGTAGTCTGACTTTGATGTATATTAAATAATATAGTTTATATATCCATATTGTGTGCACGAAACCTTTATGCACTATAATTTTGCCATTTCCGACTGAAATATACCGGGTGTCCCAAAAGTCGCTTGACCGAGAAATAAATATTTGTATTTATTTATTAAGTTGATTTAATAACACAAGTATTGTTTTCAAATACAAATATTTATTTCTCGGTCAAGCGACGTTTGGGACACCCGGTATATCGAACAAAGTTTAATAAAATCTACATCAAGATTTGCTATGTCATTGTAAGTATCAGCAAATCGTGGTTAGTAGAATATATTATATATATATTTGCAATGTTTCTCCAAAAACGATACTTTAGTTACTTAAAACTTGATGTTTGTAGAGTAATTACGTACTGAGTTTACATGCTCTCATTCCGTTCTTGTCCATGGACTGTGCCGGTATATTTATTTTCATGTAATGATTTCGCCTTGAAAGCAGCTATTCATACACGAGAATTTCTTCTTCCTTGGCATACTTTTATCATCGGCAATGCAGCGTTATTTTCATGTTTTAATGGGGCCTGAATTATTTTTGCGAGTACATAGCTTCCTGTGAGGGACACCTGCTTGTTGTAACGATATCTTTCTGACAGTTTTGATGGTGTCGAGCAAAGGCCCGTATCTACATAGACAAAAGCCACTGAGATCGAACTGACTTTCGTTACGTAAATTTTCATAAAAAGGCGTTCCTCTGACAGCGCTAGATCAACAGGATTTTATGTATTTCGTTCTGCCCATGTAATTGGTACCTAAAATGAGTGTGAAATTAGCAGCGGAGACTAAAACAGCAATGGTGTGATATGGAGCTGTTAACTGAAACGCGTTAACATCCCCGCCCGGCAAATGAATAAGATCGTGTCAGAACTTGCTCAGAATATTGTAAAATAAGGAATTTTACACAGGAAACTGCGAGAACGCTTACCTTTGACAAGGTAGGCGAAGGTCAAGGAAATACAGTAGAAGAAAACCAGGAGAGGAGTGTGGAAGGAGGTCTTTTGATTGGTATCTTGAGGAGCAACAGCTACAGCTATTGTCTTATTCGTTTCCCGAGCAGGGTAAGTTTACTTCACCCTAACCTACCATTCTCACTTGCTCAGTCAGAAGTGTGTAAATCTAGAACATGAGTTTTACATTAATACCTAAATGCTAAACTAGGTACACACACACACACCTGGCCCTATTGGGCCTTCTCTACCATCAACTTGTTGCAATTAGTGGGGTGAGTTACATTCCTTGGTACCACTTCTGTTCACAAAAAGTGGCACACTTGTTTGAGTTGAAGTCCAGCTTCGTGGCCGGAAGTACAGCCAAAGTAAGTGTTCGGATTGCAGCAGTGTTGCTTACTATCAATCAATTTAACCATATGCAGGGAATTTTGGGTGTCTCAGACTCAAAGAAAAGTACTAACCAAAAGATTGCAGCGTAAATATTAATGAACTGGAATTTCCATGTCTGCAATCAAAGTAAGTTAATGTGAAATATTCCTGAAATTTATTTTAAAAAGAAACTCTTTTTTGACGTTCGTGACGAAGTAGTTATCACAATTCGTGAGAATGCGAGAACCCCACGTTCGATTTTGGCCTGAGCATGGGTGTTCTTTTTGAGTCTCTCTTCATCGTCGCGAGTAGCCGAAAATGGAAGAAAAGCAACACTAAATAACGAAAAGTAAAAAAAACGCAATAAGAATAAGCGAGACAGAAATAGTGCTGTTGCAATTCCTGAAAATGATGCAAAAAAATCTTCCGGAAATAGTGTTATCCTAGTCCAGGAGTAGGTTTGAAGAATAAATAAACTCCTTCCCCATACAGTTTGGCAAACAGAATCGCAAAGTTGGCACTGAATAAGCGATGGAAGAAAATATAGAAATCCTAAAGGGGGCACATGATAGGAGGTCCCCCCCCCCACACATCATTCATCCAGGCTATTAAAAATAAGTCAATGGTTGTCCTCTCATTTAACTTTTACAGTAAATTGATTTTTTGTAAAATAAAAATTGTCGGTCTTTACTTTTTTTTTTTACACCTGCACGTTGGTTTCGTAATGGAGCACAATAATAGAATTGCGACTCTCGTAAAATTCTTACCGAATGAATGAATGTCTCCGTAGATTCCAGAATAACGACTCTTCATTTTGAAGTAAATAGTTTAAAATAATATAATTTATGTGCCATTGGTAAATGAGATTCACAATAGCAGAATCCGCTATATTGACGGGAAGTAGAGAACGGTAATCATTTAGGTTTGGGAACACTAACCTTCCACAAAAGCACGACTTGCCAACGTCTTCATTAATTTTCATGCACAAGCTTAACTAGTATCTTGTCAGCAATGTGTACAGTATATGAAACCTATCTGATGAAGCGTATTGCTTTCAAATTAATGTAATTAGCGAGAAGCGACATCAAAAGTTTCGAGCTGGGAAGGAAAACATGCAATCTTATGGATAAATTACTCGAATAGCTTCGTTTTTTCACCATGGCTTGTGGTCATGTCGGTTAAAGGCCAGCTTTCCAAGCTGAAATCCTAGATTCGAATCCCCGTGTCTCCAAAATATTTTTTCTTACCAAATGGGTGCTACATAATGTATTTTATTCTCGTCACACCAATTGCAGCCTTAAAATTTGTTATTTTTTTGCGTGCCAATAAGAAAATATTGAAACTATTGCTCGTTCAGAGAACGTGACTGTTACTCGAGACTACTTGAAATTGAGATTTTTTAGTTGCTGCTAAGCCTCGATATTTACAATAAGTGCTAAAATTGAAAATTGTTGTGTGATAAAACACACCGTTAATATTCTCAAGATGAAAACCGCTGAAATTAAATGAGTAAGTTGTGAGGAGGAACATCAGCAGATGTATTTTAAGATGTTCCGTCATTCACGTGGTACTCTCCTCGTTTTATACATAGATAGATATTTACAAGTGACCCACTCGATGAATGCTCGCACCTTAAGAGTAATTTTCAGATGGAAAAGAACAAAAGCCTGGTCCAAATTGTAAAGTCAAGACGTGCGCAGATTGTAGATGTTATTATCAGAAACAAACAGAATTAATCAGTAACTACAATTATTTACCTAAACATCACTCATATGGCACTTAGAATAGAGCTGTAAAATATGTCTTTTGGATAATTAGCTGTTTGAATTATTATTCTTATATTATACTTAATATACTTCTGCATACTTCTGCTTTCTAGGTGCAATTTGAGCGAAACGGCTGAATGCGGACTGCAATCTAATATTAATAGCAATACAACCATTGCAGTATAGACAGATGAAAGGGACAAATATGTAGTTTCCATTCACATTATACTACGCAGGTAACGTCTAGGGTAACTTATCGTATGAATTGGTTTTAAGTAAATTCGACGTTACATTCCATGGAAAGTTAGTTTCCTTGTTACAAACTATCTGTATAAAAGCTTCCTATTGTGAGTTGCTTTTCGCGGGAGCTGCTTTAGACTGCCAAGGTCAAGTATTCGCCATGTTCGAGTAAGGTAAGCACCAGTGACGTAGTTACGTGAACCTGTCAATCCAGCTGTTTCTTCTCTGCGACCGAGAAGGAGAAACAGTTCATTTTGCTTTGTTATAAATTAACAAACTGCAAGGGTCGCGAGTTCGAACCCTGTCATGATCACATTTTTTTTCTTCTCTTTATTTACGCAGTAAACAGTGAAGTGTATCAAGATTCGAAAGTAGATTTTGATATTTCGGTTTATTTTGGCCGTCGATGTATAATATGTAATTTCGAAAACCGCCAACGTTCAATTCAATAAGAAACATTCAGATGTAAAAACATATGGTGCTAATGGGAAACCTACATTTCTGCGCTTTTAGAGGTTACATAGAGAAGGAAAAATTATACATTTATTTCAAATTTCTCTGATTTTCACAGGGGCACGTGGCAAAGTGACTTTTTTTTTTCAAAACGTGTCAAAAGTCTGTGGATAAGTCACACACACTTCAATTATATTGGTGACGGGACTTACAGTTGCAAGTGAGATCTGAACCACTATGTGCCGTCATCTGCTATCGAACCCAGAGCCACTCTATTACAAGGGGACTAATTTACAACACAACGTACGAAAGTCTCTCGTGTCACGAAATTTATCAATTTCTAATTTAGCCAACGATTAAGCTGGAGAACTATAAAATTAACTGTCCAAACAAAAATAAATTAATCATTTTCCAACATAAAAATCAAATAATCCACATTCCTAGATAAAAAAGAGACAGGCAAACTTTCCATCATGTTTATGAATTATATAGTCGACGAATATAGTGCTTTCTTTTTATACAAACACTACTAGAAAGAAATTTTGGTCGATAATTTTAGTTAAAAGTAGTTTATTTTAATTCTTAGTAATAACTTCTGCAACCTGCAACAGCTAATCATCCAAAATACATAATTTACAGCTCTATTCTAAGTGCCATATGAGTGATGTTTAGGTAAATAATTGTAGTTACTGATTAATAACATCTACAATCTGCGCATGTCTTGACTTTACAATTTGGACCAGGCTTTTTTCTTTCCCATCTGAAAATTACTCTTAAGGTGCGAGCATTCATCGAGTGGGTCACTTGTAAATATCTGAAGGGCGGATTAAAGGGGGGCGGAGGTGGCGATCGCCCCCTGCGAGACCCTTTAGGGGGCATCATGGGCAACTTCCACTGAGGACGAATTTTATTTTTTCATACATTGATAAATATTTTACAGAATTGGAAAGAAATATAGCACACATAGTGTCAATTAAGAAACACACAAGAGCGGCAGTCAACTACCCGAGGATTTTAAAGGGGAAGGGCGACAGATCCTCAAGGGTCTTATTTCATTTCTACAACAATTTAAAATGCAATAAAGCAAATATTGTGGCATTTTACAAAGAACCACAGTTATGGGAAAACAGGAAGCTTAATGGTGAGTGCAACGAGATACTAAAATAGCGGCGGAGAAAGTTAGGGGGCCACGAAAGATAGGGGGCGACGAATGGTAAGGGGGGCGATGAAACATAGAAGGCGGCAAAAGAAAGGGGGCGACGAATGATGAAGGTTGATGAAAGATAGGAGGCGACGAAAGATAAGGGGACGACGAAACATGATGACAACGAATTATGAAGGACGTTGAAAGATAGGAGACGAACGAAGTGGGCAATGAAATAGGAGATAATGAAAGATAAGGGCGACGAAATGTAGGGTGTGAATAATGATAAGGAGTCGAGAGGGGGAAAAATGTTAGGAAGTAATTAATATAAGGGGCGGCGAAAGAAAGGGGGCAGCAGAAAATTAGAGGGCGACAAAATATATGAGGTGACGAGAGACGAGACAGGGAGCGAGCAAAGATGAGGATGTCGAAGTATGAAGCTGCGAAAGATAGGAGGCAATGACTGACTGGGGTGAACAAAGATAAGGATGCCGATGGATTTGGAGGGGGGGCGACGAAAGATACTTAAGGTGAAGGACTAGTATAATATTACTAGGGTATAACAAAGGATTCGTGAGGTGACCGCTCCTTCCCAGAGGATCTAGAATGTATTTCCACCACTTCTACAGCCTCACTCATTTTATTCATTCGCAATAAATGTGGAAAGGCCATAGCCAGGGAGTGAGAGCAGCGGACTCTTTGACATATATCCCAGCGCCACTTGAGCAACGATGAAAAAAAAAGAAATAGGTAAACTACAACTATGAATCTTATTAGCTTGCTGCAAGAGCGATTTAAAGTTTTGAGGGTGTGATCATTCTTCTCCTGCGCCCCTCACAAGGGCTTCATTTTTATTATTTTTAGTTATTTATAAATTTACAAAAGCTATAATGAAATACATCAAACATTGTGGCATTTTATGACATACCCCAAGAGCTAAAAATTAGCAACCATGGGAGGTAACACAGCAGTGCTTTTCTTGCCTGTTGGGACAAGACACAGGTTAAGCTGCTCCACTCTGACATCGTTCCTGTTCCAGTCACATCTGTTGTAATGAAAAATCAATTTATTGAGATGTTTTAGAAATCTGTTATAATCTTTATTTTATTGAACTTAGAATGACTAGTGTGTTCAACAAACGTTGTAGCATTTTATACAGCGCTCTAAAAGCAGGAAGTGCAAGCGATGCTTCAAGGTCTGGGGCCAAGCGCCCCCATCCAACTTTTTTCTTATCTTTTTAACTTAAGGCCGAATCACACGGAACTGGATATCCAGTTACTTGGCGCTGAACTGGCTACCTGCCCGGATGTGATGGCAGCCTGGCTGGCTGCTTGAATGGTTTGGAGGAATAGGACATGTTTAATTGCTACTGGCTTTCCTGGGCTGGATTCTGTGGAACAGCCAATCAGAGCAAAGTTTGTCCATGTGAAGATAATATGTTAGTTTGCTAAGGGGAGTTTCTCGTCTGTTGTTTCAGTGTTGGCTGTTTTTGTTAGTTTGTAGATTTTAAACAAAATAGGAAAGAGATGACGTGCAGTGCATTCGTGTTCAGTTCATTAATATTTAGGTATTTGCAAGGGGTCCCGGGTTCGATACCCGTTGGAGGCACATGACACAGTGGTTCGGATCCCACTCAACTGTAGGTCCAGTCCCGATTAGCCTTACTGTGCATAAAGGACTTAAAACAACAATTAGGTATTTATGCAAAGCGATGAGATGTGTACGTGACAAATATGATTAGTGGAAAATGAAAATCCTTATTATTGCAAGTGTATGAAATTAAATATTTGAATTTTTTAAAATTTGTTAATGAATCCTGCGAATCTCACGTATGAATATGTTAATTAAAAAGCTTGTTCGGTACGCATTGATTTCCATATTTTTCGAGCCAATCTCTAGTCCATACATTTCTTTTTTAATTTTTAATAAAAGCACAAAGCATTAATTCTCCTACAACATCTTTCAAATTGCTCGTCCATCTTTACAGATTGTCTGCTCTGCGCAATGTCTTATGGGAACAAAAGTCCATCGACAAGTACGGTGACAAGTATCGTGTGAGGCGAAAACTAGCAAATGGGTAGCCAGTCCAGCGCCAACTAGGGCATTCCTACTGAATATTCCTTTCTATTGTTGTGCTACAGTTAAATAAAGATGAAATTGGAGAAAATGATAATATACCACTTATCAAGTGACGAGGCCAAAGGATACGATTGCAGGCTTTTAACAAAATCATTTCTCTCTGCTTTGGTGCTCCTTGATTTACCAGAAGACGAACTTTAAAAGTGTACTAGCGACGTTACTTATAATCTCGTAAAGGGGGGGGGGGGCAAAATCATCTCTGGGCCACCAACGTTTTAGTTATAACAATGATTTTATGACATACATGGTAGGACCGTAGTTTGGGACAGAAGTATGCTAGGCGCCGAAAGTTCGGGGGAGTGGGGGCGTCGCAATGGGTGTCCGCCCCTTCCGAGAGAACGGCTTTTATCCGCCACTGAAATATCTATCTATGTATAAAACGAGGAGAGTACCACTTGAATGACGGAACATCTTAAAATACATCTGTCCTCACAACTTACTCATTTAATTTCAGCGGTTTTCATCTTGAGAATATTAACGGTGTGTTTTATCACACAACAATTTTCAATTTTAGCACTTATTGTAAATATCGAGGCTTAGCAGCAACTAAAAAATCTCAATTTCAAGTAGTCTCGAGTAACAGTCACGTTCTCTGAACGAGCAATAGTTTCAATATTTTCTTATTGGCACGCAAAAAAATAACAAATTTTAAGGCTGCAATTGGTGTGACGAGAATAAAATACATTATGTAGCACCCATTTGGTAAGAAAAAATATTTTGGAGACACGGGGATTCGAATCTAGGATTTCAGCTTGGAAAGCTGGCCTTTAACCGACATGACCACAAGCCATGGTGAAAAAACGAAGCTATTCGAGTAATTTATCCATAAGATTGCATGTTTTCCTTCCCAGCTCGAAACTTTTGATGTCGCTTCTCGCTAATTACATTAATTTGAAAGCAATACGCTTCATCAGATAGGTTTCATATACTGTACACATTGCTGACAAGATACTAGTTAAGCTTGTGCATGAAAATTAATGAAGACGTTGGCAAGTCGTGCTTTTGTGGAAGGTTAGTGTTCCCAAACCTAAATGATTACCGTTCTCTACTTCCCGTCAATATAGCGGATTCTGCTATTGTGAATCTCATTTACCAATGGTACATAAATTATATTATTTTAAACTATTTACTTCAAAATGAAGAGTCGTTATTCTGGAATCTACGGAGACATTCATTCATTCGGTAAGAATTTTACGAGAGTCGCAATTCTATTATTGTGCTCCATTACGAAACCAACGTGCAGGTGTAAAAAAAAAAAGTAAAGACCGACAATTTTTATTTTACAAAAAATCAATTTACTGTAAAAGTTAAATGAGAGGACAACCATTGACTTATTTTTAATAGCCTGGATGAATGATGTGTGGGGGTTGGGGGGACCTCCTATCATGTGCCCCCTTTAGGATTTCTATATTTTCTCCCATCGCTTATTCAGTGCCAACTTTGCGATTCTGTTTGCCAAACTGTATGGGGAAGGAGTTTATTTATTCTTCAAACCTACTCCTGGACTAGGATAACACTATTTCCGGAAGATTTTTTTGCATCATTTTCAGGAATTGCAACAGCACTATTTCTGTCTCGCTTATTCTTATTGCGTTTTTTTTACTTTTCGTTATTTAGTGTTGCTTTTCTTCCATTTTCGGCTACTCGCGACGATGAAGAGAGACTCAAAAAGAACACCCATGCTCAGGCCAAAATCGAACGTGGGGTTCTCGCATTCTCACGAATTGTGATAACTACTTCGTCACGAACGCCAAAAAAGAGTTTCTTTTTAAAATAAATTTCAGGAATATTTCACATTAACATTACTTTGATTGCAGACATGGAAATTCCAGTTCATTAATATTTACGCTGCAATCTTTTGGTTAGTACTTTTCTTTGAGTCTGAGACACCCAAAATTCCCTGCATATGGTTAAATTGATTGATAGTAAGCAACACTACTGCATTCCGAACACTTACTTCGGCTGTACTTCCGGCCACGAAGCTGGACTTCAACTCAAACGAGTGTACCACTTTTTTTTAACAGAAGTGTACGATCCCCGCGTTCCAAAGGCTGGAAGGCTACGAACGGAAACGCGTACACACTAGAAGGGAACGAAAATAGCGAACGACAGTTTGCTGTATAACACGTTGCTATGCTGTTGCTCAGCGGGTGCGGCATCTTTTCTCATAATTCACTGGCACTACAACTACTATTATCTTCTGTCACTTTCTTTTTTTTCTCGTTTTGTTTATGCTGAGTTTGCTTATGGACTCAGCTTTAACTGAGGTATGACGAAATATATATTTTCGCTACCGCTTTATCTCAAGTTTCTTTCCACGTAGTACACCATGGACTGCCTTTTGTAGACTAACGAGGCTGTTCCGTCTGGACCCACAGCCAATATAATACTCCGTGGGCCTTATATTGTGCCGGCCATATGTATTTGTCCCTATTCATCTTTATCACCATACATCCCCAACGTCGCGGTTAGCCAAAAGTGGCAAAATTCGGCGTTAGATAACATGAACCAATCATAGTCCAGGGGCATATGTCAGTATTTCTATAGTCCGTGGGTTTTTGAATGAAGGGAATATATGACTACCGGGAATACGTTGCTAGTGTGCAGGCGCGTGCCCAGGATTTTCGTAAGGGGGGGGGGGTTATGAATCCAACACATTTTCCAGTTCACAGGTCAAATTTCTTGTAATAAATTTGATAATTAGAGCCCGGAAGTTTGGCAAAATGCCTCTTTTTATCTACTGCATATATTGATATTTTTTTTTTCCGGATATACGTTTCTTATGTTGTTTCGAATGTTTTAGAAGCCTTTTCATTTTGCCTATTTTGCCTATTTGGGACCTCACTGCCTATTTTTTTAATTATAATGCCTTTTTTTGCCTTTTTCAATTAAATTTGACATTTTTTAAAAAAAAAATGTGTATATAAATTATTTTTCTCCCAAAAAACGTTGTTGGCATTTATTTTTCTTCCGTTTATTATGTGAATAATTTTCGCCTTATTTAAGTAATATTGAACTCACTCATGTTTCAACATTGCTGAAGGAGAAAAGTGTGAGAAAAAAGTATTTCATGCTGAGTTAGGATATTGCCTTTTGGTTAACATTTCCTTGTGCATGATTGACTGCTGAAGTGGACAGGTTGATTTCGAACACAAAGAAGATATTCCTGAAATCTCCCTCTCGAACCCGAAAATTTGAGGAAGTTGCGCCTGAGCTTAGTTTACCTCCGCAACCAGTCTTGACGAGATGGGGAACCTGGATATCAGCAGCTATATATTATGCTAACAACCTTGAAAAAATCAGTCAGGTGATCGATGCTCTTCCAGAAAATGAAGCGGCTTCAATTCGTGAAGTGAAAAATCTCCTGTGCTATTCAAGTTTATATTTGCACATTATGGTGCATTGCCAGAGACAATTACAGTTATAACATCCATGAAAATCTACGAGGAATCTATGCAGCAGATGATGGAAGTGCCAGGAGAACAGGGGTCAGCTGTTGCGGAAAAGTGCAAACGAGTAGTGAGTGCAAATGAGGACTTGAAACAACTGAAAACAATTTGTGATATTCTAAAAGGTGAAAATGCTGTTACCGAAATGAGTCCAGCTACATTAGTTTGTTTTATGTATGCTCCAATAACTTCTGTGGATGTAGAAAGATCATTTTCTACTATGAAAAACATTCTCTCTGACAGACGACTTTCAATGAATGTTGAGAACTTTAAAAAAACACCTTGTAGTTATGTGCAATCAAGACGGAGAAAATTGAAATGCTCTTCCCAATGTAGATTTTAATATTTTGCCAGAAATTATAGATAAAAGTAAGCGACTTCCAAATGTGCCTTTTTTCGGTTCATTTTGCCTTTTTTCATTTTTAGTGCCTATTTTCCACATTATAAATGCCTTTTTGCCTGCCTATTTTAACGAAAATAAATGCCTGAACTTCCGGGCTCTATTGATAATTAATATAATTGGGTTTTACCCCAATTAACACAATCAATGTATTTGCTATGGATCCTTCATGTTTTTATTTTTTAAGTCACACTTGTGATAAGATCATATAAAAGCACCTGCTTGAATATTTTCAATTATTAATATTTTATATTTAATTGCTCAAATATAATTGTTAAACAAAAAATATATACACTCAACATTGTAACAACATTAAAGAGATTAAGACTACTTGATGTCTTAAAGACAGTAATAAATAAGGTACCACAGTTCAACAATATAAATTCTGAAATTTAGGCATCGAGGTATCTGTGCGTGTTCTGACAATATGTCGTCACAAGTAACTTTTATATCCCGGTGAATGTTCAGAGCAGCTAACCCATTTAATCTTTCTTCGCAAATGGTATTTCGAAGATAGGTCTTCAACCGCCTCAAAGTTGAGAATGATTTCTCATTTGATGTTACCGGGATTGTACATAATATGCGCAAACGTGTGTTTACCCAGGGAAATATTACTTCACTGCACATACCAATTGCTTCAAGAGCATTTACTGGACGTCTTTGCATTGCTGCAAGATGACGATACCACAGTTTCATTTCAGCGGGAGCGTCGTCGCCTTGTAATCAAGGTGTCCCGGGTTCGATACCCGGTGGAGGCTCATAGTGGTTCGGATCTCACTTTAAACTTTAGGTCCAGTCCCGATTAGCCTTACTGTGCATAAAGTGGACTTAAAACATCAATTCAATCAACATTGTACTTGTTGTGGAGATGATTTTGCTAAATATTGTGTACATTTTTGGCATTGTATTATTATATTATTGGTCAAAACATTTGTTTGACAATTGAGAAACAAATACGGACCCCTTCAGTAATTAACAATTTCTACTACAGTGTCATTAATATGTCATATTCATTTTCATATTAGGTCCATGGAGAGGAATTTTGTATGTTTTTAACGTTATGGAACTGCGAAACCAACTGTTGAATGCCACTCCCCGCCCCCCCCCCCCCCTCCGAAGCCCAGTACCGCACCGCAGGATCTGTTACTGAGCCAGACAAAATCTTGCCAGACAGTGCTCCAAATGGAAATTCCTAGCCGAAAAGGGAGGGGAGGGAGGGGATGTTTGATCGATTTTGGAGGAGGGGGTACATCCTTGTATGGATCAACATGGAGACAATACAGTAGGTGGAGGATGCTCAATATGCAAATTATTCTAATTGGGGATATGCTTTGTGAAACTTTCTTAACTGGAGGCAGCATCCCCTACTTCGACCACTGATGCCAGAAAAGGTGCTTTCAGAAAATGAATTTATTACTACACACACATATTACTTATTGTATTTGTTGGGTTTGTACAAGAGAAATATTCAGAAGATTTGTAAGGAATATTTACAGTTCATAGGATGCCTACCTAGTCTATCCCGTGTCGTAATACAAATTTTATCACTTTCCTACAAAATAATAAAACTGTCCATGGCAACCGTGATTTTATAATGTGGTTGCATACATATATAGTAGCACCAAGCTTTCTGGGACCTCGGAAAATACGTGAACCACAGGCTTCCCCGTGGCTTTAACTAGCGACACTAGTGCCACTGCTCCGACTCCAGGGTTTCAAATGCCTTGGTGGATCTATAGGATAGGTAATATCGTTTTTCGAGGGTTCGTGAACAAAACAAAAAGTAAATGATTTTAAAGTCCATTTTATATTCAGATACGTTAATCGGGACTGGACTTAAAGTTTAAATCGGGATACGTACCACTGTGCAATGCACCTTCACAGGGAATCAAACCCAGGACCTCTTTGATTACACCACCATCGGTGAGTCCCCTGAAATCATTGAGGAAACTTGTTAATCTTCATGTTCTCTCGTCCTGTGAAAGTTTATAGGTGATATAGGGTGACATCCTACACACGTCTTCCAGACATACACACGCGGACACCCCCCTCCCCTGCACACACACGTTTGTATGCTTACAGCACATGATGTGCCCTCCCAGAAAAACAATTCTAAATCCGCCTATGGATATATCTGCTATCAAGTAATGAACGTCACTTAACTCGACAGTTCCTTGACATAATTTTGCAACAAGGTTTCCAATATCTTCTGTTATGCCTTCTTGTTGAATATCAGTCTGAAATTTCGCACGTTTCAGTCTCGCAATTCGGATGGAATTCCTCTGAACTTAAATCGACCTTTTCTGACGCTCTATTTGTGGAAGGTGAAGCTTCAACTTCCATTTTTTGTTTATTTTGGAAATAATCTAATAATGTATTTCTCCTCTTTTCTCTATCCATCTTTAGTTCGACGTCAAAAATCTATTGCACACGCAGAAACGTAACACACAACACGACCACTTCGACTTGCTACCTTGCAGACTGCAACTCGCTACAACCCCAGTGAACACCAGGACTTGGGACAAAGATACCGGGCGAGTGTTTGGGGTTCCGGGGAAGTCGAATGTCTGAACCATGCATCCAGCTTGGTCCAGCTCAAATTACGTCACCAGTGTTGACAGCAACCAGTAGTGTCAGTGTCAGTAGTGTTGGCAACTGCTAAATTATTTACGCAGAAATTCAAGTGAGATCTTTCACAAATGTTACAAGAAAATTCAATAAACTGAAGGCTGGAAATTGGTTGAGAAAAAATATCTAATTTGTAAAGAGCACAAGAGTAAATCGTATAATATTTTGGCATATTAATTGTTTTTATTTCGTTTGTGAAACTGAGTGGGCCAGTTGGGCTATATAACGCATCCCTCACCTCCTCCCTTCCTTCCGGAATGCTATTGTACAAAACATCGCTTGCATCCTTCGTAAAACCATGCTTCGCTACTGCCTGCAACAATTATTATTATAATTATTGATATTTTGAAATAAATATGCATCCAGGTGCGAGATAAGATTTTGACTTACTTTGTCTACTAATTGTAGTGATTCAAATCTCACAGAATTTTGCTCTGCTCGCGTAAATGGTATAAGAAGGGAAAAGAAAGAAAAGGGAAGTTAGCAGCACTGTCGTAACAAGAAAGGGAGGGTCATCGTGGCTGAAAGAAAGGGGAGGAGGGATTCCTTCAATTCGCATTCCAAGAGTTACGGCTCTTTTCTTGACCATACTGAGAAGGAAATTCTCCTTCCTTTTCAGTGACTAAGGAATGAATGCCTGTGCATTGCTGTCACTCAACTCCAATATTATCAAAAGTAATTGAAGAAGCAAATACATTTCTCATTGCCAAATGTAAACATTTTACAATATTGGCGATTTGGTACTCAGACACATTTATGAAATAAAATTTATTTCACTGACGAAACCAATGGGGGGGGGTTAACCCCCCACTCCACCCCCTTGGTACGCCACTGCTAGTGTGGTACACAATAACGTACTACCAGGTGTTTTGCCCGCAATTGTGGCACAAGGCCTGTGTGACGTCATAAATCCAAGATGGCTACCGCTTCATGCACTAACTAAGAAATTCCATCTTAACTTCTTTAATAGTGGTTTTGGAAAAACATTATTCATACGTGTTTTGTTCAGAATTGAAAAAGGAACAAAATCAATTCTTACAATTTTTTTCTTATCTTTCACTGTTATGGAGATATATCTAGTGAAACTATTTCGTGCCCTTTTCTGCAAGGATTCTATGCATATTTTACACTTTACTTGACATTCTGGCATATTCGTTTTGCAAACTGAATCTGAACTGATATGTGAAAGAGCACGATCCTCCGTTCGTTCAGGGTTCAATTTCGATGATGCTGACTCCACTGTAAGAGGGCCCTTCTGCGCACTGGATCAAGCGGGACACACACAGACCAGCTGTCCTGAGTCTCCAGTACACAGTTTGGCGAGAGAAACTCTAACCCTTGAGGTGGCTGCAAGCTTTGAGGACAGTTGTCTTGCAGGCATCGTCCGGTTTCATCGTGCAGTTAAAGCCAGATATTGGCCTTGTGGCGTGGCTAGTCGTTGACAACCTTGTTCTGGCCTACCATGAACATCTACTGTGTCTTGGAACCGTTGCCAAAGCCTGGAAATGATTGTGGCACAGTCAACACTGCCGTGACTTCAGTCTGTGTTTGACCTGCTTCCAAACGTCCGATGATTCTTCGCTGACGTCCGTGTGCCATGTTCTTACTGTACATTGAATACTTTACCAAGAGATTGTCCTCAGTTCACAATGAGCGTTCGATACAGAATGAAGCACTCTTGTTCTGATACGTTGTTTTGTTTACCTTTCAATCACGGACCTATTTGACACTATTCTGTTTCCAGCTTTAAAACGAAGTAGGTGTGGCCAACAAGTTACCGAAATTTGTATTAATGCGCGCGGTGCCCACTTTCTATTCGCCAGCACTTGCCCCTCCCTCCCAGCGCACGTGTTAGCTTTGGTGTCAGTATTTTCCACAACGTTTCGAAACTAGAGTGACTTTTAAAAATGTGCAAATATTAGTTTTTAAAATGAACACTGTTGTAAATACGAGAGATGAAGAAAATATAATAAAATAGAGGTAAACACTTACCAACGATGTGAGTTCTCGTCAATGGTAATATACCATGTAAGAAGAATTCACACAGCTGGCCGTTGTAGCGGAGTGGTTATCACTGTGCGCTACGACGCCAGGAGTCCTGAGTTTGAATCTTGGCCTGGGCATGGATGTTTTTTTGTGAGTGTTATTTCATCAATTTCACCATATCATCACTCATCCTCATCCTTGCGATTAGCCAAGTGTGGCAGAAATGCGAAGTAAAATAAACCAAATGAATCATGCAATAATTTAACCAGCGTAGACAAACTCATATCCATGAAGAAAAAAAAACATCCACTTTCCTGCTGACGGCAGCAAGTCCAAAATCGGCTAAAATGTGCCATCCGCGTTTTTGTTCGGCTGAATTTCCTGGCGGACCGCATAAATACTTGTTTTTAAGACACCTGTTCAGAAGTGAACGATTCAACACAATACTCTGGATTCACCGCAATTTTGGTATCGCCACTTGTTCAAGGTTTCAAATGTAGATGTTTTGTAACACTTGCTGTTCAAGCCGCATCAACATTCAATGATACTTACAACCTATAAACACTACGCAAAATCTCGAGATAGAGAACCACCACACGGCAACCGAGAGGAGGGCAGGTTTTGCAGGGTCGAGGGGAGAAAAGCTATAAATAGCCGTGTGCTTGAGGGTAACAGTGTTTCGGAAGATTCTTGACCACGGGAAGTAGTGTCTCCAAGTATGTTATTTTTTCCCTTATGAATTAGATACAAGAAATGTGAAGTGCTTATTACGTACACCCGTGTTGGAACATTAATAAAACGTTGTATTTGCGAAGTTGGCTATATAGCAATTAGATACGATAACAGCTTTGGAATATTACCGAATTGTAACGATGTTTCTATAAAGGTCGGGTAGCAACACTGAATGGCAAGGTTTGCCCATCTGTAACGCCAAAAGCTTGTGTCCCCGCCCTCTATAAATTCCTTCTTGGAAGCAGTTGCCAGTGTATGCATCTGGCATTTTTCTTTGACAAGCTGGGGGAATTCGGGTTCCTGAAATCTGAGCATGTTTTATGTGGGAAGTAAAGGAAAGGAAGCGTAGGTGGATAATTTAATAAATGCTAAAGTAACATTCCGTACGATTTTAAGCATCACTGGTTGTATTTGCACCAAGCACTTTGGCTTTCTCAAAGGTTTCGCTACAATCTTTTGCAGTGTGTTGATTTTACCATTCTAGATAAAACGCATGAAGTTGAAAGTAGTGTGTGCGTGTTTGTGGTATATACATCAACACGTGTGTAATCTAGAGATTCCCATGTCAGTCACGGTCAGTCTAAATCATGTTTTCTAATTCTGTCTAGTCCGGTGTTTCAAGATTGTAGACTTTACTTAATATTGCGAATTTGCAACACTGCACAACACAGAGTGACGGACAAGTAGCGGGAATTTCGTTAATTTGAATGAGTAAATGTCACCGTAGGTGCTTTACTAAAGAATGGTTATGGATTCATAAGCAAGGATAAGGCTAGTAAATGCTTTCACCGGCATCCAATGCTCTATTACTCTAGTTTCAAGACGCCATTGAATGGACTATCTACCAGGGTGCAAAAGGTCTGCGGAGGGACTACTGCCAGAATCCACCAATAGGGCTGCACTGGCTTTCTCCAGAACACGTGCTTTTGTTTACATCCACTTCGTAGTGGAAAAAAATGGACTTTAGTAGCACTGTTGCCTATGCGCGTAAGGTAAGTTACACTCTTGATGATTATGTATGGTGATCGTGCAGGTCTCCCCCTTCCATTTTTCTACGTTTTGGACACTACCGTATTATGGTAAAGGAGTAATGACGTCGCTTGTGACTTCCTCATTCAACATTCTCTGGAGCTCTAGGCAGTGTCAATATGACAGGAGTGATCTTCTTGTCATCCTCATTTTCTCTTTTCCCATCAATAGCCTATTGAGATGGGTAGATTTTGATGATCCTTTTCTGCTTTTATTTGACTCCAATACTTGAAAATAACTCCTGATAAAAAGCGTGATGGGAACTTTGGTTGGAGCAAGACGTGAGCCTTGAACATCCCTTTTCGGAAACAGATACCATCGTAATGTGCCGAAATATTTGATTTTGGTGTCATGCAAAATCCTGTCATCATATTCGGGGTGTAAGAGACACCCAAATATCAACCTCACTTCCACGAAGTACACCCTGGACTGCATTTTGCAGACTAGCATTGCTCTGACGTCTAGGGCCTCATCGATGCCAGAGTGGTATCGTCGTAGCCTTGTAATCAAGGGGTCACGAGTTCATTACCCGTTGGAGGCACATATAGCGATTCAGATCCCACTTTAAATTGTAGGTCCAGTCCCAATTAGCCTTACTGTGCATAAAGTGGACTTAAATAAAACACCAACTCAATCAATCAATGCTCTGGCGTCTGGACCCATGGGACTTGAGTTGTGTGCTGCCCATATGTGTTTGTGATTGTCCTTTCATCTATTTCATCTTTTAATTCATTTTCATCTTTGAAATTAACCAAAAGTAGCAGAAACGAGAAGTAAAATAAATCAACTCATTCTTTCATTCCGTCATCTTGTTCATCGAATCGAGGAGACTCAAGATTTGCAAGAGATTCAAGCACATCATCTTCTGCGCCATCAAATGCGTTCAACAACCACTCTTTGCCTTCTTTGCAAGTACAAACACAAACTGGGGTACCATTATTAGATAGTGTGAACGCTGCCGCCAAAGTGACCCTCACACCTTTCACTAGGAGGAGTTACTTCCAAGTATTGGAGTGAAATTGATTGATTGATTGAATTATAAGTTTTGGTTGCGTCGGCACTTAAGGCCATTTTGCAACCTTAGGAGTGGAGTGAAATAAAAGCAGAAAAACATCCAAATCTACCCAACCCAATAGGCTGTTGAATGGAGAAGGAAGAAAATGAGGATGACAAAAAATCATTGTCATATTCATATTACCTAGAACTTCAGAGTAGATTACAGTTGACATGTGGAACTGTTCATGCATATGCTGGGATCAGTCCCTGCGACGTACTGAACTGACTCATTGTAGTGCAGATGAAGAAACGAGTGAAAACAATTACTTACATGACACACACTCAGATAAGAGTGACGAGGAATTTGAATAAAGTTACATGATGACATGATAATTCCCAAATTATTACAACCACTCTCAATCTTGATGACAGGTGAGCTGCTTAAATTTCAAGAGACAATGCGGAATTCACAGGCGATGTTATTACTCCTTTACTGTAATATTTATAATAATAGTAATGATAACGATAATAATAATAATTAATATTTTTCACTTGTTACTTATTAACAGAAAATGCCTCTGGAAAAATCTGATAAACGAACTCTAAGTCAGGTTATGGACAGTATTTCATGTACAGAACCTTCAAGGCGGCCATCTTGGATTTGAAAAGTCATGTATGGTCTCTGACACATTATACAGCAAGACACATGGAATACATGATTGCATGCCTCCAAGTGAAATCATCCATGTATATACAAGGTAACCAAAAAAAAAGTTCTTGCCGTTCTAGAGCAGTGATGAACAAAGAGCAATACAGTGGACAGTACGTTCCTTTAGGTTTCGAAGTAATCTCCATCAGCATCCAACACCTTTTGCCAATGTTCCTGCAGCTGCACAATACCCTGGTGATAAAACTCGGCGGGCTTGGATGCAAAGAAGTCCGTGAGTCCGTTCCGCAGGTCTCCCTAATTTGCGAAGGATCTCCCACGGAGGTGGTTGTCGAGGGAATGAAACAGGTGTTAATCTGTTGGTGCAAGGTCCAGTGTATAAGGTGGATGGCACAATGTCTCCCAGCCAAGTTGCTGAAGGGTCTCCCGGGTCCTCTTTGCCACATGTGGCTTGGCATTGCCGTGCAGGAACAGCACACCCTTGCGATTCTCCTTCTGCCGCAATGCACGGTGCACCCTTTGCAACTGCTTAGAGTAGAGGTCAGCAGTGATGGTCTGACCAGGTGGAAGAAGCTCGTAATGCACCACTTGCCGACAATTCCACCATACAGAAAGCATAACCTTTCGTGGGTGCAGAGGTGGTCTTGAGGTGTGAGGAACAGGGTCACGTTGCGATAACCAATGTCTGGTACGCTTGGGAGTGTCATAGAGGACCCACTTTTCGTCACCAGTGAGCAAGCGATCAAATATTGGTGTGTTCAGGTGCCGAGTGAACAAGGACAAACAGAGGCAGCCATCTTGGGTGTATGATGATGTCTCACAGACATTACGCCACAATACTAGGCATGAACAACATATCACAGGCAGTAATTTTCCCCCTTTATATGCCAGAATGTCAAGTAAAGTGTAAAATATGCATAGAATCCTTGCAGAAAAGGGCACGAAATAGTTTCACTAGATATAGTATCTCAATAACAATGTGAGATTTGAAAAAACTGTAAGTCAATTTTGTTCCTTTTGCAATTTTGAACAAAATATGTATCTATACAAAATTTTCCAAAAGCACTGTTAAAGGAGTTATGATGGATTTTCTTAGTTAGTGCATGGAGCGGTAGCCATCTTGGATTTATGACGTCACACAGGCCTTCTGCCACAATTGCGGGCAAAATACCTGGTAATACGTTATTGTGTACCACAATAACAACATATTACCGGTAGTCATATATTCCCTTCATCCAAAAACCCTTTGCCGCCGCTTTACAGTCAGTGCCGAAAGTAGGATTTGTTCAGCAAAAGAAATAAATCTACACTTCGAGACGAAACGCTCACCGTTCTGCAAATAAACCAGATTGCACACCATCTAATGATGCAACAAGTATACATGAAGGGAATGTTGTGTGTGGTGTTTTCGAGACTTATAGGCCGAGACGGATGTTTGTAACCGAGAACGGCACTTACATTTACACCTAGATACTGCGAACTATTCAGGCCTCATCTTACAGGATACTGTCAATTCTCGTCTCCTTAACATTCCTAACATTCTCGTACATATCACAATGATTGGCCAATGTATTAAGCCTTGTATTTGTTGGAATATCCTTTTTTCGGGTCTTTATTATTGTACCTTCCAGTATGTGTCCAGAAATTAATAACAAAGTGCTGTTTTGAACCACCTACATCTTTCTCTCTCTCTCTCTCTCTCTCTCTCTCTCTCTCTCTCTCTCTCCCCTCTCTCTCCCCCCCATGCTTAAAAGTGATCTCTGAAATTGACACAGCGACCTAAATGGGACGAAATATTCCGAATCTGAAGCATTAGAATTTCAGATTTCAAATTATCTGTAACAGCTTTTTTTCCTTAGTCATAAACAAAATTATTGTAATTTTAATTACTCCATATTTTTTTTCGCGCAGGTATTTTCTCGCAGATATATATTCCCGATTCACAGAACGGCTTCAATAAAATTGTTAAATTTGTGTCTTCTGACACGAGATAATGTCTTGCGCATTCTGTTCGCTAAGTAGGTCTGGTCTGTAAACTACTTATTTATACTTGCCATTATTCGTTACGTGAATACTTCACAATAAATATGAAACATTTTCAAATTATTCTCTGAACTAACCACGTTGTAAACACACAAACGAAAAAAAACTATTCTGGAGTCCGTTACCACATTTTTGGTATGAGACTGCTATGTTACGAGTAAGCCATACAATATTTCATTTAGAACAATATTAATACAAATAATGGAGGTGTAAGGGGTGACCTTTTGAGAAGGCACCCAAATGTCAACTTCACTTAACCTCACTTCCACGAAGTACACCTCGGTAACTGCAGTGTTGCAGGCAAACCAGGCTCTGGCGACTGGACCTATGGCGAGTACAATAATTTGTAGGGCTGTGTGTTGTCCTGTGTTTTGTCTTTGTATGTGCTGATTCTTCCTTTACAGCCTCAACTTTTTAACTAGGTAAAGAGCTCTTAAGAGAGAGAGAGAGGCTACGGCAAGGGGTACAATGTAACGGATGCAGAATAGCCTAAGTGCTGACGTGCCCGTAATTTTAATACAGTTGAACCTTGATAACTCGAACCTCAACAACTCGAATAAAACCTTGATAAGACGAATTTTTGTACAGTTTATGGGATGCCGTTTGAGCTCAATAACTCGAAGGTAGACTATGGAAGACCTCTGAGTCGAAGTTAAATTCTAATCACCTCTATAACTCTTAAGTTTTAGTCCCACGGACCTCAATAAGTCGAAATGTAGTAAACTTTAGACCTCTAACTCGAAGTCGGCGATTTTGTTCCTCCATAACTCGAACCTTGTTAAGTCGAAATCTTTGATACCTCGAATTTTCCCCCCTCAAGTTCGACTTATCAAGGTTATCACTCAATAAATCAATAATAAAATAATGGCTTAATGCCCTATCAATTCGTTAAACATCAGTTTATTCGCCCTAGTCTGTATCTATCAACACGACTTTCCTTGCATGAGGGGCCTCCCCTATGGTCTAATGGTAACGTCGTCGCCTTGTAATCAAGTGGTCCAGGATTCGAATCCCGGTGGAAGCACGTTCCCACTCTAAACTGTAGGTCAAGTCCCGATTAGCCTATATATGCATAAAGTAGTCTCAAACGAAATCTCACTTCTTTCTCGAGTTTTTTTATCATACGATATTAACACCCCACCACCACACCGGGGAGGATCAAGAATTTTCTGTCAGGGTGTTTCCCCTTTGACATGTTCAAATTATTATAAAAAACTTGAGAAACTATAAATATTTTAATTTAACCGTATCCACTCGACTCAGGCGAAAAACCGTACAGAGTTTGAAAGACTCAAAAACTTATCTGCAGTGTGTGACCACTTCAGATCCTTGAACCCGGAAAATGATTACCTTAGGACTACCCTCCCTTCCTCCTATTTTTAAAGTCCTTTCTTTCGAGTACTACAGGAGAGTAGTATAAATGTAGAATAAATGTTGGAATTATTTTTGTTCTTTCCACCGCATCTTCTTTCTGTGGCCGACTGAAAAGCAACAAGTAATCAGAATGTATGTAATTCACAGAGGCAGTCCATTGAAATATATGAATTTTTAGAGGAAATATTAGCAGTTAATTGACATCTACTTGTTAAAAATGTCCATAGAATTCAGGACTTAACTGTTCTTCCAATTAGTGTGTGTTAGGTTAGGCCTTGAACTCAGATCTTTTCATGCTGTTGCTAGAGGGTTATCATCGCGACCTTTTGTCGCCCATATTCTAATGTACTATATTCCTTATCTTGAAAATAAATTTTAAAAAACGTTCATTCACGTTTTTAAAAATGCAAGGCAAGCTAAAACTATTGAATTTGTAAAATCTTGAATCTGTTCTTTATATTGAAAATCAATCTGATTGAAGAAACCACAACTTTAAGTAAGTCTATGCCGTCAGTGGCCGAGCGCGTTAAGTGGTAGACTTGTAATCTCACCCACGACTGTATTCAGGGGAGTAGGTCTAGGGTCCATAACCCCAAATTATTATTATTATTATTTTTAAAAGTAAGAGCCTTATTGGAATTTTACCCAGGATATTGCGTAAGTTCTTGTTGAACTTAGTTTTAAACGCAATGGAAAGAATTATAACAGGGATATCGCGAAATAATTATTTAAAAATGGTCAAGCAACCATTTTTTATATTTTTTTATTCTAATACCATTTAGTAGAGCTTGACCAGTAGTGTATATTAGTCGTTTCAACGCAGTACTTAGTAGGTATGCCTTTTTTTTATCAATCGAATATCACTTTTTGACATATTTTGACAATTTTTTGTCGATGTTTTAGCGTTTAGCGATGTTTTAGTACAAATTTTCACCATACTCATTTTTTTCCCACTCGTACTTGGTAGGTATATTATGATCTTACGTGATACAACTTAACCTATCCTTTTTTTACGATTATTTAATTTTTTTTACGATCCTAAGTGATATAACTTAACCTATCATTTTTTTTATTTATGCACTGTTTGAACGTCATCATTTGAGGATCATATTTTGTAGGTATTTTTTTTATCAATCGAATATAAGTTTTTGACATATTTTGACAATTTTTTGTCGATGTTATAGCGTTTAGCGATGTTTTAGTACAAATTTTCACTGCACTCATTTTTTTTATTTATACTTGGTAGGTATATCACGATCTTACGTGATACAACTTAACCTATCCTTTTTTTTACGATCCTAAGTGATATAACTTAACCTATCATTTTTTTATTTACGCACCGAACTAACCTACAAGGGGGACTTTGTTTGTTTTAATATTTCAGTATTATAAGGTTTTCACAAATTTTATATAACCTAAAATGTGTTGGATGTTGATTTTTAGTATGTGGCAATTTTTTATGAATTTTAAAACTGTTCCGTCACCCTCTCGTTCTTCACGTCGTGGACGAAGGACTTCTCTGCAATCAGGATGACACTGCATAGAGTATCCTCGGGCAAGGCGTCGTGGAACTCGCAGACGATCTTGATGTTGGTGCGATCGTTGACCACCACCTGCCTTCTCTTAGATGTGTTGATGACGGTCATGGGTCTCCGTGCTTTGAATTCGCTGGGCGTGTAATACATGTCCACGCTTCCCTCGGTCACGCGTTTGTAAGCCGTGTAAGCTTCGTAAAGTTTGAGGTAATCGTCTTTGGTCACGTCGAGGTTGTAATTCTCGCGCGGGAACACTTCGTTCCTACCGTTCTTCAGATAAACGTTCTTGATCTTGCAGTCGTCGAACTTGCTGGAATCTTTTTCCTGATTCTTGTCCCTCCCGGTCTGAAAAAGCACCACGACGAAATCTGGCATGTCGAACTGTATGTTGTTGAACTGCGTCGTCACGTCGAATTCCATGTGACTTCCCGACGCCATCTTCTGCACGCACTGGTAACCGTGAAAGTGAATCGACACCTGCGGACTTTTCAAGATCTCCGCTTTGTACTTGAGGGCGTAGTTCGTTTCGTATTCCACCACCGGCATTCTCAATTCCATGCTTCGGATGACGCATTTCGCTGCTTCGGGTAAAGTGTTGGCTATCGGCGTGGTGCCGTCCGGACCCAAAGTAGCGTATCGCATCAGTGCGTCGTTGTCGTTGGCCGCTCTTCGAAACGTGATCCTCAGTCCTCCCTTCCACATGATCTCCTTGTAATCCGAGAAGAAACCAGGCAGCAGACGCATGGGAAAGAGCACCGTGTGACTTTTCGTCGATATTTTGGTTCCGGCTTCGAATCCCCCGGCCTGGTAGTACGCTGCGTCCGTTTTGGATAATTTCAACGTTCCCACTGCCGTCGACGTGATGCCTGGATAATCTATTCTGTCGATGACAGTGTTGTGTTTCCTCACCTCCACCTGCGAGAACAGGTGAGGCACGAAGTTGTCCACGAGTATCAAGTTTGCTGCTGCGGGAAACGCGTCTCCGCTTTCTTTCTTCACCACGTCGAATTGAAGGTAGAGGTCCGCTCTGTGAGGATGAATAAACCCGTCGCCTACGTCCACGTCGTATTCGATCTCCCTGTTTGCCTCGTTGAGATTGGCGAACGTGCGACGGTTGGGAGGGAAAGATTGCAATTCGTAACTTTCGATTTGCTCCATTTTACATGTATGGTTATTTATTATATGTTGATCTCCACGATGGCCGTCGTAGTGGCACCTGCGAAATCCACCACGTCTCCTTTCTCGTTCGTCACCACCAACTCTATGTCGTCTATGCGGTTGCGACATACTGGAAAATAGATCTGCGAAGAGGGCGTGTAGATGATCGGTTCCATGAACTCGGAACTTGGTTTGAAAGTGGCTATGATTCCCGTCTGCTTGTGACTTCCTAACAATCCGTCCGAAGATTTCGTGATCATGCCTTCCGCCACGTTGCAGTGTACGTTCAGAGTCTCTATGGCCAAGAATTTAGGAATGTTGGTTGCTACGTGCTTGATGCCAGCTTCGAGTTTGGTGTTGTTCTCGAAACCTAAAAGTTCTCCCATGGTGCCCAGGTCCACGGTCTCCGTCGCGGATAGGATTTCCACTCTGTGCGTGACCGAATTTTGAGAAAGGTACGTGCCTTTGGGTAATTGAGCTTGCAAAGTGGAAAGATTGTATTGGCCTGGCGTGACGACGATGTGTTCGCTTCCGACGCTAATTTTGTTGTTGTGCTGGGTGACGTTAGGTATGAGGTACATGCTGTAGAATGCACGCAGAGCCACGGATTTAGGATAGACGATGTCGTCGTGCAGCGTGAGTTTCAAGATCGAAGATTCGCTCGTGAGATGGAACACGCCCATCCTAGTGATGCTGTTTGAGGTTCCACAATGCTTTCTGGAAATCCTCGATCGTAGGGTTATTTATTTTAGAGAGAAACGCGAGCACGGAGAGGCAGAGATGACCGCAGTTCACGTCTCCGAAATCTTGAATGCGTTCGTCGTTGTAGTATATGGAGGTTTTGCTCGTTTTCAGATAATGAATTAAATTTGTAGGTGGAACACCTCCGAAAGAATCGAAAACGAATGCTTTATCATTGTCGTTTTTGTGGTAACATATCCAATGCGTGCCTGGATTTTCTTGACCGTCCAAGTTGACTACTCCGCATTCTTTTTTTTTCACGGTTGAAGGTAACGAGTCGGACATGAAAACTCCTCTGAAGTGTTTAATTTGTAACGGTTCGATCAGAGATTCAATGTCTCGGTTGGTGAGTGCTTCTGTTTCTTTTTTTTAAACTTTCTCATCATGCCCTTCCCCTTTTTCTTCTCCATGGCCAGGTTGTGACGTTTCTGTTCTTCCAATTCCGCTTTGTTCTTCTTCGAGTCGATGACGGTTTTCGCGATGGCGGCACTTCCGCCAGCCAAACTTCCAACGGCCCCCAATGCTGCCAGGATGGCCGGGATGCTGAATATGAAACCTCCGACCTTTTGCTGTTTCCGCGAACGCTGCAATCTTTTCAATTGAGGTGTGCTGAGCAGCAATTTCATTCCGTGTCCTTTCGACAAGCAAGAACGTTTCTTCTCGCGTTGTTTCTTGGTGAGTAACCCATCGAGGGTACCTAGATTTTTAAGATTGGAGTATGGTATCTGGTACACGACACCCTTGGGCTTCATGTTGATGCTCTATGTGTTATTTTCACGGTATGTTATTTATATATATATTCTGAGATTTTTTCTTGTGTAGTTTTTTACGGTATGTTATTTATATATTTTCAAGGCCTCGCAGTCGTTACACAAATTCTATTACGTGCTTCGTTTTCTTGCCAAGAAGTTCCTTTGTCCCCTTGTACACAATTCGAGTTTTGTTCTCGATTAAAATAGATAGCTTCTCGTCGGATAACATGTTAGCGTATCGATCTGGTAAAAATAGACTGTATTGTGCGTTGAGCAACAGGCGTACCTTGGGACCATACTGGGTAGAAACGATTGAACCGGAAGTTATCGTGTAAGGTTTGTCGACTTCCAATTCCTGAATTTTTACATACTCGACTGACAAATTTAGCATTTGTTTTAATGCTTGGAGATCACTTATTTTTTCAGTCGTCATATCAAAGAAAAATTTCAAAGTGTTAGAGAGAAATTTAATTGCTTTTTTTTCACGATGTGTGTTATTTATATATACCGAAGATTATTTTTTTACGATGTGTGTTATTTATATATCAAGTTTTTTTTTTTACGGTATGTTATTTATATACCCCACCCCAATTTTTGTTTCGTGTTCATGGCGATGGTGGTACCCAGTGCGGCGACCCGTTCACCCAGCGATGCGTCTCTGCTCACGAACCTTTCGAAAGCTGCATGTTCCAATTTTTTGTCTGCTTCGTGACGTGCGTCCAGATCCGTCTGCGTGGTGTTGTAGGCGATGTCGTGATCTTTGCATGCGGCGTCCAACAGATTCACACCCTTGTCTCCTCTCTCCAATCTTTTCTCGAGTTTGGTACCCGGTCCGCAGTACTGGTAGCCAGGTAAATGCATCTCGAAAGGTAACTTGTTGATGATGTCGTTCACGAGTCCTTTTCCTTCGGCCACGTTCCAAAATTTCGGAGGCAACGTGTTGATGATTTTGATCAGGTAACCTATGCCCTTGTCGTCGTTCACGATGAAGTTGGAAAGTTTCGTGCTGATCATGTCCACGATGCCAACCTTCTCGTTGTAGAAATTACGATTGCCTGCATTCTCTTCGCCGGCTATCACCAACAATCGGTCCACGAGTTTCCTAACGTCGTCCACCCAAACGAATTCTTTGGGTAACGTGTTGTAGCGTTTGACGCCGCTGCCTGTTTTGACCTGGTTCCAAATCGGTTTGATGAGATTCCTGTACTTCTCGCCGCTGCTCGATTTCACCCTATTCTGCGAGGCGTCGTTGTTCTGGTACAAGGCATCCGTCATGATCAGAATTTCCTTGTAACTTTGGTAATCTTCGTCGGTGTAATCTTTCGGCTGTTTTTTGGCGACGAGTTCCCACAGTCCCACCGTACCCGGATACCTGTTCCAACTATCCTTGTCGCCTAAATTGACTTTAATGTCGTTGCCTTCGAAGGTCACCTTCGATTTCCCAATCTTCCACACCACACCGCCGCCTTCGCTGGTTTCCATGCTGGGATACAATCCGAACACTTCATCCTTGTCGAATTTCCCCGTACTCAGGTAGTCTCGTGCCAAAGGTCCCAACTCGATTTTATCCGAAGACGACGACGTGCTACCTATGGCTCGACGTCGTGCCGGTGCATCCTTCAGTTCGAACGGTGTCGAAGGAATGCTCGAAATGGGCGTGGGTACGGCGTAACTTTTAGCTGCGAGCGGTACGAGTTCGTTGATCAAATTTTTATTTTGTTCCGTGACACTTTTAATTTCTTTACCTAGACTGCTGATGGCATCGATCACGGGTTGATCCTGACGTTTCTTCTCTTCGTAGAATCCGCGATTCTCGGATTTCCAACCTTTGAAGCGTTTCGCGAGGTAATCGCGAAGCTTGAGATTTTCGTCTTCGATTTTTCGTTTCGTCATGACGTTATTTATACACGTCGTTTCTCACAACGTTGCAACGTTTAGAAAGTCGTTGATTTTGTTTCTGTATTTTCCATCGTTGGGTTTCCTCGTCATGTCGATCGTCGCGAATCCGAAATCGTCACCGTTCCAGCAAGTAGAGCAGCAGCGTTCCGAAAATTGATTGTAGTTCATGTCTCCGCCTACGTAGTCATCGTACGCGTGCTTGAGGTTGGTGTGATCTTGACGAAACAAACATATGAAATTAGCGTTGTCGCATACTAACTGTTTTGGAATTTTGGAAAACGTTTGAGCTAGGTAGAAGCAATCCATTCCTTTGTGACGACCTTGCGTGAAAAAGTTGCGAATTTCATTTTGATTTTCCAGGATGGCGTCGTCGAACACAACAACTGAATTTTCACGACAATCGTCGAGTGGTTTTATTTCCGAGGCAAACGTTGCAATGTCCAGACCATCGTACAGTTTCATCAGTTGCTGGTATTTGGATTGCTCTAAACTTTTCGAGAACACGTACAGGTGCCTGTTCTTCCAATCTAACCAATTCGGTGCGAGGAGAAAATTGTCCACGAGCAGTGTCGTTTTCCCACACCCCGATGGACCTACGATCAGACAGCGGATGCTGTCGGGAAGCAACTTGCCGTTCTTTTTCTTCGTTTGACTTTCTGGATCCGGTAGACGCTTCACCACGTTCCACGTACTTACAAGATCACTTCGTCCGCGTCGATCCAACTCTTTTCCGGAAGTCCCAACCATTTGACAAACAGTTTGTCACCTTTCCTACGCAATACTTTCTCGATGAGGTACGTGTCGGGGTGTTTCGTTTTAGAGAGTTCCTCTTCGTAAAATCTCCCTTTCAAAATCTCGCCGCTACTATCTTTTATTATATACGTGTGTCGGTTTCCAGGTAGAACTCGAACCACCGTAAAGAGTTCCGTGCTCCAATTTTTTGTGAATCCCTTCTCGAAGGTGCGTTTGAATTTGCTGATCCTCACCCGGTCTCCAATTTTGTATTTAGCTTTTTTTGTCGTGGGCGTGTACTTTGGGCAGTAAACGGTAGAAATTAAACGCTGCTCGTCGGACTTGGTAACGTCGGCTGGCTTCATACCTATCGTTCTGTGTACCGTATCATTATAGGTGTCGACGAGTTCCGGCAGGATGTCGACCCATTTGTAATTTCCCCGAAGCGTGAATCGTTTCCACATGTGTGTTTTCAAGGTTCGATTGAATCTTTCCACGATGCTGGCTTTGATGTGACTGAAGGTCGAATAATGTCGAATCTTGTGTTTTTGAATAAATTTTTGGAATACGGCGTTGTAAAATTCTTTACCGTTGTCCGTTTGCAGAAACCGTGGTCGTCTGCCACCGCTTTCGCGAAAAATTAATTTGAATGCTTCCGTGACGCACGTTCCCGTTTTCGCCTTCAAAGGTAGAGCCCATGCGAATTTCGAAAATGTGTCTATGACGGTGAGGAGGTACTTGTTGCCCTTGTTCAATTTATGTACGTTTTTCAAATTGCCGCTACTCATCTCCACGAGGTCACTTTGCCAGAGGTCGTCGATGCCCTTGGTTACCACAGCCAAACGTTCGTAGTTACGGCGTGCAGGTTTATGCAATTCTTCGACGATGGCTTGCCTAGACATTTTTTTTAGAGATTACGTTTCAAGAGAAGCACCAGCGTGATGGGATTCAAAGACGGCGGCACTTCGCTCGTGTTTTGAATGATCAGCTTATCGCCGGCACTCACGTCGAAAACGGTGAGATCTTCGTCTTCGTGTATTTCATATATGTTGCGCGTTTCGTTCCAACGTGCCAGAGGAATGTTTCCTGCTTTCTGGACACCACGATTCGATATCAAAGTCATGGTGGGAACGCTAGCTTTTCTACCGTGAGACCAGTACGAAAATTCGTTTATCTGAATCGTGCCATCGAGGAGAAACTTGTAGTACGGATGATAAGGATGCAACATGTACAGTTTGTTACCTTCGACGAACGTGGAGATTCTCTGTTGATTGGGTACGCTGTTGATTTCGATGGCTTGCAGAGAATGCAGTTTAGCGAATTTAGTGTCGACACCGAGCAGCTTACTGTGAACTTGTCCGAGTTTATTTTCGATGGGCAACAAATGCTCGACTATGGTATCTGTTACGGTAGAAAACGACGGTTTGATTTTCACTTCCACGTTCAACTGCTTGTAGTTTTCGTTGAGTTCTTGCAACTTGGCACCGAAAGAAGCCAGCGTCGATTCCTGCGTGGATTCCAGCACTCCAACTTGATCTCTGATGTTGACGACGATGTTCTGAAGGTTCTCGACTTGATTCAATTTCGAGCTCTTCTCGGTAAGATCGTTCACGATGCTTCGCATCTCTGTAAACTGCGTGTGAAGGTCGGCGACGCTCTGGGAAGTGGGCAGCGTCGACACCAGCGAACTAATTTCGTCTCGAATCTGTTCCACGTTCGCCGTTTCCGTTTCTAGTCGTTTCAGCATACGTGATATGTTTCTTTTCAAAGCGTGCAATTCTTTGGAGGTGGGGAGATTGGCCACCCTACTCTCGAGATCGCTTAATGAACTTTTGATGTCGTTCGAATCGGATAGTGCCGTCACCGCCGTTTTCAATTTTTCCAAATCTTCGCTCGAAGGCACGCTCGTCCGTAACGATTCCAAGTCACCCTGTATGTTGTCGAGTACGTGATGAAAATGAGCGAGATTCGTTTCGACGTTCAAATTTTCTAAATATTCGATCTTCTGCTGAACCGTGCTCAACGTGTCTTGAATGCTCGTCAACGCTCTCGCTTCAGCGTGAATATTTTTAATTTCTTCGTTGATCAATTCCAAGGACGCCTGAAGCGTAGCGATGGTGGTTTGAATGTGTTCGAAATCTTGATAGGCCTCCAATTGAATTTTTATGTTCGCGACGCTTTTACCGATGACCTGCAGTTCGTCCGACGATGGTAGGTTCGTCATTGTATCTTCCAAAGTCTGCAACTTGGATTTAATTTCTTCCAACGTGCTGGTGAATTCTTCTTGTAATTTGGAAACGACGACGTGCAAGCGTTCTGCGTCTATATCGTTCACGACGGTTTGAAGTTCAGAGAAATTCTTTTCTATTGCGGAAGTTCGTTCTTCGATTTCGAGTTTCAGTTTTTCCAAATCTTCATTTTTCGATTGAAATTGCTGTAATTTGGCCAAATCATTTTGAAGCGAATCCACGCTCAACTGTATATTTTGAACGCTGTCGTAAGAAGGTACGTCGACATAATTTTTTATGAGCGTTTTCAGTTCGGAATCGATTTTCAGAATGGGGTCGAGACATTGCGTTTGGAGCGTAGCGATTTCCGACTCTAAACTTTTGTTTAAGGTCTCCTGCAAAGCGATCAAATCGGTCCTCAACTTCTTAACTCGAATGTCCAACATGAGAATCTCTTCTGCGTGGTCTACACGCTTGGTGTTGCCGAAAATGTCGTTAGGCATTTTTGGTTAACGGTTATTTATAATAGGATAGACGATTCGTAATTCTACAAAAAGAGGAATGAGTTTGTCGTAATCTCCGAGAAGTTCCACGTACAGGTAATCTCCTGCAGAAACATCGTACGTAATGTTAGAAAGCATCTTGTCGTGCTTGATTCGAAAAATATTCTTGCCGGTAGAAATTTTGATTTCGCCTGCGTTTTCCGGATTCACGGTGATTTGAAGTTTCCCGTCGATCGGAATTTCGTAGAAATGTAAATTGTTATTAAAAACATAAAACATCTTGCCCACATCGTCATTCAGTTTCGTCCAAATGCTGTTGAGGTGAATGATCAACAGACCGTTGAGTTTAGGTAACACGGAAGGTAAGACTTCATGATCTGGTATGGACGGTGCAGTTTCCATGAAGATCTGTTTTTTGAAACCGAACAAGTTCATAGGCATGCTGGTTATTTAAGGATACGGTCAAAGTTTTATTTTGTAATGACAGTCAAAGTGTTTTTGTTTTTTTTACTGAGTAACAAAATGTTTTTTTTTTTTGAGTTAGTGAAAATTGTTGTGTGTGGTGGTGAGTGCTAATTATTTGCACTGTGTGCAATTCTTATTTATTTCTAAACGACGATGTCCCCAAGGCAATGTGTGAATACCACACTCGAGGACGCACCTCTTATCGTCATCGGGATCCAGCGCAATTTTTCTAATTTTGTTTGTGGTGATGATATGGTCGACGCTCTGGATTCTTTGTTCTATGCTTAGTATCGTCGATTGTGAGTAAAGGCAATCGATGTAATCGTGGAAGGTGAGTTTGTTCTCCACCGTATTTTTGCCCACACCTTTTGCTTTCTTCGTGACGCTACTCTCTGTTCTCATGGCATACATCTTCGAACGCAAACCCGCGAACTCGACAATAATATCACCGTTACATTCATCTTTCAGTTTACCTAGGACTTTTTTGTTGAGGGATGGAATTCCAAATCTGTTGGGTTGAGGGTACGCAGAAGTATCGAAATACTCAAGCATGGAAGGATTTTTTATGTCTTCGTATAGGTTAGGTGTTTGTATGCTGTAAATGAAGCTGTCGGTGTCCGTGTACAAAAGTGATATTTTATCATTGTAGAAGGGTTTCATCACGTCATAATGAAATTCGAACATGTAAAGTTTCGACAAGTCGAGAACCGTTGCGCCAACGTAAATTGGTTTTCTGAATTTCATCAATTTTATATGTAGATTGAAAAGTGCTAAATTCTCGTTGTAAATTTTTCTCGACTTGAATCTAGGATCGGCTATCCACTTCCGACATTTATTCTTATCGGAAATTAATTTCACGTCTACGTGCTTTCTAACATTCTCCATGGTCTTTCCGTACACCGCATTGTTCATTAATTTAAAAAAATCCTTGTCTAAATCGGAAGTGGCAGCTGTTCTATGTTGTGTGTTAGTTTCTATGTAAGGTCTTAACCACGTGGAATGTTTAAACTTTAGTATTCTTCTAACATTTACTATCTGAACACCCTTCCCAATCAAAAACCGGAGATTCTTGTAGTGGACGACGTATCTCTGTTTAGGGTCCAATGTTAACAAAAGCTTGTCTTGAACCGAGTCGGGTGGACATTTGATTTCGGGAGTCGGAGGCAAATCCGAAAACGTGTCGTGCAGGTGGTCGGAGAATTGGAGATCTACCTCTGCGAAGAAACCACACTCGCTATCGTCGAAATGAATAATGTCTATCGAAGTGGGATCTAACCATTCGAATCCCCCGTAAGGAAGTTTCTGAACCATGGCATGTCCGTAGAGATTATTAACGTCGGCGTAGAAGATGTAATTCGATGCTCGATTTGAATCGTAATCTTCTTTCATGTGTACGTTATTAGCTTTTGCATGTTTCTGTACGCATTGCACCATTCCACCTCGTATCCCTCTTTCGATAAATAGCAACATGTCAACGTCCGATATCAGTTCCAGCTTGACCTTTGTCTGGAATAACATTGCCGACCACGCTAATCCCGGTAGGCTGTAGAAATACGCTGGATCTAATTTATAAATATTCGTTGCCGTTTTCCTGAACGCTTGAAAAACATCCGCGAGTATCGTCACGTCTAATTTTAAGTAGCCATCGTGGTAGTCTCCGAGTGTCCTACATTCTAATTTCTCCCACATGAGTTGCGCGTGTTGGTATTCTTCGTCCGTGATTCCTTTCTCTCTGAGTCTGCTGTAAAATTCTCTTGGAAGTGGAAGAGCGTCGTCGTTAAATTTAGAACCATCACTGACATATTCGTAAGGATAAATCCCTTTACGTCTAACGAGTTCTACGTCTACGTTGGGAAAACTAGCTCTAGTTATTTTAAATTGATCGTCGGTGAGTTGGTTCGCTAAAGCATCCAGACTTGCAGAGAGAAATCTATACGAATCCAGGAAGCGCATCTCGATTGTATTTTTCGTTCCCGGAATCGACACTTGCTTGCTGAGACTAATGTAGCGTTCTTCATTCTCGGCCAAGACACCTATACGTTTCGGATCGTAGCCAAGATGTCTCACAAGGTGGTGAAAATCATATCCGCTTCCGTTGTGAAAGAATATGGGGATGAATTTAGGTTTCTGGATTTTAAGATTGCACGTGTTGCAAATTCCACCTATGTAGTTTCCGCTGAAATGATCGTGGTGGAATATTTTTTTGTTCTCATCAGTGAAACTTTGATCACATACCGGACACACCTCAGTGGAATTGTAATTTTGAAGTTCATTTTCAGTTAAAGGTGCCATCGGTTTTGATGTAAGCAGTACGCTACCAATTACCTCAACCTCCTCCACCATTTTTTCCAGGAAGTGTTCGATTACATTTGGCCCGCGGTATATATATGCTTCATTTATTTTATCACGTCGCACAACAACATAGCCGAAACTATTAGGTTGATGAAGCTGGTACGGCGTTGTGGAGGAAAGTTCGGGATCCGGTTCGCAGTAGGAGAGTGGTTTGAGGAACGCCTCGAAATCTGCGACGATGATTGCAGGATGTTCCAACAATGCCTTGTGCATTTTGAATTCTTCGACTTCGTTCGTTTCGGGCATCAACATTCTAGCCGGTCTGTTGTCGCCGCAGTAAATTTTATGTTCGGCAAGTTTCTCGATAGTAATTTGACGTCCGGTGTATTTTCGATAATCGAGTTGTTTTTGATCGTCGAACGTGGTTAGGCATCTCGGACAAACTTCGATGCAATGTTCATGCTTGGTTGATTGACTTCTGACCAAACGTGATAGTGAACGAATTAGCGTGTAGTGATGAACATCCTCGTTTGAAATTAGAAGGAGATTTATTACACAGGCATCGTCATCGTCGATATCGCTTATCCTGACGGGATGCACAAGATATTTATCTGACGTGAAGGAATACACATTAATAGCGATGCGTTTTCCTGCACGATTTTCGAACTTTGTTATATCCGACAATGTCACCGGGTATTCAATGTCAGACATTACACTTTGAAAGTCGGTCTCGTATTGTTTGTAATTAGAAACCTGTTCTGGATGATTTGACCAATGAACAGGATGCAGTGCAGCCAATATACACCAAAGGAAACACTTTTTATCGCTGTTCTGTATATTTAACACAGCCCTCTTGTGTTGAATGTTCGGTGGAAGAGGAACGTAGCTGGAAGCGCGAAGAGGCGAGAATTGGTTCACGTAAACAGTTAACGTGTGAGGACTTCCACATAGAGACCATCCCGACCCTTTAGCCTCGAAATCGTCATGTTTCTTAACCAGCTCGTTGGAAACTTTATAATAGAAGTTGTCCAAATTTTCGACGTCCGCCAAATAAAGAGTCTGGTTTTTTGTACGATGATAAAAAATACTCGTTGTGCCATCAACTTTCTCGTATTCAGAAAACAGAACAACGTATACTTTTATAGAGTTGTTTTCAAGTTTATCTTTTAAAATATTTAGTACAGATGTTTTCGTTTCATCCAAGAAACTAAGGATGTCACGACCTGGTTCTGACTTAATTGAAAAATCCTGGAGTTGGTCGTTAAATGCAGATCTAATTGGTTTGCGTTCATTAGATAATTTAATTTGCTTGGAAGTGGAAGCTTCCGTTTCTGAATTATCGATTTTCCTTTTCGATGTTCCTTGTTCGGTCGATGGTTTGCAAATTTTGAGATGTTTACTTAAATTTGTAATGCTGATCATCTTTCCGCATCGAGCACAGGGCTTAGAAGGTAACGAACGATTAATTCTCGAACCTGTTTCGCTACATCTTGCCCTGTGTACCGATAAATTGTTCCTTGAGATTAGTTTCCCACAAGTAACACATTCAGTTTTATCATTTTTACGATTGAAACTGGTGGTGGATGCCATTGTTTTCTCCAAAATCACAGAAATCAAAAAGTCTAGTATATAGCGACACAATTTTCAGGTATGTTATTTTATATAGAATTTCTTGGAGTGATTACAAAACTCAAAAATTCAATCTACTGTAAATAGAATTTCAGGTATGTTATTTATATAGAATTTCTTGTGTGCGAATACAAAAACTCAAGAATTCAATCTACTGTAAATACAATTTTCAGGTATGTTATTTTATATAGAATTTCTTGGGGTAATTACAAAACTCAAAAAATGAATCTACTGTGAATATAATTTTTAGGTATGTTATTTTATATGGAATTTTCTCGGGGGCGAATACAAAACTCAAAATCCGAGACAGTCCAGTTTAACGTGTTCATATTTGAAAAAAAATTGCAAAATACCCCGACAACGTTTCAGCTACTAGGACCTCATTACCATGAGCCTAATCCTAGTAAGCCACATACACACCTGTTCTTCGTATCGCATATGCTAGTAAGTCAGATGACATATTGGGAGAATCACATTTCCCCCAATGATCCCACCACAACAAACGTCGCACATGCTAGAAGCGTCACATCAAGCTTCAGGTATGCATCGTGGTAATCACCGAAAATTCGGCAACCCAACTCGACCCACATAGACTGAGTATGCTTGTACTCCTCGTCGGTAATACCTAAACCTCTCAACTGGCTGTAGAACTTATCCTGGGGAGGCAGCAACTCTTCTTCGAACTTGGAAGGGTCTGTGACGTATTCGTAGGGGTAGACCCCTTTACGTCTGATGAGTGCGACATCTAAGTTCGGGAAACTTGATGTAGTAATGGCTAGTTGGTCGTCTCTGAGCTTCCCAGCAAGAGCATCGATGCTTGCCTGGAGGAACCTCAGAGAGTCGAGGAACCGAAGCTCGATGCTGTTGCTTGAGTTGGGGATCGGCACCCACTTGCTGATGCTAATATAACGCTCCTCGTTCTGCGCCAGGACATTGATTCTCGCATTGTCGTACCCTAGATGTGTAACCAAGTGATAAAAATCATATCCCGAGCCATTGTGAAAAAAGACCGGTATTTCATCAGACGGTTTCTTATACTTGCAGCATAGCACGGCATAGAATTTAGTGGAGTATGTAGCCAATGCATCGTTAAGGATGGATATTATCTTAGCTCGCTCGCTCTCCAGAAAACTACGCACATCGCAGAAGCTGTCTGATGTTATGTTAAAGTCTTCTAATAAATGCTCAAACGCAATTCGGTCTGCTTTCTTCGTCAGCTTGACGCATTTGGTAGGTGGCGATGCATCGAGGGAGGTTACTTCTACCTTTCGCTTGGAAGGTTGCGGTAGAGATGTTCCAGTGCTCTTGCAAGTAAGCTGGTGTCGCTTGAAGTAGTCAATAGAAAAATTGTTTCCACACTTAGAGCACAGTTTGGTCGCACATATTCGCTTTCCCGGCACACAAGTACGACAGTGCCTTTGAAAATTTTTACTTGACACAGTAATTTGGCACGTAGGGCAATTTTTTTCAGAACGCATAATGCAGAGATTTTTTGGGGGTATGTTATTTAATACCAAATGCTGTGCAATGCAAAATATAATTGCTCACTTTTTTTTTAACTATTTTCTATGACCTTACTTTGGGGGTTTTTTTTTCGCCAAATTATATGCTTCTAGTCTCCTATACAATACAATATACGTACAATATATTGTCAACAGTATTATATTTGAGCGCGTCGCTTGTCACCTAAACACTACAGCTCACAGGTCGGCAAAATCTGACATGAAAGTAGATAATACGCTTATGCCTTATTTATATATAATTTTCACGGGGCGTTCAATATTGTCAACGGTATTATATTTGAGCGCGTCGCTTGTCACCTAAACACTACAGCTCACAGGTCGGCAAAATCTGACATGAAAGTAGATAATACGCTTATGCCTTATTTATATATAATTTTCACGGGGCGTTCAATATTGTCAACGGTATTATATTTGAGCGCGTCGCTTGTCACCTAAACACTACAGCTCACAGGTCGGCAAAATCTGACATGAAAGTAGATAATACGCTTATGCCTTATTTATATATAATTTTCACGGGGCGTACAATATTGTCAACGGTATTATATTTGAGCGCGTCGCTTGTCACCTAAACACTACAGCTCACAGGTCGGCAAAATCTGACATGAAAGTAGATAATACGCTTATGCCTTATTTATATATAATTTTCACGGGGCGTACAATATTGTCAACAGTATTATATTTCAGCAGGTCGCTTGTCGCCTAAACACTACAGCTCACAGGTCGGCAAAATCTGACATGAAAGTAGATAATACGCTTATGCCTTATTTATATATAATTTTCACGGGGCGTTCAATATTGTCAACGGTATTATATTTGAGCGCGTCGCTTGTCACCTAAACACTACAGCTCACAGGTCGGCAAAATCTGACATGAAAGCAGATAATACGCTTATGCCTTATTTATATATAATTTTCACGGGGCGTTCAATATTGTCAACGGTATTATATTTGAGCGCGTCGCTTGTCACCTAAACACTACAGCTCACAGGTCGGCAAAATCTGACATGAAAGCAGATAATACGCTTATGCCTTATTTATATATAATTTTCACGGGGCGTACAATATTGTCAACAGTATTATATTTGAGCGCGTCGCTTGTCACCTAAACACTACAGCTCACAGGTCGGCAAAATCTGACATGAAAGCAGATAATACGCTTATGCCTTATTTATATATAATTTTCACGGGGCGTTCAATATTGTCAACGGTATTATATTTGAGCGCGTCGCTTGTCACCTAAACACTACAGCTCACAGGTCGGCAAAATCTGACATGAAAGCAGATAATACGCTTATGCCTTATTTATATATAATTTTCACGGGGCGTACAATATTGTTAAGAGCGTTAGTTTCCGTAGAGCTCTCTTTTTCCATCTTTCCTCTAAACAGTGAAGCTGTAGAAGACACAATTAGCTAACCTAGCATACGACATACCTTCCTAATTAATATGGATATTGTCACACATTCCTCTTATTTTATACTGTTGTAAATGGAAAAGATTATGTACGGTAAATATTTTGTACATTATAGGAAAAAAATGCAAAATATCCCCCAACTTTAATTCGAATCGAGTCGAATTTTTACATATTTCACGCCGGCACATATTGTCCTATTTGCTTCTTTTACTTGCCTTGCTTAATTAACTCTCGCTAATTAGCATTTTTTTGGAAGAAGTCAACTAGAACAACATATGGCGGTATGAGAAATATGCAAATCAAAGAACATTTTAGCAATATATGGGCCCTAGCAATTAGCTTTGTCGACTAAGAGTACTCTTTTAAACGTCTTTTGCTGATCGTATTACTAAGCGAGGACGTTTAAAATTTTTGGGTGTTGAAAAAGTTTGACCCTACTTTTTATTTCTATTGTTTGCTAATAGATGGCGCTAATAGTACCCCCTCCCCTCCCCTCTCCCCTCTTCTCCTCTGCTGTATGACAAATAGCACAAACATAAAAATCAAGATTTTGGAGAGCAAAACATAAAATTTGCATGCATCTGATGTCGAACCAGGAACTTTTATCTTTCGGGGCGTCAACATTATTTTTTACTCAGCCGTCATATAACATGAACACACGCAAATATTCACATGTGCTTTTTATTATTTTGTGTTCGGTAAGTACAAGTATATTCTTACATAAATTATTGTTTAATTTAATAAATTGTAAAACTCGGAGCCTGCTATACTAAAACTCCTTCTGTCTATTGAAAGCGAATGTTGCGTGCATGCGGAAATAACACAGAAAAAAAGCGGATGGAAGCAATTTAAAATCACTGGGGCAAGGTCAGTATTACGAGAGCGTAAAAACACGTGTTTTCATTCAACTTCGAAAAATAAGAATAAATGTGTGCATACAGAACACATATGCTTTCTTTTCACAGTTGTAAAAACATATAAATTGTACATGAGGTAAGTTACAGGAAGGCTCTCTCTTTTATGTCTGTGTATATGTTGTACAATTAGGTACAAGTATTGTACAATTAGGTACAAATTGTTGTACAATTATTTCCCCCAGTTGCCCAGTTGGAGTTGGGGGCATAACACTGGTACTATTTGTAATCACAGTGCTTACTCATGTATTTTGTTTAATATTTTATTTCAAATTCACTGTCAGAAACTAGTGTTGCCAGTTCCTGGATGTAGGTTTACCTACTCTGTTGGTTGTCACTGTCAAGTTTTTAGTATTCGTACAGCATAAAAAGCTATAACCCCCCTCTCAAAATATATACATTGTATACGCCAAGATGTCCAATAGCCTGGCAACACATCATGAAAAAACATGCCAAGAAGACCCAGTGGGTTTATAAGTCAGTGCTGCCAATTCCTATTTGTAGGTTAGCTTAGCCAGTGAAAGATCATATAGTAGAATTTTTGTAGAGTGGGTGTTTGCGAGTTCCACGATAGGTTAAGTTATATCACTTAGGATCGTAAAAAAAATTAAAAAATCGTAAAAAAAAGGATAGGTTAAGTTGTATCACGTAAGATCGTGATATACCTACCAAGTATAAATAAAAAAAATGAGTGCAGTGAAAATTTGTACTAAAACATCGCTAAACGCTATAACATCGACAAAAAATTGTCAAAATATGTCAAAAACTTATATTCGATTGATAAAAAAAATACCTACAAAATATGATCCTCAAATGATGACGTTCAAACAGTGCATAAATAAAAAAAATGATAGGTTAAGTTATATCACTTAGGATCGTAAAAAAAATTAAATAATCGTAAAAAAAGGATAGGTTAAGTTGTATCACGTAAGATCATAATATACCTACCAAGTACGAGTGGAAAAAAAATGAGTATGGTGAAAATTTGTACTAAAACATCGCTAAACGCTAAAACATCGACAAAAAATTGTCAAAATATGTCAAAAAGTGATATTCGATTGATAAAAAAAAGGCATACCTACTAAGTACTGCGTTGAAACGACTAATATACACTACTTTGACCCTTATTTGATATCCTTAAGTTCTGTTATTAGTGCTAACAGCAGGGCCGGACTGGGAACACCATTGGTGGGGGGGGGGGGGGGGTGAAATTTAATTAGTGGGCGCCTGCTTATAAAAGTGTTAGTCGGAGGGATCGGCAAGGCTTAGCATGGAATACAGGCTGCATTGGAATAAAATATACAGTTAGAAATACAAACATGGAAGGTGAAATCGATTGTAGAATTTCATTTACTCTAGGCAAGCCCAGGTAACTAGCAATTCTTTGAAAGTATATGAGGCACTCAGGTTACCGTTTGTTGATTACTGCATGGGAGACTATATTTGTTTATAAGAGTAGAATTTAAACTGAGAATTATTGGACAATTATTAGAAACGCATTTTTCTCATTGTTCAAGTAGCTACTACGTTTAAAAACGTATAAAAATTGTCAACTTTCTAGCTTTGCGCAACTGACAAAACATTAATAATTTTATGCTGTCATCTATTTAAAAAGAATACAAGGGTGATATTTGTAAAGCGTTTAAGTTGTTTAGGTACACTCGTGCACAGATAGGCTGCAAAGAAAATATTGTGGGTTTGACTTGTAGATTGACTAGGGTTATTTGATTTGAATTTAAAAACAAATCGCATTTATGCAGTTTGTATTGGTTGCGAGATACAGTTTACATGAGAGAACTGTAGTCTAAAATAAGTTTTAAAGGACCAATTTTTGAATTGGGGAAATAACATTCTGTGCATCAGGAGTAGTCCTTCCAATTACGCTTCTTCTAGTTTAGTTTGCGTCTGTAATGCCAGTCTTACGAAATAATAATTTGTACCGTGTTTAGCGAATTACAGAGCGTGTGCTGTTAATAGTTTGGTTGATTCGTGGCTTTTAACTGGATAAGGTCATCGAGATGCAAATATTACGTTAATCCACGTTTAGTTCAACTTAGTCAGGTAGCCATATCAATAAGATTCGAACCAGTCGCATTTCTGAGCAATCAAATAAGATTTAGACTTTGTGTGAAAATTCGTTTTATACCAACAGTTATGCTGTTTTTATTAATCCGCCCGAAGCTAGTTTTTCTATTAGAAACCCCTTCTGGTCACTGAACCAGGTTCCAAGTTCGAAATATCCGCTTCCCAACTCGCTGGTCATCTGTTTTTACACATTACAGTGTTCTCCTCCACTACCGGCTTCTTTGAAGCTGGAAGCAATCGGAACCAACGTTCGTTGTTTGACCGGCGCACACGTATCATTTAAACAGCGCAATACAGAATCGTTATTTTTACACTTCGTAAAGTTGACTAGTAAAGTTTTCACCTTTAGAAAAAAGAATGAAAGTTTTCGCAAAATTAATAGAACGAAATACAATAACCCTTGATTTGCGCCCTTTAAATATAAGCTGAAAGCGAACCAACTTCTGTACGAACTACTGCTAGGATTACAGATGACTAGATATCCAAATCTGACAAAATTTTGTGATTTTTTTTCTATTGTCAAACATTAAGGAAGATGTGCATTATAAATAGGGCTAGGAACTTAATACACAATGAAATACCATAAAATTATCTGAAATATGTAATAATGCCCTTCAAACCACAAAAAATGCTCTGTAAAGTTGTCAAAATGCTCTTTTACAACAAACTTACTTGTTCATTTCGCCAGTCCTGCATTGCAATGCACTTCTAACATCATACGCAGGTTATCAAAGCAAAGTGACTGCCAATTGTGTCTTAACAAAGACTTAAGCATTGGAAATCTTCTTTCCACCTCTACAAATCTTCTGATAGTTCTCCAGTAGAAAAAAATTCTCCGAACAAAAGATCAGCAGTTCAACATAGAGTACTAAACCCTTCATTTTTGTTCAAAACCCAAATCATTTTCTTGGCTACTACTTTACCACTTTCCATGAGCCTTTCCTAAGTCACATGTCACTTTGTGCACAAGGTCTCTCTCTTGCAGAAGGAAGTATTTGCTAGATGTCTTGGCAAGTTGATGTTGTGACTTTCGTACTGGCAAGAAACAAGTGGGTTGCTTTTTAAGAAAATTAATAAAATCCCAAGAAATGTTCATTCTCTCGTGAAAACATTAAAGAACAAGATAATGTTAAATTGTTAAAAATTAGCTAAAATGACATGAAACTGCCTAAAAATGCAAATTAATGCCCCATCAAAGATACTTTGTTCGCCTCGTTTTTAAAATATAAAACCCTGAGAAATGTAAAAATTAAAAAAAAGTATGCAAATGGATCAAAATCCTACCCTTAATGCGCTTAAAATGTGGTACTTAATATACCTCGAAGTGAAGAGAATTGGAAACCTTGAAGTTCATACGCGTGGTTTATCTGATATCGTATGTCAGCCACAGTGTGTGTTGTGGGATAGGATATTTGAGTTAATAACATCTGGATGCATGATGGAGCCATTTTCAATATTTTTCTCATGCGCCGAGGTATATATTTTTTAAATTTATTTATTTATTCCAAGTTTCAGATACAGCACTTGCAAGGCCATTTTACACTGAAAACTCTAATATTGTATAAAACAATAAGAACAAGTCAAGATGGTTTTAGGTAAAAACAAAAAAGGATACATATAAACATGATAAGACATAAACAAGAAAACCAACAAAATATTTACATATTCATTCTTAGAGAAGATCGGAAAATACTTTCAGGGGCAAAAATGTCTATATTTGTGGGTAGTTTATTATAGAACTGGGGCAGCCTGTGGAATAGAGCGCTGTATAAGGGAAAGCCTAGCTGTAGAGGTGTGGAACAATTTGAGTGTTTCGGGTCGATGCTAACATTTTGAATTTATCATCGTTATCAGTTTGGGCAACTTGTTCAGAATTGCTAGCCTTGATGTACACACCAGCTACACTGAGAACAGTATTGAATAATATTTCATTTACATTCAGCCCCTAAATCCGTAAGAACATTGTACAATGTTTGCTGTGAACGTGGAAACAAGTTTCGTTTCACACATTGTTGTTATAGATGGTCTCTCTCCTTCCCTTTGGTTATCCTGGATTATAACGTATGATCATTCTTGCATGCTATCTACAAAATTTCGTTTCATATTCTACCTTTGCCTTTTGTTGAATGCAACTTTTGTATTCCTTGCAACATGTTGCATTCTAGCTTGCTAAAACGCTATAAATTAAACAAACGCTTGAGTGTTGTCCAATGTCCAATGTTGATATGAATTGCATATCACCATAGTAGGTTAAGTAACAAAAGTATAGTGATTGACCATTGAGTTACAGATTTTAGTTCTCAACAAATAAGTAGAGTCGTTTGATGAGTGGCGGAAATTTTGTAGTTATTTTATTTTCTCGGCCCTTAATGAATGTGCCCTGAAGACGTCAGAAATTAGTAACTGCTCCATAAAACTTTTCACTTTGCATATAGTAGCATTTCGAAATCAGGTTGCCTTGCGTTTCATTAAGTTCATAAACCATTCTCATAATTGATATTACAGTAAAGAACTGGAAAAGCATCATAATAATCAAAGTACAATGTTTCTGAGGAGTTTCATAATCGATCCGAACCTACATTCAGCTTGTGATTATTACAATTTCTTGCAGTCGGCAACTTCTTGTGCTGTGAAACGTAATAATTATATTTTCTAGTATGTTGGATAGAACTTCTATCAAGTAATAATATCAGCTTAGGTTATCACTATACGAGCCATATACAGATGATTTTACGATGCGTAAATATGTCTTACGTTACTACTTATCCCTTGCTTTCATTTAGAACTTCACTGTGGAAGTTCGCTTATAGAGGACTTGTAAAGTGTAATGGCCGATTGTGCTTGTATGACAGTTTTTGGAAATTTGCCACCGTAATATTCAAATTTAGTTTCCCACTGACGTTTCGTATATTTATCCTCCGTATTTTTTGAGAGCACACGGCAAGGTTCTGAACATCACTAATGTGAAGATGTTTCTTATAGTTCAAATCAAATAGTTTTTTCAACGTTCACTTTCAAATTATCAATTTCTACTCTTAAACAGTTGCAACAAAACAGTTATGACTGAGATTGGGCATCACAACTAATGTGGTTAAAACTAAATGCTGAAATTTGGCCAGTCTTTTTATTATTTACGAGTACTTTTACACATGAACGATGCATTATCGCTCGTTTTTATCCAGTATGTTTGGCATTTTCACTCTTTTTCTCCGCGCTCTCGATATTCTTGATGTTTACGATATAAAAGCAAATACAATTGTTACTTTCTGTCACACTTCTGAATTGCATAAAATAACAGCAATATTATTTTTACTAAATTATTGTTATTTCTTTTGCCTGTGTGTTACGCCATGGAGTGTATGTAGTTAATGTGAAGTTGACAGATTCAACATGTTGAAAATAATAATAGTTGGTCATTCCATGTCAATTCACCCAAGCCATGTCTTTTGTTTTGAAACGGTGAAAATAGCACAAGTCTTCGGACAATTTTTCTTTGAATCTGCACACTTTGATTGGCTTACAGAAAAAAAAAATAATGCTGAAATATATATATTAAATCAATGTACAACGCTCCTGCAATGTAGTTTCGGGAGCGACATATTAACAAATCTTGAAAACTTTGACCTCCTGAAACTGTAAAAGTATATGGCCCAGAGAAGAAAACGTTAATATGGTTTCTTAACCTAGGTCAAAGTTACAAGTATACAAAATTTCGTTGAAATCCGTGTCATTGGGCGAATTGACATGGAATGGCCCTAGTTATTTAAATTAAATCAATGTACAGGGTGGCTCAATAAGTCACTTAACACCCCCAGTACAACGCCACTGCAGCATGGAACGTGAAAATGGCGATGACCAATCGTTATCAGGCCAAGGGGGAACCACATTGACGTCACCCGCATGGTCGGCAGCCATCTTGATGTCCGCCATCTTGAATTCAACTTCAGAAATTTAATTGGAAGGGGGTCGTGCGACATATCAAAATGGGCTAGAATTTCACCAGGAAAACAACTGTGACATTTGTTTTCACCTAACTTTAAATTTAAGGGCGATTTCCGCATTGGGAGAGTGACACGTCCTTTCCTTTTTGCTTAAATGTTTATTGTTCAAATAATCGTTAGTATGTGATTATGTGGTATTTATTGTTAGACCAATCACTGAAAATGTCCGGATATTGATTTACCGGTATGTACATATCTTGTAGTATTGGTTGGCATGGGAATTACGATTGTGTTTTGTCTTTACATAAAAGTTTAAAAGAGTGATGATGTGAATTGATCGTGTCAAGAGTAGCATATTTCCTTTTTCACTGATCTGAACGAAAATGCCACTAACACGTGAGGAACGGATTGCCATCATATTGATGTCAGGGGAGAGAAGTACGCGTGACATTGCCGCAGACTTCAATAACCGCAATCCTGCAAGACAACCGGTGTCACATGTGGCCGTCAGCCAGTTGCTGGCAAAGTTCCAAGATACTGGATCTGTGGATGACTAGCCGCGACATGGACGTCCGAAAACAGCCACGGATGAGGGTACTGCTGTAGCGGTGTTGGCATCATTTGCAAAGTCCCCAACCCGTAGCACACGGAGACTGGGGCTGGAAAGCGGTGTCAGCAGGGGTTCAATTCAAAGGATTGTACGTGACCACCACTGGCATCCGTATAAGATACAGCTGCAGCAGCACCTTAGTGAGGACGATCCAGACAGGTGTTTGCAGTTTTGTGAGTGGGCTATAGCACAACTGCAACGTGACCATGCCGTCGGTAGCAAGATTCTGTTAAGTGATGAGGCTAATTTTTATGTGTCGGGAGAGGTGAATAAGCAAAATCTGCAGTACTGGTCACCCGAAAATCCACGTTGGACAGATCCCAGCAAGGTGACGGGAGGCGGGAAGCTAATGGTGTGGTGTGGTACTTGGGGTTCCCGACTTGTTGGTCCATTTTTCATTGAGGGCAACTTAAATGCAGAGGGCTACTTGTTTCTGCTACGGGAGCAGATCTTACCATCCTTACTGTCCGAGAATGGGAGCTATCCTGAATGGTTCCAGCAAGATGGTGCTCCACCGCACTATGGGATGATAGTCCGTCAGTACCTGGATCAACAATTCCCTCACCACTGGATTGGTCGCCGAGGGACTGTGGAATGGCCTGCACGCTCACCTGTCCTGACACCATTGGACTTTTACCTCTGGGGACACCTGAAAGCCATGGTGTATGCTACGAAAATCAGGGATCTGGCCCACTTGCGCACACGCATTGTGGATGCCTGTACTGCAATAACTCCTGAGGTTCTTCAGAATGTGGTAAGGTCATGGGAGAGACGATTACACGTGTGTGTTGCGCAAGACGGACGTCATATTGAGCATGTGTTATAACTTTGTGGTATTGTTAACTCTGCAACAATTAAAGTTAGGTGAAAACAAATGTCACAGTTGTTTTCCTGGTGAAATTCTAGCCCATTTTGATATGTCGCACGACCCCCTTCCCATTTAAATTTCTGAAGTTGAATTCAAGATGGCGGACATGAAGATGGCTGCTGACCATGCGGGTGACGTCAATGTGGTTCCCCCTTGGCCTGATAACGATTGGTCATCGCCATTTTCACGGCCCATGCCGCAGTGGCGTTGTACTGGGGGTGTTAAGTGACTTATTGAGCCATAACTTTGTGGTATTGTTAACTCTGCAACAATTAAAGTTAGGTAAAACAAATGTCACAGTTGTTTTCCTGGTGAAATTCTAGCCCATTTTGATATGTCGCACGACCCCCTTCCCATTTAAATTTCTGAAGTTGAATTCAAGATGGCGGACATGAAGATGGCTGCTGACCATGCGGGTGACGTCAATGTGGTTCCCCCTTGGCCTGATAACTATTGGTCATCGCTATTTTCACGGCCCATGCCGCATTGGCGTTGTACTGGGGGTGTTAAGTGACTTATTGAGCCATAACTTTGTGGTATTGTTAACTCTGCAACAATTAGTTAGGTGAAAACAAATGTCACAGTTGTTTTCCTGGTGAAATTCTAGCCCATTTTGATATGTCGCACGACCCCCTTCCCATTTACATTTCTGAAGTTGAATTCAAGATGGCGGGCATCAAGATGGCTGCCGACCATGCGGGTGACGTCAATGTGGTTCCCCCTTGGCCTGATAACGATTGGTCATCGCCATTTTCACGTCCCATGCCGCAGTGGCCTTGTACTGGGGGTGTTAAGTGATTTAGTGAGCCACCCTGTACAACGCTCCTGCAATGTAGTTAACTTCGCCCAATGATGAATTGAAATGTCACCCACCGAGACGGAGTTCAACGAAATTTTGTATACTTGTAACTTTGACCTAGGTTAAGAAACCATATTAACGTTTTCTTCTCTGGGCCATATACTTTTACAGTTTCAGGAGGTCAAAGTTTTCAAGATTTATTAATGCCTTCTCTTCCACTTAACCATAGCAATAAAAGTTTATTTAGATGTCTGATCTGGCATTTCCGTAGGAAATAAGTTTTATCTCGCCAGACTTCACTCAGAATAATGAACAAATTGTTTTGGGCTGCTACGTCATGCTCAAAATATAAGATAAAAAGCCCTCCTTAAGCAACTCCAGCAGATGTCCATGCCTCGCCTCTTATTACTCACTGATCCTATTGAAATGTAGCAATAAAACTGAAAAGAGAACGTATGAACATTGTCAGAGCTCGGAAGTTCCGAAAAATTTTATGGCTCGAGTTAGGCTTCTTTCAGACGCATCGAATTTTCTGGCGCGAACATTGTTGACTTATAGTCGCTTCCTGGACCTTGTCACACATGTTTGTCGTCCATATTACAATGGAGATGCCGAAAATCAAAGAAATCACCAACGTTACTCCCACTCTAGTAGTAATAAAAAATGTGGTATAAACATGGGCTTTTCTATTCCATTTTTTGTGGGGGAAATTTGCTCCCCTCCCAGTTAGGAATATATTTCTGCAAAATTTAATTTACGTCAAATCCTTGTCAGAATCCATGCAAACGTTATTTGAACAATTGTAACATTCTATTTCACTCGATGTGAAAAAAATATTTTTTTATTGTTGGATTGTAGTGCCGTTATTTACAGGAACAAAAACGTTTATCCATATGGTACATGTATCTGAGGTTGAGAACCACGAAAAACAGGTGAATATATGTTGTTTATGAATGTCTCGTTCGCTATGTTACGCGAAGGCCACGGACACTTTCTTCTATTTCCTTGTTATTCGTCTAAAATACAAATAAGCGGCGATAAATAAAATAACCATCTAACCACTATAATGTTGATGAAGAAATTCATGTGCAATTTTCTGTTTTCTGTGCCAACAATTATGCACAATTTGTAAGAAGGCTTACTGATTTTTTTTTTTTTGTTAAATACTTAAGAAAATACTTAGAAATCTTATATTTGCACAAATATTGACGAAGTTATGAATAAAAAACCTTCACAGTACAGAATAGGTCGTTCTTTAAAACATTAGACCAATTGTTAGCTAACTTCGAGGTTTTCTCTATCCAAAATTATCGGTTGATTCTTCACTAGGATTATTTATTAGCAGTTCAACATCAACACCATTGTCGTCCGTTTCTCGCAAAATAGGATAATTAATCTACAAAAATCATAGTCCCGTCTTGCCCAGAGAATAAATGCTTTCTGACCCACACCATTCATGTCGGTAGTCTCATTTCATTTTACGCAGCGGTCCGTCCGGCGCTGAAATGGACAAGCGGAGCCGTGCGAGTCCTGTGCGCGGATGCGAGGATCGTCTGAAAGAGCTCATAACTTTCCCGTGCAATTAAAAAAGGGGGAGTGGTAAAAGTCGAAGGTGTTTTACTCTGAGAAAAAAGTTGTTTTCTTGTTTCAGATGACTTTCAACATATATGCGAGACCTCGCCAATTTTGAACAATGGCCATGAAGAATAATTCTTTAATGTTGAAATTTTCCGTGCTCTTTCTCTCCGAGAGACGCATCTGTGACGTTGCTTCCTGTCGTAAACCGCGCGTGCCGGTGTTGGCAAGGAACATATAATCTGCAAATAATGACATACTACCAGCCACAGTATGTGTTGTAAAACGTGGTGAGGATCGTGTCCAGTATCCCAACGGGAAGGACTTCAAAGATAGGGAAAACAAACACCGTACTCCAAAGGAAGTGGTGGAAACCGGCGGCAGAAGGGAAAGAAACGCAACCTTGCCTCAAGAGCTTCTCCTCTTTTTTCTTTTAAGGTCCATTCTCAAAAAATGGGGTAGAAATGAGAATTTCATAAAATATTAAAATTGTTCAAAATGTGAAGAAGAAAAAAAAGAAATATGCTGTCCTTAGGGCCGGTTTTTCAATGTCCAGTTATTCTTTCCGTTATCTATCTGCCAGTTGGAGATAATGGCCACTCTTAACCAGCACCGGGTTTTTCAATGTGAAAGTAACTGGCAGTCAGCAAATCCTAAGTTTGTACTCCAAAATAGTATGTTGGTAATGATGAAACGCGAAAAAATAGGGAATTGATCTGCGCGCCATCTATTAGTATAGTTTCAAACCGCATAGATTGGCACACAGCCTGGCCGTTAAATATACAGGGTGAGTCAAAAGTTCCTGACCACCCCTTATAAAATGAAAGGGAGTGTAGATTGCAGCGAGTGTAGATTGCAGCAATTGGGTCATGCTAGCAATATGTTAGGCCTAGGGGGAAACTTTTTGGTGCATGTCATGACAACGTCGACCATCTTGGATCCAACTTCATTTCTTTAAATGGGAAGGGGCATGTGGGGTATGGTTTTGGGCTAGAATTTCACCAGCAATCTTGGCCTCAAAAATCCCCCTACCAAAAATTTCCGGGGGGGAAGTGTTTTTGTTGTAACAACAAAAGATAAGCATTAGTTTTGATTTCAAATATACTTTATCGAGGATAATATCGAACATACACAAAAAATATCTAATTGATTTATATTAATAGAAAGAAAAAACTAAACAAAAACGTATGCACAAGTTTTCATACTATTTTAACAATTTTGGTAATTGACATCTTTAACCAGCTATTAAAGGAGCTATTTTGATACTTTATAAATATCTGATTTATAAAAGAGTAACAAATTAATTTCCTTGTATGTATTTAATACGAGGGTCACTATTTATATTTTGAGCCTAACAATGAAAAAACAGGAATTTAGCATTGAAAACTGCTTTATTGTTTTTCGAAGTATTCTCCTTTATGGTCAATACACTTTTGCATTCGTTCGAACCATTTGTCAAAGCAGTTTTCCAATCTTCTTGAGACACCTCCATAATATGGTTTTTGAACGCATCAACGGCTTCTTCCGCCGACGAAAATCGTTGTCCACGCAATTTATTCTTGACATTCGGGAACAAGAAGAAGTCATTGGGTGCCAAATCAGGACTGTACGGCGGATGACCCATCAATTCGATTTTTTGACTGTTCATAAAGTCTGTTGTTAGACGAGATGTGTGACAGCTGGCATTGTCTTGATGAAGAATGATCCGACGGCGTTTGTTTGTTTTCCGTATTTGACCGAAGACCTCTGGCAAACAAATTGTTGTGTACCATTCAGAGTTGACCGTTCTACGTTCCTCTAAAGGCACAGTTGCCACATGACCAGTTTTCACGAAAAAACAGGCGACCATTTGTTTCGATGTGCTTCGAGCGCGAACAACTTTTGTTGGATTGGGTTCATCTTGAAACACCCATACAGTCGACTGCTGTTTACGTTCCGGCTCATATGCATATATCCATGATTCGTCACCTGTTACAATCTTATATACGTCTTTTGAAGCACCACGATTGTATTTATTGAGCATTTGTTTGAACCAATTGACGCGAGCGTTTTTTTGAGTTTTTGTCATTGTGTGGGATCCAACGAGAACATACCTTTCTCACAGCTAAATGATCATGTAATATTTTATACATGCTGGTGGAACTAATGCCTATGGTTGCCTCAATCTCACAGTATGTCACATGACGATCTTGCATTATTAGGTTTTGCACAGCATCAATGTTTTCTTGAACAACAACTGATTTTGGACGACCTTCGCGAATCTCGTCGGTGAGCGAATGGCGGCCACGATTAAATTCGTTATACCAGCGTTTCACAGTGGCAAAGGATGGGGCTTCATCGCCAAATGCGGAAGTAAGTTGATCGATGCACTCTTGTCTTGATAATCCACGTCGAAAATCGTAAAAAATCATCGCACGAAAATGTTCACGAGTTATTTGCATTTCATTGTTGTCGCGCAATCTCCAAGGCAACATAAACAACACAAATGAAGCTATTGACAAAAACATTTGAAGTACGTTATGGTCAATAATGCCAGACGATTCCGTGCAAACGTCAAATCGCGCCTAACTTCAATCAGTGTTGCCAAGGCTCAAAATATAAATAGTGACCCTCGTAATAATGTATTTTTAAATATTTTGTAACATACTTTTATATTTAATAACATTATAAATAAGTATATCATATGTGCGTGTGCAGATTAAATTCTTCCTCCCCCCACCAGTTTGTAATAATTTCGCATCCTGCGATCCAGAATTTACAACTCTGCCGTGACAGCGTTATGCCATGCACTGTTGTAATGTTACAACACCCCCAAGAGCGGTAGCAACTGGAGCACCAAGGTAGTGGCGTCCTTTCCAATATGAGTTATGTCTGTTAGACACCTTGAAAGCTGATGCAATCAGCACGGATAAGCATGTGAAGCGTGAGCGTCGCAAATCTAATTTGCCAACCAAAATTACCTAATTGATCCATGAGAACTACGCTTGGAAACTGGTATTTCTTTATGAAAGGGGCTCATTGCACAAGAGGTTAGAAGTTGTAATTTTGAGGAACATAATGACCAATCCGTACCGAATGGTTCGGCACTGGTTGCTTCACCATATTTTAAAATTTTCATATTTTTGTTGTTGTAGCCTATATGCAAGGGTAGTTCAAGACAGAAACAGTAGTTTCTAAAACTTGACTTAGTTTAAAAATGGCAGTCATTTTTGTTTTCATGACTTGCGGCATTTGATAAATTTCAAGCTACATTTTATGTGCTGTACCTTTTTTCACCGTCTCTAATGCAAAAGTCTGAAATTTAGGGCCAAAACGGATATTCAATTTTGAACAAGAATCAAAGTTTAGGATTTATTTTAGCAGGTAAGTAAAGTAATATCAGAGCTATAATTGTTTAGAAAAAAAATTGATCTGTTACTGGTTTCCTATTTTAGTTGTAGCTCTTTGAAAATTCTAGTTTTCCATTTTGTTCAAAATTTGAGCCCCAAAATTTGAGCTCTGGTGGAGACCTCTGGTGTGAGAAGCGAGTGTCGCCTATGAACTGTGGCTTCGACAAACAACAAATATTGCGATTTGAAAATAATACGAGATGAGATCGATTGATCAATCGCTGCTAGACTCGCTACTCCTCGGTGCACGCCACCGCGAGTGACAGGTACAGTATTGAGTAATATCGTGCTTATGTTGTAGCATTCTTTGAAAACATGTTTTCAAGGAAATGTCCTTTATGATTCCGGTATCGCATGTTACGTGACGCCCAAGTTTCACGCAGATAAAATAAATTACTTTTCCTTGAGTACGATGTGCTGGGGTTGCATTGCTACTACAGTTTTATATTGACGTTTCGTTGCGTTATTTTTATCTTAAGCTGCGACAATAGAGAGTAAAAGAGAGAATTCGTCTGAAGATGTGCGATAACCCTAGTGTGTTGAAGCCTTAAGGACGAGAGGTACAGCCGACGGTAAATGAAATGGTGAACGCTATGCATTCAGTTATGAATTGAACCAAGGACAACGTCAATTAACACGAGCACAATTTCAATTCGTAAAACATATGGTATGGATGAGACAATTTGCTTAATTTATTTATTTCTGCTTTACATACGTGGCAAAGTTAAGGCTTTTATGCCCTTTCTTCCACTTAACCATCTACAGAGCATTCCCTGACATTCGCTACGAGACTCGGCGGCAAGCGACCCGGCATCAGCGCTTGTCTTTCCCGGTGAACGGGGTCCGCGACAGTCGCTAGTGTCTGCTATTAAAATTACAGTTTTCATATTGTGTACTAACCTTGACTACAGAAGGTGTTGAAAATGATGTCCCTCTGCTGCAACACATTCCTGTCATCTCCGAAGGAAATTGGCATTTACACGTGCAAGTTCGTGTACTGTAATACTCCCGATTAAGAATTTAGCGGCTCTAAATGCTGTGGTTTTGAAACACCCGTTTCTTGTGAGAGGCGGTGGATAGATTTCCGAGGAGACTGTTCTAACCTTTGTCCTATCTCAGACTTTTTCCTCAGTAAGTACACGTGGGTTTTTCTTTCCACTTTTGTTCAGAACTGACCCTGTTACTCTAAACTTTTTTACGAGGTTTAATATAGTGGTCCTATGTGGAACGGGAACACCAGGAAATTTCGTTGCAAAACGTCGTCGCACTTCTCCACAATTAATCTTTCCGAAGTAACACTCGACAAGATAAATCCTTTGTTGTAATGTAAACTTTTGTGGTTCCATATTAAGCCACAATCTTAAACACACGGACACGACACAACACAACACAACTTCCGAGGGAGGATTATACTGGCGTCAGTCTGCAACGTCAACAGAAAGGGAAAGAGAGCGAAGGCAGGGAGAGCGAAAGAAACAGACTGTAGCGTGCGACTGTTCACAGTTCACCGGGAAAGACAAGTGCTGTTGCCGGGCCGCTTGCCGCCGAGTCTCGTAGCGAATGTCAGGGAATGCTCTGTACTATCCGTGATAAAAAATATTGAGCCCTCTGTTTGCTTGCTTGTAAAATTGTACTCCGTGGGTGGAAGAAAGTCAAATATACCTAATTGGAAAGCTTCAAGTATCTATTTTTTTAATAAGCGTCATCTAAAAATTATTCTTCGTTGCATTTTCGTATTATGAAAAATTCACTAAAAAGTGTAGTTTTTTCTTCCAGTTTGCAAGAACGGGGAACTTAACATCATACAGTTCATAATCCATAATTGATATAATATTGAGACTTTTTTGTACGTGAAGACGGATTGTTTTTGCATCTCTGTGGAAGAAGTCAAATGCAGATCTTCTAGATGTTTCAAAAATTGAAATTTTAGGCAAACGTGCAATCTTGAAATGCGTAATTGCAAATTCAATTAAATTGTAAAAAGCCGTTTATATGACAGTTTGATCCAAATCCAGAAGTTTTAACATGTGTATCTCAAGTATGACCACAGATATAAATTATTATTTACCACTCCTAATATGGTAAACGCGCGAATGACGTATGGCGAGATGTGGCCAACCTCTGACTCCGCGGGCCGAAGGTGACTTGCACAGTGTTGCCGCTTCGCTGCAGCTACACGGTCTACGCTGCGGGAATACTGGAAGTGCATTCCGTTCCGTTGGTCCGATCCAAAACATTGTGGCAGTGTAAAATAATGAATAAATAATTTATCATATTATGAATGAAATACATTTTATTTGTATACTTTAGTTATTGTTATATTTTCTAGCTTTTATCCAATCTTTATACGAACGTCATTTTCTCCGTATCATTTTTTGTCGCTTATTTAAAAAGAGTAAGTGCAACGATGAGCTTGATTTGATGAAGGCAATGAAATATCTTACCAAATATTCGAACCTGTGACTGCTGGCTTCGCAATCTCCTCTGTATAAAAAAATAACGTGCCTGCGATGTACAGCAACAGCAACTTCATAACAAAGGAAAACAGCAAGAAAAAGTGAGGGATCTTATGTATGTGTCAGAGTTCAGGCTATATGGTAGGAACACAAGAGTGATAAAAGAAAATCTGCATTCGTCAATTACAGCATCTGAACAATGCTTCTGTGTGCACAACAATTCGCTTTGTAACCAAAACTTTCGGTTTACTTTCAGTGTCAAAGTTGCTGGCTGAACGCAAAGTTTAAAGGCCTGCCGGAGGCGTGTGGCAACAAGGCGCACTTCTTCATAGCAAGGAGACGAAAAACGCGCGAGCCGGTTGCCAAGAGAAACAATTCTGTCTGTTGTTTTCAATTCGCAGAATATGAAAAGATAAACCATAAAAATTTGATTTTTATTCCATGCTCATTATTTAGATATGCTTTGCATCGCTATTGGGCTGACCATTACCGAGATTGTAACACTGTTATTAAACATTAATATTGGCTGTTCCACAAATGATAGCAACATTATATATGGCAGAGATATTTACACATAAACAAGCTTCAATCACAAGGAATTCCATATTTTTACGACTGGTTTTCAAGAAGCTACACACTATTGAATTCGACTTACATAAAACACACACGAAAAAACTACTTTTAAGAATATTTTTGTTTGAATAGAGAACAGACAGAGCTAAAATCAATTTGTCTTGCTTTTTTCTAAAAGTAGACACTTGTAGCTTTCCAATAAGGTATATTTGACTTTTATCCTCCCACGGACTACAATTTTACAAGCACGTAAACAGAGGGCTCAATATTTTTGTCACCGATAGTAGTTCGATATTTTCTTACATCGCTGTGCTAATAAAATCAAAAGGAATACAAAAAAAGAATGCAATTTATAAACACACACACACGCTCAATTTTCACGCACATAAACAAAAGGCAGTACAGTTTATATTACACACATATTCTCGCCCTAACACACATGAATGCACGTACAACCAAATACATGCCGTTGCCCCAGGCGCCGAAGCAGAACTTCGAAAAATAACTGTCTGTTCTAAAAAATGCCAAGACATTGCTCTGATTAGTGAAAACGTTGATTCGAAATACATTTATTAACGATATCTTAACCAGTGTTTACTGGCTTAGTAATAGACTTAGAAATCCGCTTACAACTGCAACATGAGGAGGAAGACGTAACCTAGAATTTGACGTCTTATTTTGGTAACACTCGCGAGCATGTGTGCAGAATTGAAATAAATGTGCACCTTATGCGGAACACGCCCCGCTAACCTTTAAACTACGTCTTGTTCCATAATGGAACAAGAAACTTTTTCTTTTAGTATATAACCTTTAGGACACACTGCGACTCTGATAATAGTCGGAGATACATGTTTTGAGTGGCATAGGAGACTTGACGAATTCCATTAGCAATTTGTAAAGTTTAATTTCGTTCTGACTATATTTGGGGGAGGGGGGCAAATTTCCAGCCGATAAAAGTCACTGTTTTTACATTAGAAATTATTTTTTTCTCCGAAAGTATCAGCAGCAAAATTCTTGTCACGAGAATGGAACTGGTATCGGGCTATATGCCCGAACCGTTTGGAACAATCACGTCCCTGCGTTGCCTGCGTGGGGCCGACGTAGTTCAAATAGCATAAAAAACATTTTTTTAAAAGCTCTCTTCTACTTGACAAATGTAAATTAGGATTCGACCATAGGCTCATATTCTAGTTTGTACTAAATAAAACGAGATATAATTTTTAACTCTAGCATTCATAGTATCGAAGATATTAAAAAATCTGAAACTTGAATTTCCCGCCAAACACAAAAAGCACGTCTTTTAGAATAGAATATTTTTTTAATCCGAAAGTCTCACCAGGAAGTGCACAATTCTTGCCACGAGAACCTAACACACATCAGGTAAAATGCAGTAATGTTTTGAACCCTCACGTCCCGGCGTTGCCTACGTGGGAGCCCGACAAGGTTCTAATTTCATATATATTTTTTTTAATTTCTTCTGTTTGCTAAATGAAAATAAGTTGTTTTTTACATAGGTTTGTAGCCTATACTGTATTGAAGAAAATAAGCTATAATTTGTGAGTCTAGCATTCATAGTTACCTAAGTATAATGTTTATTGAAAACCTTGAGAATTTTAAATTTCCCCCCGAAAAATAATAATTATATTTTTTTCCTCCGAAAGTACAAGCAGCAAGTTTGCAATTCTTGCCATAAGAATGGAGCGTATATTGGACAATACACAAGTACAGTTTTGAACCCTTATGTCATAGCGTTGTGTGCGTGGGTGCCTGTCGTAATTAAAATTTTGTATTAAAAAAACAACAAAAAAACAACTTATTTGGTAAAGGAAAATTAGGGTTATTGGACTATAGGATTGTAGCCTAATCTTTACTGAACAAAACTAGGTATCATTTGTAACTCTAGCATTCGTAGTTCCCAAGGTAAAAAATGTTATTAAAATATTGGCGAATTTCAAATTTCCCCGCTTGAAATGCTCCCGTTGTTAAGGTGGGGAAATGGGCCTCTATGTCTAAATGTTAAGTTACTCTCCGCATTTTGTGCTCTGCATGTAAGCCTGTACTATATGTGGATAATAATACAGTGGACTCTCTTTAATTCGAACGTGGATAATTGGAAATACTAGGTAATCCGAACAGAAGTTTATTCCCCCTTGAAACCATCTTTAATGATGTGATGTTTTTGTTTGTTCGAATTTTGGATAACTTTTTACACTTTTGGGTAATTGCGACAATGAGCATGAGTGATGATGTGATGAAATTGACAAAGGGACAATCACAAAGAAAACCCGTGCCTAAGCCAGGATTTGAACCAGGAATCCTGGCATCGTAGCATGTTGTGCTAACCACTCTGCCACAGAGGTCAGTGAGAGTCACTTAAAGAATGTGTCGAATCTATGGATTGATTACCTCTTATAGTCATGACTGCTTCAAGTTTTGAAATACGCAGTTTTCTTAACATGGGTCATATCTCCAGTTTCAGTACCTGTGCATGGGTAATATCAGTTGTTTATAATGATGGATTGAAAACACAATTAAAAACGAATTATTTATTGCAGGCAGAAGAGATACTTGAAGACTTCTTGTCGATCGAAGCCAGCTCCTTAGCATCTGACAATATAAAGATTGCAGAGTCAACATTGAATATTTCATCAGAAGTTCCGGTAAGAAATTTTATTTTAAATTTAATGTTAATTTAGGTAATTTTGGTGAACACAGGCAAATTGCTAGCTTATGCTTCATTTATTTATATAAATGTTGTACCACCGTTGTACACCGTTAGTAGCTTTATTCTTCTCAGTTTTATGTAGTCAAGGGTTGTAGAGAGTAGCGATTTGTGCAACATATTAGTTTCCCTGATATTGTCTCGTGTCCATATGTCTGTAACTAAACAGTAACTATTTTATGCATCTATTAATTCCACACACACTGTATTTCTAGATATAGTTGTTAACATACATTTAACTCAACATGTTGGACACTTCAGGCAAGGGTACTTTTTTCCTGGGGCCAGGGGCGCCGACTTGTCAAATTTATTGCAGAGGCTCGGATCACTTAAATAAATTAATGAATGACTCACTCTCTCTCTTTTTTAAGTTTTGGCTTCAGTGTTCGGAATCTCATAAATGCCCACGAATTCCTCAAAAATATCAAAATTTTTATTCACAGTTCGAATGCAGAATATTAATTGTCCACGGATGGATATGTCACAAGTTTCGTCAACCATAATAGCAAAATATTCCCGACTTTTAATATCTGCTACCAAGGAGCGCAAAACAGATCTCCCTAATATATCAATGATCTCGTTCTGAATGTCATGTGAGTCATTTGTAGCCCGAACATCCCATCCACTACCCTAGTTCATGCACATCGTCTTTTGAAACTCTTTTTAGTAAAAATTTTAACAATACTCATAATTACATACTTAGTATATAGTAATATGTTGTGTGTTTTGCTGTCTCTGGTCATAGCCCCCCAAAAGTTGATGGTTTAGCGGTCTCAGGCCGCCAAAATTGATGGTCTAGAAAATTTCAAATGTGTGTTTAAAGTTAAGTTCATGTGGCACAATTCAGAGTAAACTTTACAAGAGAAGAAAAATAATACATTAGATCCTCTTAAGCAAAATTATTTGGGGGCTCTGCCCCCACATCATCAACATTGGGGGGGGCTTAACCCCCCCCCCCCCCAAGCCCCATGGAGTCGGTGCCTATGCCTGGGGCTCCTGATTAGTATCTTAAAAAAGAAAACCGGGAAAAGACTCTAGCAGATTTTTCCATCTGGGGAGAGGGACCGTAAAGGCATATTTAGCACCAAAGTGACAATAAATAGGACTTTCATCAAAAAATTTGAAACCAACATCAACGCTGCATATTTATCACATTTTCCACATACTAACAGATCTTGGCTACTATATTGTTAGCAAACTGCAGGTTCATCCTCACCATACTCTTTCTGCTAGTAGTAAACTGAGATTGGCGTATTACTGACAGTGTTCCAACTCACTTGTGGAAGATTTTCCTTCGTCATTTGTTGCATGTAGGCAGTCATTTTATTCAACTATGAGATGAAAATGCTCTCTTTCCCCCCAAAAGAAGCAAAGTACTGTAGTTTGCATATGAACAATTACGTAATTATCAGATATTCATTCCACCATGTTTTAATAGTGGAGAATGTCTCTATAGTGTGTGTGAAATTTTATGTTGAAATAAGTCATTTCTGGTAAAATATTTGGATGCACAATAGACAAATTTTAAGGTGCACATAAGGAGCAGAACTAAAAACAAATATTTTGTGTGCATTTTAGGAATGGAAATTCTTGCGCGTCTAATTATTTGGAGCAGATGAAAATCTGGGGTTGTCGAGGATATATATACCATTGTATTCTTTTTAATGCCTTAATAGTACAATAGCATGTTAGGAATTTCTTTTGAGAAGAACAGTTGGTATTTGCTTTTTAAAATGTGATTATAACTTGTTCTCATAGATGAAAGAAAGTAATGTGCTCCCCTGTGCTTTGCACCTCACATGAAGATGTATAGGGGGTGTGAAGTTTTACCCCCACCTTAGGCCGTGATCAAGAAATGTGGGGCTATTGTGATCAGCACCACCCCCCTGACCACCTTTATCCCCCAGAGCTTCCTCCAGGTACCCACTTTATACAACGCTGGGTTGGTGCTGGAGCCTCTTGAACAGGTGGAGAAAATCCCTGTTCTCCCCCACCAGGGTCGAACCTGGGTCTCTCACATGGTAGTCTCATAGATGTACACTTCAAAAAATATTTTTTCACGGTGGGTTGAAATTCAGCATTAGGAGCTGCCACCTTTTTTCCTTCAGTAATTCCAAATTAATGTAACGATATATGAAAGTGTTAATCTTTGAAATTGAGAGGTAAAGATATAATGCTACGCTCCTATGCATTGTACCATACCATGAAGGCACATAAAGTGCATGGAGCTATGGCTCCACACATTTTTGAGCTCTGCCATAGGGAAAGTGATGGGGTCAGCACCAGACACTGGCTACATAGGTTTGCCTCCAGGTACCCATTGATTAGAAGCTGAGTGAGATCCAGACCTGCTTTATGCAGGAACATTGTTGTAGATAACAAAATTTACACTGAAGACAAACAAATGCCAAAAAAATCAGTTGTGTGAAATATTTCTACTACTTGTTTCTTAAGAGAAATTTGTAACCCTACCGAGCTGTTCTGTAGCTTTTTTCTGGAGCAGTCTATTACTTTGGTTAATTAACATAAGGGTGTTAGGTAGATATGCACAATGGGTGTGTTGGGGGGGAGAGGTCCTTGTTGGTGCTCTCTTACAACCCATTGAATCTACCACTGGTGATATTAATGTACAGTATGGTCAGAAATAAAGTATACTGAAAGTTGACAACACTGTATATCTTTAGTATTGTGTGGGAAGTGAGGAAGTGCAGCTCTAGTGTGACATTGGTTCTTACAGAGAACAGTTATAGTGAAAGGCGATCAGTGATGTCTTTGAGTATTTGAGAAAAGGCATTTGTTGTCTATCATTATTTTCTCTCATACAGAAGTGGCTGTTGAGACAGGTCACTAGCTACAACGTGGTGCACTTTGTTGGAGAAGACTTCTGGAGCCCGTGCTCGAAAGTTCACTACACATGTAAATTCTGTCCAATGCATTGATAAAATTTTGATTGTTTGCAAACTTGCAGGGTCGCTATGAAAATGTTTGGTGTTGGACAGACGACACTTGGAACATGTATGGTGACTGTTCCGTTTATGTTCAAATATTGCTTGCACGGTACCTATTGTTGTGTTCATACATGCAAGTGTTGATTCAGATGTGTTGATTCAGGTAACATCTTCCATTTTACTTGCATTATAATTTCAAAATTAAATGAAACAGGACATGTTCTAAATTTTGGTATACTTTATTTCCAGCAATACTGTATGATATGCTAACAAGTAATATTTAAAATATGTACCATATTGATTACAATTTTTATTTTTCTACACATGTAAGAGTTAAAATCTTAAGCTATGTCTCTCAGATAATTTATGTATCCTGGTTAACAGTTGCTAATCTGTGCTGGAGAGGTGAAAATTTCTGTACACTGATGCTAATATTCAAGACAGGCATATTACGAACAGCTTTCTAATATGTATGTAGTTATGTATGCATTGTTTATCAAAAGGATTTACAACTTAGATTAAAGTTATTTCCATCAGCAGGTAAAGAATATGATTTCAAGTAATTTAATGTGAATTTTGTTATTATATTAGTAGGTTACTGTCCACATTAAATGTACTTAGAGGATTTTAGTTTCTTTCCTCACTTAAAATTTACTTTTCTAGAAAATACTTTTGTAGAAGTGGAGTTTTTCAGATTACTAGTACTACAAGCAATTTTGTAAATATGCTTTCATTGACAGCAAGTAATATAATAAACAATGTACTGAATACTGCATACATATAGGTGTGTTTCACCTACGTCACAAACTGTTGCATTGTGGGATCGAGCAGCCATGATTGAGGCCAGTTCTTGTAAGCATACAGAATTCAAGCTGGCAAGAGATTTGACCCTTGTTTACAATGGTACACCCTTGTGCAAATTAATGGAATCAAGCAGACAATTTTCAATTTTGTCATGTTGGTATCATTGTGATCAGCTGATATATCTTCTAATCAGCTGTTTCTACTTCTAGGTTATCTCTCATCGTATTTGGCTTTATTTGTTCCATTGTTAATGTTTTGCTGATTCAGTGCTGTCTTGTTGTGAATGTATTGCTGATTCAGTGCTGCTTTGTGTTCAGGTATACTGTGAAAGTTCCTCATAACTCCCTAATTTTGCCATGGATTTGACTCCAAGGAAGAGGCAATAGATAATCACGCTTGCTGAAAATACTTCACTGGCCCAGAGGCAGATTGCTGCAAAGTGTAATGTGAGCCAAAGTGCAGTTAGTAAAATTGCCAAGAAAAAGAAGGATACTGGAAGTTTTTCTCCTCGGAGAGTTGGACAATGCGGTAGAAAACTAGCTACAACTGCTAGAGACGATGCCTAATTATTGAGAGTGAGTAAAACAGACCCTACTAAGTCTAGTTTCGATCTGCGAAAAGAACTTGCTCAGAGTGGGACTTGTGTGCATGATTCAACAGTCCGTCGACGTCTGCTGCAAGCCGGACGAAGAGCCCGAAGGCCATTAAAAAAACAGCTGTTGACTCCCGTTATGATGGAAAAACTCCTTTATTTGGCGAAACATTACAAAAACTGGACAAAAAAGGCTGGAAGAGGGTGTTGTTTTCAGATGAGAGCCACTTCCTAGTACAGGGTATCAGAGTGCAGCATGTTAGTAGATCCGATGGAGAAAAAGTCAGGAAGAAGCACATTGTTCAAAACGTAAAACATCCTGCGAAGAAAATGTTCTGGGGATGCTTTTCCTATTATTGACCTGGGTCACTCATTCCAGGGGAGGGGGTGATGAATCAAGACAGATATATCGAAGTAGTTCGAGCCAGAGTCGTTCCAGAGCTACAGAAACTTCACCCTGATGGCACCGGCGTGTTCCAGTAAGATTTGGCAACATGTCACACATCAAAGAAAGTGAAGAATTTCTTCGCAGGACAAGGCCTAATGTCTTGGAATGGCCAGGCAACTCACCATATATAAACCTTATTGAAAACCTATGGGCGATCTGTAAGCAGAAGCTTCGCAGAAAGGATTGCATTACGGAGGAGAATATGATTTCAGAGTTGATGAAGGTATGGTATCACGACGAAAATTTTAAGGAAATGTGTAAAAAACTTATTGATTCTATGCCAATGTTGATTCAGATGAAGGGTGGTCATATCAAATGGTAATTGAAATTATTTATTGAAAAGGTTTCATGTTGCAAGAAATAAATATAATTTCATGAAAATTTGTGTTTGATTCCATTAATTTGCACAAGGGTGTACATTGTGCAGTATTCGGTTGTTAACAGAAACTCATGTTTATCCTCCAATTTTCCGAGAAAGAACAGAAGGTGCGCTTCACATCATGGAACTTTATAATTGTTGATCAGAAGATTGGCAAGAATAAAGTTTGCCAACATAATGAACAAAGCAAACATTACAGATTGTGGAGTGAACATTTCCTCTCGGGTAAGTTCATATATCACCTTTCTCTGTGACTTTTACTATAAATGGATCAAGCTGGTGTGTTTAATCATATTTGCAAGTATGTTTCTTTGTTTTTGTTTGATAGAAAGGTGCTGATACTTCCGATAAATTTGACGATAAAAATGATAACATTCAACGTTAAATTCATCTTGATAATATTACTTTTGTACTTGATTATTTATATTTCGTTCGTTAACAGAAACTGTTATTAATTTTTAGCCGATCCATGAGAAAAGGTGCCGGTAGTAGGCTTTGCGTAAGGTAAAGGTAAAGTGCTCCCCTGTGCTTAGCACCACACCATGATGGCATATAGGAGGTGTGGGGGTAACTCTTTGCATAGTCAGAAAAAGAAAGCACTGCTTGAATAAAACATATTAATGATACATGAAAGTATCCCAAATTGATTGATTGATTTGGTTTATTTTACTTCACTTTTATGCCAGTTTTAGCTAATCGTGAAGACAAGGCTGAGTGCTGATATAATTAAATTGATTAAGGGAAACTCCCAAAGAAAACTCATGCCCAGGTCGGGATTCGAATCAGAGACCCCTGGCATATTTGCGTGCTGTGTTAACCACTCTGCCACGGAGGCCAGCATATCCAAAATTGTTAAAGCAAGGAGTGAAATTACTGTTTTTGAGCAACTCAACATTTCAAGTTAGTGCTTGAACAAACCTTGAAGGGAAACTGATGATAATGGCAGAGCCATGATAATATTAGTAAATCTGTACTGGATGTAAATATTTCAAGCAGAATTCGAACCTCTAATAAATATGAAAATGAATTGATTCCAGGTAGCTGGGTCAAGTAATTAAACACATGAACTAGAGTTGGCCAAATGTATAGGCCCCTTTTCATTTTGTTATTGCCCAGTTCATATTTATCTACACCGCAAAACTTTGCCATATCTTTTTGTGTCGAATACACAAAGAGCTTGAACACAAATTACTACCTTTTCCAGATGGCACAACATTGTCATTAACTGTATGCAATGTTACTGAAATTTTACACAGTACTAACAACAGACTTACAGTTTGCGCAGGTGTAACGAATGCTACGTGCAAAGAGAATGGATCCCATTCTCCTACGTGGTGGGTATTTCTGGATTCCATTCTCCTATGTGGTGGGTATTTCTGGATTCCATTCTCCTATGTGGTGGGTATTTCCTTGCAGATGACTAACAACTCGGCCGCAAACATGGCGACGTTACGAATTCTAACGTCACATGAAACCCACCTATATTTATAGCACACAAGTTGATATTTTTTGGATATTCTTCTACTTTTGTTTCAAGTTATTTGCACCGTCCACCTGGAACGTGCTTTGTAAATTGTGAAGAGGAACTGGCTAAACTCATTCCCATGTACTCGCATGTATTATTACTGGGCGATCTGAACTTTCATTTAGAAACTGACAAACCTGAAGTAAATAAATTCCGCGCTGCTATCTCTTCTTACAATCTAAATATTTTGAAGCTCGATCCTACCTTCCACACGGCTACCTCGCATTCTTGGCTAGACGTAATCTTAACAGGAGACTGCTCTCGAATCACCAAACATGGACAAACGAGCGCCTGCGGTCTCTCGTTCCACGATCTTATTTACGTTGCTTACTCGCTCAATGTTCCGAAATCCAAGCCAAACATAATTGAATACCGCGATTTAAAGAAAATTAACCCCGCTTCACTAAACGAACATGCTACAAGAACCCCATGGAATTCAATAAACAGCTTCACTAATATTAACGATAAGCTTAATGAATTAAATAGTCTAATCTTACACCTTTTCGACAAACATGCTCCAGTAAAGAAAAAACGCATCACGCGGCCTGCTTCCCCCTGGATGACCGACAGCATTCTCGCACTTATGGCGGAGCGCGATTCGGCTCACCGCAGGTTTAAATCTGACAAGCGCCTCAAATCTCCAAATACTTTAAATAGTTTTAATAACTACCGCGTGTTGAGAAATCAATGTAATCAGGCCGTGCGCAACGCAAAGAGGAGGCTTTCTTACGAATTATTAAATATGCAAGGCAACCCCCGAATGTTGTGGAATAACTTAAGAAATTTAGGGCTAGGAGAGAAACGTAACGTAGATGCTACTCGTGTTTCGTCCCTTGATGAATTAAATACATATTTCTCTCTCTCTAATTCAATGAATAACGATGCTAAAAATGTTACTATTAGAGCTATAGCAAACCACAAAACAGAAATGATAGAGTTCAATTTTAACCCAGTCTATGAGTTCCAAGTTGCAACTGCAATCGGTCGGATCAAATCTGGTTCTGAAGGAGCCGACAACCTCCCATTGCGACTAATAAAGCTGATTTTACCTCATGTATTGCCATACATCACCGGCATTTTTAATCTTTCTCTGCGCTCTGGTATTTTTCCAGATAAGTGGAAAATAGCACACGTTCTTCCTCTCACCAAGACTGACCCCGCCACTTCCGTTGATAACTTCCGACCTATCAGTATTCTTCCCGCGCTATCCAAAGCATTAGAATACATTGCTCACGACCAAATCAGCCGACATACAAATGAAGTTCTGGCTCCGTTTCAGTCGGGATTTAGACCTAATCACGGCACTAGCACCGCCATGACTCACTTAACCGTCGACGTCAGACAAGCTATGGACTGCAGACAGGCGACAGTTTGTTTTATTGGACTACACGAAAGCTTTCCAGTCACTCGACCATGATATTCTCATTTCCAAGCTAAAATCATTTTTTTAATTTCACCACCTCTGCAATGGACTGGGTCAAATCCTACTTAACTGGACGTAAACAAAGCGTGGTTTATGATGGCAAGTGCTCGGCGCTATCCGAGATCATTGTGGCGTTCCGCAAGGAAGTGTACTCGGCCCTTTATTATTTTCTTTATACATTAATGACCTGCCAAATATCTTGAAACACTGCCGTTTCACCTGTATGCCGATGACCTCCAGTTGTACTATTCTGCACCCCCAGCAATGTTAAGCGATGGTATTTCCAAGGTTAATGAAGATATAGAGAGGATTGTTAACTGGTCGCTAGACAATGGCATGTATATTAACCCTAATAAAACACAAGCAATTTTGATTGCTTCCGATAAACTGAAACATTACGTAGATCTTAACATTCTGCCTTCCATTCTTGTAGATTCGACTCACATTCCATTTAACCAAACTGTTAAAGATTTGGGAATTGTATTAGACGGAAATTTATCATGGTCACATCACACGAGTTCGGCATGTAGAAAAGCTTTCGCATCTCTGTATTCTATAAGACGTATGGGCAAGTTCCTCCCCACCTCTATCAAGGCCAAACTATGTCAGTCCCTAGTTTTATGCCATTTAGATTATTGTGACGTAGCGTATTCCGGCTTAACAGGTGAGTCAGCTAGACGTCTGCAGAGTGTTCAAAATGCCTGCGTACGATACATTTTTAATTTAAAATATTGGGACCACCTATCACCTTATTTTCTCAAATTGGGGTGGCTACGTATGCAAGAAAGACGATCGCTGCACACTCTGATTTTACTTTACAAAGTTCTCAACCTCAAGTCACCTTCCTATCTCCTCTCTCGCTTCCAATTTCTTCACGAATTTCACGATCGCGACACCAGATCATGCAGCTCCTCAGTTCTCTCTATCCCCGTCCACAGATCAAACTTCTTCTCCAACTCTTTCTCCGTATCGGCTGTAAGACTATGGAATCAGTTGCCAGAAAGCACTAGAGCAGTAAGCTCCGTTGGTTCCTTTAGCAGACGTGTTCGCCACTCTCTTCAGAGTAGTCGTTAGATCTTCTCCTGTCAAGCAGACTAAAAAGCATGTGCAAGTGAACGAATTCTTAAAATACCTTGCAGTTACTTAAATACAATTTTAAATTTTGCATTCTTTCATTCCATATTTAGTTTTTTGTGTATTATATATTTTGTATTTTGTGTGTTATATTCAGGGCTTTAAGACTTGTGTGTATGAGTATAATGTGTGTGTGTGGACCTATATGAAATGACGTAGTGTACTTTGTGTATAATATAATAATGTATAATTTTAAATGTATGGTTGAGTGGAAGAAAAGGCTTTGTACGGCCTTAACTCCACCATTTAAAACAAGGCATTAATAAATAAATAAATAAATAGATCAAGACAGAAATAAAGCAAGAGTAGAACAGTGCACCTACCTTCAGAATTATATTTTCAAGTTGTACAAGTAATATTGTTATGTACAATTGCACAATAACACATATTGTTATTTAATTTCCCTTGTGAAAATGCAATTACATTTCATTCATAAGGAAATATTCTGTATGTTTAGTAGTATATTCTATTTGTGTATAGAACTTAGATTCAATCACAGTTCATCCTAAACACTGCTTTGCTACTGTACTGTTTTATGGTGGTTGACTTTAGCTTAAAGGTAACTTTGAAATATGTTATCTATTTCAGCTTGGTACAAATGGAAGTCTGTTTGATCAATACATCGCATTTGGTGGTGGTTTGAAGACGAGCAATTCGTGCCCTCCAGATTTACCACAGATTAAGCCAGAACCTCTTCAACTAAGTGATGCAGAACTTCATGCAATTGCCAAAGATCGACAGAAGAAGGATAATCACAATATGAGTAAGTATTATTTTTGTTGGGCTTCTATCTGGAGAGTAAAATTTTACAAGTTCTCCAATAGCTTTTAATTTGTAGGATAAAAATTTGTCTTCATCACATATGAAATATTTTTACCTAAATGCTAGGACGTTCAACATTATTTTAATTAATTACAAAGGAAGGTGTGTAAAGACTTTGCATAATGATGATTGGGTGGAATTTGTTACTTCAACTGGTAACTTTAGAAATCAGGATATTTTGATTCGTTTTTTTAATCTAAAGTTACAAAGCCCCAGTTCAACCGTAACAAAAAAATAATCCTGCATGTATATAAATAGATAGCATACTCCTAATAAGAGGCTTGTATTTATCAATAATATCATGTATTGAATGATGATCTTATTTTTATGTTGGTATGCAGATTTCAGAGATATTTATTGTAGTCCTGAAATCTAACGTACATTAGTCATCTGTATGTATTTCACTCATGAAATATAATTCCTAGCCAGTGAGTGAAATCATGTAGTACGTTAGGATAAATTTTGTTGGGACCTAAAAACAACCTCTTCCCTTTCCAAGTATAATGATGATGTGTATTGTCTTTTCTCCCCCTCAAAAGTAAGATTTTTATTATTTTATCTTTAACATTCGGTATTTGGATATTTATTTACATTACTTCACAATTTTGATAAGGAAGAAATCACGTCTTAGCAAAAATTATACCTCGGAATATCAACCACACGAGTCTTGTGAAGGTCTCCGAGCATTTAAGAACTCGCATCACTCATCGTCAGGGATTGAAGTGTAATGGAAAGAGTCATAGTGTGTGGGTGGGGATGAAAGGAAGGAGGGTCAGAAGGGCAAAATAACAAAGAAGGAAATAGGAACCCTCACCAGACACTAGCAGAATCAGAAGTGCAAATTCGACCTGCATGGTTGCCAGGTCCAGATCGAATATATAGGTGGTGCAGAACACCATGGATCTCTTGCCCAAGTTTCATCACTCCACATGCCCTCCAGATTCACACTGCCACTGGCAAATTACCCTCCAACCCCAAAAGATGAGAGAAGGCCTACATATCAGCCAAGAGTGCAACCACACCCATGACCTGAAAAAGGCCATCCACTAACGATCCCCATCCTTACCCTTCACCTCCATTACTACCCCCCCCTTCTCCAGAATTGCACCCCTTTACCACATCATACTATACCACTCAGTTTTTGATAAGACTGGTGAGAACCACGTTTTTCTGTAGTCTATAACTCGATGTCGACCTGGCAACCATGCAAGTCGAACTCGCACTTTTGTTTCAATTTTTTTTTCTGTAAACCTAATATGTGGATTTCGGCTATGAAAATTTAAAGTCTTTCTGTTACTTAGCCCTTGTAGCCCTCCTTCCTTTGATCTACTGTTACAGGGTGGCTACTCACCAGGAATTCATTGAATTCTGGGAATTCTGCGTGAATTTTTGGCTACGGGAATTCCGCATGTATTCTGCGTGAATTTTTCTCCGTAGACGTGAAAAATTGCAACTTTAATTAATCCAAATCCCATTGAATTTATACTACTTTATAAATGCCCTGTGGCAAATTTTTAGTTTAGCTTTTATTTTTTATTAAGGAAGGAAAATAATGCTGCGTGAAAAATAGAAAAGAATACTCTAAATCAGTTTACTTTGTTAGTGCCCTTTGCAGAACAATTTATCTGTCAGACGGAAGATTATTACAAGAGAGGATATCTTGAAGTTGATTAGGTAAATTTGAGTTTGAAATTTCTTATACAATTAACAACTTTTCCTAAATTTGTATGTACCGTAACATTTGTGACTTGTGTTTTTAAATATATTGAGAGTCTGAGTATGTGAAATGGCAAATGTAAATTCCCAATATTAAATTAAATATTTTATATATATACTGCTGGACAAAAAAAACCGGACACTTGCATTTTTTGTGATAACGCAATGGGTCGATAAAAGCTCTGGTACAAGGGCTAACTAAATGTTGCAGAAACTGAATTAAGTACGAATGCATAAACAAAGTCCGAGCCTATGAATGGTGCATATGGTACTACATGATCTGCCGAACATTCTGGAATATACCTGCGAGCTGTTATTGCAATTCAGATGTCAAATATTAAAGTGTCCGGTTTTCATTGTCCAGCAGTATATATAGACACACACACAATTTTTTTAATTGAATTGAATTACAACTTTTGGATACATTGGAATCACACAGTCTCATTATATTGTTAATATTTTTGTGTGTGGGGGTGGTGAGAGTCGGTAATACCTAAGGTTGGAATAGAAAGAAACATCTGCGTGTATCTTTGAATTTTTGGTAGTTCGCCTTGAAAACTGGGAATTATACTTGAATTTTATCAAGGTCTTAGAGTGGCCACTGTGTTACACACAGACACGGGGATTCAAAAGTGTGGAACCACCCATATAATTTCTACAGATATAACTGTACGTGGATGGAACCATATGCAGTATCCAGGAGACCAAATACTGCATCCCTGATTCATGTTACACATCCCATCCACCATCTTGGATTCAACTTAAATTTTTCAAATGGGAATAGGGGAATGTGACATATCAGCCATGTGAAATTTTCTGCCAAATCGAATAGTTACATTTTAGATACATTGAATCATTTTCAAGTTATTCCATGTTAAAGATAAAGAATGCCATTGTTAATTGTACAGTATTCATCACCAGTGTTTGTTCCTTGCACTGCAGTGAAATGAGATTCCATTGATCAGAGAAGAGCACATTGACACTAGTTTACATTGTGATAGACTGAATGCAAGGGAAGTTGCAGCTGACTTCAACCACAGACACTCTTGAGAAGCAACCAATTATTCATAGTGCAGTGGTGAAGCTCATCCACAAAATGATTCATGTAGGCACACGTGGTTACATTCTCATTCTGCAAGAGTCTATCCTCACAGCATCTTAAATGAGCTGGTGGTTTCCCTAACTTCTTTCAGCAGGATGGTACAGCCCTCTCATTATGCTGCACCTGTTTGTGTGCACCAATTCCTGATGATTGGATAGGGTGGAGGGGGCTTTTGGGTGACCACCCTACCTACAGAATTTAACTCCATTAAACATATTTTGGGATGGGGGAGGGGAATTTAAAATGTCAGGTTTATGCAACTCCAGCAAGATATGCATGACAGCTGCAGGAACGCATTATTCTTGTGTATGACACCATTACACCTGACATGCCCAACCGGGAATGATGATTGCAGATGCATGTAGCTGAAAAAGGCAAATGTGTCCAAGTTAAATTTGCTATTGTATATCAAGTTTGTATGAAGTTTCAACACAGTAAAGGCAATTTTTTTCCCCTTTTTAAATTTTTAATGACAACTTTGTCATCAGGAGATGTTAAGAACACTTTTTTAAGGACAGTCTGGACATGTATGTGCTGGTGCACATACGTAGTGTGTAAATAAAGCAATGAGACTGGCAACACTGCACACAAACCCGCAACGCTGGTGACGTGGGACTTGGAGTGGAGGTGGATGAACATGTGATACACCATCAGTGCAAGTTGAAACTCTCTAGCGTCACATTGGTTGTCCATAGCGATTGTTTTATTGAAACAGGTATTGCTTGTGCGTTCGGACAATGAGTGACATGAGCAACGGTATGCAATCAAGTATTGCTTCAGACTTGGACACAGTGCAAAGGAAACTTTTGCAAAACTGCAACAGGCCTACGGAGACAGTGTTTTGTCAAGGGTCCAGGTGTTTCGTTGGTTCAAGGCATTTGCAGAAGGAAGAGAGTCAATTGCAGATGAATCTCGCAGTGGAAGGCCTTCGGTTGCAAGAACTGATGCAAATGTCGACAAGAGTCCGGAGCTTGTGCATCGGTTGACAGTCAGAATGATCGCGGCAGAGTTGAATTTGAGTCACACCACCATTCATCAGCTGTTGACCAATGAATTGGGGATGCGAAAAATCTGCTCCAAACTGGTTTCGAGAAACCTCATGCAGGAGCAAAAGGACATGCGGAGGGACAGGTGCATTGATTTTTTGGATGTGATTGCAAATGATCCCCATTTTCTGGAACATGTCATTACGGGTGACGAGACTTGGATGTTCCAATACGACCCAGAAACCAAGCGCCAGAGCATGGAATGGCACACTCGAAGCTCTCCAAGGCCAAAAAAAGCAAGAATGACCAAGTCAAAGATCAAAAGCATGGTGATTTGCTTCTTTGATAGCCAGGGAATCTCGCAAAGGGTTCGTGCCTCCAGGACAAGGGGTTAATAAACACTTTTACCCAGAGGTTCTGGAAAGACTGCGAAAAAGGGTCATGCATGTGCGACCAAACATCAAACTGAACTGGGTGTTGCATCACGACAATGCGCCTTGTCACAGCAATTTCAGTAAACACTTTTTTGGTGAGTAAGAACATTCCTGTGGCTCCTCAGCCTCCTTATTCACCCAACCTGAGTCCTTGTGACTTTTCCCTATTCCCAAGATTAAACACACCTGAATGGACATCTGTTTGATGATGTGGACAACATTCAAAAGGCTGTAATCGACCAACTGAAGGCTATTCCAGTATCCGCGTTCCAGCACTGCTATGAGGAGTGGAAGAACAGTCTCCAGTGCTGTGTGGCTTCCCAAGGCAATTACTTTGAAGGAGACAATGTTGCATTGTAATGTTCTTGGAATAAAACAGGTAAAAAAAACAGTCTCATTACTTTATTTACACACCACATAAGTCTCTCAGGATGGAAGGGGTTGTGGTTGTGGTACCTGCATCATTACTGTTATTTAGTTTCTTCTGTATGCAGTATGTGTATTGCATTATATATATATATATATATATATATATATATATATATATATATATATATAAAGCTATTTTAAAAATCATTTGAATTTTAAAGTCCAGACATTTTTTAAAATGTACCAATAAGAACAAAATATCGTAGGTTGAGAGTTATTTGTCTTACAGTGGTACTACCGGTAATTGTTTTCTGTGGCTGAGAAGCCAGTTCTTGTACAGAAAGTAAATATTTGAATTCCCACCATAAAAATGTGGATTTTACAGAAGCTCCTGTGTCCGCCATAATTAACCAAAGTGAATAGAAAAATTTCAAAATATTGCATACCTACAAATATGATAAGTATAGTCGAAATTATTTTATAGTTCATCGTACAAGAAATAAGTCAATACCCAAGATTGTAGTGTTGCCAACTATTCCCAACCCCTAGCATTGGGGTTATGTTACTCATGTACTTGTAAGTACTACAAAGAACCACTCTGAGCAAAAATAACTTTTGGCAGAAAAAAAGGAATATTCAAATTTCCTGAAAATATATTCAATGTGATCAAAAGTATCCGGACACACTGCAAACATGTGTTTATCATAGAGGGCGACACAGTACTGCCATCTACCACATGCAACACATGGTCAGCGATGTCAGTAGTCTGCAGACAGCGCAAGACAGTAGTATGGGATGGTCTGAGGAACTCCCGGTTGGGTGCCACTTGTGTAAGAAGTCTGTATGTGAGATTCCCACCCTCCTAAACATCCCTAGGTCCACTGTTTCCTATGTTATAGTGAAGTGGAAACGTGAAGGGACATGTACAATAGGGTTATGACAAAAATATATTTTTTTAGCCTGTACTAGAAATCAATGAACTTTTAAAAACAGAATCAGAAAATGACAATTATTTCATTCAATTCATAAAAAATGTTCCGCACCAATGACAATGAAAATTCTGAAATTTAAGTACATTCAGCACAGTCAAAATGTATTAGTTGAAATTAGCTTCAGATTCAAATATTTATCTGATTTGCATTTCCGGTACAGTTCTTCCATTAATTTCACCCCTCGTTCGACACAAATATTTGTCCGTGGTATATCTACAATGGATCTTTCAACATTCCAGTGAGTTTTACAAAGCACTTCATGGCTGCAGAGCAATTTAATTCGGAAATTCCATCCATCAGTTTCTCGTAAATCTCTGCGTTGAACATTTGGTTAGAAAACCAGGCTTCCTGCCACGTATTTGAGATGAAAGAGCACGGTTTTTCCAGTGATATTCTCCATTTAGGAATGAGGAAGTACAAAATAAGAGCATATATAGCACGTGAATTCCATCTGGCATTGTGAAGAGATGGTAATTTTCTCAATTTAATTGCTGGGTATGCTCCAGTTTCTTTAAGTAAATGGAATGCTCTACATAACTCATACAGAAATCTAAAATGATCTCGCCAACCTGGATTTTGAACAGGTATCATTTCACTTTCTGGCTTGTAGGACTGCTGCAAGACATGGTATTGTTTTATCACTTCGTCCACGAATTCATATAGTTGAGAGTTGGTTTGGTAGAGGAAATCGGATTAAAGAAGTCTAACACATGCTTTATGATTCTATGAAGAATATGGTGCTGGCAGCCAATGTACTGTGGCTGATCAAATCCTCTTGTGATCATTTCACTTTCTAATTTTTGAACAATTCCATTCACTCATCCAGTATTCACTGCTGTCGTGTCACATACAATCATTTTGAAGTTCTGCTTTGCAGTGCATTAAAAATATCCTGTGATGATTCAGCATATGTATCAGAAGAGTTGAATTTAAATTGTCAGGCCTCCCCGATAGCGCAATGGTAGTGTCGTAGCCTTGTGATCAAGGGGTCCTGGGTTCGATTCTCTTCTTGCAAAATAGATTTTATTTTACGCTTCGCATCTTCCCCACTTCTTATAACAGCTCGCGAAACACCTGACTGTGATGGTGTTGGAACACTGATTCCATCTTCGGCTAGACTGAAGCACACTACAGCAGCTTTATTAATTGAAAGAAATTTTTTTGTCACCAACTTAGCTGCATGTGATGTTGAAAAATGCATGACTCGTTTTCTTTTGTCATTTTCATCACTACTTACTTCTGCTGAAGATGCGTCGTCTACATCAGTGGCAAACACAGCGTTTGGTTCAGATTGTGAAGCCGATTTTCGCACTCGCTTAGAGGGATGGATGGACGATTGTGGAGTAACTGTGCTTGTTACATATCTAATTAAATTGATTGATTTGGTGTTGTAAGTCCACTTTATGCACAGTAAGCAGGGTGGCGACAGACCTGGAAAACCGGGAAAAGTCAGGGAATTTGAGGTGTCAAAAAAAAGTCAGGGAAATGTCAGGGAATTTCGTCTTCATTGAATTTTTTTTTATTTTTTAATTTATTTATTTAAATATATCGTTGTAGAACTCTGCACGGGAACAGGAAATCTCGTTCTTAAGTTTCGGCCTCAACTTTTAGACCCCTTTTATGCTCAACCCAACCACGGTGCCAGAAACCAGTGATGGCAGGAGGGGAGGGGGAGAGAGAGAGAGAGAGAGAGAGAGAGAGAGAGAGAGAGAGAGAGAGAGAGAGAGAGAGAGAGAGAGATAGAGAGATTAGATTGATTGATTGATTGATAGATTGATTTCTCTCGCCCGGGCTTCTCGGCGGGAATTTTAAATTCGAACACTCTTTGAAGGAAAATTCTTATAACTCGGGCAGTATGGGAGCAATCTACTTCGGATAAGTTTTGTTTTGCAGCTAAAACATCAGCGCATGCAACCATGTACAATTCCGAACGCCGGACCGAGGAAGGGGGGCTTGGGGGCACGACCACCGAATTTCAATGGAAAAAAACATAAAAATCTGGGGTTGACCCTTCTTCCCCCGCTATTTTGGGGAAAGGCCGCGAACTTTAGTATTCTTTTCAAAGAATGGACATTTCTCAAGAGAACGTAACATGTTTCATGTTCTTGGGTGCCATACAAGTTCAATAATAAGCCAAAATGTGATTTTTTTTTTTTACAAAAAATAGGTAATTTGCATTTTTGGAGGAAAATTGTTATAACTCTGGCACTATGGAAGCAATCTACTTCGACTAAGTTTTATTTTTCAGCTAGAACATCAGAGCATGCAACCGTGTACAATTCAGAACATCGGACCGAGGAAGGGGGGCTTGGGGGGGCACGTCCTCAGAATTTCAATGAAAAAAACCATAAAAATCTGGAGTTTGCACCCTCTTCTCCCGCTATTATTAGTATTCTCTTCAAAGAATGGAGGTTTCCAAAGAGAATGAAACATGTTTCATCTTCTTGGGTGCCATACAAGTCGAATAATAAGCCAAAATGTGAAACTCTGTTTTTACGAAAAATAGGTAATTTGCATATTGCTCAGAAAATTGTTATAACTCTGGCACTATGGGAGCAATCTACTTCGGATAAGTTTTCTTTTGCAGCTAAAACATCAGAGCATGCAACCGTGTACAATTCAGAATGCCTAACCGGTGAAAGGGGTTTGGGGGGTGCGACACCCGAATTTCAATGAAAAAACCATAAAAATCTTGAGTTTGTCCCCTCTTCTCCCGCTATTTGGGAAAAAGGTGCAAACTTTAGTATTCTTTTCAAAGAATGGACATTTCTCAAGAGAACGAAACATGTTTCATGTTCCTGGGTGCCATACAAGTTGAATAATGAGCCAAAATGTGAAACTCTGTTCGGAAATGTGGCATGGACATGTTGCAGAGAGGGGGGAGGTTGGTCATCAATATTAATTTCCCAGGCTTGCTCCAGATCGGTGTCAGAGTTTCCACCCAAACATAAGAGTATGAAGGTCCAAAAAGCACATTCATTTCGTAATCAGAACCATGATATGGTATCATCAGGCGAGTACGATCTTACTCTGTTGATACCATATGGTATCATCGGGGGAGTAAATATTACGTGGAAAATTCATTGAATTTTATTTTTATCTTGTCCGTAATGTGAGTAGTAAGGGGACTTGTTAACAGATTGAGGGGATAAGAGCGGGTGGCGCCATCCGATAGTTGTCAGACGTCGTAGTAAGGCATTTTGTTGGGCAAAGTGAAGGAACATGGAAACAAATAGGTTCCATTGATACGATTTTTGTCGAATATCGCCACCCGACAAAGTATCTCACTACAACATGCGACAGAAATTGCATAGACTGCAACATCCAACAAAAATCACATGCATAAACAAGAAGAGCTTTAGACTGCAAATATGCTGCTGGAATTTTATTACTCTTCTGGCTCACTTCACCTTATTTAATGTAGAAGTGATTACGAAGGTTTTCTTTCATCATCCTGACGTATTACCGGTTTCTCACAAGTTAACATACGTTTACAATGACATTGCACTATTCTTAGATATCAAGAAGAATCCAACAAAACGAGATATATATTGAATACTATCACGAAAAAGTGAAACACAAATCTGCATTGGTGAACGTTATAAAAATTGGCAAGTGCATGCTCCCAACCTCAAATTTACTGCAACACTACTATTGCAATGAAATTAACGCCACACTCTGTCCTGTCTGTTTAAACTCTTGAGAGATGGTGATTAATAAACAGAGCAAAGTGGCAGGGTTCTAAGAGGAGATCGAGTGCGTATCTACCGTCACATGGGAGCCACATCTTCGTATTTGTCGCACGGGATATGTTTTGAATTACCAAGCTAAGTGCTCCCCATCGACATTTGTCGAGCGAGTAATAATGGAGCTCAGTCGTTAGGGCGTCTGACTACTATGCAAGAGACCCGGGGTCGATCCCCTGCGGGGGGAAACCGGGATGTTTTCCACCTATTTAAACAGCTCCGGCGCCCACCCAGTATCATATGAAGTTGGTACCTTGAGGAAACTTTGAGGGATAAAGGTAGCCAGGAGAGTGGTGCTGATCACATCACCCCTACCTTCAGCCGTGATCAAGAAAGTGTGGGGCTCTAACTCCACATCCCTATACACCTTCATGGTAAAGTGCAGGGGAGCACTTTACTTTTACTTCCTCAAAAATCTGTTCCATCATATCAAACTGTCACGAAAATATGTAGACCATGTTACCTACAATTTAAAATAATAGTTTAGAAGCACAATGGAGTATTAAGTTTCGGTATATTTGGCAGAAAAATGTTCTAAAACAAAAACGCGAATTTTGGGAAACGTAACACTAACAAGTCAAAAAAAGATAATGCCAATTTTTGGTGCCATAATATATCTGTATATGTCACATGAGATTGATTGATTTAAATTTTTTGGCTGCGTCACCACTTATGGTCATTATGCACCCTTCAGTATATACAGGGAAAATTCCATTATCTAAAATCCTTACCTTAAAATTAAAAGAGGGGAATTGAAAAATAACTTTTCCAAAATAACTTTCAAGATATCAAACTCTCACGAAGAGGCGTAGGCCATGTGACTTACAATTTGAAACAGTAGTTTAAAAACATCGTGAAGATGTAATTTCAGATATTTGCCAGAAAATGCGCTAAAATTAATTTTTGAAAAAATAACACCGTATACTAAAAAATAAAAAAAATAAAAAATACACCAATTTGAAAAAAAAAATATCAACGTCCCTACCGATTAGGCATAAATAAAACAAGAATATCAGTTGTAATTTATTGCATTAGTAACAGTGGGTCCAAACCTAATTTTCGGCATAATCACCACCGTTGTTCAAGGCCAGGGATGTACAGCAAGTGGTCCAAGATCTCTCACCTGAAGTGATGCAAAGGGCCCGTGTGTACTCAGCTGTATGGGGTTGTACACATTCGATTGGCCTGTGAATTGTCTGCACACCTCACACGATTGCTGGTGGCTCTGTGCCAAATTCTGAGCGTGCAATGTAGGCTACATCGCAGTCGGTGGGAGACTGTATGAGAGCTGCAATCTTTAACCTAGAACTGTCCTAAAACGGCTGCATTGCAACTGCACCAGATTACAGCTACATGCCACTTCTTGCCTGCATGTGTGTGTGCTCCGACCACTAGTGCTGCGTATATGCACCATTGGAACTTCTTACAGGATGCCCCTCGTGTATGAACTTTCAGAAGCTTTTATTATTAGAGTGTTCCTGTTTTAATGTGTGGTTAGCTAAATCAGGTACCTATACAATGCAACTCTATAAATTCCTTGCGTTAGATTTCTAATACCTACATACCCTATTCGTCTGCATTAATGGTATAACTGCATGTTGTCAGTTTTACAGTACTTCACTTGGATGTACTGAAGCAGAAATCCCATTGATAATGTAAGAAAATATGACACTTTATTTTGTTCGATTCAATTGTTTCACTTATATGCAAGAGTTAAGTTGTTGGCTTTACAGAGAAGAGAGAAGTAGCTTTATGCATTGAAAAATGAGTCCGCACTCATGGTTCTTGCAAGCAGAGGGTTCCAAACCTCAGTGGAAATATCAACATATAATACCGAGAATGTATAAGGAGACTGATAAATTACAAATTGTATTTCTTAATCATTCACTCTTCACTCTTATCTCATTTAGTCGTAACTTTAAAAATAATCAAGTATTTTATTTTAAACTTGCTGTGTATGACAAAATTCTGTAATCCTTCCCTAGCTTGTGAATTGTAATAATTTTCCAAATTCACTATTCTGCAGTTTGAATTCAAATCATAGAGAATAGAGAAATTAAGTCAATTTCATAGAAGATAATATTGGTACTTAACAAAACCATACGTGGATCTGTATGAGTTTATTATCTCTATTTGCAAAAACATCGATTTAGTTTAGTTTGTAATTGTCAGGGAAAAATTTAAATTTTGTCCTGGAAAACCTGGAAAAGTCAGGGAATTCAATTTCTGCTTGTTTGTAGCCACCCTGGTAAGGCTAATCAGGACTGAACCTACAGTTTAAAGTGTAATTCGACGGTAAGCGAATTGCAAATCACGAGTATCAAGCCTAAACTATACATTTCTGTTATTTGAGCTCTACCATTGCATCAATAGCTACATTCTGCGTCAACGATTCCGCATTTTTCTTAATCGCTTCACCTGATTTATAATATGCCATTATAATACTAATATTGAACTACCAAACCTGAAAATAGAGAAAATATACACAATTAGTCACTTAATAAATAATAATTTAATAATTACTACATTAATTTAATAATTATTACATTAATGATGCCATTTTCAAATGTGGTATTTTTAGAAAGAGCCCCAAGAATAGTTGTTATTGATAATGTAGCATTATAAACACATTAAACTTATTGTGAAGCTCTTTCCGAAGAATCCTCGCTGTTTCAACCCACCAAGAGTCACACACACTGTATAATTAGCATAATCTGTAACTACATACAGAGACAAATACACGTATCACTTGAAATAATGTTTTACTAAAAATATAAACACATTTTATTAGTCAATTTATCGTGAGAGATATTATAAAGATCTACTTTTTTAGTAGCTACTGGCTACAGTACCCTTCATACAGTTCTTGTGACACACACTGAAACGGGTTGGTGCGGGAAGCTCATCATTTGCGACCACAGGAGATACAAAATTTTGCAATTTTTTTTTTTAGTCTTAACCCTAATGTACAACCCAAAAGCATGCAGGCCGACCTCCCATGTTGACCTCCAGAGACCGTCTAGTGTTGAAGAGGGTCGTGCAGCGTAATTGTCAATCATTCGTCGCCACCATCACACAGGAATTCCAAACTGCATCAGGATCTACTCCAAGCACCATGACTGTTTGGTGCGAGGTGCGGCAACTTGGTTTCCATTGCCGAGCAGCTGCCCGTAAGTCAAACACCACACAGGCAAATGCCACCTCACGTGGTTCAAGGAGCATCGAAACTGGACAATAGAACAGTGGAAAACCGTGTGTGGAGTGATGAATCACTGTACACAATGTGGCGATCCGATGGTAGGGTGTGGGTGCGGCGAATGCCTGGTGAACAACATCTACCAACCTGCATAGTGCAGACAGTGAAATGTGGGGGTGGAGGGGTTACAGAGTGGTCATGTTTCTCCTGGAGGGGGAAGCCCCTTGATGCTTTATGTGGCAATGTAAGGGCACAAGCTTAAGTTGACATTTTAACTGCTTTCATGCTGCCTGCCGTTGAAGACCAGTTCAGGGATAACCATTGTGTCTTTCAACATGACCAAGCACCCATATATACTGCAGGGCTTAGGGGGAGTGGTTTGACAACAGCATCCACTAATGGACTGGCCTGCGCAGAGTCCTGATTTGAATCCAATAGAATATCTCTGGGATGTTTTGGAACTCAGTCTTCATACTAGACCACACCGACCCACATCAATACCTCTTCTCATTTCGGCTCTTCACAAGAAATGGGCTGCCATTCCCCAGGAAACCTTCTGCCACCTGATTGAAAGTATGTCTGTGAGAATGAAGGATTGAAAGTATGCCTGTGAGAGTAAAGGCTGTCATCAAGGCTAAGGGTGGGTCAACACCGTATTGACTGCCAGTGTTCGCAATGGAAGGTGGCCCAAACTTGTACTTCATTTTCAGGTGGGTGTCCGGATAGTTCTGATTACATAGAGTACTTTTTAAAATTTTTGCCCTGCTTCTGTTCGCTGACCTAACAGCTTGGCTATGAGGGGGGTTTAAACGTGAGAAGGAGGAATAATTAATGCTCCTTTGTCCTTCACAGATTTATTATGTACAGGCCGAACAGGTAAGGGGTGAACTTGCCTGAGCCTTGTTCGAACAACTAAACACTGATACCTAAATTACTGTACCTGATCTGATCCATCGACAGTGTGTACTTTGGGCACTGGCCAACCTTTGCATGGACACACTCCATGAGTGGCACCACTTAGGCTACTCACTTCAGACTCTCTCGGCCACTCACTCTGACTGTCCCGGTGACCTCTCATCACCGGGGACTTGGCTGGTGTTTGCTGACTTAGCATTTAATACCGGCTCGTGACATGCCACCTCCCCCTGAAAAGAAATGGGGTTGACCAGGGGACAAGCCCATTTCTTTATTAACAATAGAGGTTATGATTTAAATATAGAATTAAATATATGTAGTAAAATTAACTTATCCACCAATAAATGAATGCACCTCGTATATGTTGTCTCGCCGCAAATTGGGTCTATGAATGAAAGTCTGCGCATATTCAGATGTAAGCATATTTGTCACGTAATGTCACATTAAGTTGCACTGTATCAAGGTGCAAAATTCGGTACACAAAATTGAAGCATAAAGAAAAAAGACAAACAAATATGTCTATCTCATGACGAGCACTGATGTAAACACTGTTGAAACACTTGAAAAAATATTACTGTTCACACTGAAAGAAAGACAAGTTAGGTGTACACCAATTTTGAAAAAATGCACATTGAAGTTGGAGACAAAATCATGTTTATGACGAAAGTTCACCAACAAAGGAAACGTCCGGGAAAAATATTATTTTCATGCGGGTTTGTCTGCAACTCTGGATGACATCTGGATGGAATATGGAGCAATGGCTGCATCTTATTTCTACTACAAGGTACATTAGTGATGACAGCAATTCGTGATATATCATCAGTGATTAGTCAAAATAATATTTGGGCATAAATTGGAGCAATGTTAATTAAGTCAGGATGTAAATATCAAGATTAGTTATTGAATTATGCACTCTATTTTAGGAGTAACTAGTGATTAAATGGAATGGAAGTTTCTAATATGTAATAATACTTAATGTAAATAGATGGAAATGGCAATATTGCATGATGTCATAAAAATGGCAGATGTAACAAGAAGAGGCTGGGGCTCGATTTGGTATTTCTGTCCAAATTGTGAGAGTTGTGTGTCATATCAGGGAAAAAAATGTGTTTCTGTGTGAGAGTTTGGTCAGTTTTTAATGATGCAGCGCTCTCGGTGCACTTCATGGATAGCTGTGACACATCTGCACGATAATAATTTAGAAGTTAACATGCTGTCATATATTAATTATATTGATAATATTGCAGTTTATATATACGAAGTGACATGAATTGAAGAAATATGAAGAGAAAGAGTTGATAAGACGTTGGTACATACATGCTCTGTAAAGGCATTTTGGCATGTTAAAGGTAGTTATGAATTATTGAAAAGTCACAGAATGAAAATTTTACAGCGAATGATGTATAGAGTTTTTTTTTTTTCACGAACAGTGAGAACACGTGAGCTCTCTTCCCTTGTGCAGTAGCTATATTCAACTCATTCATGCTATTTGTTTACATACACAAAATGCTAGTGAAGCAGAAGGTCATGTTGCTATGGTATGGTCTTCAGAATTCCATCCTACTCTGTGTGATGTCGCATCATAAAGTGACATCACAGTGACAAAGGGTCGGCACAATCTTGTATGAGAAAGAAAGAAAAATGTTGCAGCGAGTGCTGTCGCATGTACGAGATATATTTAATTTTCTTCTTGTTCTGTGAGTTAATGGTGCAGAGAAAAAATAAAACAGAATTTATAAGAAGCAGCTTAGTTTATATGTGTTATTCAGCGTGGTAAAATATATAGTTGATGTTGTTACTGCTTGTGGTCTGTAAAGTTTCATCCTGACCGACGCTACCTTTTGTTCAAACAGTTTTCCTTGCTTGATCCATTCAATTCTGTAATGGTTTTTATCGGTCGCTCGATTACTGTGAAGGGGCATTCGTACTTACCTGAGAATGCTTTGGACGTCTTTGATAAGCGTCGATCGTTCCACAAAAGTATTTGATCACCAGATTTAAATGTTGCTTGAGAATAGTGAGGATCAAGCTGTGCCTTATCTGTTCTGTGGCGTTTGAGGAGATTTTCTTGTGCCAATCAGCGCGAAAGCTTCATATGTTCCAGCCGTTCATAATTGCTCACATGCTGCGGCGTGGTTTGAAAAATTGCATCCAGTAAGGTGTGGGGATGATAACCCATCAGTAAATATGTAGGTGAGTACCATGCAGATGAATGTGGCATGTTGTTGATAGCTGAGACCACTGTTGGTAAGAAATCGGACCAATTACTGTGTTTGGCATTGACGTAGAATTTGATCTTTCCTTCCAGCGTTTGTTTCATTTTTTCAACTAAGCCAAAGCTCTGATGAAATCCTGGGCTGACAAAGCTTAGTTCAATTTGGAATTTGTTGGCCAATTCTTTGAACAAATCTGAAGTTTGACCTGAGTAGTGTAATCATGTACGTTCAAATCCATACTTGGTATGAGGCCATTATTTTTATTAATTTAAGCACAATGGAAAACCTATTTTGACGATGTTTTTGTCGATTTTATACTATTGCAACTCTGTGATTTTTCATCTCGTATTTCGTACGAGTGTCATAATTTCTTTCGAGTTAAAGTACGTAACACCTACACCCACCCACCCACCCACGCACACCCACCCACACTCACCCACACCTACACCCACCTACACCTATTTACTTCCTGTCCACTTCTGGTCTACTTCCGGTCTATTTCCGGTCTACTTCTGGTCCACTTCCGGTCCACTTCCAGTCTACCTGTGAGTTTTTCCAGTTGTTTTTTTTTTAAGTATAAAAGTACATATATTTTGGGAGTTCAAAGTAATACTTGGTATGAGGTCTATTGTTTCTGTTAATTTAACTAAAATGGAAAACCTATTTTGATGATGTTTTTGTTGATTTTATGCTATTGCAAATCTGTGTTTTTTTTCACCTCATACTTCGTACGAGTGTCATAATTTCTTTCGAGTTAAAGTACGTAACACCCACGCATACCCACACATACCCACACCTACACCCACGCATACCCATACTTACACCCACGTACACCTATACCCACCCACACACACCCACCTACACCCACGCACACCCACGTTATGCAACAAGTTATTACACAATGTTTACGCAACAAGTTATTACGCAGACCCGTATCTAGCATGTTGTTGGTTATGGTGTAAACAGTAAGTCAATCAGAAGACATCCCGTTACGTCATAACCAACAACATGCTAGATATGGGTATGCGTAATAACTTGTTGCGTAAACATTGCGTAATAACTTGTTGCATAGCGTGGGTGTACGTGGGTGTAGGTGTGCATGGGTGTTACATACTTTAACTTGAAAGAAATTGACACTCGTGCGAAGTATGAGATGAAAAATCACAGATTTGCAATAGTATAAAATCGACAAAAACATCATCAAAATAGGTTTACCATTGTGGTTAAATTAATGAAAATAATAGGCCTCGTACGAAGTATGACATGAAAAATCACAGATTTGCAATAGTATAAGATCGTATAAAATCGTCAAAAACATCATCAAAATAGGTTTTCCACTGTGCTAAAATTAATAAAAATAATAGGCCTCGTACCAAGTATTATTTTGAACCAACCTGATTACACTACTGACCTGGAAGTTGGTCGAAAATGATTTTTTTCTGGAAAGCCAAATGGTAATATAATTTTTGTGTACAGAAAATCTGCTAAAACTTCAGCAGTGAGAGAATGTGTCAGTGCGGCTACTACGTAACGCATGGCTGCGTCAGTGCACGTGATCACGTAGCGATGTCCCTCTGGTCCTGATGTGACGTATGGACCACATTGATCCAAGGCGATAATTTGGAAAGGTGTCAGAGGTCCTTGTTTGTAGTTCGAAGTGCTTTGGTTGATGGGACTGCTTAAGTCATGCACACTGTTCATTCTTTGCATTTCTTGTATATGAAGGATTTCTGAGAAGGAAAATAATAACAGTCCTTCGCATTTGCATATGTTTTATAGTATCAAAAATGGTTGAGAACGTGTGGAGAAGAGTGCACGTGAGTAGCCTTTCCTGTTTGTCTGAACTTTGTGTCCTGTAAATAATGTCATCTAGGAGACAGAATTGCTGGCTGGTTCTGTCATATTTAGGGTCGGCTTCTTTACTTCCAATTAAATGTAGGTAAATATTTTTGAGAAAAGTGTCTGCTTGCTGTTCCTTGGCAAGGTCAAATTCACATGTTCTCAAAACAGACACAATTTCATCTTCCAGGAGAGGAGAAAAAGTTTCATCTTGTATCCTCGTGTTACGGCTAATGGCATCCAAGGCACTGTTTTGTCTGTTCCCTTTAGATGTTGAATGACCAAATTGTAGTCTGACAGAAATTGTGAAAAATGCCAAAGACTGCCTTTTAGGGTTGTTGATTGTCATAAATTTTGAATCCATTTGGAATGGGTGTGTAATATAAATATTTTGAAAACTATGTAGTGTCAAAATGCTTTTAAAGCAAAAATTATGCCAGAGAGTTCTAACATGTTTGTCTTATTCCCTTTCCTTATCATTTAGTATCCTGCTTGCATATGCAATTGGCTTGACATTTCCTTTGGGATCTTCGTGAGCAATGACAGCCCCAAGAGCTATTTTGCTACTGTCAGTGTATATGTGAAGAGAGGGATTGTATCTGGCTAATACTGAGCTCGTGATTAGTGAATGCTTTAAAGCATTGAATGCCTAGTTTTGTGCTTCTGTCCATCGAAATTTTCTCTCCTTCTTCAGCAATTGTGTAAGAACTGATGCGTGTTTGGAAAAATGTGGAGAGTAACAATGGGAAAGATTTGCCAGGCCCAAAAATTGGCATAAAGTCTTCTTGCTTGTAGGTGTCTGATACGACTCAACAGTTTCTAGCATCTTAGGTGAAATAGTGCATCCTTTTTCAGATAAATGGTGTCCAAGATAGACAATATCACGGTAAAGGAATTTTGCCTTTTTAGGAACCAATTTTAATCCAGCGAGCCTAAGTCTTTCACAAGTGTGACACAATATCTTCAAGGAAGTGGGTACATCATCAGAGACTCCCAGGAGATCATCTGCATAGAAGAACAAATGGCTGTTGTCAACAACGTTGAGGGCTGAATTCAGCGCTATCGCTAACGCTGTTCCCGACATGACATCCTTGTGGGGCATAATTAAAAGCATAAGTCCCCATCTGCGGCACTTGAAAACTCACTTTTTCACGGCTACTTGGTGTGAGGCATATCTGAAAATAAGCCAAGAGGATGTCCATGGATGGATAATATTTGAAACCTTACGCCCTCTCTACGATATCTATGAGATGAGGTGCCAGAAAACTTATCTTCTTGGTGACTGCGTTGATCGAACGAGCGTCGAAACAGACGCGGTATGTGTTATTTGGTTTCTTCACAAGCAGGATAGGAGAGTTCCAGCATGGTGCTAAAATAGGAGAAACGATGCCCTGTTGTAGCAGTTTCTTGATTTTGTCTTGCATGGTTGGAAGTGTATAAGGTATCCTGTGGGGTTGAGTGTACACTGGAGGCAAATCTCCTGTATCAATGTATAGTTCATACAGGGTGCAACTTCCTATGTCGTCCATCCTCTTTCCAGCTAAAGACATCGGCGAACTCGTGCGTCAGTTCTAGTAGTTTATCTCGGTCTTTCTTCACAGATGTTGAAATTGATGTCTATCTTCGTTTTGTCAAAGTTTTTCCGAGATTCAGAAATACTCTTCTGGAGATACTCTTCTGGAGTTCTTCAGAATTTTCCTTCAAAAAATGTCTATGTGGCTTCCCATCATCGCTGTTATTTCCCTTTAGTGGGTTCCAGATTGGTTTTGTCCTTGCCTCGGCAGGACTGTTTGTGTCTCCTTTTTCCTGCTGGCCAATTATTTCCAACACATCAGCTTTCCCTATCGTCGTGAATGTTCGGAATGGTAACTGGATCATTGGAAAAATTTGTAATGAGGACATGGGGTTCGTCTTCATGCATGAGGTAGGAATGCAAGTTCCTTTAGGGGATGAAAATCTGGGAATGGGGTGTAATATATGGCTACTGTCGCTAGTTGTGCAATTTATAAGCTGTACTTTTACCACCGCTTGTTCTCTAGGGTTTACTTTTACTTCCTCCTGTGTTGTGTAGGTGGGTTGGATACGCTGTTCGAGATGTTCCGTGGCAATTTTGGATAATTTCTGTACTTGTTGCTGAGCATTCTTTTCTTTTTGCAATTTCCGGGAGCCAAAATGAGTAATTTGCAAGCTTTGCCTATTTGTATCTATGACGGCTCTATGTGTTGTTAGAAAATCATTTCCCAAAATGTTGAGGTTCCCTTGCCCTTCATACAGAAGTGTTGTGTGCAGAAAAGGTTGATCGTACCCTTCATACAGAAGTGTTGTGTGCAGAAAAGGTTGATCAGTCAATTTGAAGTGCAAGTCATTCGTTTGTTATTGAAAATTTTGAATTATTAAAAGCACTTAAGACATGAAATTTCTGTTTTACCTTGATATTTCAAGGTAAGTCTTGCCTGTTCATGACAGTTGTGGTACTACCTGAATCTAAAAGCATTGGAATTTGCTTGTTATGTCAACGAAGAAAATGTTGATTTTTGTTAAAAGAAGTGTGATTTTCTGGAATTTTTCTGAAATTCCAGCATTACCTTCCTGTGTACTAGTAACTGAAGTAACAAGATTACGATTTTGCTTCTGTTTAGGGTTCTTCTTTCTCGCACCTCATCCTTTCATTTCATCTGTGCATTCGGAAAACTAGAACAGCTGTTTGAATTCACCTTCAAATATCTATTTGTCAGAATTTGCATGCGTGCAAAACGTAATAGTCTATTTCATCAGGATGTTCTTCTAAAAATTGCTTCGCACATAAAAGGGCTATTTTGGCTGCGGTTGCTGAGTCTAACCCAAAGTGCCTGTGGCTAGGTGTGGGAAAGTGATTGATCTTTGACTTAAAGTTAAAAGTAAATTAAGCAATTGACATAGCATTTTCGCAAAATTTCAGGATCTTTGTTGTTTGGAGTGACGGAATGAAAAATATAATAACTGACATCACCAGGTTGTGTTTTGCTGAAGGTTTGTTCAGTTGTTGTCCGCACGCTCTAGAAAAAGCTAAAGCTACTCTGCCAATGGGTAGAAAATCAGGGTTGCAAGCTGAAACCAAAACATTTGCTTCAGCTTTTGCGACATCAGCCGTTATGATAATCTTTTTCGTGTGAGATGACAACCTGTGTTGGACTTTGCTCTCAGTTGGAATGGGAGCCGTATCGCTCGAACTTGGTTTGTTCATCTGTGAGCACTGAGCTTCGTGCTGACCAGAGAAAAATCCTGGACTTCCTTAAGTAATTGAGAGTGCTGAGCGGCATATCCGATGAATTGAATGTCCTTGCTTGGGAGCTGGAATGTTCTGACTGCCGCCTAGAGTTCAATTCCCTACATACCTAATTTCTAAGATCGTCTTGATCTTTACGGAGAGCAAGAGTCATGGAGACTAAATTTTGTAAGACAAATACGTTACCGTGTATGCATCAAAAATGCCTTGTTGATTTTTAGAGAGCTGGTTGTGAACAATTTGCGATTTTGATATATGTGACATCAAGGCAGGGTCTCTTAGCACTGTGTTAGGCATAGCTCCAACTTGCAAGAATGAATTGTTTGCACTAAAAGTATCGAGGGTGGTGAAATTGTTTCTTGCATGCAAATCCCTGAGAACTTCTTCCGTGGCTTTAATGAGCTCCTCGTTGAGAAATTTTGTGATTTCAGAAAACATAATGATTATTTCAATTGACATAATTATTTTAATTTACTTATTGAAGGGTGGACCGGTAGCTAATTTGCCTATACAACAAAACCGGCGCACTAACCACCATGTTAGGTTTAAGTCGTTTGCCAACCTAACAGCTTTGCTATGAGAGGGGTTTAAACATGAGAAGGGGGAATAATTAATGCTCCTTTGTCCTTCGCCTGTTTATTATGTACAGGCCAAACAGGTAAGGGGGTGAACATGCCTGAGCCTTGTTTGAGCAAATAAACACTGATACCTAAATTACTAGTGTCATCACTGTACCTGATCTGGTCCATTGGCCTGGTCGTGTCAGCGCTGTGTGGTCCGTTGACGGTGTGTACTTTGGGCACTGGCCAACCTTTGCACGGACACACTCCATGAGTCACACCACTTAGGCTACTCACTTCCGACTATCTCGGCCACTCACTCTGACTATCCTGGTGACCTCTCGTCACCGGGGACTTGACTGGTGTTTGCTCATTTAGCATTTAATGTCGGCTCATGACATAAAGATGAAAAGGTTCAGGTACTCTTCAGAAACCACTTTGCCATACAAATTGAATAAAAATGGTCTATGGATGTCATGCAAAGTTAATTGGATTTACTAGAAAATGCTATGGTATATTCATATTTGATCATGCAATTAGTTATATTTGCTTCTTTATTATTGGCTAGGGAAAAGGGCACTGGTACAATTAACCAATGTGTACCACCAGATAAAATCTAGTGTCCGGGTGTCTGCTGGTCTGGAAATCCTGGAAAGTTTGGGAATTGATTTTTTTTTTAAGTCATTGAAAATTACTCATTCTGGAAAAATTAACATGTTCATAATAGCAGAAGTCCAATAAAGAATGCTTAAAAGTCAGTGGCAACAATGGATAAATTTGCTACAGTAGGTGTTACACATTCAATGAGAAACATTTGAAAGGAGTGGTGTTTCTTGCATGTGGATCGCATGTTTTCTGGTCTCCATGTGAAACGAAGATCTCAGTCTACAAATGCTATGTTACTGTCATACCTTGGCTTATGAACAGGTCTAGATCTGCAAAACATGTTTACTGGACTGGATTTATTTTTAAACCTTTCTTCTTATTCCAAATCGCCTAGCCAAACAGTCTTACCATCAACGTGTAATGTACTCATCCTGAACACATCATTTTGGCAATGGTGATTACCAAGAGGTGACACATTTGTGAGCTTGGTCTAAGGCATATACTGAAGACCCGAGAGGAGGCAAGAAAATCTTAAGAACTGCGACAGTTCAAAAACAAAATCCTACCTTTGAATTTCAGTGATTACGCTGATTTGCTTGATTGGCAGCATCACAAGCTGCCATTACTTCTCACCTGCTTGTCTGATGAGAAGCTGCAACATTTTATATTGTCTGGAGAGTGTATGGAAGTCCACCACCATGCCATATGCAAGCAGAAGAGTGACTAGTTCATGCAGGGACTATGGCTACAGGTGCAGTGCTAGAACAAGCCAGAGGGGGCCAGATAAAGCCAAATTTGCAGCACATAATGACAATGAAGTACTCAGGGTAGGTGGGCACAGGTGGGGCTCGATGTGCAGACATGTCCTCATGGTGGGCTCTATGTTAGTGGGAAGATAGTAAGCAGAGATCTACAGCAAGAGGAGCAGCTATAGAATACCAGAATCAGCTGCTGTTGGAGGGAGGTAGAGCAAGGGATTTCCCACTCCACACCCAGCCTCCTCCTTCACATCATGGTGCCACAAACTGGACTCTCAACGGAACTGAAATTTCTTCACTATTTCTGTAAATTTACACATGTTTTTGGTAGCTGCCCCTGAATTGTCAAGGGCAGAAAACATGGCAATGGGCCTAAATTCCTCAATTTAGTGCAACTTAGCAAAATTTCAAACCTTGAAGCTAGGGTAGGGACATGAAGATTAACGATTTCCCTAATAACCCATTTTGATTCTTCACCAGGAGGCAATTCCAAAATCCCAAAGGCAATTTTTGGAGCTATTGGAAAACTTGAACCTAAAAAAGTGTTTATTCAACATACCCTAATGCTCATGTACATAAATTGCCCTAATAATTTGGTCAGGAATTTATTTTATAAAAATTGCAGACACCCTGAATATACAGTGGAACACCGATTTTATGTTCCCCGGTTTTACATTTTCCTGCATTTTAAGTTTTCAACTTGGTCCCCTGAAAAATGTAAAATTGAGGTTCCACTGTGTATATCCACAACTCAACACTATCCATGAAATGCAAGTATTTAGTATACTGTTCAACTAGAAGTAATTGTCATCACCATTGCATAATCAGATATACAGGGTATACACAAATGAATGGTGCAGTTATAAATGTCAATAAAAAAATTATTTTTCAACTTACGTGGTTGCAGCAAACACTGTTGGAGGCGGAAATTGTCCCAGTTTTTGATATGTGAGTTAAAATTACAACCCTTCAATATGGGATCCCCTGGTGCACAACACACATCAACGGGGTAACCAAACTCGTTCCAGACACGGTGTAACATGTCCACTGTAATATCCTGCACTGCATGCATTATCCGATCACGAAGTTGCTGGATGGAAGTTTATTAAAGACAGAGTATATGTACACAACATTTATAACCACACCATTCATTTGTGTATATCCTGTATATCAAATGAAAAGGAAGTAGGAAACATTCACCAGATACTGGGAATATTTTAATTCGAAGACGTGAGCCACATCTTCAGTCATAGAAAAAATAGATGGTAGAAACGGAAGGTAGTGTTTGTCCTGCAAAGTTGTCGGGTCCAGATTAAAGATATAATCAATACAGAAAAACGTTATTCTCTCACCAGGCTTTTCAAAAACTGTGGGGTAGGCTGTAGTTTTGGGGGAAAGGCAGGGAAGGCACAATGGGTGGGCGAGGATGGGCAAGTGCCCACCAAAAAATTCCTCTGCCCACCAGATTGCTCACCTGAACAAATTCAAGACGTAATTGTTTAGAAAAATATGAATGCTTCAAGAAAAAGCATATTCTTGTCTTGACTCCGTGAACATTTTTCTTATAAATATTGTCGATACTAGAAAGTGTCGCAAATTATTCCATAAGAAGTTTGTCATTCGCTGTTTTTTGGATTTACATTAGTTTACTGAGTAAGAAAAGGAAAATGGTTAGAAAATATGTTGATGAATAATACCTGTCAAAATTATCTTATTTAAAACTTGAAACATGATCCAATTAATACTTCTTTGGCTAGAAGCAGTGCAGTATCTTGCTGTAGCCAAAGTGCACATTTTCAGAGGTGGGGAGTACAAAATCATACAGAATGGAACAAATATCTTTAAACGACCAAACACGTAGATAAAAGCACGTTACTCTCATTTGGTATGAAAATGAACTTCGATCCATGACAATGCTTCCTTATGCTAGGGTTTAGGGTAATAGATGTTTTATTTTGATAGTATGATAATTGTCAGAGGGTGCCTGCCAATAAAAATTTGGGGGGGGGGCAAGATTGACAATGATATAGATTTTTTTATTACATATAATGCATATACTTCTTGAGGAATTTGGGGGACAGAAAGTGCCTTGCCCCTCTAAAGTCGACACCTATGGTGATAATTGTAAATAAACGAAACTTTTTCCAAGAGTTTTGAAGCACTATGAACAAGAGATGAATAGCTACTATGATCAAATTTGATGACTTTTTTGGTCTAAAAAACTTTCCACAATGAAGTGTGTAAAAGTATTTGTTTTTTCAAACGCTGTGCATATTTCCATTGAAGCTCCTTGAACATCTCTTTTTCTGCATTGACCACATGAAAATTTACTTCAGTAAGTGATCACTTCCGAAATTGCATAGATTTTTTATATTCATTTTGTGCAAATTCAGTGATATCTTGTGTGAAAATTCTTGTTTTTATTCTGGGAAAGTACGTATAATGCAGAATGACCAAAAATTGCGCATTCCTTGTGTGTTTTAAAACTTTCACAATAAGACATTAATGAAATGGAAAGATTCATGTGCACTTATCAATTTGGAAAACTCCCATGAACAAAGTAAAAGGATCATTCATTTACCCTCTTCCAGGAAGTAGCACTCTTTCCAGTTAAAAACTCGCAATTTTATTATAACTGGATATTCAAGATCATTCATTTGAATTATGGAGAAAACAAAAAAATCTTCACTGTTGTTGGTGTTGACATACTTCCTGTCGCCATTCTTGAATGCACAGCATGTCTCTTGCATCATCAGAAGAAACAAAATATTTTGTTTTGTAAAGGACGTTAATAATGGCAAATAAACGAGGGCAGTTGGAACTTGCACAACTGTAAATGTCGACTTTTATCATAACTTGCTTTCTGAATCTTAAATGCTAAAATTACACTTGAATTTTTGTTTTAAGTAATGGGGACTGGACCTACAGTTTAAAGTGCAATCCGAATCACTATGTGCCTCCACTGGGTATGCTAAAATTACATTTCAAATATTTTTGCTGCTAGGTGGCTTCCCTCCATGTAGCACGAAGCCTTGGCCCTCACCTAGGGATGATGCTGGTTTCACAAATATAAGTACCTCTCGTAACCGAACAACTTTCGCTGACTTTTGCATTGGTAAAGAATTTCTTCTGTAAGTTTAATTAATTTTCGCATGAATTAAACAGTACAGTCCTACTGTTTTTTGCACGTTCACCTAATAAAGTAGTATGTGGAAAATTCCTTCTTAACTTGAAGGAACAAGACAATATATGCACTATACAAAGGAAAGTACGCAGTAGTGAACAGGTGAAAGCATGGACAATCAGATACAATGAAAGGAAGAAGGACCTAAATGAGAGAGAAGTAGGGAGATTATATCAAGACTGACACAGAAAACACAAGAAATTATAGAGAGGAGAAAAATCTGAGCCAGCATCAGATTTTTGAGGGATAAAGTCAGACACAGCCTGGGGGCTAAGGGGACTGAAGCCTTTCCGAAATTCTAATTTAAATGTGTGCAGCATAATAAAATAATAAATAAATAGTGTATAGTGGTAATTAATTTTACTTCCTTACCAGGATTAAACAATTTGTACAATAAATTGTAATATACTGAGAAATTCATCTTCAAGGCTTCTACCCTCCCCAAGTTTTTCTATAGATGGCAGCTGCTGATAAAGAAGTAGCCTCTCCCCAATAAAATCCTGGCTACAGACCTGCCAAGTTGTTTTTTTCAGGAGGTGATGGCATCAAGTCCCAAATATAGAGAAGGCAGATGAGAAAATTTGATTAGAATAATTTATGAAAGGATTGTATGTATGTATGTGTGTGTGTGTGTGTGTGTGTGTGAGAGAGAAAGAGGGAACACAAGCAGAGGATAAAGATATGTAAAGGATAAATAAGAACATGTACACCAGCAAAAAGAAAAGGGGGAAAAATACGAACAAAATCTTGAAGGGGTGGGGGTAGAGGGAGAGAGAGTGAGTGCATGTTTGTGAAACTCATATGTATACTTTATATCTGTCCACTCTAATTTGTGAATATATGAATTCTGCCCACCCGGTCAAAATTTTCTGGCACCGCCTGTGGCGGAAGGGCGATGTGAGGGGAAAAGGAGAGGGATGGAAAGGAACGGAAATGACAGGGTGGAGATGGTTGGAACAGTTACCGAGTGGCCTTATTCAGGCCATGGGGTGTTATTGAATACGTCTGATATGTAGGCCCTTTCCCATCTTTCCTACTGAGGTGTTGGTGGATTCGGGTAGGGTTGGATGATCAATACATGGAAGCAATCATTGAAGGGGATATTGTGATTGTTGGTATGAACGGCAACAATGAAGTCCAGGTTTTGGGTGGAGGAGTAGTGGTTGTTGATTCTGGGAAAGGGGGGGGGGGAGTTGAGGCTGTGGATGTTTTCCCCAGGTAGAAGCCACCACAGATGTTGCAGATGAGGATGTAGATAATGCCCATATTTAGAGAGTAGCTGCGCCACAGTTATTAGTTTAATCTTAGTATTCTGTGCAGAAATTCTTCATATTTACCATTATTAAGATTGGATGTGAGAACTTGGTACTTGAATGGTTTAGCATGGAATCATGATATGGGTCTCGGTGCCATACAAATTTTTAGCTGCATAATTTGAAAGTGTTGTAAGAATTCAAAAGGGTCTGCTAGGTTAGCAAACAATGAACTTCGAGAATACATTACATCTACCTCATTAAGGTATTCCATAGTATTCATAACAAATCATCTCCATTGCATAATAGGCTTAAGCTGTGCTCTGAGGTCAGTGCCCAAAACACCTGATCATCCTTACATAGAGAGCTAGTAATCCCAAACCCAACAATAGCAGATTTGGTCAGAAGTACTTCTCGTACCTAGCAGGGGTAACCTGGAATTCACTCCCGATGAAGGTCAAACTCAGTACCAGCAAAGTGCAGTTCTGCGGTCTTCTACATTCACATGTCTATAAATTCTCTAACTCTCAGTCTATATTGTTTTCAGTGCTCCCCCCTCTCTACATATAATTAAAATTTTCATCCTCTTTCTGCGAACAGTCAATTCCATATCCACACCCACAAATCCTTAATTCAATATGCTATGTATGATACTGTAAATTATTCTACAAATCATGTAAACATTTTAAATCTTCTCATTTTCGTTAGACGTGGTTTTATTGTCTAGGGCATCAAGCCATTACTTGTATTAATAATGAACTAAATGAAATATTGTGAGGCTTAAATGTAACCCTATTAAGATAATAAATAATAATAATAATAATGTCATTATAAATAATGCACAATATCCTGGATTTGTTCTTGTAACAAATAACTGTCTTTGCAGTTGAAAGGAGGCGAAGGTACAACATAAATGACAGGATAAAGGAGTTGGGAACATTGCTACCAAAGAACAATGATCCGTAAGTACAGTAATATTTTTGTTGTCATAATTCATTTCATGTTAGCAAATTTCTAGCAGTTCTTAGACAATTCATTGTGGGCTTCATAATCCAAGCTTGTCAAGTACAAGATGTGTCTGATCTTTAAACTAAACTATGGTTGTTACCGAGATGTAAATAACAATAGATACCGTAGCTTTTACGTGAAATCGGCAGTTCCAGCAAATTTGTGTGAATATTTTGTACAAATAAAATACTAATATGCTGATTTTGATTCTCAGAGGTGGTCACCCTCTGGAGGGCAACCCTCATGAAAGCAGATCTCACCCTCACCCTCCAAACACTTGAGGTGAGGATGAAGTTGATCTGTGAGGATGAGAGCGAAGTTGATCTGTGAGGGTGAGAGCAATAGGAGAGGGGTGAGAGCAAAGTCAATCCATGAGGGTGAAAGGCAAGTCGTGAGGGTGAAGTTGATCTGTGAGGGTGAATGAGGTTGAGGGAAAAGTCGATCCATGAGGGTGTGTGAGGGTGATGGCACGTGAGGGCGAAAGGCAAGTTGTGAGGGTGAAGGTGTGTGAGGATGAAACTCAAGTCATGAGGGCAAAGTCAATACATGAGGGTGAGGGGGTGTGAGGACGAAAAGTTAGTCGTGAGGGTGTATGAGGGTGAAACCCCAAGTCATGAGGGCCATCACGTTATTCAATTTTGAACACGCAGTAGTGAATTTAAAATTACAACACAATAAAGTAACAGTAGTTTGTTTATACCGAACACCAGATGGACATTTAGGCACATTTTTTTGAAAAATTAGAAACAATGTTGTCTATTCTATTACATAAAAATTGACCCATTATAGTGATGGGTGATATAAACAGATTTTTTAAAACAGTCCAGAAAAAAATGCAACTAACTACATTTCTAACCTCCCATAATTTGATTGCAACGATAAATTCACCAACAAGGATAACGCCAACAAGTAAATCATGTATTGATCAAGTAATAAATATTCAAGATTTTTTGGAACACTCCACAAATATTTTACCATTAGCCTTGTCTGATCATGAAGCAGTTTTCATAAGTTTCCATATACCAGAGAATATAAACCAAAAAAAATGGAAAACAATTCACTACTATAGAAAAAAGAAAATTCACCAAAGAAAATATAGGAAAATTTGTATATTCCTTAAAGAAAGAAGACTGGACTGAAGTGCTCATGGAGAAAAATTTAAATACAAAAGTAAGCCTATTCACAAAAACAATAAAATGTAATTTTGAAGTAGCATTTCCATACAAAACATACAAACCAACTCAACTTCCTGGATAACCAAAGAGATAAAAAAAATCATGTGAAACAAAGAAAATTATATATATAAATCCAGAAAAACAAGAATACCACACTTAAAGACCACTACAAGAAATATGTAAATATCCTCAGGAAGGTAATGAACAATATGAAGAAATTAACCATTGCAGATAAAATAAGCAAATCCACAAACAAATCAAAAAACTATGGGAGATTGTTAATGATGAAAGTGGTAAGAAAAACAAGAACATGAATGAAAAATAGAAACAATGTCTGATGGAGAAGAAATAAGCAATCACCTTGATATAGCACAAATTTTTAATACATATTTTGTCAACATTCCCAATACCATAAATAAAAATGCAGTAATCTCTACAACTACATTAAGAACATATTTAAGCAGTCCCCGAAACACAAACACTACGTTTCTCATCCCAGTAACTGAAGGAGAAGTCGAGAAGGTAATTAAAAATTTCATGCGGAAATAGGAATTTCTTGCAGTGGAAGTGTTTCAGAGTGATAATTGTTGAATTTTCATGTTCGGGCAAGACAAAAAAAAAGTTAATTTTTTCTTACTGTGTTGTGGGTCACGCATTGCGTACCTTGTGTACCCTGAATGCACGCCGCTGAGTAGAAGTATAAATGGTATGTTGTAATTGGAATTAAGGTTTTGATCTTTGCAAATGTGAACACTTATACATTGCGGATTTTTGTCAGTTTGCCTTTTTTATTCCTTTGTAGTAAAACATAGGCTTTAATAGCCCCGTCTATTTAGCTGAACTTTTTTACTCTCTCTGCACTGTGTTTAATTGGTTACATGGTGCAACACTGTTTCATGGTATTTCTAGCCGAAAACTCATTTTTATAGTGTCTATAAATGTCTATTTTGAAGGCTAGTGATTATTTTGCTTAATCTTACCTAAAATGTCTACCTTGCAAGTTCTGTTTACTTGAGGTGTTTTTACGTGCCTTTGGATGTTGAATTGACCGAAATCTGATATGCCAGTTGAAGGTGGCAAGGTACGTAAGATCTTTGGAAAATCCAAACTGGACAACTGATTGATGACTCATGCTAGCACATAGCGACACAAACTTACCCCTTCTTTTTCCCACCTGAAAGCTTGTAGGAGTCAAGCAGTACTCATTTGCTTTGTTGTTCCTGTGAAAGGAGTGTGGTTGTTATATTTTCCCTTTCGAAAATCCTGGCGGGAATAGTCAGTTAAAGTAGCATGCGCAAACCCTCTGATTGGAGGGAGGGGGTCATTGATGAAAGTTCAGTTATGGAAAGAAAAACCTCATTCTATCATTGTTTTATTGTATTGATGCTTGATAGGTACGAGACAGGGCCGTATGTGTCCGGATCCACAGAAAATCTTATTAGTGTAATTTTAACGGAGAGCCGATTCTAAACAAAATTCACCATGCTTGCAAATTAGAGGTGCATATATTTACACATATATATATAGACAAATATTGGATAGCATATGAAACACTGTTGTTCCAACATTAGAATGAAGTACGGCAGTCTAACAAAAATATCCTACATTACAGTGTTGCCTTCTTTCAGTTTGTACGAGAGTTTTAAACACCTCCATACCTGCACGGCAAGATTTTGCTCAACATAAGGCAACATTAGATAAATTATGATTACTTAAACGGGTATATCATATTATTGATCTAAATTTAGTTATTACATGCATCTAAGAGAGCACTCTTTTACACGAACAACTTGTCTCAGGAAAATCAGAAAACATATTCAACATTATCAAAGATTTGTACGCATAAGTTACGGTTCCAGGTAGAATCATAATCACTCACCCAAGTTATTTATTCTCTAGGAAGTTGATTTTCATTTGCAGATCTGTTTAGAAGTAGTATGACTTGCACATGTAGCTCAATATCGGATGCACTGGACGGAGCAGAACTAAGCCTGAAATCTTCATTAAGTTTTACCCTAATGTACGAATTTCCATTGATTGATTTTGTTTATTTTACTTAGCTTTTCTGCTACTCTTAGCTGATCGCGAAGATGAGGATGTGTAATGATAGTTTCAAACTGAAGGGACACTCGCTCACAAAGAACACCTATCCAGGCCGGGATTCGAACCAGAGACCTGTGCCATCGTAGCATAGTACTCCACCATGGAGATGGGCTCGGTCTCTGAGAAGAAGACCACCACAAAAAATGGTTGTAGCAGCAATACCGACCTCGTTTAACATGGTGACAGTGTGACAGCTGGTGGGATGCTCTGAAAATATTGCTAACTGGGGAAACCATGCCCCCTCACTTCGAGCACTGCTTATCCTTTTTTCAAGCAATAGATAGAAAAACAAACTCTGTCCTGGATACATTTTTGGAGTAGCCGAAAATCACGTCAGCAGCTGATAGTTTTAAACTAGACCATTACATAAAATTACATATATTTCCCATGTGGGAAAAAAATATTAATTTGTCTTTTGATTTTAGGGCATCTTGTGAAGTGCTTATTTTTGTCATTTTTGTGCCCATTTGTCTGCGTATTTGAGGGGTATTTAGTGCTCTTAACTCTGCACCTTAATAGTTAGACATTATACACATTAATATCTATTGTTTTGTGGGCTCAGTTCAAAAACTAAAAAGTGGACTTTGATCTTTCCAATTTCCCTTCAATTATATCCATGGAATGATAACTACCCATTTTATTGTATTTTCTTCACACATGCATATTTCTCAACATTTATCCCTTAATAATCAAGTAATGTAATGTTATCATAAAGCGATACTGTTTTAAATAAGAATGAGAACTTAGCAATATTCCAGTGGTTTAGAGGCCAAATATGTGACACATACATAAAATCTAAAAACTTTCACTGTCAAATGCGAGGAAAGTAAAGTAACAAGAGGAGAAAAAATAACTGATCCTGGTGTGTCTTACAGTACCAAGTTAAGTGTTAAAGAACATATCTATCCACTGTGTCGTAAATCAAGCATACGAAAAATTCGGTTTTGTAAGATGTCATGGATAAGATCTGGAAAGCATAAAAATTATTAGAAGTTGTTGACTGATGTGATGAATATTCTACTAGTAAGATAGAAATCTAAAAAAATTGTCTGCCAATGTTTTCAACATTGTGAAACAAAACATCGCAGTGTCTGCATGACAATCACATATTTCTTTAATTTTTCTATTGGCCAAAATAGTTTGTTTGGCACTTGACAAATAAATAGAAACTCTTTAATTAATTAAATATTTCCTCAGAGTATCAGTTACATTTTATGTACATAATTATTTGCATGCATTCTTTTCAGACCTACTTGTTTGTCTTGACATATTGCATTCTCACCCCACATCAGTCCTTTTTATCTATGTTCCTAATTTTTTAATGCTAGGCAGTTGATTTATTTGTTGTTGCTATCCCTGGTACTGCTCAGGCCTCGTACAATGTATACCTTAAAATATTTTTCAGTGTTCCCATTATGTATAATGTTGAATATGCAGACAGAGGGAAAGGGATTGAGAATGGGAAATAAAGAAATTAATAATTCCCATTCACTATCGAAGCCTCATGCAAGCCAGGTAGGAGGTGCAAGGGAGTACTAGACTGTTTCCTCTATTGACAATGACGTCACTGTAACCACATTGGTTAAAAGAACAGCATTCATATCATGATAATCAGATCTTCATTTACCTGGAAGAGGTTAAATCAACAAATTTTCTTGACAGAAAAGAAAAACTAAATGTTTGATAATTGCAACGTTGTCTTCTCTTAAAACCAAGACGAATTAGAACACGAGGATATAGGCAGCAGTAGCAAATGATGTTCATAGTCTGTTTGCCATACTCCACTCTGTTAAACGCAGGATGGAACACTGACAGATTCCTTCCGAAAAAAATTAAGTGAAACAGTATTTTGAGGGGAGAAAATGAAATTAAAAGTTTCATGTGCCTAGATATGGGTTTTTCTTTGTATCCTCTCACCTATTACTTATTCATGTATCTTTATCGTTGCTATTCTAGAGGAGTATAATTGGAACATGAAGAAACCAGAATACAACTTGATTGATTGATTGTACTCCGCGTTTGTGCCACTTTTGGCTAATTGCAAAGATGGGGATGAGTGATATGATGAAATTAATGAATGGTCACTCACAAACGTCCATTCCCAAGCCGAGAATCGAACCCAGGACCCCTTGCATCATAGTACGATGTGCTATCCACTCTGCAACAGGGGCCGGTTCAAAATACGAAAAAGAAGCAACGTTCATTGTCCATCAACAAGGAAGTAATATTTTATATTCATTATCAAGAGGTGTAGTTTGTTAGACGTAAACTTTATGTTCAGATAAGCTAATATGTACTGGACCTACAATTACAATGGGAGAAGTACTAAATTGTAGCCCAGCTAGAAGTGGAATTCTTGGATTTCAAAACGACAGCGTTGGCACTACAATATCGGGGTGTGTGCTTGACACGATACAATCAACAATTCATGAAACAATGGAAAATAATTTTAGAAATTGACTGACATATTCAAAATTGTAGCACAGTACTATTGTACTTTGATTATTGTTCTGTCTTCATAACCATGAAATTTATGGCTCGTCAATTTTTCTCTTTTTAAAAGCTTCTACCGAGTGATCATATTTCCATTTCCAAGCTGTCTTCGAGCTACGTTATATGCTCCTGTTCCTGCTGTGAGATTACCATCAGAGTTCAAGAATGCATATCTTCAAATCCAAACTGTACTTCTTACAACCAAGGGGGTGGGGGTAGGGGCTTTGAACACCTGCAGGGCAAGTTTTTCTTATCTATGGCATTCCAGACTTCCAGTAATGTGATGTAGTGAGATAAAGTTCAAAATCTTTGTGCAGAAGATAAAGTGATACCACAACTCAGATGTTTGCATATTATCAATGTTATAGTGTGATAAACAAATATTAACATGATGAAGAAATAAAGATGGAGCAGTTGCATCTTCCATTGATAAGGTGATTTATAAAGTTAATGCGGCTGTCAGTCTCACGATTTTTGTGACAGCATTAGTTAAAAATAATATATAAAAAATTATAATTATACTTGATGTAAGTTAATCTAATTATGCAATATATAATTCAAATAATCTTGGTTCAAAATGCTACTCATTGTGAAACCATATTGCTTTCTTCATTAACTTCCTTTACATGAATAAGTTCAATTTCGTGTCATTTCCGTGTATGAAATGCATGTGGTAAAGGAAAGACTCGGTGATTTCTTCAAACATCACCAACACACTGCGTCGTGAGGGCAGACCTCACCCTCCAAAGACTTGTGAGGGCGAAAGGCAAGTCATGAGGGTGAGGGTGTGAGTGCAAAGTCAATCTGTGAGGGTGAGGGCAAAAGGAGAGTCCAGAGGGTGAGAGTGTGAGGGTGAAGGCAAAGTCAATTCGTGAGTGTTTGGGCAAAAGGAGAGTCATGAGGGTGAGGGCAAAGTCGATCCGTGAGATTGAGGGTGATGGCGAAAGTAGAGTCGTGAAGGTGAGTGCATGTGAGGGTGAGGGCAAAGTAGAGTCATGAGGGTGAAGGTGAAAGTAGTCGTGAGGGCAAAGTAGAGTCATGAGGGTGAGGGTGAAAGTAGTCGTGAGGATGAAGTCAAGTCGCAAGGGTGAGGGTGAAAGTTGTCTTGAGGGTGATCTCGAGACAGAGTTGTGAGGACGAGATTGATCTGTGAGGGTAAGGGAGGTTGAATGAAAATGACCACGTCTGGTCACAATCAGAACTACTACAAGAAGCCTGAATACTCATCATATTTCTCTAGTTGACGCTAATTCAAGAGTGTGTTAGTAGGTTGTTGGGATTGGTAAATCACCAATGATGTCATTAATTAATTTTTTTATGTTGACATCAAATTTGAAAAATTCACTTCATCTTCAGTATTCACTGACTAAACTCTTCACTTATAATTTTTACATTTTATACCTGAATTGCAATCAGCCAAGTTTGAATGGAAACAAAATATGAAAATCTCAATATTTTTAGGTGTTTGTACTCTAGTTTCTATGTTTCCTGACATTTTTTTAATGTTTTTTTTCCCAAGTGCCATTTTAACAGTATTTAAAATATTGGCCTGTGGTCACGAGTGACCTGATCACATTTTTATGAGATAACGTAAACTGCATTATTAGAGAGGCCATTGTTGTGGAAATAGTGTTGTCAGAGTGAGCACAGAGCTCACAAGCAACCGATTGATTACATTACATATTTTTTTTATTTACATTTGTGCATTATTTAGTCAATAGGTCTATCCTGTTTCTAGTGAGTTTTCGTACCTATATGTTCTTGTCGTGTTAATAGAAAATTCAAAGTGTCGCAGTGATTTTATATCATATCATATATATTTCTGGAGATCAGATGGAACTACCTCAGAGTTGAGTTGAGTTGGTGTTTTAAGTCCACTTTATGCACAGTAAGGCTAATCGGGACTGGACCTACGGTTTAAAGTGGGATCTGAACCACTGTGCCATGTGCCTCCACCGGGTATCGAACCCGGAACCCCTTGATTACAAGGTGACAATGCTACCGCTGCGCCATCGGGGAGGCCCAGAACTACCTCAGAGGAACATGCGCTTTTTGTTAACGCTGAGACTTGTTGGCTTCGTCGATGTATACTACGCTGTTTGAAAACAAACATTTTGAAACAAAAATGAAATGAATAAGAAGGATTATAATAAACAGATCATTACAAGTACAAGAAATAAATTTAAAAAAAATTAATGTGGTGAAATATGCAAGGGTGAATGCCGCGTTCACCCGCAACTGGCGACATGACTACAGCAAGCATGACCGATCCTGGGTTAAGTAAGGGAGGTGTAAGGGATGACCCTTTTCGAAGACACCCAAATGTCAACCTCTCTTCCTGGACTGCATTTTGCAGACTAGCGAGGCTTTGGCATCTGGACTCCTCCGTGGGGCACATGTTGTATTGTCCCTTCATCCATTTCATCTTGCCACCATTCATGATTAGCCATAAGTGGCAGAAAAGCAAAGTAAAATAAAGCAATTGATAATCAATTAATTTAAGAAACGATTTGTGAGTTTGCATTCTAATATGTAGTACTTCTTAGTACTTCAATACTTGTGTACCAACCAAGATGGTGGCATAATATGATGCATGTGTTAGTGCTCGTGTGAGGTGGAAAACAAAATTGGTCCAATCAGAAACAATCACAATTGTACCTATTTGTCTGTCTATACCCAAATGAAAAACGCACACATTGCATCAGAAATTTAAACTGCAATGTGCAACCCTCATAATAAAGGGTTCCCAGATTTGAAACCTGGTGGAGGCGCATTGCAGAGTGGTTCGGATCCTACTTTCTTTAGTGTTTGTTTATGAGACATCTGTAATAATAGATATGACTATGGGGTACGTAAAGAAACACATTTTTACACACCTGTGCCAAGGAACACATGGTCATCTTTCAGTACAGAAGCGAGGCTCATATTTCAAATTTTCTGCAGGATTTCTTGACTTGTTCACAGTACACAACTCAAAACCTCTGAAATCAGTGTTGCCACAGACAGGCAGAAAAATACCCTACTTTTGCAAAGAAGTGATCAAAATTGTACAGTCAACGGCAAAGATAATGGTAGGCAAATTGTCCACATCTATTTTTATTACCTTTTTATTCTACATCCTGTGTTGTTTTAAGGAATGAAACTATGTTGGTTCAAAGCAGGCATTTTCTCTGCTTATTGACATCTTTATTTCAATTTATTGTCAACACATTGTGTAATTCAGACCAAATGAAAATGGTGGTGGATAATTCGCCTACTGTTTCTTTCGCTGTTGGGTTTACCTATAATGAAAATTTACCACCTTACCTCATACTACTTATATATTTCACACAAATAAATAACATTAAAAAGTAACAGAATATAAAATATATTTCATGATGTTTTAGTGTTGCATATCAGCATGCAGTTATGAGGTGTATTTCAGAAAAAAGGGCCGATTAGGTATATAAAGTGACTGGCAACAGTGATCAGATCGCACCTGCGCAATAACATGAACTGGTTCATTGGCAACCCAGCATTCACATTTTTGCTAGTCAGCTCTTGGTTATCCTGTGAGTTAGTGTGTTAAAATGGCTGCACGATTACACAATCCTGCCAGTTGAGAAATACGGTCTGTGATGCGATTTCTTAACACCAAGGGTCCACAATGCTGCCGAAATTCACGGAATTGTGTGAAGTGTATGGTCTGGGTGTAATGAGTGAAGGAAGAATAGGGCAGTGGTGTTGTACATTCACACCCATCAAAGGCGAAAAAGTTCAAGCAAAATCCATCTGCACGAAAATTCATGGCAACTCTGTTCTGGGATGTACAAGGTGTGTTTGGTGAATTTCATGGAGCTGGAAAAAACAATCGCATCACAGGCATACTGTAAAACTGTATCAAAACTCTTAAGGTGTGCCATTCAAAACGGACTATGTGGAATGCTGCGTTCAGGAACTGTTCTTATCCATGGCAATGCTAGACCACACACACTGTTGCCCTCACTCTCTAGACGATTCAGAGGTTCGAATGCAAACTTTTTGATCACTCTCAGTATAATCCAGAGCTTGCACCTAGTGACTATCTTGTCCTCCTGCACCTCAAAAAGTGACTTGCATGTCAATGATTTGCAAAAACTGAGGTGTTGAAAACTGCAATGTTGGCTTGGCTGAATTCTCAGGCAGCAAACTTCTATGCAGAGGGTGTAAAAAATATTGTTTAACAGTACCAAAATTCATTCGAAAATTAAGGTGACTATGTTGAAAAATGAAGATGATATATTTGTAACCACAAATACAATGTTGCTATGCTTCTTTTCTTCTTTGATGTAATCAATTGGCCCTTATTTTTCAAATGTGCTTCATAATATTCATATGTGTGTGTATATTTGAAAGATTCTGTTGATGTTTTTCAGCTATTATGAGATAGTGAGGGATTCAAGACCCAACAAGGGAACAATTCTGAAGTCCTCTGTGGAATACATAAAGTGCTTGAAGCATGAAGTACAGAAGGTGAAACAAATTGAAGCCAGACAGAAGCAGCTAGAGCAGGAGAACAGGCGCTTGCTGCTAAGAATTCAGGTCAGGATACATTTTTTGTCAAATGTGATGCATGTATTTACTTTACAAAGTCCTCATTACATTTTGTAACTGTTCTGCTGTAAGCCTAAGTATATTGTAGCACAGTAAAAAACCCATCTGCTTAATGATTAAAACCCATGCAGGGTGTTTATAATTTTGAATGGTATTTATCCCAAACAGCAAAAACAAATAATTCACACAATTCTAATAATAATCATCATCATCATCCTTTGCCGTTTCCTGCCTCTGGCTGGGTCTGCATAGAAGTCAAGCCTCTCCATTTTTTCCTGGTCTTCCACCACTCCTCTTTTTCCACAGACATCTTGGTCTCCTCCTTGGCCTTATTCCCACTCCTTGCACATTGTAAGCTCTTACTGGTAGTCTTTCTGCATCCATCCTTTTCATGTGTCCGAACCACCTCATCTGTGCCTGATCTATCCTGTCCTGAAGTTTCACCACACCCACTGTCAGTCAGATCTCCTCATTCCTTAGACTATCCCTTCTAGTCTTCCCCAATATTCTCCTTAAAAATTTCATCTCCACTGCCTGCATCTTTTTTTTCTCTCTCTCTCTGTCATTGTCCAAGTCTCTGCTCCATACATAATTACACAGTGCAACAAATTTGAACTTTGTGTCTTGCCGCGAGATGAAAGAAGGTGTTCTTTACTAAATCAAATATGCTGATTACAAAAATGAAATCAGAAATGTTCCATCACGTACCAATTTTTCTGGAAAAGATATGCCACATGTACCACTTAGCCTATATTTCATGTAGTTAGCAATATGTTGTAATTCATGAAAAACAAAGTAGCAACTTTCCAGACACTTGGAAACTACTCCTTTAGAGTACAGGAGGATCCTGTAGCTGGATTAAATACAGATCATGGAATAAAATGAATTGTTTGTATTACAAAACATAAAAAAAAGGTACAAGAAAGCTGCAAAAAGCTTGAAATGTACCTACAAGTTAGAAACGTGTCCTGGAAACTTTCCGTTTGTGGGTGGATGGTGAAACTTTTTGTAGGAGTGTCCAGCAGTAATCTGCCAAAAGGTTTGGTGACCATCTTTCCATATATCGTCTTTCCATGTCAGCGATATCTTTGTGAAATCGCTCACCATGTTGGTCACTCACATCTTCGAGATCAGGTGGGAAAAAAATCCAAATGAGAATGCAGGAAATGTACGTATTTTCAAAGACATGTTGCACCCCATAGCCTTGTAACAGTGTAACATGTGTTCCGTCAGTTCCCTGTAATTGTCAGACCTGACGTTACCCAAGAAATTGTGCATACATCTTTGATGACAAGACAAGCTGCCTTCTCAGTATCTGTCAGCAACTCTTCAAAGGTTATGTCTTTCATCAAGTCAGGAATCTGAGGCCCAATGAAAACACCTTCTTTAATTTTTGCAGTACTAATCGCAGGAAATTTGGACAGTAAAAATTGAAAACCCCTGCCATGTTTGTCCATTGCTTTCACAAAATTCTTCATGAAGCCCAATTTCAGATGGAGCGGTGGTAACAGCACACTGTCTTTGTCAACAAGGGGTTCATGCAAAATATTTTTTTCACCCTGATATAAGCTTTCTCTCAATGGCCACTGTTTCACTACATAATGGTCTTTCCTTGCCCTACTGCCCCAGTGACACAAGAAACAGCAATATTGTGTGTAACCAGTCTGCATTCTCTGCATTCCCAGCACAAGCCCCAGAATTTGTGAACTCCACAGATTTTCCATTTGTGGTTCGAATAGCCAATATACTTCAGAAGTAGTCTCATGTTCTCGTAGGTTTCTTTTAACTGAACGGAATGGGCCACTGGTATCTAAGGTTTATCGTTTCAGTTATGCAAGAGAACAGCTTTGAGACTAGTTTTTGAGGAATCTATGAATAGGTGCCATTTTTCCGGATTGTGAATCATTACAAATTCTGTAAATTGCCCTCTCTGCCATTGAGAAAAAGTGGAAATTTTTTCTTGTTGAAGACGAGACCCAAGTAATTCTGCTTACCTTTTTGAAAGATTCCGATCTCTTACAAGATCATTCAATTCTGCCTGTGACAATGATTGTGGTTGGGGCTGTGATGTAGATGGCATGTAATCAAGATCTTCGTGATCACTACCATCGTCCGTTTCATCTTCCAGTGTCCATTCCACTGGTGGTTTTGGAACTGGGAGAGAATCAGAATGCAGAACTGGGCGCATTGCAGATTCCAAAATTGGATATGAAACTGTGTGTTTTGATTCACTTGATATTCCTGTTACTTTTGTTAAACAAAATTAGCAATCTGTTAATGTGGTCTAGGTTTCTTTTACAACTGTGGTACGGCAAATGGCATAGATGGGTGGGTTCCATGCAACCAGCCTCTTAAATAGCGGGAGCAACGTGAGAAACAGTTCTGTGGTGCCCAACACTTACCCTCATCTACCTTTGATTCAAAATACAACTCGTACGCCTTTTTGACAAGTGGGGAAATGGGATGTCTTTGCTGCTTCGTCATAAACTCACCACACACATAACAGAAAAGGTTTGATGAATTAACACACGTCCTAGACATCGCTGAACACAAGAAACACGAGAACACGCATAAACAGTATTCCTCACGTTAGGGGATTTGCATGACACACACTGCAGAAACACACACTGCTTGATCCCACTAGCAACTGACTGATGCAAATAACTGCAACTCAACTATACCACAATCAAGTGGCTATCTATCCCTTCATTCTCCTATGCAATGTCTAGCCCTAGGAACAGGCTGGGCTGATACGCACCGCGACAACAATAACATGCAGTCGTGCACTGATAAAACTGTGTTTCCAGAGAAAAGTTTAGGTGATAGTGAAAAACTGTTTTCACTATCATCATCAGGGCACTGAACTCCATAGGAATCACATGTTTTTGTTCTGCGGCAATTTTCATTGTCGCACAGTGTTATTGGCACATAGTATGTGTTGTATATTACCTTCTTGCATTTCATAGGTACATCCCTGTTCCATATTAATCTTCGAACACTTTGATATAGTTCACCACCAATTTGTCCTATTCTATTTACCTCCTCATCTATTCTTCCAGTTCTTTCAATTATGCTTCCTAGATATTTGACGCTCTCCACTACCCTGAACTCTTCCATGTCCATCTTTATTCTTGGTTCATTTCTGGCTCTGTTTCTTGTTGTTATTAACACCTTGCTCTTTTCTGCAATGAATTTCATTCCTGCTCTACTGATTTCCTCATTCCAACTATCAAGCTGTCTCTGTACTCCTTCTTCCCTGTTCCCCCCATATTACTAAGTCATCAGCTAACAACAGGGGCTTCATGTCTTCCTTTCCTATCTTATTCCCCACCTCTTCGTTAATTGTATCCATTGTAATTATGAAGAGCAGTGAGGAAAGAGCACTTCCCTGTTTTAGTCCATTCCTTATACTGAACCACTCCATTCTTGGTGTCTTCATACAGCTCTGGTTAGCCATGTATGTGCTCTGCATTATACACATTATCTCTTCAGCTCCTTTTCCTCTTAGAGCTTTCCAAATCTTTGTTCTGTCCATGCTATCGTATGCCTTTTTTATATCTAAAGTAAGAATCATGAACCTTCCAACCCTCTGTAAACAACCGTCTCACTTCAAGTAACGTATCACTCCGCGCCAGCTGTTGGTGAATGGTGTGGCCATCATATGCTGCTCACTCGCAACCTTTAATTTTACATAACATGGAAAAACGTATTCTTATTTTAACTGATAAGCTACACATTGAAGTATAAGAAATTTTCTACAAGTGATTAAATACATGTTCTTGTTAAAGAATGAACATATTTTTGTACTCCAAAAATTCCATTTATCTGATACTGGGTTAATAGATCCCCCTCCCCCCCCCTCCTCTCTCAGTATGACACCGCCAAAGTTATACAAGAGAGAGAGAGATTAGTTTCAGTAAATTCAAGTCTTTTGTTTTTATTGAGTCTTTTTCCACCAAATTATTGCCTAACATTGTTGACATGTAGAGTATTGTTTTCTCCTTTGTGCAACAAATATGCATCCAGTTTTAGCAGAAGCTAAACAAAGATAAGCCGGGGAATAAAAAGAGATTGTTTATCTTTCTCTCGGTTTCTTGTGCACTAGAAAACAAGAAGACTATAATAAGCACATTATTTACGCACGTCTCGTGCAAGTAATGTATTTTCTTACCTTGATTCAGCAGTTCCTTTTTGAACTTGAGAGGTATTTTCGGTGCTAGAGTACGGTCTGTCAAATTTGCTTCCCCAAAAGGAACTCAACGTGGCACAAGAGGCGATTTAACGTAGACTGCTAAAATTGGGGAGATTGTCATCAATCATCACTATCATCATCTTCCCCACAGTGGACAGGACGGCTCTTTGATTGAAAGAATACGAAAGCAGCTCACGTTGTATTGCGCTTATCTCAAAATGAGTGTACTCGTTTATACGAGCAACAACGTGTTTTTTTTGGAGGACTCGCAACTTGACCAGTCGTTTTCCTTCTTTCACCACACCGAAAACACAAAGACGTAGACACACAATTACACTTGGACACCAACTTCACTGCTTGCTTAGGATAGCACCGACACAACGTCATAGAAACGTTAAGAACAACCTGCTTCTTGCCACTTTTCAAACGGCTGTATTTCCGAAAGACTACTCTGAAAACACGGGAGACCTTCCTGCTCACATGGAAGTCGCCATGTTCGAAACTGGTGCTATTTTCTTGCTGTTCACGTGATCGATTGTAATTTATACAATAATTACATATTATTATTATTATTATTATTATAAACAGAAACTTTTAATGAAAATATATTTTAAAATGTATAATCCCATGTGATTTACACGTTTTTCTTCCATTAGCGTACTTCCATAAAACGGACTACATGATGCGGAAGAAATCAGTTATTAGGCTGTTGCCAACCTCAATGCTTCTCACTGTCAAATACAGAAACGGAAGTGGTATGTCGAATGTCGGCATATGATAGTGAGATTTCACGTTGTCAGTGACGATCCTTCGGGGTTGGGGGAGGGGGTGGGATGCAGGAGTCGATCTATAAACCAGAGGTGTTCATCATCCGGATGGTGACATCCTCACACTCCGGAATTCTTTTGTGGGTGAAGGAGGGCAGGCCGTAGGGTGAGGGAGGTTGATTTAAACTGAACACCTCTCAACAAGAGAGAAGAAAAATGTGACAAAATTTAAAAATTCACCCCCAAGTATGCATTTTATTTTATATGTAGCGTACAATTAAATGTGACTGCTTCAAAATATTTCTGTATTCTACAGTTTTCTTTCCCCGCTTTTATGCTTCTCTAAGTTGCCGTTTTAGTTTCCCTTGGTGTCTTTGCTCCATAATCAGACATTTTTGAATGGGATGAAAAGGACATAGGAGTGTGTTTTTGAATGAAGTAACTTTAGAGATATTGAAGTACACTCTGGAGGATACTGGAATGTGACATTGAGGTGTAATCGACTATGTTGTGACACGCACATTTGTCATTAGTTTACGAGACGATGAGGGATAGGTGATATTTGAATTCCAAATTAGTTAGCACCCCCCATGATGGAGTGGTTAGCACATCACACTATGACGCCAGGGGTCCCGGGTTCGAATCGTGGTCTGGGCATGGATGTTTGTGAATGTCCATTCATCGATTTAATCATATCAACATTCATCCCAGTCTTCGCAAATTAGCCATAAGTGGCACAAGAGGGGAAGTAAAACTTACTTTCATTATCTATAATAATAAATCATAACACTTCCAAACATCAAATAAATTTAATGAAGAAACCCCAGTTTCAAAACTTCATTTATCTCAATGTGTCACATTCTTCTAGCAAAGTTTATTTTAGTTAAATATGAGAGAAAAATTATCCTTTGGTACTGAACCGTCTCACTCCTGGGGAATAAAATGTAAATTTTGTATTTCATTTTTTTAATTTAGCGTTGCTTTTCTTCCACTTTTGGCTAATCCCGAAGATGACAATGAGTGATCCTCAGATGAAATTGATGAAGGGACACTCACAAGTAACACCCTTGCTGGGATTCGAGCCAGGGAACTTCGGTAATGAGTCTGAAAGTTGGCCACCAGGCAAGATGTACATTTTTTATTTTTTTACATACATTCAATAACTTTCAGTGGGTCATCAGTGATACACTGCTTATTCTGCATCTGTTGACAAATGGAATGTTTTTACACCTCGTAGGCTATGTCGATTTTTTTTCATAAGTTTGCAACACTGTTAGGGTACACGTGCTTTTGTTTATAGGTTTTAAGTTCTATGATTCTCACTTTAGGAATGCCATAATCAAATCATTTCCATACTCGTAGTGCCTTTCCTAGTATTTCCTAATATATATATAAAAGCAAGGAGGGCCAAAAGGGCTAAGTAAAAATCAAAGAAGGTAAAAGGAAACACTCACAGGACAGTAGAAAAATTCAAAATTTTCGCTAATTTCATAGCATCATCGGTGTAAGGAGAAAAAGACGGAACTGGAAGTTGGGGCACTGCAGAGTTGCCAGGTCCCCATCGAAGAAGAAGCGGTGCATAGAACGAAAAAAACACTGTTTCGTCACCAGGCTCGTCGTAAACTGAGTGTGTGGGATGAGCTGGGAGGGAGGGAGGGATGGGATGGCTTGGGAGGGACGGTGGGTGAGGGATGGGCATTACTGGGTGGCCTTGTTCAAGCCAGGTGGAGTGGTTGCACTCGTGGCTGATATATAGGCCCCCTCTCATCTTTTGCGAACAGAGGTGTTGTCTGGTTGGGTAGGAGATGGATAATCGCTACCTGGAAGCAGTCGTTGAAACTGATGTTGTGGTGGTTGGTGTGGATGGTGACAGTGAAGTCCAGGTTGTGGGTGGAGGAGTGATGGTTATTGATGCGGAGGTTGAGGGCCGTTGATGTTTCCCCCAGGTAAAAATCACCACAGATGTTGCAGGTGAGGATGTAGATAAGGTTTGAGGCATGGCAGGTCCCTTTGGGATGGAGGGTATGTGTTACCAGACAATGGTGTGGAAAAGACAGCAATAAATATTAATTTCCATTCATTTTTAATTTCAGAAATTAGAACTCCAAGCCAAGGCTCATGATCTGCCAGTTTCTGAATTTACATGGCAACCCACAACACCCACAACTGTAATAAACACTTACATCAAGAATATCCCAGCAGATCAAGTAGCAGTGAAACAGGTGAGTGAGAGTGATCACATTGGTTTTAAAATATTAAGATAGTATGGCATTTCCAACGTGAAAAGTGCTGCATGGTGATTTGCTCTGATAAATTATTATTTTTTTCTATTCTAGTTTTTCTATTTAGTGAAAGTTTTTCAATGCTGTGGTTTCAAAAAGTAGTGTTGATATATGCTTCTGCATGGTAGTTCTTCTACATTTCAAGAAAATTTTTAAAGCTCCTTAGAATTGTGGTTTGAGTACATTTTGTTACCAGTTATCCAAATCAGCATGCATAAGACAAGTTTTTTATGGAAATCATGCCATATCTGCAACATTACTTTCTTTCTAGGGTGGTTTCTGTAATGTTTTTCTTGTCCAGGAAACATAATTGTATTCATATTTTCAGTTTAATCTGTGTTGTGTGTGAATGTCTTTGCTTGTGCTGAATCCTCATTTTCAGCCTCAGCCTTTATCATAGATATGAGAAATTATGTATGTATAATCACAAGAGAAGTTGTTTCATCATAATGAACTATCAATTTTTGAATACATCACTCTGCAAGTGCAGATTGGAACATTGGTGCAGGATCAAAGGAGGATTTCAGGGAGAAGAAAAAGTCAGGTGTGGTGGATAACTTAAGTGGACGGTTATAAAAGGGTACAATTTTTGTGATTTAAGGAAATATGATAAAAATTTAATGACGTAGTACTCCATAAAAGAAATGGAGAATGCCAACAAGAATAACATGTATACATGTACTATATGTCCAGAAACTAAATGCTCGGTGGCTGTGGCCAAATCTGGAACTAACGATGGTATGAGAAATTATTTGCAACATGTAACAGTGCCCCTTCACATTTACAATACGTGAGTTTTGTCACAGTAATGTAGACTGGAGAGAATGAGTTGCCACAGAAGTCCAGTTCTGAGTTGCAGACTTTAAGTCTATTCCAGCTTGTAAAAATAAACTAGTGTATGTTAACAAAGTTTGCAAGATTGCTGATGATCCTTAAGACAAAATTTCAAGTTAGTTTGTTGGATTGGTAAAGTGGGAAACTGGTAAAGGCCTGACCCAGTTGTCTGAAGATCGTAGGTTCGAATCTCTTTTAGAGCCAATTATTTTTTTTATTAAGTAGAATTAGTGTATTGTCGACATTTAAAAGATGCAAAATACATTAAATCTAATTCCTCGTTAATGCCACTTAGGATTTGTTTTTCGTGTAGTTTCTCCAATACTAAATTACTTCTTACAGGAGGCAATAGGGTGGGCAGAGAGATATTGGCGAAAATCTTAACCCTTTGGGGCCCACCCCGTGAGGTAAAATATGAGTTGATTGTTTTTAAATAAAATAGAAGAACAATGACAACCCATATACCCAGTGGCGTAGCAACATATTGCGAGGTCCTGGGTGAGATCAGAATATGAGTCCCCAACATGTTTTTAAATTTGAAATCTCAATGTAACTCGATACAAAATCTTAAGAGCAACGTCAGCAGATTATCATATTTATATAATAAATTATTGAAGAAAATTATATTTAATAATTTCGCTCACTCTAAAAATCTTTTTCTTTGTTTTCCGGGAGCTGAAATATGAAGCTGTAGGAAGGAAGTAAGAACTGCTTATATTATCCATTGCCTTCTTGAGTTGCAAAGGACCCAAGCATTTAAATGCCTCACACCTTGCTTCGTGGCAGTTGGAGGTGCTTTATTGTTAACATAAGATCGGGAGTGCAAGGTCGAGAGAAAGATGAGAAGACAAGACAAATTGCTTTTTATTCGAGAAATTAATAAATGGGTAAAAATGTCCACGCAAGATATCGTGATTTTTTTGCAAAAATGTTGTACATGAGAAATATGACAATTTTTAATTTTTCCGGGCCCCCTTAGTTTTAGAGCCTGTATGTTACGCCCCTGATTTGATGTATTATAACGTTTAACTAGAATTTAAAGCCAGATAAAAACAGAATGTTGTAATTTTATTTGCCTACAAAAATTAGCCTGTTTCCATCTTTTTTCCCCCCTCACTTCTATTTAATACATATTTTGTATCAACCCCATGAGACGAGAGCCCCTGGCCGGTCGCCAACTTTGCCAACCCCTTGATACGCCACTGCACATTCCTCCTTTACAAATTCTTGGGCACCTCGCTGCAAAACAACCAAGGACAACATCATACTGCTGAGAAAACCTTCACGTTCACTGTGTGAATTGTGGGCTCACGAGTTCACAAAGCTTGCCAATTGTAGAACTGCGCATTTTCAGCTCGCAGTCTTCTTAGGTAGACTGTTGAATCATACACGACATGGGCCATCCTAACGAATTCTAGATGTCCTTGTTTACAATATGTAGAGTTAACAAGAAAACATTATGTTTCGTATTTTCGAGGAACACTAATTTAATTGTAATATACTTTTTTATGAATAGCAGATAGAATAGTGCAATATGGTTTCAACACATGTGTAGGAGCATATAAGCGAAAACTCAAGTAGGACCATGTGGTCCAGTTACTATGATACCTGCTCACCATACGAACGGTCCCCGGTTCGATTCTCCCAATAGCACTGTTTTTTTAAGAATCTAATGCAAGTCTGTAAAAATTTTTATTGCGTATTTGATGACAAATGTATTTATTTTTAATAGAAATTGCTAATAGTTTAGAAACTGCTCAATACAAAACTACTTTAATAAAGTTGAAACTATAAAATGAAACATGAATAAAGTAAATGTAATAATAAAAAAAAGGAAATAGTGTATTATTTAAATCTAGTGTTTGCATAGAATTGATGTACCTATATTATTTCCATGTGCATAATGGGTTTACTAATGAAGTTATGCTATTAAAACTTGCCTCGAAATCTATAAACAGACTCAAACGTTAATGTTGTAATTGGTAGTACGTAGCCACCTGGGAAACTGTCATTTCATAAAGTGATATCTCTTGCAATTTTCCATTTATATTTCTTCAGTTTCTATTAAAATAATAAATGATTTGTTGTTTTATACCATGACAAATTATGTAGTTTTAGGTGTTGTATACATGCAGTGAGCGAATTAGATATCGATTTTGTATCACTGCACTCATCATTCCCTATCTATATACAAACGTTTCTTAGAAACTGAAAGAATATCATCACCTTCCCCATCCGACAACCACATCCCTTGCTTACAAAATCACTTGTCTCTCCACTGAAGTTTCGATTGTGGATCCACGTGATTGAACCAAGGTGTGACGTCATATAGTCATGTATCGTATCGTGGATGCTACACGTTGAGGCAGAGACCACTCTTCCACGACCCTTTGGGTAACGTCCTATTGCAGAGCAATCAAGGAACTAACTTCCTGTGTGTGAATTCCATCCCAGGTAAAGCAGGCTTTTCTGTGCATGATCCCTACTTCCCTACACTTCCCTTAAATACCTAAACTTGCATTTATTGTCGAATAACATATAAAGTCTTATAATATTTTTTTACAGAAGCATAAGTGGAAAAAAGAAGTGCTTTGTGAACATGACAATGTGGTCAAGTCGGTATGATAACTTCGCAACATACCAATGGTCCTGGGTTCGGCTTTCATCAAAGGCAGATTTTTTTACGGTGCAGTGCCAACTAGTGTATACTAGAGGTCTGCAAATGTGATCCATTGCCCACCTGCTGTAATGGGAAGAAATACCGACCCACTCCGTCCTGCACATCTGTTGTAGTGAACCAACGTGACTCGCCCATCTGAAGAGAAATCTTTCAGGCGTCCATCAGTACATAGCTACAAAAAAGAAGGAAACATAGTGTAGTACTGGTAACAATGTTGCAAAAGTTAACCACAAATCTAGGTCAGATATAATTGGATACGTTAGTGGTGTTGCATTTACATGAAGGGCATAGGAAGCAATCTTAGCCTGTACTAAATAGTTTGGAGTGCCCATTTGAAAGCACTTATCCAAATCAGAAAATGCATTTCCTAAAAGTTGGACTGTAGTATCGTTCGACTCATTTAAAAGATTCAAGTTGGTGGGATTCAAATTTAACAGGACAAATCTCTACTAGGGTTATAGCATGGTCCAAAACCAAGTGAAATTTCAACTCTAACTTCCTGTTTATTAGAGACCAATTCAATCTCTCTTTTATCTTGTGATTTTAAACAAGACAGCTCAACATCCAGGCTACTTAATATTGATCGAATTATTGACAACCTTCAAACCTACGAAACAAAATATTCCCCTTTTAAATTTTGTAATAAACACTTCAAAGGCGTCACAATTTATAAAAAGGGCCGATAATTTTTTACGCGGGGTTGGAACACTGATTAAGTTGAGCATGCCCTAGTATTCTGTGCTTGCAACAGAGATAGAATCGTCAGAGTGAGGTTGCATATGTGCAAGTAGCAGTAAGGTGAAATGGCTACCGTAATACAAAATCCCGCCAAATGTGAAGTGAGATCTGTCCTACGATTTCTGAATGCCAAAGGACAGAATGCAGCTGACGTCCATTGGAAATTGTGTGCCATTTATGGACCGACAGTGATGAGTGAAGGGAAGGTCAGGCAATGATGCAGTGTGTTTCGGGAAGGGCGTTCAAATGTCCATGACGATGAGCGTAGTGGAAGGCCTAGTGTTCAGATAGACGATCTGGTGGAACGCGTTAACGAGAAAGTGTGTTCCGATTGCCGGTTTGCAATATCTGAACTCGCCAAAGAGTTTCCAGAAGTGTCTGCGGAAACAGTGCATCGAATTGTGACTGACAACCTGGGGTATCACAAACTGTGTGCGAGGTGGGTACCAAAAATGCTGACAGATGCTCACGAAGAGCAAAGAAGGACAGCTGCACGTGATTTTTTGGCCCACTGGGGGGAGGATGGGGATGACCTCTTTTTGCACATAGTGACGGGGGATGAAACATAGATATTGTATGCCACGGGGGAGTCGAAGCAGCAGTCAATGCAATGGTGGCACTCTGGTTCTCCTAAAGCGAAGAAATTCAAACAAACATCATTTGTTCACAAAATCATGGCAACAGTGTTTTGGGATCAAAAGAGTGTGATTTTTGTGGAATTCATGGAACCAGGACAAACAATTACAGCAGAGGTGTATTGCGAAACACTGAATAATCTGTGACATGCCATCCAAAATCGGCTGAGAGGAATGCTGCGCTCTGGAATTTTTCTGATCCATGACAATGCCCGCCCACACACAGCTGCTCGTACTGTTGAGACAATTGAAATCTTTCGATGGGAACTATTCAATCATCCCCCTTACAGCCCCGACCTTGCCCCACTTTCTGAAAAAGTGGCTTGCATCGAAGCATTTCAAAGACAGTAACGTTCTCAAGACATCAGTTCTGGACTGGCTGCACTCTCAGGTGGCAGATTTTAACGCAGAGGGTATACGGAAGCTTGTGCCATCGCAACTATGAGGATGGTAACTGATGAAGCAACACTCGCAGGGAACACCTATTCCCAGGATGGAATTCAAACCTGGAATCCCTAGCATCGTAACACACTGTGCTAGCCACTCAACACTGAATAATCTGTGACGTGCCATCCAAAATCGGCTGAGAGGAATGCTACGCTCTGGAATTTTTCTGATCCATGACAATGCCCGCCCACACACAGCTGCTCGTACTGTTGAGACAATTGAAATCTTTCGATGGGAACTATTCAATCATCCCCCTTACAGCCCCGACCTTACCCCACTTTCTGAAAAAGTGGCTTGCATCGAAGCATTTCAACGACAGTAACGTTCTCAAGACATCAGTTCTGGACTGGCTGCACTCTCAGGTGGCAGATTTTAACGCAGAGGGTATACAGAAGCTTGTGCCATCGACTATGAGGATGGTAACTGATGAAGCGACACTCGCAGGGAACACCTATTCCCAGGATGGAATTCAAACCTGGAATCCCTAGCATCGTAACACACTGTGCTAGCCACTCCACCACGCATATCGGCAAATTCGTAATTAAACATCTGTATAATAAATGTTCTCGATATGTTGGTCTTACAACAACACAATCTTTTTAAGCCATTGCTAAGAGGATTGTTTTAAAGAAATATAATCAAATTCATAAGACTGGTAAATCAGTTACATTTTCTTTTATTCAATTTACCAATATGTTCTAATTGACTATAGAAATGCAACGAGACATTAAAAAAAGTTTTGAATATAAAGTTGCCTCAAGTGGGGATCGAACGTAAGACCCTCAATACCATGAGCACCTGCCTTACCCACTATGCCATTTTGCCAACCTTGCAAATTGCGATTCTTCTGGGACCTTTGTGTATGCTGCTACTTACGCTAATAATTTATTTTTTACTGGAACCGAGTTTGAAATAATCATGTCAAACACCTGGTTTTTAACGCTGAATATACTATGAAGGTTTCATTGGGAAATCTCAACAGTCTCCTCAGTTATCATCAAATGATTGCCTTAGTGCTGTGTCAAGCATTAACATGGCTGTGTAGCGTACCGTCTGCCCGCTTAAAGCTCCCGGATGAACTGCATATACCCACTCCAGCGTGGGTGTGTCTGATTAGTTTGCTACCGCAGTTGGAAGCACATGGATCCCGCCCAGAGCAACTGTAGTGCGATGATGCTAGCCCGGTTTTATCCAAGCTGGATAAATCCAGGCACATGGAAGCTGGGTACCGAGTAGTGGGACGGTGATTGAATGGATCCTGGATTACGGAGTGAGTCAAGCCCACCCACGCAGATCTCTAATGTGTGCCTAGGATGGAATTAATTACACATATCGGCACGACTTTATTTTTTAATAAAAATGTAATTGGTTTGAGAGTAGTTTATTTTTTAATAAATATGTAATGGGTTTGCGAGTAAATACTTGATATTAAACATCTTACAAAATGTGAAGAGGTATGTGAACGAGACATACAGTTCTTGCTTTGCATATCAAGCAAGATCAAGAAACAGTGAAACGTTAATGTGGAAATTCTCAGCAGCCACGTCAAAAATTCGAGCTTTTATTGGTCTAGTTATGAATAGAATTTCAATTTTTAAAACTAAAAGTAGCTTAGAACATATTAGGTTATATGAGTCGACAGATTTAGTTCAGATCTTAATATTATAATTGTATTGTAAAATCTGTAGCTGTAAATAAGAATCCGATTGAGGGACGGCATGGGTTCGAGTCTGCCTGGGTTCTCTTCCTGTGTATAGGACCAGTAGCAACCCACCATCTTGAGGAAATTGGGGAGCTACGAGTGAGTAGCGTAACCCGGTTTTGGAAATTTCCTATAACGGCTGGGTGTTCGACGTGCTGACCTCATGTCACCGCATTACTGGTTGAAGTTCTCCACACCTCTATATGGGATTGTGGGAGGGAGGATGGCAGTTGGGAGATGGCCAAGACCCTTCGAGGGCTGTCGTGCCATGGGTTATTTATTTATTTAAGAAGGAAAAATGTAAGGTGCTTTTCAAAATTAGCAGGTGAAATCATGGATTAAAAATGCATGTTCTGTGGTTACAAATTTTTAAAAAAATCACTGTCTAAATGCAGATTCACACACACACATGTTGGTGCCTCATTGGCAACTAAAAAAAAAAAAGAATTGAATCACGCTCATACATGCATCCTTCAGAGCATGAAGCCATAACACTAACCACTCACCTACACCTTCTATTGGTAGGTATTTATTTACTTATGTAAGTTTTCGAATTGTTTCACTACTGGCGACACAAATTTCTTTTCGCTTATTTTCTTTCAGATGTAGTTGTTTTTCCAGACAGATACATTTTTTATCTTCTGCCAGCCATGGAGATCCTTATGGAATACATTATTGGGATGCAACTCGCAGAAAAGAAAATATCTTAGTTTAAGAAAAACTTGAGGTGGGAATGATGTGTTCACACATTTGACCTCAAAAATTTTCATCTTTGAAGTTTTGCTTGCAACGCCACCATCAACCGAGCATTTATTGTCAGGACATGTAGTACTTATGGTTAGTTTAAATAAAGAACAGAGCGATTTTAATTTGGGAGAGCTGTATAAAAATGGTGTTCATAGTTCTGTCAACAGCTTTTCTCTTATATAATATCCTGTAGAGCATCACTGCAGATTGTTAAATAGTTCTGAAATCAAATTTCCTGGCATCTGTATTGATTTTCACAATTACTTTGTTTCCAGATGCCAGATCTGGTGAGTGAGGCTACCACATTAAGTGCTGCCCAGATGGAAGACTTGATGGAAGATGAACATCTCGTGAACGGAGATCCCATGCTGTCCTCACCACATCTGCCTAGTCCACCCGATCACCACCACAACATTGATGTGGAAGAGAGCTTAGCTGATATTGATATGATGAATGTCTGAATAGTGGGAACAAAAGAAACTTCATATAGAAGATATTTTTGAAGAGGTTCTCTATTTGTTCTCTATTTGTGCAAATTACCTTCAGAATAAGGTGTTTATCAATGATTCAAATTATATGACAGAAATGTATGGATGTGTGTGTGTTTTATGTTGTGTATATGTATATATAATGTTACATACATGCACACTTCCTTCAGTTCCGAGTATAAACCACAAAAGTTGCTGACATTAAAGTGTGTGTGTGTGATACATGTGTATACACACACACACACACACACACATGCATGTTAAGTTTTCTTGTGTGCATCTGTAAAATATTGTTCTCAGCACATGCCACAGAAAGTTGCCTAGGTCTAATTATCAGTGTAGTAAACATACATTTGTTATCAGTGTATTGCAAGCATTAAGTAGAATATTGAGAGAGAGACTATTACAATATATATATAATATATATATATGAAATATGTTAATAAACATAGAATGGCATGCATTTGACAAGTGACATTTATTTAAACAGATCAAGTAAATATAAAGTCATACAAAGCTCTTTAACTTCAGCACTCAATTATGTAGTATCTCAGATCATTGTTTTTTTTTATATAAACATACACATACTTCCAGTTCAGATGAAAAATATTTGAGGAACTGGGTTTCAATTTTATTTTGATAGTTTTTCTAGTAAATAAATGAAATATGTAGAGGGAAATTTCTACAACTTTGGATTTGTGAAGTTACTTTTCATATGAAATATAAAAAGGTTCTGAAACCTAATTTCTTATGTACAGATATTAATAGATTACTGAGAAGACTTTCATTATTGTCTGAAAGAAGAATGTAAATAGCTCTAGTATTATATAAAGTTACATAGGGAATAATGGACTCGTATTTCTGTGAAAGTGGTTGAAGAAGTATGAGTTGTTTCATTTTCAAGTGGATGTGTGTGCTTGGAAGTAAAGAAAACACATTCTGCTTGGCAAAGAAGTAGCAATTGCATTTAGGATGTTTCTTCATTTTCATGCTCTTTAGAAATTAATAAATATAACACAGTTCGTATTCGTATTGTTGGAAGTGATTTGGAGTGAGGATATAGTTCTCGATGAAGTTCCTCTCCAGAGGGAAACTGACTGGAGAAGAGAATGCATTAAACAAAGGATCAACTGTACGTGTGTACAAGGTTGATTGTTATGAATTTATGGAAAGGTTTGATTTCCAACACCCAGTTATTTCACCAGGAGATGTAGGTGTATGTAAGGTAGTATATATACACACATCTTTAAAAGTGTTCACTATTGCAAACATTAAGTACCTTGTCAGTAGTGCATGAAATGTACATAAAATAAAAAGATAAGAGCAAGTAGTGATATGTACTATAATATTTTAATTCCAATGATTCAGTATTGACCAAAGTGCATTTCTGTGCACTTTTTTTTCTGTTGTATGAATATATTTTGTTAAGGGACAAGTTGCATGTAACAGGTAATTCCATGTCAATATTGGTGATGAGTGACAAGTGGTGCACCAGCAATCTGGCAACACATCTCTTGCATGTTAAAAGTTTAACCTGCAGTAAAGTTTTTGTGTAGAAGACTAGAAGTAAACATCTTTTTGTGGTTGGTCTTGACATAATTTTTGGTTTATATTAACCTGTAGAATAGCAATTTTAACAGGTTAATAGAAAAATTACCCAGACTTTGTAACTCATTCCAATGACAGTAAGCAACTCGTACATGTGTGTGTATTTTTATTATTTTTAGTAAATGAGTTCAGTACCACAGATGTGCACAGAATCTCAGATTTATAGCTTATTATGTACTTCAAAGGTAATTTTGGACAATGTTACCGTTGATAAATTTCTGTTATTTATTTATTTTCCATAAACTTCTTCCGCTATATTTCTGAATTTAAAATGTCTGATAATTTCAGACTATTTATTAGAATTAATAAATTTGTCTTCGCTTTACTGGAATGCTGGATGAACTTCCATAAAATATATATAAGCACTTATGTATATTATTGACATAGTTATTCAAAATAGAATATTTTGTTAACTTGTGTAACCAGCTTCAAGGAAGCTAAAAAGAGAAATATGTAATGCTGATTGCGCAAGGGGAACAGATCTATTTAGGAAGGGGTCAATCAAGGGGGAATTCTCAGGTAACCAATTGAGCCCAAATAATGTCCATTGGCTACCTTAACTAGAAACTCTTGGACAAAAGTTTTAAACTGGCTTTGCAGTGCAGTTATGTACCTATTGAACCAGTAGTCTACTGACATGTTTCATAAGGAAGGGGGGAGATGTTTGCCCTAGATCTGTGAGTAACTGGGGATCCTCCCATGGTTTAACATGCTGGCAAATATGCATGGGGGGGGGTTACCATCACCCTGCATTCCCCCCTCTCACTCTGAGCATTGAATTCTGTGTCTCTTCATGTATCTTTTTTTTTTAAACATCGTGGGACTGAATATGTAGGATTTGTCTTCGTTTCAGCATGGCACTGTATTGATCACAAGGAAGTTGGACAATAACAACCCATTTTTGTTCTTATTAACCAAATGTCAGACAGTGGCATCACTTGCATTTATCCTGCTACCTGAACCATCCAGTACTCTATTCAACGTTACAATTATGTGTTAGTAACTTGATAAAATGTGGATGAGTGTGCCCTGTTTTTCAACATTTTTTGTTTCTCAGACTGTTGGTTCATGGAACCACTTTTTTTTCTGCAATGCAATTACTTGTTGCGGTATAACTATTTGTGTTTTTGTAATACAACTTTCTACAATTACTTGCTCTTATCTCTTAAGAATTAAAACCTTATTGACACCCAGTACAGTAACTAAATACATACATATAAGCGGTAAAAAGATCCCAAGTGAGTCATGTTAACATCACATCAACTTACTTTCCAGTTCAATTTAATTTCAAAAAACGAAATTAATATGATTAAAATTTAATGTATATAAAATCAGAGCAAAATAGGGGAATAAAAAACATTAAAGAATATAAAACTTTTGTTAGTGATGATAGTAAAAATGTCATCTTGATTATCTTAACAAAATAATGTTCAGGGGCTCATTTGATGTTCATATTGGTTGGACTTAAGATTTGTTTGATTGGCAGAGTTATTGTGGTAGTTGAGGTGTGGAGTTGCATGTTTGCTTTAGAGTTGCATTGTACAATTTTGACAGAAAAATGGACACGAGCCTTTCATAATTTTATCTAGATTTCCATCTGAAAACAAATTCTCTCATTTAAGGGTTTCTCAATCTACATTCCTAAAAGTCTTTTGTTACCTGTTTATTGCTGCATGACAGGCATAACAATCCCTTTTTCTGTTGTTGCACTTTCTATGCACTAGGTTTGTTCTAAAATTCCAAATTTGATAGTTGAGATGTTGATAGAAGTTAAATTAAATCAACATTGACCTTGGTATACTTTGATTAGAAAACAGTTGGTGGAAGTGTGAATTCCCTAAAAACGAATGACGCAGGACTAGGAGAATAATGGGCTGTATACTTTGTCCCATGAATCTGTGGAGCAAGGCAACACACAAAGATAGGGAATGGGAGAAAGCGAATGGCAGAGTAAAGCATTACATAACAGCTTGTAGCTGCAGCTGCATTTTCCTGTTCGTGCCCGCACTTCCCCTCTCGCACATTCATTGGTCGATCCCTCTCGAGTCTCTACTTATGCAGACACTCGCTTTCGTTTGCTTGCTCCGGAGATTCCCAGGACAGAGTATAGCTATTGTTTGAACTGGCTTGGTATTTTCCTTACTTAAAGAAAGAAGATGGAACTTATCAGTGCCATTGCAAGATTCAAATCCATGTTTTCTAAATGATCAACAACTATTATTCTTAATATATAATTGTTTGAAACCTAGAAGTGGAATTGTATATCCCATTCCTTGTTTCAAGGAAGAAAACAAAATTTTGCCGAAATGTTTCATTGGTCTAGTTGGAAACTTTTCCCTCTTGGACAATATTGCTACAAATTTTTGCAAGTTTATTTTTTGTGAATGAAATCTAGTGATATTAGTAATGTGATGATATGTAATTTAGTGCGTACTTTAGTCAAGCAAGGGAACTAATTCTTTAGTGAGGTGCCTTAGTTGTGCACACTCATCTTGCATGCAGATACTCATGCAAGGGTTGGAATAGTTCACATGTAGCAAATGTAAACCCAGAAAATACATGTATGCCAGATTTGTCTTTTTTTTTTTTTGTAAGTAAATGATGTTGACAAAGATATTTTGTGTTTGTGTGTTAGCATGTATGGGAATGAGAGCAACAGTGTGTGTGTGTGTGTGTGTGTGTATGTTTTGTGTATCATGAATGAAAGCAGTTACACATTGTGTGTATTAGAGTTCTATACCTCTACAATTCACATATGTAAGGTGAAAAATTGCAGGGAAATTGTACTCTATCAAAAATGTTTGATTCATTATGCAAATTCATGTTTCATGATAACATTTCTGTTTAACAGAATGTTTTTGACTTTCAAAAGAAATCTTACTTAAGGAAGAAAGAGCATTGTTACTGTTTACTCAGATGATACACTTAAAAAAAATTGATTGAACTGTACCTGAATTTCCATTCCCTAATGGAGAAGAATAGTGCATTGTTAAATTTTATGCTTTATGAACTGTAAATCGCAAAGTAAATTTGTTTTAGAACTTCTTTGTATTTTCTGTTTCATTCTCAATCTAACCTTAATGATCATTTTCATATTGCCTGTTGATTTCTCACTGTAGTGTTGTAATAAAAGAAGTTTTATTTTATGCAAGTAAGAACTTTGAAAAACATGTGGATGGTTCCACATAAAATCAGACATGTATTGACCTTTGATCTCATTGATTCTGATGACTTTTGGTCTAAGGATGTGGATTCTACACAAGGATTTTGATAAATATCCACCCCATTTTTTGGGGCGATTTTAAAAGAAAAAACTTTGCTGATTTACGAAAGTAAATGTCTATATTTTGGAAACAAATCAAGCTAGGGAGGTGAAATTCATCTTATTTTGAATATAAGGAGTCAATATTGCATATTAGCTGTTCAAGTTGATATTTTGAACACGACCAAGCATTCAGCATGTTCAAAGTTGAATAACAAAGAAAATACTACCAATCAATTTTTCTCTTTTCAGATTTTGAGTTTCCATAGGTTTTTTGGTGATTGTTTTTTTTTCCATATAAGAGATGTAACGGTATATTTTGTGCTTTTAAGCTGATTCTCAGCAACATACACAATATACACTACCATACATTTTTGAATCCTTGTCCCGAGGTTCAAAACTTGCAGTACCTGAAGTTCTGTGGATGCTAGTTTAGGCAATAGACACGTACCTCTTCAAATTACAACTTAACGCCCATTTCCTTTTAGATATATATAGGTTTATTCATATTATATTTACAGAAGTTAATTCTTGGCCGTTATTCGCAAAATCTACATTTCGGTGTACCCTGTCCCCCCTTCCCGAAGAGAGTGTGTAGACTCGCGTAGCCACTGGCTCCACGAGTAAAAAAAAAAATATAACCCTCAGTACCAAAAAAGGTGGCTGAAGGTATGTGTGTTGTGTACCCGGTTTCCCTCATGAAATGAACTATTGGAATAATGTGAAAAGAGCAAGTGTGTGTATTAAAAGAAAGAAAGTTAACATCCCCGCCGTCGGTTCACATAGTAAGGAAAGAAAGCTCGCCCAGCCGCTCCCCACAGAGAAAAAGATACCTCTTACATTGCTGTACTCCGCCAAACATCTGAGGCCGACTGCTGCCTTCCCTTCCTTTTATAGGCCCCGCTAATGACCTAAACCGTTACTGGAAACTTACCGCTCCCCAACGGCCAAGAACTCAAACGTACAGGACATAGACATAGGCATACACAATTTATAACATAAAAAAGGATCCAGTAATGATCGCATCATTACATAGTCCCCCCTTCCTGAAGAGAGAAAAATCAAAGTTCTGTAACCTAGAATAATAATAATAATATACACAATACACTTGTCCGCAGTTTCTGTTCACTACACACACACTTTCATTAGGTCACACGACACTGACAGTCAATGTTCACTCTAATTTTGTCCACAAGTGTACTTCGAGATCTGCGTTCTTCCCTCAGCACTGGAGCTGGTTAACCCACGTAGATTCTTACCCACTCAGCATCTCTTCCATCCTTCCTCCTGGACCAATTAGGGACAGTCTCCTGGAAATCCATCCAAGTCACCAAGGCTGCTGGTTCGACTCCCGGCAACGCCACTGCTCTGCGCTCCTGTCGAGATCGGAAGACACCGCTTCGACCGGCTTCCACATGAATGGGTCTAAATGGCTCTACATCCAGAGATGTCACTGCTATTCACTGGATTTTCTCACCACCGAACTGCGGCTTCTCGACGAAAATACGCAGTAAAAAAATACGCACTAACTTTGTGTTACTTCTGTTGACTGCGGAACGAAACGTTTGCAGGAGTAGTGTGTGAGGTATCAGAGAGAGAAAATAAATGAAAGATAAAAAATAAAGAAAAGATAGATAAGTCCCTATGTACAATATTTACAAAAAATCCCCTTTTGAATTTAGACTAGAATCTGTTTCTCAGCTTGTAACGCATCCGGGATATATCTTCGTCTTGCTCCTCCTGCCGAAGTTACGTGCGCTCTCTTTGCTGAATTGCGTTCGGCTACTTTCCTTGCAAAGTCAGGTGGCGAAGAATAAGGCTTTAACTGGTCACTGTTGGCTCTCGATATTCTTCCGTCCCCGCTGTGTTTCATTTTGAAAGTATTTGCCGAAGTTTGCTCCACAATTGCGTGTGCCCCAGAGGACTTCCCCGAGAATTTACTGGTTACTCTGCGGGCCTTACCAGAGATAGGATGTTCCTTAAGCCAAGCTTTATCCCCCACCTCAAACGTGCATTTGCGGCGTTTCCTATCACAAGCTTTCTTCTTGGCGTCTTCTATCCTGAATTTCGTTTCCTCCTTACTTGACATGAAATCTTGCTTATTCCTGTCATCTTTTGATACGCAGCATGGCTGGCAACACTTACAATACTGGATAACGTCTTTAGTTAGGCCTATCCAAGTGTATTGTTCCCTAACCTTCGCTAACGTTTTCAATCTCCCAGGATGACAAACGAATGCATTATCATGCAACGACACGAGAATTTGCGAACGTAGAGAAGTAGGTGCCCATATTTTCCCTTTTCCCTTCTCTTTGTACTTTTCCGTAGGCAAATTTCTCCTAAGAATTCCCTCGTCGAAGTACGAAGATTTGGCCTGGGTCTTCACCTTTTCCTTGTACTTCTTCGTTCCTTCCACCTCCTCATTCCTTGTAGCCCTCGCTACGTCAGCAAGAAACTTGTCTTTCATTTGCTCGGAAATGAGGGAGGCTGTGTCCAGAAACCTACGTGGCTCCTCAGAATTGTATTCTTCATTTCCCTCAGTGGCAGAGAATGGCAACAATGAAGAATTTTCCATATCTTTAGTTCCAGAGAGACGAACCATGGGCAGTTTTGTGCTCCGAAGCAAATTTTCCCTCTGTTGCTTCCTCATTTGCTTCGCACTTTGCTCAGTACACAAAGCGCTGAAATCTGCAACTGATTTCTGCACAGTGTCAGTCGAACATTCCACACGGTCAATCATGTCCTCAGTTTCGGGGTGTGGTTTGCAATTTCCCATCGTCGCGGTTGCTTCAGCTACAGTTTCATTTCTTTCCATCGTCGCAGTCATCGTCGCGGTTAGCCCAGCTCCAGCTTCCACAGTCGACGTCCTCCCCTGCTGCGAGAACGGAAGCCTCTTTCCCACTTCCCTCTTCTCCGCAGAAAATAAATGAATGACGTTACTGTCCTCAAAACAGTAGCCTCCCTGCTTCAAATGTAGCGATATGCCGGCCTTCCTTATGAACCCACGACCTGCGATAAATCCCGTGAAACAATTGCGCAGAACGACGAATTTATGCTTAAATTTCATCCCATTCAAATGTACAGTAAGATACATTTCCCCACATGATTGTACAGAGCCTACTGCCAAAGAAATATTAATACGTTTATTGTTAATCTTATTTCCTTGTTTTTCCAGTTCTCTTGCGATCTCAACAGACACGGTGCTCACAGACGCACCAGAATCCAAATATAGCGTGAAGTCCTTTCCCTGAACCTTACAGGTAACTAACGGTTTTTTGTCGCCAGAAGTGAAATTTCTGCAGTTACGTATTTCCCTATTCCTGCCCCTGTTTTGCTTTCCTTCTACGTGTGCAAGAACCGGAGTTATCTGTTCTGGTCTAACGGTATCTTTAGAGACGGCACAGGTGGCGCCCTTCTGCTGACCATCATACCCTCTTCTCCTCGCCGGTTCTTCTGCTCTCGACGGGGTTCCAATATTCCCGGAAAGGCTCAAGCGGTTGAAAAGACCCGGATTTATGGCACTCATTGATACTTCTGTTCCCATGCGGCCGAAAGGGTTTGTTGCCCCCGCAGCTACTAATTGCCTTGCGACACTCCCTGAAGTTGACGCTAGTGGTAAACTGCTATCTCTTAGCTCAGGACAATAGTACAGAGCTTCTGAATACAATCTCTTTTGAATGTCCATAGAATGGGTTTCCAAATCTTTGATCGTTGCGAATGTTCTGTTGTACAAGTGTGTTCTGAATTTAGGATGGGAAAATTTCAAAACATGCTGGATGACCTCGTCTTCTGTCCCCCGTTTCTCCCTCATTGCGAAAAGCTTCCTGGTGTGTCGAATAAATGCAAGAAGAGACTGGTCTGGTAACTGGTAATTGTTCTGAATGATCCTTGCTATTTCCGAGTCGTAATCGACACTAAAGAATTCTTCCAAGAACGCCTTCTCAAATTCCCTAAAAGTGCCGAATGGTCTCGAAAATCTGAACCAATCTGCAGCGATTTCCTTCAACGAAAGCGGCAAGATTCTATCTAAGAGAAAAGTATCCCCAATTTCCATGATTTCCTGATAATTGCGTAATTCATACAAATAATCGTGTGGACTTACATCGCCGACGTTTCCCTTAAAGATCGGAATGTTAATGTTGCTTTTTTCCAAGATTTTGTTCATTTTCTCCTCGCCCGTCCTTGCCGAAGTTCCTTGCGTACGGTTTAGAGAAAGTCTCTCAAGTTCCCCAACAATATCTTCCTCAGGCCTTCCCTCCAAGTTCGCACTGCCTAGCAACTTGCCAATGAGCTCCCTGTCTATTTGAATTGCCATTTTGTCTTCTATTACTTTCTTTCCACTTCGCAATAACATATGCCTTCAGTACTTCTCACAAAAAATATCCTTGACTGAGCCCCCAGTATGTAACGGTATATTTTGTGCTTTTAAGCTGATTCTCAGCAACATACACAATATACACTACCATACATTTTTGAATCCTTGTCCCGAGGTTCAAAACTTGCAGTACCTGAAGTTCTGTGGATGCTAGTTTAGGCAATAGACACGTACCTCTTCAAATTACAACTTAACGCCCATTTCCTTTTAGATATATATAGGTTTATTCATATTATATTTACAGAAGTTAATTCTTGGCCGTTATTCGCAAAATCTACATTTCGGTGTACCCTGTCCCCCCTTCCCGAAGAGAGTGTGTAGACTCGCGTAGCCACTGGCTCCACGAGTAAAAAAAAAAATATAACCCTCAGTACCAAAAAAGGTGGCTGAAGGTATGTGTGTTGTGTACCCGGTTTCCCTCATGAAATGAACTATTGGAATAATGTGAAAAGAGCAAGTGTGTGTATTAAAAGAAAGAAAGTTAACATCCCCGCCGTCGGTTCACATAGTAAGGAAAGAAAGCTCGCCCAGCCGCTCCCCACAGAGAAAAAGATACCTCTTACATTGCTGTACTCCGCCAAACATCTGAGGCCGACTGCTGCCTTCCCTTCCTTTTATAGGCCCCGCTAATGACCTAAACCGTTACTGGAAACTTACCGCTCCCCAACGGCCAAGAACTCAAACGTACAGGACATAGACATAGGCATACACAATTTATAACATAAAAAAGGATCCAGTAATGATCGCATCATTACAGAGAGAAAATATATTTGTAAATTTACATGTAGTGTGCTCAATGGTTTGTAGTTGTGGCTAGACTGAGCAACAGGACCTTGGGCTACATGCAGCCAGTCATTCTGAAAGAAGTTAGTTTTGAATACAATTTCACAAATCACTTCACCCATTTAACATTTTATTCAGAGACTTCTTTCCAGGGAACATTCAGAAACAAATGGTAATTGAGAGACAGTATGATTTGTTTATATGCAAACAAATATTCATCAAGTGATTACCACACCCTCAAAGTAGCCCCCAAATTCTTACCACTCCCAGAGTGATTTATCAACACACCCAACCACTGTTCATATTTCATGACGCCCCTCTTTAACCCTTAACTGGTGTGGTGGACTTGAGTCACGCTAGTAGTGTGGTGCGGGTCAAAATGACCCATGGCTTCTTTTCATTTTGAGAGTATATGATCAAATAATTATAAAATTGAATTTTTATTTCTTACATTAATGTTAATTAAGTATACAAAACATATTTTTGCTTAAAGTTCGTCACACTAAAATATTCAAAAAATTATCAACTATTATTTACAATTTTTTTTTCTTGCTTAGACTGATATTTTTCTTAAATTCTGAACACACTAATCTTAAAGATAATTGTTCATTATATGGAATTAAGAGAAAAAACATGAATAGAAACACTGACATTTATAAATTGTTTATGAATTGAAAAGTTTTTTTTTTTTTGCATCACTTAACTTGCGTCACAATATATGCAAAATCTTACAGTACGAGGAGCATGCCGAAAGTTTTTAGCAGCGAAATAATGTAACATCACATCAACTGTGCATGTGTTGCATTTGACAGCCTGATGTTTATTGACCTTGAGCAAACAATGGCTAGAGTGAGTCGGTGATAGTGGGGTGAGAGGTAAGAGTGATAAAGCAGCGCGCGTCTTCCATTGTTGCTAGTAATGGAGCTGTCAACATGTGACTTTCGTGCCATGATTTTGTACGATTAAAAAAAAGGCTTAACCTCAGAGCAGTGCGTTGAAAGTTAGTGAACACTTTAGGGGAATCTGCCCCTTCACGAGCCAGTGTTGGAAATTGGTTTCGAGAATTTAAAAGGGGTCGTGTGTCACTTGAAAATGAACTTCGTGCTGGATGGCCTAACACTGCAGTGACACCCGAAAACATTGAAGCTGTGAGGCAAATGGTGAAAGATAATCCCCATATTTTTTTTTTTTTTTTTTTTTGGAGATAGAAACGACTCTCAACATTGGGTCAACAGCAGCACAGACAATTGTGCATGAACACTTGGGTCTCGGGAAAAGGTGTTCTCGCTGGGTCCCACATTCACTCACTCACGGAAATGGAAAAAGAGGGGAGGGTGGAGTGGTGTGAATTTGTTGGAGAAATTCAACCAAGGTGCAAGTCGTGATGTTTACAACATCGTCATGGGTGACGAAACGTGGATTTACCATTACGATCCACTTGCAAAGCAGCAGTCGCAAGTGTGGTGCTTTGAGAATGAAGAACCCCCAACAAAAGTGAAGAGAGCTCGAAGTGTTGGAAAGAAAATGGTGGCATCTTTTTTCTCACGGAAGAGACATGTTGTGACAGTTGCACTTGAAAATCAGCGTACAGTGAATTCTGAGTGGTACTCAACAGTTTGCCTTTCCAATGTGTTCACAAAATGGAAGGCCCAACACCCAAGATCAGAACTTTTGGTTATCTGCTGCTGCATCATGACAATGCAAGTTCCCACAGTGCTGCAAGAACCGTAGACTTTTTGAGCCGCAAAGGAGTCAGTGTTGCCACAGCCACCCTATTTACTGGACCTGACCTTGTGCAATTTCTTTGTGTTCCCCAAAGTGAAGGAACAGTTGCATGGATGTCACTTTTCATCTGATGAAGATGCCATTGCTGCTTATTTGGAGGCTGTGAACAACATTGCTGAAAGTGTATGGAATTTTTTCTAAGTGTTTTCAAAGGATGCAAAAGTGTATTCGTGTCCATGGAGAGTACTTTGAAAAAGTGTAAATGTCTGGTTTCAGTTGGATGATTTTTGTGGGCAGAGCTAAAAACTTTTGGCATTCCCCTCACATGTGCCACACACAGGCAGTTTGCACTTTTTACAATCTCCGAATCATTTCTCATATTTTGGATGCGTGTGACTTACTATCATATATAACCATAAAATCAAAATTTGTTATTTACTTAGTATGTACAGTGAGTATATACTTGTCAAAGACAACGTTTCGGTGGCAACTGCCCCCTTCTTCAGGTCAAGAAGTCGGCTTTACGGAAATCCACAAAGCTTTGTCATTTAGAACGGATATAGGTTTTAACGTGGACAGGTTGAATGCTGGGATAAAAAATTACTAAAACAGGACTATTCCCACATTTTAAAATCCCTTAAAACTCATATAAAAACAGTTAAAACCCGTCTTACTATCCGATCACAATTCACATGTTGACTGGAACTGGTATGTACTCAAATGAGCAAGGTTGTGAGGGAGTCAATTTTCCTCCTTCCCCTAACTTCCCCTTCCATTACATCATTTCAAAGGAGAAGTCTCGTATGATGCTTGCCTCCCGTTCAATGTCTGGGTTAACCTTGAATCCTATTTCTTTATATTCACGTTTTTCCCATTTTTTCGACATTCCTATGCTTATATAACTCTGAATCATTACTATCAATTTCCACATTATCATCTGACTCTTCATTTTCAAGCTAAGTAAGTATAGCGTCACAATCGTTGGTCAAATTTTTGTTCGTCTCGTCTCATAGCATCAAACCCCACAAAAACTGATAACGTAAACGATGTGGTGTGGGTCAAATTGACTCGAACTTGCTATTATATGAAAACAATTAACTGCACATGTCATGTTGCAACTGCTGTCAATGTACACTGCAACTATATTCAGCTACTGAGAACCAGAGCCCTCTACCGGAAAACTCGTAAGCTATAGAAATGGAAATTCATGCTCGACAGCGTTTTGATCCGTATCACAAAAGTTAAGGGCTAAGATTTTTAACCGATTTATTTGTGGCCACAAGTGTACCTTTCTACACTTTAGGAGACATTATCACACCCCTATAATGGACATTCTCAACTAATAAATGCCATTCCTACCATGTTTTGCAAAGATTGGCAAGATTTTTTTTCTTCTTCAGAATTTCCATTCTAGGGAAGGGGGATGGTAATACTTCTAGATTGGTGGAAAGTTATATTTTGGGTTACAAGGACCATGAATAATGTACTGAAAAGAAAAGAAAACAACATTAGGGAACATAGGCGTAACTTGAAGGTCCCCCCCCCCAAAAAAGAATATTTCAGACTTAATGAAATTTCAAGTGGAGCGGTACTTTTGTTAACCTCCTGGAATTTGAGGAGCAAAGTAATAGAGTAATATTTGTGATTTCGCAACTGTAACAGTTTTAATTAGCAAATAATCCTGAATGTTATCTTTATGGGATACAATATTTTTCGAGTGTGTGCCCCCCCAAGTTAAGCCCTAAGTTCAATTCTGCCCCTTCAAAATTAGGCCTCAAGTTACGCCCATGTTAGTGAATGTGTTGATGAATCACCGCCAGAGATAATTAAAAGATGTTGAGGGTGTGTTAAAGGTAAATCATTGATGAATATTCATTTATATTTACACAAACTTGCACTCCATGCAATTTGTTCATTCCTAAATGTCCCTGAAAAGAAGTCTTAGAATAAAAGGTTAAATGGGTGAAGTGGTGGTGTATTCACTCGAGAGTGATTTGTAAATTGTTGTCCAACATAAAACCCCATTTCAGGATGGTTGGCTGCATGTAGCCAGAGGCACAGTTGTTCGATGTAGTCATACTTTGAAAGAGCGGGGCATGCAATCAAATTTTTTAAAGAAGCTTAAATATAGTGCTGTATCACCACCATGTTGGCGTAGTGGTGGTAGAACACTATATCATGAACATATAACATGCATAGCATGTTGACTTGTGTTACAAAAAAAAAAAAAAAATTATATGAATCATGTGAAATCACCAGAGGGATGATTAGACAAAATTATGAACAAATAATCTCCTGAAGACTATTTTTCAGGTACACATTAACACTAGTGAATTTTTAATAGAATGTCACATGCTGAAATAATACTTATTTATAAAATATATGTATATGTGTGAAAGGTGACCAGCAATAAGTTTTAATATTCTGGAAAACTTGGTCTATTCATGATTTATGAACTTGATTAAGGAAGATATTTGCACGCACAGATTCCTTCCTCTGAACCATACACCCCATGGGTGTCGCCAGAAATTTTCCTAGAGGGGTCCAATCGAAGATGTCGAGGACACCTCCCCTCAAAAATATTGTGATAGACCAGTGGCATATGCAGAAGTTTGCCAAGGAGGGGCTCATTTTTAAAATTATTGCATTATCAGTATTTTAAATTATTATTATCAGTAGTAGCAGTAGTAGTAGCAGCAGCAGCAGCAGTAATAGCAGTATCAGTTTCAGTTTATTTTATTTTAGCATCCAATAAATTTATTATATGAATAATATAGTACTTATTACAACCAAGATAACATAATAGTTACTTCGAATATTAGTAGCAGCAGCAGCAAACGCAGTAGTATAAGAAGCTTCAGAACGTGTGAAAGTTACAAATTAACAAAGTTTCAGTGTTGTAAATTATGAAAATTTTGTACAAAATTCGATATCTCAAGACCATTTTTAAACAATGACACAAACTAAGGTGAAATAAAGTGCTTCGTTTATAACTTGCCATAAATTGAAATAAAGTAGATGGAAATTTCCAGGGGGGGAGGGTCAACTGACCGGTTGCCGACGCCCATGATACACCCCTACATTTCACTATAGAATATTGCACGTATGTAGGAATTATTAACCTTGATCTATTGAAGCAGTGTTTCGTGCATTAATGAAATTTTTTTCAAAAGCATGCATTTTTTTTTCCATTTGTCCAAAAGGAAAATGAAAGTACAGGAGTAGTATCATGTTTATGATTTTGAACTGTGTGCACATTTGTCTCTTACTTTCATTGCACAGCTGTTAACTCTCTGCTGTCTTTATAATTTCTCATCTGCCTGGCCATGTGATCTTGTATCATGCTCAGTTGAACTATTTTTTGAGATCTGGTCCAATGTCCCATTTGACAGGGCCACTCCTTCAAGTGGTACTAATCTTGTGTGGAAATGGCATTATTTGTAAGCCTCGTGTATTAATCGTGTAGCACCTTTTGGTATTTCTGCCTTAAGTTGTCACTTGATCTCCGTGCAAGTTGTGCTTGACAAGTTTACGTATCACCACAACCAGCAAAATGGCAGCACCCAGCAAACACATGGGATCGAATGTAGACGATATATTGGGTTGGCTCATAAGTTCTGGCATTTTTTTTAAGTGAAAATTTTGCATTAAAAATAAAATGTGTTGGCAATGCATTTTATGTTATTCGATAGAGAATTATGTGCTCTACAAATAGTGTGTTTAGTTTTTTTATGCTGATATACTTTTTGTTCTATTCAGGTCATTAAAATGGAGTGTCAAGTCGACAAAAAGATCATTTTCGAAACCACCTGCTTTTTGAGTTTAATCGAAGTGCCAAAGCCACAGAAGCTGCTCGAGAGGTTTGTGAAGTGTATGGTGAAGAAGCGATGCGTAGCCGGTAACAATTCGGTAGAGGAATCACTGCTTGTGTCCATGAGTTGACCGATGACGGGCAAGCAAACTGGCGAAGATCGTGGCTCCTTGATTTTTGTTGTTGTCGTTTAAAGCATGCGGAACCCATGCGCCCAACTTTTGAACCTTTCCCATCTAGTGGAAGTGACGCTCTATGGTACTGTGGGAGCATTCCATTATCTCTGCCAATTCCCTCGTCGTTTGGCGTGGATCTTTGTGAATAAGCTGATTCAGTCGCTCCTCATCGAACTGAATGGAGCATCCGGTGCGATGCATGTCTTTGAGGTTGAAATTGCATCATTGTATCGCTTATACCAATTTTGAGCCATCCTAAGAGGCATCGCTTCTTCGCCATACACTTCACAAATCTCTCAAGCAGCTTCTGTGGCTTTGGCACCTTGATTAAACACAAAAAGCAGAAGGTGTCGAAAATGCTCTTTTTTGTCGACTTGACACTCCATTTTAATGACCTGAAAAGAACAAAAAGTATATCAGCATAAAAAAACTAAACACACTATTTTGTAGAGCACATAATTCCCTATCGAATAACATAAAACGCATTGCCAACACATTTTATTTTTCACGCAAAATTTTCACTTAAAAAAAATGCCAGAACTTAAGGGCCAACCCAATATATGCATCATTGAAAGACACTGCTAGTGAACAGTTTTACAGCAATGGTGAGGAGTTCAATGGATTTTCAAATAGTGCATCAGAGGAAAATGAGAGAGAATGAAAGCAGTATTGAAGAAAAAGATGATGGATGAGAGGTCAGTAACACATCAGCCAATGGTTGACAAAGCTCAAGTGTTTTTGGGGTGATTTCATCCAGCAAAAATTTATTGTAAGAAATGCACGCTTTTATCCTTGCAGGCCAATTCATTCAAATCCAATTGATTCTTTTAATTAATTTACACTGAAAAGGTGCAAGTAATTACAAATGAAACAACTCGTTATGCATCTGAGAAATTGACACGTGCACCACTGCACACAAATTCTGTTTGGAGTAAGTGGAAAGCTATATCTCTCAAAGAACTGGAGTGTATTGGTAATGTTATATGGCCTTACACAAAAGACTGGATTATGTACAGTCACGGACACGTCTGAGTTGTGATTACACTACACGTCGATGGAGTTATTACAATCCAGAAGTGTCCATGACTGTACATATCCTTTTTGGTGATTTGTTCAACAAGGAAAGGGAACCAGGTGTGCACACTACTAATTGCTTATAAAAGTATCACACCTTAAAGAATTAAGTTGGGGCAGATGTGACCAACACCATGTTCTGTTCTGGCCACCTTTACCCCCCAAGTACCCATTGATTTGAGGCTGGGTGAGACCCAGAACCACTTTATGCAGGTTCAAGGCTGGAAAAATTCAGACCTTAGAACACCCACCCCAGAAATCAAACTTGGGTCTCCCATGTGGAAATTGGATGCCGTACCAAGTAGACCACTTACCACGTGGCCAGGAAAGCCACAATTCTTATTTACAAAATCTGTCAAATAGAAATTTGTGTTGGCACGAAACAAAACTGGCTCTGCAAATTTCATGAAGATGGTAGCTGAGGGTCGATACCTGTGGTATTTGAGGTGGAGTGACAGAGTAAGGTAAGAATAATTATCCTCTTCTGTGTATCCACCAAATCAATACATTTAGATATTAAAGATAGACATTTAGCAGTGCTGCAATTTGCTTCTTTACACATAATTCGTGTCCAATGTCTGTCGAATTGTACCTTGGACAAAAATGCTGTGGAGAGAGGAAATAGCAGAGTACCAAGTGAGGGAAGTGCACGTAGCACTCACCTACGACCCCACTGTTCAATTATATGATGAGAGGGTAAGCACTAGGATACTTAGCAGGACATCCCTCAAGTTCACTCTTTGGTGCTGATCACTCATCCCACTGGCTGGTCGGAGGTAAAGCGCCTCTGGAGAGCGAACGCTGTCTTGTGGTGACCCTGCAGCAGAATTGCTCTCCCTCCTGACACTTACAGAAACCACTGTCCATCCTGATGCACTCCCATTGCATGTTATGTAGGTGCTCTTGTGTTGAGCAACATGCGAGATTTCTCCTGGCTTGCTTGTAACGCTGGTAAGATTGCTGTTTACTTTCCACACTGTTCTTCCAAAATTTTTATTTTCTTGTCTGGCCAGGGCATGGACATTTTCCTTTCATCCTTTGCATCCGATCATCCTAAAGAGAGAGAAAAGCAACACGAAGCAAGCAAATGAAAGCAATCTTTCTGTGATGTACTAAGAATAAGGGGAGAATTAGATTTTAATTGATTGCTTTGGTGTTTAAGTCCATTTTATGCACTGTAAGGCTAATCGGGACTGGACCTACAGTTTAAAGTGGGTACCGAACCACTGTGTGCATCCACCGGGCATCGAATCTGGGACCCCTAGGGAGACTTGGAAAATAAATGTTCAACTAACATAGTTTTATGTTTATGCATATGCTGAGTTAGCATGATGCATGCTGCAGACACCAAGACATCATTTATACTGCAAAATGATAGCTTGTATTCGAGAGTGTATGGAGCTTTGTACAAAGAAATATATTCTGAAAGTCAGATATGCGAAGATGAGGATAAGTGATGGTTCGATGAAATTAATGAAGAGAGACTCACAAACACTCATATCCAGGCCAGGATTCGATCCTGGATACCGTAGGATGCTGTGACGACAACCATTTGGTCACAGAGATCGGCTGGGAGTGATTACAATATTTACACAATTGTATAAGTGTAAATTACTATTTAATTACACTTTATCTACAATGGCACAATACACTCATATGGCTTTTCAAGGATGCCCGCAGGATATTTTCTCAAGAGGGCCAGAGTTAGATTTCATATCTTGCTCATGAGTCATAGAAATATTATTATTATTATACTTGACAAATCAAAAGACAAATTGAATTGAAAATACTTTGGCGTTGCATACAAGTTCAGACTCCAGTCTACTATTTAGATAGAAACTGAATTCGCCTTGCTTCCTTTCCATAAACATTTATTACTTTTATGATGAACAGTTCTTTGTATTTGTCTTTTTGTAGTTTTTCACAAAGCGCACATATCAAACGGATACCACTTTATTTACTGTCCCTCATGGTACCTCTGATCCATGTTATTACTTGCCGAAGGGTACTGTAAAAGAAACTCAATAATGCAAAATGACGGGGTGTGAATTACACTGTTTTACAAAAAAAAAAAACTTTTTTTTCTGGAGGAAAAAGTTGTGATTCCTATTGCAAATTTTGCGCTGATTTCAAATCTGTATTTAGATTTTCTCTGTCAGGGATAGTTTACGAGTAATCGTGATTTTAATTTTATCTAAAATTCTTGTAATTTTAAGGCGAATACTGAGTGAACTCATGGAATAATTTAATCATCCTTTCTCGAAACCTAGTATATTATGTTTAAAAGTGATAAATGTGATATGTGACACAATATTTGCACACAGAATTGTTACATAATACTTATTTTCAAAAAAATATATAATTTTTTTGCAATTTATATTGCATATAACATTATATCCATGCTCTTTTTCCTTTGTCTGTTAGACATGCTTCAAACTCTGGATTTGCTGAAGTTCTCTAATTTGAGGTCCCACAAAGTACCTTTCTTTCGCTTTGCTGGTAAAAGACGAGGCAATTTGTTTGAAATAGGCCTACATTTAAATCTTCTTCCAGTTGTGTCCATATTGTTTCGTAAGGCCTAGCTTGTTGTGAAGAGGGGGAAGAGGAACATCACACGCTGTATAATTTTTCTCCACTTGTCAATTTCATTGAGACCAATTCTTTTTGTGTAGTAGTTCTTCTGTCAGGGGTATACCACTTGCAGAGGAAGCAGGTATACTTTGTGTAGCCATGTTGCATTCCCAATATCATTGCAACTATCTTGAAGTCGCCAATTATCTTCCACTAATGCTCATTATATTCCATGGATACCTTCTAATATCCCTGGACCTAAAGGAAATCGGTAAGGATGGAAAATATTGGATAGATCTTACCTAGGATAGGGACAGATGGAAGGCTTGTGTTGCTGCAGATGTAGCATAACACAAAAGCTGCAAACACAATGCTTAGTATTTTGACAATAACTTGCAGGTCAGTGTCGCCAACCACTTTTCGGCAATGTCCCTACAGACGTAGTCAAAATGTCCCTACAACTGACCAAATGTCCCTACGCCAAGTAAAGCGAAAAACACCACCTCATGAGCATGCAAGGCAGAAGATAAAATATACACATTTTCTTACCAAATCTTTCTGCTCGATGCTTCCACAATTGAGGACTGAAAGTGGTAAACGCTGTAAGTGCCAAAAGCGAAAGTGTTGGGAAATCGCATCATTCAGCACATCGGCCTGTACAAACGTTGACACTAGTGCCTTTTTACACTGCCCCATTGAAATACTGAGAGGGCTCCCAGCCACGTTTCACGTTCACCACATTATCAAGCATGGCACATTTCACAGCTTAACGTGGAAAACGGTGTTTGAATTCTTGTGGCACTTACAGCGTTTACCAATTTTAGTCTTCAATTTATGAATAACGGTGAGTCGTTTACTGTTGATTTATGTTATTTAAAGTCATACATGCTGCTACTGTGAAGAGATAGATACGTTGGTTGGTGATGGTATGTTTCCGGCAGTCTTCTTCACGTGCCTCAAGGGAAGAATTTATCACTAGCAAAGAATTTAACAATTCTGGTCCCATTTTATTTATCTTTTTTTTTGTTTTTGTATCACTTAAGGTGAAAATGACGTGTAAAAATCGAGATTTCCAGAGCTTCAGGAAATTTCGAACATTTCCCGTCCCGAAAATTTCCCGACTTTGTCGGGAAATGGCGAATTTTTCCCGTCCCGAATGTCTGGATTTAAAAAATTTCCCGTCCCGACCCAAAAAATTCTGTCCCGCACACCCCTATTGGTAACCGATAACATGTTCCAAAATTCTCATGAAGATTTGCACCTTTGCACAATAAAATGTTATTTTCCAACATTGAAAAAAGTCCCTACGTTTTCCCTCATTTGGCAAAATCTGTCCCTACGCGGGCAAAATATAGTTTAAAGTCCCTATGCGTAGGGACTTGTCCCTATGCGTAGGGACTTGTCCCTACGGTTGGCATCACTGTTGCAGGTACATCATGTAGCTTAGTAACAGGACTGCCAACATCTGAAACACAATCAGATCTTGCCAACTGCTCATCTGACAATTCCCTGCATTTATCACGAACGGTGAATCTGAGTAAAATGAGACTCTTTATTTCCTTATAACTAAAAAAACTGATAGCGAAATTCTAATTACGGATTTGAATTTCCCATACCAAATTCCTTCAGGAAAATTTATTTTCACATAAGAAATAAAACCCTATAGAACAGTGTTATCAAGTTCAAATCCCGAACAGCTGATAAATTCCAAAGGATCTTATTTAATAGAGGTTAATTCTTAATATTTTCTGCACTATAAGTGTACAATTTCTTGAAATTAACAGTCTTTATTCCAGAAGTGCAAAAACAATCACTTGAAGGGGAAACAAAACAGTATGTACGTACAATTCAAGATTTTCACCACATCTGGAAATTTTAAACATTTCCCGAGCTGGTCGGGAAATGGAGAATTTTTTCAGTCCCGAACGTCAGGATTATGCATACAGTGAGTCTCACGGCCAACTTGGCCGTGGAGCGGCGGCCAGCTTACCGGGCGGTGGGAGCGCATCTGCCTGCATTTAGGCCCAATGTATTTCCTTCTCAATCCCGACCCGACTAAAGAAAAATCCGTCCAGCACACACCAAGTTACGGCAGCCAACATGATTCTAACGTCTCTCTCTTTATATTGTTGGAAATGGCAGTTGTTGCTGTAATTGACAACCGGTAAATCGCAGAATGAAATATTATTTGTAATTAAATATCGCTACAATTTCAGCATTACTACTATTACATTCGAATTACATGAACTTTTTTCCAGATTTATCGGGGGAGGGGGGCAACTTGTGGCTTTTAGTCTTCTTGCGTATGAATGGTAAATTGCGTATTTTGTGTGCGGAAAAATACTGGAAATATTTTCTTTATTTTCAGTAAGGAAGACTACGTAAAAAAAAATCCGCCCCCTGTGGCGGAGTGGTTAGCACATCGCTCTACGACGCGAGGGGTCCCGGGTTCGAATCCCGGCCTGGGCATGGATGTTTGTTGATTGATTGGTTTGGTGTTTAAAGTCCACTTTATGCACAGTAAGGCTAATCGGGACTGTACCTACAGTTTAGAGTGAGATGCGAGCAACTTGTGCCTCCACCGGGTATCGAACCCGGGACTCCTTGATTACAAGGCGGCGACGCTACCACTACTCCATCGGGGAGGCCCTTTGGATGTTTGTGATTGTCCATTCATCGATTTCATCATATCACATCAAATTAGCCAAAAGTGGCACAAAAGCGAAGTAAAATAAAGCAAATCAATCAACCAAAACAAAAGAGAACTATCTCCTTTTCGTTTGAGTAGTATTATATTTAAATGTACCAATCTCTTGCCCTAAAGTACGAGAGCTAATACATATATTATAAGGCTGATGTGAAATTGTTAGTTTTATATACGTATCTGTAAGGCGCCTATATTCTAGGCTAGCTAGGCTATCTCTGAAGCCCAGACTAAATACAGGAAATAATCGACTAGCAAATATGACTGATGTTTCAATCTCAACAACGAACGCGGGAGAAAACGTACATGGGCTCCTTTTCTTTAAGCTATCACCATGCTTCTTCTTTTAGATTCTTTACCGAGCATCGCCTGGAGGCGATCGGTGACGTATTTGTAGTGGCTTCTAAGCCGAAGCACTGGACATGGAAGTCTTCATTTTACCACGGAGGTAGAACCTTACAGCGATGCCAATTCGCTAACCAGCATGGGATTTTTCGCAGGAAAGGGAAATTTTTAAACGGAACTAGAATTACAGGAATGGAAAAAAGGTGGCAAAGTGACAGGGATTATTTTTTCCCTCTGTACCAACACTGTCCCATTGAACACATGCAGAAGCGAGAGGCCGCACTGGCCTTCAACCAACCATGCTTTACGATGGTGGCAAAGCTTTGAATCCCTCGGCTGCTTTATTTATGACTGGGGGAGAGTGGCTGACCGCGACGAAGGAAGTTTAAGAAAATTACGTACCTTACTGCACAGATTTTATTTAGTGTATTGAGTGAGTGACACATACATTTTGAATAATCTGTGCTGCGTCGTGTAGAGAATGAACATGAGTGACATAATTAACGAACTATTGACGAAACAATTTACTCGGCTTTTGTATGAGGGTAAGCTTTAAATCGTAAAGATATGCAGGCCTCTGGCATCCCAAAGAAGAGCAGAATGGATTTGATTTAGTTTCTTTATTTAGCGTACCTTTTTTGCCACTTTAGCTAATCGTGACGACGAGGATGACTGACTATACGATGAAATTGATGATGGGACATTCGCAAAGAATAACCATGCCCAGGCCTGGATTTGAACCCAGGACCCCGGGACCAAATAACCATTTTACCACAGAGGTCGGTAAGAGAAGAATGGAGTTTCTGTTCAAATGAAATATTCAAGGCAAGAAGTTTACTATGTATTTTATACTCGCACGTAGGCCTACATAAATATTTCACAACATGGGCCTCTATATTTTATAAATAACCATGAAATACTTGATTTGATTGATTAATTGAGTTGGTGTTTTAAGTCCACTTTATGCACAGTAAGACTAATGGGGACTGGACCTACAGTTTAAAGTGGATCCGAACTACATACTATGTGCCTCCACCAGGAATCGAACCCGGGTCCCATTGATTACAAGGCGACGACGCTTCCACTGCGCCATCGGGAGGCCCATGAAATACTTGAAATCCTTTCCTTACTGTTCTATATTAATGAAACAGTGACATTTTTATAATTATTTGGAATTGTAAGGTACGTGTTTTTAATCACAACGTCACATCACTTCAAAATCCAAGAAATTGAAGGAGAAAGAGCCTTCCATTTGAACATTATGGTATGAAAAGATAGCCCAGGTTTTGAACCCAGCATACGCCACTGGTATCTTCCCCAAGTGAACAAATTGTAATTGTGTAAGTGCTCAATAGATGGCATTAATGATGTGAGATGATCAAGTCGTAATCAGGAGGAACGAATAATATTTTATGAATTTGTTGTTTCATTACATTATAAAAGATAATACCTTTAATTGTTTATAGTTTTGCAATTATTTAGATCATAAACCAACCAGCACATCGCGCTACGACGCTAGGGGTCCCGGGTTCGAATCCTGGCCTGGGCATGGATGTTTGTGAGTGTCCAGTCATCAATTTCATCATGTCATCACTCATTCTCATCTTCGCAAATTAGCCAAAAGTGGCACAAAAAGCGAAGTAAAATAAGCAAATCAAATCAAATCAAAATAAACTAACCAATAACTTATTTTCTAATGAAGCGGTTCTTAAATAAATGGATGATATTAGTACTATGTATGCCATGCACTTCCCGAGAAATATTCCATATTCCTGGTTTGGTGAAGTAAGAGAAAGATGGATTTATATATTCGCCCACAACCGTTATGTAGTTCGAACTTATTTTCTTTCTTGTTGTTCAATTTTGCATTGCTGAGCGTTCATTTCTTTGTGAAACATGATCACAAATAATATGTAGAGTAAATAAGATAGTATCGTCTGACAATGAAGGGTGGCGCGTACGAAATGCAGTTGGGATCTCGAAATTTCAATAGTTTGCACTTACAATATTCGCGTGCGTAGATGATGAAAGTAGATTTACATTTGTGTGGTGATAAACACAACTCCGTGTGAATGCTGATTTGCTGTTAACCCTAGAACACTACCGTACGTAAAATTTACGTGTGCTTCGCCCTCATTTCCCTCCCCTACCTCCCACATCGCGCCCACACACCCATCCACCTATGGTATTCCTCTATCATTCTGTCAGGCACGTGGCAGCACCGTGGTAAGGAGGGCGGAAGCAGTGAACGTCTTTAGTTTGTGCGTTATGTGGGACTCTGTACGTCAATAATACGTAGCGATAGTAAAAGAAGAAAAATCGTGCACGTAATTTTGACGTGCATGTAGTAATAACGCAATTTGTATTCACGTAAGATTTGCGTGAATTTTTCTATAATATCATAAACATAGCAGCGATCAATGGATACATTATTCACACTCACAACTTCTACAACAATCAGGGCAACTCAGAAAAGAGAGACTTCTCACGAATTCAGTTCATGCTTTTTGAAGGTACTGGGGAAGGAAGAGACAAGTACAGTAGCAGCCACGTCACAAGGGAACAGAAAGTATTGCAGTTTCTGCAACTACAAGGAAAGGAGGATGACAACTACGTACTACTCCTGTGGGAAGCCAATTTGTGGAACACTACCGTACGTAAAATTTACATATGCCTTGCGCTCAAATTCCTCCAACTCCCAGCTCGCACCCACTCATCCTTCTGCCTAGCAGTGCCTCAAGTTATCTGTCGGACGGACATAAAGGAACACATAAGGAGGGTGTAAGCTCTGATCGTCTTGATTTGGTTTGTTATGTTGTGCATTATACGTCAATTTTACGTATCTGTGTAAAACCAGAAATATCTTTCACGTAATTTTGACAATTGTAAATTTGATTTGGATACTTAGATTTTGAAAACGAAAGTTTAAAAGCATGCACTATTTTCTTGCGAGACTTAAAAATTACATTTGTTCCTTATTTACAGCGTTATGAATATTATTATTGTTTGCTTTTCATTGTTCGAACTTTTCGCCTTCATTCTTAATGTACGAATGGGCTTGTTAAACAAGACCTTCTCTTAAAATATTCTATGTTTAATGAAACCATGTTTATACATTTTAAAATGATGAATAAAATTCCAATATAAGGAAAAATAAACAAAATAATGTTCACAATGAATAGAAATTTGTTTTCATGATGTAGAGGTTGTTTTAAAAATAGATTTCTTCATGTACGTAAAATTTACGTAGCGGTAGTTATACTGCAATATTGGAACACGGTAGTGTTCTAGGGTTAAGCAACATACGGACAAGTGAGTGATAAGCTGCTGATCTCAACGAGAACAGGTAGGATCTAATACACATTCACTTTAAGCTTACAATGATACATACGAAGGAGTTGAAATTCAACAAATTTGAAGACGATCAGAATCGGATAATGTAGTGAATCTTGTGAATTGCATGTATTTGCTTAAAATAACTTTGTCCTGCGTACGAGATAAACGTGTTCAAAACGTTTATTTGCGTTATACTACACAAAATACATAACTTGACTCTACATTGAACTAAAAATCCTTACGCGGAAGATTTTGTTATCGCACGTATGTGGATTTGGTTGACATCGACGTCATTAGCACTTGTGTTTCTTTTCTACTCGATAACCATTGAAGTTGTACACTTTAATATCCAGTGTTAAGGGGTAGTATAGTGAATATACCGGTTTCAAAAGACATGAAGACTAATACAACACATCATTGGTAAATACTTTATTGACTCGAAATACAGCTTGATGCAGATGCACAAATATTGTATGTAAGTTACCTTAAACAATATTGTGAATTGTCACTATTCAACAATCTTCTAAAACATTTTTGGTCGGTCACATTCATCGATTCATAAATACTACGCAGTTACCAAGGTACCACGACAAGTGACGTGCGGTGACCTCGGCACTTGGGGTAGCAACTGCTTGTGGGTAATCTTTAAAGCATCACGCATCCACTTCCGCCCCCCTCACACAGACACCGAAATGCATAGATTTCAGTGTTGTTTCAATACAGACGAAGTATTTCATGGAAGTGATAATCTAGCACGAAACCTAAATTTAATTTATCTGTTTCCACGTGTGCAATGTCTATGAAGTTTCACTTTGAAAATTAAGCACGATTTGCATCTAACGTTACATTAGATCAGACCTCACTTTCACAATTAAATAGATAGAACAGAGATGCTTAATAAAAATATACAAACTGGAAAAGGGTGTTATGGTGGTCATAAATCTCCTTTCGGACTTAATTTTCCTTAAAAAATAAGTAATTTTAATTATTTTGATCACTTTCCTACCAATGTTGACATTCAAAATACTTTTCCAGAAGCCTGAGGGTTTTGTGTACGCAATTTGGCCCTTGTAGCTTTTTACTATACTTTGCACCTGTATACATTATTCTGTGCATAAAGTGGACTAAAAAAAAAATCCCACATGCGACTCTCCTGGCGTTGCCACTTTGCTCCCTACAGGACTGCTCCAAACACTGTACTTACCGAACCAGGCTTCGTAGGGTGTTTATGCTGCGTGTTTCCGCGTATTCAAGTCTCACTCTTTGCTTTTATTAAATCTTAACCAATACATCTCCCAACCCACTGGCTCCTGCCAGTGTCTGCCCCTTTCCCCCCGAGGTTTTGCCAATTACTCTGATCTATAGTGAAATGTCTACAGAAACAAAAGTAGCCGTCGTTTAGATTTTGATGTGTTGAGTTCGAAAATGGCACCAACTTCCATTGATCGGCTCTTCTTTCGTGTCAAGCATGGAAATGGAACAGAATCCACCCGTAAATGTTGCATCGTATGGATGAGACGGACGATATCGCAAATTAGGTATGGCGATATATCGTCCCTACGATCGTCTCCACGATAAGTGTCATGCCGGCGGTATGTATTGTTCCCTTTTTCCGTGCTACATTTTCACAAACAGAAGAGCATTTTAAGTCAAACAGTGCTTGCGGTCCATGCCTGACATTAATAGTCATCCAGAACAACGAATTTTCATTTCTTGTGCTGCTGACTATATTTACGCACTTTTAAATTAAAGGCTAAGGTTAAGGTAAAGTTTTCCGTGTATGCAGCACCGTGCAGGGGTAGGGCCCCACACATTCTCGATCTCGGTCAATTGTAGAGGTGATGTGATCAGCACCACGCTCGGGCCGCCTTTACCCCCCAGGGTTGTCTCCAGGTACCCATTGATTTGAGGCTGGGTGAGCCCTGGAGCCGCTTTATGCGGGGACAAATTCCGACCTTAGAACACCCACCCCGGGAATCGAACTCGGGTCTCCCGCGTGGCAGTCAAACGCCCTACCGACTAGACCACCGCGGCATTAAACCGGTGTTCTCTGCAGTAGTGCAAATCTTACAGAAATACACTGAGAGCGAGTGAGAGAGAGAGAAAATGTAGTCAATAGAAATAAATAACTCTCACACCTTTCTTTCAGCACAAAATTCCTCATAAATGCGTATATATTCCACACATTTTAACTTGACAACATATTTCCAAAAATTGCGTACACGTCCAATCAACCTCCAGATCTGGTGAGAAATGGCAAAGTCGGCAATCTTGCACGTAGAGGAAAGTAATCCGTAACGCAAGATACCGTAAGGTGTTGCCATCTGTTAGCGAGTCGTGAAATTCCTCTGCCCGTGCACAGGAGTAGTAACAACATTGATTTGTTACGCTCGAACACTTAATAATATATTGTTTATTTATTTATTTAAGCGCAGTCCATTTTCTGTGTGCTACGTTTCATTCTGGATATTACATGAACCAAGTATTGTTAGCCAAAAGACAAATAAATCACTTCGTTCCACATGAGTAGTTGACCAAAATTAATCGCGACCATGGAACTTACAGATCATGTTGCACAGCAAAACGAGAGAAGAAAAAAAACACATCGGAGTTAAAAAGCGGTCAGTTTCAAGTTTAGTAATATTATCACGTTCTTCCAATAGTCAATATTATGAATTCTTTGAGTCCATATATTAATTTGATAGCCTTGGTAGGAACCACGCAAGGCTCATCGTCGAAAGAAAGAAAGGAAGGAAAATAAACGCAAAGCTCGTTTTCAGAAAAGCTGCTGCAAGGGAATGAACAAGCGTGTCACATGATGGGAGCCATAGCGAGCGGGAAACCAACCAATCAATGCATGGGCGGGCACAGCCTTACCCGGCACACATCTGCTCTAATCTGAGGTGTGCAGTAGGTCTTACTAGTCCCGGGGTAACTTTACGTGCTGGAATCGTATTTCGCTACTTCAACTTCATCTTGCAGCTCTGTCTGTGAAGGTAAGTACGTACGCTGTGTGATTGTGGGTAGATTTACTTCGCTTGTGTCTATTTGCACGGCTTTGGTCGTGTCCCGTCAAATCGCGCCAGAATCGACCGTGAATTGAGCGGGCAATTCTTCTCTTTTGAAAGCAGCAAGTTTAGAATGTTTCGGAATTGAAGCCCCTTTCTACATAAATGAGAAAAAACAAAGATTTCCGAAAAGTGTTAACATTCTTATACATCTTGAAAGTATATCGGTACGATTGTTTGTATTTGATGTTGGTTTTCTTCCACTTTTGGCTAATCGCGACGACGAGGATATCAGTTAGATGGATAAAGGGACAGCACAAACACGTACGTGCAGGACACAGAACATGAGCCTAACAGAAGATTATACAGGCCGTTGGTCGAGACGCCAGAGCCTAGTTTCCTTATAAGAATGCAGATTCCAGTGTGTGCTACGTGGAAAAATAGTCCCGTGAGATTCTTCCTTTGTTCATTATCACGTTTCATATTAATGCTGCCCAGTTCACTGTGTGACACAAGGATGAACAAATGATGATGACAAAGTGAGCGAAAACAAAATATATCAAAGCCTTTTCGGGATGCAAACCCAGAGCCCTCGATTTCGCAACATCCCGCTGACGCTGAACCAACAGACCGGGAAACCGGTCTGGGAGCAGCGTAAAGTTGGTTAGAAGATGAAGTTGATTTAATACCACATTAGCGTTTAGGTTAATCATGTTTCTAAGTCTACGACGTGCTACCTAGGAACAAAGCTGTAGCTACAGAATAGAATTTGACGCCCCCTCTAACGAATTTGCCCCTCCCTCTTGGGGCAAATGATGCGATTTTTCTACTTTACCCCCCTTTTTAACATTCGAGTACAAACCGGAAATCCCAGAGTGCGTGAGGAATCCACAACAATAATGACATGAATTTTGTCTCGAGCACGTGTGCTCTTGCACAGTCACCGACACTGCCGGCTTGTAACGATTCAATTGAAAGTCAATGTATTCATTACAAACCGGCAGTGTCCGTGACACTACAACAAAACTCCTTTTGCCTCGAAGACGAAAATTTCCTGGGACGAAAAGTTGGAAATGAACATTTGGCATTATTTATTTCTTTCCTCCAGTGGCGGAGCGCAGTTTTCTGTACCCCTGAAGTGAAATATTGGTTGTTTCTTACTGAAAATAAATATCAAAAATACTGTAACGTACGTATCATTGATGATGCCACAGGGGTGCACAGACGTTCAATAGTTAGCTAGTTCCCCCCTCCCCTCTCACGGTTGTACAAGAAACTAACTTTTCCCCCAAATATCCTATCTTCCCATTCTTAGTTATCGACTTATATACCAGTGTTGCAGCTTCTGGAAACTAAATCAGGATGGTCTGAATCTCTAATAAATAACTTGAAGAAGAAATTGGAAATACTTTCTTTTACTTCAACACAAACAAGTCCTTCTTGAAGGAGGGTGAACGCTTCATGCAACAATATATGTAGTGCATGATCTTTTGTATTTTTTGCTTGATACATTTAAAAAAAGAAAACAATTAGGTTACATATTTACAAACACAGATATTAAAAAAATAGTATTTCAGTTTGTTTTTTTAAATGATTGTCAACAGTCGCTTTTGGACTTTGAGGCGGGTGGGGTTTCAGCCCTTGGCTCTGAAAGCCCAAGATTCAACTGGAAAGTCACTCAGGTTCGCCTCCTAATGCTATAGTGATAGTGAATTGAGCGGCGATCGGTATCTCTTCACTGAGAATGTATCACACAGTGAAAAACCGATCGGACGGCCTCGACTCCAAAAAGGTTGTTCCCACATGGACACGGCCCGGCCCCCGTGGCGGAGTGGTTATCACATCGCGCTACGACACCAGGGGTCCCGGGTTTGAATCCAGGCCTGGGCATGGATGTTTGTGAGCCTCGATACTGGCAGAGCTATAAAGGTTAAATTTGGTGTCCAGGTAAACAGCCGAATGGATGGTTGAGCGATTTTCCATCTCTCCACCGAAGTTCTCGGGTTCTAGTCCCGGCCTGGGCATGGGTGTTCATTGTCAGTGTACCATAATCAATTTCATGCAACCACTATTTATCCTCATCGTCATGATTAGCCAAAAGTGGAAGAAAAGAGACGTAACATACCAAAAATACAACTACAAATATCTATTCCGCGCACCAAGGGGCAGTTTGTGTGTCCGGAACATTCGTGATGTACTGCTCCACTTCGGTCATCCGATCCTCACCTACAACGCACTATAGTTATAAAAAAACTTCCATCACCAAACTAACATGTACGTTTTTTAATCTTCAAGAATGTAGACTAAACAGATTTGAAAATTTCAGAAGAATTTGGACTGTCCGTAAAACTTTGGATAATCAATTATTCGTCTGCCAGCTTGAAATGGTTTGTCTGATTTTAATCAAACGCAATACCAGATCAGTCAGGTATCTCAAAATTTGCTGAAGATGTCGCGGTCACAATATTGATAGCCTATGGTATTTGGAAGTTGTAAATATGTTACCGCAATTGCTATGCATATTTACAATATTTGGGACTCCACCCTCCTTCCTCTTCTAAATTACATTACATTATACATACATAATAATATAACATACATATTCATAGCTTATTTGAAGCCTTGTTCCAATATAGCTATGTCCTGAACAGTGCCTGAAGTGGAAAATGTTAGCTGGGGAGATTTTTCGGTCGAGTCTTGGGTTAGCTGGGGGGATGCTGGGGTTTTGGTTTAACATGGAGACAATGAAACAACTGGGGGATGCTTTCGAAAATTTTACTAGCTGGGAAGGTACTATCTCCCCGCATCCCCCCTCGCTTCGAGCGCTGGTCCTAACATTACCTGAGAGTTCAGAAAATGTTTTCTCGGCGGAGATTTGAAGAATATTCCAAACCACGATAGAGTCCGCCTATCATAGGGGAAATCTGTTTTTCGTCCGCCATGTTGAAAGATTCGTTGTATCTATGATGTGTCCTGTTCTTGTCTGAGTCTTGCTGGATTTGAGCAGATTCTTCTGGCCCATGAGCTTAGGCAGTGGACTATGGCGTTCTTTGTACTCTTGGAGTGGTTTGATTTGTAGTGTAGGCATTTCCCTGTGTGTGTTGGTTTTCGATACACAGCTGTCGATATTTGATTTCCGGATCTACCTACAAGCACATCTAGGAATGCCATGCATTTGTTTTGTTCCTTTTTCATTGTAAACTTAATTTATGGATGCTGGAGGAAATCTGGTAGTGTGTCGTCTCCATGTGGCCATATCACGAATGTATCATCTACATACCTAACCCATGTCTTTGGCTTCCTGGTAATTTGGATGAGGGCTATCTCTTCAAAGTGTTCCATGTATATGTTGCTAAGTATTGGTGATAGTGGTGAAACCATTGCATGTACAGTATAGGTTGCACAGGCCGACTCCCAATGGGAACTGGCTATCTGTGTTTGATGTGTGTTTGACTGTTTGTGGAATGCTTGCAGTTTGATATCCGAAAAAAAACTTGTGCTATTTTTGGTTATCTGAAAATACTAATAAATATTAATATAAAATACGGTTTAAAGTTTTCCTGGCGCCGAATGATGAATAAATTCGCTCGGGTTATTTGAGTTCCGAAAAAAGAATAGCGAGCTGTCGAGACCTGTCGCTTAGTTGGCTGATTACGTTGAGTGGTTAACTCGCAATATCGCAGCCGAAGGTTTCTGGTTCGAGTCACGACCTGGGCATGGGGACTCCTTTGTAAGTATCCCTTCGTCAATTTAATCCAACCATTCATCGTCACGATTACCCGAATAACACATTAAATAATCAAAAGTACAATGCAATAAATGTAAAGCTATTCCAAATATTATTTTTTCCGAATAAATATTCAATCGTTGAATATGTGACTTTACACTCTTTATATAAATGTCTATACTGCGAGAAAGAAATAACTTTATTTTGCGCGTTTTAACATTGTACGCACTGTCCTTGTACTTACGTACATACAGCACATGACCATTCTTTTCTTGTAATTCATGCCTCTTTGAAAATCTTCAGAACGCCAATGGCGGCAACCAAACTTCCTGGAACACGTTCGAGCAACGATAAACTGCGGGATTTGCCTTTGCTGCCTTTCAAAGAGGAGCTATTAGAAATCAATCCTTGCTCTGTTCAAGAAATATCTGTCTTTGCGTTGCTCGTCGATCAACATGGAACTGAAGCTCCAGCCAACTCAAATGAATCAAGCACGTTGTGTCGCCTGCTTTTGACAGGCTGAAAGAACAAGCATCAGCAGGACAAATATGTGTTCCAGACAGAAATATTTCTTGGCGGCTGACAGACCAATACAAATCTGAAATATTTTTGTCGTCCTGTACGCCGAAGTAAATAAGCATGTTCACATACCGGTTGGGCTTCTGCATGGTATGGCGTAATGGTAACGTCGTCGCCTTGTAATCAAGGGTGGAGGCACATAGTGGTTTGGATTACACTTTAAATTGTAGGTCAAGTCCTGATTAGCCTATCTGTGCACAAAGTGGACTTTAAGCAACAACTCACTCACTCACTTTTGCATGGATTATGCAACACTGCAAACACTGATGGACGTGAGGTGCTAAAATAGTAATAGTGTTGAACTCTATGTTTGGCAGATCGAAAGGCAAGCTTGAGAAGAATGGCATATTTGTTGTGACAAGCAATCCTGCTGGTACAATTGCAAGCTCAAAAGCATATCAGCATACGTAAGTAGTTCGCCTGTAAATGGTCTTGAGACTTGGGCTCATACAGTGTGATACATAACGATCACAAGAACAAAGATTTAGATCAATCGCGACAAAGAAGATGGATAAATAAATCCAACCGGATTACTAAACAAATGCAAACTAGAATTCCTCTGTTCAGAGGACAAGGATATCACATTGTTTTGAAAATAAAAAAAGGTAAAGTGCTATCCTGTGCTTAGCACCACGCCATGAAGGCGTATAGGGGGTAACGCCCCACACTTTCTTGATCCGGTCGTGAGTGGGGGTGATGTGATCAGCATCACGCCCCTGACCGCCTTTACCCCACCCCCCCCCGCACAGGGTTTTCCCCAGATACCCATGTCATTCGACGCTGGGTGGGCGCCGGGGCCGCTTCCAACGGTAGAAAAGTTCCCGGATTAGAACCGGCCGGGGATCGAATCCGGGACCTTTACCATGGTAGTCAGACGCGTTACCGACTGAGCTACCGCGGCCACCGTGTTTTGAAAATATCTGAGGAAATTCAAAGGTGTCAAACCGAGAATATTTTTAAATAACTCGCAGTAGTATTTTATCATTCCGTCATGAGTCGTCATGGGAATCCCCATACCAAAGTCCAAGCAATGTTTTAGGCTTTCTTTGTGGCCCCTCCGGTATGTTGAGAGTTTTCAGCATCTCACAAATGATTTTGTCGTTTCTCAAACTTTTATTCTCACATACAGGCACAGGATTATATAAAATTAAACTTTTCCTGTAATACATTTTTCTATTTAATTATGCGCACGGTTAGAAAGTAAGTTCGGAGGGTCTAGGCCTCTGTCTCTGCACCATTCCTAGTAAAAGTAAGACAAGTTAAGACTTTCAAATTTTTCGTGAGTAATATATAGCTTCGAACGAGGTACTCATAAAAAGCGCCTTTACTGCAACCTTAGCAATTTTTATATGTGATAAATCATCAGAGTTGAATTTTAATTCGTGTTGGTATTAGTATGTCTGACAAATTTAAAATTCATGATGGGTTAACACAGGGAGATGCATTATCTCTATTGCTCTTTAATTTTGTCTTAGAATATGCTGTAAAGAAGGTAAAGTAAACTAATGAAGGACTAAACTTAAACGGTGTGACTCAGTTGTTAGCATATGCAGATGATGTAGACTTATTTGCGGATGATATAAATACAATTAAGAATAATGCTAAAATATTTTTCAAAGCAGCTAAGGAGATAGGTTTGGAAGTTAGCAAAGAGAAAACTAAATATATGCTTACAGGCCGAAACCAAGTATTAGGTAATAATCAAAATCTAATTATTGATAACTTGTTTGAATTAGTTTTCAAATTCAAGTATCTAGCATTCTAACAAATGAAAATGAGGATTAAGGAGGAAATAAAGAGAAGACTTAATTCAGGAAATGCGTGTTACTTTTCTCTTCATAAACTTTTATCTTCTCGCATAATATCTAAGAAACTAAAAGTTAAAATATACAAGACTGTAATATTACCTGTACTATTATATGGTCCCTTACATTAAAAGAGGAAAATAAATTAAGAGCATTTGAAAATAAAACCCTTAGGAAAATCTTTGGACCTAAAAGGGATGAGGAGACAGGTGAGTGGAGAAGGTTACATAATTTAGAACTGCATAATTTGTATTCATGTCCAGACATTATTAGAATAATTAAGTCAAGAAGACTTAGGTGGGCAGGCCATGTGGCACGAATGGGAGAGGAGAGAAGAGTTTACAGGATTCTTGTTGGGAAACTTGATGGTAAGAGACCTGTAGAAAGGCCAAGACGAAGATGGAGAGATAACGTTGAGATGGGCCTGATGGAAATTGATAAGGATGGAAAAGATTGGATTGATATTGCCCAGGATAGGGGCACATGGAAGGCTTGTGTTGCTGCAGCCATAAACCTTCGGGTTTAAAAAGGCTAGAGAGTTAGTTAGTTAGTGTTGAATTTCAATAACAATTTGTTTATGTTTTAGACGTTTGTGCTGCAAAGGTTATTATGTGTGCTCAAATAAACATACAATATTCGAATTACAATGGAACGCATAAGACGGAAATATATATTTTTTAAATGTACCTTTGTGGCGGGATTATATGTATATGAACGTTCGTAGTTGCATACTTCAAGCTTACTTCACGATGTGAGGAACAAGAAAAACTGCTTGTAAGTGCCGTTTATATTCAATTTAAGTAGAAAAAGATATATAACCTTGTACTTCTAAAAAGTTTACCGTTTGGAAGTTAGCAAAATGCAAGAAAGACCATCTGTCTTAGAAACTGAGGAAAATAAACTCATGCCTAATAATACGTCCCAATGGACCGTGATCCATCATATCTGCAAGACGGATGAGTCCGGGGTTATATTGCCCACTCAAAGGAAACGAAGAGCTGCGCGCTATTCCCTGTTGGATGATAGTTATTGGACAACACCTAGTGTGTCCCAACACGTAGCTAGAAATGTGGAAATTATAAATGGATGTTCAGCAGGAAAAATGCGATAGTCTCAAAATCGTGGAACTTCAAGGCATGTTTAGGAATACAAATTGTGCCCTTAGAACTCTTGAGGAAAATTTTCAAAAACGAAAAGGAAAATTAATAACGAATTAATCCAACCGCTTGGTAGGTGATATTCGCAATATTTATTTATTATTGTTTACTTTAGTCTACAAATTTACTTTAAGCTTTTTTAAAAAGGATAATTAATATTTTTATGTTCACACACACAGACACGCGCTTCCCTGTTCATCTCCCTTAGGAAACTAGGACATTATTTAGAAGGGGAGAACATTTCTTAACAGCATTTGGTAGTGCTCAAGCAGATGTCATTAAGATAAATCACAGCTCGCCTCCGCATGTACAGTGGTCAATATTAGCAAAGCTATAACAATTTTTCCTTTCAAGTAACTGATACACATTGAAGACGTTCCTCAAATTGTTTTTTATACAACCAACCGAACCCTTGGTGTCTTTACACACAAGCCCTCACACAGTAGACATCATTCAACGTGGACATAAGCCATGTCTCCAAATAGATTATGCTTGTCCGGTACATGAGGTCCTCTATATAGTACACGTGGGAAGCGCTCGGGGAGCACTGCAGATATTTAATTTAAATAGTGTATAGTGGTAATTAATTTTACTTCCTTAGCACGATTAAACATCTTCTATAATAAGTTGTATTAAACTGAGAAATTCATCTTCAGGGCTTCTACCCCCACACTTTTCGCCTTAGATGTGGCTGCTGATAAGGGACGATCTCCCCCCACCCGAAATAAAAATCTTGTTACGAGCCTGTTTATGGCCATTTTGATAACGTGTTAAAGGTTGTGTAAGCAGTAATGCACAACTGCATTTAAGCAAGTAAAAAAGAATCCTCCAACCCTTCTTTTCGTTCCGGAAAGAACCATAGCAGGGGTTCCCAAACCTTTTCGTTTCACGGTGCCCTTAGAGTTTCAAGACATTTTCGCGGCGCCCAAATCAGAATGTAGGCCTATCTAACACTTGCAACGTTCAGTTAGTGATGTTAGGTTGCTTGCCTGAAGTTAAAAAATAAACACATATTTTAAATTCAGAAGCATTTTGTGTGTAAAAAGTACTGAATAAGCACATATTTGGAACAATCATATAATTTTACTGAAAATATTGGAACATTTCGCGGCGCCCCTGTAAACCAGCCACGGCGCCCAGGACGCCGCGGCACACACTTTGGGAACCACTGAACTATTGGATATCTCACTTAATTTAGAAATAATCGGACTAGACATTTTTATCTTTAAAACAATCATCGTGTAGTAACATGCCATTTTAATACTGAGCGTAACGATGTTCCATATTTTGTAGTGTCTCCTATTTTTCTTTACTTCTTCGAGCCTCCCCGATGGCGCAGTGGTAGCGTCGTTGCCTTGTAATCAAGGGGTCCCGGGTTCGATACCCGGTGGAGGCACATGGTGGTTCGGATCCCACTTTAAACTGTAGATCCAGTCCCAATTACCCTTACTGTGCATAAAGTGGACTTAAAACACCAACTCAATCAATCAATCTACTTCTTCGACTTCTATACGAGAAGTATTTTGAATGTTTACATTCATCATTATCTACAAACACTTCCATTACTAGTCAAAATTAAATTAAAATGCTTTGTTTTCCTTCCATGTAATGTAATGTCTAAAGTTTCTTTCTTCTTCTCCATTAGTTTCCATTTTCCTTTGAAATATTCCTTCATCCTATTGGGTGGAATGCTTTACAAAGAACATTGTATCAAATTGGAATCGTTTTATTTCTTAAATGCTATTTCGTATTCCTGGAGATAGAGAAAGAAAGGGGTGGCGTTCTCGCAAGCTTTTACCAAGATAAATAAAGGCTTCTGTGTACGGTGGAAGTTCATCGCTAAGCTGAGTGAAACGTTACATCAAATCTTGGTTGGAAATTCATTAGCTTTATTATGCTGTCTGAATGTTTATCGAAGTCATTGAGTGTTCTTTTTTACAGGTACTTATTTTCTCCTGTGGATTTAAATAATTCTTTTCAATAACTTATTTTTTACGCTTTCAAACGTTTCAAGTATATGAAAATAGAAAAAATCCTACCTATCTTTAAGGTATGTAGTAAATGGTAGTATAGAACTGGTGAACTTCAACTTCCGACATTTGTGATATCTAATTTTTCGAATATTCTTCAAAGAATTAGGTTATCTTTCAAGTTTGTACCAAAAATCCTACTTCATAAACTATTAATAACACTCAGAATTTTTTCTTCATTTCAAGACAAAAAACTCACCTGGTCAGGTCCATTTGTGTTTGCGCGCAATGCGTCTTCTCATCAGTCACAGGTCCTGTGTACGATAGAAGTGTCATTGTCTTTTCACATGCTTATTTTTCTGGGTTTTCGCTTATGAACCCTCAGAATGATATTTCATTCTCACTTATCCATATTTAGTGTGTCGAAACCAATTTTGTCTATGTAAATGCAAGCAAGAGAACTGTCAAAATGGATTTTTAACTTTTTGCTTACAGTTTGGCCGAACAAACTGCAGAAGCGCCGAAAGTTGTTCTACCCTGCTAAAATTGTCATCAAAGTAAGACCTTGTTGTGATTATTTTTTGCACCTCATAAATGTACGATGAATTCCTTTTAAAGCTACCGCAAATGACCTGTCACGGGACCCATCTAAGTTATTTCCTAAATTTCTGACACTTAATACCAGACTTGTTGCCATGTTCTTATTGTACCTCCAGACTTTCTGCAACCAGCGATGATATTCATCTGAATTTCTTCATAGAAGTGGTTGTCGTATTATGCTTACCTTTGAATAAAGGTTTCTTAACTTATTCACAAGCTTTTCATTTTTAGAATAATTTTAGATCTGTATGGTCTAATTTTCATTACTCCTTCTAATTATTATCTAATTTCGAAACGTTATTTTGAAGTTCATGCTAATAAAGATTTTGACTGGAACGTGAAATTTATTCAAAGCAGATAAGCTCCCACTTGGTGAAATTAGAAAAATCCACCAAACAGAACACACACACACACACACACACAAAGGCCACATGTTCTTCATATCATTTTATGTACATTTGTAAATAGCTTCTGTGCGGATGATTTGCTGCACGTAGGGTATTTTTGGATTAACGTGACATATTAATGCACAGAAGGCAACAATAGCAGGCGGAAGACCGATTGAATTATAAATATCCAAAGGATAGTATCGAGGTAAACGAAAGACCCGCAGAAACCCAGGAGCGCGTCGAGGCAAGCTCTTGCCCGGAAACTCCTGCATCGGATATGAGAAGGTTGACCACTGGCGGAAATTATTTCGGGGCCCCTTGCATGGGCGAGGGTCTTTACCTTCTCCAGGGGAATTATAGATACCGGGCGCTTCTGGAGCTTCGTAACTGTCCAAATTCTCGAAGCGGAAAAGAGGAAACAGTAAAATTTCAATGTCCCCCTGTGCATGCGAATATGTTGAAAGTTTTAAATTTGAAGGAGTTGAGTGACTTCGCATGAAATTGGTCTCTGAATTGCGAAGATCTATCGTAGGGAAGGAACAATTATGATAAGAGGGTGCATTTCTTTGAACGACCATCTGAAAATTGTTTGTTTGTTCCTAGCTTTGTAAAAAGTTTCTAATTACCAATACCACCTGACCATAATACACTGGGTTAGAATTTCGAACGCGCATGAACGTTTCTTTGGCCTTGTTCTGTCACAATTTCACAAAATCGTCGTGCATCCTCATCTGTCAAGTTTAAATTACCGAGCGACGTAAAAGTACCAAATACTAAATATACCAAATCAAACAATCGACCCGATCGCCCTGAAAATGATAACTTGTTACTCACGTCACCTTACCTTGGTGGCTGAGCACGTTGGGTGCTGCCCTCGATAACTCACCACCAACGGTCCTAGGTTCGAGTCCTGGAATGAGCATCGATGTTCCTTTCTGTCTGCTCCTTCGTCAATTTCATCTAATCGTCATTCGTCCTCATCGTCGGTATTAGCCTAAAGAGCAAGAAAAGTGAAGTAAACAAATAGCTAGGCCTTGGTATATAGCACGCCACTGGTCTATTTCGAAAGCTTGAGTGGTGTGAAGATATATACGGGGTAATGTATTGGTCGTGTTTATTGCGTTATGTAGGGGAGACAGGGGCATATTTAAATGCTTTACCAATTTTATTGGCATATTTCATAGTCAAAATTGCTTTGTTACTTTTTAATAGATAAAATAACCAAAGACAGTCTTCTAGTAAGTACATATAAACATTTTTACACAAAAAATCAAAGTTATTTTGCAAGTTAAATGCGTTAAACAAAACATCGGTAATATGTTCAAATCCTCCCCATGCATGGAGAACATCTGAACAGACATGGGGCACTTTTGAACAGTATCTTGGTTCATTAGAGGCTTCTGCCTATTCGCACATTCGCACGTGCACACCCAAATAAATATGCAATGCAATTATTTTTTATTATACTTATTCACTGGACACTATCTCCCTCAAAACATCAAACGTTCCCACACCCCATCGGCTTCGATTTACCAGCGCCTGCCGCTGAGATACGTTCGCCTCGCACACAAGTCGCCGTGTGCTCGTTTGCTTTTATTTGCAGCACGCAAGAAAAGAGATTCGCTCTTCTAGCTCGCAATATTATGGGCTAAACTCGCACTGCTAGTGCTGTGTTCACGATACAGCAGTGTTGCAATCCCATTCCATTCGAGATCGTGTGGCAGAGAAGAGGCAGCACACACATCATCGTAAATTGAGTTTTTTTTTGTTTTTTTTTTGAAAAGGGACATTTCTATGGTATCTTCGCGCACCCTGTTCCGAGCATGGCAGGCGCAAGGAAGAAGACAGGAGGGAGGGGAGGATAACTGAAAGCGAAACGCGTGCTTTAAACAATGTTTTGCATTACTCTTGCTTGCCCAAAATATTGGGCCTCCCCGATGGCGCCGTGGTAGCGTCGTCGCCTTGTAATCAAGGGGTCCCGGGTTCGATACCCGGTGGAGGCACATGGCAGAGTGGTTCGGATCCCACTTTAAACCGTAGGTCCAGTCCCGATTAGCCTTACTGTGCATAAAGTGGACTTAAAACACCAACTCAAACTCAAGCTTGGCCAAAAAAACTGTGCTTGTGGCGCTTCGATTTTGATTTCGGCAGTTTGAAAGCGAATATTATGTAAAATGATAGTACACATGTAATGTTAAACATTTTATTTCCAATAAGATTAATAAAACCAAGACAGTGTCGGCTGGTGGTCTGAATTTATGGGTGTGCACTTTATCATCGCGCTCGAAATGTTTAGAGAATGGCTTTATCTCGGGCTTTGCAAATCGTAACAGGTTCCCCTGATTAGCTATATAGCAGAGTGGCTGGGGACAGTTGGCAGGAGTCCCTTTTGGCTAAATTCTCTTTGAAATAATACTCATCAATGCAGCAAAACTTGCCAAAATACAAGTCTGGCTGCTAAATAACAAATCATAATATGGCCATATTACCCTTTCCCACTTGGTTTTGGTCTATTGTTTCCTACTCAGGGACTTCCAGAACTATCGCTACTTTTCTCTAATCAGGGGAACCTGTTACGAAATGCAGATATAATATTCTTCGTCGTAAATGAAGTTAAATAGGCTGTGTTTCTTAAAAATACCAGGTCGTGAATAGTGATGCGTTTTCCATGATTGACTGTCATCCAATCGTTTTGTGCCACTAGTATCCCATCTGGCCAATATCTAAGTGGCTGCAGTCGATGATTTCAATGTGGGGGAAATGTCACTAGAACTATTCCATTATTTTTTGCAAACAGAATAGTGTCAAGAGTGCAATAGCTCTCATGGCTATCCATTAGTAAAATAGTTAATCTCTTGCATGTTTCTTAACATTTTCAAGAACTTTTGCACACAAAGCTCCTGTCATCCATGAAGTACGTCGACTGTTCACCATTTAAAATCGGGTGAAATACTTTATTTTATGATAAACTTATCTGGGAAACTTTGATCACTGTTGAAATGTTCCCCGACAGAGCTGTTCAAATTTGCCCCATAGGGCTATGGCAGACAAATCCACGCTTTATAGGGAAAAGCTAATACCTTTCGCAATAATAGCACGTAAACCTATCCATAAACAATAATATTCTAAAATCAAATTCACATCTTGACCTTCTATACTTATCTTTGACGAGAAGAATTACTTTTCGAGGAGTTAGACACAGAATCTCACCCTAAATCTTTAGAAACTGATGACTACCAGATGACAGGGCATGTACAGCGCTGTCATCTACTACATCTGCTGTCAAATCTGCACAATTTCATCCCTAGGACAGAAAATTCACGATGTTTAAATGTGCCCCAGTCTCCCCTACTCGTAGTTATGCACAAGAATTAAAATGATCGTAAATAAATGACCAAATCATTACTTTCAAAATAACTTGTGCCAGGTTTTATGACCTGAACAACGTTTTGTTAAAGCTGACTTGCTATCACGGGTGGATATAATTATTGAACATTTCAGTGCACTTCTCGAGTACGTCGATGTTACTGCTTCTTTGTATTTTAATAATTTTACGTCAATTTACTAATTTTTAAGGTTAACCGTGACTATGAGAATGGGTCGAAGAGCTAACCGCATGAACACTGCAGTGCACGGGGTTCGCACATTCCACCCATTTTTTGATTGATTTGTTTTATTTTACTTACTTTAAAAAAAAAAAAAATAGCTGATCGAGAAGTTGTGGGTGAATGGCGGTAGGATAAAGGGACCATCACAAACAACAGAAGCCCCACAGAGAATTATACTGCCTGTGAGTCCAGGCTCCAGAGCTTCGTTAGTCTGCAAACTGCAGTCCAGGGTATACTACGTTGAAGTGAGGTTGACATTGGGTGTCTTCAAAAAGGGTCACCTCTTACACCCCTCCGTTCATTTCATCGGAGTTCTCCTTTAAAATATTAGCATTAAAATTAAAGGGCGATATAAAGTTTCTAAGTTTTACGAACCAATTGTCTGTTACGAGAGGGGCTCAAGCCCGGTAACCTCGCTTAGAGACGCCACTATTATCACCATTCAACCTAGAGATGTAGAAAGCGCGGTACAAAACACAAGAAAAATAAAACAAAGAAAGCTTCCCGTTACGTAACGCTCAGGTTGCATGTCTATCTAACGATCCGCGACCAAGAGAAAAGAGTTTTGATACTTTCTGGGTTAGAAGCCGTGGTGATCTGGTTCTTCATTTGACACGTAGAACCTCTTCGCGACCATTTTTAATTCTGCCTGTAGTTAGTTTTGAATTCCAGATATTACATTCTAGTATCTGTCTAACAAGAGTCGGTAGTGCGAACGACGAATCCAATTAAGGCCACGGCCAGTCCAGTTGCTTCCATGTAAAGAACTTCCCGATGCATTCCATGTGGCAGGGAAAAGCTACCTACGTTCCCAGAAGCGGCAAGTGTCGGAAGCCAAGTAAGTCCAAATCTTCCCGTCTAGTTCGCTGCACTTTTTGGCTCTTTCTGCACTCGCGCGTCTAGTTGGTTACACCGACTCGTCTACTTCGTTGATTTGGTGTCAAGTAGTGTATTTGGTGTCTGCACTACGTTCTGAAGCTGTGTGGTGTATGGTCACGTGGTGAGTGCTAACTAATCAAATGAACGTTTAAAGCAGCAGACAGGCATTTCTTGAATCTTCTGAACTTGAACATCGCTATTCGTCTACTTGGTTGAACGTCATTTCCTTGCACCAGCCTGACACCAGGATACACCTGCACTACACCGAGTGTCAAAAAGTGCAGAGAACTATAGCTCTCGCCACGAAAACAGTCCAGTCAAGGTCGGAACTTCCCCTTGCCTCCTCCACACCCCTGGCCCTCCAGGGTTGCCACACTTCTTCTTAGCTGATCAGTCGACACTTCGCGCGTTGTACGTATGCGTTGATTGCGTCGGTTGAAATTGTTGCTCATTGGCAACACTAGGTGGGTGGCGTGACCTTGACTGGACTGTTTCGTGGCGAGAGCTCTAGACGGGGATAGTATAATAATCACCGACTCGGTGGTCAGGTGCGTTGACTGCTTGACCCACGGCATCGCCTACGAAGATTCCAGGTTCGAGTCCCAACGAAGGAGCCCTTTCGTCTGTTTCCATGTAATCACTCTTTCCACCGTTGCCAATAGACAATGGAAAATACATGTACATTCATGAACACTTCTGAGTTGCAACGATTCCACTGAAAATTAATGGGATTGCTACAACCCAGAAGTGTCCGTGACTGTGAAAAAATGTTTGCAGTTTTCATTTATTAATCATCTACCTAGCTTCATCATCGCGAATAAGCTAACGGTGAAAATTCTCGACGCGAAATGCCCTAAAACACAAACTTACGAACCGAACAAGATTTGAGTCTTCGGAATAGCTCTGTCGGATGATAATGTTATCCGAAGGCCGCAGATCGTTTTCCTGTTAGGCCCGTGCGATTAGTGAACATGCAGTCACGGATAGTTCTAGGTTGTAAAAATACAATATAAAGTCAATGGGTTCGTTACAACCAAGGACCGTCCGTGACTGTACGTTACGGGTACAACTTTCTGTAGTGGTATGATTGGCACCAGACTCTGTTTACTTCTTCTGAGTACAATTAGTGATCGGATGAGTTGAGCGTTCGACTCACGGAGTAGGCTCCCTGTGCTCTGAATTCGAGAGTTCGAGTCCCGGCCATCTTCTTGGGTGTTCATTGTGACTGTCTTTTCATCAATTTCATGTAATCATCACTGAATTCAACACGGAATTTACTAATTTTTCGGAAACAATTGGAAGAGTATGGTTAGCCCGACCACAGTCAACTATTACAAATTAGGATCAACACTCTCGAAGCCAATGCAGCTCACAACGTACAGGCTGCACAATTAGAATCCAAAACTAGTGCTTTGTTCTCCTCGATAATAGATTGATTGATTTGGTGATTTAAGTCCACTTTATGCACAGTACGGCTAATCGGGACTGGACCTACAGTTTAAAGTGGGATCCGAACCACTTGTGCCTCCACCAGGTATCGAACCCGGGACCCCGTGATTATAAGGCAGCGACAATACCGCTGCGCCATCGGAGAGGCCCTCCTCGATAACAGGATTTAGCCACACAGTGCACTCAATACATCTGTTGTTTCATACGCAGCAATCCGTATCTGGACATTCCTGGTAGCGTAATCGCGATGCGACTGACTACATCATGAATATGAGTTTTCAAAGTAATTTTGCTTTCATATTTTTTGGTAATTTTAAAATAAAGTGACGGAAAATCGACGTAAAAGTAGGCTAAATACAAAAATTTGCAATATATATATATATATATATTAACTGAAGAAAACTGTCATTTACTGCAGGAAATTTAAAAACTCCCCGTACCTTTTTATACCGTATCACCTCTTATATTGCAGAAATTGGCGTGTAAACCAGAGTGTTCTAAACGTATTATCTTAAAATTTGCGAGAAAATATTATGATCAAAATAATTGTAATTCCAGAAAAGGCATTCCTATAACATTAAGTTCTTGCCAGTCAGAACCAACCTATGTATTCGCAATGAACAAGGCTGTTCACGTGTTCAGCCATTCACTGTTACAAGTTTTGCCTTGTCACCCTAATGGAAAACCCTCTACCGAGTGGCTGAATTAGAGTAAATACTGCTAAACTGCTAGGTCATAATTCATCTCCAAGAAATGGAGCACAGATTCTTGCACTGGAAGTTACAAGATACTTGTTTTACACAGTAACAAGTGACTTTGCTGTCGCTTCCGCGGCTCATGCTGAGTTGACGGGACGAGCAGAAGCCTTGCCTGCACGGATTTCTAAGTGATGACGTCAGAGGACCTCGTGTCTGTGGAGAGGACGTTTTTCAAATCCGTGACGTAGGAGGTGAATTTCAGAGGTGTTTGAAGGCGTGTTTCTCGAGAACCAAGACAAATATCGCCGAGATATTTTGCACATCTCATGTTTGTGTCATTATCTGTAAAATGAATGGATTTAAAACGTTTTTCATGTCAAAGTGGAAATGTCCATTGCCACCTAAGACTAGTGGTCGCAACCTTGCTTATTCAATTAAATCTTTCAATTAAAAGGAAATTGACTCCAGAGTCTTGCTCCAGACAACCGATTACCCTTTCTGGAATAAAAATGGTCGTTAAACTGAAACAACCAGCTGGCCGCTGTACTTGTACATATTTGATAGTATGGTGTCACGTATTAACGAAGTGCAGCATGGTCGAACATTTAAGATCCCTCCGCTTGAGAAGAATCGGATTAAAGAGAAGCATTCATACGGGAAATTGCATTCGCATGAGGCAGGAAAATTCTCCTCATTAAATTTCACTCTGCCATCTCCTCCTTTCACTATGCACATACAATGCACGTGAATATTATCCTCATTGGCCAAAGTTAATATGGGAAAAGTTCTCACAGTCTTATTCCCAGTTTTCCCTTTAGGGCAATTTCCATGATCATGTGGAAGGAGCGTTTCCGCTTTCCTCCTCAAACATAATAAGCAAGGCCCAGTTGATAAGCATGGCGTCCACGAAGGTCGCACACGAGCGTGGATCAATCATGGCGAGGTAATCTTTCTTCTTCTCATTGTGCCCACGAGACAAGGGACGCCTCAAGGACCTCTTCCACCTTCGTTTCCAGTTGCAGCTCCAAGAGCCTTGAGGGTTTCAACCAGACTGGCTTATGTAACAAGCGGCGAGTTTTAAAAATAGTTTTGATGGCAGCGATTCCCCTTCTGTAGTAGGACCTTTTTACTGTTTGCCTTTTCGTTTTCACCCCATTCAACTCTTGCACCTTCCTTCCTCTCCGCCTATCGCTGAATACGCGGGCAGTGTTGCCACATATACTTCTGTAAACAGCTTCAATCTTGCACGCTGAGAACTGGAAAGAAATTTGTATCAAAGAGTGGGCCACGAGCGTAGTGTCAAGTGACCTTGTGGCAGTTCGTTGAGAAGGATTAATATGTATTTTCCAGTTACAACATTCTACGCTCGAGTGGACGCAGCGCAAACGAGAAAATAAATTTCTTCTTCGTGCTCAACACCTTGTGATGGAACAGGAAATCTCACATTCAGCAGCAGCCGGGGTCAGGCCTTAGAATGTGGTGAGGCTGAAATAACGACATTTTTGCTTGGTGGTTCTCATCGTGTATTCCCGCTAGGTTACATGAGTGATCATCATGAAGTACTCAAAATGCAATCCTCCATTTTGTTACGACCTTGAAGAATTACGTATTATTGTTTCTTAAGGAAGTTTATTTTGAGGCGTTGATATTTCATTAACATGCTAGAAATTGCTAATCATTAAAATGCCTGTTTGTCAAAGTTTAAGTCCACGTGCACCAATAGGCTAACCAGGATTGGATCTACAGTTTAAAGTGGGATCCAAAACACTTATGTACTTCCACTTGTTATCGAACCAGGAACATCTTGATTACAAGGCGATGACGTTACATCTACGTCATCGGGGGAGATTCTCTAATAATTTAAAGAGAATTGTCACAGATAATCTACTGCATGTATTGTGTGTGGTTATAACTGTTCTTCCAATCAAAGTAGATGATCAGGTTATGGATCTATCTTTATGCACCATCTCAGAAAAGTAGCTTGATTTCCGGTTCCGGGGCAGAGATTATTCTGGAGTGATTAGTGGTAGCAAGATTGTTCGTACAGTAACAAAATAATGCATTTTCAGTTGGATGGTATGCAACAGATAAATTGGAATTAACAAGAAACTGGTCCTCATTATCTTCATTATTCGAGAAAAAAACAGAAAATTTATAGAAGTCCGATGGATACTAACTGTTCCACCGATTAGATGAATTGTAAATTTTGACCAGGCAATAAAATATAACGACATAATTTGTTACTCAGTATTCGAGCACAGGAAATATTTTCGCAATATACTACGTTCATAGTTAAACAAAGCTAGGAAAAAAATATTGAGTTAGTGAGATTAAATAAAAGATGTGCATATTCATTGGCAAATTTGTCTCATAGTAAACGCTACCGATAGACATTAATATTTGTGTGCATTTATTTTATTTTCTGCATAGAAATTTCCATGTACAGCGAAAAATAAAACAGGTTTCAAAATGCTGCAGGGAGCCAGTGCGTACATTTTCAACTCTCTTTCCTTCTTGATTCCTTCCATGTACCCAACGATTGGCAATAAATAACACCTTCTTCGATAGAATAATTAGAAGTCCCGGGCATGGCTTAGTTTATACGATCGAAAACGGAAAGAAAAATATATGCTAATTTTTATTTACATAGGGGTAACGGCACTTTGTGGCCACCCTGTACAGTCGTCCGCAATATAAGAACGGGAAACCGGGATTCCTGCATGGAGTTATGTGCGTTGCCTAACTTTAAGGCGACAACACAACGCCTTGCAGGGAAGCGAGGATTTCAGGATCTACACTGTAACAACCTCCTGTAAAATTTTCAGTTATCTAAAACATCTTCTCTGTTAATTTACGTTTTTTTTTTCACTTGAATTTGAATTTGAAGGCAGATAATGATTACAAATTACAGTTGATGCACCGTAAATGTATGTCTAAAAACAGAATCATTAACATTACATTCAGTAGAGTCCCTATGTAATGGCCATCAATACTTTTGAAACTGTCATGGTCGTAGCTGGATGGCGGCGGAAATTGACGGTTTTATACCGTCGTTCCTCCAGACAACTCTTTACAGTGTAGGTGTTCCATTTTATTGCGGGCGACTCCATGTTTGGTGATGGTGTCGTACGGAGACGGCCGCGTTCTATTCTCTATCCTCGGAATCTGTGGAGCCATGCCGCGCATAGCGGCAGAGAAAGGGCGGGGAGGGGGAGGGTATGGAGTGCAGAGCTGGTAACTGCAGTCGCTTCCTCCCCCTCCACGCAATCCGTTCCCTCTCACGCGTTCATTGGTAGAGTCGTCTTGCGTCCGCACTTGCTCAGAAACTTGCTTTCGATCGCTTGCTCCAGAGATCCCCGGGGCAGAGTAGGGTCTCCCTTATCGCACAACGCGAGAGAAACCGTGCTTTCTGACGTCACCATAAATTTACTTTCATTGTTACGCTAAATGCCTAAGGTGTTAGGTTTAGTTCTCTTAGCATAAATAATACATTTGCTGTGTATTTGTGGTAAGGGAACCAAACCTAACAGCATTCCTCGTGTGACGTCAGAACACGAAGTTGGTCTCGCGTTGTGCAATAAAGGAGACCCGAAAGGGTATAGCTAGGGAGATAAATTTATGGTAAATAAAAACTGAGGAGAGCGATAAATAAAATGTTAGATCAGCGGTATATACCATCGGTGGAAAAAAAAAATTGACACACTTTTTCATTATGGGAGGAAACAACATACAAAAGAGCTATAAATTGATAAATTACTTCATTTTTATATACTGTACACATACTATTATACTATTACATACTATACACAAGTACTTAGCTGTCCAACCAAAAAGAAAACATCAACACAAAATCACTTTATTTCTAAATTGCATATCTCATGTGATTTATTCATTGTATGTATTTAAAGGATATCCTTGCTGTCCAACAATAAAATAATCACTACTGCAAATACACAAACACATGTTGAAAATCACATGATGATAAACAAAATTCATTCATGACTGAACACAAATGACACCATTGTTTCCCTTGATGTGCGGGAACAGACTAATCTAATCGCTGCTACAGCTAGCAAGTTCAATGGAACTGGAAGTTGAGTAGACATTCGGGGAGAAAAAAGGAATGCAGCTTGACAGGGAGCGAAGTTTTCGAACTGAGATTATGTGCATGGGAAATCCCAATTTGCAGCGTCTTCCTGATGTGATCGAAGATAAAACGTTCTTCAGCTGCAAGTGGTAGGAAACTTTAGGCAAACGTTTCGTTACAAATCGACAGTTTGCGCGCACAACCTCGATTGCCGGTTTTTGTGTGTTGTCTACTTAATGTGATGATATTTCGCGAAAAAGCGTTCATTTCGTGGAAAGGCTCACATTTCGCATTACTTCGCGATTAAAACTCATGCATATTTCATCATTGTGGGTGTAGTTACGTGCAGAATGTTCAAAATTGCATCTTTTTTTTTTTTTTTTCACATTTCGCGATTTCGCGCATCGCGAAAATTCAATGTCCCTAGGTATAGCTAACCAGGCTTGTGGCTGTCTCCCGTATTTCGGGAAGGTCTCCATGTCTAGTTGTTCTCTCCAGCATTTCTGTAGAACGATTCACTGCCACCACCAGGTCGCTTTCCGCATCGAACCCTCTCTCCCCACCCCACCCCCATTCCTCGCTCCCCAGGCTTGCCAGTTCAGAAGAGGCCGATCCCTTTAATTATTTTTTTTTATTATTGTCTCTCCATAAACGGATGCTGTTTTCGTCCCCGAGTACGGCCCCTGGATTGAATTTAAGAAATAATTTCCCCTTCTTCCTGCACCGATCTCACCGTGTCAGTAAAGTTGAAAATGACTGGTCATTTGCTATAGTATTACAATACAAGGCAATTTGTCATTTTGACTAAATTGTTCTGATTTCTGGTGATAAGAAGACACGATTCTTAGGTTAGAGAAGATATTAAGCACTATTACACTTTGGGGCGGGGGAGTAATGGATATTTTCACTAATTTTTATATCGTAAGAACCAAAGAGGAATTTGTCATACTGTTTTGATTTGGATATTGTAGATTGCCACGATATTTTCTAGTTGTCCTGGAGGATCTCATTGCAGCTGTAAATATATATTTTCATTGGTCAAAATGTTTTTATATACAGAACCGTGCTAGTACTGAGCAGTTGTAGATTTTGAGTTACATTGTAAAGTGATTGGAATGTGTTTGTGAAAGTACGGATGTCTCCTTAATATGACCATTTCTTTCTTACGATATGGATTTTAGAAACCTAGCGAGTTGATTCCTTATCCCTATCAACACCAACGTGATGAATTGATTTGATTCGTAGGTTTTGCGAGGGAAATTTATCCAAACAGGATCGTGAGCGATGCCCGTCTTTAACAGCTTCTTCAAATTCACATCTTGTGACGTTTATACTTGCCGTCATTTCTTAGGATGACGTAGTTAAATGTGTGCGGATGGTCACGACAACTACATAAGTAAACACCTTCGTGCGTGCGTAAGCTTTGTGGTAAAACGAAACGCTAACAGATTTTGTTTACAGCAAGTTTCAATAAAATATATTGGAGGTCATTGCTATGTAATATACAAATGTTGTGAGCGTTCTAGCCTACGGGACATAAAGTTCGAACGCCAAAATAGCAGTTGTGTAACACCTTCATTGGTAGGTGGTGCATGCTCTAGAAAACAATGAAGAAGGAATCTTAATGTGAGCTGTAGGATTACCAACTTGTTTTCTTTTTCTCTGCGCAAGAAAGTTAGTCTTTTGTTGTTTGCTTGTTTTTGACGTCACTATGTGAATGTATGTGCTGAGTTTCCCGAATGGGGTCACAGGATTTCCAAGATGACGAAATCATCTCTTGATTTCAGGTGAGCAGGTATTTTCTTCCATTCGTTACTTTGTCGCAACCTGAAAACGCAAGGATCGACAAACGTATTGTGGTAAGTTTCACGTTTTGTTATTTTTAAAAAATGAATCTCTCAATATGATGGGAAATTAAACTACATAATTAAGTTGCAGAATAATATTGTACAACAGAATTTTGCCGCTAACAACTTGTGAGAATAATAAAATAATGAATATTACGAAAATAAGTTTCTTACTGTTAGAATACCCCATGACGCAGTGGTAGCGTCATTGCCTTGTAATCAAGGGGTCCCGGGTTCGATACCCGGTGGAGGCACAAGTGGTTCGGATCCCACTTTAAACTGTAGGTCCAGTCCCAATTAGCCTTACTGTGCATAAAGTGGACTTAAAACACCAACTCAATTACTGTTAGAATAACATATTGAACCGCCTGGGTGGCAGAACATGTTTATTGGTCGATTCACGATCTCAACACCGAAGGCTCCGGGTTAGAGTTCCGATACGGACATGGCCGCGCCCGAATCGGCAGCAGATGCCACCTAGAGCACCGTTCCATCCGGGGACTCAGCCAACCTCCGTTGTCCGAATTCGCGGCAGACGTGGAGTCGGAGGGGAGAGCAGAGAGGAGCGACAGATGCACGCTTGAACTCGCTGTGACGCTGCGCTTGGCAGCCATATTCTAACTTTCACTTTGTACAGACAACATTTACTGATTAGAGGATGTAAAACTCAGTTATACTTTAACATTTTATCGATAATACTGAATGCAGAAAAATTGTAAATGATGAAATAGCGTGTTACATTTTTAATATGAGTAGTAAATAGCTGGAAATCATTGTCATGTTTGTTTGGCGTCTGCCTTCTGCTTCCGTGCGATGCGCCTGCGCCCCAGAGCGCGGTGGGTGAAGTTCGAGCTGACACTTGGCGGGAAAAGTGATAACCGTACTACAAGGGGACATGCAGATTCGGACGACTTGGACGTGACTTCGACGGCACGCGAGAGCAACGGGAGAGAACTGGACGGAGCGCTTGCCAATCCGGACACGGCCATGGCTGTTCTTTGCGTGTGCCCCGTCGTCAATTTTATCTAATCATTCATCCCCATCGTCGCGGTTAGCCTACAGGGGAAAATGACGTAAAATTAGAAAAATGCAACAATGGCGCACTGAGGAAGCAGCCTGTCTGTAATGAAATGTAGTTTCGGCGCTTTACACTTAATGCTGCTTTCCGACTTACTCTGGTAGAGTACTGCCTTAATTAATTAGCTCCAAGTCTCTCCAGGAATGTAAGGCGAAGTGAAAGTACCTAAATATTAATAAATATTACATGGATGAAGCTTTGTAGGTAATTTTAATGGCATCGGACCATTAAAGCAATGGAAAATGTACCTATTTAAAAACGGAGGAAGTTTATGATGGATGGCTGGAAATACACTCTCAAGCCTCAGAATCAGCGAAGCTAACTCTTTTCTTTGATTACATGAAATAAATATTTGCAGCCCAACAATCAAGAAACATCTACAGGAATGATAAAGGGTGTCCCGACAAAACGTACCACTTGGGTTTTCGCGACGAAACGTACCACTCAGATAAACAGCATCCTGTGAAGGATCCACTAATAACTTTAAAATATTTACTCCGCCACAAAACGTACCACTTCAAGGAAAACCCTTGAACTTGCCCTTGACATGTCAGACATTCCAATACGGAATAAGGTGCGCTCTCTGCCACCCGAATCAGCACACAGCTAACTTGACCTTGAGTTAGGTTAGGTTAGAGGTTCATGCTCCCAAATTGGCAGCCATATCTGGGATTCGCCAAGTGTTTCCTTCAACAGAAATCAGTGGGTGCTTCTTCCATCCATGCTTCATTCCATCCTTATAAACATCCATGTATTAAAGTACATGCTGATGTGAAGTAAATATGAATGTTCAAGATTCTGTTACTAGTCATAGAAGATATATGCTATTAAGCGGTGAATCGTAAAGAAATTGGAAATTTCCCAAAATTAGTGATCTGGGCTTGATGATACTTTGTATAAGAGAAATGAAAGTAGAGGTTATGGCAAAAGCAAGAAGGTTTACTGTTAAGATTATTTTGATCAAGTAGGGTGATATTTTTTAAAGATAAAAGCAACAAAGTTATTTTTGGAACAATTCTATCGATAGAAAAAGAAAAGTTGGTATATTTAACAAAGTTACAAAAAGTCAAAGAGGATATTAATGTGTTAAAGTAAGGGTTTTGAACTTAGAAAGGAGAGACTATGAAGATGATGCAGTAAAATTAAAATAGAATTGAAAAAGAGTTATATGTAAAATAAATAGAACAACCGATAAAGGGTTAAAGAACAGTCTGAAAATTGTTGAAAGGTTTATGTAACATGAAACAAAAGAAAATACTAGAATGTTAAATATATGAAAAGAAAAATATTATTTGAATAATTTATGAAAGCAAACTGGTTCAAACAAAGATGATATACTTAAGTTAAAAAGAACACTCAAAATTATTGATTTTATTTAATAGCAATCTACAGCAATAATTCATTAAGTATTATCCTGATACTAAAGAAAAGCTGCTTTTGATAAATATTGTTTGAGAATGTATTCTAAATTTGTGTAAGCATACTAATGTATATGTGTAATTATATTGTATGTGGAGTATATATGATCTGTACTTGATTGAATAATTGGATTAATATGCAAGATGTTTAAGTTGGGAGTGGAAAAATGTTTGATTTGTAAGTTTCGCTGTTATCTAGATTGGCGTCATAATGCCAACTTGCGAATTGGATGAGTAAAGAAACAAGGGAAACAATTTAATCTCTAAAGATGTTTTATAAAAGTGAATATGGTTTGTACTTTAAAATAAAAAAGATTCTTTTGTAACTCTCTTTGATTGTTAATCATTTATAACATTTAATATTTGAAGTAATAACAATAATAATGGTAAAAAAATGTATGTACGAGGCTCGTCTAATAATTGAATGTGTCGTTTAGAATTGTAATAGTTATCAGGTTATTATCTCTCATAAATATCCATCTAAGAACTTTTTGGACGGGGGGGTCTGTTGTAACCGATCTTGACGCACCCCTTATAAAAGTTGACCCGCCCTCGCTGGGGAAAAAAGGGCGGCAAGAGAAGTTAACGTCTTTTCTAGCGAACGGTTGATGTGCGTTGCGGAGAAGACAGTCCGGGTCAAGCATTGATACGGTTAGGATCCGTGTTACGTTGGTTATTGGTTTCGCGAGCCGTGAAAAACTGTAAGTGAACTAACGGCCATGATCTCTGCCGGAAAGAGAGATAGTGTCTAAAGAATAAACTGTGAGTGAACTAGTGCAGTATTCCTACCAGAACATGAGAAAGGGTTACTAAAGAAGGGAGGCTACATTTTTATTATGAACCAACGGCAGGAGGATTAGAAGATAAAAGACGTTCAACTCGTTATCAGCAAGTTTTGTGCTTTCCCCCAACTCCCCCTAAGTGTTCACCGTTAGTGTTTTTCAGCGTGTTTATCGCCAAGTGAATTAAATACCTAAGTAGCTACATCGAAGACGTAAGTACTCAGTGAAGTAACCTCTAAGAAGTATTTTAGTCTGATATCTCAACAAATTCACACCGGAAGCTGACTAATCTGTGTATTCCGGATTCGTTTGTAAACCGCGGAAGTCAGGTATCTGGGCTTTTAATAAATATTAATACAGTATTTTTTGTGTATAAATACTTAGATACTTAAATATAAAAATTCACTGCTGATCTCCTTTTGTGTTATTGACGCTGTTCGACGGCAGAATAAAAATTACACTAATGAAAGCAAAGAAAAAACGATATACTTTAACGATGTTTAATCAACACTCATGGGTACTTAAGTTATAAACCCTCAAGAATATTTATTTAAGTAACGATGCTTCAAGACACTCTAGAGAAGAATACGCAACGAGATTTCTCCGTAAGAAAATTGGCCATAGGGATGGAAAGTGTAAGGCGAAATATTACTTACTTACTACTTACTGGTCGGCGCTACAGTCCATGTAGGTCCTTGGCCTTCCTGACTACCTCTCTCCATTCACCTCGATCCTCTGCTTTTCTTCTCCATCCTTTAACTTTTAATCTTCTTAGGTCCTCTTCCACGTCCTCTATCCATCTTTTCCTGGGCCTACCTCTTCTCCTTCTCCCTTCCGGTTTTCCATTGAATATTTTCTTGACAACCCGTGCTTCTTCCATCCTCTGATCCTCTGAACATGCCCAGCCCATCGTATTCTACCCTGTTTGATCTTCACTACAATATCTGGCTGGTTAAATAATTCCTGTACTTCCATATTTGTTCTCATTCTCCATCCCTCTTTATCTCTTACCGCTCCAAATATCCTTCTCAGTGTTTTCCTTTCCCACCTTAACAATCAATCTTCCTCTCTTACCGACATCACCCAACTTTCTGAACCATACATTACTATGGGTCTTAATATTGTTGTATATATTTTAATTTTTGTGTTCCTACTAACATTCTTAGATTTAAACACATTTTGCAAAGAAAAGTAGCATCGATTTCCACTTGTTATCCTTTCCTGTATTTCTGTAGCTGTCTTGTTATCTGCTGTTATTATTGAGCCCAAATATTTAAAGGCTTCCACCCTTTCATATTCTTTTCCATTTATTATTATGTAAGGTTCTCTTCTGCCTCTTTCTGGATTTCCCATCTTCATATATTTTGTTTTATTTGTGTTCACTTCCAGTCCTAGTTCTTGAGCTTTCTCTTCTAATACTTGATAACTCTCTTCCATAGCTTGCTTATTCCTTGCTATTAAAGCTACATCATCTGCATATGGTACTATTTGTGTTAGTCTATTTAATATTGTTCCTCAAGGGTTGATTGGTAGTTGTCGGATTACTTTTTCCAATGCTAAATTAAATACTATTGTAGAAAGTAAATCTCCCTGTCTCAGTCCTTTCTCTACTTTAAACATGTTTGTCATTTCCTGTTCTACTCTGACTTTACATTCCGTTGTTTTCATTGTCATTTTTGTCAGTCTTATCAATTTCCTTGGGATCCCTAACTCTTTCATTATACCGTAGATCTTATTTCTTTCCAAGCTGTCGTATGCTTGTTTAAAATCGACATATAGTTGGTGAAGTTATTTTTTATACTCATAGAACTTCTCCAACACTTGACGCAGTAAAAATATCTGGTCCATCGTGCAGCGATTTTTTCTAAATCCTGCTTGGTAATCTCCCATGATTCTTTCCATCCAATCTTCCAATCGTGTTGCTAAAATTTTACCAAATACTTTATAAGTTCCATCCAGTAGTGTTATTCCCCGGTAGTTTTCACACTTAGCTTTATCCCCTTTCTTATGTATCGGGCATATTATTCCTACTGTCCAGTCTCTGGGCATTTCTTCTTTTATCCAAACTTCTTCTATCACTTCATATATGGCCTTCTTCACTCCTTCTCCATCATATTTCAACAGCTCAGATTCTATGCCATCTTCTCCTGGCGCTTTATTATTCTTTAGAGACTTTATTGCATCTTTTACTTCCTTTAAAGTTGGTATTATCTCTTCCTCACTTATTTCTTCCTCTTCATCACTTTTCCCCTCTTCTTTATCCTCCTCATTGGTTCCGTTAAGTAATTCACAGAAATATAGAAATACAGAAATTCCTGCCATCTTTCCATCATCTTTCTTTTGTCTCCAATGAGGTTTCCTTATTTATCCTTGTAGAAAACTGCTCTGGGTTGGTATCCTTTCTTCAGATCTCTTGTTCTCTCATAAAACTTTCGTATCTCATTTCTATCTTTCATTTCATCTAACTCTTCTATTTTATTTCTCTCAAACTGTCTTTTCTTAGCTCTACATGTCTTATCTGCCTCTCTCCTCTTTTCTCTATATTCTTCCACTACTTGTCTTGTTCTCCGTTGAAGCATCCTTTTTCTGGCATCGTTTCTCTCCTGTATTAATATTGAGCATTCTTAATCAAACCACTGTTCTCTCTTCTTGTTTTGTTTCTTTCCCAATGTATCCTCTGCTGCCTTACCTATTACTGTTTTTAGTATTTCCCACTTACATTCTAGTTCTTCTTTCTCCCATATATCCTTTTTGGTTTCTAGTGCCTCCATAAGTTTTTCTTGGTATTCCTCTTTTACTCTGGCATTCCTGAGTTCCTCTACATTATGTTTCATGTTCTTACTTTCCTTTTTTGATCTTTTCACATCAATTTTCTGTCTATACTTGATTCTCACTAGATGGTGGTCTGTGTCACCATCAGCACCTCTACAACTACTGATCTCCATAATATCTGTGGCATGTCTCCTGTCTATTATAACATGATCTTTTTTTTGTGCGGCCGTCTGGAGACACCCAGGTCTCCTTTTTTATGTCTTTTCGTGGAAGCCAAGTACTTTTATTTACCATTTCCTTACTGCTTGCAAAGTCTATCAATCTCATTCCGTTATCATTGCTTACTTCAATCAGGCTTTCTTTGCCAATTATGCTTCTGCACATCTCTTCCTATTTTGGCATTTAAGTCCCCTAATATGATTTTTACATCCTGTCTTTGTACATGATTTATTTCTTCTTCTAATTTTGAGTAAAAAGCATCTTTCTCCTCCTCCTCTGCTTCTTCTGTGAGGGCATACACACAAAACATTGTGATATTGAAGAATTTTGCTCTAACTCTGACTGAGCACATCCTATCATTAATTGCTGTAAAGTTAATAATACTTGGTTTAATAGACTTTTGGATTAGGAAACCTGTACCATTATTACCAGTTTCTCCTCCACTATACATCAGTATATATTTTCCAGACGTTATCATCCCTTGTCCTTTCCAGCGTGTTTCTTGTAATGCTAACACTTTCACTCCATATTTTTTATATTTCTTCTCTTATTTCTCTCAGCTTTCCTGGTCTCTTCAATGTTCTTACATTCCAGGTTGCGAGCATTATATCGGTTTTCCTTCTCATTAACTTTTTCTTTCGCCGGGTCGTCAACAATTTATAAATATATATAAATATTGACATAGTTAATAAATAAACTATGTATAAAAATAAAGACATTTAGTGTTAAATATTCGCGTTTAGACACACTGTAATTTATAGTTAACAACATACTCTTTTTAGTTTCAAACATACTACTTATTTAACTGAATGAGAAAGTATTTTCAGTTTAACAGTATTCATTAGAGTAAACGCAAGTTGTCTCGTGTTTATTTGGAATATATCCTGCATCCAAAATTTAAAGTTTCCTCTTATTGTATTAGTTTGTTCCAAGTATTCATAATATCTTAATTAAAACTTCTATTTCTATGGACAATTTATTTTATGTGCACTATATTTCCCACATCCACCAACAATATTTGTTGATATTATCGACAGTTATCGAAGGGTCTCGGATTCTAATTCCGACAAAGTTTCGCTAAACTCCAGTCTTGTTTAGCCTATATGTGCATAAAGTGGGCTTAAACGCAATCTTCGCAAACACGAACTTCTAGTCTTACGCTTTGAAGAATCTATGCAAGAACCACAAACATAAGGTGCTCTTTTTCTAGGAATGAGTCGGCGAGTGGAGTCTTCGCTACATCATTTTGAAGACGTCATTGACAAATTCTACGTTTGTCGTTTAGATAGCTTGCAAAGGTCATTTTAAGACCATTGGAGCAATTAACGTAAAGCTCTATTGGAACGAGATCGCTTGATTCAGATCGATCCCCGCTACAGGTATTAGCGGAACACCTGGATTCGGGATGCCAATTGTTCGGGCTTAAAAGCTGATTAAACGTGATATGGTGTTGGCTGTGTAGAAGGATCCTATCCAGTTTGCCTTTCCTTCCTTTAGTTCAGTTTCGAGTGTGGGTAGAAAGTGAAACAGCAGTTGTAAAATGCACCACAAAAATCAGCCCATAAAATTTACTCGTATATTAGGATGAACGTAATATAAATTACAGTGTTTCAAGAACAGTAAAATAATGGTTAAAATAAATAATAATAAGTCTTTAGCAAGTGGAATGGACGAAACAATTGTATACATAGGCATTTCAACATTTGGCCAGATATTTATGTCATTTTTCATTTCTTTAGCGTCAAGAGCATACGGATCAACATCAGAACCCAACTTTTCACCATATCTCTTTCTATTGATAGCGCTGAGAGTTTGTACATACATGTGAAGAAGCAGTAGTGCTACTTCCAGACGGCACATCATTGTTTTCAATTGTACTCAGCCTCCCCGATGGAGTAGTGGTAACGTCGTCGCCTTGTTATAAACGGGTCCCGGGTTCGATACCCGGTGGAGACACATTGCACGGTAGTTCGGATCCCACTTTAAACTGTAGGTTCAGCTCAGATTAGCATATCTGTGCATAAAGTGCACTTAAAACAACAACAATTCTATTGTACTCATTGTTACAGACATCGCACAGGCAAATAACACGACTGTGCAATTTGTACTCCATCAAAGCTCTGCAAATGTAATTCACGCGTACTTATTTCCATACGCTTTGTTTACAAATCAGTTCGCTAGACGTCACGTGAATTTTGCCTATATATGACGCAAAACATTAAGGAAAAGAAAATATTACTGTGGATTCAAAAATATTGAGCACACACACACACATGTATATGTGTGCGTGTGTGTGTGAGTGTGCGAGAGAGAGAGAGAGAAAGAGGGAGAGAAAGAAAGATTTACCTTGTCCCCTCAAGGATTGGATATTTCGTCCTTTCCAACTTATGGCCATTCTTCTGGAACCAAAGCTTTTAATCTAAACCTTTCCGCATCCTCAAATGCCCATTTTTCATTTCCATGCAGCAAGGTATACCACACGATCAGTTCATTCTCTACAGATTCTATATACGATTATGAATGTTTAAAGGGATTAGGAGGAGCAATAATTGATTGACGTAATGAATAGTAGCTGCCAATGCTGACAATGGCAGCTTTTACCTCATTAGGTGTTATCTTCTTTCGTGTTAGGGGAGATTTCGGATGTGGTCGGTACAGGCGAAAGGGGAACAGCTGGTCACTTCGCGATCTCATCACCGAACGTTCCGGGTTGAAGTCCCGGCCCCGATACAGGTGTATTTGTAAACGTCTCTTTGTCGGTTTCATCATCATTCGTCTTCATCTTCACGATTATCCAAAAGTGATGCAACAGGGCGTGAAATAAAAATACAAACACGGCGGAGGGTCTGTTGAGATTATCGTGTACTTCAGAAGAGCGTGAGCGACTGGAGGTTCCTGATCAATAGATGTTTGTTTTATTTTATTTTGGGCTGACACTTGTAACGTCGTAATATTCTTAATTGATTTGATTTATTTTACTTCGCGTTAATCGCGAAGATGAGGATGAATGGTGATACGATGACATGGATGAAGGGACAAACACATATGGACGACACAACAAAGTCGTGAAGAGGATTGTCCCGGTTGCCTTACACCCTGATTTCGGCCTAGTTGTGTTCTCTAGTTGGTAAGCAATCTTCACCATAGGTATGGTAGTGTCAAGTCTTTATTTCTATTTCTGTTATTGTACGTCACTTTTCTACCAATTTGGTTAATCACGACGATGGTAACGCATTATGAACTGATAAAGTAGAGGATGGGATAAACACAATAATATATCAATGCGTTGGCCAGGGTTTGAACCCGGGACTCCTGGCTTAGTAGAGCGTAAGCTCAGGGTGGCTACTCACCTGGAATTCCGTGAATTATGCGTGAATTTTTGGCTCCGGGAATTATGCGTGAATTATACTTGAATTTATCTCGGTAGACGTGAAAAATTGCAACTTTTCTAAAAATCCCAATTCCATTGAATTCATACATATTTATTAATGCCCTGCGGCAAGTTTTCACTGTTTATCTTATATTTTTATAGATTGGTTGATTGAGTTGGTGTTTTAAGTCCACTTTATGCACAGTAAGGCTAATCGGGACTGGACCTACAGTTTAAATGGGATCCGAACCACTATGCACCTTAATTACAAGGCGACGACGCCATCGGGGAGGCGCTTATTTTTATCGAGGAAGGAAAGGAAAAAGCTCCTTGGAAGATCAAAGAGAATTCTCTCAATCCGTTTGCTTTGTTAGTGTCCTTTGCAGAACAATCTGTCAATTGTATCTGACAGATGGAAGATTATTGCAAGATAAATTATCTTGAAGTTGATTAGGTGAATTTGAAATTCTTATACAAATAACAATTTTTCGTAGATTATATATCCCGTTACATTTGTGACTTGTGTTTCTACCTAGGTAGATGTATTTCTAGTCTTGAGTATGTGAAATAGCAAATGTAAACTCCGCACCTTAAATTAAATATATATACCTTTAAATTCAATTGAATTAGAATTTTTGGATACACTGTAAAAAAAAATTCACTTCTTGTACACTTTTGGTACACTTTCTTGCATATAATATGCACAAGATGTGTACTGAAGGTGTTGCAAAAGTGTACTTAAAGTGTTCTAGATGTGTGCGACCCGAAATGACGAAATTTTGTACACTTGTTGCACATTTTGGGGACACATTCAAAGTTGTGTGCACTTCTTCAACGCTTTCTGTACACTTTTGTTTAAAGTAAGTGTACACTTCTTGTACACTTTTGTAGCACATGATTTCATTTTGTGTTGTTGGTCATATCGATTGTTATTTTATACTTTTTTGACAAATGAATATGTTATGAACATAAATCAATTTCATTATATAAAGCAGTAACACACTTGAAAGCAAGCAACATTAAACAATAACAAAATATAACTATTTTTTTCCTGGAACACATGGAAATCGCATTGCATCATGAAACTATCAATACTTTTTTGTTTAATGTACCAATTTGATAATTGGATAAATCTCATTAAAATTGAAGAAGGATAAAGTTGAATGTTCCGAGGAAATTAATAGATTTTCTTAAATCGAACTATTCATCTTTAAAGCACACCAAAACAGATCGTTAACTTCGGGGGGCTGGTTGTTCCTACACCGGCCGCTAGATGGTTCTGTCAAAATGTGTACAAGAAACATAAGTTTTTGTACAACAAATAATGATACGTTCGATTGTAATCATAGTGAAAAATTGTGCTTTAACACTCTTCGAAAAATATGTGAACATCTAAGATACAAATTAAAGAAGAAAATGTACTGCAGTGAATAAAAGTGAATCTCCCATGAGCAACCTTTTTGATTCTGGACTATATAAGTAGAAGGTACGTGTGTCGCAGAAAGACAAACACGCATCTCACAAAATTTAAGGTTCACAGTTGAAAGTTGTTGCTTTTTCCTCTTTCAATTGTCAAGTTAAATGTGAGTTAACTGTATTTTTATTCTGGAAACTAAGTATGAGTACTTAATTGCGATATATCGCATGTGTGCAAGAAGTGTCGCTCAAGTATTTTCACAAGTGTTCCAAATGTGTAAAGTGTACCAGAAGTGATCAAAAGTAGTTTCTGCAGCACACTTCTTACACACTTTTGGGATACCTTTATATTGGAAGTACTTCTTGCACACTTCCTGTACACTTCTTTTGCTGCACTTTTTGTACACTTCCTGTACACTTTTTAGCACTTCGTGTACACTATTGAAGCACTTCCTGTACACTTCTTGTGCACATTTAATGTGTTCAAGAAGTGATCAAAAGTAGTTTCTAGGAAGTGTTGCAAAAGTGTGCAGAAAGCGTATTTTTTTTTACAGTGTACACTGAAATCGCACAAAGCCTTTATATTGTTAAAATTTGTATAGTTGTGTGTGGGTGGTGAGAGACGGTGATACCTAAGTTCGAATTAGAGAAGACAACCGGATTGTACCCTCGAATTTTTCTAAAGTTTGCCTTGAAATCCGGTAATTATACTTGAATTTTATCATGGTCCTTGAGTGGCCACCCTGAAGCTGACCATATCGCGAAGACGAAGGTTTTGATTTCTAAGAAGCGTCTCGGCCGTACAGAGATACATGTGAATAAAGTATGGTGAACTAGCCGATTTACGTATTTTGGGGTGGAATATACAGTATGTGAACAGTCGTGGAAAAAATAACTCCCCTGTAGAGCCTGAATACCAGTAGTCTTATGGGGTAAGAATTTCTTTCCTCGACTGTACCACATGCCCAGATAGTAAATGCTCGGCGGCTGTGGCAAATCTGGAACTAACGATGGTATTGGTATGAGAAATTATTTGCAACATGTAACAATACCAACGCATTTACAATACGTGACACATGTCACATTAGAGTAGACGGGAAAGAATAAGTTACCACAGAAGTCTAGTTCCAAGTTGCATATCTCAAGTCTATTCCAGCTTGTAAAAATAAACTAGTGAGAAACAGCAGACGTGTTAACAAAATTTGCAAGATTGCTGATGACTCTTAAGACAAAATTTCAACTTGGTTTGATCGAGTAATAAAGTGGGAAAGTGGTAGAGAGCTGGCCTAGTGTCGACCTCCGTGGCGGGTTCGAATTCCTGCTAGGACTTGGATGTTTGTGTTTGTCCGAAATGAGCAAAAAAAACGAAATTACAGACAAAATTGACATGTGTGAAAGATTGATAAATGTGTGAATGACGGGGGCACTACCGAATATAGGGGTATTCCCTTTAAAAAATGCCTGAAGATCGCAGGTTCAAATCTCTTATAGAACCGACTATTTTATTTAGTAGAATTATTGCTTTTGGGCATTTGTAAGAGGGAGAATATGAAAACCCTTCTTCTGATAAATCTTGTAATTACTCGTCGACACCACTTAGGATTTGTTATTCCCATGTAGCTTCTCCAAAACTAAATTACTTCATACATGAAGCAATAGGGTGGACAGAGAGATATTGGTGAAAATCTTAACCCTTTGTGAGGTAAAACATGAGTTGATTGTTTTAAAAAGAAATAGAAACAACAATGACAACCCATATACCTCGTTTACAAATTACTTAGCACGCCGCTGCAAATCAAGCAAGGATGACGTCATACTGCTGAGAGAACATTCGCGTTGACGGTGCATTGTGGTCTCAGGCAGAGATTAGGAAGCTTGCCAATCGTAGAACTGCGCATGCTCAGTTCGTAGTCTTCTTAAGTAGACTGTTGAATCAAACACAACATGAGCTATCCTTTCTGTGACCGAATTTTAATTCCCTCGTTTTCAATATTTAGAGTTAACAAGAAAACATAACGTTTCGTAGTTTCGAAAAACACCAATTTAATTGTAATATTATGTTTGAAATACATTCCATGAATAACAGATAAAATAGTGTAATATGGTTTCAACACATGTGTAGGAGCATGTAAGCAATAGATGAAGAAAAACTGTGTGGTCCAGTCACTATGATACGTGATTACCACACGAAGGCTCCCCGGTTCGATTCTCACGCACAGCTATTTTTTTTAAACGCTAGAATGCCAACTAATGTAAGTCTGTGAAATTTTTATTGCGTATTTGATAACAAATGTATTTATTTCTTAATACAAATTGCAAATAGTTGTGAAACTGCTCAATAGAAAACTACTTTAATAAAATTGAAATCATAAAATGAAAGATGAATAAAATAAATGTAATAATAAAAACAATAAACAGTGTATTATTTAAAACTAGTGTTTGCATGGAATTAATGGAACTATATTATTTGTTTAATGCATCATTGGTTTACTGATGTAGCTATTAGAGATCTGCGTGGGCGGGTATGACTCACTCCGTAATCCGGGGTCCGCTCAATCGCTGTGGCAGTTCTCGGGACACAGGTATCCATGCGCCGCGCAGATTGGATGAAATCTGGCTAGCGTCATCGCACTACGGTTGCGCTGGGCGGGATCCACGTGCATCGCATTGCGGGCGGGAGCAGCGAGTCACGTCCGCGCTGGAGCGGGGATTCGTAGTTCATCCGGGGCTTAAGCGGGCAGACGGTATGCTACACAGCCATGGTTATTCTTGGCACAGCGCTAAGGAAATCATTTGATAATAACTGAGGAGACGGTTCAGAATTCCAAGTGAAACCTACATAGTAGATTCAGCGTTAAAACCAATGTGTTTGACTTGATTATTTCAAACTCCGTTCCAGTATTCGTACACATAGAATTTCCGAGGAAAAATGTCATATCTACTAGTAAATATAATCATTTTCATTTGTACCTGGAAATTAATGTTAATGAAGGTTTCACCAACAAATGTCAATAAAAATGTATGATCAAAGTGTATAAACAGAGCATATAATTTGTGTGAAAAGAGAAAAACATGCTGTTTCATGCAACATTGTTATTCGTACAGGCAAGAGTTTCAATCTTCCTCGCATACAGCGCCACCGCTATTCGGGCGATTTCGTGCTGTTTGCAACTTCGTAACAAGTTTGAACATGCAGGCGCGCTCCCCGTCAAGCGGAATGCTGGCGTAGATATTGTTGTAGGCCTATCGTCTATCTATCAGCGTGTTCGAAATGACAAAGGTGAAGGAACTTAGTTCCGATCTGAAGGATGTTATTATAAATTTGGCCCTTAGAGGTTATTCGTTAAGAGAAATTGGACAAACAGTCAATAAATCACACTCCACAGTTCAATACATAGTAAACAAATTTAGAGAGGAAGGTTCAACATAGAATGTGCCGAGAAATCCAAAAGCGAGACGGTTGAATTAAACGTGATGAACGCTTTATTTTAAAAATAGTGCGAGAAAACCCCCGACTAATTGTTCCTCAGTTACGACCGTTAGTAGAAAATGTTGCTGGCAAGATGATGTCCGATCAAACTGTCCGACGTGCCTTGTGGAAGCATGGATATCATGGCAGAATACCACGAAAGAGGCCGTATGTAAATAAGGTGAATCGCAAGAATAGACTTTCATTCGCGAAAGAGCACATCCACAAGGACCAGGAATATTGGGATAGTGTCATATGGTCAGATGAGTCCAAGATTAATATATACGGGTCAGATGGGATAAATAGGGTGTGGAAAAAATAAAAAAAAGACAATGATCACATTAACACAGTTCCAACAGTTAAACACGTTGGTGGGTCATTAATGATTTGGGGCTGTAGGTCGTTCAAAGGTGTTGGTACCATCCAGTTTATTGATGGTATCATGGATGCATATGTCTATTTGGACATATTGAAGAACAATGTAAAGCAGAGTGCCCAAAAAATGGACATGCCGCCTATCTACAGATTCCAACAAGACATTGACAGTAAGCATAAGGCGCGAGTTAACATGAATTGGCTAATATGGAATGTGCCCAAACTACTACAAACACCAGCTCAAAGTCCAGACTTAAATCCCATTGAGCATTTATGGGCAATTTTGAAGAGGTGAGTCTATAAAGCAGGCCTCAAGTCCAAACAAGAGTTGAAAACTGTTGTGCAAGCCGAGTGGAATAAAATAAGCTGTGAAACATGTCAGAAACTGGTTAATTCTATGAAGAACAGGTGTCAAGCAATAATTAAAGCCAAAGGATACGCATCAAAGTATTAGAACTGTCAGTCAATTTGCTCTGAATATACTTTTTTCTTTTATACTCCCTCTGTCCCATAATTATAGTCCGGTATGCCAAAATAGTAATACAGGAATGACAGACGAAGAGGCAGATGGAAAGCCCAATTTGTACTGATCCTTGAGTAGTAAAGTTGTATGACTCATTCCCTTGTTTTATGTTCTTCTTCTGTATACACCAATGTCACAGTTTGAATATTGGGCAATTATTATGAGACAACAAATAAAGGTGTACCGGACAATAATTATGGGACAGAGGGAGTATTATTAAGTGTACGATAGAAAAGTTGTACAAAAAATTGCATGTTTCTCTTTTAGTTTCATTTAATTTATTATTGTTATTGGTTATACAGAATTTGGGTAAGATTTTATGTTCCTAATGATATTAGTTATTGAATTGTAAAGAAACAATTTCAAAAGAGTGTATTTCCTTTCAGATATTAAAGAATTGTCTTTGAAAATCCGTGTGTACAAATAAGAATGTTACATACTGCATTTTATAGTCACAGTGAAAGTAGGTATGATCTGACAGCTCTACGTTTGGTCCACAAGTGTAAAAAGACTTTGTTAAGAAGGAAAAATCCAAGGTGCTTTTTGAAATTAGCAGTGAAATCATGGATTAAAAATGCAAGTGGTATGCACTTTCCGCATCCCATGTATTCGAGAATCTGCGGTTACACAATTAAAAAAGAAAATCATTGAATGCAAATTCAAACACACACATGTTGGAGCTTCATTGGCAATTTAGAAAATATATAAATAAATAAACTCCCTAACCGGGCTCGAACTCGCAACCGTCAGAACGTGAAGCCGTAACACTAACCAGTCACCTACAGCTTTTACTGGTAGGTGATTATTTACTTATCGTGTTAGTTTTGAATTGTTTCACCACTGGCTAGTCGTATTTCTTCTCGCTTATTTTCTTGCATATGTAGTTGATTTTCCATCCGCTTCAATGTTTTACCTTCTGCCACCCATAGAGATCCTCATGGAATACATTATTGGGACGTAACTCTCAGAAAAAAGAATTTCTTGCTTTCAAATAATTTGAAGTGGGAATCGTGTGTTTAGTCGCATATTTCATCGTAGCCACCATCAACCGAGCATTTACTATCTGCATATATCGTACAGGGTCAAAGACGTTAGTAATAAGGTGTGTTTTATGCAGCGCATATTGATGCACGTGTAGATTGAATTGTATCTTCTGCAAATATGCTGTATAGAGAAACAAACTGCCGGAATACTTGTTGAGGCCAGTGTACGTACATCTTCACATTCGCGTAACCAAGCAATCGGTGGAAATCTCAATTCGATATTAGTCATATCAAAATCGGAATATAAATTGCAACTTCAGCCGAAATTTTCAGTCACGGATTGTATGTACTCGGGTTCGTAGGCGTAACTTGACGGGAGCAAGGATGGGCACTTGTCCCCTCCCCAAATTTTCAGGTTTATAAATGTAAAAGTTAAGGATACTTACTCCTGGAACCTGAGAAGCAAAGTATTGAAAAGTATTTTCTATGAATGCGCAAATATAAGCTATTTAGCAAAATAGTTCTGGATTTAAAACTTATCAATTCTGCCCCCCGAAGTTAAGTCCCAAGTTTGATTCTTCCCGCCCCGCCAAGTTAAGTCGCAAGTTTGATCCCCCCCAAAGTTAAGTCGCAAGTTTGATTCTGCCACCCTTCCAAGTTAAGTCCCAAGTTTGATTCTCCCCACACAAATTAAGTCCCAAGTTTTATTCTGCCCGCCCCCAAGTTAAGTCCCAAGTTTGATTCTGCGCCTCCCCCAAAAAATTAAGTTCCAAATTCGATTTTGCCTCCCCAAAGTTAGGCCCCAAGTTACGCCCATGCAGCGGCGGCTCGTGGTCTGACTTTATGGGTGTGCACTTGAGCCTCGCGTCCAGAAGAAGTGTTTTATCACCCCTTTTAAGTACTCGCTCCCGTTTTTGCGCACATACTCCCTCCCATCTTTCTTGCACCTGCTCCTTGCTTTTTTCGGAACAGTGTGGGCGAAGATACCATAGAAATTCCCTTTTACAAAAAAAAAAAAAAAAAAAAAAAAAAAAAAAAAAAAAAAAAAAAAATCCACGATTTACGATGATGTATGTTTGCCTCTACACAGCTACACGATCTCGAATGGAACGGGATTGCAACGCTGGAACATTTGGAACACAGCACTAGCAATGCGAGTTTAGCCCATAATACTGCGAGGTAGAAGAGCAAATCCCTTTTCTTTTCTTGCGTGCTGCAAATATAGGCAATCGAGCACACGGCGACTTGTGTGCGAGGCGAACGTATCTCAGCGGCAGGCGCTGGTAAATCGAAGCCGATGGGGTGTGGGAACGTTTGATGTTTTGAGGGAGATAGTGTCCAGTGAATAAGTATAATAAAAATATTTTGCATTGCAGATTTATTTGGGTGTGCACGTGCGAATAGGCAGAAGCCGCTACTGCGCCCATGCTCGGGTTCATAACGAACTACGCCGAGAAAATTATACTTGTAAAGCTACTTGTAGATTTGAAGTAATACATTATGTCTGCATTCATTTGTTCAAACGTTAATCTAAAGAAATATCGAGAACAACTAATGATATGAAAGTCTCGTACATGAAAATGTTAAAAATGAAAGAACAATAACTTGCCTGATGAAACAATGTTGCACCACTATGTACAAATTCCGAAATTTACAAACCATCGTAATTATTGTCATCGGTAGAGAAATTGAATCAATGGGTGTGGTTGTGGCCTTCATTCAACAACAAGAAAATATATAATATTGTACAAAAGTAGCTGATTGAACATGGACTTTTTGGGATCGTGTTATCTTGGAAATGTTGATCCGCTGCTTTTTACTTTTTATTCTCCTCCATGACGTTACGTTATTGTTTGTCTATGCCATTCCTCTACGGCAAGTAGGGCTGGATTTAGTTTTAGCATTTGTTTCGCCTCCAGTTACCATTCTTCGTGTGTCGTGAATCAATTACATGTGGGTTCCCTCATTATGTGCACTCAACGGTGCGTGTTCCAAACAGCACGCAAGTTGGTCGACAACGACACCTGTGGGTGTTTTTGTTCGTTCAATTGTGGAAACAATGATGAAACCTTCCTGAATGTTACAGGTTGTACAATATGAACAGAGTTGCAAACTCTGTTTTATTTCTACGAAAATGCATTTTTGTTGCTAGATAGATATTAAGAATGTTTTGTCGTGACTGAAAAAAGTTGCCCACTAAATATTTCTAATTAAGAGTTGTTTCTGTTAATGAAGAAGGAAGCCTGAAATTCCATAGAATGATTTAAAATTGATCACTTTACATATTTTTAATATTAAGTGATAGAAGAGCAAAATAGATCGAGTATATTCTACCAATACACTTGTATTGATTAAGTTCTCTACTTCTTTGTTGTCTAGCGTCGTTTTTTGCCACTTTTGTCTAATCGGGACGATAAGGATGCAATCATGATTATATGGAATTTATGAAACGCTCGCAAAGATCGCTCACTTTCAGGACGTGAATTGCACACATAAACATCTTGTGATGAGATAGAAAGTCGACCACTGGCAACCTAACAGTCTGATTACGTTCGAAAATGTAATATTGATATAAGTATTCTGTCCGCGATTCTTTTAGTATGCACAGTTTATGAAAATACATCGAAAGACTCACTACATGTAGCTGTTAAACGACCATTCCACGTGAAAGTGAGACAATGTGAAATTTTTGACATTTCCGTAACGTATGTGTGTTACAGTTTGAGACTCGATATCGTAAGCCTTAACGACTTACAGCTTATCTCACAACACATCTTTGTACTTGCATTCATTTGGTGAAATGTAAAATTAACATCCAATGTTATGAAAGTAATTTTATTCTTTACTGGATGTGCATCGTAATTAAAAGTAAATATATCTCATGCGCAAATACATGGAACTGGATATTTTGGGGACACCCTATTCTAAGGGAAGGGATTTGGTGATGGTTAAACAAAGCTAGGCAGTCGGCTCACATTTGTCGATGATTATTACATGTTACTTCATTCTGAAAATGAAGGGATGAAAATGCTTTTTCTTTGTTCAAAGTTATTTAATGAACCTCCAGAAGTGTACGATAGGGTAAAGATGGCCAAATTTAAGGACAGTAAATACTACGATATTATTCTAATAAATGTTGTTGTGACGTGGAAAACACAATGATACTCTTCGTGACCAGCAGAGTTCGAAAGTGGAACTTCTGCCTTTGTTCTGCGCAGGGATGCCGATCTCCCCCAAGGCCAATGGCGCATCCCCCCAAAAATCATGTCATGCGTCCTCCCCAAATGATATCATTCGCACCCTCAAACCAAATCGTAATCAACACAAAGTATTTAATTACGACAGCGTGTCTACCGAAAGTAACTCTTATCTTATCTTTACTGAACGCTGTACTTGATCTGCCCCTCCTACCTAAACAGGTGTGCCCATCACCCAAGACCGCCTCTAAAATGGTTCACCATAATCCCCCCAAAATAGTTTGAATGAATACGTAATAATTGTAACACCATTAAGTCTAGTTTCCATGATATGAAAAACTCAATATGCTGATCAAGGGAGAAATTTATTTTATTATAAAACATAAATAAACTAAACGTAACGTTTCAACCTTCTATCAAGGTCTTCTTCAGACTCTGCACCAAGAACAAATGTAACAAGGTACAAAACAGGACGATATATATACACAAAAATTACTCCCCTCCAGACTAACAGAAAGTAGTTCTGGATGGAACATTCTAGCAGGTGGCTTTCCCTTGTCAACTGTACTTTTTATAAAGAATATGGAGGACAGAATAAAGAAAATATGCACGAAAGAATGTGAAAAAGAAGGCAAAATAAATAGCCTATGGAAACAGCTGGAAACGAATGGCTATGAGAAGCAGGATAGACTTGACATAAACAGAAGAAGGAAGAAAAGGGGCAGGGGAGAAAAAGAGGAAGAGAAAGAAAAAGAGAGAAGGTTTGGAATAAGGAGTATGGGGAAGACCACAGAAAAGATATGCAAAATGCTTAGGAAAGCGGGCATTAAAACTTACAGGAAGGAAGGGAGAAGCATCTTAAGAATAGCGAAGAATGCAAACAAGAAAAAGGAAAACAGAGAAGAGGAAGAGGAAGGGATTATCTACGAAGTGAAATGTAAAGAATGTCATAGTGTGTACATAGGAGAAACGAAAAAGAGGCTGAAAGACAGGTTGAAACAACACAGGGATGATGTACGACTTAAGAGAGAGAGAAATGCGATATTTAAACACACGAGAGAAACAGGACATGACATAGAGTGGGATGAGGCTAAGCAGATAGGAAGGGAGAAGAGAATGCTAGTGAGAAAATGGAAGGAGGCCAAGGAAATAGAGAAGAAAAGTGATGAAGACACAATGAACTGGAATGTAAAACTGAAGATAAACAATGAATGGAAGAAGGTGTTAGAAAGAGTGGAAAGGGCCAGAGAGAAAGGGGAGAGAAGAAGGAAAAAGAATGAAGGAAAAAGAGCGTGAGATAAAGAGTCCAACCACATTGCAGATGAAAAGAAAGTTTAGCTAAACTGCCTTTCAGGTGAAAGTACAGTTGACAAGGGAAAGCCACCTGCTAGAATGTTCCAAAACTACTTTCTAATAGTCTGGAGGGGAGTAATTTTTGTGTATATATATCGTCTGTTTTGTACCTTGTTACATTTGTACTTGGTGCAGAGTCTGAAGAAGACCTTGCTAGAAGGTTGAAAAGTTACGTTTAGTTTATTTATGTTTTAAAATAAAATAAGTTTCTCCCTTGGTCAGCATATTGAGTTTTTCGTAATAATTGATGTCTATTTCAACGAAATGTTATGTTCGATTGTTTTATAATTGTTCGATTTTCGAAAAAACTTAAAGCTAGCACATTGATTGGTTAAGTGTACTAAATTAAATTATGTAAATATGCATATAAATAGTGTTTGTGAGTGGATTTATAAAACTCACAATTTGAGTATTTATCACAAATTGTTACACAACTTAAGATAATGATAGAAAATTCAACCTTGGCAAACCAAATAGCATGCTCTAGCCGTGTGACCGATTCAATTATTGTTTCACGAGACCCCTAGCTAGAAATTCTTATGTTCAGGGCGATAATATTGTACGGTTCCTCTTTCAAAGACCTCACCACACACTTTTTGGAGTAAATATAATTATTTTAGTAGCCCATAACAATAATTACGTGGATTTTATCTTCAGTAAAAATTGAACTTGTTAAAGTAAAATTTTTCCGTGATAAGAAGTTGGAAATGCGGATTCGATATATTTTTGTTCCCAATGATGCACCTGCTTTAAAGCAGTATACCAACACTAAGCATTACATTTTAAGAAGTGATGTTATTAATGAATACCGCTTATGTCTTGTAATACAGCTATAGTATAAAACTTCACATTCACCTACGTAAAGCACCAAACACACATCCTTGAAACTCACTATTACGAGGAAGAAAATTTTTACATCCATTTCTTAGGATCCCGAGATATTTAGTATTTTCCAGCTTCTCTTTTGGCACGCTCGGGATCGAAAACTTGTGGATACCATATCACTAAATACAGTCTCCCAAAATTTAATGTTCGAACTCTCTCTCCACTACAGAAATACCTTGACAATCTAGGATTTGCTAGAGCTTCCTATCTCCCCCTTTAAATTTAATACTCAATCCTACCACCAAAATTTCCATGCCATTTAGACTTACTGTTGATATTGAAGAGTGGATATTGCCTCCTCCAAAAAATTATTTCTGTCTCCATACCAGAATTTCCGCAACAGTCTAAGGCAATAGCAACACGAGAATTGGAAACCCCCTCAATTTAATGCTCAATCCCCCTCTAACTAAAATACCCGCCATAATCTAAGACCTAGAGTTGGATTCTGTCCCCCCGCCAACGTTTAATTCAGAAGCCTATCCCAGAACCCACGTGTCAATTAAGGTATAATATGTAAGACTTGGATATTTCTCTCCCCCCTTCGCTAATACTCTTAAACGCTTTCTTTTCTTCATCTAATGGATTAAATATCGTGCATTAAAGATGCAAAATTTTTACATATATTTTGGATAAAGATATAAGTGTTGAATTTTATATTATTTGAAGGGAAAAATCGCCCCCAAAAATCTCGATGGCGCAGCGTGCGCCATAATCCCCCCTGTCGGCACTCCTGTTTGTGCATTACACTGACCACACGACCGCGAAGAATAGAAATAACAAAACGACAAAGAGCAAAATGTAAAGCTATTTCGTTAAAAGCAGAAAATCCTGGTGAAAACAGTATCAGGAAGAGTACTTAAGTGTTATCATATTCTATTACAAATTAAATATGCTATATAATGTATTCTGGTGTCCGGATATGCATTGTTGCTACTAGGCGTCGAGTCTATACTGTTCTTGCTGTTCAACAACTCTCAATTAACTTTCTAATCACCAAATCAATCACATCATCCTTACATGGTATGTACTCTTATACATGCAGAGCAGTTTTTAGAATCTCTCTCTCTCTCTCTATGATGCTGTAAACTGAGAGTATTTTTTTTCTTTTGATGAACTACGTACATTGTTTACTCCAACTATATCTATGTAGGTTAATCGTAATGATGAGGATGTAAAGAACTGATGAAACAGGGTGAAAGAAGAAATTCCAACAACCATACCTTATCCGGAATTGGAACCAAGACCCATTGACTTCGTTGCACATTGTTTTAAGCGCTCTTCTGCAATTTAAAGAGTGCCATTTATTTTTCACAGTGTCTAGTGCTTGCTTTGACATGGATTCGTTTCGTTAATTTACATTCTGTAAGGGCTACAAGATGATGGAAGGAGGTAATTTTTGAATTTTCAACACCCATTACGAAGGTCATGAATCTTCGTGAGATAAAACACACGAATTCTACCAGTCATCTGAGGATTGTTAATTCATGTCTCCATTTCTGCGATAATGGTTTTGTACAAAGTTCAACCAGGCAGAATAAGTGGCTCTATAATGCCCAATTACCAAATTGTTAGCAATTTTACAGCGTGTACATAGAGGGAAATTTCATTCCAGTTTAAGTTATTTCCACCAGAAGAGCACAAGCATTAAACGCAAAGACACATTTTCAAACTAAATTTCACAATTCGAAACTGTCTAGAAGAAAGATTACTTGGGTCATCATACTAGACATATGCAAATAGAGATACAAATCTGAAAAGCAATAAATAATATTAACGGTATAAAGCAGATTTTCCTGATTGCGCAAACATGGTACGTTACAATGACATTGCACCTTATCTCCTACGACCGAAGTTCAAGATCACAGTTTTAACACAAACAGAACATAACTTCCATATTACCACATACGCTTCTTCGGGTAAAGCAAAGCGTTAATTCAACCTTTGATCGTTGAAAAGTGTAGATTTTTAGTGTTCATGAACATTAAAATGAGAAAATAATACCACTTTTGTGAATATCTAAGTTTCATTAATAACTTAAAAATATCCAAAACCTCCAAACACCATAAATAAATTAATAACAATCAGGCCAACATGACATAATTGCTACACATTATAAAAAGTTAGTTTTCCTTAAGTGACGCATCCCTAACGGCGGACCTAACAGCCCACGCAGACATTGAAACTATAGCTAGCAATTGATTACAAAGCGATAACGTTACTACTCTATCAAAACATTTGTGTGCAAGTTTGTTTTAACTCCACCTTATGCTTAGATAGACTAATCGGGATTGGATCAACAGTTTAAAGTGGGATCCGAATCACTGTGCACTGCGCCTCCACAAAGGATAGTCCCAGGGACTCCTTGAAAAGTTTATGTGATCTAATATTTCAGAGATTTGGAGCCGTCCAATAACGTAACGATCATAGTTGGAATTTTCCGGCCTTGTCCTCGCATAAAGCGGCTCTGGGGCTCACCCATCCTCAAATCAATGGGTACCTGGGGGAAACCCTGTGCGGTAAGGGCGGCCGGAGCGTATTGCTTATCACATCACATGGGGTGTAAGGGGTGACCTTCCATGTAGTACACCCTCAGCCTCACTTCCACGTAGTACACCCTGGACTGCATTTTGCAGACGAACGAGGCTCTGGCGACTGGCACTATGGCCAGTATAATTTTGTATGTGTTGTCCTGTTTTTTGTCCTTATGTTACAGCCTCAGCTTTTAACGAAAGTCAGAATATTTTAATATTTTAGTAACACCACATTGCAATTATGCTATTTTAGTTATGGTAAGGGGCTGGACCCCGTATAATGTGACAGCTGCAAAATAGCCCAAGTGCTGACGCACCCAAATTTCTGAATTTAAATTCAAATTATCACATCACCTCCAAAATCGCAGAGATCAAGAATGTGTGGTGCCCAACTCCCACATCCCCTAAATGTGCCTTCATAGCACGGTGCTGCACGGGGAACTTCACCTTACTTAGTGGGATGAAGTCTTTTCTCGCAAAGAGTATGGAACTAAAGTTTCTATGTGCACAAAGGCTAATCGAGATTAGACTTTCTTTTAACTCGGCATCCTAAGCACGAAAAGTTGTTCGTCGTATCAGGGATCGAACCCGAGTCTAGTTGCACGTAATCATTATGTGAGACCACATGGACCCTAACGTTTAAACGGTTCCGGGTTTGAATTTCGGTGAGGGATAGTTGGGAGTGGATCTACGTATTAACATATGTAGATGATTCAAACTTAGATTACAAATTTAAATTCTTCCAGTATACTAGAAATACTACAAATATTAAATAAATAAACCCATGCGCTCAATACAACTCACGAATGAATAGAGAAAATATTGGGCCTGGACGCTGAAGTTTGAAAAGCAGAAAACAGTAAAGAAGATTTATGCAGGGATTTCCAAGGTAACATGTGGTCGGGATCTATCTCTATTCTGTCACATGAGTGCGCTCGCCTGCTATCTCGTGAAGACCACAAATCCCCCCCTCCACTTTCCCTTTCTCCCTTCGAAGTTGAACGTCGCGAGAAATGGGTCACGGAAGATCGCTCATGCGGCTCTTCGCCGCCTCCCAGTTCTTTTGAAGATTCTATTCCTGGGATCGATATTTAATTAATATAACAAGGGCTCCTGTATGAACTTCGATGCATTAGAGTTCCTTGATGATAATTCCACAAGGAGATAGCAAATATTTCCTGAGAGGAGTCAAACATGTTTGACTCGTGCCATCAAGTTAGATTGGCACATGTCCTACAAAGGTAGTCGTCGTTTCTGGGCGAAAATTCCACTTTCAAGATCTGAGCTTTTTAAAAAAATAATCCTGAGTCTTGGGGAGCTTTAAGACAGAAGCGACAAGTGACACGCGACACCGAAGTGCCGAACAACTCCTCCAGCCTGTATAAAAAGCATGCGCTACCATCAGATCGAGACGACACGTACGAAAGGTTATATTTATTTCTGAAGGCTCGTTTCCAAGTAATACGCTTTCGTAAATAACCCAAGTTCGAACAAAAGTCGGCAGATGATTACTTTTCTCCTAAGAACACAAAATGGCATCAAGTCATTATTTGTATTAATATTGTTCTAAATGAAATGTTGTATGGCTTAATTGTAATTCTATTGAGATAATAAGTAATAATAATAAACATGATTTTTGTGGTGTGTAAATAGGCTGTTCTCAGTGATAAAGAAAATACCTTCTCGCTTGCATAGCGACAACGATACCCGGTGGAGGCACACAGTGGTTCAAATACCACATTAAACTGTAGATCAAGTCCCGATTAGCCTTTCTGTGCAAATTTAGCGATAACAAAGTGACGTTAAAAGTATTGATTCAATCAACAGCTCTTACATTTGCAGCTGATGTTGCTACATTTGTTGGGCGAAATTTCCTTTTGACGTGAACTGTGCAATTACAAAATCAAGGCAATCATACACCTTATTCGTTATCTTGAATGGTAATCCCAGTTTATTAATTACTAATTGAAAATCGTCTATGCACGAATATATTATTTAGCGTGACGATAAGGAAATGTTTAAAAAATATTTAAGAATATTATGTAAATAACTCGGTGTAATTTCGACCAATACTTTCTTGTACACGGTTTGATCAATTTTTATATTGGTGTTTTAATCATTATACTTTATTTTTAGGAGCTAAACAGAGATGAGAATCGACAGGGCGTGGTCTGAACTCGATCACTCACCCCACTCGGCCACCGCAACGGCACGATGCTGCTCCATATATTATGTAAATACGCCGTCGGATGTCGAGATTTTGTTATAATGAAACAGATAACGCTTGCCTCGTCAGGATAACATGCTACGAAGCCAGAGGCCCCAGATTCGAACCTTGGTCAAGACATTGTGTTTGTCCAATCATATTTCTCAGAAGTTCATCATTCACCCTAATCGTCGCGATTAACGAAGGAGAGATAAAAGCGTTGAGAAATAGAAGAATTGAGTCACAAACTCTCCATGAACCCATTTGAACAGCCACGGAGCATATCGCTCGCCGTAAAAGCAGCCCCTCCTTGTTTCTGTGCACCCTCGTTTCTAAATAAATAATTTATTTCTCTCGACCAATTGTGCTGGTTGGAAGCTACGCAAATTTTTCATTCCCCCTTGCTCTCATGTGCTTACTCGCGGCTGCTCAGCTGTTCCGAAAGCTTGCCATGTTTGCCAGCGGCTCGCGATTATCCGCGACGTTGAAGGGAGCGCTCCGGAAACCTGGTTTGTTATTGGCCACTGGCGTATGACGTCATTCGTCCCTGGGGTTGCCGTAAGTTCTGTTATGCCGCTGCAACAAGCTTCTATTCACGTTCTGTCAGTTCAGTGAACACTTGGTGACCGGTGTGTGTGTGACGAAACTTTGAAGGAGTCTTATTAGAAAGTGCGCTGGTTAGATGACATCCACGCAGTTGGCAATACACGCCAAAAGAAGAGACTTTTGTCTTTCTCCCTCCCTGCTTGAGTGTGTCGTATTGAAGCAGTTTTCAAGTTCTGTGGAGAAAATCGCATACAACAGTAAGTTATTTCTGCCTAATCAACTATACTTATCATCTGTTTCTCTGACGGATCTATATTTCTTGAGGGCTTAGCCCAATTCAAGCCGGCAACTTCTTACGTGTGCTTAATACGTAGCCGGCTGCTTCCATCTGGGTGAGGGGGTAGGGGAGAGTGCAGAAACCGTTGCGTCACTTTCCCCTTGGACATGATGTGGAAATCCTTTGAGTCAGCTAAAGGGGGCGTGTCTACACAAGCTCACAAGCAAAAAGAATTGCTCGATTTGAAAAAAAAAAAACATTGGTTGGATTTCATAGTGTAGATTATCATATCTTTCTTATGAGTCACTATAAATGCAGCTGTAGCTAATCCGCAACAGAGTGACTGTACGGAACTTGGGGTCCTGGTTTGAGTCCTGGGTACTACATGGATGTTTGTGTTAGTTCATATAAGCATATATATTTTGTTTTATAATTACAATCGTATAAAAATAACTAAGGGTGATAGTATCTAATGCCGACGTCTGTGGTGGAGTGGTTAGCACAGCGTGCTACGACGCCAGAGGTCCGGGGTTCGAATCCCGGTGTGGACATGGATGTTTGTGTTGGTTTGTCCTGAATGAAAAAGTTGAGATTAATTGATATGAGGTTTGTGTGGGGGAAATCTGCCAGTGAGGGCCTTTCATTTATAAAAGAAAAGATAAAGCCAGGTCCGAATCTCGGGCAGGGCATGGGTTGGGTGTTCTTGTAAGTGTTCCTTCATCAATTTCATCATATCACCACTCATCCTCATCGTCGCGATTAGCCAACAAGTGGAAGAAAAGCGACGTAAAGTAACCTAATTCAATTAATCAATCGATAGTATCTAAAAATAGTAGTAATAAGTATAAAGCCGCAACTACATTTAGACAAACATTACCAGTTTTTTTGTGTATTCTCCTTATTGCTTTCGGAAGTTCTCAGAAAATGCAATTTCCGATCACAAAGCCCTTTGTCAACACTTTAGGATGCAACAATTGATTAAAATTACAATGGAACTTTCAGGCCAGATCGACACGTGGGTTTCACTCAGAAGTGACAAGCTACAAGCGACACGGTCACCTCCCATCTGTATGTAAGTATACATTAATTGCGCGTGCGCGAACACCAGACCGAGACGACAAGATGTACGATACTGCAAAAAAACTGCCCAGTCAGAACGGCACGCTTGCGACAAGCGACATCTGCGGCATATCTTGTCACTGAAGGTTACATTTATTTCTGGAGGTTCGTTTCGCTTGCCTGTCGCTTGTAGATTCGGTCTGAAAGCTCCCTTAGAGTACGTCAGCAATAATGCTCTTTTGCACTCGTCGAATATTGTGGTCCAAGTCCCTTACCAAAAATAAAATAATCAACAGGTCTCACGATTTTAAACAAATAAAATGACAGTCTATGAGGTTCAGGTCACGGAGACAACTGAATTTAACTTCGACAACTAAATCCAATATACATAACTGAGGATTAAAATATGTCTGTCTATAGGGGCACTCAGCACATCCACAGGGAAACACAAAATCCAATAGGCTGTTGGTTTATGCGTCAGAACCTCGTTGGCTTGCAATAACTCATTTTCACGGTTTGCAACAATTACGCTGTTAATTATTGTATGTGCCGAATGAAGAATATAGGACTGTCACTTAATTAGTGGTATTTTAGAAATAACTATTTCTAGGATGAGAGCTGAGCATGAAAACGAGCTTCGGCCAAATAAGAACAACAGAGACTAAACTGAACAGTGTATTAACAGGAAAATAGAAATTGTTGTCGCCAGTCGCAGCAGTCTTATTAGCTTTTTAGGGGGTTAATGATATTGGTAGGTTGATCTGTGAGAACCCAGTGCTAGTATTTGAACACTATTACCTTTTTTCTACCTAATGCATCTCGGATCCACTTAATTTTCGTCCTACTTCCTTCATTTGCATCCAAGAAGGAAATTAATATTCATGAGCAGTTACTAATTAAAAATAAGAGATGGTTCCGGGACAATTCTCGGTCTCGTAATTCGACACCAGACCAAGATGACCTTGTAAACATCGAGAAAGAACGAGACCCAGGGGTGGTCACAGGGGGGAAGGGGTGGATTCATGACGCGCCTGCGTCGTGATATTTTTTTTTTTGGTGGGGTACAAAATTTTATAGTTCATCTACCAATAAAAAGAAGAAAAGGTAAAGTGCTCCCCTGTGCTTAGCACCACGCCATGAAGGCGTAAAGGGGGTGTGGGGGTAACGCCCCACGCTTTCTTGATCCGGTCAAGAGTGGGGGTGATGTGATCAGCATCACGCCCCTGACCGCCTTTACCTCCCAGGGTTTCCCCCAGGTACCCATGTCATTCGACGCTGGGTGGGCGCCAGGGCCGCTTCCAACGTTAGAAAAGTTCCCGGATTTGAACCGGCCGGGGATCGAACCAGGGACCTTGAGCATGGTAGTCAGACGCGTTACCGACTGAGCATACATATTTCATTCTGCGATTTACCGGTTACATACTACATAATTTATTTAACACAAATAAGTTTCGAATTTCATGCGCCTTTCCATTTTTGGCATCTCGGTCAGTGGTAAACAATGTCTGGTCTTTCCGAGTGGGCTCGAAACTTCCGACATGCCGACTTTAGTTTTAAAGTTGGATTTCAGGCACAATTTGTTTCATTGTATGTGTTCCTGTGCTACAACTGAGTAGATAATTGTAAAATACTGTCAGTTTTCGTTGTCTAAAGCGTACGTATTTCGAAAATTTATTTTTAAAAAATGAAATCAAATTATCGACATTCAAACAAAAATCAATTATTTCGTGTTTATCAAAATTATATTTGTGTGTCTGTGTGTGTGGGAGGAGGGGGGGGGCGGGTTATGATGAACAATTCTTGGGGGATTTTGATGAACGACTTTGGGGGAGGATGCGTCCACGGTGTTGTGGGGGGGGGGATGGACACCCCTGACGAGACCAGATCTTAGACTGCTATGATATTCGAAAAATTACCTAAACGAAATTTACGTTGACGTTCTTCGGACATCCAGTCGGGTATCTCCCTCGTTATTTACAGATAAGTCACATAATTTGTTTATGGTAATTATAATACCAATCCTGATCAGTAGCAGGTGTGAACCAGTATTTCGTGCTTGAATATATATTCAGGATGCAATGCCTTTTTCGAGGGCTTGTAGCCGGCCTCCTTGGCAGTGACTAGCACAGCGCGCTTCGGCGCCAGAGGTCCTGTGTTCGAGTCCCGGCTTGGGTAAGGGTGTGCTTTGTGAGTGTCCCATCATCATTTTCATCATATCATCACTCACCATCTTCGCAATTAGCCAAAAGGGGCAGAAAATCAAACTAAAATCAATCAAATCAATCAATTAGTCGAGTGCTTGTAGCGTCGAAACGATGCTCTAGACAGAAAGACATTGTTATAAAAAAAATTGCTTGCCTTAATTCTCTCCATAAGCTATGAAAGTTTGTGCTGTCATAAGGTGTATGTGATGTTTCTTTATTTCGAAACTCGAGACAACGAGACGAATGTTCATAAATCTAGAGACAGCCATTTACAACTGGAGACGAGACTTTACTCTAATTAATAACAGAGTTTCCCCTTGCATTACTTGCAAATATTTTCCACCACTTCGAAGGTTTATACAGAAATTGAAATTGTCATTACGTAGTAATATTTTTTAATGAAATATTTCGTTTTCCTGTTGATAGCATGTTCTCCCTTGCTGTGCGTTAGCTGTACACTGTTTGGGGTAAGCATTATGCATGTATCAAATGCATAAGTTTGTCTTAAGAGTTCATGCCCATTACATTGCTTTTATGTGTGTAAATTAGTAATGTTTCGAAATGGAAAATTCTGTAAAATGATGGTAAATTATAATTTTTCGTAATATTTAATAGCTTGGTTATTTTAATTTACACCAGGTAGATCTCGCCGATGATAATGGATGATGAAATGATGAAAGATATCGTATCATTTTACAGAATGATGGGGATCAAAACCAGTCACTCCCACAATAAACCAATGGGTGATGTAACTTATTCATCATTCATGCTCCATGATGAGAGCTTCGTCACTAACATGACAAGTCAAATGCTTGGCAGTGCGAAAGGCATAACCGAAACAAAATACCTGAACAACTAGAAAAGACAATGGTCACTCATTGGGTTTTATGAACCTTCGAACCTGAATCATGGCTGGGTTAGGATAATTACCTGTCAATCTGAAGAGTGATGATAAATTCAAAGTAACGTCGAATAAAATAAACTGAGACCTCTCTAGGCTTCCTTGCTCGTTGACCAGGACTCGCCTCACTTTCCCTCAGGAGCTTTGTCCAAGCTCCTCTCTCTCCTCAATCCAAAACCAAAGTCAGTCCCTTCTCAGTCTGCCTCACCTCTATATCTCCCAGGCCATGGAGACCTTCCTCCATGCCGAATCGTGATTATTCCTACCTCTATTGCAAACAGCTGACTCCATAAACCTGATGGAACTTCCTATATCCTGAATACATCAGGAAGTTTGCATAGCACATCACCGTGCATTATTCACATACCACAGAGGTTGAGACAACTGAGGTAAACAAGTGAATGCCCTGGTCAACATGAAGCATCCAGAGAGAGTTTAAATAAAATATAATCTTATAGATTAATACGATATGAAAGAACTAACTATGGACCATACCTGTCCCAGGGTTCGAACCATGACCCCGTCCTCTCCGCAACTGAGGCTAACTCTTGTCCTTTGAATTAGCAGATAGTTAATTACATTTCTTACAGCTGAGAGTGTCATCTGCCTCTCTGGGTCTGAGTAGTGGCGCGTCCAGGAATTTCATAAAAGGAAGAATGCGATTCCTGTTTTAGCTTGACAATTCTCAGCTCCCCTCCCGCGACATCTTAAGTAATGAAGGATATAACTTGTCTATCCGGCACGCCACTATCCCTGAATTAGTGAGGGCTTCCGAGTCTCGTTTTATCTTGCGAATTATCTTCTGAGTGTAACGCATGGGCGTTGATGGTGGGGGCGCCCCCCATCCAATAACTGAGACGCTTATTTTGTGTGTTGTTAGATTGAGAAAGTACTGAGGATCTGAAGATGCCAATCTCTACTGTAATAATCCTTCCCCTCTTCGCCTTGTAATCAAGCGGTCCCGGATTCGATAACCGGTGGAGGCACATAGTTCGGATTCCACTTTAAACTGTAGGCCCAGTTCCGATTAACCTTCATGTATATAGAGCGGACTCAACAAACTTCAATCAATAATAATTATTATTATAATCCTTCCGTTGCGCTTGAAAATTCATTCCTGCGTCAAATATTCTGTCATCCCATGAAATACTCTTAGTTATGGGCGTGCCTTATTATTACGAGTTTCCAGGTTTTTTTTTTTTTTGTTTAGTATTCCTTTTTTTTTTACTTCTTTCGACATAATGTATTGAATGTACATTTCACAACTTATCTGACCGCACTTAAATTTTTCTGTCCACAATTTAAAAGTCAACGACGTATGTGGGTCTGGACGCCCACGGGGAGTCTCGTAGTAGCCAACTTCGATTCCTTTATCAGATGGCGAATAGAACGTATGGTGAGACTTAAATTCCCGCACACTCCACGAAATTCGAAACTGTAAACTAGCATTATAATTCACAATCAAACAGAAAACGTAATTTGGATTGATAATGCTAAGAATATTATAATAATGATTGTTGAGTGATCACATCGAAGCAGATTTTTTTTGTGAGATTTGCTAAACCGAATCGTGCTACGTTCCAAGTAGTGTTAGAAATCAGTCAGACGTTTGCACACGAAGTAGCAAATTTTACGAGTTGAGGAGGAATTAAATTTAAAATACCTTCGCAATACTGAGAACTTCGGGGATAAAAATGTTCACGTTCTACGAACTTTGGCGAAACTGTGTTCTGAACATAGACAAGTTGCTGCTTGCGCAAGGCTCTGCAGTTTTATACGAGTACTGTCTAGTAATCTTACGTAACACTCGGTGAAACATTGGTTTATCAGTTTTCTTCAAGAACGACAGTTCGTAGGTTCAACTTATACTCTAGGCGAAAAGTTCAATCGTGAAAGTGTAAGTCAAGCCCGTCTTAAAATCCTGCCGTAGAAGGACCTGAGAATTACGCAGTTAGAACATGCAGGCCGGTGTAGTAGGAGGATTTATGTCACAGTACTGCACTTTGATTAAATGGCGTCACCGCCATCTATTCCATAGGAAGACCTCTTCACGCAAAGCAAGGAAACATCCCGTCGGTGAGTGTTCCAAGACAGGAAACGGAAGCCAAAACCTAAAATGAAACTGGGTGCACGTGTATGAGTAGGATGATGTACCTTTGATCTGACGCTCGACGGAGGTGCAGGCTCCGTTCCTGATTCCAACTTCGGCGGAAGAAACCATTATCCAGATCGAGTACGCCATTTGCTGGGATGCATGGAAAATAAATATTGGATCGACAACATCACGAGAAGCGAAAGCGTTTCTTCTCTCTCTTTCTCTCGTTTTGGTGAAGTGCAAAGAGTGTTACTAAGTATCCCGTACAAAGCCACCTGGGTCTTTTGTGAAGTGTGCTCGTGTAGTGTTTACCATCAGTGCAGTGGAACGTTTTTATGTACTGAAGATCATTGTTCCTCCCAGTGTGCCCGAGCCGCGGTGATCAATCTGTAGGTTCGATTCCCGGTGTGGGTGATCTAAGATCGGGATTTTTCCGGCCTTGTCATGAAGCACATCTGTGTTCAAACTTGATGGAAATTTCATGAGATGTAAAGCAACGTGGACCAGCAACCTCACAATTTTCTCGCAATTTGAACATTCAGAATCGTAAAAATTCTTTATCAGTCCAAATTAAGTTTTCTGATTGATTGCGAGTTATAACGCTGCGTTATATTTTCCAAGTGGTTGTAACCATTCTGTCGGAAGTCAATGCTATCGATAGAATCCAAAGTGTCCATGAATGTACAGCGTCTCTCACAAGTTTTAGGACAACGACATTTTAAATTAGGCAACCCAAATTACGTAAGGCGCAGGTGGGTTGCTTGTAGAGTTAGGCTCAATTTCAGGGTTGCCATATGCACAATAGATATTTATGAAATACGCGAAAGGAATAAAACCAAGTATTATTGTATTAAACTCTAAAAAAATATCAGTATTACATTTGTTGCAAATAAGAAATACTTTCTGAAAGAAAGAAAATCGATTTTCTAGTATTTCATGAGTCTACACAAAGGAAAACAGGAAAGAGGAAACTAAAAGGGACAACAAATGAGAGGAGAAAAGAGAGAGCGAGAGGGGAAGAGGAAAAGTAAAGGAGGAAAGGAAAGATAGGACAGATGTGGATAGGAGAAGTAATGAGGAGAAAGGAAAAGATGCGAGGAGAGATGAGGAAAATGGAGCAAAGAGGAGAAGAGAGGAGGGAAAGACATGAGAGGAGAAGAGAAGGTTTGAGAGGAGAGGAGAAGATGAGAAGAGGGGAGTTGAGAGTAGAGTAAAAGAGAGAACATGAGAAAAACGAAAAGAAGAGTGCAGTGGAGTCTGAAATCTAAGACAGGAGAGGAGATAAGAGGAGTGGAGAAGAATGGGATAGAGACAAGAAGCGATAACAGGAGGGAAGGCGATATGACATATAAGCAGAGGAGAAGAAGGGGAGAGAAGGAGACACGAGAAAGGAGACGAGAGGAGAGATAAGGTATTTGTAGAAAATATCGTCTCAGCGTCAAGAATTGATGCACTGATCAAATTATCGACATGAAACATTCAAAAATATTTTAAAATTAATTGGAGAATGTATTAGATCGATGCGAAATGCCTTTTGGCTGAGTTCAGAGCGAGATAAAATCTGCCAATAAGATCTTTAATTTTACCTGCGATTATAACGCTAAAAGCATGGGTGTACTTTTCATATTTATAAGAATTATCCAATTTTTCTCCACTTCTCAGTTCGTTGAAATGGAGGTTTTGTTATTTAATATTTCTCCTCCCCCCAGTCCGTTAATTCCAAACTGAATCATTCCGTTTTACACGTCGTGGACAATGAACACAACGGAATATGTCTAAAACTTACGAAAACATTTTTTCTCCGAAGGGGTTTGAACCTTCGCAAGTTGCCTTCGTAATTTTATTGTCTCGAACAATAAGCGAAAGCAATATTACAATACTTCATACTATGTTGCCCAATGATCAAACAACTTACGACGCATATGATTGTAAGGGTACGATTCCAGGCGAGCACATTCTGCAAATCCGTCTGTATCACGTGTTGATTAAGAAGCTTTAAAATGAGAGCGGAAACTGCAGAACTTCCGTTGTTTTTCCTCGTTTTAATACTGCTTGATACGATATCACATTCCTAGAAATAAATTATCGTTTAATTCTAAAAGGCCAGCGATGTATACTCACATTTACAGAGGAGAGACATCTGTAGGCTACACTGTACCGGTTTCACCGGGTGTATATATAATGTCAGAAATACGTAACGGGGCGTGTAGAAATTTCCTATGACACCCCCAAGCAAATATCCCGGTGTATGAGCATCGTAGGAAAGCTGCCTAACAGTAACCCAAAACCACAAAGGGGCTCACGCACACTGAAAGAATAGTACCCCCTGGTTATCTCCTTAACCATAAGCTGCACCAACACATTGGAGTCGACTACTCTATTGATAGTTGGATTATGTCTTTCGAACTGGATTTCCACTTTTCGAATATTCGGTTAGAATAGCAAAATTATATCTAGGCTGTTCGGAAATATTTTACAGCAGACCGTTATTTAAGTTTATTCTTTTAATAGCAAACATTACAGACATGATATAAATGTTGGATCGTCACGGTTTAGAATCCTTACATATGCTCAATATAAAATTATACTTATATTTTCTTAATTGATTCAGTGTGACTTAAAGCAACCTGTGGTAACCAATTTTTTTCGAATATGCCTTCGATTTTTATCGTCGTGTGAACAAAAAGTACGTTTTTTTTGTGATATTTTCAAACGACCGCTCTCTTTGAAGTTCTATAAATAATAAAACTTGTAGTCCGATCGTGATGAAGTTTAAATACAGAGCATGTAGAAAGGTTTTAAATACAATCCTTAATCTTCATTTTTTTAATTATGCATAAAAAAACGTTCTTATGAATTTTGTGAAACAACTTTTCCTTAGTATTGGATAGTCCATGGAATCGTGGAAACTGCGGGCTGTCACTGCGTGCGGTATCACCACGTTCAACACACATCTTTACCCCATTGAATAAAAATCTGTATAAAATCTGTTTCGCAGTGTGAATTGGCAATGATAATGGTTTTTAAGAATAGGTGAAGAGAGCTGCAAAAGAAGACCAAGTTCGTATTTGAAGGACCTGTAACGCGTGCGCGTTTGGAGCACAAATATAGTGAAACCACGGGCCAAAGGGCCTGCGCAGAATCACGTGACCTGTGCATCGTACTCGCGCGTGGAGGGGAGAGGTAGAGTAGAGCATGCTTACACGTGGACAGAGCTGAACGGATGGAGGGGAAGATGCGTGAAGGCCGAAGTTAGTAGAGTAAATTTGTGACTCCCACCGCAACTCTGATTTCTTGACCAAACGACCACAAAAAGTTGAAAAACTCACTTTCTCTCCCCGTTCCGCGCCTCATTTATTACGCTGACGATATTTCACGGGCGCAAAAAGGCAGTGATGAGTGAAAGAGGAGCTCTCCTCTTCTCCTCCTCTCCTCTTCTCATCTTCTCATCTTCTCATTTTCTCATTTTCTCATCTTCTCATTTTCTCATTTTCTTATTTTCTCATCTTCTCATCTTCTCATTTTCTCATTTTCTCATCTTCTCATCTTTTAAGGACCAAATGTTTGTAGATCGTGATCTTCGTAAACCTCTCTTCTTATCCTCTTATTTTCTCATCCTCTCATTCTCTCATTTTCTTATTCTCTCTACCTTTAGAATATTGTCGTCAACATTAGAGATGAAGTTGGAGTGCTGGAATCAAGGGGGCCAAATGTTTATATATGGTGATCTTCGTAAACTTTTCTCTCGGGGGGGAAGAATGTGGCATATACACACGCGTGCGCTCTCATCTTCTCATTTTCTTATTCTCTTATTCTCTTATTTTTGAAAGATGAGTGTATTTTATCGTAATTTTCCAAGTCTGGGACCAAATGTTTATGTATTGCGACCTACGTAAACCTCTCCTCTCATCTTCTCATCTTCTCATTTTGAAAAAATGAGTGCACCTTATCGTAATTTTCCAAGTCCGGAGCCAAATGTTTATATATATCGTGATTTTCGTAAACCTCTCCTCTCATCTTCTTATTTTTGAAAGATGAGTGTATTTTATTGTAATTTTCCAAGTCCGGGACCAAATGTTTATGTATTGCGACCTACGTAAACCTCTCTCTCGGGGAGGGAACGATGTGCCACACACATACGTGCGCGCGTGCGTATGCCTCTTATTATTTTCCGTATTGTGGCGCAAGCAAACAAAATAATAATTGTTGTTTTTTAGGATCCCTGGCCCCTATATAACCTCGCCGGGGGTGCATGGTGGCGACGAAATCATCACGAGTTTAGATTTGTACTGTAAATATTGTCAAAAATTTAATCAATATTGTTTATTCTCGATACTAGAATCTTACATAAATTATTCTCTAAAAACAAAAATCGATAATCCTATGCCAAGCCCCCAAGGCACTCAGGCAATTTCTAATGTTCGCGTGGATAGCGACGCTCGGTAGAATTTTTCCTGTCCCACTGTGGAGCAATTGTGTTTCGTCGCCCAATGTAACATTTTCATCACGGACCAAACTATCCACAGCAACCCCTCCCCGAACCCATTCACCTTGCATCCTCTTTCGCCCGAAGAGATTCTATTTTTTTTTCAGCTTTCCCACGGTTCTGAATGAAGAATCCATCACATCCCCGATAACAATAGAATCAGGGGGGAATATGACGGAAGCAAACACAGCAGCAACTTCCGTTTTTTGAGTTTTATACTGGGAATCGTTTGTTTCACACACCACACCCTGACGGGGCGTGGAATAGAGGCTGAGGGGAAATGATCGACAATACATACATGGGTGGAACTATCAACGTCCCGTTTATTGTTATTTGTCCCCACAGGATATTGTGCGCATCACAAAAGTTTTTTGTTGAAAAAAAATATAGCATGAATAAATGAATCAGCCAACAAGGGTTTTATTTGCTAGAATATTAACTATAGCTCTCATTGTGTTTTCACCAAAAAGAGTTGCGTGGAGTAGGAAGGAGAGAAGGAGAAAAAAAGGAGTTCCTATATAACGTACCAGTTTCTTCTTTTGTACATTATTATCATAGTGAACGTCAATCGTGGCAGTTCAGTATTCTTAATTGTTTATCTGGCAGTATACATATATCATATATCATCGTGGAAGTTTTAGTGAGCTACAAGTTTTATTTTGAAGTCTCTCTATCTCTCTTGAAAGGTGAACGTCAATCGTGGCAGTTCAGTATTCTTAATTGTTTATCTGGCAGTATACATATATATCATCGTGGAAGTTTTAGTGAGCTACAAGTTTTTATTTTGAAGTTTCTCTCCACCTCTCTTGAAAGGTAAGTTTTTATTTTCATGATATATTAATATTTTTGTTTTGCGTCTGACACACACATATTCAGAGGAGTCATAAAAATTGACACACACTTACATGTCGTATATTTTTAACCCCCTACAACAGTGCACACACACATACATACATACATACATACATACTGTTTGCGTCTAATATATATGTGGAAGGAAAAAATATCTAGCATTTTTCAACTTTTTTTTCCTTCTGTTTCAGTGCGCTTTCCACTACCACCACCACAACCCCCCCAAAAAAATTTCTCTGTATATATAAATAACAGAGAGAAAAAATGGAACCGCAACCAGGTCCCTCCGGTCTTTGCGTTAAAGTGGCATGTCGCAACTGCGGAATATTAATTTCTAAACGTAATATTGCCAGGCATTTGAAAAAATGTCGTCGACCGGATCATGATGTTGTAGTCCCGCCGGCAAAGAAATCTCGCACTGATGGGCATGAATGCGGTGCTTTGAATAAAAGTGCACGCATCATGACCTATAAATCTGGAAGCGATGAAAAGTATGACTCGAGCATCTTCCTCGACAACGTGAAATCTCTGGTAGTCGATAAATTACGTGATTGCCTCGTCAATGTTGCAATTAAAATTCATCTCGTCTTGACCTTGCTGTATGAGAAAGTTGTCTCGTCCGAGTCAAGTACTTTTAGCTTTTACGTAGGGTGTGAAAGCTTACACGATGACAATAACGAGAATCTTGACGAGATAGTGACACGGCTATTTAAGCACTTGACACAAAAACAAGAAGAGTTTGAAGGTAGAGGAAGTGGGTGGAGTCTTTGCGGTCACAACCACATGTTAGAACTTCGAGTCTGCAATTTCAAACCATTACGCAGCACTCAAAAAAAAACAAAAAAACAAAAAAAACAAAATGCAGTGTTGAACATACAAAGTAATGATCAGAAGAGTTTCCTATGGTCTGTCATCGCCGCATTACACCCAGCAAATAATAATGACCCCCAACGCCTGTCCAATTACAGAGGATACGAGGGAAGATACGAGAATATGATGAGAGGAATTTCCTATCCTGTGCCCCTGAATAAGATCAATCAAATTTTAAAAAACTATGGAGAGGAAAAAGGAGAAGATATCGATATTTCTGTGTTTGGGGTTGACGATTCCGGCAATATTCGTGTGTTAAGACCTGCTAGAAGCCAGAATAATGTAATTCGACTCTTGCTTGTAGATGGCCGTTACAGTTTAATTCGGAATTTCTCAGGATTAGTAGGAAGACAGATCAGCAAGAATCGCGATAAGATCGAAATTTGCGATCGATGCTTGAGAATTTTTCGCGGGGGTAAGAAGATGAAAGAACAGCACAAGTGTTTTGGCTCCGTGAATGCAGAACCCGAAGATGTCATGCCGGAACCCGGAACCAAGATGAAATTTCAGAAACACCAGGCTCTTCTCCACCATCCCGTCGTCCTTTATGCCGACTTTGAAAGCTTCCAAGTTCCCATGACGTCTTGCGACCCTGATCCCTCTACCTCAAGCACGACCCAAATTTTTCACCACGAGCCTTGCAGTTTCTCCATCTACGGAGAAAAATTGAATGATGTCATCTTGTATTGCGGACCCGATGCGGCAAAACATTTTGTTGAGAAGATAGCGGAATGCGCGAGAGGACTTGCACCCAGCCTGAAAGGCTCTTACGTTTCTCCACCTGCTCTCACAACAGAACAACAACAGAGACATGACGCGGCGACAAGATGCGAGGAGTGTAACCAGACTTTCACCGCCGAAAATTACAAGGTTGTCCACCATAACCACCAGAATGGATTATTTCTAAGCACCATCTGTAATTCATGCAATCTCAAAATTAAAGAATCGCATTTTATTGCCGTGTTTCTGCACTACACGGAGAAGTACGACACGCATCTTTTTGTCAAAGAGCTCCACAACATAACTTCTCGAATCAGCATCATTCCGAGAACGAGCGAGAAGTATATTACAGTGAGAGTGTGGATCCCTCTCGAAGAAGGAAAAAGTGTGGAAGTGCGAATCCTGGACTCTTACAATTTCCTGTCCTCCAGCCTCGCAAGCCTTGCATCTCAACTTGGCGACGAAGATCTTGTGGCCACCAAGCAAATGTGTTTTTCGGGGAGAGATGAGAATTTGAATCTGTTGCGTCGCAAGGGCGTCTACCCTTACGAGTACGTCAACAATTTCGACAAATTTGACGAAACGGAACTTCCACCCCGGGAGGTATTTTATTCTTCTCTCACGGGGGACGTCTGTTCCGAAGAGGACTACGAACACGCTCGTAGTGTATGGACGACATTCAATTGCCAAACTTTTCGTGATTATCACGATCTTTATCTGAAATTGGATGTGACACTTCTGATGGATATTTTCGAATCGTTTCGTAAGAGATGCATCACGATATACAAGTTGGATCCTGCGTATTTCTTCACCACGCCGGGATTGACTTGGGATTCGATGATGAAATACACCAAGGTGGAACTGGGCCTCATCGCAGAGAAGGAACAGTATGCTTTTATGGAGAGTGCGATACGCGGTGGCATCGTCCAATGTCCCCGACGCCATGCTCAGGCAAACAACCCTCATACGCCTGGTTACGATGCATCGAAGCCCAACACCTATATTGTCTATTGGGATGTCAACAACCTGTACGGCCACTCCATGTCCCAGTGTCTTCCCATCAGCGACTACGCGTGGATGACCGAAGAGGAACTCTCCTGCGAGGATTTTCTCAACTGGAGCGAAGATAACGAATGGGGCTGTTTCTTGGAAGTGGATCTCGATTATCCCGAAACACTTCACGAGAAACATCATGGATTGGCCCTGGCCCCCTCCAAAAAGAAGCCACCTGGAGGATCGGAGCCAAAACTCATACTAAGCATGGAGAACAAGCGGAATTACATTCTGCACTACCGACTCCTCCAATTTTACATAAGTCACGGCTTGCAGTTGAAGAAAGTTCATAGAGGATTGAAGTTCCGACAGAGCAAGTGGCTCGAACCGTACATAGCCGAGAACACGCGACGCAGAGCGCAATCGACATCGCCTGCAGACAAGGATCTGTACAAACTGTTCAATAACGCCATCTACGGCAAGACGATGGAGAACGTGCGTAATTACATTGACGCAACGTTGGTTACGGACGAAAAGAAATTTGAAAAGATCGTCGCATCCCCCTACTTCAAAAACTTCACCATTTTTGACGAGAATCTAGTATTCGTCGAGAGGAGCAAGAAGCAGGTGAAGCTCGACAAGCCGATTGCCATAGGTGCTACTGTCCTTGAACTATCAAAATTGCACATGTACCAATCGTACTACGATCAGTTTCAACCTTTTTATAGAGATAACATCCAAATATGTTACATTGACACGGATAGCTTCATTTTTCTAATCCAAACACCAAGCCTCGAACATGATCTGACTAAGATGAAGCATCTATTTGATTTTAGCAACTTACCACCAGGCCATCACTTGCATTCGGCAGAAAACAAAATGACGATTGGAAAGTTCAAAGATGAAGCGGCTGGTAATTACATCAGCGAATTTGCGGGGCTTCGTGCCAAAATGTACTGTGTAAAGATTACAGAAGAAAAAGAGATCAAGAAGGCGAAGGGGGTGGGAAAAATAAGTACCAGCAAATTTAGTATGCATGACTACAAAGAATGCCTTTTTCATGGTAAAAGGCAACTCAGCACCGATCATCGCATTGCAAGTAAATTGCATGATTTGTACACGACGCGCGTAACCAAAGTAGCATTGGATGCAAGGGACAACAAGTTACGTGTTCTCAATTGTCAAATCCACACGCGAGAGTGGGGGTACTACAATGGAAGCGATAAATGTGACGTGTGTTAACCGTAACCCCATAGCCATGAAGTCTGCCGTGTTTTTGAAGAAGAATAGCATAGGGAGGAAAAGAATGAAAGTGGAAGCCCTCGGGCGATAAAAAATAAGAGTTGAATTTAATGAGCCTCGTTTTGGAGCGGGCTTAACAGCATAATAACAGGTTGCAACTTTTCATCGCCCGAGGGCTCCCACTTTCATTCTTTTCCTCCCTATGCTATTCTTCTTCAAAAAACACAGCGGACTTCATTAACACTTATTGTGTTAAATAACTAACAAGGACAATGAATCTCTTTGGTTTTCGCAAAGAAAGCAAGATGGACACTCCTTCACCGAATTCTAATAACCTCTTACCTTCCGTATTATCTAAACTCAATGGTCTACTAATTGTACATCTTAATAGTATATGGACGGAAATAAATAACGATGTGGGCAAGATGTTTTATGTTTTTAATAACAATTTACATTTCTATGAAATTCCGATCGACGGGAAACTTCAAATCACCGTGAATCCGGAGAATACAGGCGAAATCAAAATATCTACCGGCAAGAATATTTTTCGAATCAAGCACGACAAGATGCTTTCTAACATTACGTACGATGTTTCTGCAGGAGATTACCTGTACGTGGAACTCCTCGGAGACTACGACAAACTTATTCCTCTCTTCGTAGAATTACGAATCGTCTATCCTATTATAAATAACCGTTAACCAAAAAATGCCTAACGACATTTTCGGCAACACCAAGCGTGTGGACCATGCAGAAGAGATTCTCATGTTGGACATTCGAGTTAAGAAGTTGAGGACTGATTTGATCGCTTTGCAGGAAACCTTAAACAAAAGTTTAGAGTCGGAAATCGCTACGCTCCAAACGCAATGTCTCGACCCTATTCTGAAAATCGATTCCGAACTGAAAACGCTGATAAAAAATTATGTCGACGTACCTTCTTACGACAGTGTTCAAAATATACAGTTGAACGTGGATTCGCTTCAAAATGATTTGGCCAAATTACAGCAATTTCAATCGAAAAATGAAGATTTGGAAAAATTGAAACTCGAAATCGAAGAACGAACTTCCGCAATAGAAAAGAATTTCTCTGAACTTCAAACTGTGGTGAACGATATAGACGCAGAACGCTTGCATGTCGTTGTTTCCAAATTACAAGAAGAATTCACCAGCACGTTGGAAGAAATTAAATCCAAGTTGCAGACTTTGGAAGATACAATGACGAACCTACCATCGTCGGACGAACTGCAGGTCATCGGTAAAAGCGTTGCGAACATAAAAATTCAATTGGAGGCTTATCAAGATTTCGAACACATTCAAACCACCATTGCTACGCTTCAGGCGTCTCTGGAGTTGATCAACGAAGAAATTAAAAATATTCACGCTGAAGCAAGTGTGTTGACGAGTATTCAGGACACGTTAAGCACAGTTCAGCAGAAGATCCAATATTTGGAAAATTTGAACGTCGAATCCAATCTTCCTCATTTTCATCACGTACTGGACAACATACAGGGTGACTTGGAATCGTTACGAACAAGCGTGCCTTCGAGCGAAGATTTGGAAAAATTGAAAACGGCGGTGACGGCACTATCCGATTCGAGTGACATCAAAAGTTCGTTGAGCGATCTCGAGAGTAAAGTGGCCAATCTCCCTACCTCCAAAGAATTACACGCTTTGAAAAGGAACATATCACGTATGCTGAAACGACTGGAAACGGAAACGGCGAATGTGGAAGAGATTCGAGACGAACTTGCTTCGCTGGTGTCGACGCTACCCACTTCGCAGAGCGTCGCTGACCTTCACACGCAGTTTACAGAGATGCGAAACATCGTGAACGATCTTACCGAGAAGAGCTCGAAATTGAATCAAGTCGAGAACCTTCAGAACATTGTGGTCAACATCAGAGATCAAGTTGGAGTGCTGGAATCAACGCAGGAATCAACACTGGCCTCTTTCGGTGCCAAGTTGCAAGAACTCAACGAAAGCTACAAGCAGTTGAACGTGGAAGTGAAAATCAAACCGTCATTTTCTACCGTAACGGATACCATAGTTGAGCATTTGGTGCCCGTACAAAACACACTGGGTCAGCTTCACAGCAACCTCGTTAGCATCGATACTAAATTCGCTAAACTGCATTCTCTGCAAGCCATCGAAATCAACAGCGTACCCAATCAACAGAGAATCTCCACGTTCGTCGAAGGTAACAAACTGTACATGTTGCATCCTTATCATCCGTACTACAAGTTTCTCCTCGATGGTACGATTCAGATAAACGAATTTTCGTACTGGTCTCACGGCAGAAAAGCTAGCGTTCCCACCATGACTTTGATATCGAATCGTGGTGTCCAGAAAGCAGGAAACATTCCTCTGGCGCGTTGGAACGAAACGCGCAACATATATGAAATACACGAAGACGAAGATCTTACTGTTTTCGACGTGAGTGCCGGCGATAAGCTGATCATTCAAAACACGAGCGAAGTGCCACCCTCTTTGAATCCCATCACGCTGGTGCTTCTTTTGAAACGTAATCTCTAAAAAAATAATAAAAAATGTCTAGGCAAGCCATCGTCCAAGAATTGCATAAACCTGCACGCCGCAACTACAAACGTTTGGCTGTGGTAACCAAGGGAATCGATGACCTCTGGGAAAGTGACCTTGTGGAGATGAGTAGCGGCAAGTTAAAAAACGTACATAAATTGAACAAGGGCAACAAGTACCTCCTCACCGTCATAGACACGTTTTCGAAATTCGCATGGGCTCTACCTTTGAAGGCGAAAACGGGAACATGCGTCACGGAAGCATTCAAGACAATTTTTCGCGAAAGCGGCGGTAGACAACCACGGTTTCTGCACACGGACAAAGGGAAGGAATTTTACAATGCCGTATTCCAAAAGTTTATTCGGAAACACAACGTTCAACATTACTCGACCTTCAGTGACGTCAAGGCCAGCATCGTGGAAAGATTCAATCGCACTCTGAAATCGCGCATGTGGTCACGCTTCACGCTTCAGGGAAGCTACAAGTGGGTCACTATTCTTCCGGAACTTGTTAACGACTATAATCACACACGGCACGCAACGATAGGCATGAAGCCAGCTGACGTTACCAGGTCTGACGAGCAACGTTTAATTTCTAGCGTTTACTGTCCAAAGTACACACCCACGACAAAAAAAGCTAAATACAAAATTGGAGAACAGGTGAGGGTCAGTAAATTGAAGCGAACGTTCGACAGGGGTTTCACACGAAACTGGAGCACCGAACTTTTTACCGTGGTTCGAGTTCTACGCGGGAACCGTCACACGTATATAATAAAGGACAGTGGCGGTGAAATTTTATTGGGGCGCTTCTATGAAGAGGAACTCTCTAAAACTAAATACCCCGACACGTATCTTATTGAAAAAGTTTTGCGCAAGAGAGGCAACAAACTTTTGGTGAAATGGCTGGGACTTCCGGAAACAAGTTGGATCGATTCAAACGAAGTGATTCTATGAGTACGTGGAATGTTGTGAAACGTTTACCTAATTCGGAAAGTCAAACGAGAAAAAAAAAGAACGGCGAATTGCTTCCCGACAGCATCCGCTGTTTGATCGTAGGTCCTTCGGGGTGTGGGAAAACGACACTGCTCGTGGACAATTTTCTCCTCGCACCGAATTGGTTAGATTGGAAGAACAGGCACCTGTACGTGTTCTCGAAAAGTTTGGAGCAATCCAAATACCAGCAACTGATGAAACTGTACGATGGTCTGGACATTGCAACGTTCGCCTCGGAAATAAAACCACTTGACGATTGTCGTGAAAATTCAGTCGTTCTGTTCGACGACGCCATCCTGGAAAATCAAAATGAAATTCGCAACTTTTTCACGCAAGGTCGTCACAAAGGAATGGATTGCTTCTACCTAGCTCAAACGTTTTCCAAAATTCCAAAACAGTTAGTACGCGACAATGCTAATTTCATATGTTTGTTTCGTCAAGATCACACCAACCTCAAGCATGCCTACGATGACTACGTAGGCGGGGACATGAACTACAATCAATTTTCGGAAGGCTGCTCTTCTTGCTGGAACGGTGACGATTTCGGATTCGTGACGATCGACATGACGAGGAAACCCAACGACGGAAAATACAGAAACAAAATCAACGACTTTCTAAACGTTGCAACGTTGTGAGAAACGACGTATATAAATAACGTCATGAGGAAACGAAAAATTGAAGACGAAAATCTCAAGCTTCGCGATTACCTCGCGAAACGCTTCAAAGGTTGGAAATCCGAGAATCGCGGATTCTACGAAGAGAAGAAACGTCAGGATCAACCTGTGATCGATGCCATCAGCGGTCTAGGTAAAGAAATTAAAAGTGTCACGGAACAAAATAAAAATTTGATTAATGAACTCGTACCACTCGCAGCTAAAAGTTATGCCGTACCCACGCCCATTTCAAGCATTCCTTCGACGCCGTTCGAACTGAAGGATGCACCGGCACGACGTCGAGCCATAGGCAGCACGTCGTCGTCTTCGGATAAAATCGAGTTGGGACCTTTGGCACGAGACTACCTGAGCACGGGGAAGTTCGACAAGGATGAAGTGTTCGGATTGTATCCCAGCATGGAAACCAACGAAGGCGGCGGTGTGGTGTGGAAGATTGGGAAATCGAAGGTGACCTTCGAAGGCAACGACATTAAAGTCAATTTAGGCGACAAGGATAGTTGGACCAGGTATCCGGGTACGGTGGGACTGTGGGAACTCGTCGCCAAAAAGCAGCCGAAAGATTACACCGACGAAGATTACCAAAGTTACAAGGAAATTCTGATCATGACGGATGCCTTGTACCAGAACAACGACGCCTCGCAGAATAGGGTGAAATCGAGCAGCGGCGAGAAGTACAGGAATCTCATCAAACCGATTTGGAACCAGGTCAAAACAGGCAGCGGCGTCAAACGCTACAACACGTTACCCAAAGAATTCGTTTGGGTGGACGACGTTAGGAAACTCGTGGACCGATTGTTGGTGATAGCCGGCGAGGAGAATGCAGGCAACCGTAATTTCTACAACGAGAAGGTTGGCATCGTGGACATGATCAGCACGAAACTTTCCAACTTCATCGTGAACGATGACAAGGGCATAGGTTACCTCATCAAAATCATCAACACGCTGCCTCCTAAATTTTGGAACGTGGCCGAAGGAAAGGGGCTTGTGAACGACATCATCAACAAGTTACCTTTCGAGATGCATTTACCAGGCTACCAGTACTGCGGACCGGGTACCAAACTCGAGAAAAGATTGGAGAGAGGAGACAAGGGTGTGAATCCGTTGGACGCGGCATGCAAAGATCACGACATCGCCTACAACACCACACAGATGGATCTGGATGCACGTCACGAAGCAGACAGAAAGTTAGAGCACGCAGCTTTCGAAAGATTCGTCAGCAGAGACGCATCGCTGGGTGAACGGGTCGCCGCACTGGGTACCACCATCGCCATGAACACGAAACAAAAATTGGGGTGGGGTATATAAATAACATACAGTAAAAAACAACATGGCTTGCATAACTGATTTGCCGCACGAACTACTATCTAAAATATTCAAAAAGATAGTAAACGGAGATGTTAATAAACTTGTAATCATAGCAAGAACGACGCCGGAATTTCGCATCCCTTGTGAAATGGTTCTCAAGGACCTTCTTCGGGAAATCAGCGGCCTGAGGTGCGGTGATCTCAACATTCTGCTTTCGGCTGCAGGGGAGAAATTGAACGATAGGTCGGACGAACTGTACGAGGCAAGGCAGGGAAGAAGACGGTATACTGATGATTGGTACAAGTCTATGCAGGAGACGGAAGATATCACTACGCACATCATCGCATTTTCCGAAGCACGGACTTTCTTCCTCTGTTAAAAAATAATAATATATATATACGTGTCAAAAAACTTGATATATAAATAACACGCATCGTGAAAAAAAATAATCTTCGGTATATATAAATAACACACATCGTGAAAAAAACAATTAAATTTCTCTAACACCCACACTGAAATTTTTCTCTTCTTCAATATGACAACTGAAAAAATGAGTGATCTCCAAGCATTAAAACAAATGCTAAATTTGTCAGTCGAGTATGTAAAAATTCGGGAATTGGAAGTCGACAAATCTTACACGATAACTTCTGGTTCAATCGTTTCTACCCAGTATGGCCCCAAGGTACGCCTGTTGCTCAACGCACAATACAGTTTATTTTTACCAGATCGATATGTTAATATGTTATCGGACGAGAAGCTATCTATTTTAATCGAGAACAAAACTCGAATCGTGTACAAGGGGACAAAGGAACTTTTTGGCAAGAAAACAAAGCACGTAATAGAATTTGTGTAGCAACTGCGGGACCGTGAAAAAAAAATCTCAGAATATTTATATATAAATAACATACCGTAAAAAACTACACAAGAAAAAATCTCAGAATATATATATAAATAACATACCGTGAAAATAACACATAGAGCATCAACATGAAGCCCAAGGGTGTCGTGTACCAGATACCATATTCAAATCTAAAAAATCTAGGTACCCTCGATGGGTTACTCACCAAGAAACAACGCGAGAAGAAACGTTCTTGCTTGTCGAAAGGACACGGAATGAAATTGCTGCTCAGCACACCTCAATTGAAAAGATTGCAGCGTTCGCGGAAACAGCAAAAGATCGGAGGTTTCATATTCAGCATCCCGGCCATCCTGGCAGCATTGGGGGCCGTTGGAAGTTTGGCCGGTGGAAGTGCCGCCATTGCGAAAACCGTCATCGACTCGAAGAAGAACAAGGCGGAATTGGAAGAACAGAAACGTCACAACCTGGCCATGGAGAAGAAGGGGAAAGGTATAACCAAAAAACAAAAAAGCAACCTCGATGCTTTGAAGAAATATAAAAAAAAGAAACAGAAGCACTCACCAACCGAGACATTGAATCTCTGATCGAACCGTTACAAATCAAACACTTCAGAGGAGTTTTTATGTCCGACTCGTTACCTTCGAGCGTTAAAAGAAGAGAATGCGGAGTAGTCAACTTGGACGGTCAAGAAAATCCAGGCACGCATTGGATATGTTACCACAAAAACGACAATGATAAAGCATTCGTTTTCGATTCTTTCGGAGGTGTTCCACCTACAAATTTAGTTCATTATCTGAAAACAAGCAAAACCTCCATATACTACAACGACGAACGCATTCAAGATTTCGGAGACGTGAACTGCGGTCATCTCTGCCTCTCCGTGCTCGCGTTTCTCTCTAAAATAAATAACCCTACGGTCGAAGATTTCCAGAAAGCATTGTGGAACCTGAAACAGCATCACTAGGATGGGCGTGTTCCATCTCACGAGCGAATCTTCAATCTTGAAACTCACGCTGCACGACGACATTGTCTATCCTAAATCCGTGGCTCTGCGTGCATTCTACAGCATGTACCTCATACCTAATGTTACGCAGCACAACAACAAAATTAGCGTCGGAAGCGAACACATCGTCGTCACGCCAGGACAATACAATCTTTCCACTTTGCAAGCTCAGTTACCCAAAGGCACGTACCTTTCTCAAAATTCGGTCACGCACAGAGTGGAAATCCTGTCGGCGACGGAGACCGTGGACCTAGGCACCATAGGAGAACTTTTAGGTTTCGAGAACAACACAAAACTCGAAGCTGGCATCAAGCACGTGGCAACAAACATTCCTAAATTTTTGGCCATAGAGACTCTGAACGTACACTGCAACGTGGCAGAAGGTATGATCACGAAATCCTCGGACGGATTGTTAGCAAGTCACAAGCAGACGGGAATCATAGCCACTTTCAAACCAAGTTCCGAATTCATGGAACCGATCATCTACACGCCCTCTTCGCCGATCTATTTTCCAGTATGTCGCAACCGCATAGACGACATAGAGTTGGTGGTGACGAACGAGAAAGGAGACGTGGTGGATTTCGCAGGTGCCACTACGACAGCCATCGTGGAGATCAACGTATAATAAATAACCATACATGTAAAATGGAGCAAATCGAAAGTTACGAATTGCAATCTTTCCCTCCCAACCGTCGCACGTTCGCCAATCTCAACGAGGCGAACAGGGAGATCGAATACGACGTTGACGTAGGCGATGGGTTCATTCATCCTCACAGAGCGGACCTCTACCTTCAATTCGACGTGGTGAAGAAAGAAAGCGGAGACATGTTTCCCGCAGCAGCAAACTTGATACTCGTAGACAACTTCGTGCCTCACCTGTTCTCGCAGGTGGAGGTGAGGAAACACAACACCGTCATTGACAGAATAGATTATCCAGGCATCACGTCGACGGCAGTGGGAACTTTGAAATTATCCAAAACGGATGCAGCATACTATCAGGCGGGAGGATTCGAAGCCGGGACCAAAATATCGACGAAAAGTCACACGGTGCTCTTTCCCATGCGTCTGCTGCCTGGTTTCTTCTCGGACTACAAGGAGATCATGTGGAAGGGAGGACTGCGCGTTACGTTTCGAAGAGCGGCCAACGACAACGACGCACTGATGCGATACGCTACTTTGGGTCCGGACGGCACCACGCCGATAGCCAACACTTTACCCGAAGCAGCGAAATGTGTCATCCGAAGCATGGAATTGAGAATGCCGGTGGTGGAATACGAAACGAACTACGCCCTCAAGTACAAAGCGGAGATCTTAAAAAGTCCGCAGGTGCCGATTCACTTTCACGGTTACCAGTGCGTGCAAAAGATGGCGTCCGGAAGTCACATGGAATTCGACGTGACAACGCAGTTCAACAACATACAGTTCGACATGCCAGATTTCGTCGTAGTGCTCTTTCAGACCGGGAGGGACAAAAATCAGGAAAAAGATTCCAGCAAATTCGACGACTGCAAGATCAAGAACGTTTATCTGAAGAATGGACGCAACGAAGTGTTCCCGCGCGAGAATTACAATCTTGACGTGACCAAAAACGATTACCTCAAACTTTACGAAGCGTTTTCGGCTTACAAACGCGTAACCGAGGGAAGCGTGGACATGTACTACACGCCCAGCGAATTCAAAGCACGGAGACCCATGACCGTCATCAACACATCTAAGAGAAAGCAGGTGGTGGTCAACGATCGAACCAACATCAAGGTCGTCTGCGAGTTCCACGATGCCTTGCCCGAGGATACCCTATGCAGTGTCATCCTGATTGCAGAGAAGTCCTTCGCCTACGACGTGAAGAACGAGAGGGTCACAGAGCAGTTTTAACAAGTTTTTTAACATCTTTTCTTGCACAATAAGAAATTTTCTGCACTAGCACAATCAGTTACAATAGCACAATACGAATTTCACTAGTTCAGATCAGTTACAAATGTCAATTTCATTAGCAATCAGCTACAATATCTTTTTTGCACTATAGCACGAGACAATCAGAAAATTTGCACAAAAAAAAATTGTTGTTGTTTTTACACGTGAAAATTAACAATAAAATTTCTTTTTTATCGTTTCAGATGCTGTCGAAACATCAAAAACATATACACACACACTAGAAAATAAGCATGCAACTTTATTTGTAACACACACATACATTCTCCATCTTCATGAAGAAAATATTATAATAAACATAATTATTTTTATCTATCTCATAATAAAACTCTATATCCAAAAAATATCACAACATCAAATAACACTAGAGTCGTTAGTACACGTTGCATGCATTACGGAGGTCCTCTGTAGGGTTTCATGGAAGTTTGGGGGAAAAAAAAAAACACGTGAAACTCTACAGAGGTGCGGTAATCTATAACCGCAGCCATTAGAAAACTTTTACATTTTTGGTTGGGCACCACGCACCCTGGCGAGGTTATAGGGGCCAGGCATCCTAAAAACAACAATTATTATTTGTTTGTTTGTTTGTGTTACAATACATAAGCGCGCGCACGTATGTGTGTGGCACATCGTTCCCTCCCCAAGAGAGAGGTTTACGTAGGTCGCAATACATAAACATTTGGTCCCGGACTTGGAAAATTACAATAAAATACACTCATCTTTCAAAAATAAGAAGATGAGAGGAGAGGTTTACGAAAATCACGATATATATAAACATTTGGCTCCGGACTTGGAAAATTACGATAAGGTGCACTCATTTTTTCAAAATGAGAAGATGAGAAGATGAGAGGAGAGGTTTACGTAGGTCGCAATACATAAACATTTGGTCCCAGACTTGGAAAATTACGATAAAATACACTCATCTTTCAAAAATAAGAGAATAAGAGAATAAGAAAATGAGAAGATGAGAGCGCACGCGTGTGTATATGCCACATTCTTCCCCCCCGAGAGAAAAGTTTACGAAGATCACCATATATAAACATTTGGCCCCCTTGATTCCAGCACTCCAACTTCATCTCTAATGTTGACGACAATATTCTAAAGGTAGAGAGAATAAGAAAATGAGAGAATGAGAGGATGAGAAAATAAGAGGATAAGAAGAGAGGTTTACGAAGATCACGATCTACAAACATTTGGTCCTTAAAAGATGAGAAGATGAGAAAATGAGAAAATGAGAAGATGAGAAGATGAGAAAATAAGAAAATGAGAAAATGAGAAGATGAGAAAATGAGAAAATGAGAAGATGAGAAGATGAGAAGAGGAGAGGAGGAGAAGAGGAGAGCTCCTCTTTCACTCATCACTGCCTTTTTGCGCCCGTGAAATATCGTCAGCGTAATAAATGAGGCGCGGAACGGGGAGAGAAAGTGAGTTTTTCAACTTTTTGTGGTCGTTTGGTCAAGAAATCAGAGTTGCGGTGGGAGTCACAAATTTACTCTACTGAAGTTTCATTTGTTTGTGGTCACTCTATACCTGTTCCTACTTTCTACCTTACCCTGAGATCTCGGAGTAGCAGGACGCAGTAACTCACGCGCCGGACGCCGAATAATTTTACTACATTACTCGCTACTCCTCGCGTACTGGACGCTTGTAGCAGGATTTACAAATATGCTAGCTCCATAATAAACGTAGGCGCCAGATTAATAAATTTATTACACTTTGGTATTTTTCAACTTTGAAAACTAATTCACTACTATCACATATATCATGGTATTTCACTGTAACGTTGCTGTCACTGAAGTCCCGGGCTCGATGCTCGGCTGCTGAAATTCAAAAAGGGAGGGCAACGATCATCCAGGTTTTTACTCTTATTAAGAAGTACCAGTGGGGAATTTAAGGATTTTCTTTTCTTTTCTTTAGGGTATCATTTCTCAATGTACTTTAAGTTGAGTTAGCATTCCAATTGTTTGCTTAAAGGGACAATTATATTAATGGTAGTCTATATACTGTTAACTTTTTAATTAATCTTAATGACTTGCAGCGAATAATCAGCTGTTTATTCTCACTAGACATAAAAGCTAATGAATGGTGACTGTCATCTTTAGTAGCTATCATTCTACCTGGTAGGCCAAGAGATATTCCTTAGTTCTCGTTTCTGTTCTACCAGAGTAGACCAAAAGACAACGCAACTTGTATTCAGACTGTCGTGAAACGTATAGATCTATTGCAGGCAAAATATGCGGATACCTTTTGTATCCGTGTCAGGTGGCCGTCTTCCAACCGAAAATGAATACACTATCTACCGGTATACCTGATAGAATGTGGTTCTTGTATAGGCTGTACAAGGTTACGTATCATTCTACAGGTGGGCCACACTGTAAAGACTGCTTGGTAGATTTCACTATCACGGGATGAGAGCTCGATCACGAGTCGCTGGAGTGGCAAGATAAAACTGAGCTCCCGGGGCGGAATTGCTGCTTTTATACTATTCTGAGCGCAGCACCAGCGCCGCTAGTAACTTTCTCGCTATAACGGTCAAATATTGAGTGACAAGTAATTAATCTAATTGCCCGTTAGTAGGAATTAATTGCAATTGGTAATATTAATATCCGTCGCGAATACAGGTGTCTAGCGAACTGTCTTAGCCAGCACTAGCTTGCTCAACCACCGTTTTTCGCCCGAATTCGGATTACATGCATTCTTATGGGAATATCAAGAAAAATGCAACTTCTAAACCAATGGACCGAATTGGATGATATTTTAACCAGCGGAAGAACACATCATGAAAGTACTGATTCCAAGATTTGAGCCTAATCAGAACAGAACTACGGGAGTTATGAATTATTAAAGATTCATCGCTGGATTGAAAGGGAGAAGCTACCCTACTGAGTTGTCCTTGCTTTTCGTGACTGAATACAATGGAGGAAGATTTAACCTAATCTCTGCGCGAGGGGCTGCTACTAGAGGTTAAGGACCGGAGTGAGCATTGACCAGGATAGGAGGACAACGGTCAAAGCACCAGAAACAATAAACAAGCACCTGATCATAGAGGGTACAGCGTCACTACGTTCAAATCTGGAATAAAAGGGATGATTTGGAATAGCGAGACACAGTTTTGCACAGTTTTACCTACAATCGCCACCGGAGTGTGAGCTACGTGCGACCTAGCTGCGAGGTCTGGATTTGTTTTTCCTCGAGTGAGTGTTTCAGAGCCATGGAGTAGAGCAAAGTAGAACCAGGGGGTCCTTCTCCCCTTCGCCGTCAACGCATCCGTGCACATACGTGTGGTTATGTGAGAACAACGCCAGACACGTCCACCCGTGTCAATCGTCCGAAACAACGTCCAAAGTAGTGAAAGTTAATAACATCTGATATCCATGTGAAACCGCGAATGGCTCATCGCGTACGTTCGTCTCATCGCCCAAGTCACGTATCTGTACTTACGAGTGACCGCGAAGAACTGACCTATTATTGCGCAAGTTGTCGTATGGAGTCGACAGTGCGCGTGTACCGTCCTGGACGTCCCTGCGAAGTGAACGAGTGAAGCCAGGATCCGATGAGGCCAGATGGAGCTGCCAACTGATCCACTTTCGCCAACCAGGATAACCGCGAGGTGCAACAATGGAGCGTGGAGGCCTTCCAAAACTGTAGGACCACTTTCACCCAACCCAGGTCAGAGGGAATGCAGCGAAGGTAAGATCCAACCATGTGCGTGTGTGAGCAAGATGACGACTATCTACCGCGAATCTGCGTGAATCAAATCATTGCTTAACTTAAATCAGTGCTATGGCATCCCTAGGCATCGGTATTCCGGCGGAAGTAATCAATGTTAAAGATGAGAGTTTATGTTAGCCGCAAACGACAGTTCATGAAATATATTTATACCTTCAGAAAAGATAGAAGGGGTTCGCACAAGGAACAATAGTAGTATTGATCCCAGCCAAGGACTGTTTGTGCCCTCGGGCGTTTAATATTCGCAATTTATTCGCATGTACTTATAACTAATTTGCACGGGTTTTAATTAATTCGCATGTACTTAGAATTCATTAGCAAGTACTTAGAATACTTTACATTTATGTATTTGCATGTTTATAACTTTTTATGAATATATAATTATTTATTTTATGAAAAATATGTATATAGCAGGTAATTAGAGGTACTAAACGCTATGCATATGGTTTTATATTCATTACTGCAAAGTATGTAACGTATAAAATGTTAATATTAATGTTTATAATATTGAAAATAAGTTTTCTATGGTTTATGAACCGCTATGAACGCTGGTAATGGTACGAAAGAAGACGGTCCCGGTACTCGAACCCGCGATATGTAATATTATTAATTAGTACTATGTAATAATGTATGTTATTATGGTATGAAACACGGTGGTGCAACACGCTAGACAGAATACTGTCTCGACTCGGCGGTGAAGGTAGACGAGAAAGGAATTTCGACTCCGCTCTGATGCCAGACAGAGAGAATGAATTAATATTCAGCGCAGGTAGACGAGAAAGGAATTTTGGGGAAGCGCGTTCAAGGTCAAATGACGTCACAACGTCAGAACAAAGAAGGAATCTGAATCACCAATCAGAGAACGCGTCGGTAGATTTTCAGAACCGGTTTTTTCAAGGTTAACCAGTACGCAAGAACAGGAGAAAGGTATGCAATGCCGTAGGGCAGGGGAGGGATTCAACCAGACAACAAAGGATGTCTGGAAATAAGCAGCAAGGGTCAAATCTCTGAAGCTATGCGGTTTCCGCCGCCAATTAATATTCCGCTCAGGTTTGCCTCCAAGGCACAGGACGCTTTAGCGCAGGTTTTTTTTATCTGTACTATGAAGAAGGGAGAGCTATTAGGGACGGGGCCTACAGTTTTCACCATTTTTTTTTATCACGGGGTAACGAACCTAGGACCCTTTGATTATTGATTTAGGTAGTAAATGTATGTTACTGTGTGCTATTTAACTTAATTTTGAGTTTATTTTTTACCAAACTTTGACTTTATGTCAAACATTTTCACAGCTTATCCTTATTTTTACCAAAATAACACTATTTGTACTATTCAGACAACACTTTTATTAAATTTTGGACTCACAAAGACATTTTTTTCAACGTTTAACTTATTATTTTACAACTTTATATTAATTTTTTACCAAAATAACACTATTTGTACTAATCAGCAACATTTTTTATTAAATTTTTGACTCACAAAGACATTTTTCAACTTTTAACTTATTATTTTACAACTTTAAGTTAATTTTTACCAAAATAACACTATTTGTACTATTCAAGCAACATTTTTTATTAAATTTTGGACTTACAAAGACATTTTTTTCTACGTTTAACTTATTATTTTACAATTTTATATTAATTTTTTTACCAAAATAACACTATTTGTACTAATCAGGCAACATTTTTTATTAAATTTTGCACTCACAAAGACATTTTTCAACTTTTAACTTATTATTTTACAACTTTATGTTAATTTTTTACCAAAATAACACTATTTGTACTATTCAGGCAACATTTTTTATTAAATTTTGCACTCACAAAGACATTTTTCAATTTTTAACTTATTATTTTACAACTTTATGTTAATTTTTACCAAAATAACACTATTTGTACTATTCAAGCAACATTTTTTATTAAATGTTGGACTCGCAAAGACATTTTTTCAACTTTTAACTTATTATTTTACAATTTTATGTTAATGTTTTACCAAAATAACACTATTTGTACTATTCAGGCAACATTTTTTATTAAATTTTGCACTCACAAAGACATTTTTCAACTTTTAACTTATTATTTTACAACTTTATGTTAATTTTTTACCAAAATAACACTATTTGTACTATTCAAGCAACATTTTTTATTAAATTTTGCACTCACAAAAAACATTTTTTCAATTTTTAACTTATTATTTTACAATTTAATGTTAATTTTTTTACCAAAATAACACTATTTGTACTATTCAGGCAACATTTTTTATTAAATTTTGGACTCGCAAAGACATTTTTTCAACTTTTAACTTATTATTTTACAATTTTATGTTAATTTTTTTACCAAAATAACACTATTTGTACTATTCAGGCAACATTTTTTATTAAATTTTGTATTTACAAAGAGATTTTTTTACAACTTTTTAACTTATTATTTACAAGTTTATACCTATTTTTAACCTAAATAACACTATTTATACTATTAAGGAAAGACTTTTAGTTATATTTTCGACACACAAAGTGTGTGTTCTCAACTTCTATCTGTTTATTTCACAAGTTTAGGCTTATTATTACCAAAATAATACAATTCAATCTGTTCAGGAAAGACTTTTAGTCGCATTTTCGACACACAAAGTGTGTGTTCTCAACTTCTATCTGTTTATTAGGCTTATTATTACTCAAATAACATTATTTATACTATTCAGGCAACATTTTTTTATTAAATTTTGGACTCAGAAAGATATTTTTACAACTTTTTAACTTATTATTTTACAAGTTTATACCTATTTTTAACCTAAATAACACTATTTACACTATTCAGGAAAGACTTTTAGTTACATTTTCGGCACACAAAGTGTGTGTTCTCAACTTTTATTTGTTTATTTCTCAAGTTTAGCCTAATATTTACTCAAATAGCACGATTTGATCGTGTCTTTTATTACATTTTGGACACACACACACACACACACAGAGAGAGAGAGAGAGAGAGAGAGAGAGAGAGAGAGAGAGAGAGAGAGATTTCCAACTTTACAGGATTATTCTCCAAGTTTACTCAAATAACACAATTTAAATGTGTTGTGAATTAGATTTTGTACACACGACGTGTGTTTTGTCAACTTTAACCCTTTCATTTTTAAGTTTATTTTACCAAAGTAAGACGGCTTAGTCTATTCAAGAAAGTTTTCAATTATATTTTGGATGCAAAAGTATATTTTGTCAACTTCTACCTTTTTATTTTACAAGTTTAGGCTTATTTTTACTCAAATAACACAATTTTATCTATTTAGGCAACATTTTGTTTCTTATATTTTACTCACAAAGACATTTTTTCAATTTTTAATGTATTATTTCACAAGTTTATGTAATTTTTATTCTAATAACACAATTTTAACTATTCAGGCAACATTTTTTATTGCGATTTGGATTTACAAAGAGATTTTTTTTAAATTTTTGTATTAAATTTTCTATTTATTGTATTTCACATTCACTAATTTTTAAAGTTTTACTTTATATTTTTATCTAAAAACTAAAGAAAAAAGTATTTTTAACTAAAAGTTATTTTATAGTTTTCGGTTTTCAGATTTCCACAATGCTATTTTTGGTTCTGTATTTCTATATTAGGATATTACAGTTCTAAGGTGTGTATAATATTTCAAAGTATTTTCAGGGTGTATTTGTTAATGCATTTGGATGATAACTATTAGGTTTTTGGACGAACTAATGTTAAGAATATTTCAACCAATCAGAAAACGCGTCGGTTTTATTTCAACCAATCAGAGAAGGCGTCAGTTTGCTTATGAGGTATAAAAACTGCGTAAAAGCAAGCAGAAGCTATTTTGAGAAGTATTTCTGAAGCATTGCGTCAGAGAAGACATCAAGTTGTGATTATTGTCTGAGATTTGAAGACAAAGAACTCAAAAGAAGCTATAATTAAGGTAAGTGAATTGTTACATATATGTATGGTGCTTTTAAATAATGCGTAAATGCAAATATTGAAACGAAGAAAACGTCAATGCAAACCAAAAAGAATATGCGTAATGTGAACAAGTACTACAACTATTTTTTCTATTTTTTACAGGTGCTTCTAATTTTGTATGTGTGACTGAAAGGGACCATTAGTAAAAGATGGCGTCTTCAACCTCCACAAACAAGGCTAACCACACTGCGGTGAGTACCTCGCAAGAGATTTTACCACTGGAATGTATATTTCTCCACTAGTTTTTGAAATAATATATAAATCCAGAAAACAAAGAAACGAAAAAAGTAAATACAGAAATGAATATGCGTAATATAAACAAGTACTACAACTATGTTTCTATTTTTCAGGTGTTCTTATTTGTGTACCTGTGAGTGGAAGGATCTATTACTGGAAATAACGCCAACAAAGTAACCAACAAGGACATGAGTCAAATAATTGCATCATGTCCATGTTTTTCCAATTATATCTATAAGGACTGTGTGTTGGAGACTTTGAAGAGGTATACACCTGGCAAGTATATTATATGCTGGGGATGTTATTCTAATCAAGGCAACCAATTAGCCCACGATTGTGTAGTTAACCATTTCTACGAGTGTGAGTGCGTATGCTGTAAAGATGAAGATTTACTCTCTGAACGTTATTTTATTTGCCAAGGAGAACGCTGTTTGAATAAATGCCAACGATGTTTTAAGTGGATGTGCGAGAGAATCCAGTATTATTTACAGGACTTGGATAACACAAAACATATTTTTGATTTTTATATTACTAACCATGAGGATGTTGCGGATGCTTTGACGGCACACGAGGTACAGACAGAATACAAAGCTTTTTATAGTGTATTATGTGAAATTTCAAACAATATCGAACTAGTGAAAACTCTTATAGATCCTATACGCTCAGCAGAGCTTACTTATGGTAGCACAGGATTTTTGTGAGAGTTGAATAGAGACTGACTAATAACACCGAAAATGGTGCAATACATTATTGATGTACAAGGATTTATTTATAACAGAAAATTTATATTGCGTGAGATTTGTGTGAGTTCTACAAATTTGGACACTGTGTATTATGCGCTTGTGAGTGTTCCCGATTATTTCAAAGAGAACAAAGAATCGCGCTGGGTTAAAGACAATCTCCATGCATTAATGTATGATATTCCTTGTGGATGTGAAATATACTATGTCCGGAGGGCACTTAGGAACTTGAACTGTCAAGGTGGTACATTTTTCTGCAAAGGAAAATCCCAAATTATCAAAGATTTGTTTAATATTGATAACATTGTTGATTTACAAACTGTAAACTGTCCATCCCTTAAGAATTTGTATATGTTTCAAGGAGGATTGTGCAAGTATCATTCTGATACTTCTCCCCCAGCTGAACAAGGTTGCGCATTCAGAAATGTTCAAAGACTTGTATGTTGGTACAATAATAAAAATATTAATGTGTAATGTATTTAGTGCAAATAATAAAGATTTGTGAAAAAGAAATGTTTTCTATGTTGTTATTTAGTTTTAAAGCCTTTATTCAAGGTATTTTCAAGTATTACTGGTTTTTTGGCTGCATCAACACATGGGTTATTTCTATTTGGTTTATTATACGAGGCTACAATCACTATATGTCTATGAGGACTAAAATCCACTGATTGAACTTTAAAGCTTAGGTTTACTATGTATATTGATTAAACACAGGACAACACGAATTTTACAGAGGATTGTAGGAGGCATAGGCCCACACACCAGCGCCTTATTAGCCTGCAAGAACAACTTGTATGTTGAATTGTGATTGTTTAGCAATAATATTTATAAAGTTTAAATCATTTTCATTAGATTATATATATATATTTTGGATTCAAATAAAACACTCAAGTTAAGTTTTTTAAGTTTATTTTTATTTAATATACAAATATAGAATATATCAAATTTACATATATGAAAAGTACTCTACCAAAGAGCAAAAGTCACATAGGGATTACGATTTAGCCGATGCTGAAATTCTTCCATGAGGGATTTGTAGTAAGAGAGAAATTTTTGCCACTGTTTAAAGTTGAGGGTGACTCCACCAGAGATGCTGGTGATTTCCACTTTTATATTTTCTCCACTGCCCTCGAAGGTGAAGTAAGGTTCTCCTATAATGTCTATAGATCTGAATCTGTCTTTTTGTGTGGGGAATCTGTTTTTGTAAGTGTCGAAGATCACATCTGATTTGTAGACGCATGATGGGTACTCTTCTTTATTTAGGACAATGTATGTTTTTCATGTTTCAAAATCAATTCAGTGTCTGCGAAAGTACCTCGAATAATGATATCCATGTTGGCATCGATGATGAATCTGGTTTCTGGTTTTATGTTGTTCATTTGGTGTGTGCCTCTGATAGACTGCATTTTGGTTTGGTATCAATAAAAAGTTTTAAAAATATGCAACTAGTGCTACAAAAGGAACGGAAATTATCGACAATTTCTGGATTATAACTAAAATTCAGTTTGCCTTTTACATATCCAATATTTACATACCAACACTAACTAGACTTCGATTTATATAAATGTAGCAGGAACTATATTTCTGAGAATCAAACTATATTAGGATTATATGTTAAACTTATACAAAACCAGATTATTCTATGTAAGTATATTTATATTGACTGGATTATTTAACAGATCAAACAGAAAGAAGGCAAATTCCACTAAACGTAGGTGATTGCATGAAAATAACTAGGTCAAGGAGTGACCAACAGTGAGCTGAGGTTATATATAGAGGGTCGCTCTTCATAATTCTTACCTTCGCTGGATCGGCGAAGGAACGCACTTGTGGGCGGTAGAACCTGAATGGGCTCCACCAAGACATCGGAGACTCGAAGCAGATGTCTTGGTGGATGAACCCAAGTAGGGTCATAGGCGCTAGGGTCAATTTGGTTATTTCTTCTTGTATGAGGAACCAATTTGGCCAACTCCCCACATTAACTTACATTGCTTATAACTAATTAAATTTGAAGAAAAATTATAATCTCTTAGACTGTAAACATATTTTATATTTAGGCTGCACAAGATCCAATGATAAAATTAAAAAATGGTAATCACCCAGACAGGGACTCGAACCCTGGACAGATAGGTTAAAACCCATCTGAGCACAAGGTATTCTTTTTTTTAAAAGTTAGTTAAGTTAAGAAATATCGTTTGAGAACTCTTTTGGTCTGGGTCGACAGAGAAGGAGACAGCATTTCCAAATTTTTACAGACTGGGTGTATTTTTCCACTATAGAGGTTTTTACTATATGTAATTCGAAACGCTAGAGTTCAGTTAGCTTTCAAAATTGAAGTTACATAGTACAATATGTTGAAGTTTTTGTGTTTGGCACGCATAACAAGTTACACTATATCTAATTACGGACATATAATACTAAAACTTTGCTTGTAGTTGATGAGATGACAGTAAATTTGAGAGTTTTAGCATTATTTGTCCTGAAATGGATATAAGTGTAACTTGTTAAGTGTGCCAAACACAAAAATTTCAACATATTGTACTATGTAACTTCAATTTTGAAAGCTAACTGAACTCTAGCGTTTCGAATTACATATAGTAAAAACCTCTATAGTGGAAAAATACACCCAGTCTGTAAAAATTTGGAAATGCTGTCTCCTTCTCTGTCGACCCAGACCAAAAGAGTTCTCAAACGATATTTCTTAACTTAACTAACTTTTCAAAAAAAAGAATACCTTGTGCTCAGATGGGTTTTAACCTATCTGTCCAGGGTTCGAGTCCCTGTCTGGGTGATTACCATTTTTTAATTTTATCATTGGATCTTGTGCAGCCTAAATATAAAATATGTTTACAGTCTAAGAGATTATAATTTTTCTTCAAATTTAATTAGTTATAAGCAATGTAAGTTAATGTGGGGAGTTGGCCAAATTGGTTCCTCATACAAGAAGAAATAACCAAATTGACCCTAGCGCCTATGACCCTACTTGGGTTCATCCACCAAGACATCTGCTTCGAGTCTCCGATGTCTTGGTGGAGCCCATTCAGGTTCTACCGCCCACAAGTGCGTTCCTTCGCCGATCCAGCGAAGGTAAGAATTATGAAGAGCGACCCTCTATATATAACCTCAGCTCACTGTTGGTCACTCCTTGACCTAGTTATTTTCATGCAATCACCTACGTTTAGTGGAATTTGCCTTCTTTCTGTTTGATCTGTTAAATAATCCAGTCAATATAAATATACTTACATAGAATAATCTGGTTTTGTATAAGTTTAACATATAATCCTAATATAGTTTGATTCTCAGAAATATAGTTCCTGCTACATTTATATAAATCGAAGTCTAGTTAGTGTTGGTATGTAAATATTGGATATGTAAAAGGCAAACTGAATTTTAGTTATAATCCAGAAATTGTCGATAATTTCCGTTCCTTTTGTAGCACTAGTTGCATATTTTTAAAACTTTTTATTGATACCAAACCAAAATGCAGTCTATCAGAGGCACACACCAAATGAACAACATAAAACCAGAAACCAGATTCATCATCGATGCCAACATGGATATCATTATTCGAGGTACTTTCGCAGACACTGAATTGATTTTGAAACATGAAAAACATACATTGTCCTACAAATCAGATGTGATCTTCGACACTTACAAAAACAGATTCCCCACACAAAAAGACAGATTCAGATCTATAGACATTATAGGAGAACCTTACTTCACCTTCGAGGGCAGTGGAGAAAATATAAAAGTGGAAATCACCAGCATCTCTGGTGGAGTCACCCTCAACTTTAAACAGTGGCAAAAATTTCTCTCTTACTACAAATCCCTCATGGAAGAATTTCAGCATCGGCTAAATCGTAATCCCTATGTGACTTTTGCTCTTTGGTAGAGTACTTTTCATATATGTAAATTTGATATATTCTATATTTGTATATTAAATAAAAATAAACTTAAAAAACTTAACTTGAGTGTTTTATTTGAATCCAAAATATATATATATAATCTAATGAAAATGATTTAAACTTTATAAATATTATTGCTAAACAATCACAATTCAACATACAAGTTGTTCTTGCAGGCTAATAAGGCGCTGGTGTGTGGGCCTATGCCTCCTACAATCCTCTGTAAAATTCGTGTTGTCCTGTGTTTAATCAATATACATAGTAAACCTAAGCTTTAAAGTTCAATCAGTGGATTTTAGTCCTCATAGACATATAGTGATTGTAGCCTCGTATAATAAACCAAATAGAAATAACCCATGTGTTGATGCAGCCAAAAAACCAGTAATACTTGAAAATACCTTGAATAAAGGCTTTAAAACTAAATAACAACATAGAAAACATTTCTTTTTCACAAATCTTTATTATTTGCACTAAATACATTACACATTAATATTTTTATTATTGTACCAACATACAAGTCTTTGAACATTTCTGAATGCGCAACCTTGTTCAGCTGGGGGAGAAGTATCAGAATGATACTTGCACAATCCTCCTTGAAACATATACAAATTCTTAAGGGATGGACAGTTTACAGTTTGTAAATCAACAATGTTATCAATATTAAACAAATCTTTGATAATTTGGGATTTTCCTTTGCAGAAAAATGTACCACCTTGACAGTTCAAGTTCCTAAGTGCCCTCCGGACATAGTATATTTCACATCCACAAGGAATATCATACATTAATGCATGGAGATTGTCTTTAACCCAGCGCGATTCTTTGTTCTCTTTGAAATAATCGGGAACACTCACAAGCGCATAATACACAGTGTCCAAATTTGTAGAACTCACACAAATCTCACGCAATATAAATTTTCTGTTATAAATAAATCCTTGTACATCAATAATGTATTGCACCATTTTCGGTGTTATTAGTCAGTCTCTATTCAACTCTCACAAAAATCCTGTGCTACCATAAGTAAGCTCTGCTGAGCGTATAGGATCTATAAGAGTTTTCACTAGTTCGATATTGTTTGAAATTTCACATAATACACTATAAAAAGCTTTGTATCCTGTCTGTACCTCGTGTGCCGTCAAAGCATCCGCAACATCCTCATGGTTAGTAATATAAAAATCAAAAATATGTTTTGTGTTATCCAAGTCCTGTAAATAATACTGGATTCTCTCGCACATCCACTTAAAACATCGTTGGCATTTATTCAAACAGCGTTCTCCTTGGCAAATAAAATAACGTTCAGAGAGTAAATCTTCATCTTTACAGCATACGCACTCACACTCGTAGAAATGGTTAACTACACAATCGTGGGCTAATTGGTTGCCTTGATTAGAATAACATCCCCAGCATATAATATACTTGCCAGGTGTATACCTCTTCAAAGTCTCCAACACACAGTCCTTATAGATATAATTGGAAAAACATGGACATGATGCAATTATTTGACTCATGTCCTTGTTGGTTACTTTGTTGGCGTTATTTCCAGTAATAGATCCTTCCACTCACAGGTACACAAATAAGAACACCTGAAAAATAGAAACATAGTTGTAGTACTTGTTTATATTACGCATATTCATTTCTGTATTTACTTTTTTCGTTTCTTTGTTTTCTGGATTTATATATTATTTCAAAAACTAGTGGAGAAATATACATTCCAGTGGTAAAATCTCTTGCGAGGTACTCACCGCAGTGTGGTTAGCCTTGTTTGTGGAGGTTGAAGACGCCATCTTTTACTAATGGTCCCTTTCAGTCACACATACAAAATTAGAAGCACCTGTAAAAAATAGAAAAAATAGTTGTAGTACTTGTTCACATTACGCATATTCTTTTTGGTTTGCATTGACGTTTTCTTCGTTTCAATATTTGCATTTACGCATTATTTAAAAGCACCATACATATATGTAACAATTCACTTACCTTAATTATAGCTTCTTTTGAGTTCTTTGTCTTCAAATCTCAGACAATAATCACAACTTGATGTCTTCTCTGACGCAATGCTTCAGAAATACTTCTCAAAATAGCTTCTGCTTGCTTTTACGCAGTTTTTATACCTCATAAGCAAACTGACGCCTTCTCTGATTGGTTGAAATAAAACCGACGCGTTTTCTGATTGGTTGAAATATTCTTAACATTAGTTCGTCCAAAAACCTAATAGTTATCATCCAAATGCATTAACAAATACACCCTGAAAATACTTTGAAATATTATACACACCTTAGAACTGTAATATCCTAATATAGAAATACAGAACCAAAAATAGCATTGTGGAAATCTGAAAACCGAAAACTATAAAATAACTTTTAGTTAAAAATACTTTTTTCTTTAGTTTTTAGATAAAAATATAAAGTAAAACTTTAAAAATTAGTGAATGTGAAATACAATAAATAGAAAATTTAATACAAAAATTTAAAAAAAATCTCTTTGTAAATCCAAATCGCAATAAAAAATGTTGCCTGAATAGTTAAAATTGTGTTATTAGAATAAAAATTACATAAACTTGTGAAATAATACATTAAAAATTGAAAAAATGTCTTTGTGAGTAAAATATAAGAAACAAAATGTTGCCTAAATAGATAAAATTGTGTTATTTGAGTAAAAATAAGCCTAAACTTGTAAAATAAAAAGGTAGAAGTTGACAAAATATACTTTTGCATCCAAAATATAATTGAAAACTTTCTTGAATAGACTAAGCCGTCTTACTTTGGTAAAATAAACTTAAAAATGAAAGGGTTAAAGTTGACAAAACACACGTCGTGTGTACAAAATCTAATTCACAACACATTTAAATTGTGTTATTTGAGTAAACTTGGAGAATAATCCTGTAAAGTTGGAAATCTCTCTCTCTCTCTCTCTCTCTCTCTCTCTCTCTCTCTCTCTCTCTCTCTGTGTGTGTGTGTGTGTGTGTGTCCAAAATGTAATAAAAGACACGATCAAATCGTGCTATTTGAGTAAATATTAGGCTAAACTTGAGAAATAAACAAATAAAAGTTGAGAACACACACTTTGTGTGCCGAAAATGTAACTAAAAGTCTTTCCTGAATAGTGTAAATAGTGTTATTTAGGTTAAAAATAGGTATAAACTTGTAAAATAATAAGTTAAAAAGTTGTAAAAATATCTTTCTGAGTCCAAAATTTAATAAAAAAATGTTGCCTGAATAGTATAAATAATGTTATTTGAGTAATAATAAGCCTAATAAACAGATAGAAGTTGAGAACACACACTTTGTGTGTCGAAAATGCGACTAAAAGTCTTTCCTGAACAGATTGAATTGTATTATTTTGGTAATAATAAGCCTAAACTTGTGAAATAAACAGATAGAAGTTGAGAACACACACTTTGTGTGTCGAAAATATAACTAAAAGTCTTTCCTTAATAGTATAAATAGTGTTATTTAGGTTAAAAATAGGTATAAACTTGTAAATAATAAGTTAAAAAGTTGTAAAAAAATCTCTTTGTAAATACAAAATTTAATAAAAAATGTTGCCTGAATAGTACAAATAGTGTTATTTTGGTAAAAAAATTAACATAAAATTGTAAAATAATAAGTTAAAAGTTGAAAAAATGTCTTTGCGAGTCCAAAATTTAATAAAAAATGTTGCCTGAATAGTACAAATAGTGTTATTTTGGTAAAAAAATTAACATTAAATTGTAAAATAATAAGTTAAAAATTGAAAAAATGTTTTTTGTGAGTGCAAAATTTAATAAAAAATGTTGCTTGAATAGTACAAATAGTGTTATTTTGGTAAAAAATTAACATAAAGTTGTAAAATAATAAGTTAAAAGTTGAAAAATGTCTTTGTGAGTGCAAAATTTAATAAAAAATGTTGCCTGAATAGTACAAATAGTGTTATTTTGGTAAAACATTAACATAAAATTGTAAAATAATAAGTTAAAAGTTGAAAAAATGTCTTTGCGAGTCCAACATTTAATAAAAAATGTTGCTTGAATAGTACAAATAGTGTTATTTTGGTAAAAATTAACATAAAGTTGTAAAATAATAAGTTAAAAATTGAAAAATGTCTTTGTGAGTGCAAAATTTAATAAAAAATGTTGCCTGAATAGTACAAATAGTGTTATTTTGGTAAAAAATTAACATAAAGTTGTAAAATAATAAGTTAAAAGTTGAAAAATGTCTTTGTGAGTGCAAAATTTAATAAAAAATGTTGCCTGATTAGTACAAATAGTGTTATTTTGGTAAAAAAATTAATATAAAATTGTAAAATAATAAGTTAAACGTAGAAAAAAATGTCTTTGTAAGTCCAAAATTTAATAAAAAATGTTGCTTGAATAGTACAAATAGTGTTATTTTGGTAAAAATTAACTTAAAGTTGTAAAATAATAAGTTAAAAGTTGAAAAATGTCTTTGTGAGTCAAAAATTTAATAAAAAATGTTGCTGATTAGTACAAATAGTGTTATTTTGGTAAAAAATTAATATAAAGTTGTAAAATAATAAGTTAAACGTTGAAAAAAATGTCTTTGTGAGTCCAAAATTTAATAAAAGTGTTGTCTGAATAGTACAAATAGTGTTATTTTGGTAAAAATAAGGATAAGCTGTGAAAATGTTTGACATAAAGTCAAAGTTTGGTAAAAAATAAACTCAAAATTAAGTTAAATAGCACACAGTAACATACATTTACTACCTAAATCAATAATCAAAGGGTCCTAGGTTCGTTACCCCGTGATAAAAAAAAATGGTGAAAACTGTAGGCCCCGTCCCTAATAGCTCTCCCTTCTTCATAGTACAGATAAAAAAAACCTGCGCTAAAGCGTCCTGTGCCTTGGAGGCAAACCTGAGCGGAATATTAATTGGCGGCGGAAACCGCATAGCTTCAGAGATTTGACCCTTGCTGCTTATTTCCAGACATCCTTTGTTGTCTGGTTGAATCCCTCCCCTGCCCTACGGCATTGCATACCTTTCTCCTGTTCTTGCGTACTGGTTAACCTTGAAAAAACCGGTTCTGAAAATCTACCGACGCGTTCTCTGATTGGTGATTCAGATTCCTTCTTTGTTCTGACGTTGTGACGTCATTTGACCTTGAACGCGCTTCCCCAAAATTCCTTTCTCGTCTACCTGCGCTGAATATTAATTCATTCTCTCTGTCTGGCATCAGAGCGGAGTCGAAATTCCTTTCTCGTCTACCTTCACCGCCGAGTCGAGACAGTATTCTGTCTAGCGTGTTGCACCACCGTGTTTCATACCATAATAACATACATTATTACATAGTACTAATTAATAATATTACATATCGCGGGTTCGAGTACCGGGACCGTCTTCTTTCGTACCATTACCAGCGTTCATAGCGGTTCATAAACCATAGAAAACTTATTTTCAATATTATAAACATTAATATTAACATTTTATACGTTACATACTTTGCAGTAATGAATATAAAACCATATGCATAGCGTTTAGTACCTCTAATTACCTGCTATATACATATTTTTCATAAAATAAATAATTATATATTCATAAAAAGTTATAAACATGCAAATACATAAATGTAAAGTATTCTAAGTACTTGCTAATGAATTCTAAGTACATGCGAATTAATTAAAACCCGTGCAAATTAGTTATAAGTACATGCGAATAAATTGCGAATATTAAACGCCCGAGGGCACAAACAGTCCTTGGCTGGGATCAATACTACTAACAATTATTCACTTTATGCTTAAAATCCTAAACGATAAATTGTAAAAGGCAATGTAGCCAGACATAACAAGAGTATGGTCAAAGTAGTAATTAATCTAACCTTTGTAATTGTCATATTGTCGCCATATGCCATGGAATGAGAGTATGAATGTGAGATCGAGTGAAAGAGGGCAAGATGTAATGTATATTTATCTGTGCTTTAATATATGTGTATATTCAGAAACACCGTAGTATTATGTAACGTCATTTCAGGTATTTAAAATCAAATCCTCCTAGGTTTATTCTCGGTAACTCCGACTGTTAGGCACTTATCCTGACCGTATTATATTTCATGTAATGTTTAATTCGCCCAGCAGGTGAGGCGAGCGATTCTTCGTTGTTGCGTTGCTAAGCTCAGTTCAGTTGAGTTAATTGAGTTAATTAGTTAGTTATTAAATTAGCAGCCCGTAACATCGCAAACTAGGAGAGCGCTGCATTCCACTGCGACAATCCTTTCAGGACAAGGCTGAACTAACAGCATAGTAACGCTGCCCAGTGAGTTAAGAACTTCGTACTCGACCAACTTATGCAGTGAAATTATGAAGAGAAAACAGTAGATAGCACATAAGATAACAAACACTGAACAATGGCGAGATAAGACAAATATACATTAGAATAATTTCGCAAGATCATTGCACTGTAGTGTCACCGTTTCCATAGTTAGAGAGTTCATCGTGTCTACGTGACGGTAGCAGCAGGGATACAGCACTGAGAGTGAAATTGTGGTTGCTCTGCGCGAGTTAGGAGAGGACTCTTCTTGAAGACTCACGACGCTCGAGTTGGTGCAATTTGTGTGCACACACCCGCAACTCTCTTGATTACGTCTCATCACAATTATCGTAGAGGGAATGTGATAGTTTTGAAAGCTTTGACACAGCTCTATCGTCTAACTTCATCAGAATGACAATAGTTGAAGTGTCAATTATGAATGTGTTGAATAATAGTACCAGGTTTATCAAATATCAAGAGGTTTGATTCAGACTGAAACCATTCTAAAGACTTCGGGGAGTATGTGGAAATGGAAATAAGATTTAAATTGTAAGTGTTGGATGAGCATGATTTGACTGGCAGTTACCACTGCTGATAGCAGCAGTTCTGGAAATGGAAGTCTCGACCCTTTACCAGACGATCGAGGGTTGAGCAATTGGTTGATACTCCTCTGAAACGTTTCATACTTCAGTAGTCAAAGAAATTCACGACTATAAAGGCTACTGACATTGCTGTTCACAGAAGAAGGCTGTGATTTAGTTAAACCATTCTCAATTAATTAAATTAGAAAATAGGAATTATAGCTTTCCTGGCGACGTGATTCGAACAAGTGTTCTCGGGTTACCAGCCAGCTAAAATCGGCCTTAGCCTCCGACGTTTCGAGCGCATACATTGATTTTTCTCATCGTCAGGGAATCTAACCTAATTAAATTAGGTTACATTATATCTTAGACATTTCTTTATATTTTCATTGTTCACTGCAACTGCAAGATGCCACCGAAAATATTCTAGAACAGTAAACATGAAATTAACAGTTCCCCAGTTCGAAGATGGACAAAGCAAACGATTGAAAATTATCAAAAAGTCACCATTAAGAAAGTCTCGTAGTTGCTATCGGAGAAACTTTCGTCAAAGTTTCAAATTATTGAAATGCCATAAACCAACCGTCGACCTCCGTGGCGGAGTGGTTATTACGGCATGTTACGACTACAGGGATTCCGGGTTCGAATCGCGGTCATGACATGGGTGTTTTTTGTGAGTGTCCCTTCATCAATTTCATCATATCATCTCATCCTCTTCGTCCCGATTAGCCAAAAGTGACAAAAACTACGCTAAATAACACAAATCAAATCAAAAGCCATGAACCAACCAGTACGTTCATTAAAAGCCCAACATCATTTTAGCCAATTATAGATAACTGGCGTGATATCTTTAAAGTGCAACGAATTAAATCTAAACTCCACCCATATATTCAGTTTGATCAATGAATCGATGGTCAGAATAAATATTAGTTGACTCTGGTACTTAACGTTTCGTATTTCCACCGTTAGTTAACCATAATGAAGAGGATGGATGATTGATCACTAAATGGATGAAACAAAAGGCAAACAAACATCCATGTGGTACCAAGGATTTTAACCTCATGCTCTTGGCTTCATAACTCTAGATAAGTGGGTCAGGAACAAATATTTGAACTTTTTCTTCTTTTAATTCTACAGACTTCTCTTTACTGGCCACGGTAACCACACGAATATATAAAGGATCTTGCATGTTATATGTAAGGCCAGAGGAAAGTAGGCAAGAATATGGTCATCTGTGCGAATGTGTGTGAATTCCTGTAGTGTGAATGGGCTGTAAACCAGTCCATTGTGACTGCTTTTATAGTTTGCAACCGAGGAGTTTCGCCAGACCTTGACACACCTGCGCAGCACAGTTTCCTGTCGTTAAATGCATATCCCAAGTGGGCAGGCGATGCTTTAGAACTGAACTACTATTTACGGAGGGGAAGTTAATCTGCGAATGTCACAACGAATGCGAATTTTGTCGCATGTCTTTGAACATCATTTTATGCAAGTTGTGGAGGAGGATTAAATTGCATAACAAGCCGTTTCTGCTTTAAGTAGTTCATTATTTTCATGTCCTCGTGTCCCCGCTGTAATTATTACTATTGACATTTGTGTATAAGCATTGTTTAAAATGCTTAACGGCGCTACCAATGGTGGAAGAGGTTCTCGTGAAAGAGTTTCTTTTGTAGTTATGTAAGATGGTCTTCAAGGTGACTCGGACTATAGCTTTGTGACTCACTTCCATCTAATCGGAGTTGCTGCATGGAGCAGCTCCTGTGCTCCTTGCCGGAAGCAACAAGCGCGTAATTTTACTTCCTCTGTCTGAAGGACGTGTGAAACTACGCTCACGTAAGTTAAAACATGAAATGCATTGACCTTCGAGTACAATCTTCTTTCCCCAACAATTCACAAAACCAATCCGTTGGCATGGCTTGTGAAGAATCAGTGTCATTGTTACTTCTTTCAAAAGAAGCATATGTTTTCCCCTTCTGAAGATAATCTTACACCCAAAGCAAACATAAATATCCATTACATGAAAATATGGATAATTTAATTTTTCACATTTTCCATTACTGAGGAGTAACGTCTCCCATTCTCAAATCGCTCTCATCATTGCAAACAATAAAGACATAAAAACAGGGTTAAACGAAATCAATGAATCTTTACTTCATTCGCTGACAAAAAGATCAGAAGAACATAGCATGAGATAGGTATCCTCGGAAATCGTCAAAAAAATTTACAGAGATTTTGTGAGTCAAAATTGCAAATCCTCAAGAAACAGGGAATGCTTGTGGAAACTGATCAGTTAGAAACCTTTGAATCGAAGCCGAACGTTCAACATATGACAACATTCCAACTATATGGAACTAACGTACCACTACACTCATTGGAAAATGGATATAATGTAGTGGAGGGTCAGAATGAGTGTTGAGTTCGATAAATCTTTTGCATTGTTATGGAAACGAAAGCCTGCAGAGGTGGACAAGATTCCAACAAAGAACTTCTAAGATGCTCAAGAGTTGACACCATGGAAGCATTTTTAAAAAGTAGCCTGTGAAATATATGAAACACAAATGTGTCCAAGGATTTCACGAGCTACGATATCATCAGAGTCAGGTGCAAGAAGATTAACTGTTATCGTCCCATCAGCCTGAAATGTAGTTCTGTTTTCATTTTGTGATTACTTTGCTCATTATTCTGCGAAGTTCTGCTTCGCCCTCACTTAAACTAAAGTTCGTGGCGCGACAGTGCTAATCATTTTACTACACAGGAGCTTGTTTCATCCTCACTTGGGCGTTTTAAGCATCTGCGCATAGATGTACTATATGTCCAGAAACTAAATGCTCTGTGGTTGTGGCCAAATCTGGAACTAACGATGGTATGAGAAATTATTTGCAACATGTAACAGTGCCCCTTCACATTTACAATACGTGAGTTTTGTCACAGTAATGTAGACTGGAGAGAATGAGTTGCCACAGAAGTCTAGTTCTGAGTTGCAGTTCAAGTCTATTCCAGCTTGTAAAAATAAGCTAGTGTATGTTAACAAAGTTTGCAAGATTTCTGACGATCCTTAAGACAAATTTTCAAGTTACTTTGTTGGATTGGTGAAGTGGGAATCTGGTCAAGGCCTGGCCCAGTTGTCTGAGGATCTCAGGTTCGAATCTCTCTTGGAGCCAATTATTTTTTTTATTAAGTAGAATTAGCGTATTGTCGACATTTAAAAGAAGCAAAATACGATAAATCTAATTCCTCGTCAATGCCACTTAGGATGTGTTTTTCGTGTAGTTTCTCCAATACTAAATTACTTCTTACAGGAGGCAATAGGGTGGGCAGAGAGATATTGGCGAAAATCTTAACCCTTTGGGGCCCACACCGTGAGGTAAAATATGAGTTGATTGTTTTTAAATAAAATAGAAGAACAATGACAACCCATATACCCAGTGGCGTAGCAATATATTGCGAGGTCCTGGGTGAGATCAGAATATGAGTCCCCAACATGTTTTTAAATTTGAAATCTCAATGTAACTCGATACAAAATCTTAAGAGAAACGTCAGCAGATTATCATATTTATATAATAAATTATTGAAGAAAATTATATTTAATAATTTCGCTCACTCTAAAAATCTTTTTCTTTGTTTTCCGGGAGCTGAAATATGAAGCTGTAGGAAGGAAGTAAGAACTGCTGATATTATCCATTGCCTTCTTGAGTTGCAAAGGACCCAAGCATTTAAATGCCTCACACCTTGCTTCGTGGCAGTTGGAGGTGCTTTATTGTTAACATAAGATCGGGAGTGCAAGGTCGAGAGAAAGATGAGAAGACAAGACAAATTGCTTTTTATTCGAGAAATTAATAAATGGGTAAAAATGTCCACGCAAGATATCGTGATTTTTTTGCAAAAATGTTGGACATGAGAAATATGACAATTTTTAATTTTTCCGGGCCCCCTTAGTTTTAGAGCCTGTATGTTACGCCCCTGATTTGATGTATTATAACGTTTAACTAGAATTTAAAGCCAGATAAAAACAGAATGTTCTAATTTTATTTGCCTACAAAAATTAGCCTGTTCCATCTTTTTTTTCCCCTCACTTCTATTTAATACATATTTTGTATCAACCCCATGAGACGAGATCCCCAGGCCGGTCGCCAACTTTGCCAACCCCTTGATACGCCACTGCACATTCCTCCTTTACAAATTCTAGGGCACCCCGCTGCAAAACAACCAAGGATGACGTCATACTGCTGAGAAAACCTTCGTGTTCACTGTGTGAATCATGCCCGTACTCAGGATTTTATAAATTTTCTCTGAGGCACAGCATGTGTATTAATGTTGTAAACATATATGTGGGAGAGGGTGTGTAGAGTTTTTTGCTCATTTCGATGCTAGAATTCCTTGAAGAACGACATTTTCTAACCCTTGATTTTTTAAAAATTAAATAATAAAAATAGCCTACGAGAAGCAACATATGTCTGTGCGGTGATAGATGAGTGTTCACCATTTTGCAAAATCAAAGTTCCTGACTTTTCCAGACATTTTACGTAACTTTTCAGACTACGTTATAATGATTTTACAGGTTAATAAATTAGAGTTGTACTTCAACTTTGCAAGTTAATCAAATGAATCAAGTTTGTTGAACATTTTTGAAAATAAATTGAAAATAAAAAGGACTATGAAAAACTAAATATGCTGACCAAGGCAGTAATTTATTTTATTGAAAACATAAACTAAACGTAACGTTTCAATCTTCTAGGAAGGTCTTCATCAGACTCTGTATCAAGTAACTGATGAAGATGAAGACCTTGCTAGAAGGTTGAAACGTTACGTTTAGTTTATGTTTTTAATAAAATAAATTACTGCCTTGGTCAGCATATTTAGTTTTTCATAATCATGGAAACAAGGCTTAATGATGTTATAAAAAGAAGGACTATTGTTGAAAATTGAAGAAAATTGTTGGGAAGATAAAACGAAATGTGTTTTGGCTACAAATTCTGGCAAGCAAACAAAAATCATGTAATTCACCTGAATTTTCCACGTTTTGAACGCTTTTTAAAAAATCCTTTGTTTCCAATTACCTTCTCACTCCTATCCTGGTTTTTCTGACTCTTTCAGTTCAGACTTTCAGGTCAGTGCGAACCCTGTAAATTAATTATCTGAAGGGAACGGCTAAGATAATTGACTTCACCCTGGCAGAGTCTCTGCTGGCAAAATATTGTTACGCTTTTTTTCGCTTCTGGAATCTTATTTGATAATAAAAATAAATGTCAGTGGCAACCAAGAAGCTATTAAATGTAGTTGCATACATGTGGGATAGAAAATGCAATTTGCAGCTCTTGCAACATCGATTTTTTTCATCTTGGTGTCCTCTATACACTGTGAAAGTTGTCAGTCTAGTATGGTCACACCCCGTGTATTTATGTTCAAGACAATTACAAGTAGAAAAGAATAAAAGATGTAGTAAAATAAATTCAGATTGACTGAATCTCGTAAATAATATTGTACTTATTTTCTTGAGTATTTTTGGAAAATAACAATATCTGTTTGAAAGTACTTCAGGCAATCTTTTGTTCCCAAAATCTAGCAACGATTTTGCTGCGAAGTGGATTCTCCTATTTACACACGAGCCATCGTAAGCCATTCCGTGATTGGCAGAATCGATATCAGTTGCAGAAAAACCCTGATGCTGAAGAAAGATAATGGTTTTATGCTTCTGATCACTGGCGGCGAAAAGGGACCAGATCTTGCGGTACTGGTGGAGAACTAAATGTGCTCCCCCTCCCCTTATATGGTTGGTTTTGTATTTCAGTCATTGAGGAACCTTTGTTCCTCAATGTAAAAGACATACAAAATTCCCATTTATGCAAATTAATGTTAAAAATTTGTGACACTGTAATAGAAGAAACCATTCAATAATCAAGGGGTTCCTATTTCTCGAGTGTCAAACAACTTTTTTGACTCATAAAAAAAAGTCAGACAATTTTTAAAATGTACACGGTATTCTACAGAAAGTCCTACATAACCAGTACAATGTCTGCAGTGGCGCAAGAGTCTTCCTTTATAGCACGTAGTGTCCGAGCCGAGACGAAAAAAGTCTGGACATTGATTGAAAGGAATGGACTTTCCCGACTAAATCGAGATGTCTGATAGCCTTGCATCAATGGTTATAAAACTAAAATTGCCAAATATTGCAGACTGCAGAATTCTGGAACCCATTCACTTGTGCAAGAACAAAATCGAAATTCTTGCCAAATTTGAAAAATCATTAACATTAACATGAGGTTTCGATTGTGGATCCACGTGATTGAACCAAGGTGTGACGTCATATAGTCGTGTATCGTATTGTGGATGCTACACGTTGAGGCAGAGACCACTCTTCCACGACCCTTTGGGTAACATCCTATTGCAGAGCAATCAAGGAACTAACTTCCTGTGTGTGAATTCCATCCCTGGTAAAGCAGGCTTTTCTGTGCATGATCCCTACTTCCCTACCCTACCAAAGGGGGGACATTTTACATCAGTGTAGACAAGCGTATCTATGAATTTGGAGGGGAGACGAAATACCATAGGTCCGCTATGTTAAAATTTCCGGGGGGATAAAGTATACTGGTGTAAAACGTCCCCCCTACCGATAGAGAAGCGTATCTATGAATTGGGAGGGGGGACGAAATACCATAGGTCCGGTATGTAAAATTTCCGGAAGTAAGATATACAATAATTAAGACCCGTTGTGTTTCGTCCCCCCTTGTGCTTATTGAGGGGGACATTCTACCATGAGGGGGGAAATTTTACAATGGACTTAATGTATTGTATTTTTTCCGGGGGTACATTTTACTTTTTCCGGAGGAACATTTGCCATGGGGGACGTTCTACACTGTGACACCGGCTCTCAGATACTCAGAGATACAAGGCCGGATGGATTGAGACAGTTTTTTATACAATTGCACAGAGCCAGATGCATGCATAGAGAGAGATACACAGAGAGTGAGCGCCGTATGTATAGAGACCTCTGTGTGATAAACTGCGGGGGAGGGGTTAGCGCTCTGCTAAATAGTGCACTCGTAGAGTAAAGTCCTGGAATAGTAGAAGAAACGAACGGGAAAGAAAGGCCTAACCCGGAAATAATTGCAACACAAATGTTTTCTGTGCCAGATTGTGTGGAATGGTATAGTGAATAATATATTAAAAATCCGCCATCTTGGAAAATGGCGGCAAAAATTCAACTTAAAAATTAAGAAAAAAATAATATCTCGAAAACGGTGCATTGTACACAAAAAGTGAAGATAATCAAAATGAAAGAACAGAAAATCTTCTAAGTTATGGTTTTTGTTTGATAGAGCTACCATAAATATTAATTGAATTAGAAAGATTCAAATATTTTCCTTAATTTTTAGAACTAGCGTAAAAGTTGGTTTCTGACACAAAAAACAGCAAATATATAAGAAACTATGTAATTTACGTCCTAAAGTCACTGAACCAAATTCATAGCTTATGATTTCCTCTAGAGATTGGTTTTCATTTCGTGCTTTTAGTGTCAGCGGTTGAGGAGATATGTAGTTTAATGCAGAGTCATGTGTTTCCCTAAATTTACGTGTTCCATTTCCTATGATATTGGTTGATTGATTGATTGATTTGCTTTCTTTTACTTCGCTTTTTGTGCCACTTTTGGCTAATTTGCGAAGATGGGGATGAGTGAGGATGTGATGAAATTGATGAATGGACACTCACAAACATCCATGCCCAGGTCTGAATTCGAATCAGAGACCCCTGGCGTCGTAGCTCGATTATGATATTTGTGAGAACGTAATACATTGTTTTATGCAGTGTTTCGCTCGCGTGGCAAAAAAAAAACTCCGCACTATGGTCTCTTAATGCCTTGTCTACCAGTGGATTTGACCCAAAACCATCTTCCCGAATTCCATTTTCAATATGCTTCTCTCTAATTGCAGTCGGTAGAAAGTAAACTATCTCCTCCCCCTGCACAGTTAAGACACCTAATCGCAGTCACTGTGTGCATGCATTTTTAAACAACAAAAACAACACGTAAGTAACAAACGCCACGTGAACGAAACACTGCATAAAACGTTCTTACCAATATAATCGCGCTACGACGCCAGGGGTCTCTGATTCGAATCCCGGCCTGGACATGGATGTTTGTGAGTGTCCATTCATCAATTTAATCACATCACTCATTTCCATCTTCGCAAATAGCCAAAAGTGGCTGAAAAGTGAAGTAAAAAAATCAAATCAATCAACCAATATCATAGGAAATGGAACACGTAAATTTAAATTTTCCAAGATGGCGGATTTTTTCCAAACATTTGGATGTCGGATTTTTAATATATTATTCACTATACCATTCCGCACAATCTGGCACAAAGAAACATTTGTGTTGCAATTATTTCCGGGTGATACCGTATATTTCCTCTACTAAAGTCCTGTTAAGTGCATTTCCCTGTTTTGGGGCAAAAGGCAACCGGGAGCAGTTGGTAATGGATTGTAACGGTAAGATGTATATACGGAGAAGGGCAGCGGTATAAATAAAAACTCCAGATACAAGAGATCTCTGTGAGACGTTTTTCTTTGCAATAACATGGAGAGACAGACAACTTTACGAAGGATGCATCCTTCACAGATAAGTCAAAACGGAGGCGGTAGAAGAGAAAAATTGCACAGGGCAACATGTGTCTGGCGATCTTTTTCGTGAGTCGTATTCTCTAACACATTAGTCAGTATTCGTTGATATACTATAGATACAAAGTACCGGAAATGTGTAAATATAGATAAACTATTGAAACAGGTTGTATTGCCATGTTGAGATTACGCAGCTTGTTTTAATATGCTTTTGTATTTTTCAGTTCGTTAGGTACAAATAGAATTTCAACCACAAACATGAATATCAGATTTGACACTGATGGTCATAAAATTGCCACAGAGACATTTTATTGTTGATATCGGAGTCTGAGTAAAATTTAGCTTATGTCATTGAAGTCTCTTGCATTAATAATTTTATTTTTTAATTTTCCTTGAGTTTAAATTATTTTATTTCTTCAGATAGTGTCATGAGTTTGAGTTTTTGTTCTAAGTCCACTTTATACAGAGATAGGTTAATTTGGATTGGCTGTACAGTTTAAAGCGGGGTCCGAACCACTATGTGCCTCCATCGAGTATCGAACCCGGGTCCCCTTGATTACAAGGCAACATAGTTACCACTACGCCACCGGGGAGACCCCATAGTGTGATGATTACGTAAACATTGTCCTTGATATTTCGTTGAAGATCTAAACTGAGAAACTTTGCATTTTGACAGATAAGGAGAACTGTGGGTTTTTGTTCAAAGCTCTCTTGAAAATAAACTTGTCTGCAGCCCTCTTCAAAATTTTACAGTTGATGATTTACATTTACACACTGAAACATACGCAAACTTAAAAAAAATCTTAAACGCTTAACCCTCCGCCAGATTGTCACAATTTTTAGATAGGGCATCTCCAGTTTTATTGATCAGCGGTCAGCGGAATAGAATTACCTCTGTGTTGAAACATATTAAAATCTAAAAATACATAGCTGAACACGAATCCTGAACTAAGACGAAATTTCGAAGTGTATGCATATATAATGAAAGCTGAAGCACAGAAGACACGTGGTTATTTAGACTGTAGTTCGATTCTCTAAAACTTTGTTAGCCTACAATAACAATTTCCAGGTTCCAGGCATACATTGGAAAAAAGAGAAGCCGATTATTTAGTGCTTTCTTTAAAGAACACTCCTTTAACTTCCAAATTACTCACGAACAAAAATTGCAATATCCTCTGCAAACATTGGCACAATGTGTGTGTGGTACATGATGTTTGCAAATACGTGGTTGACCTTAGTTTAAATGTGGTCATCCACAATTTCGTCGAAGAATGTTCCCATCATACAGCAGGCAGATGCAAACGGCAAGGTTTTAGGACTTCAAATGCCTCTTATCTGCCCAGGAATAAGGGCGAAGGAAAACACAGATTAGCTCCTCCATGGTTTCAGCGCAGAATGCAATTATACCATGTGCACAAGAAGTGAGGATGTAGGAGCTTTATTGCGTGAGTACTGATCTCCTGATAATTGGGTTCAGTTGTGTCGTGGTAAGTCGGCGTGAAATTGCTGGAGTCGGAATGGTTAACATTCATGAAAGGGGAACAACGACCGAAGTTCGGTTGCAATTCCAGTTTTAATGCACGGACACTGATAATCATAACTTTGAAGTAAACATATTTGAAAACTTTCAATCCACAACAGGAAATCTGGTAGAAATACACAAAACAAACACGAATAGCAAAAGTTAAGGTTCATTTGTTCACTCCTTAAATAAAGAGTATTCGCCAGGGGTTCCGGGTTCGAATCCTGGCCTAGGCATGGGTGTTCTTTGTGAGAGTCACTTCTTCAATTTCATCATAACATCAAAAGTGGCAGAAACGTCTGTGTCCGAACGACACATGTTAGATGTCAAGGGTCCCATGTTCGAATAGAGACAAATGCTACATCGTGTTTGTTCACTGGGTAACGTAAGACACATAGTCGCTCATTTTAAAACGAAAGGTCAGGACATCGACTCCCGCCTTATGTGTACCGGTTTCTGCCACATCTGTTGTTCCAAGTGCCCTCACCGAAGTCAGAAGCTGAAAATGGAGATTCCACCGAAAATAAAACTGACCACCAAGAAACCTCTAGGCAAAATAGGTATACATATTAATATGTAATAAAACTTTGGTGCTTACATTTTATCTTTAGGGCATATCTCGGAAACTGATCTTGCCCGTTACCGAGTGTAATTGAAGCAGTGGTGGGAGGGACAGAAATGAGGTTACTCACTCGTAATACTAATGTGTGTCGGTTTTTCCCCATGGTGTGATGTCACGCTACAAAAAATTGCATGTTATAGCTTGGGAGAAACGTGAAGTGAAGCGAACGTCGGAGCGTTTGGGTATGCTGCACTGCCCTCGTTCAACAGAGAGAAAAGATTCAAAGTTGAAAGAAGGATGATCACGATTCATATTAGGATACGACGATAATCGGATCTAAAGTATAGCATGTTCTCTGCCTTTGGAATTGTTCGTTTGATGTTGACGTCACATTGTAGTTGTTACGGCACCAAACGTACGTGTTAGCGGGGCATAAGAAGGTGAGACGTGCACTTCCCCGCAGCATATCAAGCAACTTGGAGTGACGTAATGTGTCCTTGCTGCCTCCCACCCGGTGACGTAAATGCACTCTCTCCCGCTTTCCCCGATTGTTGTAGATGTTTACTGGTTGGTACAAACCACTCGGCTGCAATTTGCAAGTATCCAAGACAGATTCCATTCTCGGACGTGCAAGATGAGTTTCAAATAATGAAAATTTTTTTGCGATCGACAAGCATTAGCATCATCTACAACATTTCGAAATATACATGCCTCGCAACGTGGTTTCTATTAAGTTCCAATCCCGGCAGTTTTCTTTTTAAGGCGATGGGATCTACTTGACGAACGCAACGCCGGCTGTTGTGGTGAGCATGCGCAACGGCGCCAGGGGTCCCAGGTTCGAATCCTGACTGGGCATGTGTGTTCTTTGTGAATGTCCCATCACTCATCCTAATCTTCGCGATTAGACAAATGTGGGAGAAAATCGAAGTAAAATTAACCAAATCAATCGATCAAGCAATTGGCAAACACAATCGTTCAGATGTTTGCTTCACGCAAAGGGCAGGTACTAATATTTAACATTTTGATGTTAAATGTTACTGTCAAGCCTCTTAGTTCCTTTCACTGCGAGCTGTTGCGACTTATCCATTACATTGAAACTTAACAAAGTAATTACTCCATTCAATCTAGTCGGTAGTTCTAAAGGTTCGTGAAGCTAATGCTGACGCCTCATTTTTGTACGATTATTACAAAGTCTTTGATTGATTTAGTTCACTTAACGTCGCATTTCTTCCAGTTTAGTCTATTCGGGGCGATGGGTATGAATGGTGATGAGATGAAGTGGATGAAGGGACATTAACAAACACATGTTGACACAATCCACAGGCGATTCTACTGTCTCAAGGTTCCAGGCACCAGAGCCCCGTTGGCCTCCAAGACTGCAGTTACCAGGGTGTACTATGTGCCAGTGAGGTTGACTTTTGGGTGCATTATCCAAAAGTCGCCCTTTACGCACCAACTCAAATTCGTGTAAGCGGTTACTGCAGCACACTGAGAAACAACGTGCCGCTAGTTCGATAGTCTAATCGGGACTGATCCTACAGTTTATAGTGAGATCCGAACCACCGTGAATGTGCCTCCGGAGAAGCCTTTGATTGCAAGGCGAAAGCGTTACCACTACGTTATCGAGGAGGCGTGTGATGGCTCTCTCATTTATGTATAGGCTATCTCCTTTATATGTGTGTGTGTTTAGGGTGAGATGGAGGCGTAACTAAATAGTTAGCGCTCTTGCCTCCGGCACTAGCTGTCCCCGATTCGTTCTTCGGTGGGTGCTCTATAGTTTCGATGTTTCTGCTTTCTGTGCAGATTATCTTGTTCTTTTTTGTTTCTCTCTTTCTGCCTGCCTTTCTTTAACCCTTAGAGTATAGAAGGTATGGAGCCCGACCCTGTGGCCGAGTGGTTAGCACATCGCGCTGCGACGCCAAGGGTCCCGGGTTCGAATCCCGGTCGGGCTTGGTTGTTTGTGAATGTCCATTCATCAATTTCATCATTTCATCACTCATCCCAATCTTCGCAAATTAGCCAAGAGGCACAAAACGCGAAGTAAAATAAACTAAATCAGTCAATAGAAGGTATGGAGAGAGCGTGTGTGACGTCAGCTGAAGCCAAAATAGCTTGCGGCGGCCGCCATGTTGGGATGTGCCACCCGGCTGTTGCGTCTATTTGTTAACATTCATCGAGAGGGAATTCCGTCGGGAAAACTAAGGCTGCTTGTTGTGCTCCTTTATGTAAACAATAACACGAAATTCTTAGTAAGTAATTTTGACAAAGAAACAAACAGATCTAGACCTTGTTTTGAGCTGGGGCGTGTTCATTTACCATATGTAATGCTCTATTATATCTCGTTAGTACACCAGAAAGAGTTTAATGAAGTAACAATAGAATCAAAATAGGAGTTGCATTATATCTCCTACACTCGTAAATGCATGCATCACAAAATATTATTATATAAAAATATGAGTTATGTAGAAATGTATAACACGATTTATTAACACAATTTACGCCACCTCAATAAGTAAGCCTAAGGCGATAAGCGACACGTGTCTCATGGGAACCGACTCTCAGAAATGAATGCAATAACAATTGCATTCATTTCTGTTCATTTTCGCACCGAAGCGACACGACAAACTGCACGTGTCGCCTGTGGCTCGCGTGTCACTCGGACTGGGTCTTTTTCCCAATACCATACATAGTGTCGCTTCGGTGTGTTGTTCGCGAATCTGCGGTGAATATTTTGCTTTGGGGAACAAAGCTTGCCGTGTCGCTTCTGTTCGAAAAGTTGCATTGATTTCTGAGGGTTCAATTCCAAGCGGCACGTGTTGCTTGTCGCTTCGGTCTGAATATAGAGATTTCATACCGAAAAAAAAACAAGCGATACGTGCCGCTTTGAGGATTTCACCAATGCAGCCTTGTGTCTTGCCGCTGAGGCAGGTGTAAACTTTGGCTGGCTCGTTCCGACGCGACATGAGTCTCGCGTACATTCGATCTGAAACCTTCATTATTTTACCCGACAAGCGACACGGGGCCCTTCAGTCTGAAGCAAAAAAAATTAACCGTGCATGCGCCATCAACAAACCGATGCGACACGATGGACTCTATTAAGAAAACGGCCCAGTCCGAGCGACACATGTAGGTTGGTTTGTCGCTTCGGTTCGGAAGGACTCATTTATTTCTGATGGTTGCATTCCAATCGACACGTCTCTCTTTTTCCATGTCTGAAGTCTCTTTGTTCGTTCCACAAAGTTCTCAGCACGTATAACATTTGCAACAGTTATCTTTAGGAAACGTGCGAACGATTTTTGCTATTGCGATATGTCACAATTTTGAATTAAAAATGTTATACATACCGTTAATAATAATACCACTAATAAAATCAAAAAAATATCTATCTATCTATATCTATCTATATCTATCTCTATCTATCTCTATCTATCTATCTATCTATCTCTATCTATCTCTATCTATCTATCTATCTCTATCTATCTCTATCTATATCTATCTATCTATATCTATCTATCTATATCTATCTATCTATATCTATCTATCTATCTATCTATCTATATCTATCTCTATCTATCTCTATCTATCTATCTCTATCTATCTCTACCTATCTCTATCTATCTCTATCTATCCCTATCTATCTCTATCTATCTATATCTATCTATCTATCTATCTATATCTATCTATATCTATCTATCTATCTCTATCTATCTATCTATCTATCTATCTATCTATCTATATCTATCTATATCTATCTATCTATCTATATCTAATTTATTTATTTATTTATTTATTTATTGTTGCATCCGAAAGCTGCACACAGAGGCATAGCTTCTTATTTATTATCTACTTTCAGTGTCACTTAAATGTACAGATAGTATGCAATATAAACGAACATTCCACGCTCAAATCCTTACTTCCACCACTGTATCAGCTGAAACTGTGGCACATCCCAAGATGGCGGTTTTACCTCACCCCCTTCCCCTCACAGCTTTATTCCCCTCGCCCAGAAAACACGTTTGGGTTCTCTCTATTCCTTCTATATTTTTAAGTTATATATATCTTAAGTTTTAACCTTTCTCTGTTTATTCTTTCTCGATGTTCTCTCTTCCTCTGTCACTCTTGTTCTTTTCGAAGAAGTGTTCTCGGGTTTCCAGCCAGGTTAAATGGGCGCATCATTGCCAGGGACGGCGCTACAGGGGGGGCTAGGGGGGCTGAAGCCCCCCAAAACTGGTATGTCCCCCTAGATTTTTGTAATATGGTAGGTGCATTTCGATCAAAAACTTAAAAATAGAAGTTTACATTTTCCATTATAAAACTTAAATTGGGACAAGTTCAATGTTCAAATACATTTTCTAGTTCGGTTAGATCGCAAGGTTACCTTATTTATGATGTGTTGTAAAATTAAATATGGGGAGGACAGCTGCAGATATACCTGGATAACAGTGGCCACTGATCATTTATTTGATACTAAGTAATTGGCCAATCGAGTCGCCAAACTTGCTACGAAATCTGGTGCCTGTCTGGTAGGTGAACGTATTCAGTGACTGTGAGATTTTTTCTTTGGTTGTTGGCATACACAGTTTCTGAATAGGTCTAACAGGTGTGACAAATGAATTTTATATGAATAAGTAGGATGACGTTCAAAATTTAAAGAAGCGTTATGTTTCTTTTCTGTTTGTTAGTTTCTCAATGGAGTACCGACAATTGCACGTGTGTTAGCGATGTTCTCTCATTGGTTTCGTCGTTATATCTATTCTTATCGCTGCAAATATTCGAGAGGGACAAATACGATGATAAAGAATCAAAGAGTACACAAACTACCTGATTCTTAAATGCTAACATTAAAATTGGGCTCCCAGCCCCGATAGTCTAGGCGCAAACCTTATGTTAAGGGGTCCTGGCTTCCATCCCCGGTCGAGGTATAACATTTCATTTAGTGGTTCGGTTGGGATATCACTAGAAACTGTAGGTCTCTGTGCATATTGTGGACCTTAATACAAATCTAATCAACTTATCATTGGAATACGGTGCGAAAATCAGCATGCTTGGGCAATTTTATTGCTCGCAGGCTTAGTCCTACATCTTTATTAATTATCATTTTTGAGGTTAGAAAGCAATTTCTGCAGTACCGTCATAGTGGTATCCGTGCAGGACAATCAATCTTTGATCCAATTCGGATCAGTATTTATGCATAATATATTCTGAAATAAAATTATAATCTTCAGCAGTTATTTTCACTAATCAAAATGCTCGGTGCAAGGGTTGCAACTCTGTTAATTGCTTTTATGTCAATATATTTGTCTCCTAATGGAGGTGAATTTATAGTGAAAATATGTTTGTTCCTTGAGAGTGGCACCTCCTATCTTGACGGAATTTCTCGTATCCTCTCCATTTTTAGCCCTAAGTTCTGAATTTCAGTCGAACAAGAAAACGTAAGATATTTCATCATGACAGCAGAGTAAATAATATCATTAACACATTTTATATTCAAGGGTGGTGGTGTTTATTTCATGCTTACTTTATTAAGTTAGTGCCACTTCCTGAAGCATGAAAAGCTACGATCTCTTGCTGCTCCCTGTTGTTGTGATTTGGACAATTTAGAGTTATGGCACACTATGAGATAGAAAGGAACTAGAGAGACCCTTCAGCACCACCTTGCAATGGTTGAAAATTAAAAACTGCCTTTTACGAACTTTACAAGCTTTGTGTTATTGAATTGTACATAGATACCCCCATCAACGACTGTTTGCAACAAATCAGGTGTTATCTTCGTAATCGAATTGGTAACGAGAGGTTGAGTTCTCTATCTATTCTCTCTTTGAGAAAGAGCTTGCAAAATCTTTGGCTTTTAACAAGGTTGTATCTTCTCATGAAAATATACGTATCTCATCGTATTTCTTGATGTGGTTCATTTTCTCATTCTAGTAAAAGGAAAAAAAGTACTTAAACTCTTTACATAGAAATAGTGTTATGTTTATATACGTTTATCCGTAGCTTCTATGATGTATTTTGTACTGTTTATATGAATAGTAATTAGTAAGTCTGTGATATTATTCCACTAAAAAATGGCTTTGGAAGAGACAACAATAGAATTATTGCATTTTACTTGACATGAAAGATCCGTGCCTAAAAGTACTTTTGTGTGTGATGAAACAAAATGCAGTGATTTATCTTTGGATCTAACTAAAATATTTCATGGGTAAAAATATACAGTAGGAAAGTTTTACGTAAATACCTTTTAGCTGGTATAAGTTAGCCCCCGAGAATTTGACTCCGAAATCTCTAGCCCCCCATTTATTTCAGGCTGGCGCCGTCACTGATCATTGCTATCATATTCAGGGATAAAGAGTTCTGTCCTTTTCTTTTGTTAATTTCTATTTTTTCTGCTACCTTATTTCCTCTCATTTCTGTCTTCCATTGTCTCTTCATCCGTTTATTTCTTCCTCTCTCTCTTCTGTGCGTTTCCTTATCTCCTTCCTTTCCCTGTTTGCTCATCTCTTTCTCCAATTTCTCTGTTTTTATTTCTCTCTCATTCAATACTTGTATTTTACTCTTTTGTAAATAATTCTGAAAATCTCGCATACAGGCCATTTAGTGGGGGAAAAAGTTGGGCTATAGCCCTCCATCGCCCACCTCGACGACACCCCTGATTGCGAGAGCAATTGAGGAGTTACGTGAAAGGGAGAAGTAAGGGTTCCGGTCTAGAAAGTTAGATTGGTTGATTGGGTGTTTTAAGTCCACTGTATGCACAGTAAGGCTAACCGGGACTGGACCTACAGTCTAAAGTGGGATCCGAACCACTATGTGCCTCCACCGGGTATCGAACCCGGGGCCCCTTGATTGCAAGGCGACGACGGCACCACTGCGCCATCGGGGAGGCCTCTAGAAAACGACGGCGATGGGACTCGATGCGTTGACCACGTGTTACCTAATAAAAATTCGATTGGAAGCCTTTGCACTCGCTTGTTTGATTGATTTTGTTTCTTTTACTTCACTTTCTGCAACTTTTGGACAATCGCGAAGATGAGTATTGACGAAATTGATGAAAGGACGCTCGCAAAGAACACCCGTACCCAGTCCGGAATTCGAACTCGAGATCGCTGGCGTCTTGCTGTGTGGCTTTAACGCACACAGCTGGAAAATGGAAATATATATGTAAAAGTTTGGATGTTTGTAAATGCTCTTGCCTAGGTTGCTTTTTTGGCCGGTAGCCGGGGAAGTCAACGGTTTGTTTTCCCTCAACGGCTTTTCTGTTTGAAAGGTAAGAATAGGACCTTCGGCCCGGTGGTTGGGGGCGGACCACTTTGTCGGAGGTAACCAAACTCAGTGGTGAACCTATTGATAACAATAACATCCAGAATGTTTATGCTACATATTTCGAATCTGTCTTTTCCGCGGAACCATCCTCTTACGAAACCACACGTACGAACGCGCTCCCGAAATCCCACCTTAGTCTCTTAAGCATCCCAGAAATCTCCCTAAAAGAAATCGAAAAAGCCATCAAGAAACTCAAACTAAAAAGAGCAGCTGGACCGGACCTAATCCCCCCCCTACGTTATTAAAGGTTGCTCAGAGGCACTCAAGTTCCCTCTCCACACCCCTTCAATTTAATCTTGAAAACAGAAAAATTCCCTGCAAGTTGGAAAACGACGGAGATTTGTCCAATCCCCAAAGCAGCAGATAAGACAGACATAAGTAACTACAGACCAATCGCGAAACTGTCAGCTCCAGCTAAACTCTTTGAGCAAATAATTTATAATCATATTTACTCGCATGTCAATCCTATCCTTTCTCCACACCAGCATGGATTTGTACAAAACCGTTCAACTGTGACTAATCTCGTCGAATTAACAAACTACGTTGCGTCAACTATTGACGATAAGGGACAAGTCGATGTAATATACACGGACTTCTCAAAGGCCTTCGACACGGTACACCACGATACTTTAATTCAGAAACTAGCTTACATCTGCCTCTCCCCGCAACTTATAAAACTACTTGCTTCATATTAGTAGTGGTATTTATGATATAACCAGCACCACTTACAAGTGTAGAAAGTATGAACCCCCCTCAAGCAGATTTGCTTACACTTAAAACAGGCTCAACATGGCCATATGAGCTTTTTGCTCAAGTGTGGAACTCTGCTTAATCCAAGATTTTTGTAAAAATGCCCTCGGGAATCTCTCAGAAAGTATGACCCCCCTCAGATTGATTTGTCTACACTTACAGAAGGCACTTCTGTGAGTTTGTTGTCCATAAACTTGTCAAAAATATGCCCCTCCTCATATTTTTTTTGACCACACTTAAAACTAAGCCAAACGTATTAACACACACCTACACCCACCCACACATATTCACTTCCGGTCCACTTCCGGTCTACTTCCGGTCCACTTCCGGTCCACTTCCGGTTTGCCTACTTCCGGTTCACTTCCGGTCCACTTGTGGCCAAGTTGTGGCCTATTTCTGCTTTTTTTATCCAGCATAAAGTTTTGATTTGAATCCCAAGAAATTGTATATAAATACCAAAGTCAAAAATATCAACACACATACACACATACACACACATACACATACACACATACAAAACACACTGCTGAACCCAACTGATATTTTTTTTATTAAGCATAGAATTTTGATTTGAACCCCAAGAAATTTTATATAATAAACATAACAAAATTCTAATATTTATTTTTGTTTAACAGGTGCAACAAGTTTTGAGCACATAAGCAGTTTCTGAGGAATACAAGGCAGCAGCAGCAGCAAGCAAATAACTTATAGAAGGCAGTGTGTATCATATCTAATTGCATGGATAATCTTGACACAGGATTTTTTGAGAGAAGATGTATTTCAAAATACATAAAATCTAAGTCACTTGTTGATGATTTAAAGCTTAGATTCTGTGGCCTGTCCGAGTATGATCTGTTTGCTGTGCAGAATGAAACTGAAATGCAGTGAGTGCTTGCCAGTAACAGGCTATTCAAATGCCTCTATCTCAACTTTATCAGTGAGTTTGAAAGGCTTGTATACAACAAGTACAAGAGAATTGTTGGATTGTTTGTTAATTTTTATACAGACAGGTGCCATTATGATTTAAGGTTGAAATTGTTTGACAATTATTGGTTCAACAATTGCTATGAGAATTGTTTTGAGTATAGGATGGCCATGATTGCATCTCAGAGTTCAAATTGGAGACATTATAAATATTCAAATAAAATTATTAACAAGATATCTAAAAATAAGAAGATTGAATTTGATACAACTGATAATGGGAATTTGTAAAGTGGTGAAGATTTCAATCCAGAGTTTGTATCAAATTCCAACTATATATATTTGAATGAGCTTGTCATGTATTTGATAAGGCAAAAATTTAGAGATTGCACTTATGATTGTATTGTTGAGGCACTGGGGCAGAATAATTTGCATGGCATATGCAACTGGGGGAGAGTTTTGTCCAGCCTCTCAGTGTGATTTCAGGTACAGGAATCTGGCAGTTGGGAATCAACCCGCAGCAGGCAGCCCTGATTATTTCAGCAGAGACAGCAATCAAGGTAAATAAATATTTGCTGCAAGTGTAAATTGCATGTTTTTTCCGACAAGAGAGCCTGAAAAATACAGAAACATAAAATCAATAAAACATCTCATACACCCAGATTATTGCAGCTTGTCATATATTATAGAGGTAAGTTTTGAGTATAATTATATTCTGTCAATAATGTCTGAGTTGATTACAACAACAAAATTCAATTACCCAAAAATATTAAACCGTGAAAAATATGTCTATCCTGTAAATCCCACAGATGAATGGGTCATGACTGACAGCCTGGATGGGTCCCACATAGGCCTTGTGTATCAGGAAGGATCACCCACTGTAATTTGTAGCAGGAAAAAATACAATGTTGCAACCAACCTGGATAATTATGCAGAAACAATTCACCCTGCAATGTGGAAACTGTTCAAACTTATCAATGCCGGTCTGGGAGATACAATTGTTGTGCATGGTGAGGTGATAGGACCCAACATCAAAGGCAACATATCTTATATTTCATAACGTTCACAGGTTTATGTCTATGATATTTGCAATGCAACAACAGGGCTGTTCCTGAGACCCTACACCAGGACCCTTGACATGTTGAGAGAGGCAAGGTTTCATCACATTGTTAGAGGAAAAATTGTGCACTCTGATGATAAATTCTGGGAGAGCATAGAATCTGAAAAAATCAATCCTGTTCCCATACCTGAATCAGATAAAAGGATTTGTGTTCTGTCACAATACTGCCCAGCCTGATGTATTGGATTCAAAATTCCATGAAAACATGTTCAATTACAAATCACAGTAATACACAAATTATGTGAGTCCCGGGGCAATAGAAACAGAAATCATAGATTATTGCTTCAAATTTTTTTCCAAACATGGCATGATCAAGTTGAAAAAATCAGATCCTCATGTAAGGGAACAATTTGTTGAAAAGTATCTGTTGCAAAGCACTATATCCTATATGCATGATTACAACATAGGTGCTTGCCAGGTCACAGCTCTGAGGAATTACATGAACATGTTTTTCAAATTTATAGAATGGTCCATTAAGAAACAAGAAGAAAAGGTTCTTAAATTATGGGTTATAATTAAGATACAAGATGATCTGTAAGTAATAATACATACATATATGCATATATAATGTTGTGTATGCACAATGATGGATGAATTCAATTATCCTAAAATATTGACCTGAGATGAGTATGAACACCCTGTAAATGTTCAGGATGAATGGGTCATGACTGACAGCCTGGATGGGGACCATATACATTTTGTATACAATAAGGGGTCCGACACTGTGCTGTGCCACAGGGATTGCCCATGCATGGGTTCTGAAATGCCCAACCTGTTCAAAATTGTCAATGCCCATGATGGCGACACAATTGTTGTGCATGGTGTGGAGACAGGGCCACAAATCAAATCAGAACAGCATGTATTGCATGTTTGAAGAATCAAAAATATATGTTTATGATATCTTCAATGCAACAACAGGCATGTTCCTGAGACCCTACACCAAGACTCTTGACATGTTGAGAGAGGCAGGTTTTGAGAATGTGATCAGAGGAAGAACAGTGCATGTAACTTCTCATTTCTGGATAAGAATAGAATCTGAAAAATCAATCATGTTCCCTCACCTAGATCATATAAAGGGATTTGTGTTCTATCACAACAATTTCCAGCCTGTTGTTTCTGATCACAAAGTTCAGAAGAACATGTTTCAGTACAAAACACAAGGGTATAAGGCCTATACAATGCCAGGTGCTCCAAAATCAGAAATCAAAAAATATTGTAGTGATTTTTTCAAAAATAAGAAATGGATAACATAAAGCAATCAAGCCTAAATGTAAGAGATCAATTTGTAAAAAATTTGTTGCTGGAATCTACAATATCTTACATGGATAAATTTCTGATAGAAAAAAAAAACAATGTCACAGCTTTAAATAATTATATGAAAATATTCTTCAAGTTCCCAATTGAAACATGTCTATTACCCACATATGTTGAATTATGAGAGGTATTCATACCCTATAGATCCTAAACATGAGTGGGTAATAACAGATAAAATTGATGGTGCATGCATAGCTCTTCTATATCGGGAAGGCATACACACTGTGCTCTGCAGTAGAAATATATACAATATTCAAGGCAATTTCTATGGCCTAGAAAAATATTCAAGAGTTATGCATCCCATAATGAAAAATCTCTTCAAAATTCTCAATGTCAAATCAACCGATACAATTGTTGTGTATGGAGTGGCTGTAGGTCCAAAAATCCAGAACAACATTTCTTACATACCCAAAGGCCGGCAGGTCTATGTGCATGACATCTACAATGCAACAACAGGCATGTTCCTGAGACCCTGCATGAAGACACTTGACATGTTGAAAGAAGCAGGGTTCAAGAACATAATCAAAGGAAAAACTGTGCATCTGAATCCTGAATTCTGGGAAAAAATAGAATCTGAGAAATCAATTCTGTTCCCTCACCTGGAACAAATTGAGGGATTTGTGTTCTGTCACAACACTGCCCAGCCTGTTGTTTGTAATGACCAGTTCCGGGAGAACATGTGCAAGTACAAAACACAATATTACAGGGACCTCACAATGTATGGAGAGGACAAATCTGATATTACTCAGCTCTGTGTCTGTGCGGGGATTTGTACCTAATAACATCAGTACAGCACAGCTCTGTTAGAGATAGGGATATTGAGTATTGAAACATCTAGAAATTATTCTTCAAACAAATATCATCTAACAATTCCATGCTCAGCTCTGTGTCTGTGCGGGGATTTGTACCTAATAACATCAGTACAGCACAGCTCTGTTAGAGACATTTAATTCTTCATATTTATATCCATAACATCTCTGTGTCTGTGTGTCAGTACAGCAAAGCTCTGTTAGAGATAGGGATATTGAGTATAGATTTAATTATATTATTATTGAAACATCTAGAAATTATTTCATTCTTCACAAACAAATCTCATCTAACAATTCCATGTTCAGCTCTGTGTCTGTGTGGGGATTTGTACCTAATAACATCAAAACAACACAGCTCTGTTAGAGACAGAATATTCAATTCTTCACAATTCCATAACAGTTCCATGCTCAGCTCTGTGTCTATGTAGAGCAAAACAGCACAGCTCTGTTAGAGATAGGGATATTAAGTATAAATTTAAAAATTATTTCATTCTTCACAAACAAATCTCATCTAACAGTTCCATAACAGTTCCATGCTCAGCTCTGTGTCTCTGTGTGAGGCAAGCACAGCTCTGTTAAAGATCTTCACAAACAAATCTCATCTAACAATTCCATAACAGTTCCATGCTCATCTCTGTGTCTGTGTGGGGATTTGTACCTAATAACATCAAAACAACACAGCTCTGTTAGAGACAGAATATTCAATTCTTCACATCCATATCCATAACATCTCTGTGTAATTCCATAACAGTTCCATGCTCAGCTCTGTGTCTATGTAGAGCAAAACTGTTAGAGATAGGGATATTAAGTATAAATTTAAAAATTATTTCATTCTTCACAAACAAATCTCATCTAACAGTTCCATAACAGTTCCATGCTCAGCTCTGTGTCTGTGTGAGGCAAGCACAGCTCTGTTACATGATAGGAATATTAAGTATAGATTTAAATTTTATTCTTCACAAACAAATCTCATCTAACAGTTCCATGCTCAGCTCTGTGTCTGTGTGAGGCAAGCACAGCTCTGTTAAATATAGGAATATTAAGTATAGATTTAAATTTCATTCTTTACAAACAAATCTCATCTAACAATTCCATAACAGTTCCGTGCTCAGCTCTGACTATGTGTGTGATTTGTACAGCAACATAGTTTTCTTAGAGACAGAGTAGATGGGTATAAATATTATTTCATTCAATTCTTCACCTCCATATCTATAACAGCTTTGTGAAATTTATTCTTCACATCTAACAATTCCCATAACAGTTTCATGCTCAGTAAAGCTCTGTGTCTGTGTAGATAGGGATATTAATATTTTATTCCTTCATAACAGTTCCTGTGTCTGTGTGGGATTTGTACAGAGCACAGCTCTGAGATAGGGACTAACAGTTAGGCTATAATTAATTCTTCACATCTATTGAGTGTCTAGATGTTATTTCATCCCTATGCCATGACAGTTTCAACTTTGTTTCAACATACGTTGAAACGTTTATATAGAAACAATGGGCATTGATTGTCACTTTTCAGACAAGTTTTAAATTCCATACAAATACAAAGTTGAAACTGTCATGGCATAGGGATGAAATAACATCTAGACACTCAATAGATGTGAAGAATTAATTATAGCCTAACTGTTAGTCCCTATCTCAGAGCTGTGCTCTGTACAAATCCCACACAGACACAGGAACTGTTATGAAGGAATAAAATATTAATATCCCTATCTACACAGACACAGAGCTTTACTGAGCATGAAACTGTTATGGGAATTGTTAGATGTGAAGAATAAATTTCACAAAGCTGTTATAGATATGGAGGTGAAGAATTGAATGAAATAATATTTATACCCATCTACTCTGTCTCTAAGAAAACTATGTTGCTGTACAAATCACACACATAGTCAGAGCTGAGCACGGAACTGTTATGGAATTGTTAGATGAGATTTGTTTGTAAAGAATGAAATTTAAATCTATACTTAATATTCCTATATTTAACAGAGCTGTGCTTGCCTCACACAGACACAGAGCTGAGCATGGAACTGTTAGATGAGATTTGTTTGTGAAGAATAAAATTTAAATCTATACTTAATATTCCTATCATGTAACAGAGCTGTGCTTGCCTCACACAGACACAGAGCTGAGCATGGAACTGTTATGGAACTGTTAGATGAGATTTGTTTGTGAAGAATGAAATAATTTTTAAATTTATACTTAATATCCCTATCTCTAACAGTTTTGCTCTACATAGACACAGAGCTGAGCATGGAACTGTTATGGAATTACACAGAGATGTTATGGATATGGATGTGAAGAATTGAATATTCTGTCTCTAACAGAGCTGTGTTGTTTTGATGTTATTAGGTACAAATCCCCACACAGACACAGAGATGAGCATGGAACTGTTATGGAATTGTTAGATGAGATTTGTTTGTGAAGATCTTTAACAGAGCTGTGCTTGCCTCACACAGAGACACAGAGCTGAGCATGGAACTGTTATGGAACTGTTAGATGAGATTTGTTTGTGAAGAATGAAATAATTTTTAAATTTATACTTAATATCCCTATCTCTAACAGAGCTGTGCTGTTTTGCTCTACATAGACACAGAGCTGAGCATGGAACTGTTATGGAATTGTGAAGAATTGAATATTCTGTCTCTAACAGAGCTGTGTTGTTTTGATGTTATTAGGTACAAATCCCCACACAGACACAGAGCTGAACATGGAATTGTTAGATGAGATTTGTTTGTGAAGAATGAAATAATTTCTAGATGTTTCAATAATAATATAATTAAATCTATACTCAATATCCCTATCTCTAACAGAGCTTTGCTGTACTGACACACAGACACAGAGATGTTATGGATATAAATATGAAGAATTAAATGTCTCTAACAGAGCTGTGCTGTACTGATGTTATTAGGTACAAATCCCCGCACAGACACAGAGCTGAGCATGGAATTGTTAGATGATATTTGTTTGAAGAATAATTTCTAGATGTTTCAATACTCAATATCCCTATCTCTAACAGAGCTGTGCTGTACTGATGTTATTAGGTACAAATCCCCGCACAGACACAGAGCTGAGTAATATCAGATTTGTCCTCTCCATACATTGTGAGGTCCCTGTAATATTGTGTTTTGTACTTGCACATGTTCTCCCGGAACTGGTCATTACAAACAACAGGCTGGGCAGTGTTGTGACAGAACACAAATCCCTCAATTTGTTCCAGGTGAGGGAACAGAATTGATTTCTCAGATTCTATTTTTTCCCAGAATTCAGGATTCAGATGCACAGTTTTTCCTTTGATTATGTTCTTGAACCCTGCTTCTTTCAACATGTCAAGTGTCTTCATGCAGGGTCTCAGGAACATGCCTGTTGTTGCATTGTAGATGTCATGCACATAGACCTGCCGGCCTTTGGGTATGTAAGAAATGTTGTTCTGGATTTTTGGATCTACAGCCACTCCATACACAACAATTGTATCGGTTGATTTGACATTGAGAATTTTGAAGAGATTTTTCATTATGGGATGCATAACTCTTGAATATTTTTCTAGGCCATAGAAATTGCCTTGAATATTGTATATATTTCTACTGCAGAGCACAGTGTGTATGCCTTCCCGATATAGAAGAGCTATGCATGCACCATCAATTTTATCTGTTATTACCCACTCATGTTTAGGATCTATAGGGTATGAATACCTCTCATAATTCAACATATGTGGGTAATAGACATGTTTCAATTGGGAACTTGAAGAATATTTTCATATAATTATTTAAAGCTGTGACATTGTTTTTTTTTCTATCAGAAATTTATCCATGTAAGATATTGTAGATTCCAGCAACAAATTTTTTACAAATTGATCTCTTACATTTAGGCTTGATTGCTTTATGTTATCCATTTCTTATTTTTGAAAAAATCACTACAATATTTTTTGATTTCTGATTTTGGAGCACCTGGCATTGTATAGGCCTTATACCCTTGTGTTTTGTACTGAAACATGTTCTTCTGAACTTTGTGATCAGAAACAACAGGCTGGAAATTGTTGTGATAGAACACAAATCCCTTTATATGATCTAGGTGAGGGAACATGATTGATTTTTCAGATTCTATTCTTATCCAGAAATGAGAAGTTACATGCACTGTTCTTCCTCTGATCACATTCTCAAAACCTGCCTCTCTCAACATGTCAAGAGTCTTGGTGTAGGGTCTCAGGAACATGCCTGTTGTTGCATTGAAGATATCATAAACATATATTTTTGATTCTTCAAACATGCAATACATGCTGTTCTGATTTGATTTGTGGCCCTGTCTCCACACCATGCACAACAATTGTGTCGCCATCATGGGCATTGACAATTTTGAACAGGTTGGGCATTTCAGAACCCATGCATGGGCAATCCCTGTGGCACAGCACAGTGTCGGACCCCTTATTGTATACAAAATGTATATGGTCCCCATCCAGGCTGTCAGTCATGACCCATTCATCCTGAACATTTACAGGGTGTTCATACTCATCTCAGGTCAATATTTTAGGATAATTGAATTCATCCATCATTGTGCATACACAACATTATATATGCATATATGTATGTATTATTACTTACAGATCATCTTGTATCTTAATTATAACCCATAATTTAAGAACCTTTTCTTCTTGTTTCTTAATGGACCATTCTATAAATTTGAAAAACATGTTCATGTAATTCCTCAGAGCTGTGACCTGGCAAGCACCTATGTTGTAATCATGCATATAGGATATAGTGCTTTGCAACAGATACTTTTCAACAAATTGTTCCCTTACATGAGGATCTGATTTTTTCAACTTGATCATGCCATGTTTGGAAAAAAATTTGAAGCAATAATCTATGATTTCTGTTTCTATTGCCCCGGGACTCACATAATTTGTGTATTACTGTGATTTGTAATTGAACATGTTTTCATGGAATTTTGAATCCAATACATCAGGCTGGGCAGTATTGTGACAGAACACAAATCCTTTTATCTGATTCAGGTATGGGAACAGGATTGATTTTTTCAGATTCTATGCTCTCCCAGAATTTATCATCAGAGTGCACAATTTTTCCTCTAACAATGTGATGAAACCTTGCCTCTCTCAACATGTCAAGGGTCCTGGTGTAGGGTCTCAGGAACAGCCCTGTTGTTGCATTGCAAATATCATAGACATAAACCTGTGAACGTTATGAAATATAAGATATGTTGCCTTTGATGTTGGGTCCTATCACCTCACCATGCACAACAATTGTATCTCCCAGACCGGCATTGATAAGTTTGAACAGTTTCCACATTGCAGGGTGAATTGTTTCTGCATAATTATCCAGGTTGGTTGCAACATTGTATTTTTTCCTGCTACAAATTACAGTGGGTGATCCTTCCTGATACACAAGGCCTATGTGGGACCCATCCAGGCTGTCAGTCATGACCCATTCATCTGTGGGATTTACAGGATAGACATATTTTTCACGGTTTAATATTTTTGGGTAATTGAATTTTGTTGTTGTAATCAACTCAGACATTATTGACAGAATATAATTATACTCAAAACTTACCTCTATAATATATGACAAGCTGCAATAATCTGGGTGTATGAGATGTTTTATTGATTTTATGTTTCTGAATTTTTCAGGCTCTCTTGTCGGAAAAAACATGCAATTTACACTTGCAGCAAATATTTATTTACCTTGATTGCTGTCTCTGCTGAAATAATCAGGGCTGCCTGCTGCGGGTTGATTCCCAACTGCCAGATTCCTGTACCTGAAATCACACTGAGAGGCTGGACAAAACTCTCCCCCAGTTGCATATGCCATGCAAATTATTCTGCCCCAGTGCCTCAACAATACAATCATAAGTGCAATCTCTAAATTTTTGCCTTATCAAATACATGACAAGCTCATTCAAATATATATAGTTGGAATTTGATACAAACTCTGGATTGAAATCTTCACCACTGTACAAATTCCCATTATCAGTTGTATCAAATTCAATCTTCTTATTTTTAGATATCTTGTTAATAATTTTATTTGAATATTTATAATGTCTCCAATTTGAACTCTGAGATGCAATCATGGCCATCCTATACTCAAAACAATTCTCATAGCAATTGTTGAACCAATAATTGTCAAACAATTTCAACCTTAAATCATAATGGCACCTGTCTGTATAAAAATTAACAAACAATCCAACAATTCTCTTGTACTTGTTGTATACAAGCCTTTCAAACTCACTGATAAAGTTGAGATAGAGGCATTTGAATAGCCTGTTACTGGCAAGCACTCACTGCATTTCAGTTTCATTCTGCACAGCAAACAGATCATACTCGGACAGGCCACAGAATCTAAGCTTTAAATCATCAACAAGTGACTTAGATTTTATGTATTTTGAAATACATCTTCTCTCAAAAAATCCTGTGTCAAGATTATCCATGCAATTAGATATGATACACACTGCCTTCTATAAGTTATTTGCTTGCTGCTGCTGCTGCCTTGTATTCCTCAGAAACTGCTTATGTGCTCAAAACTTGTTGCACCTGTTAAACAAAAATAAATATTAGAATTTTGTTATGTTTATTATATAAAATTTCTTGGGGTTCAAATCAAAATTCTATGCTTAATAAAAAAAATATCAGTTGGGTTCAGCAGTGTGTTTTGTATGTGTGTATGTGTATGTGTGTGTATGTGTGTATGTGTGTTGATATTTTTGACTTTGGTATTTATATACAATTTCTTGGGATTCAAATCAAAACTTTATGCTGGATAAAAAAAGCAGAAATAGGCCACAACTTGGCCACAAGTGGACCGGAAGTGAACCGGAAGTAGGCAAACCGGAAGTGGACCGGAAGTAGACCGGAAGTGGACCGGAAGTGGACCGGAAGTGAATATGTGTGGGTGGGTGTAGGTGTGTGTTAATACGTTTGGCTTAGTTTTAAGTGTGGTCAAAAAAAATATGAGGAGGGGCATATTTTTGACAAGTTTATGGACAACAAACTCACAGAAGTGCCTTCTGTAAGTGTAGACAAATCAATCTGAGGGGGGTCATACTTTCTGAGAGATTCCCGAGGGCATTTTTACAAAAATCTTGGATTAAGCAGAGTTCCACACTTGAGCAAAAAGCTCATATGGCCATGTTGAGCCTGTTTTAAGTGTAAGCAAATCTGCTTGAGGGGGGTTCATACTTTCTACACTTGTAAGTGGTGCTGGTTATATCATAAATACCACTACTCATATTTACAGAATAGACGATAATATGTCATGCAAGTAGTGTATATTAGGCGTTTCAAAATAGTACTTAGTAGGTATGGTCTTTTTTTACCAATTGAATATCACTTTTTGACATACTTTGACAATTTTTTGTCGATGTTTTAGCGTTTAGCGATGTTTTAGTACAAATTTTCACTATACTCATTTTTCCCCCACTCGTACTTGGTAGGTATATCATGATGTTACGTGATACGACTTAACCTATCCTTTTTTTACGATTATTTAATTTTTTTACGATCCTAAGTGATATAACTTAACCTATCATTTTTTTTATTTAGGTACTGTTTGAACGTTATTATTTGAGGATCATATTTTGTAGGTATTTTTTTTATCAATCGAATATAAGTTTTTGACATATTTTGACAATTTTTTGTCGATGTTATAGCGTTTAGCGATGTTTTAGTACAAATTTTCACTGCACTCATTTTTTTTCCCTACTCGTACTTGGTAGGTATATCACGATGTTACGTGATATAACTTAACCTATCTTTTTTTTTACGATCCTAAGTGATATAACTTAACCTATCATTTTTTTTATTTACGCACCGAACTAACCTTCAAGGGGGACTCTGTTTGTTTTAATATTTCAGTATTATAAGGTTTTCACAAATTTTATATAACCTAAAATGTGTTGGATGTTGATTTTTAGTATGTGGCAATTTTTTATGAATTTTAAAACTGCTCTGTGACCCTCTCGTTCTTCACGTCGTAGGCGAAGGACTTCTCTGCAATCAGGATGACACTGCATAGGGTATCCTCGGGCAAGGCGTCGTGGAACTCGCAAACACCCACTCTACAAAAATTCTACTATATGATTTTTTACTGGCTAAGCTAACCTACAAATAGGAATTGGCAGCACTGACTTATAAACCCACTGGGTCTTCTTGGCATGTTTTTTCATGATGTGTTGCCAGGCTATTGCGCATCTTGGTGTATACAATGTATATATTTTGAGAGGGGGGTTATAGCTTTTTATGCTGTACGAATACTAAAAACTTGACAGTGACAACCAACAGAGTAAATAAACCTACATGCAGAAACTAACAACACTAGTTTCTGACAGTGAATTTGAAATAAAATATTAAACAAAATACATGAGTAAGCACTGTGATTACAAATAATACCAGTGTTATTACACATTCATTCTTATTTTTCGAAGTTGAATGGAAGCACGTGTTTTTTACGCTCTCGTAATACTGACCTTGCCCCAGTGATTTTAAATTGCTTCCATCCGGTTTTTTTTTCTGTGTTATTTCCGCGCGCACGCAACATTCGCTTTCAATAGTTTAATGAAACACAGAAGGAGTGTTAGTTTAGCAGGTTTTGAGTTTACAATTTATTAAATTAAACAATAATTTATGTAAGATTATACTTGTACTTACCGAACACAAAATAATAAAAAGCACATGTGAATCTTTGCGTGTGTTCAATGTTATATGACGACTGAGTAAAAAAATAATGTTGACTCCCCGAAAGATAAAAGTTCCCGGTTCGACATCAGATGCATGCAAATTTTATGTTTTGCTCTCCAAAATCTTGATTTTTATGTTTGTGCTATTTGTCATACAGCAGAGGAGAAGAGGGGAGAGGGCAGGGGAGGGGGTACTATTAGCGCCATCTATTAGCAAACAATAGAAATAAAAAAGTAGCGTCAAACTTTTTCAACACCCAAAAATTTTAAACGTCCTCGCGTAGTAATACGATCTAGCTGAAGATGTTTGAAGGAGTACTCTTAGTCGACGAAGCTAATTGCTAGGGCCCATATATTGCTAAAATGTTCTTTGATTTGCATATTTCTCATACCGCCATATGTTGTTCTAGTTGACTTCTTCCAAAAAAATGCTAATTAGCGAGAGTTAATTAAGCAAGGCAAGTAAAAGAAGCAAATAGGACAATATGTGGCGGCGTGGAAATATGTAAAAATTCGATTCAGAGGTGGATCGAATTAAAATTGGGGGATATTTTGCAGTTTTTTCCTATAATGTACAAAACATTTACCGTACATAATCTTTTCCATTTACAACAGTATAAAATAAGAGGAATGTGTGACAATATCCATATTAATTAGGAAGGTATGTTGTATGCTAGGTTAGCTAATTGTGTCTTCTACAGCTTCACAAAAACAAGAGCTCTACAAAAACTAACGCTCTTAACAATATTGAACGCCCCGTGAAAATTATATATAAATAAGGCATAAGCGTATTATCTGCTTTCATGTCAGATTTTCCCGACCTGTGAGCTGTAGTGTTTAGGCGACAAGCGACGTGCTCTAATATGATACCGTTGACAATATTGAACGCCCCGTGAAAATTATATATAAATAAGGCATAAGCGTATTATCTGCTTTCATGTCAGATTTTCCCGACCTGTGAGCTGTAGTGTTTAGGCGACAAGCGACGTGCTCTAATATGATACCGTTGACAATATTGAACGCCCCGTGAAAATTATATATAAATAAGGCATAAGCGTATTATCTGCTTTCATGTCAGATTTTCCCAACCTGTGAGCTGTAGTGTTTAGGCGACAAGCGACGTGCTCTAATATGATACCGTTGACAATATTGAACGCTCTGTGAAAATTATATATAAATAAGGCATAAGCGTATTATCTGCTTTCATGCCAGATTTTCCCGACCTGTGAGCTGTAGTGTTTAGGCGACAAGCGACGTGCTCTAATATGATACCGTTGGCAATATTGAACGCCCCGTGAAAATTATATATAAATAAGGCATAAGCGTATTATCTGCTTTCATGTCAGATTTTCCCGACCTGTGAGCTGTAGTGTTTAGGCGACAAGCGACGTGCTCTAATATGATACCGTTGACAATATTGAACGCCCCGTGAAAATTATATATAAATAAGGCATAAGCGTATTATCTGCTTTCATGTCAGATTTTCCCGACCTGTGAGCTGTAGTGTTTAGGCGACAAGCGACGTGCTCTAATATGATACCGTTGACAATATTGAACGCCCCGTGAAAATTATATATAAATAAGGCATAAGCGTATTATCTGCTTTCATGCCAGATTTTCCCGACCTGTGAGCTGTAGTGTTTAGGCGACAAGCGACGTGCTCTAATATGATACCGTTGACAATATTGAACGCCCCGTGAAAATTATATATAAATAAGGCATAAGCGTATTATCTGCTTTCATGCCAGATTTTCCCGACCTGTGAGCTGTAGTGTTTAGGCGACAAGCGACGTGCTCTAATATGATACCGTTGACAATATTGAACGCCCCGTGAAAATTATATATAAATAAGGCATAAGCGTATTATCTGCTTTCATGCCAGATTTTCCCGACCTGTGAGCTGTAGTGTTTAGGCGACAAGCGACGTGCTCTAATATGATACCGTTGACAATATTGAACGCCCCGTGAAAATTATATATAAATAAGGCATAAGCGTATTATCTGCTTTCATGTCAGATTTTCCCGACCTGTGAGCTGTAGTGTTTAGGCGACAAGCGACGTGCTCTAATATGATACCGTTGACAATATTGAACGCCCCGTGAAAATTATATATAAAATAACATACCTGAAAATTATATTCACAGTAGATTTATTTTTTGAGTTTTGTAATTACCCCAAGAAATTCTATATAAAATAACATACCTGAAAATTGTATTTACAGTAGATTGAATTCTTGAGTTTTTGTATTCGCACACAAGAAATTCTATATAAATAACATACCCGAAATTCTATTTACAGTAGATTGAATTTTTGAGTTTTGTAATCACTCCAAGAAATTCTATATAAAATAACATACCTGAAAATTGTGTCGCTATATACTAGACTTTTTGATTTCTGTGATTTTGGAGAAAGCAATGGCATCCACCACCAGTTTCAATCGTAAAAATGATAAAACTGAATGTGTTACTTGTGGGAAGCTAATCTCAAGGAACAATTTATCGGTACACAGGGCAAGATGTAGCGAAACAGGTTCGAGAATTAATCGTTCCTTGCCTTCTAAGCCTTGTGCTCGATGCGGAAAGATGATTAGCATTACAAATTTAAGTAAACATCTCAAAATTTGCAAACCATCGACCGGACAAGCAACATCGAAAAGGAAAATCGATAATTCAGAAACGGAAGCTTCCACTTCCAAGCAAATTAAATTATCTAATGAATGCAAACCAATTAGATCTGCATTCAACCGTCATATTCAGGATTTCTTTTTTACTTCGGAACCAGGCTGCGACATTCTTAGTTTCTTGCGTGAAACAAAAACATCCGTGATAAATATTCTAAAAAATAAATTGGAAAATAATTCCATAAAAATATACGTTAATCTATTTTCCGAATACGAAAAAGTCGATGGTACAACAAGAGTCTTTTATCATCGTACAAAAAATCAGACTCTTTATTTGGCGAACGTCGAAAATTTGGACAACTTCTATTATAAAGTTTCCAACGAGCTGGTTAACAAACATGACGATTTCGAGGCTAAAGGGTCGGGATGGTCTCTATGTGGAAGTCCTCACACGTTAACTGTTTACGTGAACCAATTCTCGCCTCTTCGCGCTTCCAGCTACGTTCCTCTTCCACCGAACATTCAACACAAGAGGGCTGTGCTAAATATACAGAACCGCGATAACAAGTGTTTTCTCTGGTGTGTGTTGGCTGCACTGCATCCTGTTCATTGCAAAAATAATCCACAGTGGGTTGGACATTACAAACAATACGAGACCGACTTTCAAAGTGTAATGTCTGACATTGAATACCCGGTGACATTGTCGGATATAACAAAGTTCGAAAATCGTACAGGAAAACGCATCGCTATTAATGTATATTCCTTCACGTCAGATAAATATCTCGTGCATCCCGTCAGGATAAGCGATATCGACGATGACGATGCCTGTGTAATAAATCTCCTTCTAATTTCCAACGAGGATGTTCATCACTATACGCTAATTCGTTCACTATCACGTTTGGTCAGAAGTCAATCAACCAAGCATGAACATTGCATCGAAGTTTGCCCGAGATGCCTAACCATGTTCGACGATCAAAAACAACTCGATTATCGAAATTACACCGGACGTCAAATTGCTCTGGAGAAACTTGCCGAACATATAATGTATTGCGGCGACAACAGACCGGCTAGAATGTTGATGCCCGAAACGAACGAAGTCGAAGAATTCAAAATGCACAAGGCATTGTTGGAACATCCCGCAATCATCGTCGCAGATTTCGAGGCGTTCCTCAAACCACTCTCCTACTGCGAACCGGATCCTGAAATTTCCTCCACAACGCCGTACCAGCTTCATCAACCTAATAGTTTCGGCTATGTTGTTGTGCGACGTGATAAAATAAATGAAGCATATATATACCGCGGGCCAAATGTAATCGAACACTTCCTGGAAAAAATGGTGGAGGAGGTTGAGGTAATTGGTAGCGTACTGCTTACATCAAAACCGATGGCACCTTTAACTGAAAATGAACTTCAAAATTACAATTCCACTGAGGTGTGTCCGGTATGTGATCAAAGTTTCACTGATGAGAACAAAAAAATATTCCACCACGATCATTTCAGCGGAAACTACATAGGTGGAATTTGCAACACGTGCAATCTTAAAATCCAGAAACCTAAATTCATCCCCATATTCTTTCACAACGGAAGCGGATATGATTTTCACCACCTGGTGAGACATCTTGGCTACGATCCGAAACGTATAGGTGTCTTGGCCGAGAATGAAGAACGCTACATTAGTCTCAGCAAGCAAGTGTCGATTCCGGGAACGAAAAATACAATCGAGATGCGCTTTCTGGATTCGTATAGATTTCTCTCTGCAAGTCTGGATGCTTTAGCGAACAAACTCACCGACGATCAATTTAAAATAACTAGTGCTAGTTTTCCCAACGTAGACATAGAACTCGTTAGACGTAAAGGAGTTTATCCTTACGAATATGTTAGTGATGGTTCTAAATTTAACGACGACGCTCTTCCACTTCCAAGAGAATTTTACAGCAGACTCAGAGAGAAAGGAATCGCGGAAGAAGAATACCAACACGCGCAACTCATGTGGGAGAAATTAGAATGTAGGACACTCGGAGACTACCACGACGCATACTTAAAACTGGACGTGACGATACTCGCGGATGTTTTTCAAGCGTTCAGGAAAACGGCAACGAATATTTATAAATTAGATCCAGCGTATTTCTACAGTCTACCGGGATTAGCGTGGTCGGCAATGTTATTCCAGACAAAGGTCAAGCTGGAACTGATATCGGACGTTGACATGTTACTTTTCATCGAAAGAGGGATACGAGGTGGAATGGTGCAATGCGTACAGAGACATGCAAAAGCTAATAACGTACACATGAAAGAAGATTACGATTCAAATCGAGCATCGAATTACATCTTCTACGCTGACGTTAATAATCTCTACGGACATGCCATGGTTCAGAAACTTCCTTACGGGGGATTCGAATGGTTAGATCCCACTTCGATAGACATTATTCATTTCGACGATAGCGAGTGTGGTTTCTTCGCAGAGGTAGATCTCCAATTCTCCGACCACCTGCACGACACGTTTTCGGATTTGCCTCCGACTCCCGAAATCAAATGTCCACCCGACTCGGTTCAAGACAAGCTTTTGTTAACATTGGACCCTAAACAGAGATACGTCGTCCACTACAAGAATCTCCGGTTTTTGATTGGGAAGGGTGTTCAGATAGTAAATGTTAGAAGAATACTAAAGTTTAAACATTCCACGTGGTTAAGACCTTACATAGAAACTAACACACAACATAGAACAGCTGCCACTTCCGATTTAGACAAGGACTTCTTTAAATTAATGAACAATGCGGTGTACGGAAAGACCATGGAGAATGTTAGAAAGCACGTAGACGTGAAATTAATTTCCGATAAGAATAAATGTCGGAAGTGGATAGCCGATCCTAGATTCAAGTCGAGAAAAATTTACAACGAGAATTTAGCACTTTTCAATCTACATATAAAATTGATGAAATTCAGAAAACCAATTTACGTTGGCGCAACGGTTCTCGACTTGTCGAAACTTTACATGTTCGAATTTCATTACGACGTGATGAAACCCTTCTACAATGATAAAATATCACTTTTGTACACGGACACCGACAGCTTCATTTACAGCATACAAACACCTAACCTATACGAAGACATAAAAAATCCTTCCATGCTTGAGTATTTCGATACTTCTGCGTACCCTCAACCCAACAGATTTGGAATTCCATCCCTCAACAAAAAAGTCCTAGGTAAACTGAAAGATGAATGTAACGGTGACATTATTGTCGAGTTCGCGGGTTTGCGTTCGAAGATGTATGCCATGAGAACAGAGAGTAGCGTCACGAAGAAAGCAAAAGGTGTGGGCAAGAATACGGTGGAGAACAAACTCACCTTCCACGATTACATCGATTGCCTTTACTCACAATCGACGATACTAAGCATAGAACAAAGAATCCAGAGCGTCAACCATATCATCAGCACAAACAAAGTTAGAAAAATTGCCCTGGATCCCAACGACGATAAGAGGTGCGTCCTCGAGTGTGGTATTCACACATTGCCTTGGGGACATCGTCGTTTAGAAATAAATAAGAATTGCGCACAGTGCAAATAATTAGCACTCACCACCACACACAACAATTTTTACTAACTCAAGAAAAAAAACATTTTGTTACTCAGTAAAAAAAAAACACTTTGACTCTCATTACAAAATAAAACTTTGACCGTATCCTTAAATAACCAGCATGCCTATGAATTTGTTCGGTTTCAAAAAACAGATCATTATGGAAACCATACCAGATCATGAAGTCTTACCTTCCATGTTACCTAAACTCAACGGTCTGTTGATCATTCACCTCAACAGCATTTGGACGAAACTGAATGACGATGTGGGCAAGATGTTTTATGTTTTTAATAACAATTTACATTTCTACGAAATTCCAATCGACGGGAAACTTCAAATCACCGTGAATCCGGAAAACGCAGGCGAAATCAAAATTTCTACCGGCAAGAACATTTTTCGAATCAAGCACGACAAGATGCTTTCTAACATTACGTACGATGTGTCTGCAGGAGATTACCTGTACGTGGAACTCCTCGGAGATTACGACAAACTTATTCCTCTCTTCGTAGAATTACGAATCGTCTATCCTATTATAAATAACCGTTAACCAAAAATGCCTAACGACATTTTCGGCAACACCAAGCGTGTAGACCACGCAGAAGAGATTCTCATGTTGGACATTCGAGTTAAGAAGTTGAGGACCGATTTGATCGCTTTGCAGGAGACCTTAAACAAAAGTTTAGAGTCGGAAATCGCTACGCTCCAAACGCAATGTCTCGACCCCATTCTGAAAATCGATTCCGAACTGAAAACGCTCATAAAAAATTATGTCGACGTACCTTCTTACGACAACGTTCAAAATATACAGTTGAGCGTGGATTCGCTTCAAAATGATTTGGCCAAATTACAGCAATTTCAATCGAAAAATGAAGATTTGGAAAAATTGAAACTCGAAATCGAAGAACGAACTTCCGCAATAGAAAAGAATTTCTCTGAACTTCAAACCGTCGTGAACGATATTGATGTAGAACGCTTGCATGTCGTCGTTTCCAAATTACAAGAAGAATTCACCAGCACGTTGGAAGAAATTAAATCCAAGTTGCAGACTTTGGAAGATACAATGACGAACCTACCATCGTCGGACGAACTGCAGGTCATCGGTAAAAGCGTCGCGAACATAAAAATTCAATTGGAGGCCTATCGAGATTTCGAACACATTCAAACCACCATCGCTACGCTTCAGGCGTCCTTGGAATTGATCAACGAAGAAATTAAAAATATTCACGCTGAAGCGAGAGCGTTGACGAGCATTCAAGACACGTTGAGCACGGTTCAGCAGAAGATCGAATATTTAGAAAATTTGAACGTCGAAACGAATCTCGCTCATTTTCATCACGTACTCGACAACATACAGGGTGACTTGGAATCGTTACGGACGAGCGTGCCTTCGAGCGAAGATTTGGAAAAATTGAAAACGGCGGTGACGGCACTATCCGATTCGAACGACATCAAAAGTTCATTAAGCGATCTCGAGAGTAAAGTGGCCAATCTCCCCACCTCCAAAGAATTGCACGCTTTGAAAAGAAACATATCACGTATGCTGAAACGACTAGAAACGGAAACGGCGAACGTGGAACAGATTCGAGACGAAATTAGTTCGCTGGTGTCGACGCTGCCCACTTCCCAGAGCGTCGCCGACCTTCACACGCAGTTTACAGAGATGCGAAGCATCGTGAACGATCTTACCGAGAAGAGCTCAAAATTGAATCAAGTCGAGAACCTTCAGAACATCGTCGTCAACATCAGAGATCAAGTTGGAGTGCTGGAATCCACGCAGGAATCGACGCTGGCTTCTTTCGGTGCCAAGTTGCAAGAACTCAACGAAAACTACAAGCAGTTGAACGTGGAAGTGAAAATCAAACCGTCGTTTTCTGCCGTAACGGATACCATAGTCGAGCATTTGCTGCCCATCGAAAATAAACTCGGACAAGTTCACAGTAACCTCGTTAGCATCGACACTAAATTCGCTAAACTGCATTCTCTGCAAGCCATCGAAATCAACAGCGTACCCAATCAACAAAGAATCTCCACGTTCGTCGAAGGTAACAAACTGTACATGTTGCATCCTTATCATCCGTACTACAAGTTTCTCCTCGATGGTACGATTCAGATAAACGAATTTTCGTACTGGTCTCACGGCAGAAAAGCTAGCGTTCCCACCATGACTTTGATATCGAATCGTGGTGTCCAGAAAGCAGGAAACATTCCTCTGGCACGTTGGAACGAAACGCGCAACATATATGAAATACACGAAGACGAAGATCTCACCGTTTTCGACGTGAGTGCCGGCGATAAGCTGATCATTCAAAACACGAGCGAAGTGCCACCCTCTTTGAATCCCATCACGCTTGTGCTTCTCTTGAAACGTAATCTCTAAGAAAAAATGTCTAGGCAAGCCATCGTCGAAGAATTGCATAAACCTGCACGCCGCAACTACGAACGTTTGGCTGTGGTAACCAAGGGCATCGACGACCTCTGGCAAAGCGACCTCGTGGAGATGAGGAGCGGCAATTTGAAAAACGTGCATAAATTGAACAAGGGCAACAAGTACCTTCTCACCGTCATAGACACGTTTTCGAAATTCGCATGGGCTCTACCTTTGAAGGCGAAAACGGGAACGTGCGTCACGGAAGCATTCAAATTAATTTTTCGCGAAAGCGGCGGCAGACGACCACGGTTTCTGCAAACGGACAACGGTAAAGAATTTTACAACGCCGTATTCCAAAAGTTTATTCAAAAACACAAGATTCGACATTATTCGAGCTTCAGTCACATCAAAGCCAGCATCGTGGAAAGATTCAATCGAACCTTGAAAACACACATGTGGAAACAATTCACGCTTCGGGGAAATTACAAATGGGTCGACGTCCTGCCGGAACTCGTCGACACCTATAATGATACGGTACACAGAACGATAGGCATGAAGCCAGCTGACGTTACGAAATCTGACGAGCAGCGTTTAATTTCTACCGTTTACTGTCCAAAGTACACACCCGCGACAAAAAAAGCTAAATACAAAATTGGAGACCGGGTGAGGATCAGCAAATTCAAACGCACCTTCGAGAAGGGATTCACGAAAAATTGGAGCACGGAACTTTTTACCGTGGTTCGAGTTCTACCCGGAAACCGACACACGTATATAATAAAAGATAGTAGCGGCGAGATTTTGAAAGGAAGATTTTACGAAGAGGAACTCTCTAAAACGAAACACCCCGACACGTACCTCATCGAGAAAGTATTGCATAGGAAAGGTGACAAACTGTTTGTCAAATGGCTGGGACTTCCGGAAAAGAGTTGGATCGACGCGAACGAAGTGATCTTGTGAGTACGTGGAACGTGGTGAAGCGTCTACCGGATCCGGAAAGTCAAACGAAGAAAAAGAACGGCGAGTTGCTTCCCGACAGCATCCGCTGTCTGATCGTAGGTCCTTCGGGGTGTGGGAAAACGACACTGCTCGTGGACAATTTTCTCCTCGCACCGAATTGGTTAGATTGGAAGAACAGGCACCTGTACGTGTTCTCGAAAAGTTTGGAGCAAACCAAATACCAGCAACTGATGAAACTGTACGATGGTCTGGACATTGCAACGTTCGCCTCGGAAATAAAACCACTCGACGATTGTCGTGAAAATTCAGTCGTTGTGTTCGACGACGCCATCCTGGAAAATCAAAATGAAATTCGCAACTTTTTCACGCAAGGTCGTCACAAAGGAATGGATTGCTTCTACCTAGCTCAAACGTTTTCCAAAATTCCAAAACAGTTAGTACGCGACAACGCTAATTTCATATGTTTGTTTCGTCAAGATCACACCAACCTCAAGCACGCGTACGATGACTACGTAGGCGGAGACATGAACTACAATCAATTTTCGGAACGCTGCTGCTCTACTTGCTGGAACGGTGACGATTTCGGATTCGCGACGATCGACATGACGAGGAAACCCAACGATGGAAAATACAGAAACAAAATCAACGACTTTCTAAACGTTGCAACGTTGTGAGAAACGACGTGTATAAATAACGTCATGACGAAACGAAAAATCGAAGACGAAAATCTCAAGCTTCGCGATTACCTCGCGAAACGCTTCAAAGGTTGGAAATCCGAGAATCGCGGATTCTACGAAGAGAAGAAACGTCAGGATCAACCCGTGATCGATGCCATCAGCGGTCTAGGTAAAGAAATTAAAAGTGTCACGGAACAAAATAAAAATTTGATTAATGAACTCGTACCGCTCGCAGCTAAAAGTTACGCTGTACCCACGCCCATTTCGAGCATTCCTTCGACACCGTTCGAACTGAAGGATGCACCGGCACGACGTCGAGCCATAGGTAGCACGTCGTCGTCTTCGGATAAAATCGAGTTGGGACCTTTGGCACGAGACTACCTGAGTACAGGGAAATTTGACAAGGATGAAGTGTTCGGATTGTATCCCAGCATGGAAACCAGCGAAGGCGGCGGTGTGGTGTGGAAGATTGGGAAATCGAAGGTGACCTTCGAAGGCAACGACATTAAAGTCAATTTAGGCGACAAGGATAGTTGGAACAGATATCCGGGTACAGTGGGACTGTGGGAACTCGTTGCCAAAAAGCAGCCGAAAGATTACACCGACGAAGATTACCAAAGTTACAAGGAAATTCTGATCATGACGGATGCCTTGTACCAGAACAACGATGCCTCGCAGAATAGGGTGAAATCGAGCAGCGGCGAGAAGTACAGGAATCTCATCAAACCGATTTGGAACCAGGTCAAAACAGGCAGCGGCGTCAAACGCTACAACACGTTACCCAAAGAATTCGTTTGGGTGGACGACGTGAGGAAACTCGTGGACCGATTGTTGGTGATAGCCGGCGAAGAGAATGCAGGCAACCGTAATTTCTACAACGAGAAGGTTGGCATCGTGGACATGATCAGCACGAAACTTTCCAACTTCATCGTGAACGACGACAAGGGCATAGGTTACCTGATCAAAATCATCAACACGCTGCCTCCGAAATTCTGGAACGTGGCCGAAGGAAAGGGACTCGTGAACGACATCATCAACAAGTTACCTTTCGAGATGCATCTACCTGGCTACCAGTACTGCGGACCGGGTACCAAACTCGAGAAAAGATTGGAGAGAGGAGACAAGGGTGTGAATCCGTTGGACGCGGCATGCAAAGATCACGACATCGCCTACAACACCACGCAGACGGATCTGGACGCACGTCACGAAGCAGACAAAAAATTGGAACATGCAGCTTTCGAAAGGTTCGTGAGCAGAGACGCATCGCTGGGTGAACGGGTCGCCGCACTGGGTACCACCATCGCCATGAACACGAAACAAAAATTGGGGTGGGGTATATAAATAACATACCGTAAAAAAACTTGATATATAAATAACACACATCGTAAAAAAATAATCTTCGGTATATATAAATAACACACATCGTGAAAAACAATTAAATTTCTCTCTAACACTTTGAAATTTTTCTTGATATGACGACTGAAAAAATAAGTGATCTCCAAGCATTAAAACAAATGCTAAATTTGTCAGTCGAGTATGTAAAAATTCAGGAATTGGAAGTCGACAAACCTTACACGATAACTTCCGGTTCAATCGTTTCTACCCAGTATGGCCCCAAGGTACGTCTGTTGCTCAACGCACAATACAGTCTATTTTTACCAGATCGATACGCTAACATGTTATCCGACGAGAAGCTATCTATTTTAATCGAGAACAAAACTCGAATCGTGTACAAGGGGACAAAGGAACTTCTTGGCAAGAAAACAAAGCACGTAATAGAATTTGTGTAACGACTGCGAGGCCTTGAAAATATATAAATAACATACCGTAAAAAACTACACAAGAAAAAATCTCAGAATATATATATAAATAACATACCGTGAAAATAACACATAGAGCATCAACATGAAGCCCAAGGGTGTCGTGTACCAGATACCATACTCCAATCTAAAAAATCTAGGTGCTCTCGATGGCTTACTCACCAAGAAACAACGCGAGAAGAAACGTTCTTGCTTGTCGAAAGGACACGGAATGAAATTGCTGCTCAGCACACCTCAATTGAAAAGATTGCAACGTTCGCGAAAACAGCAAAAGATCGGAGGTTTCATATTCAGCATCCCGGCCATCCTAGCAGCATTGGGGGCCGTTGGAAGTTTGGCTGGCGGAAGTGCCGCCATCGCAAAAACCGTCATCGACTCGAAGAAGAACAAGGCGGAATTGGAAGAACAGAAACGTCACAATCTGGCCATGGAGAAGAAGGGGAAGGGCGTGATGAAAAAGTTTAAAAAAAAGAAACAGAAGCACTCACCAACCGAGACATTGAATCTCTGATCGAACCGTTACAAATCAAACACTTCAGAGGAGTTTTCATGTCCGACTCGTTACCTTCAACCGTGAAAAAAAAAAGAATGCGGAGTAGTCAACTTGGACGGTCAAGAAAATCCAGGCACGCATTGGATATGTTACCACAAAAACGACAATGATAAAGCATTCGTTTTCGATTCTTTCGGAGGTGTTCCACCTGCAAATTTAATTCATTATCTGAAAACGAACAAAACCTCCATATACTACAACGACGAACGCATTCAAAATTTCGGAGACGTGAACTGCGGTCATCTCTGTCTCTCCGTGCTCGCGTTTCTCTCTAAAATAAATAACCCTACGATCGAGGATTTCCAGAAAGCATTGTGGAACCTCAAACAGCATCACTAGGATGGGCGTGTTCCATCTCACGAGCGAATCTTCAATCTTGAAACTCACGCTGCACGACGACATCGTCTATCCTAAATCCGTGGCTCTGCGTGCATTCTACAGCATGTACCTCATACCTAACGTCACCCAGCACAACAACAAAATTAGCGTCGGAAGCGAACACATCGTCGTCACGCCAGGACAATACAATCTTTCCACTTTGCAAGCTCAATTACCCAAAGGCACATACTTTTCTCAAAATTCGGTCACGCACAGAGTGGAAATCCTATCCGCGACGGAGACCGTGGACCTGGGCACCATGGGAGAACTTTTAGGTTTCGAGAACAACACCAAACTCGAAGCTGGCATCAAGCACGTAGCAACCAACATTCCTAAATTCTTGGCCATAGAGACTCTGAACGTACACTGTAACGTGGCCGAAGGTATGATCACGAAATCTTCGGACGGATTGTTAGGAAGTCACAAGCAGACGGGAATCATAGCCACGTTCAAACCAAGTTCCGAGTTCATGGAACCGATCATCTACACGCCCTCTTCGCCGATCTATTTTCCAGTATGTCGCAACCGCATAGACGACATAGAGTTGGTGGTGACGAACGAGAAAGGAGACGTGGTGGATTTCGCAGGTGCCACTACGACGGCCATCGTGGAGATCAACGTATAATAAATAACCATACATGTAAAATGGAGCAAATCGAAAGTTACGAATTGCAATCTTTCCCTCCCAACCGTCGCACGTTCGCCAATCTGAACGAGGCGAACAGGGAGATCGAATACGACGTGGACGTAGGCGACGGGTTTATTCATCCTCACAGAGCGGACCTCTACCTTCAATTCGACGTGGTGAAGAAAGAAAGCGGAGACGCGTTTCCCGCAGCAGCAAACTTGATACTCGTGGACAACTTCGTGCCTCACCTGTTCTCGCAGGTGGAGGTGAGGAAACACAACACTGTCATCGACAGAATAGATTATCCAGGCATCACGTCGACGGCAGTGGGAACGTTGAAATTATCCAAAACGGACGCAGCGTACTACCAGGCCGGGGGATTCGAAGCCGGAACCAAAATATCGACGAAAAGTCACACGGTGCTCTTTCCCATGCGTCTGCTGCCTGGTTTCTTCTCGGATTACAAGGAGATCATGTGGAAGGGAGGACTGAGGATCACGTTTCGAAGAGCGGCCAACGACAACGACGCACTGATGCGATACGCTACTTTGGGTCCGGACGGCACCACGCCGATAGCCAACACTTTACCCGAAGCGGCAAAATGCCTCATCCGAAGCATGGAATTGAGAATGCCGGTGGTGGAATACGAAACGAACTACGCCCTCAAGTACAAAGCGGAGATCTTGAAAAGTCCGCAGGTGTCGATTCACTTTCACGGTTACCAGTGCGTGCAGAAGATGGCGTCGGGAAGTCACATGGAATTCGACGTGACGACGCAGTTCAACAACATACAGTTCGACATGCCAGATTTCGTCGTAGTGCTTTTTCAGACCGCGAGGGACAAGAATCAGGAAAAAGATTCTAGCAAGTTCGACGACTGCAAGATCAAGAACGTTTATCTGAAGAACGGTAGGAACGAAGTGTTCCCGCGCGAGAATTACAACCTCGACGTGACCAAAAACGATTACCTCAAACTTTACGAAGCTTACACGGCTTACAAACGCGTGACCGAGGGAAGCGTGGACATGTACTACACGCCCAGCGAATTCAAAGCACGGAGACCCATGACCGTCATCAACACATCTAAGAGAAGGCAGGTGGTGGTCAACGATCGCACCAACATCAAGATCGTCTGCGAGTTCCACGACGCGCTGCCCGAGGATACCCTATGCAGCGTCATCCTGATTGCAGAGAAGTCCTTCGTCCACGACGTGAAGAACGAGAGGGTCACAGAGCAGTTTTAAATTCATAAAAAATTGCCACATACTAAAAATCAACATCCAACACATTTTAGGTTATATAAAATTTGTGAAAACCTTATAATACTGAAATATTAAAACAAACAGAGTCCCCCTTGTAGGTTAGTTCGGTGCGTAAATAAAAAAATGATAGGTTAAGTTATATCACTTAGGATCGTAAAAAAAATTAAAAAATCGTAAAAAAAAAGATGGGTTAAGTTGTATCACGTAACATCGTGATATACCTACCAAGTACGAGTAGGGAAAAAAAATGAGTGCAGTGAAAATTTGTACTAAAACATCGCTAAACGCTATAACATCGACAAAAAATTGTCAAAATATGTCAAAAACTTATATTCGATTGATAAAAAAAATACCTACAAAATATGATCCTCAAATAATGACGTTCAAACAGTACCTAAATAAAAAAAATGATAGGTTAAGTTATATCACTTAGGATCGTAAAAAAATTAAATAATCGTAAAAAAAGGATAGGTTAAGTCGTATCACGTAACATCATGATATACCTACCAAGTACGAGTGGGGGAAAAATGAGTATAGTGAAAATTTGTACTAAAACATCGCTAAACGCTAAAACATCGACAAAAAATTGTCAAAGTATGTCAAAAAGTGATATTCAATTGGTAAAAAAAGACCATACCTACTAAGTACTATTTTGAAACGCCTAATATACACTACTCATGCAGCAAGGACTAAGATCCTCCTATTACATAACCAGCTCCGGTGTCCCCCAAGGTTCGAACCTAGGCCCCCTGCTGTACTTGATTTTCATTAATGATTTACCAGACTCACTAAAAAACTCCGAAAAATTAATCTTTGCTGACGATGTCAAAATTTTCAAACAAATTAAAAGTGATCACGACTGCACGAAATTACAAGACGAGCTTAACGAAGTACTTGATTGGTGCAAGAACAACAAGGTTAATCTCAATCTCAAGAAATGCAAAGTAGTGTCATTCACACGTAACAAACGTCCCATCCAATACTCATATAACATTTCCGACGTAGAAATCCTAAGAGAGAATACCGTAACTGATCTTGGAGTCACATTTGACAAAGTTTTAAATTTCCAGACACACACTGCGCGCATCCTCAGTGAAGCGCACAGGAACCTAGGATTTGTGATGAGAATGGGTAGCCAGTTTAAGAAAAAAGAAACCTTTTTGCTACTTTACTATACATTTGTCAGATCAAAACTTGAATATGCCTCAGTCGTTTGGGACCCGTTATTTAAAAAGGAAATCGAAAAAATAGAGAAACTCCAAAATAAATTCTTAAGGTATTTAGTATATAAATTAGATGGCATTTATCCAAAATTCACTTCGGGTGACATCTTACGCAACATGCTGAGTGTCCCGTCCCTTGAAAAAAGAAGACAGATGCACCAGTTAACCTTCCTTTCGAAACTTGTCAATGGAAAAATAGACTCTTCCGCACTTCTCGCAAAAATAAACTTTTATGTTCCATACTCAAAATTAAGACCCAGAAATGACCTCTTCCAAATTTCACGCGGTAGAACCAGGATGGCTGAAACGGATCCCATGAGGAGGATGTGCGCGTTGTACAATATAGTCTCCAATAATACCCCTGACATTGATCTATTTAGACCTAAAAGCAAACATATTATGTGAACCCTGTATATAATAGCATTGTAACCAAATATGTTGTATACTTTATGATATACCACCCTTGTATTATATATTGTTGTTATGTAATGATTATTCTGTTCCGTCTTATACGTAGTTCTTTTCTCCTTGTCTTTGTTGTTTTCTCTTTCCAATTCTTAATTACTTTTTTTGTCAATATGTATGTAAACTGAACTCAGTTAACCTCAAAACACTGTAACTGGGCATTTGCCTGTAGTGTTTAATAAATAAATAAATAAATAAATAAATAAATAGTGGAACCACAAGCAAAAGAGCATGCACAGAACCGCGTCTCCTGTGCATGGAGGGGATGTGATAGATTGAGCATGCTTCCTTATGACCCGATGGAGGGGAAGATGCGCGGAGACTTTTGGCCGAAGGTTCTTTTCCTTGTGGTCGCTCTATATACCGGGTTCCGACTCGTTACAGTGACTCGGTCACCGGGCTAGGTGGATTGATACAGACAGAGTCGCATGGATACATAGAGAGTTACGTAGTCAGATGGATACATAAAGAGTGAGCGCCGTACGTAGGGATATCTGCGTGATAAACTGCGGGGGTGGGTTAGCGCTATTATAAATAGTGCGCTCGTAGCTTGTCTCACATGTACAGCACTTATTTAGAGGACTGCGTAGAGACTCTTGCGTGATACGCTGCGAGAGCGAGTTAGCGCTATAGTAAATAGTGCGCTCGTAGAGTGAAGTCCGGAAAAGTGCATTCCTCGGTAATGGAGCAAAAGGCAACTTAGAGCATTTGTTACTCGATCTGTAAGGGAAAGATGTACAGTATATACGGAGAAGGGGAGGGGTGTAAATAAAAGTGTACATAACAGAAATCTCCGTGAGACGTTTTTCTTTACAACAGTCTGTAACTTTCAACGGGCTATTAGTTTCGAAGCTGATAACAAATTGCACAAACTATCAACACCATCTCGCGGAAACGCATGGGGTGATTGGAGTGTTGGTACATAGAACCTACCTGTTCCCCGCTAGGTGGATTCCCCAGGGAAAGGCGAGGGAACCTAAAAGATTCCAGTAGTAAAGGTTGTCGAGTGACAATTTGTTCGATAGATCTCTTAATTTGAAAGAAGTTTTGTAAGAAACGTTTTTTGTGGGTGGGAGGTTCGTCAATGATTTTCGAACAAGCGCCCAAAAACTGTTTTACGAGTTCAACTTCGATACAGATTAATGTTTCCAAAACAGAACAAATCATAAAAGTCTCATATATTTTCACATGAAAACCCACTAAGTCGAATGCCGGTACTTTAAAAATTCGTGGTGCCCCACCTACGGGGGTGCCCAGGGGGAGAATATGTGGAGAATAGTGTTGCCCACGAGACGAGACTTTGGCCTGTCTCGTCTAGTGGAGTCTCGTGGAAATGCTGTCTCGTCTCGAAAATATTCGTTTGTCTTATGACACATGGTCAATCTCGTCTCGTCTCGAATTTTTAAAAGCCTGTCCCGTCTCGTCCCGTGGGCAACACTAGTGGAGAATTTTACATGCAAAGGGGGATTTATTGGATAGGGCTCCTAATTGCACGGAAATTTTGTACGAAGTATTTTTTGATATGGGTCATCGCATTCGAATGGACGACCAAAACCGAATTTGTGCGAATTGAATCAGTTTTTGGCCGCTCCATGGCAGCAGATACGTTGCAAATACCACAATGTGACTCGCATCATGCATTTTGTGATGTCCCGTTGATAGTTTGTGAAATGCATTTTCAGTTTCGAAACCATTTGAGCCGGCCCCCGTGGCGGAGTGGTTATCACATCGCGCTACGACGTCAAGGGGTCCCGGGTTTGAATCCCGGACTGGGCATGGATGTTTGGGAGTGTCCATTCATCAATTTCATCATATCATCACTCATCCCCATCTACGCAAATTAGCCTAAAGTGGCACAAAGAGCGAAGTAAAATAAAGCAAATCAATCAAGCGAAACCATTTGTTTGTTTCGAAGTTACTCACCCTGTACATACAAATAAAAAATGCCTCGAAACAATTTTTGTGCTTTTATATAACATGTTTGTACCTGCAGGTTAATCGTGGTTGTGGGAATGTTTTGTAATGTGAAGGTGAAACCGCCATCATCAATATTCATTAAATCTATCCACTTTTCGAACCCAGAACCCCAGAATACGCAGCGAGTAGCTGTAAGAGCATCACCACAGAGGCTGGTTGAGGAATAATCAAACAAGCGTTCAATACTAAGGATACACGTGACATTAGCTCTGCAAGTTTGTGACGCAATGGCCTGTGGATATAATCACGCTTGCATGTTTAATTCGTATCACCTGGATAATGCAATCGTGTGCCAGTCCTTGGCACACTTTTAACGAGTGCTGTCATTGTCCGGATGTCGGAGCCTTGAATATCCTACAGCGCAAGAATTGGAAAACATTTAGCAATTTCATGGCGTGCACGCTTCAATATGTACTAATTATAGTGAATTGAATCTTGATAAACGCTTACCGTCTCTGTGGGCGAGTGGATAGCGTATCGCTCTATGGTGTACATTTTTCATCATTACGGCTTTTTTTGTCTCTTTCAGCTGATCGCGATGCAAGAAAAACCTGCTCTTTTTCTAAATGTATTCTCTGTCCCACTATGCGAATTAGCGTATTTGTGATTTCATTTCGGGAGGTAGGTATTCTTTTAGAGGTATGCAAATTTGTACATTTTACCAGTTAGTTATTGCCTAGCGGTTCTACAGTAAGTACCTTAGAACATTGGTTCTAACCTATGCCATTAAATTTTATAACATTTACATTTTACACGTAATTTAGAAACACTTAGTACATATATTTGCATTCTAGGAAAACCAATACTCTTACACCAAAACATCTATCGAACTAGTAAAACAGAAAACATGAGCAAATTTCTATTGTCAACCTACCTACAAGTTTCTTGTGAACTTTGATACATGTAAAATATCAGAACTATGCCATGCAAACTTTAATGGAAAACAGCCTGCTCTGTACTCGGTGAGTTGTTCAGTTGTAAAATTGTGTTTAATTCGCAAATCTACATACTCTTCAATGGACACAAATTATTTTTGAATCGTGTGTGATACATAGTAAAAAAAATGGTATAATGCTTTCAATTCCATTTTCTTTGAGGGAAGAGGGGTATGAAAACATCCCTGCCAGGGATAAAATTCTTTGTAGGGGGGAAATCCCCGGCATGCCCCCCGTAAATTCGCACTCTGCTCTATCCACATAATCTGTGGAGCAAGGCCGCTCATAGCGGCAGAGAAGGGGAGGGAATTCGAGTGGGCAGAGTGAAGCAGTACACGCTGCTGCGGAGGCTTCTCCCCTCCACGCAATCCCATTCCCTCCCACGTGTTCATTGGTAAGAGTCATCTCGTCACTACTTGCGCAGAGACTTGTTTTCGTTCGCTTGCTCCAGTATAGCAAGTCACCTCGGTGGCCAATCGCGTTGACTGGTTTACTCAGGATCTTGTCACCGACAATCGCAGGTTCGAGTCCTGGTGCAATCACGTTTCTTTTGGAATGTCCTTTCAGCAGTTTTCTTCCAATCACCATTCATCTTTATTGGGTCAATTAGCCAAAAATGGCAGATAAAGTGACACTAAACATCTACCCGACGGCTGGGATCACACCTGTCCCACGCGAAAGCAGCTACACGGAATTTCTCGCAAACAGAGAGGATATTTCAGTTTCGTTCTGTATTGTAAGTTCGTCCAAAGCTGAATTTAGTTTTCTTTCATAAGAATTTTAAAGCGCGGGCTTTTCAAATACAAGGAGAAATGTTTTTTTTTTAATTCATAGAATGATAACTATTCGTCCTAGAGAGTTGAAGTGTGTTTTATTTTGAATTGAATGGATAGGACTTTCACAAGAGGTAGAATGTTAAAAATCCACCTGGATACAGGAACAATTTGGAAATGAAAAATAAGAAAACAGGGTAATTTACTCAAGAAATCCATTTTTCGGGGAGCCCCTGCGGCCCCCCGCATTAGTCCAAGATGAATAGAGAAATTCCAAAATGTAGCAATACCATGTACAGTCACGGACACTTCTGGGTTGTAACGACCCTATTGAAGAAACACTGAAGCAAGCCCTCGATCTCTGACCACCAAGCGCTTTGTGAGTAGACAACCCAAACAACATTGCAATTCTGCGGCTTGTATACCAGTCACGGGTATACATCTCTGTAAATTGAGGAGTGATGCCAAAGAGAAATACGAGATGAAGATTGTCGGACGTAATGTCTTGTGTTCTCGACATGGAATAATACTCGGTTCACGTTACTTTCCTTGTTTGGGAACGAACCTGACGGACTGGGTTTATATTTTCACTTCTTGCATTACAGTAAATTCCATATTTTACAATTATATTAATGCATTGAACGAAAATAATACCTAGAACAACATCCAACACACGTTCACACCACTCTTGTCACACAAATGCACGTGAAAATACACACACAAAGTTAAGTTTTAACTTCCAAGTCAATGTCCAAATAACAGTAAACTGAGAAGCATGATGTGCGAAACATGGGATATTTCACAGAAATAATTTAGTTCATCAAACCAACCCGTGTTCTTCTACCTTGTTTATTTATATCCCATTAAAGCATAGAAAAACCGTTCACTGTTCATAATCGTAGCTACGGAACCACTGAAAAGATATCCTTCGCCAAGATATAGAATCTCTATATCCCTTGTGGTAGAGAACCTAATAGAAGAATGAAAGGACAGATTAAAATATTAAATTTGATGTGTATCCTTTCGTCAAACTGCCTAGAAAACAATATAATATACTTGTTTACTGCTAGAAAATATTAAAATTATTTGCTCATGGTGGGGATCGAACCCAGGCCTCACTGATGAAAACTCTGCACGCTAACCAACACACTATCAATGGCACTACATTTTATTTTTTTCCAGTCAGTCTGTTTCCTTAATCAGTACCTGAAAAAGCAAATGCATCTTAATTTCTGATAATTATCTCATTGTCTATTAATAGAAACCACGTATGTTAAAAATAGACGCATTCTTTCTGTGAAATATCCCATGTTTCGCACATCATGCTTCTCCGTTTACTGTTATTTGGACATTGACTTGGAAGTTAAAACTTAACTCTGTGTGTGTGTTTTCACGTGCATTTGTGTGACAAGAGTGGTGTGTTGGATGTTGTTCTAGATATTATTTTCGTTCAATGCATTAATATAATTGTAAAATATGGAATTTACTGTAATGCAAGAAGTGAAAATATAAACCCAGTCCGTCAGGTTCGTTCCCAAACAAGGAACGTAACGTGGACCGAGTATTATTCCATGTCGAGAACACAAGACATTACGTCCGACAATCTTCATCTCGTATTTCTCTTTGGCATCACTCCTCAATTTACAGAGATGTATACCCGTGACTGGTATACAAGCCGCAGAATTGCAATGTTGTTTGGGTTGTCTACTCACAAGGCGCTTGGTGGTCAGACATCGAGCATAGAGGGCTTGCTTCAGTGTTTCTTTAATAGGGTCGTTACAACCAAGAAGTGTCCGTGACTGTACCTACAATCGTACGAAGTGATCCCGGGATCGAAATTCGGTGGAGGCACATAGTGGTTTAGATCCCTCTTTAACACTAGCACTACCAGGAAATTGATTATACAAGAACTACCAAAGGGGTCATTTTGACCCCTTGTGTTTTAAAGGTTTTATAGTTTGTAATTGAGCGTTCCTTCGGCAACCAAGACTTTATGTGACTGGATATAAAAATGAATATGCATTGAAAACCACACTAGCTTCAACCAGGTATCAAACTCTTTTCTCCCACACCCAAGGCGGTTGAACAATATGTGTTTAAATATACAGTGGAAATATTTTTAAAAATAAGCTCAGGAATATTTATTATACCAATAGATTACACATTTAATTTAAAATATAAGATATGAACAAATAAACGAGTACAAGGTTAGGTAGGTTAGGTTAGTGTTTCAAGAGTAAATTTAAGTTCTGTTAATAGTAATAGTAATAGTATAATGTTGAGGCATATAGGTATATATTCCAATGCGTATCTAAACAATACAACCATCTTTGTTCCTAAAATAAAGTTTTTTAATCAAAATCAAAATCATAAAGACATTCTTGTACTTTACTCGAAAATCACAAAACGCAGTGCCCTCTTTATTCAGGGCATGTGCGGCACACAATGTACTTTCGAACCACATTAGTGCATGATCGGCAGAGAAATTTCTTGCATCCGAAACACTGATCGGGGGTTTTGTTTCCCTTACACTTCCCGATCTGGCACTTCTTTCTTTTTTCGGTAGAATTCGTAGATGCTGCTGGCAAATCTTCTTTCGAAACACGCTTTTGTCTCATTTTCTCAGAAAGTTCTTTAGCCAACTTGATAAGAAAATAAGCAAAACTTGTCAGTTTTACGTCTTTCGTTTCTCGTAAATTTGAGATCAAATCTTATAAATCTCATTATTTCTTCAAACCTATTTCTGGGCATGACATCCGAAAGAATCTGCAGCCCAAGTTTTCAGACCGGAGACACTTTACAGTTACGCCATTCATCCGCATTGTTCCACGGAAACACAAGGCAAAAAATGCATCAAGCTCATCTAGAGAAATCGACCAGTTCGGATCATCTAAAACTCGACGGGCCTCAGCTTCTGTACATTTTTTTATATTTCAGACATGGCATCAGTTACAATCAGTCTGAATGCACTTGCACAAGTATCTTCCACATTACGCGTAGCGTGTGACGTGGGTCCTGGTTTGGTATTATGTTTTTGTAATCTTCCGCATATCTTGTTGTTTACATCCAATACCGCCCATACAGTCTGATCCGGAGCCACTTCACTACCACTAATTTGAGTAGAATTCCCTTGTGCAGATTCTTCACTAGAATCACAATCAGTATATTCGACATCTACGTCAGAACTACTGGAGACATCTTCTTTGTCAAGGTCTGTAACATCTTGATTTTCAGTCCAGCTGTCACTGCCTTCATCACCAGAAGCACTATCGTCAATATCCAGCAACTGGGCTAGAATCTCTGCCCCTGTAAGTCGTTTACTCCCTGCAGACTTCATAATTTACAAACATTAAAACACCTTGCTTCAAAACAACCACAATGGCTGTTCACAATTGTTTCAGAGGCATCTATAATACACCTTCATAAAAAGGTATCTATAAGAATCGAAAAAGTCGTGTTTTTTATCCAGGGTTAAAAATAGGCAGGTGTCAAAATGACCCCCCTGGTAGTTCTAGGTAAATCATCATTTTTAAAGAAAACCAATAATAATTTAAATCTGATATTTAGGGTGTAAAAATAGGCAGGTGTCAAAATGACCCCCCTGGTAGTTCTAGGTAAATCATCATTTTTAAAGAAAACCAATAATAATTTAAATCTGATATTTAGGGTGTAATCACAATGATTAGAGAGAAGAAAAGTCACGCCACCTGTGTGCATATTTTAATTAATGTTCAAATTAAAGAATGATAAATGACGTTGAGGGGTCAAAATGACCCCTTTGGTAGTTCGTGTGTTAAACTGTATGTCCAGTCCGTATTAACCTATCTGTGCATCAGGTGAACTTGAAACGAAAAACAAAAACACTCGTACTAAGTATAGTTGAAAATTGACATAAAACTTATCATAAAAATCATTAATATGTTTTACGCAATAGCAGAAAATAGTGTTGTCATCTATTCATAAGTCCAAGCAATGGTTGTACAGTGTCTCAAAAGTTTTAGGACAACGACATTTTAAACTAGGCAACCCAATTTACACAAGGCGTTGGTGGGTTGCGTGTAGAGTTAGGCTAAATTTCAGGGTTGCCACATGCACATTAGGTATTTATAAAATACGCGAAAGAAAGATATCCAAATATTATTGCATAAAACTAGAAAAAAATCAGTATTACATTTGTTGCAATACTCTCAGAAAGAAACTACGTCGATTTTCTAGTATTTCGTTGTTGATGAGTCTACTCAAAGGAAAAGTGGAGAGAGGAAACGAAAGAAAACAAAGGAGAGGAGAAAAGAGAAAGCAATAGGAGAAGTGGAAAAGTAAAGAAGGGAAGAAAATAGAGGACAGAGGAAGTGGATAGGAGAAGTAATAAGGAGAAAGGAAACAGATGCGAGGAGAGATGAGGAAAATGGAGCAGAGAGGAGAGAAGAGAGGAAGGAAAACGAGGTGATAGAAGAGGAGGAAAGGAGTTTGGAGAGGAGAGGAGGAGACGAGAAGAGGGGAGTGGAGAGTAGAGTAAAGAGAGAAAGAGAGTGTTTGCGATTGCCGTAACTGTTTCACCATACTGATTTTTGTACGGATGCAGTAGACGTTTTTTTTTGTAAATGCTATATTTGAAGAATACACATGATTACATACACAAACTAACAAGTACAACTAGATTGTGTTCCCGCAACACACACGCACGTCTTCGTAGAATGTTCCACTGCTGCCGACTGAGACTGTCTTGAGGCAGTGTTGCCAACTGTACACGATGCTTCATGGCGTGCTGCAAGTCCCACTAAAATACACTGATTAATGATTAAAACCTGAACATTCTCCCCCCTCCTTGATTTACTAAATCAACATAAAACACTACAACAAATTATTTCTCTGTTGGAAAAGGGATAAGTTTATGAATTGGTCTTTTAAATGTACCCTGAGTAGTGCGAACGTTCACTACTCTCACAAGTTTATCAGATCCTGTGTAGACCTCTTCGATGACTCCAGTCCTCCATGTGAGGGGTGGAACATGGTCTTCCTTCATTAGCACCAGCATCCCTGGTCGGAGATTGGGTTTGGTTGTTGTCCATTTGCTTCTCTGCTGCAGGTTGTTGAGATAGTCTCTGGACCACCGCTGCCAGATGTGTTGATAGATCCGTTGAATCCGTTGCCACCGATCCAGACGATTTTCTGCTATATGTGCTACATCAAGCTCGGGAAAGGATGTTAGAGGACTACCTATTAGGAAATGACCTGGGGTGAGAGAACTATTGTCAGTAGGGTCATTGGACATAGCAGTGATAGGACGTGAATTTAAACAGGCTTCGATTTGACAAAGCAAAGTTGAAAGTTCTTCAAATGTGAAGTGCTGATTTCCAGCTGCTCTTCTTAAATGGTATTTCATTGATTTTACCGCTGCTTCCTGCAGGCCATTGAAATGGGGCGCATGTGGAGGTATGAAATGCCATATGAATTCTTCTGATGTTGCATACTTGTGTATTTCAGTCTTGAATTCTTGAGACTCAAACAGCTGACGCAATTGTTGTAGTTCTCTGTAAGCTCCAACGAAGTTTGTTCCATTATCGCTGTATAAATTTCTACATTTTCCCCTTCTTGAAGTAAATCTCCTTAGAGCTGCGATAAAGGCAGATGATGTTAGATCTGAGACTAATTCTAGATGTATAGCCTTTGTAGTGAGACAGACGAAGACTGCTACATAACATTTTCTCGAAATCTTGCTTCTTGCATTTCCTGATTTCACATTAAATGGACCAGCATAATCCACTCCTGCATTGAGGAATGCTGTACCTGGTTGAAGTCTTGTTGATGGTAGTTGACCCATTAGTTGCTCTGACGCAGATGAGTTTAGCTTGAAGCAAGGTAAACAATTATGTATAATCTTCCTGATGACTTTTCTTGCTCTCGGAATCCAGTATTTTTGGCGAAGTGAGGCCAACAGTAGCTGAGAGCCCGCGTGAAGAAATCTCTGATGCTCTGCTAGTATAATGAATCTTGTTAAATGATGCTCTGATGGCAATATAAGTTGGTGTTTGCTCTCATAGGGTATTTGAGCATTTTGTAGTCTCCCACCTACTCTAAGCATGTTGTTTTCGTCTATGAATGGATAAAGACTTCTTAATGGACTATCCCGTGCCACTTGTCCATTGCGTTGAAGCTCCTGGAATGCTTCTCTGAAAACATCTTGTTGTGTTGCCTTGATTATTGCTGCCAGGCTGAATCTCAAATCGTTTGCTGTTAGCTGCTCTGTTTTCTTGTTTTCACGATTCTTTGTGTTGTGAATGAAACGCTGGCAATAGGCAATGACTCTAACTAGTCTCGATAATGACGAAAATTTGTGGATGAAGGTCGTCGATGGAACTTGAATGACCAGTGATGTGACCCCCTTTCTTTCTTCTGTAACTTCTTCTTTCTCTGTGTGTGACGAAGAATTTGGCCATGAAGAAGATTCTTCACTCAAGAATGTGGGTCCATTCCACCACAGTGTATCGTCTTGCAATGTGGCCGGTTCTACACCTCGAGATACAAGGTCCGCCGGATTGTCATGTGATGACACGCGTCTCCATTGTGAAGGACTTGTTGAATCTTGAACTTGTGCCACCCTGTTGGCGATAAAAGTTTTCCACTTGTTTGGTGGCGATGACAGCCATGCTAGGACTATCTTCGAATCTGTCCAAAAATATACTTGACTGATTGCAAGATTGAGTACCGCTAATACTTTCTTCATTAATTTGGCAAGTAAAACTGCTCCATATAGTTCCAGACGTGGAAGTGTAACCTGTTTTACTGGAGCCACTCTTGATTTGGCGCAAAGAAGTTTAACTGCAACATCACCACTTCTGTTTGTTGACCTAACGTAGATTGCTGCACCGTAAGCCTTTGTACTGGCATCGCAGAACCCATGAAGCTGTATGTCATTGATTTTTCCTTCAATCAAGATGAATCTACTGACTCGTATATCATTGATGCGTGGTAGGTTTCTATACGACTGCAACCATTGCTGCAATAACGTCGGTGGTAAGCTCTCGTCCCAATCGATGCGTTGAAACCACAACTGTTGTAGAAATGCCTTGAAACTGATGACTACAGGACTGACCAATCCAAGAGGATCGAATATTGAAGCGATTATTGACGTTACTCTTCTTTTGCTTATTTCTGCTGCGTGGGAAGATGTTGATGCTGCCTTGTTGGCGATTAAGAATTTGTCTGTGCCTGGATCCCAGAGTAGACCAAGAGTTTTGACACCTTTATCCTTATCTAACTGAACTGGTAACTGCAATTCTTTCTGGCTATGAGGTACTGCCTCTAAAAGTGCGGGATGGTTAGAACACCATTTTCGAAGATTGAAACCGCCACTTCGTAGAAGATGGATTAATTCTTGTTGTAATTTCAGTGCATCCTCTACACTGTCGCTGCCTGATAAACAATCATCCATGTACATATCTTCCCTTACAGCTCTTGCTCCATTCTGATGCACGTGTTGTTGCTGTTCGGCTAGCATTTGTGTACACGCTGTTGCGAGGAATGAAGCTGGTTTTGTGCCATAAGTCACCGTTAAAAGTTCATAAGTGTCTACTGGGCTGTCTGAGGAGTATCTCCAGAATATTCTCTGCAATGGTAAGTCGTCTTCATGCACCATAATTTGGCGGAACATTTTCTCCGTGTCTGCCGTAAATGCTATGCTGTGTGTGCGAAATCGTAGAATGATGGAGTACAAATCTTGTTGCAGAATTGGACCTCCTAGTAAAATGTCGTTAAGTGAGTTTCCAGATGTAGTCTTGGCGCTGGCATCATAGACAACTCTGGTCTTCGTTGTGCTGCTGTCTGGCTTGAATACTGGATGATGAGGCATCTAGAATACTTGTGTGTCATCCTTGACTGTGTCTGATTCTAACTTTCTCATGTGTCCTAAATTCTCGTATTCCTTCATGAAGTTATTGTAATCTTCTCTCAGAGCTGGCTGCCTCTTCAATCTTCTCTCCAGTTGTTCCAGTCTACTCATGGCTTGCTGAGTTGAATCTCCTAAGTGTGGATGATTTGGGCGTTTAGGTAGACGTACTATGAAACGCCCTGATTCTGATCGCGTTGTATTTAATTTAAAGTGCTCTTCACATAGCTCTTCTTCCTTAGATCTGTGTGGTGACTCTATTCCTTCCAACTCCCAGAAGCGTGCAAGTTGTTTTTCCAAACTGTCATCTGTTCTTGCAAAACATGCAGTGATTGATGAGTTGCATTCTTGAGGCATGGATCCACCCAGTATCCATCCAAGTTGCGAATCTTGCAGAACAGGGTAATTGCCTTCTCTACTTAGACGTTCTGGCTTCAGTATGGAGTAGAAAAGCCCTGCGCCCAAAAGAATGTCTATCTTGCCAGGTTTATTGAATGTGGGGTCTGCCAGTGCGATGTCCGTTGGAATATTCCATGTATCGTAGTTTATGTGCTCTGCAGGCATATCTCCAGTGATTTTTGGCAGAACTGAACAAGATATTGTATTTGAGAAGTCATTCGCGAGTGATGAAATGTTCACATTCACACCTAAGCGAGTTTCCGACGTTGAGTTATTTATCCCATGAATTGGAATGTACGCCCTTTGTTTCTTGAGACGCAGTCTTTGTACGGTTTCCTCCGTTACGATGTTTGATTGACTTCCATTATCTAGTAAGGCACGACATGTGACCAATCTTCCGTCCTTATCCTTCACTTGTACCAAAGCAGTTGAAAGTAGAACATGCGATGTGTGTGGTCTTGAAACTGCAGTATGATGCTTGCGTATTTTCCCGATTGTGAGTCTCACTCGTCGCCACTGAGCCTTGGGTGTCGGTGTGTCTGTTCTGTGTTTCCCTTCGAACACTACCGAGCTTCCGTTGATCATCGTGCAGCAAAGTGTTGTGTTTCTGTGAACATGCTCTGCAATTGCCTGATTTACATTCCCTGCTTCGATGTGGCTTCAAACAGTTCCAACACAACTTGTTTTCACGCACACACTGTCTCCTTTGATGTACATTTGCACTGAGAAAACCTGGGCATGCATACAGAAAATGAGAAGGCTGTTGTTTACAATACAAACATGCATTTGATGAAGAAGCCAAATATGAATGTGACTGCTGTGTAGTTTTGTTTTGTTTGGTCCTTGTGTCACTGAATTTATTATCCCTAGGTGTCTGGCTTACTTGCGGTTTGATAGTTTCTAGTGCTTGACATTTATGCTCGAGAAACGTAAAGAATTCTGAGAGTGGTGGGAAATCTTGCTCAGTGTGAGTTAATTCCCAATCACGTCTTGTTTGCATGTCTAATTGAGATACGAAGTGCTGCAATAATACTACATCCTCTAAAGGTTGCGACAACTGTAATGCCTTTAATGCCGAAAGATTGCTAGTAATGGTATTTGCGAAGTGACGCAAATCTGACGCATTTTCCCTACTAACTGAGTGAATGTGCAAGAGTTCCTTTATGTGTGTTGCCGCTATGAGCTTCTTGTGTTCATAGCGCTGAACTAGCTGTTCCCAAGCTATTGTGTAGTTGCCTTCAGTGATTGGCAAATTCTGGATTAAGCGTAGTGCCTGACCCTTCACAGCTGATTTCAAATAATGGAATTTCTGAATTGCAGATAAGGTGTCATTATTGTGCACTAAGGCTACAAATGTATCCGAAAACCCTAACCATTTGTCGTAACTACCATCAAAAGTAGGAAGAGAAATCGAAGGTAGCTTGAGCTGGTTGTCTTTATTTGTAAATTTCTGATCAGCTGATTCTTGACCCTGATTATTGATTGCAGCATGTTTAGAAATTATGTTTTGCATTTGAACCTTTATTTGAAAGTACAACTCTTCAACTTCAATACGGTAAGTTTCATGTTCTTGTGACTCGTCGTCTTCGAGTTCCAGCTGTGATTGCACTTCATTGAATTTTGCCCAAACATCTGATAAATACGGAGCACGGCATTTCACCTCCTCAATATTTTGAGTTTCCTCAAAGTTCTGAATGAATTCTAACAAACGTGTAAGTTGCCCCTTTACAACTCCGCGCTGTCGTGTTAATTTCTTCCGTGCTTCTTGATTCATTGTAAAAGGAAGGGAAAGAAACAAGAGGGAAGGAATTGAGCTTGTGTGGGTGTTGTGTTAGCAGAAATGACTGACCTTTGTACAGCTGATTGCTGCTACTGACTCCAGACGTCAACAAGGCTGCTCGGAGCTCCGTTGTTGATAGTGGCTGCAACACGAGAAGAATTGCTGGCCGCGACGAAATGAACTGCGCGCGAAATGTGCCAAGCTCGAAATGTTCATGTAACTTTCTCAGTTCCCGTACTGAGATATATACGTATGCTGCTATGTTCAATGTATGTAATACACAATAATGCTGCTGTTCACTGTATGTAATACACTAACCGAATGTACCGAGTGTGTTCTTGATGCGGCACGCACATAACTGTACTGCAATGACTGTTTTTCACATCACAAACTACGCACTTGATAACGTCCACGGTCTTGAGGCAGTGTTGCCAACTGTACACGATGCTTCATGGCGTGCTGCAAGTCCCACTAAAATACACTGATTAATGATTAAAACCTGAACAGAGAGAAGAACGAAAAGATGGGGAGAACAGTGCCGTGGAGTCGGAAATATAAGACAGGAGAGGAGATAAGAGGAGTGGAGAAGAGTGGGATGGAGACAAGAGGCGAGAAAATTAGGGAAGGCGGTATGAGATAAAAATAGAGGAGAAGGACGGGAGAGAAGAAGGAGAAGGAGAAGTTAAGAATAGAAGGGACTGGAGACGAGAGGAGAGAAGGGGTAGTTGCAGAAAATAGTCTCGGCGTCAAGAACTGATGCACTGATAACATTATCGACATGAAACATTCATTAACATTTTATAATGTATTGGAGAATGTATTAGCTCGGTGAGTTCAAAGTAAGATAAAATCTTCCACGTAAGATCTTTGATTTTACCTGCGATGATACCACTAAAAACATGAATGTAATTTTCATATTTATAAGAATTATCCGATTTTTCTCCTCTTCTCGGTTCGTTGAAATTGAGATTTTGTTATTTAATATTTCCCCTCCCACCATCGTTAATTCCAAACTGAATCATTCCGTTTCATACGACGTGGACAATGAACGCAATGGGATATGTCTAAAACGCACGAAAAGTTTCTGCCACCGGAGGGGTTTGATCCTACGACCATCAAATTATCAATCCTTAACGGTAACCACTACCCCACAAGCTTTCGCTCCTGAACACAGGTAGAAGGAGCTGACCAATGTTAAATGCAGATCCCACCCCCCTCCTACATGTCATTTGCAAAGAATACTTGTTTGTAACAAAGAAAACGAAGGTAATACGACTGGGCGAAAACATTTAATGGAGAATTGCACATGATGGAAACTTTTCAGTCGATATTTGTGAAGGTATCTTTGCATTGAACTCGAGTGGAAAAAAGTGTAATATTATTGTGTCTTGATTTTGGCAAGGGATTATGTGTGATCCGTGTCCAGTCATCATTGCTGAAACAAACGTTTGAAAACTCTGTGGGATTTTCATTCTGTGATAAGTTGCCTTACTTGTTACATGTATGCGAACTACACTTTGTCCCACTTATCTCTGAAGCAGGTGAACAAAACAAGTATCTGATGAACACATGGGAGGAACGGAATTGCGTGGAGGGAGAAAAGCCACTGCCGTTACCAGCCTCCCCAGCAGCTTGTACTGCCTCGCTCTGTCCACTCGATCCCCCATCCCCTCTTTCCCCTTCTCTTCCGCTATGCGTCGTTTTGCTCCAGAGATGGTGGGACAGGGCACAGTTAATTGTTTTCGCAAGAAGTATCTTTGTGTGCCACACATTTAATTCGTACTCACATGAAGAAGAAAAATGTTGTCAATTTGCATTCGGGGGGTAGTTTCACAGTTACAAACTATTTTGGCCTTGATAAGAAGTTTAGTGTAAATAGTAATTTTGTTTATATTTTTTTTAAAAAATTGAAGTCTATGGTTGAAAGCCTCATATTTAGGGCTTGAACTCGTCACCTAAGAGGTTGAAGACCCGTCCTGTTCTTTGTGCGTGACCTTCTTTTTATTTTTCTATTCATTATTCATCCTCATCCACGCGATTAGCCAAAAATAAAATAAGAAAAGGCCTCCTCCGTGATCGTGCCTTCTAAAGCGCTGTGCTTTGGACTCTGACTGCAGGACGGCATGTGTTCGAGTCCGCCTGGGTTTAGTCTCTGGGTTCTCGGCCTGTATATAGGACCGGTGGCAACCTACCATCGTGAGAAAATTGGGGAGCTACGAGTGAGTAGCGTAACCCGGTCTCGTAAATCTCCTATGGGGGATGTTCCTGGGTAAACAAAAAATAGTAGATCAGACAATTCGATTATCGAAGGCGATAAAAGAACTTCCGGTTTGACCAAGTTTCCAATATAAGCTAGTGGAATACAGATTGTCTTCGAGCTTACTTTGTTAAAAAGGAGCGGATACAAAATGGATCACTTGAAATTTTTAAGTGACAGAGAATTAAAGATACCTCGAAGATATTGACCAGTTCCCGGAGCCATTAGATGAAGATTTATGGAACAATAGAAATCTTTACTGAGACAATGTTGATCCTCTACCAATGTTTTTTTTTGAGTTGAGTTGATGTTTTTAAAAAGTTCACTTTGTGCACAGTAAGGCTAATCGGGACTGGATCTGCAGTTTAAAGTGGAATCCGAACAACTATGTGCCTCCACCGGGCATCGAACCCAATGGTTTCGTTGGTATATACATTAAACAAGAAAGTTCATTCGCTTATAAATTAAGCTACAGATTTTTTATATTAAAAAAGAAGTAAATAATAATAAATTCTTAAAGGTAAAAGGAAGATTAAATACACCGATGAAAAACAAAGATATTCTACTTAGCCTAATAGTTATAAAGTGCACATTTTATTTCTCATTAATAAAACTACAGATCAATTTTTACATAAACGTGTATTTTAAGTTGGTTCTAATTTATGTTTGGCCACTTCTCATTCTTTATAATTATCATTCTAATTAATCATTAACATATATAGCAATGCCAGTTGATTTTTAATTCCACGAAAAAAGGTAAAAAAGGTAAAGTGTTCCCCTGTGCATAGCACCACGCCATGAAGGCGTATAGGGGGTGTGGGGGTAACGCCCCACACTTTCTTGATCCGGTCGTGAGTGGGGGTGATGTGATCAGCATCACGCCCCTGACCGCCTTTACCCCCCAGGGTTTCCCCCAGGTACCCATGCTATTCGACGCTGGGTGGGCGCCGGGGCCGCTTTTACCGTTAGAAAAGTTCCCGGATTTGAACCGGCCGGGGATCGAACCCGGGGACCTTGAGCATGGTAGTCAGACGCGTTACCGACTGAGCCACCGCGGCCACCCAGCGTCGAATAACATGGGTACCTGGGGGAAACCCTGGGGGGTAAAGGCGGTCAGGGGCGTGATGCTGATCACATCACCCCCACTCACGACCGGATCAAGAAAGTGTGGGGCGTTACCCCCACACCCCCTATACGCCTTCATGGCGTGGTGCTATGCACAGCGGCCCCGGCGCCCACCCAGCGTCGAATAACACGGGTACCTGGGGGAAACCCTGGGGGGTAAAGGCGGTCAGGGGCGTGATGCTGATCACATCACCCCCATTCACGACCGGATCAAGAAAGTGTGGGGCGTTACCCCCACACCCCCTATACGCCTTCATGGCGTGGTGCTATGCTGAGGGGAACACTTTACGAAAAAAAATACAACAGGCAATTCCACACATGATACGAATATGCAGGAAGTTGGAGGATTCGGCAGGTTGAAATAAAGCTTACATTATTTAAAAACATTCAAATACTTCGAAGCTTCCCGATGGCGTAGCTGTAACGTCACTGCCGTGTAATCAAGGTGTCCCAGGATATCTGGTGGAGGCACAATGTGGCTTAAACTCTAGGTTGAGTCCCGAATAGCCTTACTGTGCATAATGTGTACTTAAAACCAAAAAACAACAACTGAAATGTACTCTGATTATATCAGAATGGATAATTTTTCGACATTGTGTATCTACTAGAACACAGCTCTCTTAATTGTTCTTTCTTCCACAGATAATGCAAGGTTGTAAAAATTTACATCTTTTAAATTTGTTATGCCAACATATGTGCGTTAGAAAATTATAATTTAAAAACACTTAAATATTTAATCGGGCTTATTTAACGGCGATGAAGTGACGTGTCTAGGACCTACTTTCTCATGTCGTGGGTCACAGTCTTTTTGCATTACTGCCTGAATCCACTGAGTTTTCGTATCTGGTCTGTCGAAAAAAGATTCACAGATACTTGAGAAAAATTATTCGTTTTGGACCTCAAATTGCAACCAATAGCCACGCAATGATTGTCGTCTTTTCTGCAAGATATTACCCTTACATCTTTATAATCCATGTTACTCTTTCAAAACAAGAAGTAGGGTCCCGACCGTGCCGAACAGGAACGAAAATGTAAACATCAGGTGAATAACCACCATAATGGTTGAGGGTTCGACGTGCTGATCCCACGTCACCACATCTGGTTGAAGATCACTAGGAAGGATTGTGGGAGGGAGACTGGCAGTCGGGAGATAGGCCAAGGCCCTTCGAGAGCTGTTGAGCCATGCGTTATTGTTATTATTAAAATAAGAAAAACAAGGGAATGAGGAAAAATTAATAAAAAAATATTTATCTATATTAAACCAACCATTCAATTTTATTTTGTTTTTCATGGATCGGTTGCCCTACTACGCGGTAATCCCAATAAGTATCTTACATGTTACACGATAAAGCACATATTACTTACTATCCGAGTACTCTTTCAATAAGCATTTTTGTTTGCCAGGAATCATTACTTATTGCATGTTGAGCTAGTGCGCACCTAGCCGCCTCTGATGAAATCTATTATTCTTCAGATTTTCTTTAAAATTGGACTCTGGTCACTTGTAATTTGCTGGGTGTAGACGCTGTGCATGGACGCACAATGTTTTGCGATAAGAAGCGGCCTTGTGAAGCGTGACTCATGAACGCGAACAAGCTAGGCTACCAAGCTTATCTGCCTTTGAATACCAAGTCATTTTTTTTAACCTTTCCCGAACGCGATTGCTACTATAAAAGTGTGTGTGTGTGTATATATATATATATACACCGTGCGTCCATTTCGATCTGCAGCCGAGAGATCGGGAGAAGCGTGGCGGGCGGCACTGACGGAGATGCCGACATTTGCGGCCTGAAATGCCCGCTTATTTTTATGGACATATGCAGACATTTATATAAATATTGCAAAACGAGCACTAACCTGTGTTATAAGAGTATGGTTTTAATTTTAGTAGCTTAGTGACTGTATGTGCCGATGATTTTGACACGCCCACCTCTTGTGAAACACGGCGTAGAGGTTTGTTTGGAGAACATTCTAACGCTGCAGCAATATCATCGAGTTTTGCTTCGGTTAGAATCCGTCGTTTTTGCTTAGGTGTTTTAAAATTTAACGATACAGTTTCTCGTAATTTAAGGACAAGATGTCTAACCGTATCTCTGTGTGGAGTTGAAACGCATGGGAATTTCTGTACAAATTACCTACACACGTCTCTACACGAGTTTGTTTTCACGTAGGTACGTGTCATACATAAAAAAATCTTTGTTCTAACGTGAATCTTGCGGCTGGCATTCCAATCGTCTCACTGACACGTCACACATACACACTACAATAACACAAACAAGTAACTGTAAGTAACCAAGAATAACACTCTTGCGCACAGTATGAAATTAACACGCTCTTGGTTTACATTGCTCGCCACTATATTTACAACTCTGTCTTCATCTAGTCGCAAAGGAACAAAAAACTCGAGCTCGGAGATTTCGGATTGCAAGGAAGCTCACGAACACTATTGACTTTTAACGGTTTCTTCTACAGCGTAATCTTGATACAGTGTTGCACATTCAAAACCTCCAAACGATCCCCATCGGCACAAAACTCTTTCAAGGATATAAACTTAAGCAGGACGTTACTGGTCAAAACTATGATTAAAATGTTTTATTATCTGTGGCTCTTAACATCGTTTCTAAAGCGTATTTTTTTGTGTATATAAGAGCAGAACTTAAATTTGCGTGTTATAACACAGGTTAGTGCTCGTTTTGCAATATTTATATAAATGTCTGCATATGTCTATAAAAATAAGCGGGCATTACAGGCCGCAAATGTCGGCATCTCCGTCAGCGCCGCCCGCCACGCTTCTCCCGATCTCTCGGCTGCAGATCGAAATGAACGCACGGTATATATATATATATATATATATATATATATATATATATATATATATATATATATATATATATATAATCTCAAAAGAGCAAGAAAGGAAATTCTGCCGTCGTATAAAACCAAATATTATCTATTAAACGAAACGTTTACGATTGTCAATAAACGGTTTAACCAATCTGAGCTTTCAGGAACTTTTCACGCATAATTCCACTGTCTAGGCCAATGACAGAAAAGCAAGCAATACTTGTATTTATTATTTAAATCAATTAAAGGAATGTGTAAGAATTTATAAGAAATAAAGAGCGGAACGGAACGACTGTTGTTCTACCTTAAAAATTGTTGTTCTTCGAAATAACAAAATAAGAAGGATTTAATCCAACACCTTAACACACTGTACCACGACTCTCTATTGACTAACACTGTTAAATGTGATGTGATTTTATGAATACAATTTTCCGCCTGTTTACGTATAACGTCTCGCACATTTGGCAGTTCGCAAACGTTTTTGCAAACGCTGTAATTATTTCGTGTTACCATACGTAACAGCAAATACATTTCATAAGACTGTTCCGGACACGAGACTTGCGTCAGAAAACAAGCATTTCGTATGTTGCAGTATCACAAGAAGAGAACATCGCCCTGCAATGTTCAAGACTCAAGATATTTTTCATTAATAATGTCTAATCAACATAATAAGTTAGGAGAAGTAACTAGCATTTTCACAACAACTACCAATATTCTTGTTTTTCTTCATCACTTCCAAAATATATTCTCGAAGATAGCTGCTATACTACAAGAAACAATTCAAAATTAAAGTAAAATTCAACTACATGTATATCCAAGGACATTTACAATATTGGAGGAACAGAATACTTAAACATTGTTGATTCAACGGAAGGTAAGGGCGTGGTGTAGTGATGTCGGCCCCCGTGGTGGATGTGGTTAGCACATCGCGCTACGACGCCGCGGGTCCCGGATTCGAATCCCGGCTCGGGCATGGATGTTTGTGATTGTCTGTCCTCAAAAGTCCTGAAATTGAGAATTGAATGAAATGATATGGGCTGCTAGTGGTCCCAGGTTCGATCCTCCTTACGAGGTGTTCTCTTTTATTTAATTCTCCTTCTATTAAACAGGAGCAAGGTGACATTATTTGTAGTAGTAGTGTAAATGGTTACATTGTTCTACATCTGGAATTTGCTAAAAAGAAAAAAATAAACAAATAAATGAATTGACACACGTTCAAAGGGATATTTTCACGTATCAGATCTTGAATTATGATATTCTAACGATAATTGTGTTCTGCTTCAAAGACATTGACAAATATTAATGAAATAACCATTTATATTTGTGGCAATTCAAGACACACTAATATAACACTTTTTTCCACTCGAGTTCAATGCAAAGATACCTTCACAAATATCGACTGAAAAGTTTCCATCATGTGCAATTCTCCATTAAATGTTTTCGCCCAGTCGTATTACCTTCGTTTTCTTTGTTACAAACAAGTATTCTTTGCAAATGACATGTAGGAGGGGGGTGGGATCTGCATTTAACATTGGTCAGCTCCTTCTACCTGTGTTCAGGAGCGAAAGCTTGTGGGGTAGTGGTTACCGTTAAGGATTGATAATTTGATGGTCGTAGGATCAAACCCCTCCGGTGGCAGAAACTTTTCGTGCGTTTTAGACATATCCCATTGCGTTCATTGTCCACGTCGTATGAAACGGAATGATTCAGTTTGGAATTAACGATGGTGGGAGGGGAAATATTAAATAACAAAATCTCAATTTCAACGAACCGAGAAGAGGAGAAAAATCGGATAATTCTTATAAATATGAAAATTACATTCATGTTTTTAGTGGTATCATCGCAGGTAAAATCAAAGATCTTACGTGGAATATTTTATCTTACTTTGAACTCACCGAGCTAATACATTCTCCAATACATTATAAAATGTTAATGAATGTTTCATGTCGATAATGTTATCAGTGCATCAGTTCTTGACGCCGAGACTATTTTCTGCAACTACCCCTTCTCTCCTCTCGTCTCCAGTCCCTTCTATTCTTAACTTCTCCTTCTCCTTCTTCTCTCCCGTCCTTCTCCTCTATTTTTATCTCATACCGCCTTCCCTAATTTTCTCGCCTCTTGTCTCCATCCCACTCTTCTCCACTCCTCTTATCTCCTCTCCTGTCTTATATTTCCGACTCCACGGCACTGTTCTCCCCATCTTTTCGTTCTTCTCTCTTTCTCTCTATACTCTACTCTCCACTCCTCTCTTCTCGTCTCCTCCTCTCCTCTCCAAACTCCTTTCCTCCTCTTCTATCACCTCGCTTTCCTTCATCTCTTCTCTCCTCTCTGCTCCATTTTCCTCATCTCTCCTCGCATCTGTTTCCTTTCTCCTTATTACTTCTCCTATCCACTTCCTCTGTCCTCTATTTTCTTCCCTTCTTTACTTTTCCACTTCTCCTATTGCTTTCTCTTTTCTCCTCTCCTTTGTTTCCTTTCGTTTCCTCTCTCCACTTTTCCTTTGAGTAGACTCATCAACAACGAAATACTAGAAAATCGACGTAGTTTCTTTCTGAGAGTATTGCAACAAATGTAATACTGATTTTTTTCTAGTTTTATGCAATAATATTTGGATATCTTTCTTTCGCGTATTTTATAAATACCTAATGTGCATGTGGCAACCCTGAAATTTAGCCTAACTCTACACGCAACCCACCAACGCCTTGTGTAAATTGGGTTGCCTAGTTTAAAATGTCGTTGTCCTAAAACTTTTGAGAGACACTGTACAACCTAATTATTTGAATTTACGAACCACAAAAGACCACTCTTGGAGAAACTATTAGATTTAAAAAGAAAAATCCACGAAAGATATTTAGAAACTCGAAATCTAACCAAAAATGGTAATTTTTAAACTTTTGTCCGCTCCTGTTTGACATCCTATTTAGTGCACAATGAAAAAAGCGATTTGCGTCACTATTACGTATTATCTATGCACGAAACCTACAAAACAATATTTACCTAGCTTACTTCCTAACTAAGGTACTTATCGATACCTACTTTGCATGATACAATTGCACAATCACTGCCTAATTCACTTACTTTTGAGCCATCAACTATCAAACTATTATCAACAAAACTTCGCACTGTTATAGGACACTAAGAGCATTACATTTTATAATATTTTTTATTCACTTCGGTTTTTGTTTAAAGTCTACTTCATGCACAGATAGGCTAATCGGGACTGGACCTACAGTTTAAAGTGGGATCCAAACCACTGTGCAATGTGCTTCCACCTGGTATCGAACCCGGGGTTTGTTGCAAGGGCCCCAGGGGCTCTTCAAATAGGATGTCTTGAGAAATGTTCTTTTTTTGTAATTCTGTTCTTTTAGGGGCGGAGGGAATACCATAATTTCCTTCACACAAGTGATTGATACTTTTAGAGAGATAGAAATATAGAGAAACAGAATCATCCGCAACTGTCTACTGTAAACAGTTTCCCATGTACATTTCTATGCAGCACTGAACATTTGAAAAGCGCGTTCTTGAAAACCTCCCGTTCCCGGAACCTTACAGCCAGAAGAGGCTGAAAATAATAATTTCTATTGGGCATTACTTACTTATACTGCATGTCCTAGAGTCTAGGTGGGGCGCCTGACTGTCACGCGGGAGACCCGGATTCGATTCCCGGGATGGGCGATCTAAGGTCGGATTTTTCCTCCATAAAGCGGCTGTGGCATTCACCGAGCCTCAAAAAAATGATACCTCTGGTCGGAGCATGGTGATAATCACCTCACCTCCAAAAATAGCCGAAATCAAGAATGTATGGAGCTCTACCCCCCGATATGTGCCTTCATGGCATGGTGCAGAGTGTACGGGGAACTTTATCTTACCTTTACCTACTACGTACATGCTTCTAGAAGATAAAATATTCTTAAAAGATTCCGATGTATTTCGATTGGTTTTTAAAGATGTTGCAGGGGAGTCACTGTCAACAAATACGGTTGAGAATGTTTTTATGTAGAAGCGGCAACCATTTTTCGTTCGACTTTGTGGAGAAAATAACTCCCCACTTGCAACTTAATGCCCCAGAAAGGAATCTATTTTATCCGTGGATTTCTTTTCCTCTCTCTCTCATCTGCTCCAGGATTCAAGGAATGATGAGTCAGTGACACTTCTACTGCTTCCCGATTTGTCTCTCGAGTCTTAAGAGAAGATTACTGCTGAGCGCGGTCTCAAGTCTCTTTGAGAGGAACTCTTCCAGAGCGAAGCAAGATCGTTAGGAGAAAGGTATCCATTTCCATTTGCTCAGAAATCGACTCCTTCCTTCCTCGATTTCAATGCTTTACGATCGTCGAAATAAATTTTCAGCGGAAAATTTACATCATTCGGAATTTCTAGTAAGCTACACGTCACGAAGGATCTTCACTAAATTGGAAGATAAGAGAAAACAATGAGGAGTTGTTGAGAGAAAATGATAAAGGACCTAATTTGTTCTGTGCCGCTTTTACTATTTATTTATTTCGCTAATCGCGACGAAGAGCGTTAATGATGAATTGATCAAATATGGTAGGAAAACTACCTTCTCATGAAGCCATAGACATCATCAAAAACTCCCGGTTTTAACTGCTCATTTCATTCTTCGAGACACCATGGTAGGCCGAATTTTCCCCAAATCCCCCCTCCCCAACACAAACACGGAGCACATTCCATCATTCTTAAAATGTCATCTGCTATGGCCGTGAGTTTAATCGTGAAGGTAGCCATGACCACCAAAGCAGTTATCTCGCCCATCTTGTCCTCATTCAACAAAAATTTATGGGTGTTCGAAGGGTTCCTGGTTCGATTCTCAGTGGAGGCATATTGCACAGTGGGTCGGATTCCACTTGTAAAGTAAGTTAGGCTCACGAAGCAAAAATGTGCAATTAATCAATCGCCTCTCTGTTTAGGATTGACCGAACCGCGAGCGGAGCGGACCTTGACTTGAGCGCTAAGTGTATATGCTTCTATTTAAGAATTATTCAATAATATTTAGCCGAACCGTGATCTGAGGGTAGATATGAACTTTTTACAATTAATTGAGCTACAGTTAAAGTTACTTCGTTGGAAAAGCTACCGAGTTACAGTTATTCATTTTCAAAACTAAGTCAAATTCAATTACAGTTACATCACATTAACTGTAAATTACTTTTAGATTTACTTCTTTCTAGATAAGATAAAAGCTGACTCAGGGGCAGAGTGCGTTAAGTGCTCGAATTTCAATTCTTCCACCAAAGTTCCCGGGTTCGAATCCCTGCCTGGGCATGGGTGTTCTTTGTGAGTGTCCCTTCATCAATTTCACCATATCATCACTCATACTTATCTTCGCGATTAGCCAAAATTGGCAGAAAACCGAAGTAAAATAAACCAAATCAATCAAATCAATTGTAACTACGATACAAGTACAAATACTTAAAATTACTGTAAAAAATACGCGTAACTTGGTTTCAAGTACGTTGCATATGTTTTATATATGGATGTTGAAAGAATGTTCAAATTATGAAAGAAAATGGTCGTGTTTAGTGAGGCTGCTACGAAACTAAGCTTTTGGAGTTCAGTAGAAAAGCGTGACATGGAATATGAAACAAAACGAACGTTTGCAGTCCAAGCAATGCCTTTTGTACGGTAAACACAGCTCTCTCGAAGTGGGCAATTATCTTCAATAATGCAAGAAATGAGGTGTTGTTGGTTGCTGATCGAAAATTTGATCGAATCCATGGTGATACCAGCTTCATCTTCATTCTTCCGCAACGCTGCCGGATCCTGCTCTCAGACTGACAACGAGGCATCCAGATTAATAATGCGAAAATTGCGCCGCCGAACGACATGGCAACAGCTGTAGCGTTCCCCATTTCCCCAGCTGGCGCTCCACCTTCACGACGTCACTTCCGTTCGATAGTCGACGAGGCTGAAGAGCTCGGCTCTTTGCTGGCTGACACCCTTTTCCCCATGTGGAAACCAAATAAATGCATTTCGTTTGTTTCTTTATTTCAGGCTGTGCAACTGCGGGGGTATGGACGCAAGACGAGATTTGGCACACAATATCGAAAGGTTCGATACACAAATTTAAGAAATTATTTATTTGTACATTTATCTCACCCCCGCCCCTTTTTAGTCCAACGATCTGGAGGATGATAGGTGAAGTTGACGAAGTGACACTCGCAAAGGAACACTCATGCTGAGGCAAGTACTTCGACCCTTAACTTGTACTGACTTTGATTGATTGATTGATTTGGTATTTTAAGTCCACTTTATGCACTGTAAGGCTAATCGGGACTGGACCTACAGTTAAAATGGGATCCGAACCACTATGTGCCTCTACCAGGTATCGAACCCGGGACACCTTGTACTGACTTTGTGGGTCCATCGTTCAACGCACTTTTCCTCCCGTCATTCTATTTTTCAATTTTTCACAAATGCCAGTTTTCTCAATTTTCTAATTTTCAGACTTACACAAACATCCACATCTTACCTGGAATTCGAACCCGGGACCCCTGGCAACCATTTCTTCAATTCATGATCCATCCTTATGTTGTATGTGCCATTGCATGGCGACAAACTTCCCTAAGGGACATTCCACTATAACGGACGAGGATGTTTATATTTATTTTGTGAATTCATGGCAAAGTTTCAATGATAGAACACAGTATTTCTGCAAATTTTATGGAACTAAATATGTGTAACCTTAATATGGTAATCTTTTGACCCACCCTCTAGAGCACAATGCTAGACAATGCTCTCTCTCTGATTCTCCAATGACGAAGTATGTTTTCATATACCGGGTGTTTCATAAATAATTGAGGGGTTACAAAACTTCATTGCAAGTAAACTATTGAACTTACGTTAATGAAACCAGTCCAGAATGATCGAGGAACGCGAACAGTTTGTGCGTGTATGTTTTGTTAAGCTGAGAGTTCACATCCCTGCCGCTAGGCGACACTCAAATCAGCCACATCACTGATGGCCGCGTGCACCAACGCCGATTATTTCGAAGTTCAGATGAACGAGATCAATTCTAATCCACTCTAAATGAACTTGGTTTAAGGATTTGCATTGCACCAACGAAAAACGACGTTCACGAAATTCCGTTCAAATGATCCGAGATTAATTTGTAAGGCTATACCTGATTGGTTGGCTAAAACAAATGACAATCAAGAACCCCACCGAGTAGTGTGATGTGTTAAAGTATCAACGTGTAGGAGAAGAAAGTAATTTCGGGTCGAAAATTTATCTGAATTTGAGAAATGTACTGATCAACCTTGTCGACGAGTACAAGGATGTAGTAGGGTGTAGATAAATAATTATCTTAAAAAACAACTGACGGCGCAAGACAAAAGAATAAGGAGAAAGCATGGAACCATTGATGGAACCTTTTTCTACGGGACTTCAATGCCTTACAAAATGCATTCTCGAGAGAACAGCGTACGCTGAACCTCGCCCGCTCAATAAAGATATTTTATTATTATTATTACTGTATTGTGGTAAGTATTTGAATTTTTCATTTCTTAATTCTTATATATTTATATTGTCGTGTCGTGTAAATAGCCAGTAACATGTATTTTCGTAAATTTATACAATTGCACATGTTTTGTGTCTGGGATAGAAAGTACACTATTTAGAAACATTTCGACTTTGCACCACAAATTATTATTATTATTTTGGCAGTATTTAGATTACTTTACACATTTCTCGAATTATCAGCATTGTACAGCCAACATCTCTAGCGTTTGCACGCCCTCGATATCACTTTCCGCTCTTTTCATATTCAAAAACAACTGCCTGCAGTCGAAGCGTCAGTATCGTGAACCAGGATCAGACACCAAAACGGTGGCGAATGGCCGATCAGAAGATAAACTCGTTTTGATGTTCCTAGATCGCGATCAAGTGTTGAACCGTCTTCCCGATCCGAGTTTAAAATTTGATCTTGGTTCGTGCACACGGCCATCAGTGTTTTGTGCAATGTTTTGCCCCCAAGATCACCGGACCTTACACCGTGTGACTTCTTTTTGTGGGGTTTTATCAAAGACAGGGTATTCGTCTCACCTATGCCGCGTGATATCGCAGTTCTAAGGGAGCGTATCATCGCAGCGGTGGACACTATCGACAGGCCAAGTGTAGACTATCGTGTCGATTCATGCTGTCAGGCGTGGTGCACACATTGGACATTTGTAGATGTACAAAAATGTTTGAGTTTCGCGTTCGTTCTGGACTGGTTTCATTAACGTAAGTTCAATACTTTACTTGCAATAATTTTTATAACCCCTCAAGTATTTGTGAAACACCCGGTATTTTTCTTCTTAAACAGCGTCGTCCTCCAAATGTTTGTTGCCTGGTTCTCTCTGGTCGCATTGTTTCCATGGACAGGCGCTTCTCTCGCACTTTTTTCTCTCGGAAGGTCCGTTCCATCCTGTGGTTCTCTGAGGAACCCAAAGATTGCTTATAAAGCAACGAGATAATAAAATAAAGCTAGGAACTCGCCTCGTTTTGATGTAGTTGTCTTTGTGCGGTCACATGTTATTGTCTGCTTGTCATTGTTTGATGTCGTGGTATCTGTATTCTTCGTTTGTAGAACACCCAGCGCCGATGCTTTTTATTTGTCTTCGCACAAACCTCGTTGCAGTTCTCGTGGACCTGAATTGGTTTTCGTTTTATGGTGAAGGAGTAGACCGAAGCTTTGCAGCTTGCTCCTAATTGTTGAAGCCAGCACTCCTCAGTGTGTCACTAAATTTTTGCTTTTGGGATGGAGGGTGATATCATCCATTGTTGGGTTAAGTTTGAAACAAGAATTGTATGCATTACACACATTTGTAAATAAATATCCACTTTCTTTTTGGTAGGAGGTAGGTGCATAATGTTATTAAATTTAAATTAATCTTCATAATGATTCGTTCATTTTAATTTTATTCTACTGTTATTATTTTTTTTGGAACTCCTATATTAGCTTTAATAGCTATATTTTCTTATTATACAGCAAAGTTACATGTTTGTGATGATATCAGCATTTGAATTCAATTAACACTTTTGAAACTTCTGTGAATACTGTTAAGTAAGCATGTTTACCAATACAAAGATTAAATGTTTGAATAGTGAATTGTTTGCATTGAATTCATATATAATTATATATTCTTAGCTAAAAACATTCCTTAATATTCCTTTAGAATAAGTTAACTACAATTAACTCTTAGCACTTAAATTTCACAATAGTTCGAAATATTGTCAGTATTTGAACGGATGACATTTCAGAACGAAATGTTTCTTACATCAAGAATAAGTGTGCACAGTAAACTTTGAAAATCTATGAGAAATTCTTATGCTACAATTGTTGAAATTATAGTGTAAGTGGGGGGGGATAATATCTGTCTGGCAGGGCTGATGAAAATCTTTAATTTACCAAGGATATTCCGTCCAGTAGAAATTCCCGGCGTGTCTTCATTACTGATTGATTGATTCATTCATTCATTTGCTTTATTTCACTTAGGTTTTGTGCCACTTTTGGCTAATTTGAGAAGATGGGGATGAGTGATGACATGATGAAATTGATGGATGGACACTCAGAAACATTCATGCTCAGGCCGGGATTTGAACCCGGGACCCCTGGCGTCGTAGCGCGATGTGTTAACCACTCCGTCACGGGGGTCGGCTGTCTTCATTACTGTTTGTGCTAGAAATATGGTTAAATATTACGGAGACAAAAATGCGCTGGTTCAATATTAATCTTGTCTATTAAATTGGTTTTCAACCACATGTGTGATTTATATTTTCCATACATTTTATCCTTATGTCCAAAACATTAAAATAAAATACCGTATTATGGTGATTATTTCCTATTAGAATTTAGGTTGTATCTGGTGTGTGGGGGGGGGGGGTGAGTGGGATGTCAATTGTCAATCAGTGATTTAATGATTGACAAGTTACATGGAGTTTCTATGGTATTTAATTACCTAAGTCGTAAAACTCCAGACTTATTCACGAAGATATACATTTTATAAATATTTAAAGGACTTTTTAATTGTTCAGTTTGCCTTCGGTGTGACATTCCATTTTTTTTAATGTTGACCAGCGAGCGTAATAGTCATTAAAGACTGTATGAGCAATTGTCACTCCGAAAATAATCATCTTCAGATTTGTCCCATGTACATTGTAAGCTGATTTCTCCAATTAGAAAGCCTACTTGCAATGTTTTAGCCGAGGTTGAACTTCACCACCAAGTTAAAGCATTATTGATATCCTTTACATGTGTTTAAAGTGCATAAAAATTGTCAAAGCTCAGTTGATAAGCATATAGGTTAATCAAAACGGAAAGCAAGATTTAAAGAGGGAGCCAAAACCTGAAAAGAATCCGAAATCCCTCGATTACCAGGCGACAGTGTTGTCAATTGTGCCATTGGGAGGTTCATTTAAAAAGTGCCTTCTCATTACGAAAAATATTTTCCATAAAACTTTAAACACGATTTCGAAAGTCGCCTTGCTGCAAAAGATTAGGAAACATTTTCACAGCTAAATCACTGTAATCATGTGCATCGTATCGTTGAAATTTTTTTGTGACGTGAATATTTCCTCTGGAGACTCGATTCGTATCGGTAATTAGTCCGAAATCTGACTGTAATAAATATATTAATACCTTCCAATTGGAAGGCCAGTTAGTTACCCATGCTGACAAGGTTCCCCTTCTTTCTCTTCACCTGGACAATGTGTTACGCATGGAAGTTGCTCCGTCAACGATATAACCTTCATGTTTTTAAACTGCTATATCTGCCAAAATGTCCTAAAGCGAATCTAATGTTGAAGGATAGGGTTTCACGTTGGTTAAAGAGTGTGTTTTTATTGAAAATCCGGTTCTGATGTTACCTTACCATGTTAGTGTTTCTGATGCGTTGAATTTGCTTTCAGCGAGACATTCATATCCAATTGTAACAGTTGAGAAGGTTTTCAGTCACGTATTTAAATCTTAATTAGCGAAGCGCTCCGTCTGTGTTCAGTGTGGATAATTGAATGATGCGAAATTCATACTCACATCGTGAAATTTCCTATTATATGCTTCACTAAATTGAAACTTCCCTTTTCCCATCACTCGACAATGAATATGTCGTATATACTCTGCCTTTGCAGTGTCGTTTTGAAGCGCATTTTTTTTGGAATTCCTCAATTTTAAATTTCCATGATGCATATTATTATCAATTTTAATTATCTAGGACCATAACATTTATCGTTTTAGTGCATGCCGTGGTTTGTAAGTTGCAGTAGAGATTTCTGATAATTCGAGTACAGAATTCGTCGTGGTAATTTCTTGTTATTACCTCTACACCGCAAGGTAGAAGAGGACAGATTAAGTAAGTACATTCTTGGTATTTACTACTCGTATCGCAAACCCAGATAAGTTGGATTCACTGGCTATGCAAACGCAGTAGTCACGCGCAAAATGTTTGTAGGACAGAAATAACTTAGCGAAATGTAAGTCGTCTCGCTTTCTGGTAGACGTTACCGCGAGGGGAAGTTGTTTTAAGGCCTTTGCGAGGCAGATTTCAAAGACGTGACCTAAATTCTTAGCTGGAGTTTCCTCGTCTGCACTGAAACGAACTGCCTCGACGATAACAGCGAATAAAGCTATCCTCGCTTTGCGGGACGAGCTTCGGAGAGTCATTGCTGTCGCCGTAAAAGATGAAACATTTCATCATGTAATTTCATTTGATTGTTACGGGACAATAGGTGTCGTATGAATTGCAAGCTCGATGTTGCGCATGTCAATCACATCTGAAAATGTCAACGTATGCATCAAAGCTCCTCGGTACACAATACGATAACTCTTTTCAAGGTCAGTGCAGTGGGTTTATGACCTCACTAACTAAGCTATGCGAATGCATTGTTTTTTAAAAATCACATGAACCTATTCTTGGAACAGTGATTCATTCAAACAGCATGACTCCAACAGCTATCAATCTCTTCGTGCATCTTTTTACTTTTCAACAAAGGCTTAATATTTGATAATTTTCGTTGTAAATTTAACTGCATAAACGCTCTTTAAAACTTACTCAAAAACCTGGAGGCTAATAATTTTCGGCAAACCTCTATCATCTTTCGGAGATCTATAGGTCAAAAGGTATAAGTCGTCTAGTTTCGCGCCATTCCGTGCTGAGTCACGTGGACGATGTTGCCGATACACTCGTGCCGTTCATTTCCACATTGCAAGAAATCTTCGCACGGTGTTTTTTCTATATGCTTTTTCACATTAACCACCATCTCTCTCTCTCATCCAAATGTAAAGCCCTCCCATACCCAAAACCTCCTAGACGCACTGCGAACTATAACAGCACAGCAAACACGCCGGCCCCCGTGGCGGAGTGGTTAGCACATCGCGCTGCGACGTCAGGGGTCCCGGGTTCGAATTCTGGCTTGGGCATGGACGTTTGTGATGTCTATTCATCAATTTCATCATATCATCATTCATCCCCATGTTCGCAAATTAGCCAAAAGTGGCACAAGAAACGAAGTAAAATAAATCAAATCAACCACAGCAAACACAGCTGTAAACAAACTAATTGTATTTTGGATCCACACAGTAAGGAGAGAAAGCCATAACGTATCGTACCTTCAGTTACCTGGAAACTGTAAAGACTGTCTCTCTTTACGATAACATGCAGAAGCTATTTGCACTTTCAACAAGGTGCGACGAACTTTGGTAACGGCGGTGGCCCGTCCGATGACGTGGTTTGTTTGTACGCTGACCCAATCCCGTACTGTTGGGGAGCTGGTAGAGTTATACCTTTTGCCCTATATGTATATTTTGTTAGGAGAAATAATGAAACATAATCTGATAATGCAGGAATTGTACAGTACAATAAATGTCCAAACCGTATGCAAAATTTATTGAAAAAAAAAAAAAAAAACTAAATGCAAAGCATATAAACTTATTTGACCACTAGAGCTGTATTCAGTGTTAAGTATTCGAAAGGTGTATGAGGTTAATCGAATTTACAAAGTTTGAGTACAGAAATATAAACATCCGTCTTGACACAGATGATAATATCCAACTGATTTACATTTAAATAAATACATCTCCATCTTGCTTTACATATTAATGATTGTTAACACTTTAACCCTTACCTTGATAAACAATTTATCTATTCTCATTCTGTTGTTTTCAATACAGTGATGTAATCAAGGGGTCCCGGCTTCGATTCCCGGTGGAGGCACATAGTGGTTCAGATCCCACTTTAAACTGTAGGACCAGTCCCGATTAGCCTTACTGTGCATAAAGTGAACTTATAACATGAAATGAATCGAATCAATATAGTGATGAATAATGTGTGATATATATGCATACATTTTGTAATAGTTACATGATGTTGATGCTGTCCGTTCCTGAGGATAAGCATCACCCTACTTTATATTTGAAAGCAAGTCATGTACGTTGTAAAACAAAAAATCCGGAACCAAACGAGAAACGCTACAATTTTAGGAAAGCGTATTTTAACAGTATGTATAAAAAATTTACTTTGATAGATTGGGAAAAATTAAAATTGTGCTCAGACGTTAATATTGCCGTTGAAAAATTTTATCAGATCACGTCCCTGTTCGATGATTGCATTCCTCTTTCAACCCCCTCCTCCCGCCACTACCCTTGTTGGTTCACGCGACAGATTGTAAGGGATCTGGCATCCAAAGCAAAACATCGTCGTAAAATGAAACATAACGTAGGGAATACTCAAATGCATGCAGAAAAATTAAAAAATATACGAACCAGAGTAAAAAAGAATATTCAGGATGCGTACTCAAAGTACTTGAAAAGTATTGAAGCTAGTGTTAAAACAGGGGACATGAAGCAATTCTGGTCCTTCATAAGAAATAAGAAACGATCGTCATACGCACAACTTATATTTAATTAAAATCAAGAACTCGACAGCAACAACTCAATTACCGAAGCGTTTGCGAAATACTTTCACTCTGTTTACGTACAGGAACCATCTTCTTAGGAACCACCAACCCCTTTGTCTGAAACCGACGCCCTTCTATCTTCTCTAAATTTACAGAATATATCAATCGCTGAAGTAGAAGCAGCAATAAAGAACCTTAAACCTAGGAAAACGGCAGGACCTGATCTTATCCCCCTCTACATAATCAAGGGGTGTGGTGAAAGACTAAAATATCCGCTACATATACTATTCAACCTTGTAATACAAACATCGCGATTTCCAGATAAATGGAAATTGTCCCAAATTTGTCCCATACCAAAAACATCAGATAAATCTCAAATTTCAACCTACAGACCAATTGCGATACTCTCTGCGCCAGCTAACTATTAGAACAAATTCTTCACAAACACTTTTTTGCTCACGTAAAACCAATTCTCTCCTCGCACCAGCACGGATTCGTACCAAAGAGATCTGTCGTGACGAACCTCGTAGAAATTACAAACTTCATTTCCACTGAACTTGACAACAGAGGTCAGGTAGACGTTATATACACAGATTTCTGCAAAGCGTTCGACACTGTAAACCATAATATTCTCTTGAAAAAATTAGCACTTCTTAACTTCTCCTCTTCCCTCGTAGATTTGATGTGTTCGTATCTCAAAGACAGAAAAGAATACCAAAATTATCAAGGTTGCTGCTCCCATGAATTTGTAGCTGGCTCAGGCAGTACCTCAAGGTTCTAATCTTGTTCCATTTTTATTTAATATTAATTAACAACCTACGAAAACAGCTTAGAAATTCCGAGAAACTCTTATTGGCTGACGATTTGAAATTTTATAGGAGCATTCGCAATAAAGAAGATTCCATTAAATTACAAGAGGATATCGAAAATCTCAACGCGTGATGTAAAGCAAATAAAGTTAATCTAAACCATAAGAAATGCAGGGTTGTAACATTTACCCGATTGAAATCCCGAATACACTATAATTACGAAATAGCACACACACAAATAGACAGGGCAAACTCAATAACAGATCTTGGTGTAGTGTTCGATGATAAATTATCGTTTCAGTTACATATCACAAAGACTGTTAATGACGCGCATAGAAACCTGGGGTTCATTATGAGAACTGCAAAATAATTAAATGAAAATAAAGCGCTGTTATCATTATTTAACCTATATGATAGGCCCAAATCAGAGTACGCAAATATAGTGCGGAGTCCACAAACCAGTAAACAAATAGATCTTAGATCTTATTGAAAAAGTTCAATATAAATTCACTCGTTATATAGTTTTTAGGATAGATGGTGCATATCCAAAGATGACACCTTTATAACGAATTACTAATTAAATTACACATTACCTCCCTTGCAAACAGAAGAACGATAAATCAGCTCCTTTTTCTTTTCAAACTTCTTAACGACAAATTGGATTCTTCCTCTGCTTTCAAAAATAGCTTGCTATGTCCCCCATCCAAAGTTGCGATCAAGAAAGCAACTCTTTGCAATTTCCCGCACGCCTACAAAATCCGCAGAAATGGCTCCCCTGCGAAGAATGTGTAGCTTGCATAATGAATGGTTAGAGAGGGGCGTACACTTGGACATATTTGCTAAATTTTCTGAATATAAACGCTATTTAATGGACAACACTCTTACTTAATTTTATCTTTTCTGTTTTTTCTTTACCTGCTTTATGTATGTATATACACACATACATATATGAATGTAATTGTGTAAGATTTGATTCATTTTTTATCCACGGTAATGTATAAGGATGATATATGTAACCTCTATATGCATTTTTTTATATCTGAAAATGTGTATAAATATTATTTTTATGTGTATAAATCCTCAAATGTACTGTGCACTGTAAAAGGGCAGATGCCTGTTGTGCGCAGGATAATAATAAATAAATAAATGTTAATATGACCGCTAGTGAACAGTGAACATATCATTTACGGAAGATATTCATGCGACAAATGACTTACACGTAGGATAGCTTGGTAAATGAATGTTTGCATGCTAACAACTGGCGTCGGACCTTGACCCACAGTCGAGGATAGTGCTCTGTGGTTTTATGTTCTAACTATTTTCATTATTTGTGCTGAGTGCTTTTTTTACAGACCTAGCTAATTTTACAGGTGTGAAGATTTAAGAGTTCTGTTTAATTTCTTGGTAACAAACTTCCCTTTTGATTGGGTTTTAAAATTGCATACCATTTTTTTTCCAAGTGCCTGGTCTAGCACTCGCATTGAATGACTGATATAATAGCCAATGTGCTTGGTCTCCCACAAGGTTCAAATCAGTATCCGTAAAGGACTTTATTCTGTGAAACTGAATAAGTAAATAATTTTTACACACTGGTCACCACAAAGCAATTCCCACCTCTCTTGTGCATACGTATGTAATTTGTAAGCCATTTTCTCTTATTATAAATATGACTTGTAATTTTATTTAAGGCATTTAATGTGAGGCAAAGATGTGCCAATTGTACCCAGGGTAGATATGTATCAATGTAAGATGCACATAACTTGATTTACTTATACAGGGCATTGCCTTGTAATCAAGGGGTCCCGGGTTCGATACCCGGTGGAGGCACAAGTGGTTCGGATTCCACTTTAAACTGTAGGTCCAGTCCCGATTAGCCTTACTGCGCATAAAGTGGACTTAAAACACCAAATCAAACTTATACAGGGTGGCTACTCACCGGGAAATCCTTGAATTCCGAGAATTGGGCGTGAATTGTTGTCTCCGGGAATTATGCGTGAATTCTACGTGAATTTTTCTCCGCAGACGTGAAAAATTATTTTATTCAAATCCCATTGAATGTATATATATCTATAAATGCCCTGAGGCAATTTTTCACAGTGTAGCTTTTATTTTTATCGAGGAAGAAAAAGATAGCTGTGTGAAAAACAAAACAGAATTATCTCAATCCGTTTACTTTGTTAGTGTCCTATCCAGAACAGTCTATCTGACAGAAGAAAGATTGAAGTTGATTAGGTAAATTTGAGTTTGAAATTTTTATACAATTAACAATTTTTCGTAGATCAGTATATCCCGTAACATTTGTGACGTGTCACATGTATTTCGAGTCTGAGTATGTGAAATGGCAAATGTAAATTTTGAACCTTAAATTAAATACTAAATATTACACACCAACACACACACACACACACACACACCGTTTAATTGAATTGAAGTAGATTTTTTTGAATACATTGGAATCACACACCTTTTATATTGTTAATATATTTGTGTGTGGGTGGCAAGAGGTGGTAATGCGTAAGGTTGAAATGCAGAAAACATCTACTTGTAACCTTGCATTTTTACAAAGTTTGCCTTGAAAACTGGGAATTATACTTGAATTTTATCATGGTCCTAGAATAGCCACCCTGTTATATGAGTTAGCAGTTAATGTTCTCAGATTTTTTACAACGTGAATGAAAAGAAGAATGTTACGTACCCAATAGGCCTAATACTTGTAAATTGTTATAATATAGATAAGATATAATATAATCGATTAACTGTCTCAATTGGTAGGATTACTGTCTGATTTCATTTCTAACAAGAACCCTACCTTGTAGATATTAGCCGTGGCATAAATATAAAGAACTGCACCCAAGGGAGGTAGCAAATATGACTTCAATTATAAAATTAACCTGGTTACAATTTTAGAAATTTTATTATTGCTCTAAATTCCTGTTCTCTTTTCCATTGAAATCCGTGATATAACCTTTTAATAATGCGTACTTTTACACTTGTAGGCACCGAACTTATTTCTAGGCATTTAACCTGGTTTTCCGTTCGGCTACTGTAGTATAGAGGTCTGTAATTATCGCCATTTTACCCATCAGGAATTCGGTTGAATGACGTGGCGCTCGGAATTTTTCGATAAATGCTTTTTGTTAATTAGCCCGGCAACCACGTAGTCATGGGTAGTCGTTTAACAAAAAAGCCGAGATTGCACGGTGCAGTAAATTTAGCTTGTTTGCATAGCTAAATCTTAATTTTCTCTCGTTTAATTATATAAACCCCTGGTGTAATTCGAATTTATTTGTTCAATTTTCCAATCTGAAAATCTATATATTATGCTGTCGGATTAAAAATTATAGATACCCGAGTTTAGACTGCAATTAAGAATTAACCAGTAAACCTACATAAAACAGAGTTGCATCAAAATTTAGCTTATTCAATTCTGCGTTCATTTATGCTAACCAAAGTAATCGATTAATTTGATTATTTTAATAATTTGAGATATTCGATCTTTTTTATCAATCATCGATTATTCTAAGAACATTTCAAACTGTCCGTAGCCGAATTGTAACTGATCTATGGGTTGATCTCAATCGGTTACAGCAAAGAAATAGTATCAGATTCATTCAGTTGCCGAATCGAGTGATTTGGGTGAGTGAAATCGTATGGTCCAAATTTACTAGGTACATAAGGTTCATTTTCCGTGCAGTTAAGGAGAGAAATGAACCTTGTGTAAAAATGGAATAAGGACGAGAAACGGCCGTTAAATGTTCGTTCACCATTATTTTTGTCAGTTGAGGTTGAATTAGCGGTGCGTGTGGGTGCTACGCGGTGTTCTCTCCACCGGTTCTTTTGTGCGCCTCGTCGCAATTTGCGTGGGAAGGATATCTGTTGTATTTTACATGCGTGGGTGGGATTGTAGACTAGTAGTGGCATTGCTGTATGATTCTGTAATCTATATTCGGATGGAGTAAACCGGAATTTTTCTTTTAACGCATTTGAACAGAAGAGCATCAGTTGGGGAAGGGGCAGTCGGCTAATAAAAATTTTAAAGAAAAACTACGTTTTCACCTTTTTGTAGGCGGTTCGTAATACTATAACTCGTCAAGGAACACACATGCACAATGAAGTCACCAAGCTTTGAACGATGATCCTATTGCCACTAACAGAATTTATCGTCAAATTTCTCCCACCCTTTCATATTTTGTCGCTCTTTCACTGCCCTACACGGTCACATAATAAAAATCAAGAGGCAGTAGCGGTGATTGGGTGCAAACACTGTGGGAGATGGGGGCAACGACAGTTTACTTTCTCTTGCTATTCAAGGCTTGAGAGGCCATAGTGCAGGGCCAAAAATGGCAAACAGTGGGGGGAACTGCCCCCACACACCCCTAATCGCCGCCACTGGGTCTTGTAATGTTATTTACTTTACGTCATTTTGCTCCGAATTTAGGTCAATTGTGACGACGAGGATGATTACACGGAACTGATGTACAGATTGTGGGGAACACCCACACGTGTGCCTGGGCTCAAACCTGTAACCACCGGTGTTGAGATCAGGAGTCCATCACTAAGCGCCCTCGACTCCTCAGGCGACACGTTTTGGTACGTAATAGCACGGTAGATTGTCAGAGTTCTTGTCAGTACAATACCTTCCACTAGAATGATTTCAATCCCAGCAAACCGCTCTTTATATAGTTTCGTTCACTGCGCATGCGCAAGCACAATCGATTCATTCAGTTCAACATCACTCATCATCCATAATCGCGTTAAAATCATTCATATTCCATAATTCGCTTCGAAATCACTCATTTCCACAAAATCATTCGATTATTCATATATATTATTTTCTCTAACAATCGACTGTATCTCGATTTTTCAAATAATTAGATTATGCCCATCACTACTTGTGTGTCTGTGCATTGTTTTTTACTTTGATTAGTAACATGGCGAGGAATTTTACTGGAATGAAGAAGCTTTTTTTTTTGTTTGTCGTCGTCCCTCCCTTTTTCTTGTTAAGGAGATCTTCTACAAACGAATCAACATTGGTGAATTTAATGCTCGCAGCACCCAGTTCTTATATGCAGAATTCACAAAATCAATTTTCTTTTACGGTAATAGAAACATGCTTTGTTAAACGAAAACTATTATGTTGTTGGTCTATTTTGATAATCTGTATTTTTTAACATTGAACATTTCTTGAATTTCATTGCAGATTTTTGTATCAACGAGCAGTACGACACTGTCTGAAGAGAATCGACTTTGTTAGAAGTTGAGGTGAGTAAAGAAATCTGATAATTTTATTATTTTATTGGTTTATATAATTCTCTGGGTTAATCACAAAGATGAAGATATTTACAATTGAGAGACCAAACTATGACAATCAGTTTTTGTCACCTACTTTTTTTTATCCTAGGTTTTCATTATTTTATATTTTCTGTAACCTTCGTATCCTCTTGAAGCTTCGGCAGAAAAACACCACGTTTCTGAACCTTTTGTGTTTCTCTGCTTTTGTTGACTTTTCCCCCTTTCGGTCGTAGGAGCTCGGGACCAACAATGTGCTGTGATAAATCTTTCACTGTTTTTGAGCGACTTTTCTGCATTTGGCGACGGAAAGTCAACTTGGGAGGCCAATTACTGGAGGAACATGTTACGTACCGGATGAGGGTAGAACTATTCTTTTCACCCCATTCTAACGCAACACGTGTGCCCCAAGAAGCTGGACCAGGCAAAAAATGGACGCTTGACCACCAACGTCGTAACTTCAGATTCCCGCGCCTAAAAGTCAGTCCGTTGTATTCGAAGTTTCAAGCTGTCTTTATATAGTGGCAGAACGAACAAACACATACAGTCTACCGCCAGTTTTTGAACCGACAACACATCTGCGACAGTCGGAGTAAAGATTCGGGACTTTGTCTTTTTTCTACCGCGCCGTGTATTTTATCCTGCGTGAGTGAGTGACAGTGACTAGTTGTACGAATACGCAGTGTTAATTAGTGACCTGTGCACTGGATTCGCGTTATTCGTTTTGTGACGAGGAACATTAATACCACTATGGCGGGCTAATCACAAGAGAAGGAGGGCCTTGGGTCTTCCTAGCCTGCATGAAGCCGACAACGCAGCAGATCATCGCTCAGCGTCGCGACGCCACACCACTAAAACGCCGCCACAAGCGCTACAAAAGCCACAAACGACACATCGCCACAAACGACGCCCACAGCCCGATTAGAAGCCCTGAAATGATACCGCCGAAAGCCGCCAGTCGAATCAGCATTCCTGAGTACTTCGACGCCGACGAGAATTCTACGGAGAGAGAGAGAGAGAAATTGGAAGATGAAGCGACACCAGCCCACACTTAGATCTACCGTCTAGAAGAGAAGATTGAGGTAATGAAGCGACACCTACTGCGTCTTGAGACGACGCCGACGTCCCGCGTGAGATTAGCAGCGAGAATCCACGAGTACCCCCGGTAAGGAAACTTCGCCCGTTTTTCGCCGTCCCCCCAGAAAGAGAGAGAGAGACGATGCGAAGCAATTAATCGCTCCATTACGAGGCCGACAAGATGATCGCCGTGATGTTGAAGCGTAAAAGGAAGGTGTGTCCCAGAAGATTGCGAAGTGCCGCTACAAAGAAGTAGCGTGGGGAAGTGTTAGTGTCGCAAAAAGGACCGCGGATTAACGTCAAGCCGCCGTTTAGAGGACTACGGTAATCGTCGCTGAAACGTCTAGAACGCCGAGATGGTATAGTATACTACTGTTAATTTTCTATATGTGTGAGTGATCATCTACCCAAGCCTCCAAAGATCGGCCGTCGGACGAAAAGATACCTGTATTTAAAGTTAAAAGTCGCAAAGGTATTGATTAAATTATTTCTTGCCAACATCATCTAAATTTCACGACAATTGCTAATTCGGAAGATATATTCACAGCATACTGTTGTTTTTCCACGCTCTGCGCCGAACTGTTGAGTAATAATGTTTATTTATGTCGCCTTATATGCTTTACTCGGCAAATATTTGTTTAAAACGGCATAAATCGTGTATCTCTTGCAGAGATCACCTCTCAAGTTTGCTAAGGGAGGAAGTAAGTTAACTTCGTGCTATTTTTAATATATATTCATACATAAGTGTCTTCACCTTCCAGTCTGTAAACATGTGTGTCTTGCAGTTGATATCTAAGCCTAATGTTATTGAAGTTCCAAGGCGCATTAGTGATAATTCTACAACAATTATTTAAATGTCTAAATAAAGTGCAAGAATAAAAAGTTTACGTGTCATGCCCGTTGGCAGAATGTAATGAGCACGCGCAGATGAAAGTTTAGTATCTTTAATTCTAAGCACATTAACGTCTTCGGACGCAGTTTAATATTCTTATGAAGAACTAAATATTGCATGGTGTCTAAAAAGGGCCAATGTACTTATCTTAATGTAATTATTCCCCTGCGGTATGAGAGAGTGTGTGAATGCTTGAATGATAGTGAGGGGTTGTGTAATGTGTCTATTTTTTGTGTATTATATAATATACATTTTTGTTATCTATGTTTGACTATGATTTGTGTTTAAACATATAGTATACTTATCCTCATAACTGGTGGTATTTATATTTTGGTTCAACGTTAAGTCAGCAAAGCATTTCTGCTGGCTAACATCAATTATTATTATTATTGATTATTATTATTATTATTCAACGTCACTTTATGCACGAGTCGGCTATTCGTCGGGGGTAAAAACCGATCCGGTCACACGTACCCTGGAATCAAAACCGTTAGCTGGGCCCGACACCTAGGAAGGGGACTTCGGTCTCCGGACTAAGTGTCAAACATAGGTCATGTAACAAAGGTCCCGGTGAGAATTTGGCATCCCGATCAGGGACCGGTCTATCTTTTACCCTCGTCGAGGGAAGTACATTTTTTCATTTTTTTAATTGATAGATAGCGTGAGGATTTTTTCATTGCTTTGGTTAAACTTTTATTGGGTATTTTGTGTTTACGTGTATTCTTGTGGCGTTTTTATTATTTGTTTTGTGTCATTTAGTATTTTGAGTTTGCGTTATTCATTCTTGGCGCGTATTTGATTAACGTAAGGGCAATTAAGTAGGCGAATATCGGCAAGGGCGAATTTTCTAGGAATTATTTCATGCAAATTTAGTGGCGACTTTGTTTTGTGTGTGTGCGCGTAGGCTTTTATGTAGGTAGCAGAAAGGGGACCCGTCGTGCCCTCCTCTCTGCACTTTTGATAGTTATTTGTTTGTATTGTTTTTTCTGTAGTGCGTTTCATGTTTTTGAAGTGTAGACTTATTTTCTGACAACCTCAGGACATAGCGAGTGCTTTTAAGAATCTAATGAAATTGCGAAGTGATAAAATTATTTACGGAAACATGAGCGAAGCACGGAATTGTGTAATTTGTGGGATTGAAATCCCATTAGGGGTAATAGACCCGTTGAACGAAGCGCAGCCGCGTTGTAGTAATTGTGTTATTTCGTCAGGAATGTCAGGACACGGGGGCTTAGTTGTAAATACTGAATCCACGCCACCTTCTGAAGATCCGAATCAGCTGACCGCTTCCCCTCCGGAAGAAGTCGCTCCGATGAAAGAAACAAATGATGCATTGAATAATGGCGCCGGCACCAACGACAGGATGTTCGAGATGATAAGACAGCTGATCCGGGCGGAGCACGCAGACACACAAAAGCGAATCGAACAACTTGAGACCCGATTCCAGGAAGTGGTGCGTATTTCGGTGGAACAAATAACTGATCGTCTTTCCACGCGCTTGCAAGACAGTGAGGAGAAACTCACCGCGGAAAGCGATCGCTTGGATTCCCGTGTTGATGACCAGGACCAGCAGTTGGCAACACTGTCGCGACGGACAGACCAGACGGACGAGGAACTGGCACTACTTGAGGCGAGCTGTCACGAGGACTCGCAAGGTTTGAGAGAGCGCGTGGCGAAAACAATAGGCGAGGTTGATGACCATTCCCAAAAGATACAGGCTTTGGAAAAAAGAATGGGCAGTTTGGACCTTTCTCACCCTCAGAGACGAGAAACGCCCACGGCTACGAGGACGAACCCAGGTACTTCGACCACCAGCAATAACGAGGACCCTTTGCCTGAATTGAAAAGTATCAATGAGCTAGCGGTAAATGAGACTTTCCCCGGTTTACCCACTCGACTAGCGACCACCAGCAGCGAAGGTCATTATTCGGTACCCACAATTGCGAGAAGAGCTATTTTTCCTCTTGAATATAAAACCCATTTCAAAAGATTCAACGGGGCTGATCGGGTTTTACCGTCTGCATTTTTGGAGGGATTTGAAACTACCTCAGAGGAGCTGTCCTTAGGGGATAATGAAAGGATCCTGGTTTTGCGAGGCTTAATGGAAGACCGAGGTTCACAGTTCACCAGCAGTGTCTGGAAAGATACCCTTGAAGCTTACGGTGTGAAACCCCTCTGGACACCGTCTTACAGGCCGCAGGCGAACCAAGTGGAGCGGATGCACTGCGAGATGAACCGACTGCTGCGAGTGTTCTGCCACGGTAACCACCAGGAATGGAGCAAGCATGTCACTTCTGTTGTACTTTTACTCAATAACACGGAGTCCGACAGGTTAGGATTTACACTCGCGGAGCTTCACTTCGGAAGTGTCCAACGAAGAGATGTGATACGTTACTTCGGGTTACAGGAGGATGACCGCGACCCGAATGTCAATGAAAAAATCTTGATGGCCGTAGAGCGTGCCAAGAGCGCCAGGAGAAAGGCGAATGAAAAGGCGACGCGAGCCGGCGCCGAGATCAAGCAAGGAGATCTCGTGCTTGTAAAGAACCACGGCCTGAGCTCGCAGGTCGAAGGAAAAATAAAGAAATTATTTTTAATGTACGATGGACCACATTTCTGTAAGGGCAAACCTGCAACGAACATCTTGGATCTTGATGATTGCGTAACAGGAAAACAACTCGCGCCACAGCACGTGGAGAATTGCAAACGGTGGAACTGCTCTGAAGAGAAACGGGAAGATTGGATGAAAAGGTATCGCGAAATCTGCAATTTGCCATTGGGCACTTGAGACATTGTGAAGGAAAGGTACAATTAGATTTGTTTTGTGTTTTTATTTATGTCACTTATTTCTATATTATTAACATCATTGCTATTTTTCATTATGTATTTTTGTATTATGTATTATTTGAGCCCTGTTTACTTGTGTATTATTATTGTGAATCATCAAGGAATTTTCGTGTGAAGACTTATATACAGGGTGCTCACATAAAAAGTATTTTTCATGTATAGATTTATATACAGGGTGTTTTAAAAAAATATGTAACCTTCAAAAATCTCCCCAGCCGAGAGCGATTTTTAAGCCTACAATTTTTTTTTTTTGAAGTTAGGGGGGGCGAGATATGACAATCAGTTTTTGTCACCTACTTTTTGTATCCTAGGTTTTCGTTATTTTATATTTTTCTGTAACTTCGTATCCGCTTGAAGCTTCGCTAGAAAAACACCACGTTTCTGATCCTTTTGTGTTTCTCTGCTTTTGTTGACTTTTCCCCCTTTCGGTCGTAGGAGCTCGGGACCAACAATGTGCTGTGATAAATCTTTCACTGTTTTTGAGCGACTTTTGTGCATTTGGCGACGGACAGTCAACTTGGGAGGCCAATTACTGAAGGAACATGTTACGTACCGGATGAGGGTAGAACTATTCTTTTCACCCCATTCTAACGCAACACGTGTGCCCCAAGAAGCTGGACCAGGCAAAAAATGGACGCTTGACCACCAACGTCGTAACTTCAGATTCCCGCGCCTAAAAGTCAGTCCGTTGTATTCGAAGTTTCAAGCTGTCTTTATATAGTGGCAGAACGAACAAACACATACAGTCTACCGCCAGTTTTTGAACCGACAACACCTCCGCGACAGTCGGAGTAAAGATTCGGGACTTTGTCTTTTTTCTACCGCGCCGTGTATTTTATCCTGCGTGAGTGAGTGACAGTGACTAGTTGTACGAATACGCAGTGTTAATTAGTGACCTGTGCACTGGATTCGCGTTATTCGTTTTGTGACGAGGAACATTAATACCACTATGGCGGGCTAATCACGAGAGAAGGAGGGCCTTGGTTCTTCCTAGCCTGCATGAAGCCGACAACGCAGCAGATCATCGCTCAGCGTCGCGACGCCACACCACTAAAACGCCGCAACAAGCGCTACAAAAGCCACAAACGACACATCGCCACAAACGACGCCCACAGCCCGATTAGAAGCCCTGAAATGATACCGCCGAAAGCCGCCAGTCGAATCAGCATTCCTGAGTACTTCGACGCCGACGAGAATTCTACGGAGAGAGAGAGAGAGAAATTGGAAGATGAAGCGACACCAGCCCACACTTAGATCTACCGTCTAGAAGAGAAGATTGAGGTAATGAAGCGACACCTACTGCGTCTTGAGACGACGCCGACGTCCCGCGTGAGATTAGCAGCGAGAATCCACGAGTACCCCCGGTAAGGAAACTTCGCCCGTTTTTCGCCGTCCCCCCAGAAAGAGAGAGAGAGAGACGATGCGAAGCAATTAATCGCTCCATTACGAGGCCGACAAGATAATCGCCGTGATGTTGAAGCGTGAAGGAAGGTGTGTCCAAGAAGATTGCGAAGTGCCGCTACAAAGAAGTAGCGTGGGGAAGTGTTAGTGTCGCAAAAAGGACGCGGATTAACGTCACGCCGCCGTTTAGAGGACTACGGTAAACGTCGCTGAAACGTCTAGAACGCCGAGATGGTATAGTATACTACTGTTAATTTTCTATATGTGTGAGTGATCATCTACCCAAGCCTCCAAAGATCGGCCGTCGGACGAAAAGATACCTGTATTTAAAGTTAAAAGTCGCAAAGGTATTGATTAAATTATTTTTTGCCAACATCATCTAAATTTCACGACAATTGCTAATTCGGAAGATATATTCACAGCATACTGTTGTTTTTCCACGCTCTGCGCCGAACTGTTGAGTAATAATGTTTATTTATGTCACCTTATATGCTTTACTCGGTAAATATTTGTTTAAAACGGCATAAATCGTGTATCTCTTGCAGAGATCACCTCTCAAGTTTGCTAAGGGAGGAAGTAAGTTAACTTCGTGCTATTTTTAATATATATTCATACACAAGTGTCTTCATTTTTTCTGTAAACATGTATGCCTTGCAGTTGATATCTATGTTGCACGAGTTGCGTGCCCTGCCTAATGTTACTGAAGTTCCAAGGCGCATTAGTAATAATTTAAACAATAATTATTTAAATGTTTTGGTAAATTGCAAGAATAAAAGGTTTACGTGTCATGCCCGTTGGCAGAATGTAATGAGCACGCGCAGATGAAAGTTTAGTATCTTTAATTCTAAGCACATTAACGTCTTCGGACGCAGTTTAATATTCCTATGAAGAACTAAATATTGCATGGTGTCTAAAAAGGGCCAATGTACTTATCTTAATGTAATTATTCCCCTGCGGTATGAGAGAGTGTGTGAATGCTTGAATGATAGTGAGGGGTTGTGTAATGTGTGCGGGCCCAGCTAACGGTTTTGATTCCAGGGTACGTGTGACCGGATCGGTTTTTACCCCCGACGAATAGCCGACTCGTGCATAAAGTGACGTTGAATAATAATAATAATAATAATCAATAATAATAATAATTGATGTTAGCCAGCAGAAATGCTTTGCTGACTTAACGTTGAACTAAAATATAAATACCACCAGTTATGAGGATAAGTATACTATATGTTTAAACACAAATCATAGTCAAATCATATATAACAATAAAGTATATTATATAACACACAAAAAATAGACACATTACACAACCCCTCACTATCATTCAAGCATTCACACACTCTCTCATACCGCAGGGGAATAATTACATTAAGATAAGTACATTGGCCCTTTTTAGACACCATGCAATATTTAGTTCTTCATAGGAATATTAAACTGCGTCCGAAGACGTTAATGTGCTTAGAATTAAAGATACTAAACTTTCATCTGCGCGTGCTCATTACATTCTGCCAACGGGCATGACACGTAAACCTTTTATTCTTGCAATTTACCAAAACATTTAAATAATTATTGTTTAAATTATTACTAATGCGCCTTGGAACTTCAGTAACATTAGGCAGGGCACGCAACTCGTGCAACATAGATATCAACTGCAAGGCATACATGTATACAGAAAAAATGAAGACACTTGTGTATGAATATATATTAAAAATAGCACGAAGTTAACTTACTTCCTCCCTTAGCAAACTTGAGAGGTGATCTCTGCAAGAGATACACGATTTATGCCGTTTTAAACAAATATTTACCGAGTAAAGCATATAAGGTGACATAAATAAACATTATTACTCAACAGTTCGGCGCAGAGCGTGGAAAAACAACAGTATGCTGTGAATATATCTTCCGAATTAGCAATTGTCGTGAAATTTAGATGATGTTGGCAAAAAATAATTTAATCAATACCTTTGCGACTTTTAACTTTAAATACAGGTATCTTTTCGTCCGACGGCCGATCTTTGGAGGCTTGGGTAGATGATCACTCACACATATAGAAAATTAACAGTAGTATACTATACCATCTCGGCGTTCTAGACGTTTCAGCGACGTTTACCGTAGTCCTCTAAACGGCGGCGTGACGTTAACCCGCGGTCCTCTTTGCGACACTAACACTTCCCCACGCTACGCTTCAACATCACGGCGATCATCTTGTCGGCCTCGTAATGGAGCGATTAATTGCTTCGCATCGTCTCTCTCTCTCTTTCTGGGGGGACGGCGAAAAACGGGCGAAGTTTCCTTACCGGGGGTACTCGTGGATTCTCGCTGCTAATCTCACGCGGGACGTCGGCGTCGTCTCAAGACGCAGTAGGTGTCGCTTCATTACCTCAATCTTCTCTTCTAGACGGTAGATCTAAGTGTGGGCTGGTGTCGCTTCACCTTCCAATTTCTCTCTCTCTCCCTCCGTAGAATTCTCGTCGGCGTCGAAGTACTCAGGAATGCTGATTCGACTGGCGGCTTTCGGCGGTATCATTTCAGGGCTTCTAATCGGGCTGTGGGCGTCGTTTGTGGCGATGTGTCGTTTGTGGCTTTTGTAGCGCTTGTGGCGGCGTTTTAGTGGTGTGGCGTCGCGACGCTGAGCGATGATCTGCTGCGTTGTCGGCTTCATGCAGGCTAGGAAGAACCAAGGCCCTCCTTCTCTCGTGATTAGCCCGCCATAGTGGTATTAATGTTCCTCGTCACAAAACGAATAACGCGAATCCAGTGCACAGGTCACTAATTAACACTGCGTATTCGTACAACTAGTCACTGTCACTCACTCACGCAGGATAAAATACACGGCGCGGTAGAAAAAAGACAAAGTCCCGAATCTTTACTCCGACTGTCGCGGAGGTGTTGTCGGTTCAAAAACTGGCGGTAGACTGTATGTGTTTGTTCGTTCTGCCACTATATAAAGACAGCTTGAAACTTCGAATACAACGGACTGACTTTTAGGCGCGGGAATTTGAAGTTACGACGTTGGTGTCAAGCGTCCATTTTTTGCCTGGTCCAGCTTCTTGGGGCACACGTGTTGCGTTAGAATGGGGTGAAAAGAATAGTTCTACCCTCATCCGGTACGTAACATGTTCCTTCAGTAATTGGCCTCCCAAGTTGACTGTCCGTCGCCAAATGCACAAAAGTCGCTCAAAAACAGTGAAAGATTTATCACAGCACATTGTTGGTCCCGAGCTCCTACGACCGAAAGGGGGAAAAGTCAACAAAAGCAGAGAAACACAAAACAATGCATTATATATTTTGTCACCTAGGATTTGAACCTAAGAACCCTATATTCACATTTCTTTGCATAAGTCATTGAATCATGAAGATTAACAAAGGGCGAGATTCCGAACACCTCATCGAAAGTCAAAGCATAAGTACACCTTATGCTCTGGATAAGCTTATGGTGTACGGTTTCAAGTGAAATCCGGGCAATTCGCCTCCACCGGAGGTCGAATCCGGAAACCCTTGATTATAAGACGCTAACGTTTACCATCTCCTTTGAACACAGAAAACGACGCCAGGAGTCTACACCGGAGCTTTTCATATGCTAGGCACACGCTTGCATGAAATCCATTTATCGGTCGAGTGTTTCTAACGCGGGAGAAACCGGCGACAAATTATCTAACAGCTCGCGCTTTCATTTATTGCGGCCAAGAGCCTCTACGACGGTATTGCGTGTTCTTCACTTACCTTCCGCTGTTAATGGAGTAAAGTTACTTACAAATATCGTTATCTTTTACGTTAGGAACTTGGCATTGCATATTAATAGTAAACGGTTCGTGAGAACTTGTTTATCACGACTGCCATCTGCCGGATAAATGTTGGACTTCTTACGTAATGTCCAAGCAAGGATCACGTGCAAAATGTCTCGTGCTATAAAAAGTACTGTTTTGCGTGCATGAAAATTGCCCGTTAGCTTAAGTAATTGCAGCAACGACTTCCATAGATGCGACCTTCAGCTTTCAGGGCTAAAGGATTTATGCAAATACGGACTTCAATTTAAAACGCTGTCACTCATATTTGCTATGAAATTTGTAAGGATGCTGTGCATCTTATGGAGAGTCTTCCGTTGCCTTTTCATTTTGCACATACACGGAAACAGCTTCTAACAGGGGACGATGGACGAGGAAGAGCCGGATGATACCACCTCAACAACTTCAAACATTTCAGAGCTAATGATTGATTCATTCATTTGCTTTATTTTACATCGCTTCTTGTTCCACTTTTGGCTAATTTTCGAAGATTGGGATGAGTGATGATATGATGAAATTGATGAATGGACACACAAACATCGAACCCAGGACCCGTGGCATTGTAGCGCGATGTGCTAATCACTCCGCCACGGAGGCCGGCTCAGAGCTAATGAGTAGGGACGTTGATTTTTCGCAAACGCGATAGCACCGAAAACTATTGTTGCAAAAAAGTGTTCATTATAGTTACATGTTATAAACACATTTTTCACATCTTCGAAATCGCGAAATAGCGCGAATTTGGGACAAAATACGAATTGTGGCTTTTTTCGCAAATTTGAAGAGATTCTTCGCTTGAAAAACGAAAAATACCGCGAAGATACAACATTCTTGTCTTTTAGACTTTATATAATGCAGTGTATAACGTGCATGTTTTGCAGAATTTTATGCTTCCAAAATATATGGTTCATGCTATACATGGATTAATTCTGACAGCTTCATGCAACTGTACGTAAGTGCAAGTTTCCCACGATTTTTCACCTTATATGGGAACGTTTTTAATTACCGAGCAAAGTCGCTGGGTTCTGGCGAGAGATCGAGTGGTCGGTCACCTACCGTGACGCGGAAGCCGTTACATTCGTATTTGTCTCGCATGAAACCTCTTTCGTTACCGAGCGAAGTGGTACAGTTTTGGCGGAGATCCAGTCCGCACTTACCGTCACTCGGAAGCCGTAACATCGCTATTTGTAGCGGAAGAAGCATTTAGTTACTGAGCCAAGTGGCGCTGGTTGGGTGGGAATTCGTGGGCGCCTTAACATCCGTATTAATGGCGTGAGAAATAATAAAAAACAACTCTCTCAAATACGTTTCCGAAGTATGATAGTGTCACGAACAAGCGTAGGCCATGTGACCTACAAATTAATGTACTTGTTTAAATACACAATGAAGGTGTTATCTTAGATATATTTGTCAGAAAAGTGCGCTAAAATAAATGCACGAATTTTGGAAAAATTTAACATCGAAAAATCGAAACCTAACCTATGATGTTCACGATGCTAGGTGAACAGCAAAATATTGGAACTCGCATAATGCCCCGCACCGAAATCTCGAGTGCTGACCTTATGGCTACACACGATCTATGGTTTACCTAAAAAAAATGATTGAAAATCTTATGTAAAAGATGCATAGCGATTGGTGAAGGAACGAAATGTCACCTGTTTATCGCTGAATGTTACGTAAGTAATGTCAGGTTCTACAGTAGAACAGAGGTTCTTTTGACAATACCTTTTGTTAAAAATAAATTGCTTTAATGCTGAGAATATCTTGTTTGTTGAAAAACGGGAATTTTGAGGAAAATAACGCGAAAAGATTTGTTAAAAAAGTAGCACCGTTTTTTGCATAGTTTAACGCGAAAAATCATGGTCCCTACTGATGAGGCAAATTTTATAAGTCTAAAGCTCAATTTCTCAAGATCAAGGAAGCATAGGCGTCGCTAGCTTCAAATTATTGGGAGAGGATTTCTATGTACTTCTGGAGGAGGGGTACAGCAAATATTTGTATAAGCACCATTGAAAACAAAACATCCTTAAGTTAACTGAAATTGTTATTTTATCTAACTTTCATCATTATTATTATTATTATTATTATTATTATTCAATTTTTACTTTTGATTTAACGTCGCTCCTTAAACATTTTATATTAATCATGAGAAGTATATAAATTATGATTACGTTTGTAAATCAAGTAAAGTAAGAAACTAAATACATTGAAACAGAGAAAAAAACTAAAAACAAGAAGCATGCATAGGTACTCAACTCATAAATATGATTTGGCCACATGTGAATCGTGCGTGATGTCAAAAAGACTTCCGAGAAGAATATCATTCAGATCCATGGTGTGGAAAAAGTCGACTTATGGATTAAATATTAGTGACGGACGAAGGAAAAGCTAGAGCGAGCAATAGAAAGAATGCCTTCTGCAAGTGAAAGACAAATCAAGGGGAAGAAGAACGGGGTAATAAGAGAACTGGGATATGGGGTAATTGGAGTATCATGGGATCTATGTGACAGATCTTCACAGTAGCAAATGGTGACATTTAATTGTCACGTCAGGAATGTATTGGTCCCTAGTTAAAGAGAAACCCAAGAATGACTTCCACTTGTCAACATGCAATGCGCAGCAAGGACAATAGGATACTAATTGAATTTCTGAAACTATAGAAGTTCTAATTTAAGTGATGAAAAGTTTTGTTATACGCTATTACTCCGCTCCGGCATAAAAATGGAGAAATAAGATGATAGCGTAAACAATCATCAATACTGGGGGAAAATGCGAAATATAATTTTATCATAATTTTAACCATGGTTTTACCACAGGAAACTTATGAGCAAAAATGAAAAAAATATTCAACATAGGTAAAATATTTAAACACAGCAGATACCAATTTGAATGCCCAATTCAAAATATCTTATCGATGCTATGTTGATGATTGAAAGCAAGTGTCAAATATCCAACGCTTTTATCTACATAATTCACTCCAATTCTTATAACAGCTATTGTTAAACTATTTTTCTCTCCGTCCTTTTTTATATATATAATTTAACATTGAAATATTTTCAACGAAGAAATTGAAAGAACCATTACATTACTTAATCTCCAGGATTCTTGTGATAACTAAGTGTAGGCCATTGGCTGCGTATAGTTCCGTCCATCCAGCAGCATCGACGGTGAAAATCGGAATTTTAAAGAATATCCATGAAGGACATTCAAGCCTATTAGGTGGAAAGCCAACACTGCAGTTTCTATCACTTCTGATTCGACGACTAAACCAAATTAAATTGGGCTACGTTCGATTGACCACATCACGTAGAATGAAATAACACGATGGAAACATTTCGCGATGAATCGTAACGTGAGCGGAGACAACCGCTCGCCGCCTCTCCCGAAGAACGTTTCGCAACGTCTGCTCGATTTTCGTAGCTTGCTAATGGAAACAGGTTTATTTGCAACAAGATAAAAATTGGCCAGCAACGCTCATTAATTGCCGGCAGCTTCCACAGCTATTTCGAAAGTAAATGTGAAGGAGAACAGGTTGCTCGCGGACGGGCGATTACACAACCTTCGCTTGCTTAGCATCACTAACAAACAAGCCTAATCTTAGTACGCTCGTGTTTGCCCGTTTCCTAACAGACTCCGATACTCTCTGTGCCAGGTCGCCAATTTGATGATATGTTATGCGTGAAGCAAACACGCGAGCATTACTTTGTAGTGTTGTGTATCTCAGAATCCTTACTGGAGATCGAACCCTGGGCCGTTTGGTTCTTTGGCAAGCCCAACGCTATACAGGGTGTCCAAGAATTATCTTTACAACTTCAAGTTTTAATAACACCAATTGTTTGTACGTTACACAGAATCCTTCACGTAACCCCACAGGAAGAAGTCCATACGTACGTAGTCCGAAAAGTTACGCTTGAACTGTGTGCCTGATTTAGTCTCTACGAACCAAGATACACATTGACACACAAGACAGCTGTGGCGTCAACATGGTCAATCACTAATGAGTCACCTTCCACAGAAAAAAAGAACGTAATGAGTTTCTGCATCATGTACAACAAACAACTCGTATGTGACTTAGAATTGGAGTTATTAAAACTTGAAGTTGTAGAGATAATTCCTGGACACCCTGTAGAATATTTGGGTAGAGAGGTGGGAAGCTGTAAAAAAGCTCTTTTGTTGAGGCAAAACGAAGGGCTAGTCGTTCGTACGAGTTTCTGCTAGCAGGCAGAAACCCCCGTCCCACTCGAGTATTACAGACACTCCAATGTCATCAACAAAGTGTGGAAACTAACTAATTACCCCCATTTAATATGTGAATCCTATTTAGATATGATAAACCATTGCAAATAAACATTGCACGCACAGATGTTCGCTCTTATTACGTTATTTTAATATCGGCGAGGTTATACACTTTCTCCTACGGGGCTCTGTCTCGATTATTTCCATCTGCTGGGTGGAAGTTCAGTTCACTTCAGGTGGAAACTGCTGTTGTCACTCTTGACATCTATACTCTCTGGGTAAACTTTTATAGAGGGCGTGTGTGCGTGTGGTTTTGAAAGAATGAAGGTACTTAGTGTTAGAGGCCAAGCGCAAAAATCTGTCAACTCTGTACTCAGATAGGTTAATCGCAACCAAACCTACAGTTTAAAGTGAGATCTGAACCACATTTCAATGGTTCTCCACCGGGAATTGAACCAGGGATCTCTTGATTACAAGGCGTCAGTGTTAGTCCTTCTCTGGCTTTGATGACCAGCTAAGCGTTAATGCGCACAGTCTGGCAAGTAGAGAATGAGTTTGGTACCTATGCATTTGATTTAACAAGTTATAAAAGAACATGAGTCGTAAATAGTATTTAATTCGCGACACTGTTCAACATTTCACTCTTGATATGAAGTTTAGTTATTCAGTCCACTTTGCACAGACAGGCTAAGGAGAACTGGACCTACAGTATAAAGTGAGATCTGAACCACCATGTCTGTCCACCGGGTATCGAACCCAGATGCCTTGTTTAAAAGGCCACGACGTCACCACTACGCCATCTGAGAGGCTCTTTCACTGTTAATATGTCGCTGCATTAAGTGACGGAAGATAATAGCCAAGGTGCTAACCGCCCAACGTGGCTAATATAATTTCACCCAAGAGTCCTCCGTTAGTTGATTTCTAGCATCAGTGGTTACTTCCAGAAAAGTGGTTCTTATTCATTAACCTGCCCCCCAATCTAGTGACGGGTGCAAATCGCCTACGTGTTGACGCACAGTTGATAACCTACTACTTTTGGGGATTACATGTGCTGCGCCTGACCACGTGTACTTAGTTCCTGTCCCACTGCCAATATTTATTTATTTATTTACTTCTTTTGGATGGCGAAGTTAAGGCACAAGCCTTTTCTTACACTTAACCATCTCTACTTCACATTTTACAAATTTAGTTGAAATATCTAACAGTTTACGAAATATAAAAGATCAAAATACCAAAGAAAATAAAAAACACAAAAAAGAAAAAAACACAAAAGAAAGAAGAAAAACACAAAAAAGAAAAAAGAAAATAGAAAAAACACAAAAACACAAAACACAAAAATACACACATATGCTGTAAGAAACGTAAAAAATGCACGTACAGCATGAACACACACATAACAAAAATACTTAAAATACAGAAAAGTCGGTCGGTGTTTGTCCTAAAAATTTAGATCAAGAAAGGTTTCAAAGGAAGAAAGAGATCTAATGCAACTCTTGACGTTTTTCTTATCTTTTTCCGGTCCTTGCTCATTTGACGCAACAGACACAAACCTCTTCCTTCGATCCTGCTTATCGCTTCTTTGCAAGCTGAAGTGATTGTGGAAATCCTCGTGCTGCAAGCAGAAGCGAGATTTTGTTTTCTTTATGGCAGAAAAGACGAAAGTATTACATTAAGAAGCTGATACGCAGGTATGTGGTTTCTTATCCATAAAATCTTGCAGGGTAAAGCGAATTTATTTATACTATGTGCTTAATAACGGCGCCATGAAGGTACACTAAACGCACGGCCATGAAAATAGGCGGCTGGGCAGAATTGTGCTGGTGCCACATATGGGAAAAGCAAAGCGGGACAAAACTCGCTGGTTCCCACGCACTGTGCTGCAACGTCAACCGGGCTGCGTTGCCTAGTTGAACGAAAAACCGACCTCTCCCCGGGGCACTTTCGAGTCCCATTCGATACAGAACTGGTGATCGTATGAATTGAAAGTTCGTTACAGGCCCCAGAAATCGAGTCCCATATCTACACGTCGGACTGCTCTTAAACCTCCGAACACACGGGACTGTGCTCCGACGTGGCAACAGCGCGAACTTCTGTCACCCGCCTAATTTAATGGCCGTGCGTTTAGGAGATAATATTGGTGTTATTTTAAAACTGACGTTAAAATTCGTACCACGTATGCCCGCCCCCCGTGACGGAGTGGTTAGCACATCGCGCTACGACGCCAGGGGTCCCGGGTTCGAATCCCGGCCGGGACATGGATGTTTGTGAGTGTCCATTCATCATATCATCACTCATCCACATCTTCGCAAATTAGCCAAAAGTGGCACAAAAAGCTAAGTGAAATAAAGAAATTCAATCAATCAAGCAATAGTACCACTTATACACCCTTATTTATATGGAGGCCAAGTAACTGCGATTGCATTTTAGGTCGTTTTTCTGCCAAGTTTGGCTAATCTCAACGATGAGGATTAATGATTTGTAGATTAAATTGATGAAGGGACACTCGCAGAGGACATCCGTGCCCACACCAGGCCTCGAACCTAGGAACTTGGCTGGCGAGATCGGAAGTCCACCATTTAACGCCCTCGGCCACCAAGCCGGCCAGAGTAATGGTAAAATTCGAGTGGTTGTGTTCTTGCAGGTATAAATTGAACGATTTTCAGCGTGTATTTCTATAAGAAGAAATTTAAGCGAAAAATACGTGCTCGACCAGGACTCGAACCCGGCTCTAAATAGTACATCTCCTGTGTATGTAAAATTATAATGTATTTCGACAGTTTCTCTTCACTGTATGCTGTATTGTAGTAAGGCATTCTCTGTCACGGCTGTAGATGCAGGTGACGTTCGGCACCATGCACCGTCCAAGTTTGCCGCCCAACGTTAGTGCTTTTTTTAACCAGCTTTCTCACTGAATCAGCATGCTGCGTCCGATTTGTCGTCTTGGTATGTTTATCGCAGATGCGCAGTGAATGCTTTTATTTTCACTGTAGAATAAAGTGTCTGTATCAGTGTGTTTGTTTGTCAAAGTTAGTTTTAAGTTCATTTGATCATCAAACAGGCTAATCGGGTCTGGAACCACAGTTCAAAGCGAGATCCGAACCACTGTCAATGTGTCTCCACCGGGTATCGAACCTGGGAACTCGTGACTGCAAGGCGACCACGTTACCACTACGCCACCGGGGAGGCGCATGTGCAACTTGTGGTAAAGTGTCGCTTATCACTTCGGTGTGAAATCTTCCAAAACTCTTCCTCATTTTACAAATGCATGTATTTAAACCATTATGGCGAATGTTACGGAACTGCAGTGTGAACATTTCAAGTTGTTAAAGTGAGCAGCAAGCAGTGTGTTCCCAGGCAACATGTGATATACAGGGTGAATACTGTTTTAAGTGTACAGTTGGCATATGGAGCGGATGAACATTTAGAATTAAATATTCTTTCAAATATTTATCTCTTGTAGAAAAATAAAAAAAAGGAAGGGCGAAATCAGGACAATAGCAGTGAACAAATTCGAAGATGTAGATTTGTTCATTCTTGTCATAACTTTTGTCTTAAAGATAAAATTATTACAATAGAATCACGTATTGAGCATCCATGTTTTGATGTCACTAGTCTTCAACAGAAAAACACAGTGTTAAAATAGTATTATTATAACTGTTACGGTTTACGAACGAAGCCATTACAGCCATTCCCTAGCGGAAAGAGCGTCTATCACAAAGACTTGGAGAGCGGAGAAAGTTTGACAGGCAGAAAAGTGCGAACAGGGGAATTGCAGTAAATCACTCGGAGAGCAAAAGTCCAGCAGAAGATGTCAGAGGAGAGCAAAGACGTTGTTCCAGAAGGATCTCGGAAAGAGAAAAATGGCTCTTTGACAAAAAGATTTGGAAAAGGGAGTAGAAGATACACATTTCTGAAGTTTGTGCAATAAGTCCTATATTTTCTTAACGTCGTCAGCTTCTTGCAAATACATGTGAACCCTCAGGATGTAGTTCTTTACTGAGGAGAGGAATATGTTTACATAATATTGTGTTTGTTGCACGGCTATGATATATATGAAGCAGATGGCGTGTTAATTTCATTCGTAATCACGAATTTAAACGTTTCTCTGCATTTCTTACAGCTGCATAGATGAAATAATAATTTTTACATCACAAGAGTAGTTACACAGCCTGAAGAATACTCAGTCAATGAATCAGTAAGAAGGTAGACTTCTGTTGAGGCCGAAATAAATTGTTTTAATGGAGGAATTTAGGGCACATATAGTAATGATTTTTTGACTTTATAGATTTAATTGAAATACAAATTCAAGGATGACGATTCCACGGACTTTAAATGATGTCGTAAAATTTACATACTACTAAGGTAAGCTAAGGTTCCCCGTGGATACAGCATCTTTCCACGAAAGCACATTTAGGGGTGTGGGGCATGGGCTTCGCCAGAAATTTTTCCAGAGGGGTCGAACCGAAGATGTCAAAGTTACCTTCTCCCCTCAAAAATATTCTGATATAGACCATTGGCATATGCAGAAGTTTGTCAAAGAGGGGTTCATTTTCAAAATTATTGCATTATCGAGATTTTAAATTGCGTTATTATCATTATTTTATTATTATTATTATTATTATTATTATTATTATTATTATTACTAGTAGTAGCAGTTTTAGTTTATTTTATTTTAGCATCCAATAAGTTTATTATATGAATAATATAGTACTTGTTACAACCAAGATTACATAATAGTTACTTCGAACATTAGTAGCAGCAGCAGCAAACACAGTAGTATAAGAAGCTTCAGAACGTGTGAAAGTTACAAATTAACAAAGTTTCAGTGTTGCAAATTATGAAAGTTTCGTACCAAATTCGATATGTCAAGACCATTTTTAAACAATGACGCAAAATGAGGGGAAAGAAAGTGCTTGGATTTTAAATTGCCATAAATTGAAAAAAGTAGATATACATTTCCAGGGCGGTCGACCAACCGGTTCGATCCCCCCCCCCTGCCGACACCCATGGTGTGGGAGTAGAGCCCCACAAATTCTCGATTTCTGCCATTTTGGAGGTGATGTGATCAGCACCGCACTCCGCTTGCCCCCATGTACCCATTGATTTGAGGCTGGGTGAGCCCCGGATCCGCTTTATGCGGGGACATGGCCAGAAAAATTCCGACCTTAGATCACCCACCCCGGGAAACGAACCCAGGTCTCCCGCGTGGCAGTCAGACGTCCTACCGACTATACCACCGAGGCTCTTGTCAACTTTTAAATATACAATTTGTGAAAAGTTGGTTCCATGTAAATATCGAGAATTTCACAATGCAAATGATCATGGCCGTAGGCAGGAAAATATTTCGGGGGGGGGGGGGGTTCACTCATAATTGTTCCCATGCGCATCGCAAGAAATTTGAATAATAGAAATAATAACAATAATAATTATTAATTAATAATAATTTAAATTTCATTATAAATAACTGATACAAACGTATTATTATTATTATTATTATTATTATTGCTGTCCTTATATCCTTGAGGAGACTTTTCTACTCTATCCATCAGAAGTGTGAATATGCAGCACAAATGTTTTTATTATTATTTTTACGTTACATGCAGTGTTACTGAGATGCACAGTTATTATATTTTGTTATTAAATTTTAGGTACCTCAAGAAAAAGCTTTAAAAGTAATAGAAATTTTAGTCATAAAGTTTGTTGTTTGACCATTCACATAAAACTTAATTTTTGGATTTTTGAAAACTGTGGAACCAGTTATTCTTTGGATTAAATGGTAAAACATAACATGGTGCCTGTATTGTAACCTCAATTTTTCGATCTAACGTCATTTTTCTTTGGTTATTCTGTTCGAGTACTAACTGGACATTATTTTCGTTATTAACAATAAAACTAACAAACGTTCTGCTATTTTGTAACTTGCAATAAACGATGTCAATTCGGGGCGAGGGAGTTCTATGGACCAGTTTGATCCCACTTTCCGACGCTCATATTGTTCCTATATTTACCAAACAACATTATATACAACCATTACACACTATAGAAGTATGTCCTTTATAGGACCGCATATAGGTTAAATGTATGTACTATATCGACCGCTGGGTGAAGAGTAGTGAATGTAATGCGCTACGAAACTGGATATCCTAGGTTTGAACTCTTATAAAGGGGTTTTTAAACCCTTATCGAACAGGGAATTTAAAAGTTGGAACGGGTATTTTGGGACAATCACAAGGGAACTTTCAGTCTGATATAGGAACAGCACTGGAAAGAGGACAACAGAAGTGAAAATGAAGGGGTCGCGGGTGGGCTGCGATTCTGAGAATTAAACCCGTTTCGCTCAAATTGAAGAATTCAAAATGTTTGAAAATTCTAGCTCCATCATTTCAGAATTGTCTCGCTGTTGTATTTTTGTGAAACTGCAAATAATTTTTTGAAAATGTGTCAAATGTTGGTTTCTAAGCTTCCATTAATCCAATATGCCAGAAGTTTCGGGGGGGATTTGAACCCTAGAAACCCCCCCTCTAAATACGGCCATGCAAATGATGGGATATAGATTATGCGTGAAAATTTTCTGAAGCACTTGAGGTACCATATCACCTGACACATGCACAGATGTATAGAATAGAGTAGCCTTTACTGTGCGAGTGTGTTTCGGCCTCCCGGGCCGCTTTTACAAAAACGTTTGTTACAATCGACATTTTACACTACACTTTCTGAAAATCACTGCTACAGTAGAAAAATTAAATCATAGGAAAAATAAAATATATGTACTTGTAATATAAACAGTTAGTGTACTGTTGACACAGAGTTCAATCTAAAACCATAATTAATGCACTATTATTACAGAGCTAATACTAAAAGAAATATTTCGTTTCTATTCATTACAGCAAAGACGACTAACCAGGCATACTGTTGTTTGGACAGCAAATGCAGGAATGTTCAGTTTATGATTGCCTGCATATGGGCTTTTGGGAATTTGAAGATATCGAGCGGGTTTGCAATAGATTCTACGAGCAATAGCGCTTTGAGGCGTAATGATGGACAAAACGTCCTTGGGCTTCCAAATGGAGTAGTAGTTTACGCTTTCGCTTTGTAATCAAAGGATCGCGTGTTCGATCCTCGGTGTATGCACATTGCACAGTGGTTCGGATCTTTCTTTGAATTGCAGATGCAGTCCTGATTATGTAGTATGAGCACAAAGTGAACTTTGACAAAACGGCTCAGCTGATGATATCGGTCACCTTGGTACAAGTTGAAAATATGAGAAAGGATTATGTGAAAGCGGTGTAAATAATTTGGTTTCTCCCAGTAAACTTCGTTTTCCATGATTACGACTCACTTTTCGATGTTATTGATCATATTAGGTCAGGGTTCTCTCCTTTCGATAACTCTTTCTATAAGTGGTAACTGAAGCCTTCAACCAAGCAATGAACAAACTCTTCACTACTTCTACTTTTCACTCCTGCACGTTTCGTGAACTTTAGCTCTTGTGAAGCATCACGTCAAGTCATGCCATTAAAAAGCTTATGAAACATCGTTCTGCATCTGCATGTAAATTGCCACCCCGAGTTTCGTACATTCAAATATTTGTTTGAAAATGCACGAGCAGAACAGCCGAGTCGTGCTTGATTGTTAACGGAATTTGAGGCACAGCTATGTATTGGTATAATTAAACATTGGCACCAATACCAAGCAAACTGATTAACGTCATGAAATTTTAAATCATTGTAATAGAGAAACTCATGCCAATAACATTCATCCACTTCCTGAAAACCAATAATCCTATTTGCGTATCTAAATGAAAATAACTTTTGGAAATTTTGTATGAAAAAGCAAAGTTGACAAACTTGTCTTAGGCCACTTTATGCTCATGTAGGCAAATCGGCACTGGACGCGCAATTTTAGTGGAATCCACACACTGTGCAGTCTCCTTCTACCAGAAATCAACCCGAGACCCTTTGGTTACAAGAGCTCACTACAATGTTGTCAAGGAGGCCATGTATGAAAAAGCAGCGGATTTTCAAAAATAATTTATTCATTTATAATGCCGTTATAGCACGGTAGTCGAAAAATGCAATAAATACCACGCAGTGATATTTCAAAATACCAAAATATGCCAATTGCATAATATGACCTACAGGCTGTTCTTGTTAGTCACTAGTAATTAATGCTCAGCAGTAGAACATTAAAAATGACCAACATGCATGCAACATACACATGTGTGTGTGACGGATATTATAATAAACAATAATTCCAGGGTGTTCGGGAAGAAGCACAAGTCGCAAACTGTGATTTTCGATTGCATTCTGTTTTCACAGATTCTCTTAAATTAAAATTATTTCTCTTAACAGCGATGGTCCAACATGTATATCATGATATTACAAGAATAAACTTTTAAGAAATGTCTGCTGTAAAATTGAATTTCTTGACTTAAGTGCTTTTTACCCTGAACACCCTAGAATTAGTACCAAAATAGCCATCTCAACGGTAGTGTCATTTATTAAAATCACATACCAATTTAAATTGGAAAACATTGGTTCGTCCTACTACATCAAAGTAAAACTAAATATGAAAAACTAAATATGCTGACCAAGGCAGTAATTTATTTTTATTAAAAACATAAACTAAACGTAAATTTCAACCTTCTAGCAAGATCATCTTCAGACTCTGTATCAAGTACAAATGTAACAAGATACAAAACAGGACATACACAAACATTACCCCCTCCAGACTATTAGAAAGTTGTTCTGGAACTTTCTAGCAGGTGGCTTTCCCTTGTCAACTGTACTTTCACCTAAAAGGCTAAACATATTCACTTCCATATAAAATGTGGTTGGACTTTCTATCTCACGCTCTTTTTCCTTCATTTTTCTTCCTTCTCCTCTCCTCTTTCTCTCTTGTCCTTTCCACTCTTTCTAACACCTTCTTCCATTCTTTGTTTAACTTCAGTCCCCCATTCCAGTTCATTGTGTCATCTTCACTTTTCTTCTCTCTTTCCTTGGCCTCCCTCCATTTTCTCACTAGCATTCTCTTCTCCCTTCCTAACTGCTTAGCCTCATCGTACTCTATGTCATGTCCTGTTTCTCTAGTGTGTTTAAATATTGCATTTCTCTCTCTCTTAAGTCGTACATCATCCCTATGTTGTTTCAACCTGTCTTTCAGCCTCTTTTTCGTTTCTCCTATGTATACACTCTGACATTCTTTACATTTCACTTCGTAGATAATCCCTTCCTCTTCCTCTTCTCTGTTTTCCTTTTTCTTGTTTGCATTCTTCGCTATTCCAAAGATGCTTCTCCCTCCCTTCCTGTAAGTTTTAATGCCCGCTTTCCTAAGCACTTTGCATATCTTTTCTGTGGTCTTCCCCATACTCCTTATTCCAAACCTTCTCTCTTTTTCTTTCTCTTCCTCTTTTTCTCCCCTGTCCCTTTTCTTCCTCCTTTATGTCAAGTCTATCCTGCTTCTCATAGCCATTCTTTTTGTATCTTGTTACATTTGTACTTGATACAGAGTCTGATGAAGACCTTGCTAGAAGGTTGAAACGTTACGTTTAGTTTATGTGTTTAATAAAATAAATTACTGCCTTGGTCAGCATATTTAGTTTTTCATATCATGGAAACAAGGCTTAATGGTGTTATAATCAAAGTAAAAATTATTTCTTGTATCATGCAAAACGTCTTGAGTATAACGCTCTACTCAACAAAAATGCAGTCGTATGCACTCATTAGTGTACTGCGTGCATACAAATAGTTATTACAGCGAACTGTGCCAATCGCTAATCAAGCACTTCAGGGCCATTCCAAGCCAAGATATTGAGCCAAGCATAGACCAACCTATCAGCTGAGATTTGGATAAAATTTAGTATATTTAAGCAAATATGAGAACTTGTATTTTTTATGTATGGAATTTCGACTAAAGTTTGAAAATTAGAGCTTTCAGAATTTCCAGTGGTTTCATGGATTTTTTCGTGGATTTATCAGCAATTAACACACATTTTGAAATTCACCATATTTATTCATAAGTTCATGAATATTTCACATACCACACGTAAAATATCATTAAATGTATTAAATTGAAATGCATGCAATTTGTGTTAGAAAAAATGTGTTTTCAAAAATCAAAAAAATATCCCCCATTACTTTTTGTGTTACTTTTTGAAAATGTGTTCTAAGTACCATTGGAAAGAGTACAAAAGTTTCTACAAGAAGGTGAAATTTTTTTTTTAATATTTGCACTGCAGCCCCTCATTGCGGACTTATTGTGGCAGAATGTATTATTGTACCTCACACTTTTACGTAAATATTTAACTTTTTGGTTTATAACAGTTTCTATTAAAATATGCATGACTTGATTTGTTGATTTAGGGTCTGCTTTCTTCCGCTTTTGACTGATCGCGACGATTATAATTATTTACATGTACTTGCATGATCTGGCATAGAATGACACTTGAGTACCGCTATCTGTGTGAGAAGCAGATGGCACTTTAAATAAATTCCAGTCATTTCCCCCTTTCCTTGGTCTCAGTGCGACTCCTGCCCTCATTGCCATGCGGCTGACGTAGCGGAAGCTGGTGTTTGTTCTGAACATCCTAAAGGACTGAGCTTTGCCCCGGATGTGTCCTTCGACGACCGATGATCGCCCACTGGCTGATTGTGTGCATGACACACACTCTAGCTATTTCATCACCTCCCCGTTTCCTGCCTGTGATGTTATTCTGACAGTGGTGGAGAGAACGTAGTAGTCTAGATAATGACTCTCCTTTGCTTGCAAACTGTTGGGGTTCGGGCTGTGCCGTTGAGTTGCACAAAGACTCAAATCAAAGTCTAGCGCCCGGCTATTGAACCGCTCTTGGCTTTCAATGCACGCTGATCCAGAATGCTAAAGAAACTGACAAAATCTGTTGACCCCTTAATCGATACAAATGTGTAAGATTAACAATTGGGTCAGCAGAATTGATACGAGGTCGATTATTTTGATTTTTATATAAAAAGTATATTTTATGACCTATTTCAATAAACACTTGGGACCACAGTAAGGATAATGCTAAAGGAGACACTTTGGACATTGGAATGCATTCCCATATCGATTATTTGAAGCATTTCGTATCTTTGTGATAAATATACACTGTTTCGCAGGTTTCAAAATTAATACTGAACATAATGCCTCAAGTTTCCTTTGGTGAGCAATGAGACAGGTCACGTAAATATAAAAACATGGCGGACTGGATGCAGCCCACTGAATGTAGTTTTGATTAATATAAATTGCCAATATAATCTTGAAAAGTATTCAAATCGGGCTTATATTTTTTAGTTCTCATTGTCGAGAATTTCCGACCAAGTTTCTGGAATGAAAGTTGTATTAGTTGGGGGGGGGGGGGGGTCATATTGCATGCAGTTGGAATGCACGATCAACTTGGTTAAGAAAATCACAGCAAAATTTCTATAGTTATTGGATGTTTTTGTAAACATTATATCAACATTTTCTTTCAAATGTTTGCTCACGATACATAGGCCTGCCACACATTTCCACCAACTCTGATTGTATTGTTCGTGAGTGATTCTCTAATTATTTATGTATTATTTACTCGTTTCATTTTCACTAATATTGATGTAGATTACAAGCAGCATAACTTCTACTAAGAATGTTGGGCCTTCCCTATGGAGTTGTGGTTATGCCATCGCTTTGGAAACAAGGGGTCCCATGTTCAATACCAAGTGGAGGCGGATCCCACTTTAAACTGTAAGTCCAGTCTTGAGTATAACCTATTTGTGCATACAGCGTAGTTAAAAACTCTGCTAAGAATGTGCACCCGCTTCTGTACTTCACCAGTTACTGTAATGCGTCACAAAACCAGGCTCCCGAATTAGAGTTCCTCATTTCTCCTTTCCTCTATTTATGCATTCCCATCGTCACTACTAATCTATAGAAATAGAAGAGAGGCGTTAAGTAGCAAATTTGCACATTATAACATTTTAGATTGCAACGAAATACCGTTCCTCTCAACAGTTACCAGCTCGACGGGTCGCAGGCTGGTAGGATTTATAAATCGAACATGACATTCGCCTGTTCCGGAGTAGGCAACGTTTTATCGCCTTCTCTCGATTTCCCATTTGCCGTCGTGCACATATCACATCTCTCGGAATGGCTGCCAAGCGAAGTGTGGATGCATTGATTATCGCAATTGCGGTATCTATGGAGGCATCATTCAACCTGATGCCCCTAACTCCAAATTTAAATAAGAAAATAAAACCTACGCTTTCTTGGATCGAATTTTTTGTGCACACAATTGACTTTCGACCCCCCCCCCGTGCCTCTTACTTTGCTGTGATCAAGGTGCAGTAGCTATAAAGGCAGGCACGTATCTAGAAATATATTCGGGTTGGGGGTCCGACCAAGTGTCTCAATATTAATATTAATAATAATAGAACGATTGTATTAATTAAATTAAAATTATTATTTATTAAGTATGTAAATGAATTAATATTGTATTACATGAATAAAGAAAAAGATGATAGTAGAATAGAGATATAACAGCACGTATTCATTATCTAGCTTACGTCTAGTTAAGATCGCCAAAATTAGTTTAAAAACAACTGTTCTGGCAAGGAAATTAATGTCAAAGAATTGAATATTTATTGAATAACAGAAAAGGAGTTAGATCCAATTGACGAAAAGTAAAGTTCCTGATTAATATTTTATGTATATTATCATAAGTTCAGTAGTAGTGTGAAATTGTCCTTCAAATTTCAAACAACAGTAACTCGGTGGAATGGAACTTCTATTAATCAAATTAGGCACCGTTCGATGTTATACACGTCTCCCATTGAGATACTAGTGCATTTGATGCCACTTTCGTAGAAGTTTGACGTTCTGGATTGAAGAAACTCGTCAAAGGCGTTTTTGACAGCTGCTTCATTGGTGAACCCTTTTCTCGCTAAATAATGCTTAAAAAAGTGGTAGTCTGTTGGCGAGAGATCTGGTGAGTATAGTGGATGTGGAAGAGTCTCATAGTGCAAGCTGTGTACTTTTTGCACTGTTGTTCTTGCCACGTGGGGTCACGCGTTGTCCTGAAGCACTAGGGCTTCATTTCTGTTCACCAATCTAGGCTGCTGAACTCGTATTTTTTTATGGCCAAGGCCCGGCTCTTCAGGGGCCCCTACGCCAGATGAACATAATTGATTGTGTACGGTTTTTTAGGAGTTTATAGGACGCTGGTGCTTCCAATTAAGCAACTAATCTGACTTTTGGATTGTGTTGGAATACTTTAAAATATCCAAACTACTGCTGAAATTATATCCGAAAAGAAAGTACTGCGGAATATCATGTTCAAATATTTCAATCAAAAATAGTTAATATGTAGATTCACTACAGCGTCTAATTCAATGAGACGTAAACAAAACAGAATTATTTTGTTGGGTAGATCAAAAATTACCACTTTGATAAAAAAAATAAAAACTTGATATTGAACACAGACGGTTTTGTAATTAAATATATTGAACATCGTACCAGTGACACATCGGAAACGAAAAGAAACCCTATTGGAGAATCTTCTATTAGCCTTTCAGTTTTAACCTTCAACGTGTTCTGCATAATTCTCTTTAATTTTAATACGAAATATGTAAATGCAATTATGTTTTTTGTTATGATCATGTAGGACACCTGTAATTCAGAATAAGGAACATAAATCTGAGTTCTTCAGACTTCTGAAATATTTTCGTTATAGGCCCCGTGAATATTGTCTGCCCAAGGCCCCGCACCAACCTACGACCGGCCCTGGTTACGTGGTTCTCAAATTCTGATCGCCCTACCCCTTCCTCACAACCAGAATGGAGAAAGTTGTAAATGCAGATAGTTTGATCTTTAAATTAAGATCCGAAGCGCCGAAATGTCGTCCCGCCGGATATCGAACTTGCGCCTCGTTGACAATGAACCCTACAGATGGACCTGGGCTCCTTCTGGCTTCTGAACGCCCAGGCGTTCCGTGTCATTTGGGACTGCAACAGGAGGCAAATGGATGTTTCATTTGTTCGTTCGTGAGAGAGGGAGAGAGAGAGAGGGAGAGAGAGAGAGAGAGAGAGAGAGAGAGAGAGAGATTCGTGGGGGCCATTTTTGTTTCGTGATGGGAGTTCAAGCGCTGCCACATTTAGCAACAGTTTCATTGTCGCAAACTGTCATGTAACGGCCACGGGGAATGCGCGTGAGTCACTCTGATATTTCAGTGCAGTGTATGACGTCAGATGCGATACCTCGTTGACGTCATACATCCTTTTCCAAGGTTTACGGCCGTAACGATCTCTTACAATCGATTACCTCTGCTTCTCTTGGTCGCGTTGCCAACCTAGAAATAGTATCGAGCTCAAACATCGTGATCTAGTAGCGCAGCTCCTTTACACCGACTGATAAAATTGTTTTTGTAATAAAAAAACAAGTTTTACAAGTCAATTATAGCTTGAATGCTGGACAAAGCAAATATTAATTTCAATGAATCGTGAACCTGGAATTTATTACTTCCTTAAAATATAGAAAACTCTATTATTTCAATATAACAAGCTCCTCTTATATTAAATGAATAAACAGTTTTCAGTTTATGTATTTTTATTTTACGTCGCATCTACTACTTTCGGCTGATCACGACGTAGAGGACCAGGGCGGGATTTAAAGTGTTGCCACCTCTAGGTCAGTTGGAAGATATCGCCCCTCCCAGAATATCTTGTGGGAATGTTTTGGGATGTGCACTACTGAAGAACCTGTAGTTCGGTTGATTAAAAAATTAACGTAGCTAATTTGTTGCCATTGGTTTATACAGCGAGACGGAACGATAGAATGGAATGAATGGTTTGGCAATGATGTCACAGCTGTATCTCCGTACTTTAAAACTGGGGTGATAATAACCTCGTAATTATGAAAACATTATTTTCAGCGAACATTATAATTTTTTGTCTCACTTAACAAATTTATTATTATTTTGTCTATGTTGGAAAGATGAGCACGTTCAAAGCGCTCTACGATATCCTCGCAGTGCTTTTTTAAAATTCTGTTATGTGCTCTTCACTGGTTATGTCCCAAATGGATTCATGTTTTTGGATTGGAAAGAAAACACACGGGTGTGATTCTAATTCTAATTCGTAGAACATCTGCAGCTAAATATTGTTAACGGAAGAACCGAAACCGAAAAACATTTTGGAAACATGAAATGTCACTTTCAAGATTCGATTTTCGGTGCACACACTTGGCAATAACGGTTTGGACACCATAATCATTTCGTTCCAAGGGCAAGGACAGCTATGTTCTTGCACGCCGCGAGGCAAACTCACCACCACCAAAACTGTTCACGAACATAGCTTGGAGAGAAAATAAAAAAGCAGAAGGAAGTACTCGGATCAAATTGCAATAGAACAATTCGTGCACCCCTAAGCCTAGGCCTAAATGTGGACCTGAGGAGGATGAATGATGATTAGAAGAAATTGATGAAAGGGCAATTGCGATCACAAGTGCCGTTCCCGAGATATACTAAATGGAACAGAAATTAAATTTTGAGTGCTTTCCCGAAATATCAGTGGCCGAGTAATCTGCTTGCCATCTACCGATCAGTGTTCGAATCCCGGCTTGGCTATAGTGTTCTTTCGTGAATGTCCTTTCATCAATGTTATCTAATTCATGCTCGTTACAAAAAATTAGAAAATACAAAACATGCTTTGCAAGATTTGTTTTTTTTTAAAAGTCCTCCACTTTATACTCAGAAAGGTTAATCGGGATTGCACCTACAGTTTAAAGTGAAATCGGAACGTTTGTGTGCCTCCAACTGGAATCGAAACCGGGACCGCTTGATTACAAGACAATGATGCTACCATTATGCCATCAGGGAGGCCCATGCTTGACATGGGGTCTACGTTGATATCTTGTTTAGGAGGGTAAAATGGCATTTTCCTATGAGTAGTGTATTAATGATGTTTGTAAAAGTGGTAATAAAAAGAGGGAAGGGCTACGGAACAAGGGGTTCTATGTTCGATTCTTGGATAACATGTGTTGTTATATTTTTCATCGTTTCGTCGTTCAGCTTAATCGTTAGGGTAAACCCAAGAAGTACAAAAATGGACAACATTGACAAAAATGGAAAGGAAGGAGATTTGTCTTTTCTTTAGTTCGTCAAATGTGAATATTATTTTCAGTCTTTCCACGTAATCATTTATTTTTAATGAAATGTTAGGCTGTGGAGGTTAATATCCTTGCACATCTCTCCGGTCATTCCACTATTCACGATAAACTGCTGCTGTTAGCAAGAGTAGCAAAATAACGTCTGCATTTTTCTGCACTGTGGATTTTTAAAAAAATGTACCAGAAATTGGCAATTGCTTCGTTCTTACATAGGTTTGATCCGTGGCGGAGTAGTTAGCACACCGCCTGCGACGCCCGGGGTTCCAGGCCACAGCCTGGGTATGGGTGCTCTTTGTGAATCTCCTTTCATTACATCAAATCATCACTCATTCTCATCGTCATATCCAAAATCGACCCTAAATAATAAAAAGTCAAATCAAATTTCTGCACGAAGGCTAATCTGAACGGGAGCTAAATTTTTGTGTGTTCCAAACTTTTGAACCGGCACCAGATTTCTAAATTGGAAATAGTCGTAAAACGTAATTCATCTTCTGGTTGGAACATTACTGGTTTGAAAGTGGCCGAAAGCTGCTATTTGTGCATAGCTTGCTGTTACAACCTGAACAGCAAGTAACTACTGTAATAACACATCATTATTAAGCAAATCGGAGGCCACGAAACACGATATGGTGTATATGCACCGTATGCCTAGTCTTTGTGTGCCTTTAATGTTTATTTCTGTCATTTTAACATCTACAGTACTTGTTACTCACAATATTGTGGTGTTTGGAAAGAACTGCATACGTGACCTATTCCGCCGTGGAAAAGGATGACGTATTTAACGGCGTGCGTGTACTAACAGGAAAATTGGTTAAACATACATGTGACTAATTGTCGTTGATAAGAACGACGTGAGGGGAAAGACGTGTGTTACTGGTAGACGCACACATCCCAATATTTCCTACTGGTGCAGCATTGCGTACTATGCTGTAATTGTCCACACAACGAATTAGACGTGTTTTTTCTGAAGTTTGCTCTCGAAATCTTTACCCCATCCGTTCCTCCAGGCAAATCAGGGTTCGCATTTTGCCAGTTTTTTTGATTGGTTGGTTGGTTGATTTGTTGTTTTAAGTCCACTTTATGCACAGTAAGGCTAATTGGGACTGGACCTACAGTTTAAAGTGGGATCCGAACCACTTGTGCCTCCACCGGGTATCGAACCCGGGACCCCTTGATTACAAGGCGACGACGCTACCACTGCGCCATCGGGGAGGCCAGTTTTTTTGACAATCAAGGTCTCACGCCTTGAAATGATTAAACTAAAACATAGGTAACAGACCATCGAGGGCCCTGGCCTACCTACTGACTGCCGGCCGCACTCCTATCTGATCCTACTCCGACGTGGGAGATCATCCAACCAGTTACAGGGTGACGTGTGGTCAGCACGACGAACCCCTAGTTTTCATTGTAGGTTCTCGTGACAGGGTTACGCTACTCATTCGTAGCTCCCCAATTTAACTATGCTGGAGAGTGTTCACCTGTCTATACACAGGCCGAAATCTCAGGAGAAAAGCTGTTACGTTTCCGCAAGGAGGCTCAAACCTACACGCGTCCCATAGCCGGAGCCCAAAGCATGATCTCACAGCCACAGTGCGGGACAAATTATTAAATTATCTAAAATAATATGTTCTGAAAAATTTGACCAACAGTTTGATTCTACTCTTGCTGGATGCGTAAACAGTTAATGTATATCTATGATCAGTTGCCGGTGTTGCGCATTTGCAATACTATACTAATACTTGATAGCTGTGGTGGTTTAGTCAACCTCTGTGGCGGAGTGGTTAGCACAGCACGCTGCAATGCCAGGAAACCTCGGTTCGAATCCTGGTTCGGACGTGGGTGTTTGTTCCAATGATAATACAGAGAAAATTGATGTGTGTGAAAATTGAGAAAATAGAGAGGAAAAGGGGGATACTACTGCTTAGGGGTTTTACTTTTATTACAAATGTAAAAAAGAAGTAGACAGGCTGTCTGACTGCCATGAAGAAGACCCAGGTTCGAATCTTGGAGTGGGTGATCCAAGGTCGGAATTTTTCTGGTCTTGTTCCTGCATAAAGCATCTCTGGGACTCACCCAGCCTCAAATCAATGGGTCCTGGGGTGTAAAGGTAGCCGGAGTTTGGTTGTGATCACATCACCTCCAAAATGGTCGAGATCAAGAATATGTCGCACCCTACCCCCATAACTCCTGAATGTGCCTTCATGGCGCGGTGCTATATGCACGGGAACTTCACCTTTACCTATAATACAACATACGGTAGCTGCACACACCCTTTTATATCTGCTTCAATACAGTTTGTTACAGTTGTGTTTTCACGTTATTTTTGAAATATCTATAGTTGAAATATCTCCTCCGTGTATTAACCATGCCAAAATTATAAGGCTGACATATTTAATTGTCTTGGCTGATTTCATCCAAATGGAATACCTTCTTCATCCTCCAAAATACCTGGTTGCTATGAAACTAACAGTTCCCATAGACAAAACATTAGTGACCCAAATTTGTATCCCAACATACATGTGTAGCTACTCTATTTTTTAAAAAAAATATTTGTCACACCATAGCTTAAGAAATGCCCTTAAATATTTAAGTCTAGTTTCTTAATGTCCAAAAATGTAGTTTAGGCAGATATTTGAAAGTGGCATCAGAATTTGGAGCTACCTCAGAACATCAAAAATCAATTTTTCATCCACCATCTTGAAATACTTTCAACAAATGCAAATGCAAAATAAAATCATTCCCTGGTTGTATCTATTTGCGACGTGAATTTCAGCTTAAAACCTCTAAATTTGCTACAGATATCGTGCTCAAAATTGGTGACTTTCCCCCACCCTTCCTAAACCACACACCATATTGCAGCGTTTTTATTAAAAACTTCAAACTCAAGTAATGTCTTAACGTAGCCGAGACTTGGTTTTCTTAATCTACCAAAATCTAACCTCAAATATTTGCATCACTTAAAGCTCTCGTAAGGCATGTTAAATCAGTCTGTCGTCCACCATCTTTTAACAAAATTTAAAAATATAATAACCCTTTTCCTTTTTATTTTGTTATTTTACGTCGCATTTATACCTCGAGTTAAACTTGAAGACAACGATGATGCTGGCTGGCATTTGAATTTTTCCTTCTTCGTTTCCTAGCCCTTTAGGCTAATCGCGACAGTGGAGATTAATCATGATCAGATGAAATTGATGGACACTCGCGAAGGAACACCCACGCCAGGACTCGAACCTGCGATCGTCGGTTTCTAGGTCTCGAGTCCAATACTCAGTTGCTCATCTACCGAGGCAACGAAATACACGACGAGAGAAACAGCTGTGCATCCGTGCCTTGCCCAGGATTCAAACCCAGGACACCTGGCTTCGTAGCACGTTAAGCCGAACTCCCCGCGAGAGAAGCCTTCTCAACGTAAAGGTATATTTACGATGCGGCAGTTGGCAACTCTGCTTAGCCGAGGCGCTTGCACTTGCGCAGTAAACCATGGCGAAGTTGGAGTCAAGTTTTGAAAGCTGTAATCTCTCTCTCGGGCTGGACAGGAGGAGAAAGTTATTAATGACCGATTGTAAAATAGCATGACCTGCCAATCCCCCAAAGCTTTTATCATGGTCGTTATTTTTTTCTTTCCCCGATGCTATTCAAAAATAAAATTTATAAAAGTCAAACTCGTGCTACGAATTGCGATTTCATGTTTTCGTGTAACGAACGTCTTGTGGTCGGGGTTTATTGTTTTCTAATGGAATCCAGAGCTTGGGTTGGAAGGTGGATCATGGGCAATACACTCTTACGTCAATAAATGTACTGGTCAGAAAATTTCACGCATCCACGAAAGAAGAAAATGAGATGAAGTTCGCTCTTGAGTTTCAGATCCAAAATAACTACTTGTCGACGGTGAAAGGAAAGTTTTCATTTTATTTAAAGCACGATTTCCTGAAGGAAATTATCAGGACGACGGCCTTTTCATGAATATCATTTTTTTTTAAGAAAACGTAAAGAAGCAGGTATTATATTGCGTTTCAACCTAAAATATTTCCTGAAACATGTAAATAGATTGCTTGAAATAATATTTTGGCCACGAAGGTGGCCTTGGAATTGTTTCCTGAGTGGTCAAAACAATGCTGGACTTCCATGCACGATGATAATACCATTGTAATTTATTTGCAGTATTTTTTCGCTCATGTACCCTCGGAACTGGTAGGTCGATATTCTTATCACTGTTGGTTGAAACACCTTTGTGCCAGCCGCATAACAGCCTTTTCAGATTTGGAGACATTAAAAAGGTTATGGTGTATCAGTTCCGGAAAGTAGGGCGGAGGTTCTGCTAGCAATAAAGGTAGGCCTATTTTTTAATTTTTTAATGCACTGCATTTTGCTTTTAGAGGTGTGTCTGCAATCATTCGGAGCTCTATATATTCGCCATTGCCCCTTATCGTAAACGCGTACATCTCTATTATGTTGACGTAGGGAAATGTAACAGAAACTAATATTACGTTCGTCCGTCATTGTGTCTGATTTGATTTTTAAGTCCACTTTATGCACATATTGGGTAAGTGGAACTGGTCGTACGGTTCAAAGTGGATTTGATTTAAGTTTGGTTTTAAGTCCTCTTTGTGCCAGCCTGAACTGGATCTGTAGTTTAAAGTGAAACCCGAACATCACCGGGTAGCGAATCCGGATCCATTCATTATAACGTCCCTGATGACAGGTGTAAGAACGCTCACGTTCCGGTAATCACGATCTGGCAGAAAAGCGAAGTAAAATAAACCAAATTAATCAATCAACCTAACTACTATGCATCTCCACAGGATATCGAACGACACAGTGACGCTGTGTTAGATATGGTAAGCAGGCATGGTTGAAAAATGTGCCAAAGCACGTCTTGAGAATGAGGAATAACACTTCCAGCACTGTTTGACGGAACCCTCGTAACCGATGTAACAAGACTACTGCGACACCCTGTATCGCAGCTCGCGACCTAGTATAGCCATCTCGATAGCATTTGATGGACTAAAATGCCGCCTGAATTCAGGTCAACAAGGTGCAATGCAAAATATCTTGGTCTCGTTTTAGACAACAACCAATACGTATTGATTTGTCGAAAAATACTATGCCGCGGAGATAAAATTGGTGAATTGCATTACGTACCAAATAGCAGTTTCGGTATTTCAGCATTTTGCCTGTTCGTGCGAGTGAATAATTGATACCAAGTAACCTACTGGTGTATTGGATACCGTTCGTTGGGCGAGAGGTGCTCTCCTGTTCGGGAACCCCAAGGCTCGTAGAGGAATTGGTCCCCAGGGGGCTGGCTCTCCCTCACGGCCCATGATGGTAGGTTTTGACTTAATGACTTGTTTCCTGGGGTAAGTTTCCCGAAAAACGAAGATATTTGTTGGACTTCAAAACCCACAAGGATTAGCTTGATGCCATTTATATGTTCTTGTTCTCTATCTTGTTACTGTGTTTGTGTTCCCGCGTCTCAATGATAAAATATCCGTTTGAAAAATAATGGAAGTTGAATGTAAGTAATAACTAGTACGTGTAATGTAAAAATGAAGCATTCCATTAAATAGCATGGCAATCTGGTTGAAGCTAACAGTAATTAAGTCTCTTGCGTTCCTAAATCAGAAGATTTTTCATAACACAAATTGTATCGTACGGTGCGAATTCAGGAAACCCTGAATGAATTGCTAAGTGCACATTTCGATGTATTCGCAAACACATGTAGTGCACTTTCAAAAATTGTCGTCGCGTACAACACCAAATGCAATTATAGTGTATAATTACGTACCTCATTCACAATTTACGTATATGGACAGTATATTATCTTCAACGTAATTGGGAGATGTATATTTTACCGAATTAATAGATGATGATAATCTCTCCATATCCTGGTCAAGATCAAACAAATCTTTACACCTCCTCATGAAAATACCGAATTTACAACTTCAAGTTTTCGTTCTGCACTTTTTTTTTTAACCTTCTTTGTTTGACTTGAAATTATTGCGGAAAAGGAAGGGAGTGTGGGAGTAGTTTTTAGTCAACCAATGTGCAAATGTCGCCATCTCTTTACGCACCTTAAATTTGTGAAGAATAGAATACACTTTCCTACTAACGCCCCTAATTACGATGTACTTGGATAAACGTGAAAAATAGAAGGCTGCATTTACCATCACTAACAATGGCTTTGGTATCAGTGGCGATTTCTCTGGGTGTGTAAGTCGTGTGTCAACGGCCAAAGGAAAATGAAATTAAGAAGAAAGTATCTGTACTTTTATAAATTATGATTTTGAGCGTTTTTCTTCAATTGTCAGTCACGAGCGTCCGGTAGTTTTCGAACGCGGAGCAGCGCGCAGTGGTTGTCAGGCAGGCAGATCGGTCCGTGACGTCAGGGCGTTGCGAGGAAATCCAACGTCTTACCACTGCCAAAACATAGCATGACCGCGCATGCGCACCCTGCCACCCACCAGCATGGTTACCTTCTCAAGGCGTTGTATTTGTTCCCAACGATTTGGCTTTCATTCGCCCCGCGTTCCGCGTTGTTTTGCTCCTGATTGTTGTGCATTATTTTTTAAACGTGTGGTGTGAAGTGATGTGATTATTTTAAGATGGAGAATAGTGAAAGTGATGTGCAAAAGTATTTAAATAATTCATTTTCTTCGCTTTCGTATTCAGAGAAGAGACAAGTGATTGACAATAGTCGACCATGTCCGAATCTCACGATGTCAACATGTGTTAAAGGAAAAAGTGTGCTGGAAAAGGTTTTGAGAGACATTTTCAAAAAGAACTCTATGAAATTTCAGACTGGCTTTGGGGGTGTGATGTGGTGAATAAATTTTACTGTCGGACATGTTTATTATTCTAGACTAAAAAAGGTGTTGGGAATTATCAAGGGTATGCGGATTTGAATCATCTCAATACTGCAGTGAGAAAACACAGCGAATTTGAATTGCATCTTTATAATAAAGTTTCTTTAAATTTAGTAGTTTTGTTGCCACCCCTACTAGAATTGACGTTCTTTTGGATACTCAACGAAAAGCTGAAATAGAGCTACACAATGAAAAAGTAAAAGAGAACGGGGAAATATTAAAGAGGTTGATTAACGCCGTCTGCTATTTAGCAAAGCAAGAACTGCCATTCCGAGGCCATGATGAAAATGCAGCATCTGTAAATAAGGGCAATTACATGGAATTCCTTATTGCAAGTGCCGAGTTTGATCCCTCATTAAAATAACATTTATTAAATTCTACAGTTTTTCACGGTACTTCGGCAGGCATTCAAAATGATTTAATAAATTCAGTTTCGGATGTTCTGAGAGATGAAATCTACAATGAAATTCAAAACACAGACTTTGTGGCTATCATGGTCGATGAAACATCAGACATTAGCAAAAAATCTCAGGTGTCAACAGAAAAAAGTAATTGAAAGATTTCTTGGATTTCATGACATGAGCGCCGATAAAACTGCAGGAGCTCTTTTTAGTCACGTGACTGAAATAATGGATAAATATAAGTATGGGGATAAATTAATTGCCCAGACATACGATGGGTATTCTTTAATGAGTGTTCATTTGAATGGCCTTTAAAGTAAAGTTTTGGAAAATTATCCCAAAGCTTTTTATACGCATTGTTATGTTCATGTAATGAACTTGGTGCTGCAACAATCGTTAGAATGTAACAAAGAGCTTAAGGTGTTCTTTTGTGGTCTTAAATCACTTAAATCTCATTCTCCAAAGAGGTTACACGAACTTTCTGCTTTCATGTCCAGAAAGCTCCCGCCATTAGCTCCTACCAGATGAAATTTTACCTCTAGGCTAGTGTGGACAGTCAATGACAACAGAGAAGCACTGCTTATGTTTTTTGAACATGTTAGTGAAAGTGGAGACTTCGATCATTTGACTGCAATGACTCCAGAGGATTTTCTAGCTTCTTGAAGGACTTCGAAAATATATTTTTAAAAAAGGCTTTATCCAACTTGCTTGCCTTTTCAGACGTATTATTCAGTATATTGCAGTCTAAAAATGTTCATATTTTGTATTGCAGTAATAAAATAACTGCATTTCAACAACATCTGTAAAAGGAAAGTGAGAATTTCGAAACACTATGGAATTCTATAACTGGTGCAGTAGAAGAGGAAGAGATGGTTGAAATGAAAAGGAGGCGACTGAACAACGAATCACAGAAAGACCACTGCCGGAGGCTTTACTTTGAAATCATTGATAATATCAGCAACCAGATAACAATTAGATTCGCATCATTTGAAAAATTGCAATATTTTGATTTACTAAATCCCACAAAACTTGAATAAAAGAGAGAACTTTCCTCACCATCTCGTACATAAATTGTAGGAAATTTATGGCAGTGTGTTTAATTTAACCAAACTGCAGAAGAATGAACTTTATGTTTGGTATGCTTCCACTGAAGGATCAGAGAAAACACCAATTGAGATTGTAAATTATCACGAATCTAGTGGGTGAGTTTACATGATCGCAACAATTCCTTCCACGACGTCATCTGTCGAGAGATCGTTCTCATCACTGATGAGGATCCACACATTCTGCCGATCTACTCAACCTCAGAACCGGATGACGAATTTAAGTCTTATCTCCATCCAGAAAGAATTACTTTCTAAGCTGCGAGAAGGGGACAAATCCAAATTTTATGAGGCGGTGATCAGCGTATTTCTCTCTAAAGAAAGAAGAATAGAGCTGGAATTCAAGTAACTAAGTAATGAGCAGTTGATTTTTCAAATTTTACTTTTTGGAAGGATAAATGAAGGGTTAGGTGAAAAATCGGGAATGTGCATTTTAGCGATTTTTCAATGGACTCTTATGTTCACGGTGTTTTTTTATGGGTGATAGGTAGGAGTTCCACCAACCCCTCTGGTTGCAAACTCGTGCTTTAAAAATTAATTGTATGGCGAAGTATTGAACATATTAATTTTCTCCTTACCCGTATTAATACTTTAAATGAAGTATTTACTTCATTTAAAATAATTTATGTAATTTAATGTTTTTCTAAATATTTATAAATTTACACCAAAAAGGTACGGAGAAAATTTGTAATATTGGTTCACAGAAATGAGAGGGGGAGGGGTTAACATTCCTTCTTTGCCAACGCCTGAAGTTCAGGGTCAGGAGACGCCACTGTTTGGTATGTATGTATGCTACGTGTATTTGTATGTATGTACGCATTGGATCAACTAAGTCATGACTATTATAGTAGTAGTGAATGTTTAGACATGAAATGGGTATCAGCTATAAAGGAAAAATATCATGCAAAATAATATTCTAAAGAAATGGTAGACTTGTTCAAGATAGAAATTTAATTAGCAAAGATAAGTTACCAACCTTCATACACAACATTTACAAAGTATCACGATAAAATCAGGCAAAAAATATGTATAAAAATCAGTAAACTAAATTTTATTACTCTTAGTAATAAAAACATATAACTACCCGCTTCCATGATTCGTCCATCGGCTGCTGTGATCATGTAGGAAGAGATAAAGCAGTTAAGCAAAATCACAATATTTAATTATTTTTTTTGTATATTTGCCACTGAGGAAAGAGTAGATAGAAATACACTGTAGTGCAACATTTCCTTGTTTAGCTCTCTTTATTTTTTATTTTTTTCATGCACTTAAAGGTTTGTTTCCTGCAGAATACATGTATGAAGTTTCCATACAGAGTTTCAGTTGATTGCAATATCGGTTCAACCGTAAAACATAAAATTTCTGCTCAGAATTATGAGGGTACATTAGGGATGAACACTCAAGAAATATAATTTTACCAGCCTGAAATAGTGCAATGTACGTACATGTTCAGTTTTATTCAATGATACCCGTTTATAAACTTTATTTCGCAAATTGTAACTACTTTCTTTTTTAAAGAAAGGAAACATTACCCAAGGAACATGGATGGAAACATGGAACTTCGCCTTGGAAAGAAGTCAAGTTTAAGTATTGATCGTGGGAACGTTTCTCACAAAGATAAGAAGGCACGATATAACAGGGTCCCACATAAGACATTTAAAGTGAGGTCTTTAGAATTTCACGCCATAATTCGTAAATTAATATACTGACCAAAACGTGAATTTTTTAAGTGTATGATTAAATTGTAATGCATAATGTGAGCATATTGTAGTGGTTTTGGGAATTACAGTTCACTTAAATTGTCTAGGAATAGAAGCAAATTGAGTAGTTGGACTCGTATGGCTGAAGCTGTCTTGGTATGACTAGCAGTGGAATTACGCATGAAGATATATTATTTAAAACATAAGAATTGTAGTGAATTTCTATTAATATATTATGACCAGGTGACCTGATGGAAGTATCACATTTCAATGTGGAAATTTAGTATAACTTTCTGTAAAGTACTTGTGGAAGTAGGAAACTGTTCATATTTGACTAATATAAATTCGTCCAAGTTTTTATTTTGAATCATAGCAAGTATAGTGGTAAAGTTTAGTTATTGTTTGCACTGCACTGTGACGCCACTGGCAATTTGCATTCTAGTGATAACCCTATAAAAAAAAAAGTGGTAATTCTGTAATAATGAACAACATTTCAATATTAGCTGTTATGGAGTTGCCTATGAGCGGTTGTTTGGGATCCCTACGTTACCATTAAAATAAATTATATAATAAATTTATTAATTTTAATGGAAGTAACTGTGACATCTAGGTAGTAATTATGAGCTGCAACTATTTCAGCTTTAATTATAGGTAATTATTTGTTGCCTCCGCTAATTGGGAACATAGTTTCCTCTATAAAAGTGCACTTTCAGAAATTATGGCGTACTCTGTAAAAAGGTGAATTGTTTTACATTCGGAACTTAATTTAACCTCTCGTTATTTGTCACTTAGTACTCTATCTCTAATATTTTAATTATTCTAACTTTTTTATTTAGCTTTGCTTGTCTGCCACTTTTGGCTAATCGCGACGATGAGGATGGGTTATAATATGATGAAATTGATGAAGGAACTTTCACAAAGAACAATCATGCCCAGGCCGGGATTCGAACCCCAAACCTCTAGCGTTGTAGCTCGCTGTTCTAACCACTCAGCCACGGAAGTCGACTCTCTCTAATACGCAAGTTGAGTTTTCCTATTTATATTCTCAACAAGATGTATGGCTTGATGTTGTGAATTGGTTGCAGATTTTTTCGGCTTATCCTTTATGCTACAAAGGAATGAATATTTTGACGGTTTTTCTATTTCGAAAATTCCTCTCAGTATTGTTTTCATTTTTTCCTCTTTATGATATTACATAAAATAAATTCTATTACATAATGGAAATCCTATGTATCAGTTTTGATGCCGAATGTGAATGAGAAATGTTTAATCCTTATAAACGTGTCGCTCGTTATGGTTGGTTGATTTGGTGTTTTAAGTCCACTTTATGCACAGTAAAGCTAATCGGGACTAGACCTACAGTTTAAAGTTGGATCCGAACCACTACGTGCCTCCACCGGGTATCGAACCCAGGACCCCTTGATTATAACGCGACGACTGTACCACTGCGCCATCGGGGAGACCCTGTGTCGCTCGTTATGTATGTTATGCTAGTGATAACGATAATTTGAATGAACACTTTTTATCAGCCACAATATTAAATAGTAAGCTAAAATATGTGAATAACTTTCTGTCCTACATGTGTTCGTGTTGCATTTCTACCAGTCTTGGCTAATCTGGATGACAATAAATGATGATGATGAGGTGAAAATGATAAGGGACAATAAGAAAAAAAAAAACATGGCCAATATACATAACAAAAAACCCACAGTGGATTGCATTAGTTGTTGTTCCAGGCACCTCGTTAGACAGGGTCAAGGACGTGGAAGAGAGGTTCAATCTGAGTTGCTTTCCATAAGATCTCTCCTATATCGCTAAACATTTATTTCAAAATGAGTTAAAGTAAATGCAGTATTAAATATTTCCATCTGTCAAATCAACATAGAAGCAAGTAACAAACTATGTAAAATGCTTTTGATAAGATAGTAGACTATATGGAAATATTTAGTGGAAAATGTAAGTGGTTTATGATTGAAATCCAAAATACGTCTTAGGGCCTCTCCGATGGTGTGGTAACGCTGTCTCCGTTCAATCAAAGGGGTTCCGGGTTCGATCCCTGGTGGAGGCACATGTGGTTCGGATCCCAATTTAAACTGTAGATCCAGCTCCGATTAGCCTATCCCAGCATAAAGTGAACTTAAAGAAGCAAACAAAATTAGAGAGAATAGTCTAGATCCAGCACCGACGCGTTCCTCTTAAATTCTATGCCGAGAAGCCTTCATTAAAACTGCAAGGTTTGTTCGTCTTCTCGGAACAGCACCAGTGATTTTCTCATACCCCTCCCCTCTGCAATCTCTTCCTGTCTCGTATTCCGGACTATTACTCTTTCATGGATCAATAAACCGGAGGAGTAAGTGCATCTCTTTGAGCCCCTCCTTTACGACGTCCAAGATGCGTTGAAATGAAGCGTTTCCTCCTCTGTACCCCGACGGATCTCTTCAGAAGTGCGTTAACTCTCGAATCGACAAACGCGTGCATTTTACAATCCACTTTGTGCTACCTTACTGTGAATTATGGCTGCATTCTATATGACTTGTGCGCTATGGGAAAGCCCCATAAAAGTGCTTGCACAATGTGGACGAGATCTTCACGTCTGACACATGCAATCCACCACAAAGAACACACACGTTTATTTATGTGGAAAAATTGCCAGGCATGGCTCCTTCGTCGTAGACTTATTAATAACTGAAAAGACAGTTAAATTTTATTTCTTTTCTTTCCGCACGCAAATATTTACTCAGAGTAGAAGCACGGCTTTACGAGAGACAGTTGCCAATCCCTTGACTTTTGGAAACTAAAAGAAGAAAAATCTTTATAAAGCCTGCAACACAATTTTCGATTCGGTATCCAACAACGGACAAACTCTACAAGGGGAAGCGTATCAAATTGAATGTGTAAATATTGTAAACTTCGACCAATGTCATTCTCAAGGCAAGTTTTTGTCAGTTCTGAAATGCAGAGGTCTTCAGTTTCACCTGTAACTGACGCCGGCAATTCTCTACATAATACCTATTTCACTTTGACTTTTTTTATTTTAAGTCCGCTTTATGCACTGATAGGCTAATCGGTGCAATACGGAAGGAAATACTGAACACTCACTTTATTGTCCGAAATCCTAAAGATGGACACTCCAAAATACATATCCACCAAGACACATACGCTCTTTGAATACATTTTCCGAACTCGATTTCCCCAAGAGGAGCAGCATTAAAATCCAAATGCAAAAAAAGCTCCACTTACGATAAATTATTCATTGTTGCAGAAGTAATGGAATGGAACAAATTGTCTGCACCATTGAATAAAATTGCTTGTTCACGTACCATCATTAATAAAATATAGAACTTGTTACTGTCTCACCAAACATAAGATTATTCAAAATTGTAATTATGTGCTCATTTTTTGATCAGTTTGATAAGTGTTAACACACAAGTGTCCCAAAGTCAAGCATAATTAAAAAACTAGAAGAATGGAAGGGGGAGGAATGAGTTGCATGATCACAGTAAATATTTGACACTTTATGTGCAGAGGCAGCGTCAAATAGGCCCGTGATCGAAAGTTAAACAAGACACATTGTATCAGACCAAGAGCGCCTCATTCTGTATCGAACTCTTATTGTGATCGGTGGACAATCACTTGGTCAAGTGTGTACTTTACAGTAAGAACATGGCACAAAGACGTCAGTTGGACCCTTTTTTAAAGAAAAGAATCATCGGACGCTTGGAAGCAGGTCAAACGCAGACTGAAGTCTCAGCAGAGCTGAATGTGCCACAAAGTGTTATTTCCAGGCTTTAGCTTCGGTTCCAAGACAAATGAGATGTTCATCGTAGGCCAGTACAAGGTCGTTCAAGGGGGGAAAAAAAAACGCCACAGCAGGTCCTAAATCTGGCCTTAACTGCAAGATGAAACCACAAGACAACTGTCCTCAGAGCTTGCAGCCGCCTCAGAAGTTAGTTTCTCGGCAAATTGTGTACCGGAGACTCGGGACAGCTGGTCTCTATGCCAGACGTCCAGTAGTGTGTGTCAGGGCCGGATTGGACCACGGCACACCGGCCAAAATCCCGGTACGCCCTCTGGTCTCGGCGACCTTCCGAAAACACAAATTCGGTGTCTTTCCTTTCTTTTCTACTGCTCACAATCGATCACTGATATAGCAGTAGTGAATATCTCTCTCTATCCCCCCTTTCTTTTGTGTTCCCTCATTAACTTACAAACAACAAAGCACGATGAAGCGGCTTGGCGCCTACTGAACAGAACAAGGACTCCAGAGGATTAGTAATAATGAGGAAAAAAAGGATACGAACATAGCTCGCACTGACTGGACAGCGCCGTCTGTAAACCAATTGCAATAACATCCCAGTATTTGTATCAGATCAATGCTTGCCGCCCTTGTGTTTACTGCTGAGTTAACCACCGTTTTATCCCATTGTTACTCGCAATGAATCTACTTACCGGAGTTTGTGCTGTGACGCTTTCGTTTATTCCGTTAACGTTAACGCACTGTTCGGAAACACGCTAGTTGTCAGTTCCATTCTGCTTGTGAAAATCTGAGGTGAGTACTTTCAATGATCAAAACCATTTTATTAAAGTATGATCTCTCACTGTTAGAAACTACTTTCGTGTGATGTTGAAAATGCAACAGGAGGGGCTAACGAATTTCACTAGAGTCGTGTTAGTTTCTGGTCTGGTCCCATAGTCTTGTATTATTACTTTGCCCTTTGAAAGTATTAATATCCTGTGAAATAGGTCTGTTCACAAAGAAATGCATGCAGTAAAAACAATTTCTTGCTCGGTCCGCTCACAACATTAAGAAAAACAGGCGACATGATTTTGCTACGTGAGTGGTTCTCTCTTATACAACAAAACAGCCAACCAGACAAGGTTTACTTTAACGACGGCGAAACAAGTTAAATGGGGGAGGAAATTTCCGAAATTCAGCCAGTGGCGTCTGTTCCCCTTGCTCCTGGTCTGATGAAGCCATTTGTTTATATTTTCAATCTAAAGTGCTACAACATTGCGTGGAGTGCTAGAAGATGACAAGTGTGTGAGGGATGAGCACCTAGAAAATATATACATTTTCAAGCAACCCATGCAGAAAGATCTTGAGTTATTTTCTTTATACCACCCAGTACATTTACGTCATTCTAAGGTTGGATTCACAGAAAAAAACATTTTACTTTGAAAACTATAACGAGCAGAGATTCAATCGCAGTTGGTTAAGTTACAACGATAGGGACCAGAATTTGTTTTGCACAGTTTGTCTTGCTTTTAGCGATGGTAGATCAATTTTTTGTAAAGGGTTCGATGATTGGCGTCATATGCAACAACGAATTAGAGAACATGAGTTTTCGAAAGCTCACTTGGAGTCAGTTAGTGCATTTATGGCTTATAAAAGTAAGAAAAGTGTTAAACATTTGTTATTGGATGAGCAGTTAAACAAAAGGAGAAAAGAAGTTCTTGAAAGAAGAAATGTACGGAAGACTGATAGAAGTCATAAAATTAATTGGTAAACAAGGACTAGCCTTTAGAGGTTCAACCGAAGCTGCTTACTCACTAGAAGATCGCACAGTCAACCATGGCAATTTTCTACAAATAATAATGCTTTTGACCCAATATGATGTGGTTCTTAATAATCATCTCATAAATGTAATCGAACAAAGCAAAAGTGCGTTTAAAGAAAGGATGGCAGAAGAAAGAAACGACTAGTAAAAGAGAGAGTTAGTTACTTTTCTAAGAAAGACAGTTGTAACAAAAATAATCCAGCAATTTGGGCAGGAAGTAAAGAATAGTATTTCCAGCGAAGTAACTAAAGCAATGATATTTTCTCTCTTAATGGACACTACTCTGGACGTTTCAATCTACGATCATTATGTTATGGTGGTTCGCTTTCAAATAGTTTTGCTACTAGGATACTTCACTGATTCCCTCCATGAAGTGAGACTTTGTCCCTCTTCTAGGGACGGAGCTAGTTTCACACATAGGACTAAATACTTCTGTAGCCTTCTGTGTCCTTTGCATTTGCAAATAATATGTTTTATATTTTTCATAATTGTCGCATGAATTAAACAATATAGGCTACTCTAATCTGCCACACAAATATAAACCTATATTCCACGTAGTACACCATGGACTGCATTTTGCAGACTAACGAATCTCTGGCGTCTGGACTTTCAGCCAGTAGAATCCTCTGTGGAGCTTGTGTTGTGATCTGCCCATTTGCGTTTGTGATCGTCCCTTAATCCATTTTATCTTATTACAATTCATCCTTACCTTCTAAATAAAACAAATCACTCTAATCAATTAATCTAATCTGCTTCGTACGCTTAATACAGTATAGGCTATGTTAAAATTCTTCTTAATTTAAAGGAATAAGACACAAAATAACCACCGATCAAATGAAGTACACAGTGAGCAGTTGAAACGCATGTGGAGGAAGATACGATCAAGGGAAGGGATAGTTAAATGAGAGAAATAGGGAGATTATATCAAGATTGACACAAGAAAGATAGGAATGATAGTCAAAAGAGGCTTTACATCAAGTCCATTCACTACGTTTTTCTAGATTGGAGTGGATAGAGAGAATTTTGATCAGATTTGACCCGCGTGCTCATGTGCGTGTGAAAGTGGGAAAGATTGGGGGGGGGGATACAAGCCGAGGGAAATGGTGAAAAGGATTAATTAGCAAAGAAAAAAAGAGACAGAAATACAAAGGAATTATTATATATGCCCGATACGAATCATACACTTCCCTCTGTAAACACCACAACCTGCCTTTTCTCAGCAAAAAAAGGAAGACCCAATTGCTCTGTTTCTTATACAAAATCATGAACAATAATATTCAAGTGCAACATCTACTAGAACATATACACATACGTGTTCCTATCTTCAAGACACGATCCAAGGATGGTCTCTTTTACTGTAGTACCAGAAGATCGAACATTATAAATAGATCACCTATCAGGAGAATGTGTGAACTGTACAACAGAGGAAAAAGCTACATGAGTGACATAAAATACAAATACACAGCGATCTACAACGCCAGGGGTGTCGGATTCGAATCTAGCTTTTTTGTCAGTGTCCCTCCATCAATTTCATCATATCATCACTCATCCTCATGTTCCCTATTAGCTAAAAGTGGAAGAAAAGCGACGGTAAGTAATAAAAATCAATTCAGAACAAATACAAGAAATATATTTATGATTTTTTTTTTTTGCTGGAGAGCTCATTTATGGGTAAAAGAATCCATGTTGCTGTGTGCACTAAAATGGGAAAAAGGTGGAAAATATTGATCATTGTCATTCATCATTTCCCATTGCATGGATTACCCATATCCGTAGTTAACTAAACGATTTATTGTTAGTATCTATTGTCAAACATTGCAGGAAATTTAATTCCTATGTATTTTCCAATTAATTTTTAAACATCTTCACATTCAGGACGGTTAGACCATTCTGTGAATGATACAGCATGCAAAAGAGTATTTTCTCTTTCACTTGAACTGAAGATTTTTCATTTCAACAGTTTTTTTTTCTTTACTTAAAGGGGCACAAAATACTTCACGGTTCACTGACAACACGAACTCTGGTACAATAGACGTAACTCAATACTTTCTCATGTTATTGATTCGTGTCCATGGCAACATGGAAATGTGTAAATGAAAATGCCAACTAGCAGAGAACAGTTGACGATCAAGTTTTTTCCCTTTCCTGGGTATGTTTCAAAACGGAACAATAAAGCTAATGTAAATCCGCATCTATGTGGTGGCTACTTGAATAGTAATTTACTGTTTGTAGGCTTAGCATATAAAAGTACTTGCATCAGTACGATAATTGAAATTGGACGATGCAAATTAACCAGACTACTATTATGGTTTCACCCTTAAAACAAAGTAAACCTTCAAGCATCACTTAGCTTTAATTTTATAGAGGTTTGATTGAAGAACTGTAGATGAATAAGGAACGTCGAAATCCGTTCGAGTGGATGTTTAGATCCAATTTAAGAAATAAGCTCAACATGCATTGTTCTCTGGAAATCCTTGTCATTCAAGACTAACAATGCTCTGGCGAATGGAAATGCAACCACAATAGTCCGTGGCATTTCTGTGGCTTATTTTTTAAAAAAGTTCGCTCTTGCTTTGTGGTTTTCAACACAGGCGAGGCAATTCAAATCTCTCATTTGTTGGATCAGTATGTTACGAGGTCAGTTTGTATCGGGAGCCATGGAGACCAGGGGCGGTAAGTCACAGTAACGGTTTATATTCAATTTTGGGACGAATATGTTATTGGAGGTATGTGTTCATTGGATAAATATTCAGCTTAGCTGTGGGTTAGCTGATTAGTGTCCTCCATGGGGTCACTTAAGTTTTGGATAAGTCTATACTCTGTCCCGGGAATCTCTGGAGCGAGCGAGTGACCTTCCAGGGATAGAGTAGTGAAGGGAAGAAAGCAACTGCAGAACTAATCTGCCGGTGTAGGGAGCCAACGAGATAATCTGCGGGTGGAGAGATGATCTAGCGAAGGGTGAGTTGAAAGCCTCTCACAACTATGGCTTTTTATATAATGGCGCATAGAAAGGGGAGGGGTGATTTATGTATTATGGACTTCTGAATGCTAAACAGCGGGAGCAAGTTAGTGCTATGATCAATACTGCACCTGCAGTCCAATTAAGATCCCACCTCTTAGCGAAGTGTTGCGAAGGGTTGACGTGGATTTGAATGTTGCCTCAAATCAATAGGTACCTGCGAGCAACCCCAGCGGATAAAGGCTGCCGGAGCGTGGTGCTGATCACAATACCTCCAAAATGGCCGAGATCGAGAATGTGTAGGGCGCTACCCCCACATCCCCTAAATGTGCCTTCATGGTACGGTGCCGCATGCGCGGGGAACTTTACCTTCTACCTTCAGTTCATACCGTTGCGAGGCTGTAAAGAAACTACACTATGCTGCATTCCAGTTGTCTCATTCCCGGAACCTAATCCCAGATATATTTGAGACCATGTAAGTGAGTGCGATGCACGGTCGATATAACTAGCGTGACGTGTGTGTTTTGAGTAGCATAGGTGAGTTTCCCTGACGTCATCGAAATATATATTATGGGAAGGAGCCACCTTGTTTGCGAGCGTGCTAGGTAAACAAACGCGACCTAACGTTGGAGTGGAGTTCATTGTGCAATGATCGGTTGCTCAAATAGACGCTCCCGCTTGTCGATTAATTAACTGAAAATGGGCAAGTACAGTGTGCAAGTGGGTCACATGAACTGTTCAAAAAATGTTAACCTGATTTCACTTTTTTTTATCGGTGAGCTGATAACCCTTATTTCGTAAGGCAAAGTTGGAAAAGTTATTATTTTTACTATGAATAAAATGTAAATTACTGTTCTTGGAGAACAGGAAAATAATAATAATAATCATATAACCTGATGGGCGAGATAATTGAATGTAACTAACATTTCAACCTTTGACCAAAATATTTGTTCTTTTTTCATTTCTTTAGCGTCGAGTTCATAGGAATCAATATCACAACACAACTTCGCCCTTTCATCTTTATGTCGATTGCGCCAAAAGTTTGTACAGCCACGGGCAATAAAAATGCGACACCTAGATCCTGAAATACTCGTTACTCTGCAAGGCGTTGGTGTGTACCCTAATTCTACGGTGGTGGTAGAGCTTGTCATTGAAAATTTACTATTAAAATATTCTCATCGCCGTGGAGTTAGGCAACACACATGACGCCTTGCAGGGAAGCTAATATTTCAGGATCTAGGTGTCCCATTTTTATTGCCGGTGACTGTACATACGAAGCAGTCGCATTGCATTTTTCGGACGACACAGCATTGTTTTCAATGTCACTGAATTTCTCCCGACATCGCGCACGCAACTAAAACGACCGTGCAATTTTCACCATAGCAAAGCTTTGTAAACGAAATGCAGGCGTACTTATTTTCATACTCTTTGTTTACAAGTCTGCTCGCAAACATGGCGGCGTCGTTAAGTAGAATAACGCTAGACAACGAAGGACGGCCAGGATTGTTTTGAACACAGTAGGGCATTCTCCTTTTTCACTTTGTGTGCTGAGTATGTTTCCGAGTTTTGTATTCTTTTCTTATTTTACTTCGCTTTTCTGCCACTCTTGGCTAATCGGTAAGATGGGGATGAATGATGATTACATGAAACTGATGAAGGGAGACTCTCAAGGAACAACCATGCCCAGGCTAGGACTCGACAGTCGATCACTTTATGTGCTCGCCCACCGAGCGCCAGTTTCAGCGTTTCAACACAGGATGTGAACAGTTTTTAATCTTCATAATTTGTTACAGTCTGTATTCATCGCTTGCGTCTGTATATCTTTTTGTATGTTTCATGTGGTTGAAAGTTTCACACATCCTCTTCGCTGTTTTACATCGTTTAAAATTTGATCAGTAACGAAGACGTATGTTATCATATTTATCTTTAATATGAGTATAGCATAACATGAACTTGCCCATCATATTTTCCATTTTACAACTGTCTCAAGATAGTGCTATAAAATTTGAATTCTACAATGTTAGTTTACAGCTACGTATAATAGTAGGGGTAACAAAGATAAAGTTGTACTTTTTGATAATTTTGCCCATCAAATATTCTATAAATAAATCTGAATTTAGATCCGATTTTGCTATTGCTTTTATGTATGTAGAGGTTTTGTAAAGTACATGTCTATATTGAAGAGTGATACCGAGCGAATTCTGGAAAAGCTCAACTTTTCCACCTCTCCACTTCTGACCAACGACCCGACCATTCATCGACAATGCTGCATTCCACAGAGAACCGATTCATTCTTTTAGCAGCATACCGCTGCGTATGTAATCCTGGCCTCGCATCCTCTGGGGACTTTCCGTGGAGGATAGAGGCTTTGACCTCTCGTTGAGAGGTGAGAGACAAAGGCTATGGTAAAACTCACTCTCAGTTGTTAGTAAGAATTCATCAAGTATAGTGGGTGCGGGAACGTGGCAGTTCGAGGCGGCGCATAACTTAAGGCGCGAGACGCCCCAGTAAGTTGCATCTCGAACTAAGGACTTTACATGGATCTTCATCACGGTCGGGTCTAGGTTAGTGTGGAGAGAGCTTTGATCTGGTATTCCTCTTCTTCCTCTTCTTGACAGAATAGGCCAAATTAAGTTACAAGATGAAAACCTCTCGCATTGCATAATTTGTTACATCCCAAACATCTAACGATCCCCCAAGTTAATGACCGAGTCACACTTCAATATATGTATTTAATTTTCTAAGTTTGTCCTTCTACCATAATTTTTAGTACAGCCATTTAAATCCAGATTCTCAGATCAATGCATGGATGAAATATAGCCGGGATTTTTCCTTGACACCATTGTTTGGTTGTGGATGCTGGATTCCGCTGGAAATTCTAATCCTTTTCTTTGAAAATGTCAATAGATATTGGCTCTACAAAGGGTCCTACCGGTTGCATCCGATCTCGATAACTTATCTTTTTGGCTTAAAGAAGAAATGAAAGACTTTTAACGCCAGTATGTTTTTAATTACCTTTGCGACTTAAGACCTTAGGAACCTCAGACGAAGCAATTAAATATCGAGCTAGCAGCCGGGGATCTTTGATGAAACTAGCGTCCACCAAGATGCCCTCTGTTATATCTAAGAAATGAAAAAAAAATCAATCTTTGTCGAATGGTATCGGAACTCATCTGTCGCGGAAAATTTTGATCCAGAGTTGTCATAAACAATTTCTCCGCGTTGGCTTCCGTGTTTTTACCGAGTAGGCTCTTACGGAAATCGCAAGTTAACATTGATGAAGTTGTACCAAATTTTAGTGTTGCATGTTTGCAGATAATTTACTTGTAGTATCACGGGGACAGATTTTTCTTCACTATGGGTCACTGAAATTTGTTGCCAGAGATCGAAAAAAAAAAAGGAATGAAAACCACACACAACACATACTGTGGAACACGTAGCTTGAACATTTTCTTGCTTTCTCGGAAGGCCTTGTGACCTTTCTCGTTCTCTTCTAAATGCAACGATTTCTTCAGCGCCCGTAAATTTAGTTTGGGAAATAAACTCTTGCATAAAGAGGTGCAAAGTTAATAAGTATATTGTATTTCTCTAAGGAAGAAGTGGAGGCCTAAAACAAGGCCGAGTTTACATTTTTACGGCGTAAACACCTCTTGCGAATTCTGAAACAGTCGCGTAACAGTCACCTTTGACCTATGATTTCCTTCATAATATCTCAACTCAGGCTGCTTTATCCTCACAAATTTTGGTTGAGTTTATTTTACCGGACCTTAAGAGGATGCTTCAAATATTTATGTCAAGCACGTTGCCGTGTTTTATTGGTTGATATGCGAAACACATGCGTGCATAAATTCAATACTGGTTATGTGGTTAGTTGAGTTCTGCATTGTTGCTTGGTGGTATGCGTATTCGGAATTTCGAATTTGGAGTAGATTTTATTTGTACAAAATAGCTCTTATTATTAATTTATTCTAGGATTGTTCCTTGATTGCCATGTCACTCTGCTAATTCGGTAACGCGTCTGACTACCATGCTAAAGGTCCCGGGTTCGATCCTCGGCCGGTTCAAATCCGGGAACTTTTCTAACGTTGGAAGCGGCCACGGCGCCCACCCAGCGTCGAACAACATGGGTACCTGGGGGAAACCCTGGGGGGTAAAGGCGGTCAGGGGCGTGATGCTGATCACATCACCCCCACTCACGACTGGATCAAGAAAGTGTGAGGTGTTACCCCCCATACGCCTTCATGTCGTGGTGCTAAGCACAGGGGAACACTTTACATTTTTTTACCTAATCTGTACCTTGATTGTTTAAAGTCGCTTTTTTGCCTTTTTAAAAATAATCACTACCATCAAGATGAATGATGGATAGGGGGCGGATTTATAGGCACTAAAAACTTCTAGGCAGGCAAATAGGCACCAAAATTATGAAAATAGACCCTTAAATAGGCATAAAATAAAAGAAGCATTAAATGGTACCTTATGCTAATGTGCATAGCAAATACTTTTTCCTATGAAATTGGATTAATTAATTCAATAAATAACGTAGACATTTTGTAGTACTGGCAAGATCTTGCGAGAATGTTTACGTTCTTTAATATCACCACCATGAACATCCTGTGTTTTGGGTTTTGTTTGGAGATATTGATGATGAAACTTCAATGTGGTGCAGTGCGGGTCTTTACTCTTCTTGTCATGGAACTGTGTGTTCCTCTGACAATGACCGCCTCCTCAACGAAGGACTGCTAACATTGGCCACGGGCCAAATTTAAACATTATTGTCGTATTTTTCTTTGGATCTCTTCCCAAGACGCCACAAAATTAATCAGAAGTGTCAGGTACTGATGTCTGTGGGTCGATCTTTGGCAGTGATGTTCCAACTAGGACGGCGGAAGGGAAGTCTCCACTGTTTCTTGCAACACCCAAGGCATACCAAAAATGAACTGTACTTGTCATCTGTCGAATGCAAATAATTCGCTCTTTATCTTGAAATTTTACAGATCCGAAATAGTGTAACGACCGTAATCTACACATTAAGACAGACGAAAATTCCTTGTTTTGTCGTCAACTGATAGTTACAATATCGAGTTAGCCGAGTAATTTCAGTATATATAAAATAAAAACCATCCTTGCAAAAAGATAGTGCAAAGCTGAAATTGCAATCTGCGTCAACCCAAAATGACGGCCAGTAAACTGCATCTGCCAGAAACGTGGAAACAGGGGCAATCGAAAGAGAGATCTTCATAGAATGGAACGGTGACAGAGGAACTGATTTTTTCTTTTCTCTTTTTATTTTAGACGTATCGTTAGTTACAACCAGAATGAGCTTCTCTGTAATTTGAGAACATGAGTCACGAAAGTGTAATGTTACTTTACAATGTAAATGCATTTACATATAAATAAGTTATTTTCCAAAACTATGTAAAATTACAAAGATTACATTTCTTCTTAAGCATCTTGACATTACTACAAGTTCAGTCACCGGCAATAAAAATGGGACACCTAGATCCTGATATATTCTATTCCCTGGAAAGCACTGTGTGTGTGTGTGTGTGTGTACGGGGATAAGTGGATTTTAATAGCGAACTTTCAGTGGCATCTTTTATCGCCGCCGTAGAGTTGGGCAAAACACATCACATCATCATTCCCCCCAGTAGGCACCTGGAGTTGCGTAAAATCTGAGAGTGGTCAACTATTCCAGATGTCTCTTTGACTGGAAAACGCATATTTCCAATAACTTTCTATTTTTCGCTATCTGCTCTAATAACTGAGTTGGTCTATGATGTCGGACTTTTGAATCACTCTGTATACATAGAGATTGCCAAAAGAAAACTATTATTATTTCAGAGACTTAGTCTGGCACTAATTTTGAAATCTGGAATCTCCAAAATACAGGGAATGATTCCAAACCTGGTCACATAAGTGAAATGCTTATCTTTAGATTTTGATAGCCATATTGACCACCATATTAAATGTTATGTGATAAAGTAGGTCGTTTTAATTTCTTATTTTCATAATAGAGTTTTAAAGTGCAAGTTGCATGAAATTAAGATTACATTCCATGAATGATAAATAACTGTAAAGAAGTAATAGGGTTCAGGAATGGAAGTATTCGTCATGGCCGACATTTTGATGACGTCATTACCGACGAAGAAGAGCTTAAAACTTCGAGTTTGGGACGTTTTGCATTCAGGAATTAATGTATTATGTCCTCCACAAAGGGCATGTTCTCCGCCAGAAGTTAAATAATCTACCACTTTTCCTTTAGTTTCAACCGCACTAGTAGGGCTGTATCAGCTAGCAAACAACCATTACATTATATCGAATAACTCCATCATGGTTAATGATACAGGAAATTATCAGGTATCGTTGTAAAGTCCTTGAAATCCTCTACAATTATAATGTCAAAATGGTTAATAGTACCTTATAATTACTAGGTAATTTACGGAAAACTTTAATACAGATCATGAAAAATCTAATCCTCTCCAGTTTTTTAAAAATATGTTCCAGGCAATGTGTCAAGTACATATAATATACTTTATTTAATAAATTTACCAATTAATTTTCTTTCATCTGGTGCAAAACCGAAGGTTTTATCAAATCTCGGTGAGAAGTTATACGCATTTGAAAATTGCACTACAAATTATGACGGCGGCCATATTCATGACGTCATATCTCCGCAACCCGCAATGGAATTCTTTGGGATCTTTTGTAAGAAATACAACTCGAGTAGTACTACATACTCCAGCAAGTTTCGTTTCATTTTTTGAAGACTAATAAGTACCTTTTGTAGAAAAGTGTCATATAATCTCACTTTCTCTCCCCCTTCTGGGAAACGATGGCAAATATCTGAACATCTGTGATATCAAAAAATTGTATCTTTTTAAGCTGCGTTTAAAAACATGTTAGTTGTGGATCTAGAATGTCGTGCGAAATCTTTAGAAGTAGCGGAACTTTTAACTCCTCAAGTCAAGTGAGCTGTGTTTTGCGTTTATAAGGGGAATTTGTGCAATGCAACGCATGGATATTATAATCTCGAGCACTCTTATTTCTCCCAGTGAAATGCTATAGATTATTGTTGTATTGTATTACATCTGTTATGAATATGAAGTACAGATGTCCTATGGTCAAAATATAAAAATTATTCCCTGAATAACGAATTAATTTATATATTTGGTATTCTACCTAAGAGAATTGAGTACAATATATATATATATATATATATATATATATATATATATATATATATTGAGATGATACCAGAGTGGGACGCACATACAAAGTCGGCTAATCACCCCTCCTCCCTCCCAGCTGTACAGGAAATTCATTTTTACCCAAATATTCTTTCTTCCAATTTTGTGTTATATACGAATATACGAGATTATTAGCTTCTTGAAACTAAATCAGTATGGTCTGAATCTCCGAGGTAAACTGGAAGAATAAATTGGAAATCCTTTCTCTTACTTGAACGCCTTGATTATTTTTTGGAGGAGGGGAGAAGCTTCACGCAGCCAAATAATTTGTTCGTGATCTTTTGTATTTTCTGCTTGAAACATTTTAAAAAAATGTCAGGTTAAATATAATTGCACAAATATTAAACAAATACTGGGCTTCCCCGATGGCGTAGTGGTAAAGTCGTTGCCTTGTAAGCAAGCCGGTGGAGGCACATAGTGGTTCTGATTCCTGTTTAAACTGTAGGTCCAGTTCCGATTAGCCTATCTGTGCATAAAGTGGAGTTAAAAACTTAAAATTACAATTAAAACAAATCAATTAAAAAATACTGTTTGTGGTAATTGTTTAAAGGATAGTAAACACTCCTCTTTAGGATTTGGAAGTGGATGCACCTTCAACTCCTAAGCCATCCCCTGGCTGCGCCAGGCCAAGATTCAACGTAAGAGTTGCTCACATTAGCCTCCTAATACTAATAGTGAGTAATATACTGAAGCAAACTTATCATTTCAGTTTTGGATGTTGAACTGGACTTCTAGATTGTCAGTGGTGACCTAATATCACAAGGTAAATTGCAATCTGCTACAAAGAAATAGCAGGGGACTTAATTTTAAGAGATAGATAATAATGTGCCGATGCGACTCTATTCACTGAAAATTTGTCACTCAATGAAATGCGATTGGAAGAACTGGTCCCTCAAAAAGATGTTTCCACTCGGACACGGTGTTAAATTTCGGTGTTAGTGGACCTCAATATTATTAGTCTTAATTTAAACGATGCCATTTCTTTTTGATAGACCACTTAACATATATTTCTTAAATACTTTCTCATGAACAAGAACCGTTTTATTAATAGATCATCAGTGCTCGAAGTGTGCATGTGGGAGGGAGGGACGAAGGGGGATGCTATCCCCCTGCTAATAAAAGTATCATAAAGCATCCCCCCACAGCTAAGAATTTGCATAAGCATCCTCATCCACCTATTGCATTGTCTTCAAGTTGATTCCAAACTCGAACAAGCAAATTTGCAGCTAGGAATTTTCACATCGAAAACGTAGATCACAGAATCGTAACAAATTGGAAAAGTAGAACTGGTTCGACAGAAATGAGAAAAAAATTATTATGTAAGAAAAATGAACTTCACAAAATTCTCCAAAATAGTGGTGACATTTAACTCACACATCCTGCATGACAGAAGAGGGGGTTACTAGCCCTTAGGGCAAAGGGATAAATGCTCCCCTGGCTGAGTTTTGGGGCCTCTTTGAAGTAAAATGTAACAAGTGTGGACAATGTGGAAAATTTATCTCAGCTCTTATTTCAATATGAAAAGGCTTGGGGCCCCCTTGAAAATATTTGGTGGTAATTTGCATTTTAAATATCACTTGTAACTAATGTTAGTGGTAAAAGATCATGAATTACCAAGTTTGATTGTTTATTGTATAGCAATAAGGCATCGACTGGTTGAGCAACTGAATCTTTCTACTGGATTCATAACTGTAGACAACTGACACACTACACTACGTTTACGACGAACTGCATAGCGTATTTTCGTATCGATGGTCATCTGCGAGCAAATATGTTAATTCTGAATTTCGGAGGGAGCCCACATATAAAATTACCATGGCCACTCTGGCTGGAACAATACGCTGTTTATTATCGTAGACGTCATATGATATGTTACTGGAAACGAGATTTATGTTTCGTATCTTGTTTTTTTTTTTTTAATAAGAGAGAGACTGTTGAATGTCTGTGAGTATATAAAATTTCAGGTGCACAGAGAGAGAACATTGCGGGCCCTACACCTCGCCCCCTCCCCGCATTGCGGGGGTTGCAGGGGCGGCCACTAAGCCACTGCTCGGAAGTTTTAATTGCGAAGGGGGTGATATATCAAATCATGCTAGAATTTCACGAGAAATGCAATGGTGAAGTTTCTGCAACCTATCTTCAATCAGGAAAAAGTTATGATTGCATGATTGTAAGAAATGCCTCATTTTCCAGGTGTGAGAAAACAGTGCCTGGATGCTCCTAACGCGTGAGGAACGCATCGAGATCGTAGTGTTGTCTGGGGAGAGAAGTTCGTGCCATTGCAAATGATTTAAATCATCGACGCGCCCAACGAGATCCATCGTTTCAAATAAAAGAAATGGTCAACATTTACAGTTTTGCAAATTGTAGCTGCTAATACACGTTTGCTGATTTCGCCGGCCCCTGTGGCGGAGTGGTTAACACATCGCGCTACGACGTTAGGGATCCCGGGTTCGAATTCTGGCCTGGGAGTGGATGTTTTGTGATGTCCCTTCATCAATTTCATCACATCACCACTCATCCTCGAAATTAGGAAGAAAAGCCAAGTAAATCAACCACACCAATCAATCCCCGTTTTTGCAATTCTTTTTCTTCTTCGTCATTTTCTTCTAATTAACGCCAGTGCTGTAACAGCCAAGTCCGTCGTGTTAGCACATTCTGGAGGTTTTTTATACAGAAAAATCCGTGTACTCAAGTTTGATACAGAGTCTGAAGAAGACCTTGCTAGAAGGTTGAAACGTTACGTTTAGTTGGTTTTTAATAAAATAAATTACTGCCTTGGTCAGCGTATTTAGTTTTTCATAATCATGGAAACAAGGCTTAATTGTGTTATAATTACCAATTTCGTCTCGTCACGATGCCAAAAATATATTGAAAGAAATACTTTTATGAAAGATCTCGTTTCAGGCCAATTAGGTGCTGGCAGTAAGTATTAATCTTGCTTTACAATTTCTTCTATGTAATAGTTTAAAGTTTAATCCCATGTAAAGTTTCATATAATTTCAACATCTTGATTAAACATACTATAAACGTTAAATCAGTTTTTGGTTATTTATTGTCAAATTATATGTCACGATTTTCTGCGAAGATAAGTTTGGTAGTGATATAATTAGTTTGTTTGAAAATGTAAATTGCATTTTTTATTGCAAAAACGCAGAGACAAATAACAAAATTCCACTCTTATCCGGTTACATCAATCTCTGTAAAATTGGTATCAAATGCATGGACAGCCTCCTACCTCGTACAAAATGATAGTATGGTAGAAAATGAATACATTAATTTAAATACGAGGATAAGCTAGGCAGATAGTAATTATTAAACATAACCACGTTAATGGAATGAACCAATCATTTTTCTCATTTTCTAGGCACAGAAGTGTGTCATCTGCGCACATAGTAACAATCTCCGGCTGTGACTTTGGAAGTACCTTACCAAGGAATGCGAGATAACATTTTCATTATTATGCATCGAAAATACGTATGTTAGGTCGTCTGACTAGCACGTGGAAGATTCGGGTTTGATTTCCGAAGTGAGTGATCTCAGGTGGGAGATTTTTACGTCACTGAAATATTGTAATGTGCACTGTTATGCCGATGACACGCAATTGTATATATCGACAGATATATTTAATTTACAAAATGCGATTGCACTATTAAATCAGGACTTGAAAAATATAAGCAACTGGTGTGAATCAAATGGCTTAGTTCTAAATTTAAATAAATCTACATTTACTATTATCGGAAACAATAATCTCCTGAAACAAATTAATCTCAGCGAATGCAAAATATTAATTGAAACGCAGAACACAACATTCTCACAAACAATACGAAATTTGGGCTTGACCACGGATCAAAAATTAGACTGGTCTGAACATGTACTGAAACAGTGTGGTAAAGGATATTCAGTGCTAAAGAGCCTTTACACGCTTGTTGACTTTATTTCACCCAAAATTAAATTAAATTTGGTCCAATCTTTAATATATCCTCTTTTGGATTATTGCGATGTGGTTTACGGGCCAAGAATCGCAAAAAGGCTCTCGGGCAAAATTCAGAAAGTTCAAAATGCATGCATGAGGTATGTCTACAGATTTAAAAATCTTGCAATGTTATAAATAAAAACATCCCGGACTATCTGAGTGTAAAGCTTAAAGCCAGGAGTGAAACGCACTCATACTCCACCAGAAACGCCCCTAATCTCCATATACCTCGCTGCAGAACTTCTGTTTCGCAGTCTTCATTCAGTTACATGGCACCTAAAATCTGGAATGCACTCCCGAACGAAATAAAACTACTGAACTACAAACACTTTCGTAGGGCAGTATATGATTCACTGATTGATGATCAGAAGCAAAGTAAGACCACATATGATTATAAACTGTTTCCTGTGAATTATTGAAAAAAAACTGGACCGAAACTAAGTAATAATACATGTATATTATTATCTTTTCATTTATTAGCACACACGCACTGTATATATTTTGTCATCTGTTTTCTTTTTGTGATTTTCTTTGTGTAGTAGTAGTTTTTTTTATAGTTTCTTTTATGTTATTTTACTTATGTAGTGTCTTATAATCTTCATGTATAATAATGTACCTAGGTACTCTGCTACATTTTTCTTTGTCGGGTTAGGTGGTAGATCAGCATTTGCTGAACCTCGCCCAAGAATAAAGACCATTGAATTGAATTGAAAACGGCTCTGTCTCTCAGTCAGTCTTTAATCAATCGGTACCCGAGGACAACCCTGGGTGATAGAAGCGACCGGAGCGTAGTACTGATCACATTACCTGCGGTATGACCGAGATTGGTAATCACACTCCCTACGTGTCTTCATGGCACCATAAAATACACAGGGGGAAGCTTTACCTTTCTAAATGCGTTGCATTTTACCATTAAGGAAGATACTTTGAACGTAGCACATGCATCTCTTTCATATTTCTGATGATTTATTGTTTCCCAGCTTTTATTTTCAAACAATCAGTCATATTTAACTCGTTCATTAAAGGACAAATAATCACGATGGTGCGAAATGGTATAGAAGTCTGGATATTTGCTCAAAGAAAGAAAGATATATTGCAGCATATTACGTTGAATGATGAGACTCATCAATCTTGATGAACTTCGTTCCGATAGTTTTGAAAACGGCTTTCAACTTTCAACCAGACGCAGAAAACTTTTCTGAAATAATTGAGTGGGAATCATTAGAGGACAATGAGAACTACCAATGAAAAGCTCTGTCGATCAAAAAACTTCCGATTTTCTACATAACTTAGGAAACCGTCTGGAAAAAAGGATATCTGTCCCGACCTTGTCCCTGCATAAAGCTGCTCTGGAGCTCACCCAGTCTCAAATCAATGGGTGCATTTGGGCAACTTTGAGAGGTAAAGGCGGTCGGAGCATGGTACTGATCACATCACCTCCAAAATGACCGAGATCGATAATGTGTGGGGGACCCTACCCGGTGCCTTCATAGCCCGATGCTATATACACGGGGAACTTTACCGAGTTTCAGATCCCTAAGTTTTCCCCAATGGCGTCGCCTTGTAATCCAAGGGTCTCGAGTTCGATACCTGGTGATGGCACACGTGGTTCCATTCCCTCTTTAAACCGTAGGTCTAGTCCCGATTGGTCTTCCTGTGCATAAAGTGGACTTACAAGACAAAACTCAAACGAGAACTCAGTTTGTTACTTGTCTTCTTTTGATTAGCGCCGGAAATCATTGGACAAATTATAGTTTTCTCGCACATATTCGTCAACGTGTTACGCCATTTTTAGTATAGCCATTACGTCTATTCTGTAGTTTTCTCTAGTCTCAATATTATACCGTGAAGACCCAGCTGGTCTTCGCCAGTTCTTAGTCTGCAAATACGTTCTCCTCTCTTTCTTAAACTTGGCCAAACTTTGTGTCCTTCCGTCACAAATGGTCTAGGAGTTAAACTGACTTCTATCCTGACCAATATCTGGAAAACGTGGAAAATCATTCCGAAACAGTGTGCGAATTGTTTACTACTGTAATGACTTGCATGCACTTTCCAAGAATTGTTCGGATCATTGTGGGACATACCATAATTTAATTGTGCTGTTTGACGGTGGAACCCAATCACATTTGTTTATGAAATCATTCATCTACAAAAGTTAATACTCTCTTCTGTCTCTCGCACACAGACACACGCACATGCAGATAGAGAGAAAGAGAGGCATGATTGCATAATATACTCCTCACAAAAGGTTAGGAATATTGTTGTATTAGGCACCAAATTTGCAATATTGTTATATTCGGCACAAAAAGTTTGCGATATTGTTAGGCAATAGGTGATAAGTAGACGTCGGATATTTAGGTTCTAAAAAATGTGCTTTTAGGTTCCTAAAACAGGCTCTAAAAATCCTAAAATAGGTCCTATAAATCTTCAGTTAGGCTCGAAAAATCCTGAAGTAGGTTGAAAAACAACTAAAAATAGTTCAAAATTCCTAAAAGATACTGATTAGGTATAGTCCCCGGCGATGAAAGAATGGGACACCTATATCCTGAAATACGCACTATCTTGCATAAAGTTATCTGTGTTGCCTAACCCTACGGCGATGGCAGAACTTACTGTTGGGAATTTGCTATTAAAATCCACTCTTCGCCGTATAGTTAGGCAACAATCTTTTTTCATGTTATCTACAGTCAAGCTCCGCAATTTTGTCTGTGAGGATCAACTTATGTACTGAAAATAAACTTTCAACAAAAGCATAGTCAGTGATGCAAACTTCAATGCTGAAATGTTAGTTTGCAAGGCGTGAATGCCACAAAGCACGGAACTGACGCGAAAGTGAGCAAGATCACACAGATCAGACCACTTTGGATTGAACAGGAAACAGTGGCACCAGTCATTTTGCTTTGTTTAGAGCTTTGAAAAATCACCATGGACTTGGAGGAATGGAAATCGACAGAGAGTACGTTTCAATCACGTTTGCCATTGAATTTTTTCATGACCAAACAAAGCAACTGTCTCTGTGGGACATACAAATCCTGTAAAACCTTTAAAAATATATTAAAACCTAAAAAAGGCTTGATTTCGGCGCATAATCCCAAAATAGGTTCTAAAAAGCAAAATAGTTTTTTTAGGCACTATAAAACTTCATCAGTTGTTATGTTTTATAACGAAACGCTTCCATTACTTATTATTTCTTACATACCTGTAAAGGAAAAAAATAGGTTACAAACCTAAAATCGGACGTCTAGTGATAAGCAAGGTGGCGTATGTCGGCGAACGCCCAGCAGACAGACAGATACCATGTGGTGTTGAATTCGAAGGCTTTGACTATCGCCTATTGCCTAATATAACAATATTCCAAACTTTTGTGTGAGGAGTGTATATAATTGTGTTCAGACTACATGTTAATCAGTTTTCTTTTCTTTCTTCTCTTGCAGAACTTGCTCTCCCGAAGTGAATGTGGTGAAAAGTGGGGTGCAAGGTATGTTTTCTTAAAATAGTTAGCGAAAGCTACATACGTATAAGATGAAAAACTCAATATGCTGACCAAGGCAGAAATTTATTTTATTATAAAACATAAACTAAACGTAATGTATCAACCTTCTAGCAAGGTCTTCTTCAGACTCTGTACCAAGTACAAATGTAACAAGGTACACAACAGGACGATAAGATATATATATACACAAAAATACTCCCCTCCAGACTATTAGAAAGTAGTTCTGGAACAATCTAGCAGGTGGCTTTCCCTTGTCAACTGTACTTTCACCTAAAAAGAGAATGTGGTTGGACTCTATATCTCACGCTCTATTTCCTTCCTTCTTCTCTCCTCTTTCTCTCTTGTCCTTTCCACTCTTTCTAACACCTTCTTCCATTCTTTGTTTAACTTCAGTCCTCTATTCCAGTTCATTGTGTCTTCTTCACTTTTCTTCTCTATTTCCTTGGCCTCCTTCCATTTTCTCACTAGCATTCTCTTCTCCTTTCCTATCTGCTTAGCCTCATCCCACTCTATGTCATGTGTTTAAATATCGCATTTCTCTCTCTCGAACATCATCCCTATGTTGTTTCAACCTGTCTTTTAGCCTCTTTTTCGTTTCTCCTATGTACACACTCTGACATTCTTTACATTTCACTTCATAGATAATCCCTTCCTCTTCTCTGTTTTCCTTTTTCTTGTTTGCATTCTTCGCTATTCTTAAGATGCTTCTCCTCCCTTCCTGTAAGTTTTAATGCTCGCTTTTCTGAACACCTTGCATATCTTTTCTGTGGTCTTCCAGAAAGCAGTAGGAAGAAAAGTGGCAGGGGAGAATTGGAAGAGAAAGATAAAGAGAGGAGGTTTGGAATAAGGATTATGGGGAAGACCTGCTGGGAAGAGGGAGAACAAACACACGTTCTTTAATGTAACCCTGGTGTACCAATCAGGCGACCGGGGTGGCCACGGAATCGTTCCACCACGACCAATCCAAGTCGGTACTTGTGTAAGATAAACAAACGCTCACGCCTCCAGTGGCGGCGTCTGAAACTAACAACGTGCGACAATAAACTTGAAGATATTCTGTATTCATTGATGTATAAACCATTTCTGTTACACATATACACTTTCTTCACAATTAACGGTTACTTTTGTATAACTAATTTATAGAAACCCTGTATATTGAATATTGTTCTTTTTGTTGGCAGTACAAGGTTATGCAAATTTTATTTTGAAATTGACATCGATGTGGGCTTGTTCTAAAATGGAAGGGTCCCTACATACGTACAAAAAATTCATAAAGATATAGGTAGATCTTGCCATATGATGAGAATCTCCAGAAATGAGTTTTTGTCAGTTTTTCACTCAACTTTTCCCACTTATTTACTTCATATGCTGGAACTGTATCTTCAGTAAATATGACCCTCTATAGTCAGATTCATTTAAGGGCGAATCCACACTAACTTCCAGAAATTAATATTTTAAAAGAAAAGTTATAAATGCGCCTATAATTGGTCACAATAGTTATGCGAACGTGAGCTTCCATGACCGTATTATTTAATTTTGCTTCAGAGGCTGTCGACTACTGGTGCCTTACCCCTACTTATTGGGAGAGAATGAGTTCAATGTAGGTAGCTATGATGTTTCCTAAAGACCTATTTCCATTATGTGATTTATCTCTAGATTTGTGAGCAAATATTGTGTTTCTAGAAAACGTTCACGGATGTAGTCGGACACATTTGTTGAGCTTCTGTCCCTGCGCATTAGAGCTCCTCTTAACGGAGATATGATGTGATGTTCTTGCAACTAGCGTCTGTTTTGTCCACAACAATGTTAATATGAAATAAGTAAAATGACACCTTCTTCTTGCATACACGGTAGGCCCTGTAAAAATAGCCTTGTAGCTGACAGGGAAAGCAATCTTCCTCGTCATGTTTGTTTTCGGTATTTTCGACTGTACTCGAAATTGGCGTATCATGCTCATACTTATCTGCAATAGTTGTCCTTGACCTTCCGTTAGGTACAGCAGTTTCACCAAAGTTTAGGTTTTCAACTGGGTTAACTTTTTTTCCCTTTTGTTTTGTAATGTGTTTGTCGGAAGTGTAATCTGTGAATTATGTCGTAGCACAATGAACTCTCACCTTTGCGTGAGATTTTAGGGTGTGGTTAATCCACACGAACTTCTCCCTCTCTTGCATATTTTAAAAGTGCATCATCATATTTCTAGCTCATGAATATGAAACATTGCAATAAAGAAAATTGGTGCATCGTCTCTTTACACTGTGCACTGGAGATTTTCATGTACCGCACCTGCATCTATAACAACTGTTTATGTAAGTACTATTCTGTTTCGTGTTGGGTATGATATTCGAAATATATTTCAACCTTTGTTAAAATTTAAAAAACAACAACAAAAAAAAAAACGCCAGTAGACATATGTTGTTGAATTCCCTTTGTATATTTCTTACTTTTGCATGGCTTATATGTCAGCGATGAAGAAACGTAGCGATTAGATCAAATTGATAAAGTGGGACTCCATGCCGGGACTCGAACCCGGAACTTTCAGCAGTACATACGTTATACCCCCACTGAGTTATAGACATATTAAAATTTCATCAGAAAGAGAACAAAATAATGGAACGTATAACAGTGTTGGCCGTAACTGAGAAAATACCATTATTCTTAAAGTGTTTAGAGGTGACAAGAATCTATTGGAAAGATACCTAATTCTGTAATATAAAAAATAGTTTCTTTCTTTGCAGAAAAACTGCTAATAAGAATTGATTATTTGATGATATAATTTGGTGCGTACGTGAGTCCATCGCTCATAATATAGGGACAAGCTGCTTAAGCTTAAAGGGTATAAAGGGTGACCTATTGGATACAAATTCAAATGTAAACCTCTCGAACGGCACGTTTGCAGGCTAATGAGGCTACGGCGATTGAACTCAGGATACTCATCTGTTCTGCTTCACGCTGTCATGTGTTTTGTTTTGAGTTCCTCTGTACAGCGCCAGTTTTTATATCTACAGTTTTTCTTGTATTGAGCTGTATTCGTTGATAAGAATATATCCCAGTACCACGTTATATTCCCTCAGATATCTATTAATTGTCTCGGGGATCATTGTTGACTTGCAAAACAATTCCGCTCAAACTTACTCTGTGAAAATATCCAAGCTGTGTTTGTTGGTGTTTCTTCAATTCTTTAATTCTGTAGGTGTCATTATAAGAATTAACATTCATTTGTGTACTGTATTCGGGAGATCATATGACGGAGTAATTCGCGCAGTGCGCTAGACGCCAGGAGTTTCGGGTTCAAATTCCGCTCTGGCCATGTGAGTGTCACTTCATCAATTTCTTCGTGTTATCGCTCGTCATCATTTTTGGGATTAACCAAAAGTGGCTGAAAAGCGAAATAAAAACCAAACCAAACCGATATTTTATTTATTTATTAGAAAAATCTTGATAAACGGAGAATACATTTTGCACTACCCTGACTGCTTTCTTCAGATTTCCAACAACTCCAGACAATTACTGGACAAACAGACGCGGACGTTCCTAGCATTTCCTTCCATCACCCTCTCATCCCCCGTCGCAGTTAACCTTCTTTAAATGATCGACGTTAATTACATTATTTGTGTTGTTTTGACTAACGTGCTCTCGGCCAGAGTTCGTATTTTTACACTGGGGTTATCTCTTGACGACCCGCCCTGAAATCCGACACCGTCCTGTACATTTATTTCACTGCGGATAAAGGAACCTTTGGCTGTGCCGAAATTCTTTCGTCTCCAGGAATTTAGTATCTAACCTCGCAGTCTCGAGCGATGCTCTCTGCTCCGTTTGTTTTCCGTTCCTGCCGTTAGCGGAGCGCGAAGGCATTAATGAGAGTCTAAGATACGTCCCTTCGCTCCCAGCTATCTCCTGGATAATTAAACACAAAAACAGAGCGACCGGTTGCCGAGCCAAAGCAAATACTACGCCACCTCAGATATTTTTTCTTTCTGATGTACAACAGACGTAAGGGATTCCTCTGTTGACTTCAAGGTGAATTCTTCATCCTCTGCACCGAGTTCTCCTATTTTAACTTTGACACATTATACGGTGCGCATCGGTTCATTCCGCCAATCATTTCCTCATGCTCGCAAGACAATGTCAATAAGCCATCCCTCGAAATAGTCAGATGTTTGGCACACTAAGGGAAACAGTGGCCGCAAGGAATCTATCTATGTGTAGCTTATATTTAACGTCGATTTTGTGCCCCAACTACAATGAGAGTGAATGAAGAAACACAATTCAACACCCACGCATTACCTGGTATTCGAACTCAGACCTCTGCTTAGCACCCGTTATTTGTATTTTCTTTTATTTTTCTACCACACTAGATTAATCGCGACGATGAGAATGTATGGTGAATTGACGAAATAGATAAGGAATCAAATCTAATGCAAGCTTCGAACCTAGACATCATGGCTTCGTATCGCTCTCAGCAGCTCAAAATTCCCTTATGTTACATAGTTTTATGCCTGCACTCACACTGTCATATAGTAGGCTATATATTTCAGCTGCTGCGTCAGCCAGTCATAAATAAGTACGTTCAAAATTCTAAAATTTAATTTTTTTAACCCCACTTCATGTAGAGTGAGCATTGGAAGAACCAATTGATTGTAAATATGGGTGTAAAAGTGAGAGTTTTCAGAATTTATAGATTAGTATTTTCAAATTCTTCTATAGCGCTGGTTTCCCTTCAACGTCCTGTGCCAGCTTGTTACATATCAAACGGTGTCCAAAAACACATCAGATCAAGAAAACGTCCAGCACGACAGCTAGATGCGACTCTATGTTATCAACTGAAAGTGGAATTATTCTCTGAATGGTAGTGACAATGGCTATTTATTAGCATCCAATGTTAACTGGACTTTCTCCATTGTCTAGTGCTTCTACGTTTAACTAATCTAACACTACGCATCCAGAGAGCACCTTTAATAATTTATTTATAGAACACAATAATCCAAGCCCAATCATAGTGCTATAATTACATTTGCCACAATAGATTCACTCAAATGTTTCACTAATAGCTTTTTTTTATTAAAGTTTATAAAAAGTATAAACTCATACCAAAAATATCAATGGTGTTATTTTAACTTGCAATCGTGTTGAAAAATTTGCACTCTCTCCACACCAGAAAGGTTGAGAGCTCTCGTCTTCAGGTGTACAAATTTGTATTTGCCCACGGTGGGGCCTGTCGTACGTTCGATGTATCAATAACAAAAATTAAATGGTTTATTCCTTTCACGTTTTGGATTTAATTAACCCATAGAGCTGGGATATGCTCTGCTTGATGTGCGTCCATTTCGATCTGCAGCCGAGAGATCGGGAGAAGCGTGGCGGGCGGCGCTGACGGAGAAGCCGACATTTGCGGCCTGTAATGCCCGCTTATTTTTATAGACATATGCAGACATTTATATAAATATTGCAAAACGATCACTAACCTGTGTTATAACACGCAAAAGTTCTTCTGTAATTCATCCAAGTTCTGCTCTTATATACACAAATAAATACGCTATAGAAACGATGTTAAGAGCCACAGACAAAAAAGCATTTTAATCATGGTTTTGATCAGTAACGTCCTGCTTAAGTTTATATCCTTGAAAGAGTTTTGTGGCGATGGGAATCGTTTGGAGGTTTGGAATGTGCAATACTGTATCAGGATTACACTGCAGACGAAACCGATAAAAGTGAATGGTTTTCGTGAGCTTCCTCGCAATCCGAAATATCCGAGCTCGAGTTTTTTGTTCCTTCGCGACTAGATGAAGACAGAGTTGTAAATATAGTGGCGAGCAATGTAAACCAAGAGCGTGTTAATTTCGTACTGTGCGCAAGAGTGTTATTCTTGGTTACTTGCAGTTACTTGTTTGTGTTATTGTAGTGTGTATGTGTGACGTGTCAGTGAGACGATTGGAATGCCAGCCGCAAGATTCACGTTAGAACAAAGATTTTTTTATGTATGACACGTACCTACGTGAAAACAAACTCGTGTAGACGTGTGTGTAGGTAATTTGTACAGAAATTCCCATGCGTTTCAACTCCACACAGAGATACGGTTAGATATCTTGTCCTTAAATTACGAGAAACTGTATCGTTAAATTTTAAAACACCTAAGGAAAAACGACGGATTCTAACCGAAGCAAAACTCGATGATATTGGTGCAGCGTTAGAACGTTCTCCAAACAAACCTCTACGCCGTGTTTCACAAGAGGTGGGCGTGTCAAAATCATCGGCACATACAGTCACTAAGCTACTAAAATTAAAACCATACTCTTATAACACAGGTTAGTGCTCGTTTTGCAATATTTATATAAATGTCTGCATATGTCCATAAAAATAAGCGGGCATTTCAGGCCGCAAATGTCGGCATCTCCGTCAGTGCCGCCCGCCACGCTTCTCCCGATCTCTCGGCTGCAGATCGAAATGGACGCACGGTATATATATATATATATATATATATATATATATATATATATATATATATATATATATATATGTGTGTGTGTATATGTATGTATGTATGTATGTCTGATTTGGATTCAAGAGGAGGCCGTCTCAGTTAAAATTTCACTGAAAATAACAGAAGAATCTCCGGACAGAAATTTGATGGATAAGGAGGGCTTTAGAAGGAAAAAAACATCTACCGATATTCATTGCAGTTTTTGCATATTTTTGCAACAACTGTTATCTGTATCTGATATGTCTGGTTTAACCAACGGATTTTTACTGTTCGACACAACTTTTTTCTACACAACTCCTGGCCAACGTGCGAGACTTTAATAAAATGTCCCCTCAGTGCTGAATGCATTCGATGTCTCGCGATCTCGCCTCTCAAAGTTCTGCCTTCTGCCCCTGGTAAGTCCGGACCTGGATGTTGCTTTGGGATTATCCTTTTTCTACTTCACATAAAATCATATCCTGTTCATTCGCAATAATCTATAGAGGCAGAAAATCAACATTCAAATGAAAAGAATTGTTGGAATCGTCGAACGCCTCCACCGAGATTGTTTTCAAAAAGTTTGCATTGCAATGCGAATATCAGTGCTCCTTTCTGGAATCGGTTAGAACATCTCAGCCTATGGTAATTAACTAGACCAAGACACCACAGACCCACGATTAGTTATAGTTTTTTTCCTTGATGTATTAAATGTCAGTAGATCCAGTATCACACTTTTTTTTGGCTGTTCTGTCTTACTCCCGAGGAGTGATGTTCCTTAACAGGAACGACTTCAAACACCAAATTTTATTCAGAACTTGTATTTTGGCATTTCCTTGCAAGGTGGATCATTTGGTACTGTACGCAGCGTTGCACATTTTTCGACTGTCAGCATACTCCTCCTGGGCATTCATATTTATATATTGGTTTCTTGTTCAAAATTCGCTGCTCAAGATTCTGTCACTCAGCAAAGTTCTGCATACATCTACGCAGATTGCAGAACGTAAGTGAATAGAATGGTTTCTACATTTTCATCAGAAGAAAGTACTTTTTCTTGAAAACTGTTTCCTCTGGATCTCATTCAAATGTGCTGTCGCTGAACACAGCCGATTTATTGTCTGGGTGGTTTTAGACTGAATCGATATGCGAGGAGAGGAGAAGCATCGGTTCCTTTAGGTTGGTTTGCGTGTTCCCTGGATGAGAAGGACGGATGCTCTCAAACAGAAGTTGGATTTGCGGGGGGACGGAGAACGGGGGTCGTCGACTACTTCAGACCACATCCGTCAATATTGGCTGCGTTGTTCTGGGAAGATCCGATTGCAACTGTAATATGTTTCGTATTGTCTCCTTGTCACCTCATCGGGCGTTTATTACGATCTAAAGTTATGGTCTCTAATTCTGGCGGTTATGCAAACGGGTAGAGCTCTCTTCTATGAATGCAGAGATCGCGGGTTCATACCGAGGTTCGAAGCGTCTTGAAGCTTTCCTCGCGACGAGCGATAACGGGATTCTCTCGGGAGGCGAGTTCTGGAGGAGATTCCAAGCTTTTGTGACCTAACGTCCTCGTCTTCAGGGACTGAAGTGAAGAGCTTCTTCCGGGTTTAAGTCAAGGTGAGTTCTGGAGAAGATTTCAAGCTTTTGAGGCTAACGTCTCTCATCTTCATGGACTGAAGTGAAGAGGTTCTCTCGAGTTAATGGCCATGTGAATTTTAAAGAAAATTTCATGATTTTGAAAGCTTCCGTCGCTCTCACCTTCAGAGTTTGAGATGACTCAAGTGAACATAAACCCGAGAAAATAATTTCAGCCTGAAGGTCTGTTATATCAAGGATGTTATATATCAATTCCTCAAATCGAACGCAGAGATGCTTCTTTTAATAAAAACAAACAATTACTGCTTGGCCCTTGTCTTAATTTCACTGCTCTTACCTTCCTTATCGCAGAGTTGAACAAGTCATGATGATGGGTAGGTATCAATCCTTACTGATGTTTACTGACTACTGATTACATGGAAGTATTTTGCACGCTCAATCATCTGTACACATAAAACATGTAGGAATCCTATGGAAGAAGAATGATAGAAAAAATGTGTCACGTGACTAAGGCTTACTTCACTTCCATTCGCAATGCAGTGCCGGGGACAGAATCTGCTTGGTTATGCTCAGAGATTGAAATTTGAATAGAGAAAACTAATGACTCAGTGAGACAAGCATCGTAATAAATTAATGATTTGACACAACGTCCTTGAAAATCCTAATCGATAAGAGATAAGGATGCATTTTAAAAACTAGAATATGGCAAGCACAGTGAAATTAATGAGAGAAATCTCCCTTCATATACAAATTATATATTCGTATACGGGCCCTATTAACAAAAATTACAGATCGAACTTTCCCTCCCAGTCACTTTCCGATAGTATCTGTGGAGGGTACCAAACCTGGTGCGGACATCTAACTTGACTGCATTATATTCAGAATTTTAAAATTCCGTTTACCCTTCAATAAACGTAATATTATATGAACTGATAAGCAGCGTGTGTGATTAACAAACCACACCGTATGTCAGTTATTTTGTGTTGCCCGTTCATAAAGATGTGACCTGGCGCATTACGTCCATGAAACGAATAATACTAAGCAAAATGGAATTACCCGGGTGTTTTGTGAATAAAAGTGCAATGCTCAAATAGCTATGTTTAATTGTCCCATTCAGTGCATGAACCTCGTGAGCAAATGCAGCTTTCTGAATATCTTGCACTGGTTATTTTGGAGACAACGTCCGGCAGGGGACGAATGAAAACTCCAATACTACACTAATGGTGGTCGTGAGCAAAGCTACATGAAAAAATGTTTTCGGAATTATCAATTCTGAACAATTCGTGATGAAGGATGAGCTTTGTCCCACGATTTTTTGTGAGGCTATAATGAACAATAAATCTTCTCATGAACATAAATGCTATCTGAAACGAGAGCTCCTGCCAGTCAACTTGCAGGCTTCATCGATCGCCACCTGCAGGGTTGCCAGGATGAGGAAAATTCCTCCCCGTGTAATCCAGTGTTTGAACTACTGGTAACAAGGAAGGAAAAAGTTCTCCTGTATATCTGTTACAGAATTCTCATTCGAATTTTCATTATCTGCATTTAGGGTGGTATTCGAAAAAAATTCAGTGGGAGAGAAATTACAGTAACCACTCTTAATTCATCAGGGTATTATGTAAAATGTGATTGTTGTGGAGCAAAACAATGCTAGCTGACTATACCCTTGTAAGCACGCTACAGTAAAACAATTTGCATAGAACGTAAGCCATTACTTCTAATTTTAGAAACAAGAGGGAACGCAATGTCGAGTGCGTTTTTCTGCTGCTGAACTACTACTACATTTGACACTGACTGTACATTGACGAGAATAAATTGGTTGGAATTAAGATATAGGGAAAATATGGAAAGACTAAATTTCTTGCCGCCCTCTTCACTGCAGAACTATCAAGTCAAACGTGACCGCGTTGCAACTTTTAACGGTTTAAGACCTGGCTTTCTGGATGAAATGCATTCTTCTCTTGGTATTATGTTCCTATCACGAAAACCGCGAATCAGTCTCGCTAACGTTAGATGGTAGTCTCAAATATGGCAGTTTATGCTAGTCTAATCTGCTACAGAATGAAACACATTGGTAAACACCAAATAAGCAAGGCGTACACGGACAAAGATGTGAACGAAACACACCAGCACCAACAACTAAATTACTTGAACAAGAATAATATAAACGTTGCGAAAATATATTTACATAGTTCTTTATACACTGTGTTGGTTTATTTTGAATTTTCCCCTCGAACGTAGCTTCTCTGCTTGTTTTGGCAAATCACGGCGATAAGCATGAACAATGACTAGCTGAAAGTGGTTAAAAGACATTCGCAAAGAATCGCTCACGGCCATGCCAGGATGCCATTCTACATATAATAATATCTCGACAACACATGAAAATTGAGATTTCAGTCTACCACTTACTTTCTATGTAAAATCATTAAGATCAATTTTTGAAGCACAGATATATATATGCGAGTTCATTCTACTAGACATTATTTTCCATTATTCCAAAATTATTTATACCTCTATTTTCCTTATTCTTCTCTTGGTAGGGCCTCCCCGATGGCGCAGTGGTAGCGTCATCGCCTTGTAATCAAGGGATCCCGGGTTCGATTCCCGGTGGAGGCACATAGTGGTTCGGATCCCATTTTAAACTGTAGGTCCAGTCCCGATTAGCCTTACTGTGCATAAAGTGGACTTAAAACACCAAACCAACCAATCAATCAATCTTCTCTTGGTGTGCATCTCTAATGTCTATGTATGTTATATATACGCTAAATATTTTTTATTATTTATTTCCTTTCAATATTATGTCAAGGTTATGTTCTGGATAATTAATGAATTTCGAATGTATATATGGATGGATATATGTTCCATTCCTGCAGTTGCATATATTTTACTTTACTTATTATCTTGTGTGTATAAATGTGTTGTTGTGTGTGTGTATGTATGTACTCTACACTGTATGTGTTCATTATTTGAATAGAATATGTAAGCTTTCCTGTAATTGTAGATTTTTCTCTGTTGGAGGCAAATAAATAAATATGAACTCGGAACCTTCAGTGGCGAGTTCGGAGAGTCCACGCTCTCGGCCACGGAGACGATCATAAGCATTTTTTTTATTTTTTTCCAAAAAAAAAAAAAATGTATGTGAAATGAAAATATATTGCTCGGAAATGGAGAGAAAATAGAATTTTTGTGATTGAAGGAATTATTTCAGAAAGCCATTATAAATTAATTGTATCCATAAATTAATATACAAGATGTCAAATAAAGTTTGAAAACTGTTTGATTTGATTTTTGTTATTTAGCGTCGCTTTTCTGCCAATATTGGCTGATCGCGACGATGAGAACGAATGGTTATGTGATGAAATTAATGAAGGGATGACACGCAGACCTCTAAGATTAGACGCTATGCATTAAGGATGATTATTGAATTATTATCATTATTTTTTTTCTGGAATTTTCTTAGTCAAAACGCCGTTAATGAGTTTGCCCGGTTATACAGGGTGGGCGAAAAGTCCCTTTACATGTTAATAGCATAGTACAGTTAGACTTTTATGAGGAAATCGAGTGCAATCCGCCGCATGTTATGATTTGGGCAGGGATAACGGCAGACCATCTGCTTGTACCATATTTCTTTGATGGTCCTGTGAACCATCACAGCTATCTTCACATGATTAACACGTGGTTGCTTCCAGAATTAACGGCAAGAGGAATAGCTGACATCGTTACACTTCAACAAGACGGCGCTCCACCACATTTTGCTGTGAGTGTCCGCAAACGTCTAAATGAACTGTTTCCAAACAGCTGGATTGGACGTGGATCACGAGACCTTCCAGCACCGTTGCCATGGCCTCCACGAAGCCCAGACCTCACCACACCGAACAATGCACTATTGGGCATAATAAAAGTAGACGTTCGTAAACGACGATCAACTGAAAGACGGAGTTCGCATGGCATTTGAAAGGATCACCCCTGATATGCTGCAGCGGATGCACACAACAACATGGCGACACACCAACCTTTGCATCGAACATGGAGGAGTGCACACTGACGTTATTGATCAATGAACCTTTAACCCTTGTAACAATGTTAATATGTTATTCACAATAAATGTTAATGTTAACCAGACATTGTTTATTCAAAATAAATGTTGAAATTTAAAAAAAAATATACTGTTTTGTATTCATAACAATGTTTATCTACATGTCTAACTCTACTATGCTATTAACATGTAAAGGGACTTTTCGCCCACCTACATTAATATGAAGTTGAGACGAAGGCTACAACATTGTGAGCAGGTGGATGAAGGAATAAATTGGTAAATTAGGGTGGGTAGATATAAACGTATACTTTATGTAGGGAACCGCACCGTTTCTCTGACACAATCGCCACCACTTATTTTGTCAACAATACATATTTATTGCTTTAAGCACCTGAACTTCTCACCATTTTTCAAAGTGCGTTTTTACGTATGTCACCAAATTCGTACCCCTCTCACCATTGTGGAAAATAGGTTTCCTTTCTGCGAATTCCACTCGGTTTACTTCTTACATATCCATACCCACCCATAAGAAGTATGATTTGTTGGTTTTACATATTAAGGCTTAAGAATTGAATATCTCTTGATGTACAGTCACCGGCAATAGAAATGGGACACCTAGGTCCTAAAATACTCGCTTCTCTGCAAGGCAACACACATAACGCATTGCAAGGAATCTAGTTTAGGTTCTATCTGTCTGATTTTTATTGCCGGTGACTGTACCTCGTCCGTCTAAAATTTAGCGTGCACGCTACAGAAACCAAGATGTGCGCTACAGGTGCTGAAGCAGTGTTACCAACCATTCTTGGAAAGGTCCCTAAGGGAGCACCAATCAAATTTCCTTGTCTACTGCCCGGGATGATCGCTTACGTGCAAGTACTTCGCAGAACACACGCAATAAGTAGAAATTTCATTTCTCCGCTGCTTCCAAATTACCCATTGCATTTGTTTCCGAATTGGGTGGGGTTCTGCAATATTAGCAAGAGTGGAAGCATGTGTTCGAAATTCTTGATGAGTAACATGGTGCTCTTGGGAGGCTGTTAAGGCCAAAACAAAATTAATTATGCTTCTAATAAATTCAGCTGATGATTAAAAAATATGTGTCATAAAAGTGGAGAGTGACTTTTACAGAAGATCGAACATGTGGACATAAAGTATGCTTTCTGCCATATAATAATGCCGCTACTGTAGCAGAGTGATAGGGCCTTCCCGATGGCGTAGTGGTTATGCTGTCGTCAGCATACGTTAAGAGTCCTCAGGTTCAATCCCGATGAGGCATGTTGGCCAGTGTTTTGATGCCGCTTGAAACTATTGGTCTAGTCACGATTCGCCTATCTGAGCATAAAGTGGACTTAAAACTCGAGCAGAATGGACAAAATCAAAACTCCCTATTTGTAGAGACCTGTTCGTAGATTTGGCAACACTTTACTTAAGTGTATTCAGTTGTCCCGTCATTTTTATCTATTACTTCATAGGGTTTCCGCTAGATGGTAGCGCTGGTTTCGCGTGCTAACGCATTCCTCGAAATGTAACGGCAAAAATCGACCGCCCCCCGCTAATCCTGAACGGGTTAATTCAATGCGTTTTTCTAGTAGCTGTACACTTCGCATTTGAAGTAAAATGACCTTTCCTTGATGCGCAAACAAACGCTCACACAGAGGGGGGAGGGGGGGGAGAGTTAAGAGAAAGGGAGGGAGGAGATACAAAAGCGCATACACGCTATTTTCGAGGCACATAATCGTTCGGGAATGCATCATATGAATGAATTGTATTTAGCCGTTATGCACATAATTTTTTTCTTTAATCGTTCGTTTTCAGCATTCAGTTTCATTTTGCACATCACTTGATTTCCAGGTCGCAGATTTTAAATTAATTTTCTCTTTGTACCCATATGTTATTATCTGTATATCTCTCTTTAGAATGTTGTTATATGTTAATAGCACAAAATTTCATAATGATTTTACATCAATAATATTAGTGGCGGCGATTAGGGGGTGGTTGCCCCACACTTTTCACCACTTTTGACCCCCGCACTATGCTAAACCTTATCTACAAAGGAAAATATACCGTCTTTGCCCCCCCCCAGTTTTGGCACCTTGCCCCCCTGGTTTTGGAACCCAATCGCCGCCACACTCGATGTTTTTTTGCGATAATGTGAATATTTCTTCAGCTCAAGAAACCTTCACCTTCGAGCTAAGGCAGTGTTCCTGTTTCACATACGGCAGTAACTTATTATGGTGGTATCAAAATTCAATGCATTACACAACAGGCCCTAACTTTCAGTCAATAGACTAAGCACAACCATTCACGTGGCTGATGTAACAACACGCTTTGCAATATTTTTTAAGGTTCTTGTTATTTATAGTGATGCAGTGATTGTCGAACTATCCCGACGATTTAACAATTAATGTGTTGGTTTATTTCAATGAATTTCCTTCAATTTCAATTTTAGTATTTTATCTTCACGCACACATTCTATTATTACCATTTGTTTATTTTATTGATTTATTTTTGTGTATTTATTTTTTATGTATTTTTACATGACCCGCGATGGTCCGGTCGATCGTTGCCTGGCTACTATGCGTGAGAACCGGGTTCGATTCCCGGGCAGGTAATCTCAGGAACTTTCCCCGATAAATATTCCTGCATAAGCGGCTCTGGCCCGACCCTGTGGCCGAGTGGTTAGCACATCGCGCTGCGACGCCAAGGGTCCCGGGTTCGAATCCTGGTCGGGCTTGGTTGTTTGTGAATGTCCATTCATCAATTTCATCCTTTCATCACTCATCCCCATCTTCGCAAATTAGCCAAGAGGCACCAAACGCGAAGTAAAATAAACTAAATCAATCAATCAATCAATCATAAGCGGCTCTGAAGTCACCCAGCCTCAAATCGATGAGTACCAGGAGGACAGGTTGAGGCGGCCAAGGCGACTCCACTAGAGCCGAGATCGAAAGTGTGCGAGGCCTACCATACCATCTATTTCGTTTGTGCCTTCATGGCATGGAGTAATTCACGGATGATAACTTTACCTTCTATATTTGTATTCACATTTGCAGAAACGTATTCACTTATCTTCACGCCAAAAATACTTAGAATGTTTATGCAGAACGTGTGTTCCAAACTTAGGTGTCGGGATCCGATCGAACCGGTCCGACCACCCCCTGAGAAACGACATACTTGATTTCAAGTTACAACACAGCGGGAAGTATGTTATTTTTATTGTTAAGAATATGAGTAAAGTTCAAGGTTAATTAGTATTCGAAACGAACAAAACACAGCATCCAATATGAGAAGTACAAATCCATATAAAATTATATTAACTTACTGTTAATGAATGATCTAAAGCTAATCAGGATTTTGATGCTGAGTATCAATCAGGTTATTGTGCAAGAGAATACAGTTTACAAGATGTCTGCTTTTTGGACCACGCAACTTGGCACATAAGAGCTTCTTGTTTAGGAAATGTAGCAAGTGTTCTTCCGTATTTACTCGAATTCAGAAAGGAATTAATAACGTAAGATTTTATACCTTTATTTACGTAGCGGTAGATGGGTTCTGCAAGTTTGAACAAATCATTCAAGCGCTTGAACTTACTGTTTAATCTTTCCACTATATGTAGGAAGTTAAAATACTTATAGTTATCGCCAATTTTAATAATTGCATATTTCTAACAAAGAAATAGGAAGAATTTAATTTAATTGTTGTTTTAAGTCCACTTTATGCACAGTAGGGCTAATCGGGACTGGACCCACAGTTTAAAGTGGTATCCGAACCACTATGTGCATCCACCAGGTATCGAACCCGGGACCCCTTGATTACAAGCCAACAACGCTACCACTGCGCTATCGGGGAGGCCCAAAAGAAATAGGAAGAATTGAAACTTTTAGCGATAGAGAAAATGGCGAAGAAAGAGTCGAGAATGGCAGCCGGTTTTCCTCCTACACACTGCATTAAACACGTACGCTGAAGGCAGAGATCCCGTGACACCTGAGCGAAACACATTCCTCGGATGTCAATAGTGGACTCTCTTCACATGCCTTCACACGATCCTACGGCACTTCAGACACACTGCAGCTCCGCACCACTTGGTGCTGTACGACTCGGTACTTTGAACTTTGATACCTTGCGATCACGTCACATGTACTGGTATTTAAAAATAAACTTTTGTTTCAAGTGTTCCAAGATTTACTGATGAAATTGAATCTCACTGAAAATATTAAAATATTAGTTGCTGAATCATGAGTTCCATAGAGAGTGGTGTTCACAATTCGTTGTCGACCCGTTCCATCATCTGATTTCGGCATTGGAGCTGATTGTGCTATCCTTCTAGCGTTTATCATTCTCTTTAAATTTACAAAATGCCCTCCTTGAATAACATTTAGGGTGCCGATGTTTTTTCTGTCTCCCTCTTAATAACTTCAGCACACTGTTAACTTTTTTTAAAAGTTCCATTCGGTACTTCTTCCAAGATTTTATTATTTACATTACAGTTCTTGTCTTCTTTTAATCTTGTGACCACTTCCTCATTATTCCACTCCCATCTTCAGCATTCTTCTTCAGACGCACATCTCGTCGTTCGTCCTCAAAGTCCATGTCTGTGATCCTGAAAGTTGCACGCTTCACATACCACTCTTCTAGACCTTTCCTAAGCGCTACGTCGTTGGAACTTCTTTTCCTGCTGTTATCTCATTTACTGCAGTTCCTTCCAACTCCCAATTCCCAGACTGTGGTACCCGTATTCTAATTTTATTTACTCGCCATATTTCTTACTTTTTCATGTCTACATCAATCTTTCCTTCATCATCTTTTCCTATAGATTTGTTTTATTTTCATTAATGCTAAACTCATATCCTCTTCTCACGCTAGATTCTACGAATAAGTAATGTAGGGAGATGAATACGATGCATTTTGCTCCATATTATTTTTCTTAATGTTGGATCTATCCATGTCATTATTAGAACAACTAGGAGAGATTCCGTTGAGCGAATCCTTTATTAACTCTAGTAAGAAATTGATTTTTTTTTAATCCAAATCTAGATTGCTACTAAAGTCTTCAGTTTTCTCCATGTGTTCGTTCCATAAAAGTTTTCTCCATATGTTCCAAAAACGTTTTCTCCTTATATTCCACAAACGTTTTCTCAAGATATCACCCTAACCACCTTCCAATTGGGAACAACGGAAGAGACCTGACAGTGCGTGGGTGGGTGGATATATTTATAACGTTCCATAAGAGATTCTATTACTTTTCATTTTTGGAAGGTTTGAACATGCATCGCTTAATATACGTCTTCTGTTGTCACTTACGACAGCATTTATTATCTGTAAAATTGTTGCAATGTTAGATTTTTCAGGCACTAAATTTCAGAGATTCCGTGCATTGTGATTTGTTCTATTTCTGACGTCAGTGCAAATCTTGTTGAAATTGCGATTACGTCACGGCTAACAATGGTTCCACTCCATGGAGGGAGTAAACCGCTCACGTAATGAATACTTGTCTCTCTTGCCTTTCCCCTTGTTCATCGTCTCGCTCATTAGTCCGGCGTTCTTCGTGTGTCCGTTTCATTGTCAAGCGCCAGGATAGCGTCTGGGCTTCATGGAAATTGAAATTCTCCTCGTTGTACAGGTGTTATCGACTTCCGCGAGGGTCAGGGACTATGCTAGTAAATGGAAAGACCTAGTTTTCTACCGTAAGTGTACCTAAAAGCCTAGTCGCCACTTGGAAGTGATCTGCCTTTTGTTATCCAGTCCGGCGAGGTTGGAGGGCTGTCGTTTCGGTGGCAGCTGACAAGGGTAATTAATACCCTCGGAAAGTGAATGTCCCACTGCTTCTAAGTCTGCCAGGTTAAATGTGAATTCAAGTAAGCTTTGGTTCCACTCGAATCTTTTCCGAACGTTATGGCTTGTCTTTTCAGCCAGAATAAACAGAGCGGATTTTCAAAGTAACTATCTCCAAAATCAAGCTGTGACGCAGTTCAGGGTGAATTTTTCAAAAGTTTACGTACGCACCTTTCCTTTATAAGAATTTAGGTGTTTTTTGTGTAATGTAATTAAGGGAAGGATATAAATCTTGATTAACCTGGTGCGAAAAGAATTACCTAATTCGTCTCTTCTTATTGTAAGTGTACATGTGAAAAGTACTTTTCCGTGTAGGATAAATAAAGAACACAAAAAAATTCATTTCCAGAAAGCAATCGAAAATAAATGGAAAAAGAGTTGTCTCGTTATTTTAAGAACTGGGGCTTAATAATGCTTCTCTTCATTACAACTTTTAATTAATTTAATCATAAGTACATGCAAAGTTCACAGGGTGACTATCCACTATTGATCGTATTTCTAGTTTAAGACAGATGAGAGAGGGATGGGGGAAGGAGGAATCCCTTATGGCATAACAGTAACTCGATCGCCTTGTACACATTGCACAGTGGTTCAGTTCGCATTTTAAACTGTAGGTTCAGTCGCGATTAGCCTATCTGTTCATACAATAGACTTTAAAGAGAAACAAATTTAACTTTAATTATCATTCACACGCCATAAAGCAGTTATGTGATGAATGAGGTTCAAAATATCGCATGGATTATACATGACTAAAGGACGAAGACAAGTCCCTTGTTTATCACCGGTTTTGAGATCTAACTCCTGAATGCTGTAGAAAATTGAAACGCTGGAATTGGTGATCAATGAAAATAAAATATATCCCTTATTGAGATTTATCTTTATTAGAAAACAAGGATGAGCCTGTGGCTGTTCTATCACCTTCAGCAATTTAATATCAATATTATATACGGATGACGCAACAGATTATGATAATTTAGAAAACATGATAATTGATAGATATGTACAATGGGGTTTAAAATCCTGTAATGTATCAGAAAACACCTTCGCGCGCCCATACACACATACATAAATGTTTCCACATTAGAGTTCCATATGCTTAAATTAAATGGAAAGTACTTTCCGCTTCTCTAAGAGAATTAGAGCTCTTATAAATAGAAATAACGTACTTTGCTGACCGTGAGTGTGTTTGGTCTAATTTATGATCTGGCATTATTACCTTCTCAAATGGATATGAATATATTCCAACTGAAAATACTCTGAATGTATTGTATCGTTTAGATGAACGGCGAGTAACTTGTTGGAGAAGAAGCAAAACTTGAAGCTGTTCTTCGGATCTTTTTAACTGCAACTCGATAAGTGTTTATGTCATCCTGTCACTGGTAGCAATGTCCTTGAGCGTATTTGGTTGTATACCAAAATTGTTGAAGCTCCGTATCATGGTTTCTAATGACTAACCGGAACCTTTGTGGAGCCCGTTTGATGTTTAACCTTCACAAATAAACATTTGTGGCATATTTTAAGTAAACGAACAGTTTAGTTTCAACAACAAAACGTCAGTTGGTGGAATCCCTTCCAGTCTCAAGGACAGGGAGATGTGGTCTGTGTCTGTTCAAAAACATTGGCTCTGTAATCTTGTTACAAGTTAATTTTTCTTCATTCGTCCAAAAGCTTACTGTAGTAGCGAAAGGAAATTGCTAAGAGTAGTTTCATTTACAGAGTTCTCTTATCTTTTTTTCTTCTGGAAAGAAATCCTAGGAGATGAGACGATGATGAGTTTGAAAACTTAGCCAGGTATTTGAGTTTTCCTGGAATAGAACGTTTGATGTCTATTATTTCATCCTGTGCAGTTGCGAGATCGGTGAATCGAACACGGACCTATTTAATTATCCATTTACCTGCTTCATCATTGGCCTCCGAGATGGCGTTATGATAAATCTGTCGCCTTGAAATTTAGTGGTTCCAGGTTCGACCCCCCATGAAGTCACATTGTGCAGTGTTTCGGATCCCACTTTAAACGGTAGATTCGGACCCGATTATCCTATCTGAGCATAAAGTGGACTTAATTCTGCGATGAAGCAGAAAAGTTTGTTTCATGTTGTTGTAAGGGAAGATGAACTGACACCGTACCTCATTTCCTCCTTCACATACGCTAGTTGAAAACCTCTATATACTTTACTTACTTTTGTTTCTTTCGTTTTAAAAATTACATACATTTGAATTTTCCATATTCTAATTAGCATAAGTGTACACTTAACATATTAATTCATGTAGGACAAAAGGTGTTTTTTATAGTTAGATTAATATGTGTAATATAGACTGTAAGTTTAAGTGTAACCATACTTCAAATAATAAGTAATAATAATAAATTCCAAATCATAAGTTTCAAATGTGAAAACAGAAAATTGACGTTTCATCACATTTCCCATCCACAAAAAGCACATGCTATTCCGAAAAAGAAATTGTTCACATTTTTCTGTAAGCACAAATCAATTACCTCTGTTCCTTGAGAGTTTTACGTACCGCATGCTTTCCACCTCATGCGAAACTCACTCTCACTCTCTCTCTCTCTCTCTCTCTCTCTCTCTCTCTCTCTCTCTCTCTCTTTCTCTCTTCTCTTCTTCTCGCTGAAATGGAAAGTGATAATCAAAAATTTAAGTTTTTCACCGTGAGTCGAATAATGTTGGTCATATCTTCCTTGAAAGAATCGATTCTGTATCGTTCCTGGCCTAAGTCGATCTTCGGCACCTGCTTGCCACCCGGCCTCGTACTACAAACGTGTCTCTCTCTCTCTCTCTCTTGTAACTATGGTAACGAAAAGAAGCTTTGAAAGGGACATCATTTCAGCTTTAATAGGACGCGGAAACTTCTTTGGAAACTTTGTTTGGAGGAGGAGACAAGTGCTTTGATAACCTATATAAAGGGCACAATTTCTGAGCTTATGAACTGGAGCTTGCGGTTATCCTGCCTTACGTAAACTTACGAAAAATCAGAATGAAAAAAGATTTGCGTTCGCACTGAATGTGCTACGTGTTCATGTCTTTAATTTTATGAATACTTGAGAGAATTCGTGAGAGAGGAAAACAAAATGCTGCTATTATTTTCTTGAATTTCCTTTTCTTCACCAATTAGAAATATTAAATTGCGAATAAGGAAACGTCAGGAGGAGGAACTGTCCTCATCCTCGATAAGATTAATCTAACCTTTTCTATCCTTGTTGACTTCCTTCAGGTTCATCTCTGCCTTCGTCTTGGTCTTTATTCAGGTCTCTTTTTCCGAGACAGACCGTAGAAAGCTTTCTTTCCTGCGCCCGCCAAACCAAGTCTTGATTTTCTTTCTCTAATGATATTACTTGATTTGATTTTTATTGTTTAGCGTCGCCACTTTAGGCTATCGCAACGATGAAGATGAGTGATGATCGGATGAAATTGATGAGAGAACAATCACAAAGAACATCCAGGCCGGGATTCGCTCGTTTAGTATAAGAGACCAGGTTTCTCATACTAGAAAAAAATATTTTTGAATATTTTAAGCTTTAGATTGATATTTGACAATAGGATAAGAGTTTATGAATCAAAAGCATTACTAAATTTAATCTTGTATTTCTGTTCGTTATCGTCGCTATTTTTTGGACAATCGCGAGGATGAGGATATGTGATGATTAGACTGAGGATTTATATGCAAATGTATGTTTTTATTTGGTGGGCATATTTAGAAAATAATTGAGTTCCGAGCTCCATAGTTTTAGAGAGAAATGAGAGTCGTAAACTTGAATTGATCGGGGTTTCAGGTTATATCGTTTTGACAAAAATTTAAGGAAATGGAGTCATATTTACGTTGCATATTTTGCATATTTTCTAACCATGTAGCTACCCTGCTCTATTTAGTCGTCTTGTAACGTGCAAGATACCCTGCTCTATTTTGCCTTATGCAGAAAACATATCTCTACCTTGAAACTACCCTTTTCTACTTAGATGTATCCATTTTGAGCCACTGAGAATGCAGTTTCCGTGTTGTGCATTGAAGAGAAGTTGACATTTCATTATATGTTCTTGATATACAGTGGTGTCTTTTGATGGTGCTAGAGTGAGGCATATTACTACATACAGTATTTCCCCTGTGTTCGGTGAAATAACAAAAATATATACCACTCGAAAATTTTTGTCCCAAAGCTCAATTAAATAATGCAAATTAGTATGTGCAATGTTGTTTGTATATTTATTTCACGTTGTTTTTCAACGTCGCAAGTTTGCTCACGAGGACGAACCATTTTTCTCAAAGGGACAGTGGCTTTATTCTTCAGATACAATATTTACTGTATCTGGTAATGTAAAACAGAAAGTTTCGACATTGATGAAATATGTTGACATTTTTCACCAACATGAGCAAAATGTTTCCAAATATATGATACATGCTATAAATGTTAATTTTTATTAATGCTTAGAATGTGTATGAAGGGAATTTGAGGTATTGGTCATTATGTGGAAGGAAATTTTGCTGTTCTATTTTTTGTATTTACGTCCACCGTGGATTAGTCACGACGACGAGGATGGACTGAAATTGAAACATCACTGCAGTGTGCCATCACCCAGAATCGAACGCAGGACCACTTTATTACAAAGTGAGGACGTTATCTACTGAAAAAAAAATGTATGAGACTCGAAGGGTAAGCATACTTATAATCTATTGTCTAATAGACTAGTACTGAAGATAACATTGGAAGATGAAATGCGTACAGCAGCTTTAAATTGAACTGGACATCCATTGTGACTTAGTACAGGACAAACGTCTCCAGCCAGGAGCCCAGATAACGTACCTGTCTTCCTTTAGCTTGCAAATCGATGCCGCTTCAATACTAGGCAGCGACGTTGGCATATCTCCACTAGAAGGGAGAGTGCATGCGAAGGCTACGTGGTTCGGTAGAAGTAATGCAGAACCAGGGGAGTGGATCTGCTACTCTACTCAATGAGGAATTAGAAAATGGCTCTACTTTTCCTTATCTACTAGAAATGACATTTTCTCCCGTTCTGTTTAACATTGAATTATGTGTTAGGTAAAGTTAGCCTATTTTGTCTCGAAATATTACTTATTGTATTACTGTAATGTGCTATTAGTGTACAAAAATGGAAGAGAGATGTGAATTGTTCTGGATGGATTACATATATGTGTAGGGAAACCCTTTAAAACCTTATAAAATGTTTCTGATAAAGAGAGATGATCCCTAAAGCCACTAACTGTTCAATGAAATGGTTAGTATTTAATTATTTGTTCGTGTATAAGTGAACAACACATTCCCAAAATATCGATAAATAGAGGACCCTTCTTTGGCAGTCGCAATCTCTCGAACGAGGTGAGAAAACCAAGTAGTTATGTCGATTTGATATTTGAAATCCTATTTGGATACGAGGACACGTTTTTATAAGAAAGTACGGTATTTTAAAAGTTTTTACGGTAGGTGAATAGCAGGGGAATTTCACGGCTTTAGACAGTCATTTCTTCAGCCAACCTTTCACGGTCCAGTTTGTGAGTTACTCTCGCAAGATATAATACATTTACTATAGTGCCTCGTGGTACTTCGAATGTAAGTTTCTAAATGCTGATTTAAATATTATGTTTCAGTTCGTTCCATAATTTATTCCCATTGTCTCACGATCTCGCCACATAAGGTTAAAGATTTGAGTTTTGGTCCTTAGGTGTTCCTTCGGGAGTGACCTTCACAAATTCCATCTGATCATGATTTATCCTTATCATGGCGATTAGCCTAAAGAGAAAGAAAAGCAACGTAAAATCGTAAAATAAAAAAGAAACTACAAAAATATGTTGATCTTTTTATCTGGAGAGACACACACACATAGTCGCTTTGTACATTACAGATGCGTTTAGATCACGCCTTTTCATCCGAAAAATTAAATTCGGATTCATTTCGCAATTCCCGGCATCGTTCACGTGAAAACTATGTCGCTCCTAAAAGACACACGCACCCAAATCCCATAGCGCAGAATCGTGCGTTGGTTTTCGTGTGTTTTCGGCAGGTCACGCCCCCCCCCCCCCAATGCGCTTCCGAAGTTAGTAAACGAGCAACCACTTCAGAACTGTGAATTGAGGCAACGACAGAAGACGAATTTCTTCTCGACGCCAGAAAATTTTGACCAGACGGGCAGGATCTACATATTGTTAAATTAGGGTCGACATGTATATAGAGTAGCTCAGTCGTCGTCCACCTCCGTGGCGATGTGGTTATAACAGCGCTGCGACGCCAGGGGTTGCGGGTTCGAATCCCGAGCAATATATGGATCTTTGTGTTTGTCCCAATGAGAAAAACTGAAAATTGAGAAAACCGAGGAATGTAAGAATTGTGAAAATCGGGGAGTACTACCGCTTAGGGGTATTCCTTAAACGAAAATAACAATTGTTAGGGCGTCTGACTACCATGCGAGAGACCCGGGTTCAATCCCCAGCGGGGGGGAACCGGGATTTTTTTCACCTGTTAAAGCGACTCCGGCGCCCACCCAACGTCGTATAAAGTGGGTTGGTACCTGGAGAAAAAACTGGGGGTAAAGGCGGACACGGACGTGGTGCTAATCAAATCACCTCCAACTTCGGCCGTGATCAAGAAACTGTGGGGCCCTAACTCCACGCCCCCTATACGCCTTCATGGCGTGGTGCAAAAGCACAGGGGAGCACTCTACTTTCTTTTTACTTTAAGGTATATACAAGTACGAATTTATACATACAACGAGTCGATTGTGATTATGCAGCTTAGCGTTGACAATGCCTCAGATAATTTATGCGTTCCACTACTGACAATAATAATATTAGTAAATATAATGATCAGGGACTTTACTTGTCTTCAGATGGACATAACAACCCATTGATATTCAATAAATATTGCATAAAAACATTTATTGCAATTATTTCTTTGGTAGGACAGCTGTTTTATTGAACTTAGCTAGGGCTGTGCGATATTGATTTCCGATATCGAGTCGATAGATCGAATATCGACACCGATGTTACCGACAATATTGATATCGACCATACTTACATATTTAAATCTTTCAGTCTGTAGTATCAATTGTAGTTTTACTGCGAGAAACCCACTGGTGTTCTTTGAATAGACAGGGTCTCCGAAAGGTAAATGATGAGAGATTTGATTTTGACTTGGTGTTTTAAGTCCACCTTATGCACAGAAACGCTAATCTGGACTGGACCTACAGTTTATAGTGGGATCCGAACCACTGTGGCATGTGTCTCCACCAGGTATCATACCCAGGAAATGATGAGAGATACTGCCCCTGATTCCATGGAAAGTGAATACCGGTACATGCAACAACCAAAAAGAATTATGTTCCTGCTGATGAATAGGGATGGTATAGAGACGAGACGAGATTTGTAATTATCTCGTTTTTGTCTCTAGTTGTAAATGCCTGTCTCGTTCTCGGTCTCGACCTTATTTGTAACACCCACCTCTGTCTCGAATGGCAAGTATCTGCCTCCATAATCTAGTAGAAACATCATATACAGCATTTAAGCGCAGAGGCATTTCCCCCAAAACGTTTTGTTTTTCGCCTCATTTCGACACTATGGGCAGTGATGGAGCCAGAGGGTGGGCAGGGGGTGAGCACCCTCCTCCCAGTCAACCAGTCCGCTCTCAAGCAAAATAGGAAACTTGAGAAGTAAATGCTAGTTTAATCCAAATATACCCAGAGGAGGCCTCAGCTACTGGGCGGGTCCGCAGGGTGGTGCATAGCGGAAAAGTCTGTAGATATGCAGACTAGGTGCAATGATGGCAATACTAGAGTCCCCCCCGAACCGAGGCGGCTAGGTCATCAGAGCGTGGGAGTGTGGTTCATGGCTGGAATACACTAATCAAATACCACAATGCTTGATAACGACCTGGTGACATGGCGAACAAGCACCGCCAGTAAATAAGTGCTGCCCCTGCTGCCTTGCTGGTAGGGATTAACCCAAAGGCTAAGGGAAGGAAAACCCCGGACAGAAAACCATGGGTAGAGAGAGCTCTGTAAGGCGTGGTGAAGCCAATCCCTCTAGTGAAGTAAACCCAACACAAATCCCGGTCCTCCAGGTTGGGGGTTGAGGCATTGGGCTGACAACCCAATCCTTGGAAAATTGCCCGTTTTCCAGAAACCCAGCCTCGGATAAGGTATGAAACTAGACGACGACCAGGGCTACGAATTAAGGCAAATGATATCAGGATGGCGATATGGAATGTACAAACAATGCTACAGGCTGGCAAATTGTCAGAAATTGTTGATGAATTCATAAAATATATATTGTATGTTATAGTAATGCAAGCATAAGATGGCATGGGAGTGGTCAGGTAGACAAGAAAAACTGCACAGTTTTGTTCAGTGGTGCAGAAAGTAGAGGGCACAGGAGTACAGGCTTTATAATAAGTAAAGAAGTTAGGAAATCATTCATGGAATTTACACCAGTAAATGATCGACTGTGTAAAATCAGACTTAAAGGCAAGTTTTACAAAACATCTCCATCATTTCTGCTTATGCACCTACCGAGGATGCAGAAGAGCTGAACATGGAAAAATTCTATGATGAGTTAGACTCATTAAATGAAGGCACAAATAGACATGATATGCTACTTATCATGGGTGACTTTAATGCAAAAATTTGCAGAGAAGCAGACGTTAAAGAGATGACAGGGAAGAACTCTCTGCATTTAGTCACCAACGAGAATGGCTGGAGATTAGTATAGTACTGTATACAAAATAAGATGCTTGTCAGAAGGTACCCATTTCCCCAGAAATGATATCCACAAAGGCACCTGGAAAGCTCCTTGCGGAACATATACGAATCAGATAGACCATCTTCTGGTGAACAACATACACGCTACATCGGTAATAGATGTTAAAACATGCAGAGGAGCTAACTGCAATAATGACCACTTCCTAGTCAAATCTTTAATACGACAACGATTGTCCAATGTAGGTAAAATTAAAGAAAAACAGAGGTTTGGGTGTGATGTTGAAAATTTAAAGAAGGACAGGTATAAGATAACTTTCAGGAAGACATACATCAGCAGCTACGTGATAGGAATGATACTAACAACATTGAGGAAATATGGAATGATATGAAGAAAATTCTATCTGAAACATCGGAAGATATACTAGGACATAGGAAGAGATCTGATAGAAAAGATTGGTATGATTATGACTGCAGAGCAATAGTAGAGAAGAAAAATGAGTTACGGAAAAAGCTGCTCCAAAGGGAAACAAGATCATCCATGGATGCATACAAAAATGCTAGGAAAGAAGCCACTAAACTCTGTAGGAAGAAATAGAAGCAATGGATGGAGGAAAGAGTAAGGCAAATTGAGGGTAATACTAGACAGAGGGTAATACGAGACAAATGTACAAGGCTGTTAGAAATGTTAGTACTCGATATCAACCAAGTTTACACATATTTAAAGATAAAGATGGAAAGCTACTTACGGATCAAAACAAATGCCTGTAAAGACCACCGTTCGATAAAGTGAAATGTGCAATATTGAAATTAAATAATAATAAAGCACCTGGAGAAGACTTGCTCCCTGTAGAGGTATTTAATAACGGTGGAGAAGCACTCTGGAGGAAAGCCCACCAGTTAGTTTGCATGATATGGGACCAAGAAAAAATACCCAGTAGCTGGAGATATAGAGTTATCTTTCCCGTCCATAAAAGAGGCAATAAAATGAATTGTGTTAACTACAGAGGAATAACCCTGCTAAATATTAGATACAAAATATTCTCCAATATTCTGTACATGAGAGCATCTAAAATAGCAGAAGAAAAGTTAGAGGAATATCAGTGTGGATTTCTTTCAAATAGATCTACTATAGATCACATTTTCACCATAAACCAAATTATCTAAAAGTTCTATGAACATAATATAGATCTGCACCTTCTATTTCTAGACTGCCAGCAGGCATTTGATAGCTTGCACAGAGAGGTTACCACGCTTGGTATTAAACCAGAAATTATGGGGAACAAGGCCGAAAGGAAGACGGAGGGGAAGGTGGATCGATGCGATAGAGAGTGATTTGAAAAGGATGAATGTACGTAACTGGAAGAATGTAGCTCAAGACAGAACGAGGTGGAGGAAGATTGTTTGGGATGCCAGAGCCCACCAAGGGTTGTAGTGCAATACAAGAAGAAGAAAATCCAAATATGGTTTTGGGTATGGTGTTTTTCACCATATACGAAAGACAGCTTCGCCAAACGACAGGGTCTCCGAAAGACAGGGTTCCAAAGGACAGGGTCTCCGAAAGGCAGCGCCGCCACAAGGCAGAATCTACGCGAGACGACATTGCCTAAAGTCAGGGTTTCAAAAAGACAGTCTCTCCGAAGGGCAGGTGGTCGAGAAACTGTCTCTCCTAAGGACACTGTCTCCGAAGGACGGCGTCGCCAAAGGGCAGAGTCTCCGAATATGGAAAATAAAAATCGGCAGAAACGTATATGAACATAAATTTGATTTGCAGCATACTTTTATTGTCATTTGCAATGACTAAAGAATGCTTGCGACAAGACACACAATAAGTTGTAGTCATTATTACTCATTATGTAATGCATAAAAACGGTTCGTATTCCCTTTACTATTTATATCTAATTGTGTGGTGCATGAGAGGGCGTCCAGAGAAAATCAATCTTCCCGATATGCTTTAAAAAATAACAATTCCAACAATAAAACTAGAAAACAGTTAAAATTTAGCAAAATTTAAACTGTAATTTTGGCCTTGATTTACATAGGCTATACTGTGGACAATTGAACCCTGAGTTTACTTTGAAAAAATAAATATTACTCCCTCTGTCCCATAATTATTGCCCGGTACACTTTTGTTTGTGGTCACAAAATACTTGTCCGATATTCAAACTGTGACATTGGTGTATACAGAAGAAGAAAATTAAACACGGGAATGAGTCATACAACTTTATTACTCAAGGATCAGTACAAAATGGCCGATCAAGTATCCAAAAGAACCTAAATAAAAAGTTACCATTTTGGCATACCGGACTATAATTATGGGACAGAGGGAGTATTAAGCTGGAAGATTCGGGGTTTTTGTTTTGTTACCAACCTGTGTCATGTGTTCGTTCTGTCATGAGTGGAAGGTGAAACTACAGGTATGATTGTGTTTCTTACTCATTTTTGCACCAGCTGTTCTGTAATCTTTTGTTATTTAAATGAAAAAAGTTTCGAAAATATTTTTCATATATGTATATGATAGCAAGGCGGTAAAAGTGGTTGAGCTGCGTTGATTTTTAATTTATTCATGTCGTTTTTTTCATTTTGTGGCTGAAAGCGACGATGAGGATGAATGATGATCAGATGAAATTGAGGGGAAACACAAAGCAAGGCCCATGTTCAGTCCTGGATTAGAATACTGATCCTTCAGTGTCGACATCGCGAGGAGACGATTTAACGCATTCGGTTGGTTGATTTAGTATTTTAAGTCCACTTTATGCACAGTAAGGCTAATCGGGACTGGACCTACAGTTTAAAGTGGAATCCGAACCACTATGTGCCTCCACTGGGTATGGAACCCGGGGCCCCTTGATTACAAGGCGACGACGCTACCACTGCACCATCGGGGAGACCTTTAACGCATTCGGCCACCGAACGCTACTGTTGTTAATGTAATTGGTAAATAATCTACTAATAATAATTTTTAAAGTAAACAGACTTTTGAAATTAAATTTAGAAGTTAATTGGCATAATAATGCTACCGGTTACTCTGCAACACTGAAAATCTCTGCTGAAATTGTGACCCCTCCTTGTTCCACGCGTCACAGCGGCAACATCGCATGTAGGTACGATTCGAACCGCCACAAGCCACACGAGCTAAATCAACCACACGTCGGCTTATGTTTGATGTTCCCTCTGCTCTCGCCTGTCGACATGTTGCGGCCCGCGAATTGCTTTCCTTTTTCACAAATCACACTTCAGCATTACGACACTGATCCATGTTGAGCACGGAAACGAACTTTTCGATCAGTGTTGCCAAGACCATGGAACTCGAATAAGTGAACCTATATGTCCCGGAGAGAGAGAGAGAGAGAGAACTCCCTTACGTTAATTAAAGATTGATTGTAAATTTTTAGGCATCCCGGCGATATATCACTCGCCCATCTTAATCCCCAATTGAGTGTTTAGTAAATACTATTTCTTGTTTACTTGTAAAATCAACTATGGCCTCCCCGAAGGTGTAATGGTAACGTCTTCGCCTTGTAATGAAGGGGTCCCGGGTTCGATACTTTCTTCGGGTCCATTGCACGGTGGTTCAGACCCCACTTTAAACTGTGGGTCCAGTCCCGATTAGCCTATATGTGCATAAAGTGGACTCAAGACAAAACTGAAATGTCCAAAGACTCAAATTTGTACAATCAACATCAGTGATAACGGTGAGTAAATTGTTCATTGTTATTTTCCTTCTCCTTTGCCTGCATACCATCTTGTAAGGGATGAATTTACAATGTCATACTCTATCCTGCAAATCTCTGGAGCAAGGTCTCGAAGAAGGATAGGAAGGAGGTGGGCGGAGCGAAGCAGTACACGCTGATACAAACAGCTGGGAGCTGCAGTCGCTTTCCGCCTCCACGCAATCCCGTTCCCTCGCACGTGCTCATTTGTCGAATCCTCTCGAGTCACTACTTGCTTTCGTTCTCTCGATACAGAGATTCCCGGGACAAAGTGTAGTATAGCACAGATTCTCCTCTGTTTATTGGCTCTTGTTTTCAATTCAACCTCAAACGGGAAGATTGAGTTGACAAGCATCGAATTGAACAATTCGTGCACGATTATCTTTTCCGCAGTATGTAAAGCCACGGTTCATGGTTGAAACGAAACCACTGAAAGCCATTGAGATCTACAACCCATAAGTGTCTGTAACTTTTACAAGGAAATGTCTATATTACGAGAACCATACATGACGTGTCATGGAGATAGGAACACGTATGTGTAATTATTCTAAAAGATGTTGTACCTGGATGTTATTGTTCATATTTTTGGGCAGGGAACAGAGCACTTGTATCTTTCGTCATTTTCTGACAGAAGACACGTTTACAGAGGGATGTGTATATGATTCGTATCCCCAAAATACTTATTTCGATAAGATCTGTTCTCGTAGATCATCGGTCGAACATAATATCCGCAAGAAACAAAATCTAAAAATCCCCAAACATAAAACCGCCACCTATAACATTCCTTCATTGTTACAGGGATCAGGGAATGGAACAAACTGCCTGCACCCAGTGGCGGATTAAGCTTCCTCGCCGCCCCTAGGCACAAACTTAATGTGCGCCCTTCTCAAAAGAAAAGTAGTAACTTATTTGCACTGACCCAGTAAATAAGTTCCGTCTGAATATGTGATTGAAAATGGTTCTCCAAGGTCCCAACAGATTTCTGCCTTATTAAGAGTGCCAACTCGCAGTTTTTGTGTTCTTCAGAATTTTCGTGTGATGCTAGAATATTTTAAATGTTTTTCCAGTCTGAAATGCCGTTAGTTGCGATGTTTGTCTTGCCCTTGAACAACCTGCATGATGCACAATAAACGGCACCAGTGCTGCACGAATATACCAAATAATTCCGCAAAATTTATTCGCCATTTACAAGTTTACGAAGAAAACACTATTATTTAAAAATCTTGTCTTACCTGCTATGAGTCTTTGCGATTTAGAAAAATCGTTTTCAGCATTCTGATTAATTCCACGTCTTAGAAGAATGTCAATTGTAGACTCATTCAGACACCACTCGGCAGGATCTTCACTAACGAAATTTGCACTCTCACTGTCACAATCAGGAACTCCTACGAACTGAGGGGACACTACCTCAGGTGCACTTTCTTCCTCCATTAAACCCACAATATTTTCGACATTTTGCGTTTCACAGAGTTCACTCGATGTAGCCGCTTCCACTTCAATTTTTGAACTGCTTTCAGAAATCACTTGTTCCTTTCGCCTAAAAAACGTGTCCACTATACCAAGCTTTTTCTATAAGATTGCTTCTCTTTCACGCTTTTCGTTTGCAAGTTTACGATAAGCCGCCCCACTTAACTTTGTTCGATTCATGCTGCCTGCTGCATAAAAAAAATTAAAAAACACCAAATCGCAAACGCACTAGCAACAAACTGAATGCACCAGCCAGAAAATACAGTAAGACAAAAACTAGTTGCGGTCCACGTGAAAGCTGCACTCAGTCACTCACTCACTCACTCATTTTTTTTTTAAAGACTGGCATTGTTACAGATGCGAGTTTCAAACAGTCTTCTTTCCTGCCTGGCCATTAACAAAAGCTTAGTGGAAGATCGAGGGGTATGTATTTACAAAAACAAACCAACAAAGGCTGGGCGGCTTGCATTGTCATTGTAAGCTATAAAAGCCACAGCACGGGTTAAAACAAATTGATTGGCGCCTGAAGGAGGCAGAGCAGACGAAATATTTCTTGATAACATATAAATCCTATACATCAAGGTTTCTTTCGTATGAACCGAAAGTGTTGCAAACCATTGATTTGAAACATTGGTTTTATAGGTCTAAATTGTCACTGTGTACGTAAGACACTTGTTATTACTCTTGATATCCTGGAAAAAAGATTTGCCGCCCCCAGGAGTTGCCGCCCCTAGGCACGTGCCTAGTGGGCCTATTTGGTAATCCGCCACTGCCTGCACCATTGACTAACATTATTTGCCATCAAAGTTTTAAGAAGAAACTAAAGAACGTACTATTGTCCCAACAACTACAGTAAGCCTCATATGTTAACAATTGCACCTGCACTTATACATCATATAATGCATACCTAACCCCCCCCCCCCCGCACACACAGTGAACTACTGAAGACTTATAACTTATCTTTACACCACAGTATATATACTAATCAGTTCAATGCATCATTTTATTATTGTATAATCTATATATTATCTTTGTTGTATTATCATGATTAAATTGTTTTTCCTTTGTTTTTATTCATTTAATGTATCTTTGACAAGGGTTGGTTGTAAGAACGGTCCACGAGGCCTGCTTAAATAAAGACCATTCTATTCTATCGAGCAAATTTGCCTGTTTCTTTGTAGGTGGCGTATCTTATGAATTTTAAACTGTAGCATTTCTGTTTACCACGTATATATTTTGTCCTGAGGAGTCCATTTTCTGCTGTGTTTACTACTGTGTAAGGTATCTGTAAAGTGCTCCTGGCCTCCGTGGCGAAGTGGTTAGCATAGTGCGCTACGGCGCCAGGGATCCCGGGTTCGAATCCCGGCCTGGGCATGTGTGTTCTTTGTGAGTGTTTCTTCAACATATCATCACTCTTCTTCATTATCCAAATGAAGATGAGTGACGATTAGCCAAATGTTGCAGAAGTGCGAAGTAAAATAAGTCAAATCAATGAATCTATCTGAAATGTGCTGCATTTTCTTTGGTAAGTGAGAATTTAATGTGTTTTTATATATTTTCAGCCCTTAGATTATTTTTTAAGAAAGAGAAGCAACTTGGTTGTTTCCCTAGAAACAATATATTTGCGTTGGGAACGGAGGTTTGTGACGATGTAAGCATTCTTCCTGCTCGATAAACATTGATCTTGGGGCTTTTCGCCTCCTCCACCCATTGGAAACCGGAGCTTCTCGTTTAACACTCTCTCTCGATTGAACAATACAAGCCGCCTCATTCAGGGGATTGATTGCTCTGCCTTCGCTGCTTCCAACACACGCGTCTTCGGTTCGTGTTAATAAATCAATACCTGCCTATAGCTTCATATGGAAATTCAATTATTACCACGCATTGCCACTGTATTGGCTTTGTAGTTAGTTATTTAAGATTGCCTCTCTACCTGCTGAATCAGCTCTAAAAATGGACAACAAATACACCTGTCCGAAATTTCGTGCCCAAGTTAAGATGAATTAATTGCTTATTATCGCTGCTTCATCTAACTGCACAGAGCGATTCACGGAAAAAATAGGATAAAAAAGAGCTCGTCAGTGTTGCTACTTCGAAACGACATTTTATTCCTTAAAAGAAGAAACTTTTATGTTTTTCAAAGCACGATACAACGTTATGTTGGTAAACGAGAAAGTTGGTACCAACAACTTGCAGTAGCGTTGAAGTTACAAGAACGCGAAAAGATAGGGAACCGAAACGAGAGAGACCCAAAGTGACAAGGTCCCGAAAGGACGGAGACTCGAGTAGACAGGGAACCGGAAAGACAAGAACCCGAAAAGACAGGACCCGAAAACTATGGACCCAAAAACAAAATGGGACGGAAATCTAACAGTTAACACCAAACTATTAAATATCACCCAAAAAGAGCAAGAAACAGAAGGTAAGGTGCTGTAGAGGAACATTTTGTTGCATCAAATATCGAGCTATAAGCTTATACATTCCATAAAACAATGCAAGAAGGCGTTATCACACGTAATGCTTGTCGGTGTTGCCATCTACACGTAATTTATCCTCTTTTCTGTTTTTTTACTAGTACACAAGCGAAACTCAAGTTTTTGAATCTATTATACGACGTTATAATTAAATGTGTACGTGGACTGGTAGACTGAATATGGGAGAAGAGGCAGTACATATTTGTAAAAAAATGTTTGTCGAAGTCTCTTTCAAATTCACTTTATGTTCGGATGGGCTAATAAGAACTGATATACAGTTTAAAATAAAATCCGAATCGTCGTCTTAGAATGTGCTTCCACCCGGTATCGATCCCGGAAGTTTCCCGAGTGGGCAAGGGTGCTCTTTGCGAGTGTCCCTTCATTCGTTTGTCTAATCATCATTCATCCTCATCGCCGCGATTAGCAAAAGTGAAAGAGAATAGGCGTATAATGTCAAGTACAAATACAGCACACCCGTAAAATGTGGCTCATAGTTTTCCAAAAACACAATCGTTTACCCCTTTCTTATATCTCTAGATTAATCGTGTCAAGAGGGTTGGGTCAGGGAGACGGATTGGCGCAACAAAACAAAAGGAAAATCCATGTGTGTGTAGTTGTTTTGAGTCGACACACATCTACTTTTTAACAAAGTAGAAGAATATAATCGAAGTAACGAAGACGATTACATACATTTTACATGAAAACATTGCCATATATCTACGTATTTAAAAATTATCCTTTCATCATGGCAATACATCAGCCCACTCGCCACTCTCTCGGGAAAGGAATTGTTAGTGGAGAATAAGACCACGCTATCTGTTAGATGTGATTCTTTGCGATACCCCCCCACCTTTTTCAAAGATTCAAATCTGTAATCAATTGGAAAACTGCAAAAATGCACTATATTTCTCTGTTACGCGTGACGCCATTATCGATTATAACAGATTTGCAAAATAGCTGATTCTCTGATTATAGTGACTGGCATTGTTACTTTTGAAGTCAAATCCTATGTTTGGCTGTATGTTTTGATTTTTTTTTAATTGGGGAAAATTCTAGTATAAAGAGTTGGGGGACATAATATGATTTGTTTATTGAAAGGAACATAATAGCGGAAGAGGTTACTAGGATGTATAAGGTTAAGTATGTCAATCAGGTGTTGTCTTCTGATGTTATTCTCAGAATGATTCATGATATGTGGTTAATTAACGAAAAGGCCACAATCTTTCGTAAGGAAGTTTGGCTTAATCCTCCACTGCTCCAATAATTGCTGATAGTCAAATTATAATAATTAAAATTATATTTAAATTATTCATTACGTAGCTAAGTAGTGTGGATGGGGCAATTTTTTGAATGGTTGTTATTATTAAACAATTGATTCATTTTATTCCTTCTATGACTTCTGGTATTTAGATCAAAGCCCATGACCAGGAACAGGTGGGATCCAAACAACCATGTGCCTTCAACGGGAATGAGTGTAAAGAATTTGATCTTGTTTTTGACAAAGTATATTTTTTATAGATGATTCTCTTAACGTTCCTTGCTCATTGTAAATATTTGGAGATATTTCACATATGTGAATTTGATATACGTACTCTTAGTTTTCAGTATGAGATCCCTTTACTTGTATGTGCCTGGTTAACGTCGATTTTTACACAATTTCACGCAAGTCCTGTCTCGCACTCAAACCCAGAACATTCGGAGTCGAGATCGTGAGTTGAACACTCAACGCACTCGTCCCGAAGGTTCTGTTGATACATTGATAATGATAATAGTTAAAATGTAAGTTTTTAAAAAAATATAGAAATCATATAGACAGTCTCGTTATTTTGTAAATACTAAATGTATGGGCAGTATATGTTTGTTTAATATTGTTAAAAGACGTGTTATGCGTTATTATAACAATAGGATATTTCAGTTCAAGACGCAAAAAATCGGAAATGAGATAATTTCACATTGAAATGAAATGCAAGTGTATTTTTGGAATTAAAACTCATTGAAATGCTGAGATGTCTTTAACGTGAATACCATTGAAGCGGGTGGCACTGAAAATTGCAAATTCCTTGGCGGTGTTTGATTTGATGGCAAAATCAATGATCCTTTAAATTGATCCAGGTTAAGTAGCTCTGAGCTCCAAACGCGGAAGAAAATATGCTAAGTCAGTTCTCCAGCCGATGGATTCATCGACGCTTCCAAGAGCCCTAAAGCTAATTGGAAATCGTCAAATTTGAGCTCAGATCGAAGAGAACTGAAAGAAGTCCTTGTCTAGTGAGAGATGACTCCTCCGATTGACAGCTCGATTTTATGATATTCCGCAACTCGGTCACATTCTCTTCTCAGTATAACATGGAAACTTGCACAGGTGTTCACAGTCATGAACGCCAATTAATTCATGCGTGGCTCATATTTTTCTTATTGCAATCATTGGACAGAGATATTGTAATAAAAAGGCTACAGAGTATTAGTAATATTGAATAAAATCACCAGATGATATTGAATTTTAGTTAGGCTATAAGTTGTGCTTCAGGTGTCGAAAGCCATCAAACAGCGGCGATGGGACTCGTCGATGGGCTGACCACGCGTCACCCAATGATAAAGCCGCTCTTGTAGGCCCTAGCCTTTGGAGTGTTGTAGAGCAATGGAGTTTATTTTGAAGTTTTTCTTAGGTTCGTTCGACTGTGATTAGATTAACCTAGAGTGGATGTTGTCGATGCAAATGTCAATCAATCCTCTACAATCAGTATTTATTGAATTATTATTCTTAGCTTTTCCTTCATTTTTAATGTCTTACTTATTGCAAGCCTTTGGTGACGCCACTTATTTCTCATGCAAAACACGGCGAAATTTTGCTTGTATCTCATAAAATTTCAACGAGCTTTGCATGAGAAATAAGTGGCATCACCATAGAGCTAGTATGCGAATTCCCCCTCCCCCCTCCCCAGCGACAAGGTATACCTGGAAACTCAAAACTTAGTTTCATCCCATATGATATTTGCATGTGCTGATTACTTCTCTTTGATATTGCAATATTCATATCTCTAGCACTAAGTTTATTATTTTTATTTTTAGACACAGAAATCGGTTCGTTTATTCAACATTCTCAAATTGTAAAGTTCTTATCGAAGTATGTTGGGAAAGTGATGATACGCTACGTCCCTATTCAATGAAAGGGTTAGCATTTGATTATTTGTTCTTGAACAAGTGAACAACACATTCCCAAAATGTCGATAAATAGGGGTGTCTCCAAGAAAAGGTAACCCCAGACAATCAACCCAAACCACTTTGAACTACTACGCACGGGAATTCATCAAAACCAAGGTTTACGAACGTAAGGCCAATAATAACATAATGAAGTTATCGAATCGTATCAGGCCAACAGCAAACCTCACAAGTTACGTTTCGCGCTCCCACCGAACGATAGGGGTGTGTTTAGAGTGGACGGAGGTCACATGGAATTGCGTTCGTTCGACACTGTAGTTACAGCGGACTTCAGTAGACGACGTTCCATGGTTACATGAGTATGGGTATAGTGTGAAATTATACGATTATTTTAAATTACGACATTCCTTCATAGAAATAAATGATCCTTTAGGGGTTCCCGGTACTATGTGTAATTTTGTGTGGCTAGCTCAGTGGTCCTTTGTTTTTGTCTGTAATATCCTGAATACAAGAAAGCCACAGTGCTGATGTATAAGCATTAAGTAATAAAGAAGATGTCATAACCTTAACTTGGTCACATATATAATTAGTTAGTTGCAAAACTGTTCATGAGGCAAGCAATTGGTTATACTACAAATTTTATTATTGCAGGCATTGACAATAACTGTGACTATTGGAAACCATTAGGATGTACTCAACTTGTTACACTGTGCTAAACTGTTACTGTTGACTATTAGGAGTAATCTACCACAATATATAATAAAGTATGGAATTAATTGAATAGAAAATATATTCTCGTTGTGCATGTGTCTCACTTTACCATGCAGTTATGTTTAATATTTAAGAACATTACGTAGTTCCTTGCAAAGAATACCAAAAACTGCAGGTAACCTTACAAATAGAAATCAAAGTTTCTTTTCAGTCCACTTTATGCATGTATAGTTGTATAGGATAATCTGGACTGGACCTACAGTTTAGAGTGGGATCCAAACAACCATGTGCCTTTAACGGGGATTGAACCCAATACCTCTTAATTACAAGGCGGCGACGTTATCACTACGCCACTACCTACAAATAGAAGTGTTACAAAACACAACATTGGATATACTTTTAAAATTAGCTGAACGTATCTAACAATGGAACAGCGTGTATTCAATGCCACGATATACCTGATCGAACAACATAGGTATGTACTTTTACTGTATCTTTGTTCATTCATGATGTTAAAACAATAGCTTTGTGCTATTACTTGTTCCTCTCACAAAACAGCCATAGCTTACCGATTTGTAATCCTTTTGTAATGTTGGCATTTCCTGTTTCCACATGGAATGAGTAATGAGGGGACTCCCTCTCCCACGCACATATGCATAAAAGAAATGTGTTTCCATCACGTACGATATGAGTACTATCGGGTTGATCTGCTTTCCAACCAGTTTTCAGTCCTGTTCTAGATCAGTAAGCTAAGAAGCAATCAATAGAAAATAACTGCGGAAACCGCGGTTCGTGTTCGTTGTCTAATTACAATAAGAACATAGGAGCTAATAGTTGTTGATCGATTGTCGTTGGTAGAGAGACTGCCAGCAGCTCTGCTCCCTCTTCCTGATTTCCATACCCTCCGAGGAGGAATCCTGGGGACTACTTCCACACACAAATCACTTGTCAGATTCCCTTCCCTGCGCTGGTGTAGTTTCGCGACAGCACAAGAAATTCAAAGCGTCTGCAGATGACGTCGTGGAGGCAGTGGTTAACCTATTTCGAAGAAACGTATTTCAACTGCATCTGCAACAACGTTAACAATAAATTTTAAACTTTTGACTACAAATTCAATATGTGTGTTTCTACATGTACAAAATTTGTTTTACGGCCTGTTTATGCACAAATAGGCTAATTGAAACTGGTACCCAAAACTTCCGAAATGTTTGGGAATCTATCTCGAGACCTATTGAGCATAGGAATGAGCATAATTAGCTGACGGTTTTAAAATGGCAGAAATAAAACGAACACGTTTCCCTACGGCATATTATGTGAATGGAATAAATTCTACACTTCTTGCATATTAATTAAAAGAAGAGAAACAATTTATCTGTACAATTCTTGGAGATAAATTCAAACACAAACACACACAAACTGATAGTAATAAAAAAATAACGCCTTTCAGGTGGTTATCTTGTGATGATTCACAGTAGTGGAGTCTTTTTCTAACGTTTATCATCACGGGCTCCAAGACGTTCTTCCCAGTAGTATCAATTGCTAGGTCAGCGCACTGCTTCAGGTCTATAGTTGCAGATTTTGTCTGGTAAACGGGTTCTTTCAAATGTCCAGAGAGGAAAAATTCAAGGGGCAAAGTTCTGGAGATGGTGGAGGAAAATTCAAATCGCCAGATAGGAAAATAAGGCTTCCTGGAAACAGTTGAAGATCTTCCATACTCAAACGAGCTGTGTGCGGCCTCGCTCCATCTTGTTGAAACCATGTGTCCTCCAGGTTAGATTTTGAGGTTGTTGTAACTGACTGTAAAAACAGCGCTACTGCAGCAGCACACTCCCGTACGAGCAACGCTCCATAGCTAACTTAATTCCAGTGTGGCGCCCGTCAGTTCGTCTAGGAATATCAGTGTTGCCAACTCCTACTGCAAAACAAGTATTACAACCCGTCAGCTAATCGGAACGGAAAGCCTTGATGGGTGTAGCAAATCAATCACATCTGGAGCGAGGAAAATTATATATAATAAACATCCAAGATTATTCTCAACACGCTGAAGAATATAACTGAATAATCCTCATCATTAATTAACCGATTTTTAATTTTGGCGCACACAGTATTTTACAAATGTTATAAGTGTATATCATTGCTCGAGATTCATTTACTGAAATTTACGTTTTTCTCTAAATAGTTTTTTGTGCTAAGCGTGACGATGAGGACCACTTTATTTATCATCAGTCCATAACCTATTAGTATTGTTGTTGAGAAATATCTAGAGACGTATAACAACGGCATCAAATTAATCAATATGGAAAAGAACAGAAATCCAGGCATGAGATATCAGAATAAACTTTACATAATCCCTGTCATTGAAGATGGATTGATATTTCTCACGGAGATACAGATCGAAAGTTGTTTAGTCCTGGATGCTCTTCGTCCAATTCTTTACTTTCATGTCTTTCAAATCTTTAATTATTTTATCTTCCCATCGTTTCTTTGGCCTCCCTAAGGCTTGTGTTCCAATTGGTTTCCATTTATATATTTACTTTACTAATCTTTCATCAGACATTCTATTTATGTGCCCAAACCATCTTAGTCTATGTGATTTTATGAAATTTACGATATTTTCATTCGTTATTAATTTGTTGAGTTCTTAGTTAGTTCGTATTCTCCAATTACCAGGTTCTTTCAGAGGTCCATAATTTCTTCTTAAGATTTTCCTTTCAAATATTGAGAGTTTCTGTTTACAGGTATCTTTGAGGGTCCAAGTTTCGCATGCATATGCGATTACGGATCTTATTATGCTATGATATAGTCTCAGTTTAGCAGACTTAGATATTAATTTGCTCTTAAATAAAGAAAGCTAAGTTGGCAAAATATGCTTTATTACCCAGAATAATTTTATCTTTAATTTCTTCTTCAATTGTGTTGTCACCATTTGCTACTGAGCCAAGATATTTAAAATATCTCAATTCTTCTGTTCTCTCTTCGTTTATAATTAGGTCTTGTAATCTGCTTTTACCTCTTACACATCTGAGATATTACGTTTTCTGCATATTTATTATGAGACCCAATTTCAAAGCTTCACTTTTTAGTTGTTCAAATGTTTCTATTAATGTTTTTTATTCGTCCTTGCTGTTATAAGGATGTCATCGGCATATGCAATTCATTGTTTTAATCTTGTCTATATATTTCATCTGAGTTCCAAGTGTTTCAACATAGAGTCTATCACTATACTAAACAGAGTTCCAGATAAGGGATCACCTTGCTTGACTCCACATTCTACTTGGAATTCTTCACTCTGTTTATTTTGACTCTTGCTTTATTGTTGGTTAAGCTTAACAAAATTAGTCTAATTAGCTTAGATGGTAGTTCATATAATTTTAAAGCGTCTATTACTTTGTTCCTGTACACTGAGCCAAATAAACAAGTTGTAGAGTTCAATATTATATTCATAATTTTTTCAAAAATCTGTCTTACAATGAATATATTATCTATAGTGGATCTGTTGGCTCGGAAACCCATTTGATATTCGTCAAATTTGTATTCGGTGCTATCAATTAGCCTTTTATTTAGTATTATAGCCAGTATTTTATATGAAATGTTTAGCAGTGTAATTGGCCTGTAATTATTACAATTTAATATATATCTCCCTTTTTGTAAATTTGACACACTATACCTTCATTTCATTGAGTTGGCAACTCTTCTTCATTCCATTCTTGTAATATCAACTTGTGCAACTTCTGTTTCAATGTTCTCCCTCCATTTTTAATTAATTCTGGGTGATGTTGTCTGATCCTGCAGCTTTATTTGTTTTAAGATTTTGTATTATGTAGCTTATTTCATTCCACGATGGAGGATGTAGTTCTTGTTGATTATTGTCATTCTGTTCTATTGGTGCCTGCATACTTGTTGTTACATTATTATTAAGAATATGTCTAAAGTATTCCTTCCATCTATTTAGAACTTGATCTTTTCCGAGATAATGTTACCTTCTGTATTTTTACACATGATTGGCGATACTATTTGCTGTAAATAAATAACTAAAATACATTACCAAATTAAAAATGGTGTTTTCATCATGTAGTATTTCAATTTATCTTGGTTCAGGTTGCCTGATCAATTTCAAACTCCCAGAACTTAAAAACATATCCCTATTGGTGTTTTTATGAACATTGCACAATGTTTGTTGGGTATTATATATATATATATATATATATATATATATATATATATATATATATATGCATAATGTATACAGAACAGTTAATCTGTGCACTTCTTGGAGATAAAATTCAAACAACATAATCGCACGTACAGTCAACGGCAAAGATAATGGTAGGCAAATTGTCCTCCGCTATTTTCATTACTTTTTTGTCCTACACCCTGTGTTGTCTTAAGGAAAGAAACTATGTTGGTTCGAAGCAGGCATTGTTCTTTGCTTATTGAAGTCATTATTTCAATTCGTTGTTATCATATCGTGTAATTCAGACCGAATGAAAATGGTGGTGGACAATTCGCCTACTGTTTCTTTCGCTGATACTAACCAAACATAACGCCTTTCAAGTGGTTACCTTGGGTGTGTGTGTATATACGAGGAGCGCTCAAAAAGTAATGCCCCACATTTTTTTCTCATTACTGATTCAAGATATCGAAGTGTCCTGTTCCTCAGTCCAACTGTGATACTTCCTTAGTTTGTGTGCAGAGTTTCACGTTCGACCGATAGGCGGTAGCAGTGTAGCGGTGAGTAAAGATGGCGGGTCTGTGTGACACTCGTTACAAACGGAGAGCGGTAATTGAATTCTTGGTGGCCGAGAACGAAAGTGTGGTGAATATTTACAAACTGGTTGTGGGCACACCATTACGAACCAGAGACAAAGAAACAATCGATGGAGTGGCACCACACACAATCACCAATAAAGAAGTAGTTCAAAACAACAGCCTCTGTCGGTAAATTGATGATCACAGTGTTCTGGGACATGTTTGGGGTCGTTCTCGTTGATGTTTTGGCCCAAGGTGAAACAGTAAATTCTGACAGGTACATCAACACGTTGGATCAACTGAAGAAACGCTACAGGAGAGAGAGACAAGACAGAAATGTGAAGGATGTGTTGCTTTTGCATGCAAAACCACACACGAGCCTGAAAACCACCGAGGCAATAGCCAGATTGGGGTTCTCTGTACTCTCTCATCCTCCTTACAGCCCTGATCTCGCTCCTTCCGACTTCTATCTCTTAGGGCCAATGAAGGATGCACTGCGCGGTGTGAAATTCGAGGACAATGAGAGTGTGGTTCGTGCTGCGAAAACATGGTTGAATAAACAGCCCGCAAGCTGGTACAGGGATGGCATACAAGCCCTTGTTCCAAGGTGACGTAAGGCCGTAGCAGTGAAGGGAGATTATGTTGAAAAATAACATGTATAGAGGATACATACAACAATATTCTCTAGCAATATCATTAACGTCAATTAAATATTAGCTGAGAAAAAAATGTGGGGCTTTACTTTTTGAGCGCTCCTCGTATATACGTATATATGTGCATATATATTGGATTATAAAATGATTAAAATATTAAAAACTGAAATTCATATTTTCTCTATTAGTTTTAAAGTATCTCGGAATTAAATCATTATGTATTTGAAACAGAACTTTGTACGCTTTATTGAAAATTTTGAAAGTTAAGATGTCTTAAGTGTCAAAGAAGAAGGAAGTATTTTCAAATATATAATTTTTACTTCATTTCGTCTTATTAAAGATGTGGTACACTAAGATGTTATGTTGCACATAATCAATAGCTTCCCACGCTAGCTTCAGTTTTATCGTTTTTACGTGAAATCTCAAGTGAGGAGACAGGCTAAGTAAGTTTTAATGAAAATGTTAATGTTTTAATTAAGTTTCTGTGCGAGAGAATAATCAAAAGGGAAATTGACTTTGCAGCAAAGACGTCGAAACAACATCATCTTTCATGACTAATTAACTAAAATTAACATCATTATGAAATTATACATATATTGCAAATAATAATGTTCAAACAAGAATAGCCTTTGAATTCGTGCTTGACCTTTGTAACAAAGATGTCGGCAGTGGTCAAACCAGGGGCTAAGGACGTGAGTGAGGTACACGGTTGTTTGAATTGTTGTTTGAAGTCCACTTTATGCACACACAGGCTAATCGGGACTGTACGTAGAGTTTAAAGTGGGATCCAGGTACTTCACCATCCTGAGATCAGTAAGGGTGTAAACATTTTAGAAATCTGACTATGCGAACTCGCATAACTCTTGTTGGATGGAATTCATGATCTTGTGTTTATACTGCTGTAAGTGTTATTTTCACACGTGGAACATTTTACTTCTAAAGAAAAGAATATTGAAAAATTCTAATAGCTTATATGACTAACGAACGCCTCCCCGATGGCGCACTGGTAGCGTCGTCGCTTTGTAATCAAGAGGTCCCGCGTTCGATACCCGGTGGAGGCACATAGTGGTTCCGATCCCACTTTAAACTGTAGATCCAGTCCCGATTAGCCTTACTGTGCATAAAGTGGACTTAAAACACCAACTCAATCAATCAATTATTATATGACTAACGAGACTCTGACATCTGGACTCGCAGCCAGAATGATTCTCTGTTGGACTTTTGTTGTGTCCTCTCCATATGTGTTGGTGATTGTCCTTTCGTCACTTTCTTCTGATCACCATTCATCCACATCGTCACAATTAGGCAAAAGTGGGAGCAAAGCAACGAACCAAATCATCCAATCAAAGCTAATGGCTTACACATATTTTCGATCCTATTGGGATAACAACTTGAATATGCATAAAAATAGTGTTGAATTCGTTTCTTACGTGTTTGGCACACGTGATACAACCAGTCCATATTGTTCGTAAATACTCTGTGATCAGAAGAATCCGGACACCCACCTAAAAATAAAGTACAAGTTTGGGCAACCCTCCATCGGGAACACTGGCAGTCAATACGGTGTTGGCTCACCCTTAGCCTTGATGACAGCCTTCACTCTCACAGGCATACTTTCAATCACGTGGCAGAAGGTTTCCTGGGGAATGGCAGCCCATTTCTTGTGAAGAGCTGAAATGAGAAAAGGTATTGATGTGGGTCGGTGTGGTCTAGCATGAAGTCTGAGTTCCAAAACATCCCAGAGATATTCTATTGGATTCAAATCAGGACTCTGCGCAGGCCAGTCCATTAGTGGGACGCTATTGTCGTCAAACCACTCCCCCACAAGCCCTACAGCATGGATGGGTGCTTGGTCATGTTGAAAGACACAGTGGTTATCCCTGAACTGGTCTTCAACGGCAGGCAGCATGAAAGCAGTTAAAATGTCAACTTAAGCTTGTGCCGTGATATTGCCATGTAAAGCAACAAGGGGGCCAAGCCTCCTCCAGGAGAAACATGACCACACTGTAACCCTGCCACCTCCGAATTCACTGTCGGCACTATACAGGCTGGTAGATGTCGTTCACCAGGCACTCGCCACATCTACACCCTACCATCGGATCGCCACATTGTGTACTGTGATCCATCACTCCACACGCGGTTTTCCACTGTTCTATGGTCCAGTTTCGATGCTCCTTGCACCACACGAGGCGGCGTTTGGCATTTGTCTGTGTGATATTTGACTTATGGGCAGCTGCTCGGTCATGGAAACCAAGTTGCCGCACCTTGCGCCAAACAGTAATGGTGCTTGGAATAGATCCTGATGCAGTTCGGAATTCCTCTGTGATGGTGATGGTGGCGATGGATGATTGACGATAATGCTGTACGACCCTCTTCAACACTCGATGGTCTCTGGAGGTCAACATTGGAAGTTGGCCTTCACGCTTTTGGGTTGTACACATTCCTTCACTATAAAATTGGAAACAGTGAACAGAGGGATGTTTAGGAGGGTGAAAATCTCACACACAGACTTCCTACAGAAGTGGCACCCAACCAACTGACCACATTAAAAGTCTGTGAGTTCCTCACATTAAAAGTCTGTGAGTTCCTCAGACCATCCCATACTGTTGTCTCACACTGTCTGCAGACTACTGAGTTTGCTGACTATGTATTCCACGCGGTAGATGCCAGTACTGTGTAGCCCTCTATGATAAACAAACGTTTCGCGGTGTGTCCGGATACTTTTGATCACAGAGTATATAGTTTCCTAAACGCATTTTAATATGGTATCTGACTTCCATGCATATTAGAGTCGTGAGCAATTTAATGTCTTCACGCAGAACTAGCCACAACGTTACACGCCTATAGTATAGCGCCTTGAATAACGTAGTGTGGAAAACGACCCAAGAAACTAATTCCCGAGACGGATGACAACATAGATGGCAGTGCGATCAGTACGAGTGCTAATTTTCTTATGAAAGTAATGCGGCTTAGTTAGTTTTTGGAATATATTGTGTAGATTTGTTTGTCTTGAAATGCGGTACGTGAATTGATGGAAACACTTATATTTGTGGAGTGATTTGCAGTCACGAAACGTCATTAATTTGGAAAGAAAAGTAAAATAAAATTAATAAATAAATAACATGCGTAACACAACAAGAAACATCGCAAAGTGATTCCGGACGTCAGGTGTTGGATTGTGCACTAGAGTTTTATTTTTTTATGTTATTAGAATATAAATAGTATCCTGAGAGATATTTCATACCGAGGCGACAAACCACAAGTGTCGCTTGGAAGCGAGCTGTCCGCAATCAATGCAGCCTTTTCGAACCGTAGGGAAACAAGCTCTGATTGCACCGTTTCCTCAAGGAGATTTTACACCAAAGCGACACGCGACAAACGATACGAGGATTTCACACCAAAGCGACACGGGTCCTTCGGTCCAAGGCAACTTTCGGTCCAAGGCAACTTTCATACCGAAGCGACACATGTTCTTTGGAAACGAGCCAATCAAGAGCAACATTTCACATCGTAGCGGCATGACGGGAAGCACAGGCCAGCGTTCGGTAGGTGAAATCCTCAAGCGATAAGTGTCGCGTGCCGCTTGTCGCTTTGGTGCGCAATCTCCCTGAAGCAAGACACTCATTGCATTGCGCATGCGCGAACAACAAACCACGGCAACATGTTGCAAACTATTGAGGAAATGGCCCAGTTTGAGCGACAAAGCGACACGTGTGGCTTATCGTGTCGCCTAGATCTGTTGTTGTAATTGTGCTGTTTTTGGTGTCGTCTATCTGTTGTTCGCACAATTAGCTAATAAACTGAAGGCACCATGTCGCTTGTCACTTAGTTGAGAACTCCCCCTGTAGCGCCTCGCTTCGGTCTGAGCTCCCTTCCTTTAAGGAGCTTTCCGACCGAAGTAACAAGTAGCACGCGAATACGCCATATGAACGTGTCGTTTGCTGTTTGGACCCTTATGTGCAATGAATGCTATTTTACAGTCTGGAAGTGTGTGTCACTAGTGTGACAGTGTGAACATCCCGTGTCGCTTGTCCCATTGGTTTGAAAGTTTCCTTACACTCATGTCGATGACACTAAGAAAGTTTTGTGGGGTTCCTCTTGTCGTTTCATGCAATCATTATCATCATCGCCGCGATTAGTTTAAAGCGGAAGAAAAGATACAGTAAATATCAAAAATACAAATGCTTCAGTGTGTATATCTTTAAAAGAAATGATGATGATGATAATAATAATGAACCTAATTCATACACAAAAATTTAGTTGCCAAGAGCATTCCACGTGTATTTTTTTCTCTCGTATTATTAACGAAAGTATGACGATAACAGGACGTGGTCGACTGTCTAGAATGTTCGTTAATATCTTCGCGACCACTGTACCAAATATCATAGCAATTATCACATTGATAGAAATGCTTCATGTAAAAGAATCAGACGTTGCAGCGAAAACTCCATTTACTTCCATTATAAGCAGACGAATGCCATGCACGTATACCGACACCAGCGCCTCTAGCGGTATCATATTCGAGTGGAACCAGCCAGAGATGCCAGAACAGTGCCGTTTTCCATGCTACGTTATTCAAGGCGCTGTGTAATCATAGAATACACCTCATTGCCGATATTATAAGTTAGGATGCCTGTTGGTGAAAAGAGCAAGAAAGTAGTCACTGAAATGCATTCGTGATCTAGACCAGTTGGACTGGGTAGCCACAGCTTCTTAGGATGTGCGACGCTGCAATCAGACAGAGTCAGATGGAGGAAACCAAAGGAAGCCAAAAGATAATGAATTGATAATACGAGAAAGTATAGAGAGAATTATGAAATTCTGTTGCATTGTGGACATCCGAGCCAGTTATTTGTGAATTTTTTTGAGGGCAGAGAAGTAATATTACTTTATTTTTCGTTGAGCTATTGCATGATGCAGGTAATCATGACGATCATGTGGTAGTGTTTATAGCGCAATGTTGCCGCTTCCCAATAAAATCACTAACTTTAATGTTGGTTTGGTGTCAATTTTATTACAGTTGATTTGGACATTTTGTTCTGAAGCCCACGTAGGAATCTAAACTTAAAGATGGCACCCATTTACATCGTAGCATGTAAAGGCTAAGGGAAACAATACAGTTGACCATTTCATAGAGCGTGGGGGATCACCTTAGAGGATGATGTAACCGTAACAACTGTCATATCTGAGCTACCACCACCCTGGACAATCGGAAGAAAATCTAGTCTTATTTCTGCTGTGGTTTTTCACTTGACACCACAAGAATGGTATTTTGTATACATAGTTGAAAGAGAATTTTGTGGCCATGATACAAATGTTCTATCTAACCAGAAGAATGATAATTTACATGATAAGGGATAATATCTACGTTGTGAAAAGAAGAGCAATAACATATTCCTCCTGTACGAGCCAGAAGCATCCCCGTCGAATGTTGAAGCAGCTTTTTGTGGAACTTCTCTTACATTTCACTCACGCGACTGGATTTCTTTTCTTCGCCTTCAAGGAAGAAAGTTCTTTTCGTCTTCGCCTGGGAGCAGGAACTTCTTTCTCCTCGCAGTTACATTTTAGGCTGAGGTGAAACGAACGCGCGATCGAGATTAAAGAGGAGATGGGGTTCTTATTGATCAAGGCCTAGGAAAATGGATGGCTTTGTCATACCTGCCGTGTTCACAATGGAAACAAATAGTTGCTTTCTTCTCTTGATGCTGAAGCCACGGACTATGAGGATCTTGTAAGCAACAACGAATCTATCAATTATTTTTTCCTATTTTTTCTTTTCAAATTTTGAGAACACCCACAGTAAAATACTATGATGTGCATACAGCATCTATGATGATATTTCAGATACTCTTTCGGAGTGTCAAATAGAAACTAGGAAGGGATAGAGAGGATTTACACTACCGCTTTAGCATTGCAGCTGTAGACTACGGCCCTCTATTTATATTTTCATTATGTGCATCTGACGTCGTTTATCCAGCTCGCTGGCTTTTCAACTGAGAGCTTTTGGCGGTCGAAGCTTGAATTCGCCACTAAAGATTCCTGGTTCGAGTCCCAGCCGTGGTTCACAATTTCATCTAATCATCATTCATCCTGATCGTCGCGATTAGCAAAAATGGTAGAAAAGGTACGTAAAATATGAAAAACAGAATTCAAAACACTCGCTAGGTTAATGGTGGCTCTGAAAATGGATGTTGATGTCCCGTTGGGAGTGTACGAGTTGAACATTTTGCTTTGAGGCACATTTCTGAAATTAAGTGTAAACAGAAAAGTTGTGTACTTGCAAGGAGATCTAATCTTTCTGGGAGGGAGGTAATACACATTGTTATTAACAATAACTGCAAGGAAAAATTTAAATAATGCACAAAGCACACAATCATTCATTTTCTGACAAAAATGACCTATTCACCTAGTGTTTCTCCGGTGAATAGCCGTTATTTTACAAAACGCACGTTAGTCATTTTCCTGTTCTACGACAAATTTAAATGATTTTTATAGAACTGGTAATTTTAATAAATTAACATGTGCTAGATCTTTATGTACGGACTACCCTCTTCATGAAATGCTTCTTCACGAATTTAATGTGCGGACGACGAAGCAGAAGCCTTCCTCACAATGACATAGATTTCTCCGTCCTATGAATTTATTGTATTGAATATATTCATGTATTACATTAACAAATTCTTAAAATATACTTTTAAGAATTTCTTGCTAATAACCTGGCTACAGTCACGAACACTTCTGGGTTGTAACGATCCCTTTGACTTTCAATGGGATTGTTTCACAATCCAGAAGTGTCTTTGTACAGATTGCCAATTTCAAAATAGTCGGTCGCCGGCCCCCGTGGCGGAGTGGTAAGCACATCGCGCTACGACGCCAGGGGTCCCGGGTTTGAGTCCTGGCCTGGGTATGGATGTTTGTGAGTGTCCATTCATCATATCATCATCACTCATCCCCATCTTTGCAAATTAGCCAAAAGTATCACAAGAAGCAAAGTAAAATAAAGCAAATCAATCAATCAATCAAAATAGTCTGATGTGTCGCAAAGATTGCACTGGTGACGTTTGAAAGCAGCAAACTCTATTTACTTCATGAACAGGTTTGCATTTGACATACAATATACATGTTGGTCTTGCAAGTGGTGGAAGAAAAAAATCAGTCAGGCAGGATTGAAAGTTTGCGTATGTTGAAAGGGATACTTGTGTCCTCCCATTCGTTTACACTATACCCATCAAGATTCGAACCTATGACCTTTGAAATAATCCACTATGGAACGACACCTTAGTCATTCCGTTGTGAAAACTACAAAGTCCGTAAAACTATAGACAGTGAAATGAAAACGGCCACCGTTAAGTTCTTTAGTAAGAGTGGTATGGATACATCTGAATACATCATTTCATTTTATCTTATATTGCTAGGATGCTAGTATATTAACTTTTACACCAAGCCTTTCCTTCGTTGATTATGGAAAAATGAGGAAATGAAAATATTTATATTTAAATTTATAAAGTCGTAGCTTACTGCTCATTTATTTCCAATCTTGCTAGATTGTCTTCACGAACCTAACATTTTTTGCGTCAAATAGCTCATCCATGAATTTTAGCTTTATTATTAAAAGTACAAGTGCATTTGATCAATAACTTCTACGAATTGAAAATTCCAAACACACACCCTACCGTCATCTTGGTTGATTACTCCTCATATATTTATCTGATTCTTGCATGTGTTTTCAGACTTTCATTTTAATATTTATGTAAAAATTGTATCCTAAAATTCAACTTTAGACATTTATTTAATTTTTTATAGAAGATTTATAACGTAGTCACGAAGCTATGTCGAAGGGTATAGTCACAGTGGATCATATTGTATTAAATACAAATGCACAGCAAACGTGTAGAGACAATGTGAATTTTCAATTCTCTTCTCCATAGAACCCGTCCGTAAAGAGGCACACTCTGAAGTTCTCACGCTTCAGAAAACGGCATAATTGCGATAATAGCAGAGATTTTACTTCCAGTCGCAGAACGAGGATCATAATAAGAGGAGGAACCTTCCTTTGCTTGTTGAGGCATGAAGGCTTAATAGTAATCGTTTTCATTTCGCTGCCTCGCGTAAGGACGTCGCATTAATAACAAACCGATTCAAGAAAGTGAAAATCTCTGTAATAACCAACATTTTACCGGCTTCAGTTTCTTGAAAAAAGCAACTCCAATGATGTGAAATTGTAATTCCTCTATTTGACATCTGATGATAGCTCGAGCTAGCATTAAACATACGATCGCATGTATGTGGTGGTTGTTCGGTTCATTTAGGTTAATTAGCAATTGGAGAATATGTGAGCAGCACGACTAGGTGATGGTTATTAAATTTATTGAAATGACTAGTTAAGAAAAGTCAGAGTAAGGAGACTAGATTCCTACTAAAAACTATGAGTATAGACAAGACTAAATATTGAGGACTATACTTAAAAATGGTCTTATTGGAAGCTGAGGCTATTCAAAATGCCCTCAGCACGGACGCAAAATGGTTACTGAAGAACAAAGTGGAAATTATGACACCAGCGTGAGTCTTAATTTTCAGTTTCTTCACTACAGGTTGCCAATTGATAGATTTCTCACAAAAGAACCATACGCACTGTGCTCGCATTAGTGGAAGTATGAGCAGAAAAAATGACAAGAGCCGGAATAGGGTTTCAAAGTTTATATTCATTGCTAATTTTAAATGCCTTCCATATTCATCTCTAGGCTTCCCAACTTAAAGGATAAGATTCCGGGGGATTTCTTTACACCCTTCAAACAACCCTTAAAATTAAAATGTTCTGGAAGACTAACCATTAATGTTAAATTTTCACAGACTGCCGAGGTCATAAGAATCCCAATGAACTTGAAACTGACTGTGACAACACGAACACTGAAACGCACTTAATCCCATACTACGAATTAAATCTATGTAATGAAGCAAAATTTGGTGAAGGGAAATAAAGAAGTGTTGACGCAACAATGCCTTCGTTTTCGTTCTCTCCAACTGTTCCTCAGTTTCTGTATCCCATTCTATCTTTATCTCAATTATCATTCTCCTTCATCTTTGGTTGTTTCTCTCTTACTTCCTCAGTTTCTCTCTCTTTTCTGTATGTTCTCCGTTTAACTATCTCCTTCTTTCTTTCTCCACCATTCACTCTTTCTTTTTCCTCTATTGCTTCTTTTATCCTCGGCATTTTTCCTCCTTTCTGTGTATCACTTTCTCTTTATCTCTCTTTCTTTATCTTAAGTATATTCTTCTTTTTCTCTACCCATTTCTTTCTGCGTCGGGCGACACTTCTAGGAGAACATACACATACTTTTAACTTTCTATTTCTCAATCTTCGCACTCATTTAATTAAACAATGATTAATTTTTCGCGAGTCTTCAAAAGAATATTAAGAAGTTTAATTGTTTGGTTTGCAGTAACAGATGTCTTCGCTCGGCAAACACATAAGAAAAGAAAATAAAAAGATAATAATAAAAGATATAATACCAAATCTCGTCATTCCGGGGGATAACAAAGCTTGTCCGGGAGACCGAGAGAGTGAGTTTGATTACGGGACGGTTGGCAAGCATATCTCGGGATCGGATTATTTCTGCCATCACTTTAATGGCTTTAATCTACTTCACATCTAAGAATCTCTGGACGTAAAATTGTAGTCTTGATTGCTTCTTTTTTTCAAAATAGGACTTAAATTTTCTCTATTTTTAAAATCAGTAGATCCCCTGTGTGGCCTAGCACACAGAGTGCTGAACTCGGAATCTCGCAACTGATGGTCCCAGGTTCGAGTCCTGTCATTCTCGTGGGTGTCCTTAGAAATTGCATCTAATTATCATTCATCCTCAACGTCGCGATTAGCCTAAAGGAGCATAAAAGGAACGTGAAAATAATATTAAGAAATTAGATTAAAATCAGAAGAAAACTCAACTGTCTTATCACTTTGTTACCGCGAATTCTATATCTGAGATTTGACTTTAGTTAAGACTCTGTAATTACACTTTAGGATGAGGTGGGTTCACAGTTAACGCACTCTGCAAAGGATGTGCCAAGTTATTAAGCAGTGCATTGTGGGAAGTCCATGGGAAGGATAACGAATGTGGTCTATTGTTTTCGTCACCTTCTCAATGTTATGTTATCTAAACTTGTTATCCATATGTTAGATACACTGCACAGTACTATTCCACACATGACGTTCACGAATTGATGCGTTTTAAGATTGAAATTCAAGCTGAAACAAGCACAAAGTTTCCTCCACCCATCATACATTTAAGAAAGTTTCTAAGACAAGCCTTGAGAAGCAGGAGTTTATTAAACATTTCATAGGCTGGAATTGTTCCGCAAAGTACACTACTTCACGTGCGCATTTTCTGAAAATATTTGGAAACAAATTTCGTGGTGAACTTTGTACCGCAAGTGTACTGTAGTTGTAATGAAATGGAATATTTTTTTTTGGCAAAAGTGCTTTGTTCTTTCGTATAAATGGTGCAAATCTGTAGCGGAAGATGCGCGCTCATGGTTTATACTCATTGAAATAGAACGTCTTCTCCCTTGAAAAAGATGACCCTCGTATAAAAAAATGCCTCCACACAAAAATAGGATGGATTAGGAAAAGTCTGTGCTTAACACAGTGATAAAATCACGAAATAAAATTGCTGTGGTGGAATTTAAGATCTCATTTATGATTGACACACGTGCTACCGCTGTCAACTTCAATTTCCTTCTTTGATAATCAAGACGTGACCAGGAAGCAGATGACATGACGATGGGAAAAGCTGATGATCGACGTTGCATTTTTATTATTTTTTAAGAGCAATTCCCTCAATTTTTCACAACGATGACAATAACCTGTGCCAGGTTTGGTGTATGCATGTTCCAGAATTAACAATATATTTTATATTTTTATTTGTTCGAAAGCGATTGCTGTGTAGAGTACTAGAATTTTCTTAATCACGACCGTAGCTTATTCCCCACTTCTTCTAGATTAGATCGGGATAAATTTTGGCAATATTCATAGTGAAATATGTCACGACATTGTGCATTTTCGAGTATGTGTGAGTTAATTTTCAAATTAAGAATATGAATTTGAATCTACCACCAACTCCTTGCAGTCAGAGAACCCAATCATAACACCATTAAGCTTGGTTTTCATGATAACAATAACTAAATATGCTGCCCTAAGCAGAAATTTATTTTATTTTAAGACATAAACTAAACGTTACGTTTCAACCTTCTAGCAAGGTCTTCTTCAGACTCTTCAATTTGGTACAGAGTCTGAAGAAGACCTTGCTAGAAGGTTGAAACGTAACGTTTAGTTTATGGTTTAAAATAAAATAAATTTCTGTCTTGGTCAGCATATTTAGTTATAGAGAACCCAAATCACGCAAAAACGTGGCATTTTAGAACCATTCGAGGATCTGCGTTGCAATGGATAGGGTAATGGCGAATAACTCTGGAGAACTTGGAGATGGGTATTTGAAAGATCACTCCGTCTCGACATAATTTTTGTGACTTAGTTCTCAAGATAGTTTTGCTATGTTCCACTCAACTACTCTTGTCAAAATTTCGCATTAAATAACTAGAGTAAAAAGTGAAATATAAAGTAATTATTCTGACCACGCATTTAATATACACGTTATTCGTTGAGTTGCCTGGTTGGAAGAATTCTAATGTAAATTCAAAGTTCAATTTTCTATAGTATTTTACTGTACAATTACAGTACTGTGACTGTACAATTAATTTCCTGAAGGATCGTTCCGGTATCTCACTTCTCGGTATCTGAAATGTTACCATAAGTATTTTATTTTTTAAATAATTTACAAAATGCATACATTACATACATTTTACATTTTATTGTTTAAAGTGATCGAGTTATACACGCCTATTCAGTGCACTATCGGTGAACATCATAGCACACGCTCTGCGGGAACTTTGCACTTCCACGAACATTCATGGGGTGTTCACACGGTGTTCCCAACAAGAGAAGCTTGTCAATCCGATTCTGCGCACTAGTCCGAGCATTCAGGCTTCTCGCACGAGTTCACGAAATTCCTTCGCAGGAAAGTTAGGTAATGGTAAAAATTAGGAAACAATAAACGTTGCAAGGTTATTTTTGAGGATAGGATGTAAGTTGGGGGAGCGTCAGCTTGTTTTCCAATAGGCTACATCTCTGTAAACGGAATTTTTCTTGGACTGTACATTACAAACTATAATGTTGACATAATTTGTACAAAATTGAGACCTTATCATCTGCTAGCAGTGCAAAACAACGCTATAACATTTGACTCCCAGATGTCATTGTTGTTGGTAAATCTGTCGAACCTTGTAAGTAAGGGGTCCCGAGTTCGATCCCCGGTGTAGGCTCATTGCACAATGGTTCGGATCCCATTTTAACCCTAATTTACCCGAGGGGGGGGGGGGCTGTCACAAAACTATTTGTTCGATTTTTCAACTGAACATTTTTATAAAAAAATGATAATCAATTACATTGTTACCTAGGGTGTTCCTATATTACTTTTGTTCATAAAAAAACATACATTTAATGTAAATGGGCCACCTAGAGCATTTTGCCTCCTATCAGGCGCCATCTTTGAATGCGTGTTATTCGAGACACTCATGCCAGTGAGAGTGTACGTACAGTTGGTTGGTAATGATGGTAATTTTGGTAATTATTTTAATTAATGAACACCTACACATGTATAACAAAAAAAATCATTAATAAAAATGTTTTTTGGTGAGTTTTAGTGAATGGTAAGATAAAAGTGTGACACTCATGCAATAATTGATTATTATTTCTTCTTATCAATGATGATAATTTTTATAATTATTATAATTAATAAAAACCTGCATTATAATCAATAAAGGAAACTGTGATTCAATAACTAAATGGTTTCTTAAATGTCAATAATAATAGAAAGTGTGAGCCAATGAGCCCTCCTCAGGTAAATACGTTTTTCGTGCGGCACGGGTAAGCTAGGGTTAAACTGTAGGTTTATCTGGGTAGGGCCAGGACTAATCGTCCCAAGTGACAATTAAATAAGAAGTCTTAACAGTCATCTAAATAATCCGTGAAGAATGAGGCAAAAGGATTCTCGGAAACACTGTTTAAGTCCACTTTATGCTCGGACTAATTGGGACTGGACCTATAGTTTTCAATGTGATCGGAAGCACCGTGCAATCTGCTTCCACCGGAAAGGGACCCGGGAGCCCTTGATTACAAGACGACAGCGTTAACACCGCCACCGAGGAGTGCCGGAAACTTTGTTTGTCGTGAATAACGGTCCTGCTATGGAGACAAATGAATTGACTCGGTGCTCGCGTTGCAATTGAAGTCGAGTGGAGAAGCCAAGGAGACGGATGCTACTCGGCGTCTTAGTGTTAACTCATGTTTGTGGTTTGAACTGTGGATTAAACGAAACTTCGCGTGCTCGCCCTGGAATGACGGAGCAGCACGAAACGCTGATTCTCTGTTGACGTGATCCAAACTGCTAAAGTTTTGAATGAAAATACTTGAGTGCCTTACCCGTTTCTGGCCCTAAAGCAGGACAGATGAGATGAACTATTTGAAAAACCTGGAAGCTTTCTTCGCATGCAAAAAGGAAAAATCATTTCGTGATCTTGCGCCATTCTCCTAGCACGGAATGTATCGGTCATTGAGTCATTCTGACCACGTGTATCAACTTAGACTCTCACACTTAGGTACTGTGCTACTTGATCGAATATTTAGTTCAGTTCGTATAAACTTAACAATTTTATATTGCGAACTCATTTGTTACAAATACTTTCGGATTTCTCCTTCAGTACTATGTTACGTTATAGCCTCGTAATCGAGTGATCACACGCTGTTCCCAATATAAAGATATAAGCTCGGGGTGTAAGGGGTAACCCTTTCTGAAGCCACCCTAATAATTAATATTATTTGATGAAACCAGTTACGATTAAAACTGAACAACCTGAATTTGGAGCTTGGATTTATTCCTCCTTTTGTGGGTGGAAATTGTACCAAATTAATTGAATATATTTTTAAAGCGCAAGATATACAGCATTAGGATATTATAAGCCACGTAATATTAGACCTATGGAAAGTTTACAAAGACTTCCTTTGTAGTTGTTATCAACATGCCCGGGACATAATGTGAACTATCCAAAGAACCAGATATACGTAAATATAAACCTCATTATAATTTATTTTCTACATGTTACTTAACGTGTGGTAAATTGTTCTCTGTGTACCGTGTACGATATACAGCTACTAGAGAGCAAATGAGAAGTATAAAATAATTCCCAAGGAGGACCAAACAAATACCAGCTGGGATAAGTCATGAAAGGATATCAGGGCAATACCAAGTTGTATTTAAAAATGTAGGTTTCGCAGAGGGTTATAATATGAAGTATATCATTCACCTTGTTCTTGACATATTCTAAACAAAATACATATCTACCAAAAGCTGACTCATAGCCGGGTGTTCTTATGTCTCAACATCAAATCTCATATAAGTGAATATTTTTCATGTAAGACGTAAAATAAATAAGAACAGTATTATTACTTCAAACTTAATCCATATACCATAAAAGGTAATTCAGAGCTGTCGATTAAACAAGAATTAAGGAATAAGAAAAATTGTCATCCTGTTATTATATCATATTTACATTTGGCCCTTATAACTGTCCCGCACCGTCAATGCTATTTATGGAATGAAATAAACACTTTTTTATGAAAAGAGATTGTCTCATTAGAAAAGGAAATATTTATTCCATTACTAAAATTGAATTTGCGTCCATTGTCATTCAGCACAGGACAGTTAGGGGATCGAAATTGAACGTTGATGCAATCTAAGCACTAACTTCATGAACGTCATGAAACACAAATCGAACGCCATAAACCTAGCTGAATGGATTATTGTGTTGGCATAATTTCTTGATGTTACTAGGGTTCTGAATAGGGACTTGGCTGCTGCACGATTGTCACTTTTATGGAAGAGGAAGGGAGAACCACATCAAAAAGTGTGTGTCGGGGCCCACGTAATGCAAAATTTGCCACTTAGGGGTTATTTCTTCCTCTATAGAATTGTCCACACGTATATCAAGAATTAACCATCTCTTTTACATGGTTAGTAAAGATAATATAACATTTTCATGAACGTTATGTTAGTATCACTAATGGTCTCCATTTCTCTTACAGGCTGTACCTAAGTTGTAATTAATTGGAGGAATTAACGTTACATGTGAGTATTCTTTTTGGATTTCAATTTTTAATTGATTGAGTTGGTTTAGTTTACTCCAATTTAGTGCAGCTTTTGGTTAATCGCAAAGATGAGGATGAGTGATGAATTTAATGAAGAGAGACTCGCAAAGAACACAGATGCCCAGGCCAAGATTCGAACCCGGGACCCCTGCACGTAGAGAGCTGTGCTAACAACTCCGCCACGGACGCCGGTTTAATTTTTAGTCTTTCTATTAATACAATATTAGTAATATCAACACAGTGCATTTAGAGGAGCTGATTTTTATCTTGTTACTTCTATGTATGCGATATTTGGGTTTAAGTTTTTAACTGCACTATATGCACAGATAGGCTAATTGGGACTGAACCAACAGTTTAAAGTGTGATCGGAACCACTATGTGTCTCCACCAGGTTATGTATGTGAAGTGGAAGTAAATATAATACCATGCATACTGTATGAAAATCAAATTCAATTACGTCTTCCATTCATACTTATGTTTGAAATTTAGGTATCTAAGACAAAAAAAATATATATCATCCCCAAATTGGTTGGTCCCCTAACTTCGGTTTTTATATCTTACGAATTCTCGTATCAAGAATATCGATAAAACCTAGTCATTTTTAAATTGTTTGATATTATACTCTTTTTACTGTGTTCTAGCAAATTTGAATACACCTTGTGATCTAGTTTCAAGGCAGTAGGTAAAAAATGTCAACTAATTTGGTTTTAGGAAACTTTGCGTCAATATAGTTAATAGAAAGTTAACACCTAACAGAAGATTGGTTTGTAAGCAGAATAGAAATAGCATACATTTAATAAAATAACGAAAACAAAGACTGGAAAGGAAGGAGATTGCACAAGACATAATTTTTAAGACTACAAGCATGCTCGACGGAATTCATCTTCCTGCATTAACCATTCGCCCGTTTCTGTGATAGGAAGCAACTTGAAAATTGTCGCTGGATGAAGGAAGTTGTTATAAATCTTGTGGGAAAGATTCTTCAGTGTTCTTTTCTTCAGTGGGAAATTCTACAAGGTTTCTCTTGGAAAGATTTCTTCTGGGACATCATTGTTGTGTGAGAGACCTATTGTCCTCTCCCATGACGATTCTTTCGGTTATGTAAGAAGGGAGACAGAAAAATTGGTCTTATCCTTCATTTGTTGCCTTACGCTTCGTTGTCGCAACTTTTGTCGAAGAGACTTGGCTTCCATAAAGAGCTCTTTTTTCTACTTCGTATCTGTTACCAACATCAGACACGATCTTCATTACTTCTCGCAAGTCTGTGATCACTTCTTTGAATGATGCAAGTCGTCAGCAAAAGCGACGTAATGCGTCTCTGATTTCAATTCAACCGCATTGATCGAAGTTTCCATCCTTAGATTCCGCAAGCAAACGTTGTGATGGATTCTTAGACCGAAGTCCATTTTGCTTTGCATTCGCGCTTTGATGTTACCTGTTACTACATGAATCCGCATCATGAATATGTTCATTTTCCCCTCCCCCTTTTCGCATGTACTGCTGTTAAATTTACCCTCCGGAAATGAAAGTCTTGATTAGCCTATATGAGCATAACGTGTACTTCAAACTAACCTTTTTACGTAAAATATGAAAACTCAATAGAATAGTAAAAATATGAAAAGAGCAACAGGTATTATAAGAATGGACTAACTAACTCTCTAGCCTTCTTAAACCCAAAGGTTCATGGCTGCAGCAACACAGGCCTTCCATCTGTCCCTATCCTGAGCAAGATCTACGTATATACTTTTTTCCATCTCTACCGATTTCCTTTAGGTCTATCTCAACGTTGTCCCTCAATCTTCGTCTTGGCCTTCCTACAGGTCTCTTACTATCAGGTTTCCCAACAAGAATCCTGTAAACTCTTCTTTCCTCTCCCATTCGTGCCACATGGCCTGCCCACCTAAGTCTTCTTGATTTAATCATTCTAATAATATATGGACATGAATACAAATTATGCAGTTCTAAATTATGTAACCTTCTCCACTCACCTGTCTCTTCATCCCTTTTAGGCCCAAATAGTTTCCTAAGGATCTTATTTTCAAATTCTCTCAATTTATGTTCCTCTTTCAATGTAAGGGACCAAGTTTCGCATCCATATAATACTACAGGCAAAATTACTGTTTTGTATATTTTAACTTTTAGTTTCTTAGATATTAAACAAGAAGACAAAAGTTTGTGAAGAGAGAAGTAACATGCATTTCCTGAATTAAGCCTGCTTTTTATTTCCTCTTTAATATCATTTTCATTTGCTAGTATTACTCCTAAGTACTTGAATTTGGAAACTGGTTCATACGAGTTGTTATCAATAAGTAGATTCTGACTATTACCTAACACTTGGTTTCGCCCTGTAAGGATATATTTAGTTTTCTCTTTGCTAACTTCCAAATCTATCTCTTTAGATGCTTTGAAAAATATTTTTTCATTATTCTTAATTGTATTTATATCATCCCCTAATAAGTCTACATCATCTGCATATGCTAACAACTGAGCCACACCGTTTAATTTTAGTCCTTCGTTAGTTTCTTTTACCTTCCTAACAGCATATTCTAAGGCAAAATTAAAGAGCAATGGAGATAATGCATCTCCTCGTTTTAACCCATCATGAATTGTAAATTTGTCAGACACATTAATACCCACACGAATTTTACTTTCTGTTTCACTGGTGCATACTTTTATCATATTAACAAGCTATAAACTAAGGCACATTTTTTATACTGATTTTGTTTACACCGGGACACGTTTATATTTACGTACCTTTCTTTATAGTAACTTGTTAACGTAAGAAAATAACCATTCTTTAGTGAAGAAAAAGCCCACCTTCGTGGCAGAGTGGTTATCACAGCGCGCTACACCGCCAGGAGTCCCTGGTTCAAACACCGACATTGGTATGATGTTCTTTGAGAGTGCTCCTTCATCAATTTCATCGCCATCATCTATTTTACACAAAAGAGCCTAGACTGGAAATTCAAAAAAGATCGCTCTTCCACAGACTTCCCATTCAATAGGCGTACAACGACCTCCCATCAAGTGCTGATGTATTTTCCACAGAGTACGCCTTTCGGTCAACCATCAGAACATATGTTGTTAAATAATATTTAATTGTGCTATCTTGACTTATTTATATTAATATTTTGTATTATTTTGTTATTTTTGTTTTTGTTCTTTTTTGTTATTTTCGTTGTTACTGATTTCAGTGTAAAATGGCTACGTGCTGTATCTGAAATTCTCTCAATAATTAGCGAAAAGTAGCATAAAGGGACGCTAAATATCAAAATTCAAATTACAGGGGAAAAAGAGCGTAGTAAGGTTGAACTTAAAGGCCATGACTCGCGCAAAGGACCACAGCCACAGAATAGTAGCTCGTTTACGTATGAATGTATTATATGTGCTGCGATACTCAAGATTACCGCCCAGTGTTGTTTTACATGCGCGACTGTATTTGGTAGCAGCGACAGAGCGACGAAACGTCGCCCGTGCGAGTCTGTTCAAAGCAGGGACCTGTAACGTAACCTAACTTGTAACGCTGTCAAGTTACGAACGGAACTATCGATATGCGTTACAATGGCATTGGCGTTCCACACAGTACCGGACAGTTTGGACCTACCTACAACCTGGGTAAATTAGGCGTACCGTTACTCAATGACCCATTCGCTTCAGGTACTGAGTGGAACGGGTCTCGGATGGAACGGGTACGATCGTACCCGTACATACTGTACCTGAACGGTGGCTACCGGGTACGAAATGGAACCACAAGTTGGTAACCGGTACTGAAGCACAATGACCAGCGCTTGTTATTAAAATACCGGTACGTGGATAGAAATGGATGAAGCGGGTAACATTTGTAACAGGAACTTACAGTACGTATCATAACAGTTTACTGTCAATCAACATTCCACAGCACCAAATGGAATACCGATAAATATACACTTCTTTGTTTAAAACTAATTATAATAACTTTAGAAAAAAGTAATTCGTGATCTTTCTGGATTTTATTTATCCGAAAAATATGTATAAATGCTATCTAGTTTATCTTTCATTAATTTGTTAATAATGGTATCAGCTATGCAAAAATTTTGAAGACCGTCACTCTGGCAAATTATTAACAATAGAAACAATTAGTTTCAACAAGCTCATGTATATTATACTAATTACAACGACCTGCGCAGAAGGTCGATATTCGTCATTCAGGCAACCTGTTACTAGGAGGCATGTGCAGTACGCCCCATTACTTTTAAAATAGGTAGAGAAGTGAAATTGAGTTTGAAGGTAGATTATGCTAATTAGAGCACGGCAAATCAACATGATTGTGGAAAACCGGAAGTTGATGGACGCCATATTGAAAAATGTTACTTCTTAAGATAGAGAAGTGAAATTCGGCTTGAGGGTAGCTTATGGGAATTAGAGCATGGCAAATCAACATGATTGTGGAAAACCGGAAGTTGATGGACGCCATATTGAAATATGTTACTTCTTAAGATAGAGAAGTGAAATTCGGCTTGAAGGTAGCTTATGGGAATTAGAGCATGGCAAATCAACATGATTGTGGAAAACCGGAAGTTGATGGACGCCATATTGAAATACGTTAATTCTTAAGACAGAGGAGTGAAATTCGGCTTGAGGGTAGCTTATGGGAATTAGAGCATGGCAAATCAACATGATTGTGGAAAACCGGAAGTTGATGGACGCCATATTGAAATATGTTACTTCTTAAGATAGAGAAGTGAAATTCGGCTTGAAGGTAGCTTATGGGAATTAGAGCATGGCAAATCAACATGATTGTGGAAAACCGGAAGTTGATGGACGCCATATTGAAATACGTTAATTCTTAAGACAGAGGAGTGAAATTCGGTTTTATGATATTATGGACATTACTGCATTGGAAATCAACATGATTAGGGAAAACCGGACGTTAACGGAAAAATTTACTTTAATATTCCTCTTTCCTTTGGTGATTGCTTATGTTAATTAGAACATGGTCAATTCATATGATATTATAAAACCGAAAGTCGATGGACGGCATAATGAAAAATGCAATTTATTAAGATGAAGAAGTGAAATTCGGTTAGATTATTGCGCTTACTAATTCGAACATGGACAATGCATATGCTGTCTGTAAAACTGGAAGTTGATAGACGCCATGTTGAAAAAGAAATACATTTGAGTGTCGATTTAGTTTTTATTTATTAAAAATTAAATATGAATTCCATTAAACTCAGGTTTTCCAGAATCATGTTCATTTGTCATGCTCTAATTCCCATAAGCTACCTTCAAACCAAATTTCACTCCTCTGTCTTAAGAAGTAACGTTTTTCAATATGGCGTCCACCAAATTCCGGTTTTCCACAATCATGTTGATTTTCCATGCTGTAATTTCCATAATCTACCGTCAAACCAAATTTCACATTTTTCAATATGGCGTCCACCAACTTCCGGTTTTCAACAATCATATTTATTTGCCATGCACTAATTACCATAAGTTACCATTAAACCGAATTTCACTCGTATATCTTAAGGAATAGCATTTTTCAATACGTCGTCCATCAACTTCCGGTTTTCCACAATCATGTTGATTTAACATGCACTAATTAGCAAGATCTACCACCAAATCGAATTTCACTTCTCTATCTTAAGAAGTAACGTTTTTCAATATGGCGTCCATCAACTTCCGGTTTTCCACAATCATGTTGATTTGCCATACACGAATTAGCATATGCTACCACCAAATCGAATTTCTCTTCTCTATCTTAAGAAGTAACGTTTTTCAATATGGCGTCCATCAACTTCCGGTTTTCCACAATCATGTTGATTTAACATGCACTAATTAGCAAGATCTACCACCAAATCGAATTTCACTTCTCTATCTTAAGAAGTAACGTTTTTCAATATGGCGTCCATCAACTTCCGGTTTTCCACAATCATGTTGATTTAACATGCACTAATTAGCAAGATCTACCACCAAACCGAATTTCACTTCTCTATCATAAGAAGTAACATTTTTCAATATGGCGTCCACCAACTTCCGGTTTTCCACAATCATGTTGATTTGCCATACACGAATTAGCAAGATCTACCAGCAAATCGAATTTCTCTTCTCTATCTTAAGAAGTAACGTTTTTCAATATGGCGTCCACCAACTTCCGGTTTTCCACAATCATGTTGATTTGCCATACACGAATTAGCATATGCTACCGTCAAACCGAATTTCACGTCTCTTTCTTAAGAAGTAACATATTTCAATATGGCGTCCATCAACTTCCGGTTTTCCACAATCATGTTGATTTAACATGCACTAATTAGCAAGATCTACCACCAAATCGAATTTCACTTCTCTATCTTAAGAAGTAACGTTTTTCAATATGGCGTCCATCAACTTCCGGTTTTCCACAATCATGTTGATTTAACATGCACTAATTAGCAAGATCTACCACCAAACCGAATTTCACTTCTCTATCTTAAGAAGTGACATTTTTCAATATGGCGTCTAATTTCCAGTTTTACCAAAATAATTTTGATTGGCAATGCCAGGTCAACCCGAATTTCAGATCTGTAACTTAGATGGTAACATTTCTCAATATGGCGTACATTAACTTTCCCTTTTTTCCACATGTATTATTAGTTGGTAATATTCTAATTACATAAACTATCATCATGTCGAGCTTTCAATATCTTGCTTGAAAATATTTTTTTAAAAATATGTTCACCTTGCACCCAATATTACGTGTAGTGGTTATATGAAAGTAACATTATTAATAACAAATCTCACGATTCCATATTTATGTATATATATACAATTTATATTTTATTGCCTACAACCTCAATTAATATTAGTTCTTATCGATTTTTCAAGAATTCAACAATGAAAGTTTTAAAATGAAGAGTTACGTGACATATATTTTCTGATCCATTCAATACCCATTTGATTTGCTGAAAATAGGTTTTGTTACAATTGTACCCGATCCTAAAGTTCAGATATACCCATCATGAATTTGTACCGGTATGATTCTAAGGAGAGGTACGTACCGTAACGGAACCGGCATTCAGATAAAAAAAAGGTAAAGTGTTCCCCTGTGCATATCACTACGCCATGAAGGCGTATAGGGGGTGTGGGGGTAACGCCCCACACTTTCTTGATCCGGTCGTGAGTGGGGGTGATGTGATCAGCATCACGCCCCTGACCGCCTTTACCCCCCAGGGTTTCCCCCAGGTACCCATGTTATTCGACGCTGGGTGGGCGCCGGGGCCGCTTCCACCGTTAGAAAAGTTCCCGGATTTGAACCGGCCGGGGATCGAACCCGGGACCTTGAGCATGGTAGTCAGACGCGTTACCGACTGAGCCACCGCGGCTCAGATAAGGAACAAGTTCCATGCTTTCTGGTACGGGTATTTTAACGTTCCACTCTGTGTACCCAAAGCTGTCGTCCCCGAAGCACTCTCGGGTACGAACGGAACGGTATAGCAGAAGCGTTACTGTTCGCCTTACCAAGTGGTTCTGGTATTTTCCTTGGAACGGTCCACAGCACTTGGGCCGGTACGCGGTACCCGGTACGGAAATAACGCGGAACGGTGACAAATACCAATGAATTGCGTTACGTTACAGGTCCCTGGTTCAAAGTGCTTTTACAATCTTTCGGCCACAGTTACAATACGTTGCTTTAAATGCCCGCCAGTGGATGCCTTTCTGACTGTGCCACTCAAATCGTGACCTTGATTTAAACACACCTTCGTGTTGTGAAATGGGAAGTAGCAAAGCCTGAATCAGGTAAGGAACTATTTCCATTACGTCATCACTTCAAGCGACAAGAACAGTAACTGTTTTTCTAGAAGGTAGCTTAAATGTTTTTTCTGTTACATTACATTTTCTTCTCGCTTCAAAATGTCCTTGTTGCAAAATAACTTACCTTTGCAATTGCAGTGCTGCTTGAACATTTGTTCTCTCGGAAATCAAGTTGACAAGAAACTGGATGACACGCTTCTTAAAACTACACTGGAGATTACGTCATGATAAGATAAAGTGGATCTGGCGACCGTAATCACAATCTGGGCAATAATCTGTTTTCCGTATATATCTACGCTCTTGCTGTTACTGTCTTGTTTGTTTATTCCAAAACCCAGTGTAAAAATATGTCTCATTCAAATATATACGCAGAAAATAATGTGGGACTTGGCCTCTAGACTGGAAACACGGAAATGTGTACACCGAGAATCGAAGTTTATGCGGCATACCATTGATTTGCATTCAATTTAGTTCTTGCGTATCTTTCTCACAGAAACCCTCAGTTACTCATTCTTATGATAGTCAAAATAGCGCTTTTTTATCCTCGCAAAGGGTGACCCTTTCTGAAGACACCCAAATATCAACTTCGCTTCCACAGGGTACACCCTGGACTGCATTTTGCAGACTATCGAGGCTCCGACGTCTGGACCCACAGCTATACCTTTCTGTAGTACAATCACTGATAAGGGTGTGTATATATATATATATATATATATATATATATATATATATATATATATATATATATATATATATATATATATATATATATATATATACCTTTATCTGTGGGACAATCCTCCGTGGAGCTCGTGTTATATCGTCCACATGTGTTTGTCCCTTCATCCATCTCATCTTATCATCATTCATCTTCGCCGTTCAGGGACATCACCGAAACTTCAAGATTACAAAAGTGCACAGAAATATTGGCCGGTTAAGCTTCATTCACTTGCAGATAATTACATTGTTTTGTAATTTTCATTTTCTGAGACAAATATAGTTATATAGTTTTGCATGCACTAGAAACTCACCTCGTATAAAGGAAAACAATGGATTTAAAAAATATATATTTATGTAGGAAACTTATGTTGGTAGAGTTACAAAACATATCTCGAATTGATCAACATAGATCAGGCATTAAGATAATGCTCATAGAGGTCACGGGTGTTTTTAGAAGAAAAAGATGAAAAAAAAAATTAAAAGTTATATTGTCACAAAAGTGACCCCTTCCGAGACAACTCCAGGACCTCGGGGTCGAAAACTGTTGAGCTCTAGTGTCTTCCCAAATATCGCATATTAAAATAACTTGATTTCATGGAACGTTTGGCAAATATCTGCACCAAGTCGGCTATTAAGGGTTCAAAGAATATTTTAGAGGCATTTGGATGAAAATAGTAAAAAGCTCATTTGATGCTACAAATTAATGTTTTAGAGAAATTTGTTTTGTTATTGTAACCTTTTCTTTGTCTTTAGTGCACCATACAAGGGAGTTAGCTTAGTTCGTTTTAGAACAAGGTATTGCAAACAGAGGGTTGATTTCCTATTATCACTGTATTTCTAGATTATATAGATCTTCTTTGGCACAGCATCAAGTGCTGGGATAGGATGGAGAGGGTTGGGCCACAGAACCCACCCTCCGCCCCTCAGTATGTTGTCAGAGCATCCTTTTGGCACGAAACGCACTGTAGCTCGCTGTTCTTCGACATCGTTGCTCATACCACCGCAGGGAGTAAATGTCAAGTTTCGGTGCGTTTGTTCTCTTTAATGAACACCTTCATTCAACCCAGGCTCTGCGTCCATCACAAAGGGCTTCCCCTTTTATGAACAACGTACTCCGAATCCAGTGCCATCTGTGACCAGTGTCTGCAAACTTGCTTTTTTAAAGTAACAAACTAACAGTTACTGTTATCGATACCGTAAAAAGTAGCTCACTTTTACAGTTACTTCATTGCAGATCAGATGTAACCCCTACAACATATTCCATGCATTAATTGCAAGCGGATGTTATTTTCTCTATGGCATAAAAATTAATATTAATTTTCAGTTAATTATAGTTACCTCTATATTTTTTAAAAAAAATATATTAGGTTAATAAAATTGAAAGTAAACTCGTGTGCTTGGGGTGTAAGGGATGGCCTCTTCTGAAGGCACCGGACGTCAAGCTCTCTTCCACGCTGGGCTGCATTTTTCGAGGCTGACAAGGCTCTGGCGCCTAGGCCCATAGCCGCTACAGACCACAAAAGAAACGTGTCACTTGGAAGCGAACCTTTAGAAATTGATGCAATCCTTCTTACCGAAGTGACAGGATGAGCTGCACGTGTCGCTCGTCGCAGTGAATGCTGTTCTTCAGACCGAAGGCGCTTCAGTGTTGCTTTGGTCTGAAAGCTCCCTAAGAATACTTTATGTGAGAAGATACTGCCGACCACCGTGACCTAGTTGTTCACGTAAGGTGCGACGAAGCGAGGACCCAAGTTCGAACCTTGGATAAGGCATTCTCATCGACACAATTAACCCAAGAAGAAGAAAATTGACAAATAGACATATACATATACATATACAGAGAGAGAAATTTATTTTTATTTGCACATTCCAGATACATCACATCCACTTCGGTAGAATGACCTGTTATCCGGCATTGTTCAAAGTCCATTCTAAAACCTCAAATATTTCCGTATCCACCTAGAGATGATTTCGCTGTAGGAGATGCAATGTTGTGCTCTCTCCAGAAATTAGAATGACGCAGAAGCATATTAAGCAAATATTACTTACAACTCAATTAGTACCCTTTACATTTATAAATTTAGTCAATAAACAATAGAAACCTAAATTCAATGTACTGAATTTTATCTTCAAGATCTGAATGTGATTGGCTTTCGTTATTCAAAGACAGGGTTACCAGGCGTCCCGTATTTTAAGAGACAGTCCCTTATTTAGGTATATGTCCCGTGCCTCGTGACAATGTTTCCTGGGATGTTAATTGTACCGTACCTGAAAATTACATTTATTTCGCTGGTGGGGGTACATTGTGAAACATACATTAATTCCAGTTGCTTCCCCACCTGTTTGTGACCCCTCCCTCCCCTGTTGCGTGAGCGCTGTTGAAAGTTATTGTTCAACGTGTTTCAAGATGAGTGGTAAACGTAGTCTTCTGATACAAAGAATACGGTGTCTATTTCGCAAGTCATGGTTGGAGGAAGAAGATATTCACCTGTGGTTGAAGGATAGAGGTAACGGTGATTAATATTGGGTTTATGCATAAGTTCGTAGCGGTTGTGTTTGGTATGGCAACACTGCGGTGTTAGGAGTTTGTTTATCGTTTAATGTTCATCAATTGGAGTGGCATTGTTGTGCTTGTGAATACGCATTGAATTTTACAGATTTGAAGAAAGACGGTGTTGTTTATGGTATAAAGAACAATAACTATCCAGGGAGGAAAAAAACAACATTTCCGACATATTCTTCTGTCTGAGTTTAACATAGGGGCAAAGGCACGGGGAGAATGCCAACAGGGAAAGCAGGGCAAGAAAATGGTTTTGTTATTACAAAGAGGGCGTTTTTGACTTAAGCATTTCTCCACGTTCAGGAATACCATTGGGCTTTAATGAAGACAGTTTAAACGCTTTAATCCACAAGGATCCACACCAGTCGACTCAAGAATTAGCAAATGTGATGAGCTGTGACCATTCAACCATCGTGTGACATTTGCATTCCATGGGTAAGGTTCAGGATATCGCACACTTTAAATGAAAACAACCAAATCAGCGAGTAGGCCAGGAAGACTGCATAAAGTGCTGCGACACGATAATGCACACCCACACTCCGCTAACATGGCAAAAGCTGCTATCCAGGAGCTTGGTTGGGTAGTTATTCCACATCCTCCTTACCCCCCCCCCCCCCCTGCCCTCCGATCTTGCACCTTCGGATTGCTACCTTTTCAGCTCTCAATCCATCAATCTTCAAGGAAGCTCCCTTGGTGACGAAAATGATCTTCAAACTTGGCTTGACGACGCTTTTAACCCTGAATGAGCTGATTTCTTCAGGCGTTGAATTGAAAAACTGCCCCAGCGTTGGTAGACAGTCATAGACAATGAAGGAAAATATATTACTGATTAATTTATGTCTTTTGTTCACCTCAAATTAGTATAAAATAAAAATACTTTTGCCACGGTGAAAAAAACGCTACGAACTTATGCCATATAGGTAGTGATTGCTGCTACAACTTTTTCAATCATTGCCATTGGCTGGTAGTTTTTTGGGGTAGTACATAATCTGTGTGCTTAGGTTAGGCTTGTTGGATTTGGTTCTCTTAGAAGAAGAATATGACGAAAAATGGTTTTAGCAGAATACCGACCAATAATATAAAGCAGGTTTCAATTTGGAACCAATAATATTCAATAGCACGTGGCAGTCGCAATGATGTAATGCAAGATGGAGCATCTACGCGTATTTGTAGTTTTTTTTCGTAAGAAGGAACTGTTTTAAAGATGAAACAGTGAGCAGAAATGTTTATGAAGGCTACGTATTGCATTTTTGCAATTTTGCCTCTTTATTTTCAACATGTGATTGCAATTTTGCCTCGTATATCCACCTTGACTCACTGGCAACCCTAAACTCGGTAGTCATCTGCGTAGTAGCAAATGTCATGGAAGCTGTTTCCATGTTGCAAGTCCTCGAATCAAGGCCAGCAGTGGCACCAAGGTGGATTCATTTAAATCATAATTTAAATCACTTTAAATAAATAATTTATACAATAATGTACAGTCACGGGCACTGCCGGCTTGTAAAGATTCCATTGAAAGTAAATGTATTAATTACAAGCCGGCAGTGTCTGTGACTGTACACAAGGATTTTGTAGATATCAGAATCACTTTTAGTGAAAGTACATTAATCTCCTGATCTTTTATTGGCGTTTATTAGGCTTTAAGAAAGGAAAAGAAAAGAAACAAAATGTATGTACTGATGGGGTGAAGCTCATACGAAAGGAAATTTAATATGTAAAGTGTAAACACACTTAAATTTCTCTTGATTTAAAATTCAATCATTTCTATAGTCAAATATGGCAAACATTTTGTGTAGAATAATATACAAAGTAGTAATCATGTTAAACCGTAAATAGTGTCATTATAATTAAACTGTAAATAAAAATAGCAGCTGATATTTTGCAAAGTATTATTAAAAAATTGCCAGAATTCAGGTACAAAGACTGTAAAAATATTTTAAGTTACAATTATAGAGTACATCCAGAATGTTTTATCTTCACTGGAAGAAAAGTTACTGAAATGATTATAGTTTCATTAACACACTCAACAAACATTTCCATAGTAGGTTCATACATACAGTAGGCTATCAGAAACAGAAAAATGTATATTTACATGTAATTTTTTTATTTGCTTTAATCAAACTGTTCAAATATTTTGCAGGGCCTTTTAACAGAAAGCTAATTTCTCTAAAAGATCATATGGTGCCAAAAACCACACAACTAATTGTAAGCGTGTTTTTTTAAATGAAAAAAATCGATTCAAATAAAGAAATCAACAAAAATATTTTTTTAAATAAAATCAAGATTTTTATTCACCCTGAGTGGCACTAACCCAGAGTTGCGCGCATCAGACTCCTTACTGTAACTAAATATTAATTTCTGCGAATTACTATGCCTTTGATTTGAACTGTATACGAGGAGCAGGCATTAAAATCTCCGCACCCCTTGAACTCGTTTGAACAGTTTTGGTTGTAGGTCCCATGTGTCCATGCCCCGACCCAGCGACGCTGCCATTGCCCGTAGTTGCATTACCTTGCTTCTTTTGATTTCGATAAAGAAATATCGGTACTGTCCATTTCTAGAGAAAGGGTGGTGGTGAAAAATCTGGTCTTTTCCTTCCATCTAACGCTTCGTGTGTCTCTTTTCATTGTCTTTTAACACTAAAGGGTTTCCCTTTTCAGGTTGTTTCCGTGAAAGGGGCCTTTCTTTCCGTTCTATCACCAGGGAGGGGAAGCGGTGTCGAAATCCCCTTTTCCTTCCACGCCATCCACTCCGGGGTGATTCACCCAGCGGAGAACATTAGCAACCTCTTGGCGGGCTTATCTGCGCTCGTGGTCGATGCAGCGAGCGCAAACTTTCGGAGCGGCTTTCCTTTCCTCTGACGCGACGCCAGCACAAATCAAGGCCCTTTCGGAGTAGAATTAACTGCGGTCTGACGTCACAGTTACCAAGCGACAAAATATACAGGAGCGAACCTCGGTGGGGCTTAAAACGTTGTTTCGTGGAACGAGGAGTATTGCAATTCCGAGTTCCAAAAAAAATATTTCCTTTTCGTTGTCGTGCAACGGTGGAAAGTAATGTCGACTCGACCCCGTCGAAATTTCTGGGTTTGAGTCCTAGATATGGCACGAGTGTTTCTCGGTAAATGTCCCTTCGTCAATTTAATCCAATTATCATCATCGTTGCAATTACTTTACATCTCCAGGAGAACGACGTAAAATACTGTAATTAAAATTTTAAAATACAGTGTGTTTCAAAAAGTCGCGCAATCCAAACTTTGAAAATGTATATCATGAAAACCGTAACAGATAATTAGACCGGGTTTTCTGCATTATAAAGCTCATCAATGCTTAACATCATCAGTTTATGCCATACATAAAATTATAAAAATTAATAACTGGCGGAAGGTAGTGTTAAAATTTTGACAGGTTAGAAAAATATGCACGTTGGATAATAAGGGGTACGACCCTTAGTGGTTATGGAGTTGAACTTCTAAAATTTTTCCCTTGTTAGTTTGAATTTGACCGTTTTCCATAATATTTTCGATTTATTCTGAGATGAAACCGCGCATCATTAAGGATTAATAAACCAAGCAGACAATTTCTTCGATCGCACGTAAATAAATAGGAACGTGTAGAACTTTTAATATACATTCCCCGTTACAGTGTCTGATCTCATTTAAGCCGTAACTGCTTTTGTGAATTTTGCCACACTGTGTCTAACCATATCTGACCCCATTAAGTAAAGTTGCATTATGTTTAAATATAATACAAGACACATTTCAAATTAGTTTCGGAATAACTACTGTAATGTTATGTAACGGAAGCTGGCAAAAAAAAACAAGAAAAAACGCAACAGCATAGCCAGAATATGACTTAGTGTGATATCGCTGACGACGTACAAAATTTGTAAAGCATGTAGCGGGTCATATGATATATATTTCACTTATATGAAGTATGACCCGACGATAGTAGTTGAGGAATTTTTTAAGGACGTTCGCTGCAAACCATTACCTGCTTTTTACTTTGGAGCGAGATTCCCCTTTTAAGTGTTTGGAATAGTCCAATCTAACTTTCGTTAAGAGTGGAAGCAAACTATTTGATTCGAACCATATTTTGAAGAAACTTGGAGAGTGCTATTAAAAATGTAATAAACATTTAAATGTAATAAACGTTACAATTACTTGAGAACCACTTAACAACAATGTAACAAACGCCATTCTTAATGATTTTTCCGTACTTTGAAATGAGCTGAAAACAAAATGGGGTTTCCATTTAAAAACTAAGTTTGTATTGAAAGCCGTATTTCTTTACGAAGTTGAACGTATTGTGTCCATTAATTTCATGAGCCACTCTCATACCTATGTATCTGCTAAAGCAGTTTTTCAATATTTATTGTTGTTTACGAAATATTTCCGGTGGTAATTTCAGGTGACTTACCCTGTATATGAATTATATTTTCGTCTAAGATTGTATCATGTAAGAGAATTTCGGAGAATTTATTCAGAATTATGCATAGTAGTGAAAATTCCAAAAAATTGCCCATAATAATCAAACATGACGTATTTCAGCACCAAAAGAAATACATTAAATCGAATTTTTGAGACGTAATCAGGACTTCCATTGTCGTCATAAGTACTGTATTTCTCCATACCTAGAAGAGAGATGTATATGGAGAACACATTTCATTTTTAAGATTCAGATAGCCAAGACCGAAGATGGACGTTGAGACAACATATCTCTGAAATATTCATATTGTGTAAATCAAACTGCATTGAATCACGTTCAATTTACAAGTTGTCATTTGAAATACGCAAATGATCTCCAAGCAAACTTCCTACGACTTAGTAGCCACCACAATTGGTATGGGGCCTTATCTAATTTGAGTTTGGCAAGCCTCGACCTGAGTGTAATTTGAGCTCCAACGGTGCTACAAGCAAGACACCGATCGTTCCATTCTCATATGACCATTGCTGAGAGTTCTTTAGTTTTTCACCTGACACTTTTAGCAACGCCATAAGATCTTCTCGTTTGGGGGCAATTTTCAGATGAAAATTCTGTTCCAGGTTTAAAAGCAAGGAAGAGCCATGGAACCACGATCAATTCTCCCGTTTCCCTTTGAAGGGGCTAAGAAATGAAACATTTGAAGTCTTCGTTCCAACGAACGGGAAGAATGTCTCAAGTAATCGAGCGAACAAAATGGAAATCTCTTCTTCCCCAGAGGGAAATTCTTTTACCGAAATATTTCTTAAAAGGTACATCAGAAAATCTGTGAAGAAGAGATTTTTTTTTATTTCTATAGAAGGTAAGGGGACAAGAAGAGACACCACAAAAAGCTAAATATGGGAGATTGATAGTAGAGTTTGAAACTGCGTGAGAATTGATGGAAATAAGTTCATATGGTTGCACTAAATACATTCTTAATCATTATTTCCTCCTCTTTATGTTTTACTAATTAGAATATGGGATAGATTTATGTGGAAGTATGGAGTTGTTTAGTTGATATACGGTCTACTTTTCGAGTAGTTCTTAACAGTATACTATGAGTAATGACGAGAATTTTATCATCTATCTACCTACTTGCTCCTCAGTTCTAACACTTAGTCTAATATATCCTCTTGCTGTGTCTTGAAAATAGTTGGATCGAATTGTCACAGAATGGTAACATATCATCAAACCCGTTCTGTGGAAAACGTTCGGAAATTGTTTAATACAGAAATAGTCAAAATAAGCTATAAAGATCTCTGACTTGAATGGCTTTTCTGGGATTCATCACTATTCACTATCCCTCTTATCAATAAGGTGCTGATCGAGAAGTCTTCAACTATAGCCAAGGTAGAGAATTGTTCAACTTCTGTGCACCTTATGTCACTGTTCTACGCACATGGATAAGAAGTTTACATTTTTCACCTTCACCTCTCGATTCCTGCAAATGAAGATTTAATGAGACCAAGTGAACACATTCCAGTCAAACTTAGAATATGTTATACAGTATGTGCTTTCTACTGTTCTATATTGCAACATACAGTGAGGTTTCTTACTGAGCAAGAAATGTGAACTGCCGTTTACAGTGTTTCACTGTTTTCTACCAGCACACATATAGTGAAACGTTAAGTACGGTAGAAATTTCACTGTATTTTTAAAATACATTTTCCGTGCACAAGAAGCAGGTTGAACTGATTCTCACATTTTCAATATTGATTCTAATTTCTTTTATCACCGAGATCTTCTTCGTTCCACGTGGTCCTTTCATTTGATTCAAAATTTATATCGAATAGAGTGAAAAGGGTAAAGTTATTTACTTATCCATTGTTGTAAGTTTGAATTCAGAATTCCGTGTATTGTTTAAGGAATAAATGATCTCTCCCATGTCATGTTTTGACTAAAGAAACACTAGTGTCTTTCAACTTTTTATTTGCGTTCATGTCCTTTGAATTATCAATAGCATATTATCCTCATATATTTTCAAACTTCTTTAAGGGGTGACCTTTTGAGAAGGAACCCTCAACCTCACTTCCACGTAGTACACCCGGTAACCCAAGATGCTTTGGCGTCTGGAACTACGGCCAGTAAAATCCTCTGTAGGGTTGTGTGTTGTTCTGTGTTTTGTCGTTGTATGTATTGAGTGACCTTATACAGTCTCAGCTTTTATATATTTATTTGAAATTTTCACACTACAGACAAATGCCCAGGTATAGTATTGTACACCCAACGGCGAAAGAAACAGTAGGCGAATTGTCCACCACCATTTTCATTCGGTCTGAATTACACTATATGATGACAATGAATTGAAATAAAGACGGCAATAAGCAGAGAACAATGCCTGCTTCGAACCAACATAGTTTCATTCCTTAAAACAACACAGGATGTAGAATAAAAAGGTAATGAAAATAGCGGTGGACAATTTGCCTACCATTATCTTTGCCGTTCACTGTACATGTAATGATAATTGACACAAACATACAATTGATACATCACTCTGTGATTACATGATTATATGTATAAATATACATATTTACTATGAGGCCTCCCCGATGGCGCAGTGGTAGCGTCGTCGCTTTGTAACCAAGGGGTTCCGGGTTCGATACCGTGTGGAGGCACATAGTAGTTCGAATCCCACTTTAAACTGTAGGTCCAGTGCCGATTAGCCTTACTGTGCATAAAGTGGACTTAAAACACCAACTCAATCATATTTACTATGATTATTAAGTTGCACAAGTACATAATTATGCCTAAAGAACAGGAAGGTTGCACATATTTATATTGTATTTAACTTGTATAGAGTAGATAGGACTATGTACGAAAATGAGGCGTGGTGATAAAAATGACAGTAAACAATTAAGTAATTAACGTACAATATTTGCATCAACTTGTATTTTATTCCGTTTTGTGTGTTTCAAGAGTTGGTTTAGTTTTATATGTTCTGGACACTGTGATATTTCAAACATTGTGTGACTCCATGTGGGTACACGAACATTCGGTCGGTAGGGGCCTCACTGCTACTCTGAAGACTCAGGTTCGATTTCTGAGGCTCATAATCTCGGTTAGGAATTTTCCCACCGACGTTACTTTACTAACGACTTTGTTGCTGATGCAGCTTCCCTATAATGACCAGCCTCAGATTCCTGTCTTTTAAAAGATGAGTGGCGACAAAGTTAATCTACTTTATGCTCAGATTGTCTAATCTGGACTGAACCACTGTTGGGAGCATCCATCAGGAACCTCTCCATTACAATATCCACTACGCTAACTGGCGTCAGAGTGGATAAAAATAATGATTTTTATTTTTAAAAAATCATTTTGATGATATTTAAATTTGAACCAGATTTTTTTATTTAAATCGATTTTTAAATATTTTTGTTAAAGAAAACATTTAAAATTTCTTGTATGGTTCTTGGCATCATACATATTGATATGTGTTTTTTATAGAAGGCTTTATCTAGTAATCGGCCCTGTAAAATGTTTGAACAGTTTGATTAAAGCAAGTAAAAAATTACATGTAAATATACATTTTTCCGTTTCTGATAATGTATATATGAACCTACTATAGTAATGTTTGTTGAGTGTGTTAATGAAACTATAATCATTTCATTAACTTTTATTCGAGTGAAAATAAAACATTCTGGATGTACTCTATAATTGTAACTTAAAATATTTTTCACAGTCCTTGTACCTGAATTTTGTAATTTTTTTAATGATAGTTTGAAAAATATCAGCTGCCATATTTGTTGACAGTTTAATGATAATGACACTATTTATGGTTTAACATCGTTAGTATTTTATATATTTTTCTACACAAAAGGTTTCTTATTTTTGCCTATGAAAAGTAGTGAATTTTAAATCAAGAGAAATTTAAGTGTGTTTACATTTCCTTCATTTTCCTTTCTCAGAGCCTAATAAACACTATTAAATGATTACGAGATTAGTGTACTTTCACCAAAAGTGATTCTGATATCTACAAATCTGTATGTACATTATTGTATAAATTATTTATTTAAAGTGATTTAAATCAGTGATTTCTTTAAAAAAAAGTCACCGGATTTAAATCTGGATTTAAATCAACCTGATTTTAATCTATCCACCTTGGCTGGCGTAGTGGTAACTTCGTTGCCTTGTAAACTGGGAGTTTCGGGTTCGATACCCCATGGAGGCACATAGTGGTTCGGATCCCACTGTAAACTTTAGGTCCAGTTCCGATTCCGATTAGCATTTCTGTGCATAAAGTGGACTTAAAAACAAAAACACACGCAACAACAACATTACGCTATCGGGCAAATCGAGATGTTCTTTGCGATTTTCCCATCAATTTCATCAAATCATTAGGGCCTCCCCGATGGCGCAGTGGTAGCGTCGTCGCCTTGAAATCAAGGGGTCCCGAGTTCGATACCTGGTGGGGGCACATAGTGGTTCGGATCCCACTTTAAATTGTATAGGTCCAGTCCCGATTAGCCATTACTGTGCATAAAGTGGACTTAAAAACACCAAATCAATGAATCAATCATCTAATCATTCCTCAGAGTAGCGATTAACCAAAGTTGCAGGAAAGCCACGAAAAAGAAAAATGTATGCAATAGATTTGTGGTTCTTAAGCTTTTCTTTAACACGGACCCCGTTTAAATATATTTTGTTGCGGATCCCAGGATTTAAAGTGCATTGAATATTTACCTAAAATTGCTCATAAAGGGTCCTTTATTGCAAGTATACAATACAATTTATTACAGTACTCATATTTTTATTGTAATCGTAAAAAAATAAAACCGAAGCGTGAATGGTGATCTGATCTTACTTCAAATGAAGAGGCTGGTGCACCATTTCACTTGCAAATCTCGTTATATCCAGCTCACAGCTGAAATTACTAAGTCATGAGTTCTGACTACACTTATCGAGCGGGTTGTGTACTTATTTTTAAGGTAAAGGAGAACAGAAAACGATCTCACGCGAAAGTATGTCGTTACAGAATGGATCAATAAGTTAAAACTCCCTTCGATAGTTCCGGAAAGTCTTCCTGTAAATGAGCCCGGAAATTTGGCAGGGACTTTTACCTAGACGACCTGGGAACGAGGGTTTTATGATAGCACATTTTATATTAAGAAGATCCTTAAAAACAATCAATCAATAATGATATAATGTTAAATCGGTTTATTAAAAAATTAGCCTATTTTCCTCAAACCTTCGCAACAAGTACGCAAGTCGTAATATTCATGAAGCCTTTGCGGATCCCCTGTGGGGGGGGGGGGCGAGGGGGCAGTGCCCAGAGGCTCGTGGATCACGTATTGGTAATATTTTTGGTGCTGACCGTACCTACCCCGACGTGTCCGATGTCGGGAATATTTCTTCATGCCACGATGTAATGCACGAGAGGCAAATAGATTTTGAATGGAATATTTCTAGAATATCACGCCGTGCATATTTAGGTTGCTCCATTTAAGAATATTTTGAGTAAAGGTATCACCTGCGTTCCCAGAAACTTCTTTCGCCTCCCTGCCTTTTTTCCTGTCCAGGTGTTGGCGTCAGATTCACGACTTCCAGATGAACGTATAAATAACGCGAGTGCGAGCGACGGTCCTCCCCTCTACCGGCCGCCTTGGAATCTCCCAACCAGCTGCCCCGACTCGAGCAAGCAGCCGGGCTCAGTGCGCGTGTGGGGGTGGCGTCATCCAAGTCACGAGCTCGGCCATTCAATAAAACGACCGCTGTGTCCTACAGGTAAGATAAAGCTTTCTGTGTAGCTGTAAGAAAGGGAAAGCCCACGTTATGCACCTTCCAATTTGATTTTCGATGCAGTTACAGCATTTTAGTGGGTCCCGTCGGATAATACCCGCGTATACCCCCTCCTTGTTAGATGATTGAATTGGTAGTGCATTGACGTTTTGCCGGGTCGACTCAAAATCTATTCATTGTTGGTGTAGAAACTTAGCAAAAGATGACTGAGTAGTTAATCAAAAAGTTCTAAAATATCGAAAGAAATGTTGAACAAATACAAAGGCGTAGTTGACATTCCGTAGTACGACAACGTGAGACAGTGCAAGGATTGTCGAATGGGTGGATGTGAAATGGATTCCATTGATATAAAGTATTCAGAGTATATTGACTTGTGAGAAGAGGCTACTATTTATAGTTAATTTGCTCCCATTTGGATGATGTTTCGTGAAGTGGGTATCGTGTCGCATCGCAAAAGAGGCTCCCAGGTTCAAATCCCGGGTAAGACATAAATGGTTCGTTGTTTGTTCCTTCGTCAATCCAATCCGATAATTGCTGCTAATCTTGTAGTGGAAATACGCAAACTAAACAACCAATATCGATGTTCCATATCTCCACCAGTATTCAAACTAACATTTAAGAATAACGCTGGAGAGAAAAAAAATGGAATAACATTTCGATTTCATTCATTTGCAGAAATCTTTCAGTATTTTAAGAAACAACGAAAAATGTGCGAATATGTATACATCCTAATTTAGCATTAAATATAGAGCCGCGGTGGTCTAGTCGGTAGGGCGTCCATAATGGCCGATATCGATAATGTGTGGAGCCCTACCCCCACATCCCCTAAATGTACCTTCATGGTACGGGGAACTCTCTTCCTCACCTTACCTTAGCATTAAATATGGTTTAGGCAAGGTCTATCCGAAGATTGTCTATGAATATTGAGGGGAGAGGTGCTTAAAACGCCACTTACATACTGCCCAATTAGCAGTTCAGAAAGTTTTATATCCCTAATTACTAGTTTCAATGTGAGATTACTAGTCATTCACTTCATCACCGTAAAAGAAGTGCAAGCATTCTGAATCTCATTACATTCAAGTTAATTCTCTCCTATCGCCCGAGGTTGAGTAGTGTTAGGTTGTAATCCTGGCCTTTCATCATTGTTCCACAGTATAATGTAATGGCACATTTCCGAGGTCTCGATAAACCTCTGGGTTTGAAGTGAAAGTGGGCATATACATTATTGTATTTTTTTTACATGTTTGCAAATACTGAAAATGTTTGTGCCCTTTTACCTTATTCACAGACCATCACCTCGTAATAAATCAAAGATTTTCAGTGGGAACACTCGTTGCATCCAACGTAAAGTAGTAGATCAGTCCACGAGATGCAACGGCAAGCTTGTGTTTATTACAGGGTGATTCAAAAGTCTCTTGACATTTTAATGAAAAAGCATTTAATTAACAAAACTGACAGTACTGCTGAAAAGTACTTTAGAAGACTAACTCTGTGCATTTCAATGTGGTGGCCCTGTAAGTCTAGGCATAGCACCCACGTCACCTGCTTTGACTGGAACACATGCTCCAACATAACTGGCGTGATCTCCACTGTTGCTGCAGATATTCGCTGCATCAGTTTCCCTGTGGTGTTGATCCTTTCTTGGTGCACCCTAGACTTAATGGAACCCCAGACAAGAACTTTTAGGAGAGTCAGGTCTGAGAGCTAGTCGCTCAAAGTCTTGGTGAGCCTCGGCCAATCCACCTATCGGGAAAGGTATCATCGAGATAGTCCCGAACGATTCTGGTGAAATGGGGTGTTGCACCACCATGCTGGAAAACAATAGTGTATTTTATCCCATCCTGAAAACCATTCACTAGCGATATAAGAAAAATATCCAGAGACTTTTGAATCACCCCGGTATAAAATTTATAAGAAACCTACTTTACTCTCACCGCTTCACAACATTACGTTATTTTTTTCCTTTTTGCTCAGCCTTAACTAACTAACCGAATGATTAATTCACAACATATATATATCTACAGTTTTTCTGCCGCTGGAAAATTTTCTTTTCTTTTAATAAATAATTTAAAATGTTCCCAAGCATTAAAATATATGTACACAATCACTCTTAAATGTCATACTGTTTCCTGAATATTTGTAATATTTTAGTTGCACCGTCACCATGACTCAACCAATTTCTAAAATGTATTGCATTTGATGCTTTTTCCATAGCGTAGTGGTATACATCGTTGCCTTGCAATCAAGAGATCCCGGGTTTTATTCCTGGTGGAGGCACTTAGTGGTTTGGGTTCCACTTTGAACTGTAGGTCCAGTCCGTGTGGCGTATCAGTGTTCATCGATTTAAACCACCCCTTGTCTGCAAACATTATTTCGCCGACCTCCGTGGCAAGTGGTTATCACAGCGCGCTGCAACGCCAGGAGCCTGGGCTTGGATGTTCTTTGCGAGTGTCCATTCATTAATTGCATCATATCACTCATCCTCACATTCACGATTAGCCAAAAGTAGCAGACAACGAAGTAAATTAAACCAAATCAATCGATCAATCATAGAGGATTCGTTCAGAATTTGGGATATCGTAGTGATTTTGAAAAAAACATTCAGCTTTTCCACGGCATGTTTGCATTGCGTATTTTATGTAAATCGTATTTGCTACGAATAGTTATTGAATTGTTATTATTGTTATTGGTTTGGTTTATTGTAGTTCCCTTTTCTACTACTTGTGGCTAATTACGAAGAGAAGTGATGATCTGGTGAAACTGATGAAGGGACACTCGCAAATAAGCCCATGACCAGGTAGGGATTCGAACCCGGGACCCCTGACGTCATAGCGTGCCACGGAGGTCGACGATACGTAATTCGTGGCAAATTTTTAAGGGACTATTGCAATGGAACTTTGAACTAAAGACAATCCGGTAGTTATCATCCTCGCCTGAACATTGCATGAATTTGGAGTTTACGGACCAGAGACGTACACTAACGGGCACTAATACACACACACACACGAAATGAAATGAAGTAGACTGGTTACGGAGTTTGTGGTCTGGTCATGATACATTTTATTGGGAAGTTTTCAGGTTCAAATCTTGCTTTCGACCATTCTGACTTCCCCCCCCCCCCCCTGGTATTCCTAAACCACCCTCTACGATATCATTGCCATGCATTTGCTTCCCATCTGGCCTCCCCAACGGGGTTAGCTTGATGTTACTTAATTATATCTATCAACCAACCACGAATATTCTATTTGTGTACGCGGGCTCAAATATATCAACATTTACAAAACTCTTCTACTTAAAATTTAAGCGAAAAATGCGAGGTCGACCAGGACTCGAACCCGGGTCACTGGCATACTGCGTATTCGAGTCCTGCAATTTTCGTTTATGACGTGCATCTGCTACGTGTGCCAAATAATAATTAGGCCTCTAATTGAGTTCCTTCCGTGAATCGGCAAGGGAAAGTAGACTAATTTGGTATCCCGCAGGTTTCCCGCTTTGTAACCATTGAAAGCAACGCAACAGCACAGAACATTCCAGGCCTCAATCCTTGTTGCCATTACAGGTTGAAATTTAGACATACGTCTTTGTTTACGACTGATGTGAACAATGGCGGGTATCTTTAGAACCAAACCATCTAAGAAAGGCGCATTTGCATACAGCAATAAATCATGAATCGAAAATCCCTAAATTGTTTCTGGCTCTAAAACCAGAATCGTAGGAGCCTAATTTGGGGACGTCGTTAGATTCCCAAAAGTTGAAACTTTCTTATTTTAAAACACACATTTTAATTGCAAATTATGTTTTCTTAATCTAAACTTCGTATTGGATTTTAGTAATACATTTATATAAACTCCCCAGCATACACATACAATTGGTAATCTAATTTTAGGAGCAAAGATAATTATATTGTATTTTCTGAGTTTGCAAACGCAAATGTTAGGCATATTTTCAAGTGTAGGTTACCTAGTAAAATTTAGTGTATTTAATGCACAGGAAAAATATAAGTTTTGCACTATCATTGATATTATTAGAATAATTAAATCAAGAAGACTTAGGTGGGCAAGACATGTGGCACGAATGGGAGAGGAAAGAGGCATTTAGAGGATTCTTGTTGGGAAACCTGATGGTAAGAGACCTGTAGGAAGGCCAAGACGAAGACTGAGGGATAACGTTGAGATGGACCTAAAGGAAATCGGTAACGATGGAAAAGATTGGATTGATCTTGCCCAGGATAGGGACAGATGGAAAGCTTGTGTTGCTGCAGCCACAATCCTTCGGGTTTAAGAAGGTTAGAGAGTGAGTTAGTTACAATCTTTGAATTTGCTAAAATTGTTCACGTGGTCTCCTCAAATTAGAAAACCTACTAGTCTTTGTCCAATTTTTGGAAATGTGCTATTTTTAACATTATTAGCAGTTAATGACGTACACTTAATAACGTACACGGGGAGATTAAACCAGGAAACACGCTCTGAAGTTTGGTTTACCACATAATTTGAGAACTATAACTCGGAGTAGAGCCTCTCCATTTCAGACTCTGTCCCTGTTCGAAATGTTGAAGGCTGAATGAATATACACGGCACAAAAAATGTCGCCTCGAAATCACGATCTCGCTAATGGCGGTCGCAGGTTCGGGTCCAGGCGTGGGCGTTCTTTGGGAGTGCCCCGTCATCCATCCTCGTCGAGATTAGCCTAAAGGGGCAGAAAAGCGACGTAACGGAATGCACATTGCATGCACAGGAAACCTGTTGCTTGACTGCTGATTGTAGGAAACTCAAGTTAGCGACTCAAACCTCCCAATTGTCTACGTTAACCTGCCTACTTTGCCACCATGTGCACCTATAGTGGCCAAATGTGTTTACATTAGTCAAGCGCCTTGTTCCTCGTCACCCACTTCCCAAACTCCGCTGTACCGACGGACACTGGGGCAAGCTTAAGATTGTACTTCTTTTCTCCAGAAATATATATTTCTCTCTGCTGCTACCGAAATTTTAACACGTTGCCAAGTGTGTCGATATTTGGGGTTGTTACTCTTTGGCACTGGGAAGCATCTGATTGCAGAGAAACTTGGTACAGAGACCACGGAGAAGCGAATGTTGATGAAAAATAGTTCAAAGTTTCACCACCAGGTGGAAATGTGGAGCTGAAATCTGGAGCACAGTGAAAATCATCCCGGGAAACTCTTTGTGTGGCTATTGATCACGCTGTCTTAAGCTTCCAAGGGATCATTCACGTTGACGGCACACATTGCACACCTTTGTACTCACATAAACTAAAAATAAAGTTTGGCATGTCCGACTTCTGGTTATTTCAGCGCCATATTTCAACCTGATGGTGAAAATTTGAACAAATTGTTTCTCGCCCGCATTCGCTTCCCCATGGTCTCCGTAGTCTCTATACCAAGTTTCACCGCAATCAGTGTCTTGGAATGGGCTCCCGCGGACTCTGAGTAGCGGAACTTTAGTTGTGACCAGCCAGCATTTCTTCATTCTTTACTTCCTCGATGGCGTAGGTTTATCGTCGTCCCTTTGTAATCAACGGGGCACGGGTTCGATACCCGGTGAAGGTACATAATGGTTCGGATCCAACTTAAACTGTAGGTCCAGTCCTAATTAGTCTATATGTGCATAATATGTGGACTTAAAAAAATTCAAATTGCTTCCTTGATGTATAAATTGAAAATGAATGGTGACAGAATATCCTTGGCTGACACCTTTCTTGTTGCTTTTATTCATCCGCTTTGATCGTGGCTTTCTAGTTTCTGTATAGGTTGTGAATAATTGCGTGATGAAATTCGCAAAACACAAAGTTATAAATATCACCACAATAACATTTGACGCCCCCCTGCAGCTATTAACACTTTTTCGAATGTTGACTTCACTCGCAGCAAGCTCTGCGAACTCGTTAGAAAATCGATGTTTCACAAAGCTCCTGTAAATGAAATATTTTACTTTTTGACTCATTGAAGCTAAATGATCTGTTTTTGCCGGTCTTGGTTTTCAGTGTTTATTCTGACTGTGAATTCAGTTGTCGCCTCTCATCAGTTCACTGCTGAACATCGCGATTACAATCGAGTTGCTGATTGACGAGCTCCCGTAGGCCACGGATGACTTTTTCTTAGCTAACGCTTTCTGGGTGCATTAGAGCTTTGTTGTTAGTCCTACATGTCTCCGGGGGTGTAATCACTTCATGTTAGATGTAATTAACTTCTTTTGGCATCTAACGGGAGTGGAGGACGATCGCAGTTTACTCTTAAGTTGATTGGCGACTTATTCTTAGTTTTACTGATTTCGGGGAGCTGTGATTGCCCTCCTGCAAAGTAAGGCGATCGCCATTATACTATTTGTAAATGGACTACTTAATGCTGGTTTTAGGCATCTTGTAGTACTGAGCGATCGCTCCCTAAGCCTATCTTTAATCCAGGCATGCTGATGACAAAAATTAACATAGGTCTATACTTTTTATTTGTTCTGCCTTTTAATTGTTTTTATAGAAGTCTACTGGACCTACAGTTTAATGTGGGATCAAAACTACTCAAGTGTGTAGGAAATAATACCAGTGTCACTGAGATGAATATACTACAGATTGATCAATTGATTTAAAATTTATTGGTGTGTCAGAGCACGTATGACTATTTCCTCACGAAGACTATAGTATTCCATGTGAAATAATGTACATAATAATCTATTATGTCCTGTTACGACTTGGAGTAATGCTTATGCGATCCCCGCAATCTTCATCTGCCACTACGCGATTTACCGAACGATATCCTATAAAAATTCTCCAGTTTCTATTATAGAACTACCAACAACTGGAAAATTATTTGAAATGAGAAAATAGGATAAAACGTGTGACTATATGAAGCTCCTTGTACTTTCAAATAAATTCTAAAGCTGACAATTTCTTTATGTTCTGAACTTTCCACAACACGTTCAGTGCAAACTATGTCGGAGGGGCTGCTTTTTGGTGAAAATTCTTGGCAAGGGAAATAGCGGGACGTTTTGTCATATTCAGGACATCAATGAAAGAGGACATTGTGGCAAAGAGCGCGCGTGTGTATAATTATGTATCCTATATTAATTTATTTCTTTCAATGGTCATATCAATGAGTAGGTTAATATGTATGTTATCATTTGACCCAAGTACTAATTCTCTATCCACTAGGTTAGAAAACGAGTACAATTGCTGTACGAATGCAACAGTGACAAGGGACCTTTATAATAATCCAACGAAATATTGTATTCATAAAAAAAAAAGAAATTAGCTTTTCATGTCATATATAAGATGCGTTGCAAAACATATCAATAGTTTGTTTTTAATTCTCGGAAATTATATCTGAGCTTTATGCTATTGTGCTAAAAAGGTTAACGAATTGACATAAGGGGAGAATGAGCATTTTCAAGACCAATGGATTTTGTGCCGGGAGGCCACTGGGTATAAATCCCATTGAGTTATTTTCTTCTGCGTAACCTCCATTATAAATCCGCATAAAATTTGTGATGCAGGCTATCGTGCTGTAACTTCAAGATAACTCGCTAGAATCGTGATAATCTGGAGATGATCTTAGCTGGAGAATGTAGACTTGACAGATCTTGAGTACTCGTTGAGTTTGGAAAAACGCAGGTTGATGTGGCAAGGTTCAGGTGAACCCTTCTCGTCGCATTGAGCTGATCAATGGGAAATGTTGAGGTCGGGGCATCAACTTTTAAAAATGGAATTTACAGAACCGCGGGCTCACGAAGGTTGAGAACCAACCACTGCTCTAGTTGACTCGGTTGGACATGGAAATATCAAAGGTAAGATATTCTGTTCAGTTTTCTCCCAGATCCACGCTAGAATGGAGGAAAACTCCGTGGGATGTGATCCTGTTCCATCTCGAATATGCATCTACCTCCATAAACGCTGAATCAATACAATCTATAAATCTGCCTTTTGTTAAATGATATAACCTAATGAAAAAAAACACTACTTTAATCCCCAGGAAAATAGCTTGCTAACTTTTCACATTTCTTCAGTCCGCGATTCCTTTTCTTCGCTGCAACTCATAATCTTCGAAACTGATTCCTTCATTATCCTGGAGCAATGAGAACTCCAAGAACAAGAGGCGGTAACAGAAGCCAAAATGAACGTAGAGACAAATGGAGAAATGTGAGAGTCTTGCACTAATCTTATTATCGATCTCGTTACTAAGTAGTAAAGCCGAGAGTCGAAATGTTCAAAGTTATTACGAAGATTCACTGAGTATCTAACGTAGCAATTGTTTTAATGGTTCAAGGGGGAAAAGGAGTTCTGAAGAAACAACTAAAAGTGGAGTATTCTGGAACTGCTGCTTTACCACCAGACAATATCATTACGCTATTTTCTTTATATCGAAAATCCCAAAACAATATTTTTTTTAAAAAAATAACAATTCTCAATCAAAACTGTGAAATTTATTACCTAAAATGCAACTGAATGGTACGTCTGAGAAAAATATATGTGCAGTAGAGCGTATTAGATATAGGAAAGAGGTCCCGCGACCGTTAACTTTTTATTTCTTTTATCTCCTAGACTTACCCACTGAATACAAAATTAGTCTATGAGGAAAAGGTTTAACGGAAGTGCCTACGTTTGCTTGAAAAAATTTAGGATTTGTTGCTTTGATGTGAAAAAGAAACCGTTACGTACGATGATCCTGAGATTTTACACAGAATTTTCTCTGTAAATTAGATTGATAAGGAAGCTCATCTGCATTTTTCACCGACGGATTCAAATCATGTTTTCGGCTTCCTGCAAAGGTTTAAAAAGCCCCTGCTACTCTGCAGGCGGAGAGATTCCTCATCATTTCCGAATTTCACGATCTTCTCTACAATGGATTTCCAGCCATTGAAAGCAGCGCGATGAGCCCTCTTCTGGAGCAACTGGCAGTGACGTCTGTGAAAAATGAACTGAAGAACACAGATGGGAGAGGGAGAACCGAAAACCTGGAGTCCTTGATTATCGCACGGGGAATTATATTTTCGAGAATCGCACAGACACGAATTTTATACACTTTACGCCAAATTTGAACAAACTGACAAAAAACTTAATGTATATGTATTGAACTTACTTACTGTATGCACGATTCGAAACTATATCAACAATTTTTGTGTTCCATTCGATATTAAATTAGAAGTTTCTAAGTTGCTACGTAGGGTTTACTCTTTACTATACCATAATGTTTTCACTGGGAAATTCAATGCGGAGATAAAATTACACTAATTGTTTCACGTAAGATGCTAACCCGACATTGTACCTCAACGTTGAGTGTGGGCTAGCATTTGCCGCGTAACAGCAGCACGGGCATTCCCCGAGACTTGTTGAGCGTTCTTGCCGATGCAGAAGGTCGCACTCGGAACGCCGCTGGAAATGAACCCAATCGAGTGCAGCAATATGCAGCGCTGCACGTCCCTCCGGCGTGGAAGATCGCATTTGTTTCTTAAGGTTTGTTTCCCAGTGACGTGCACTTGGGTGCAAAAGATCCCGTGGCCTGCTGCGTCGATTGCGGAAAGGAGGACTTGACAAAGTAACGGCGGGTGCGTCGCAAAGATGCGTGTGCTTTGGTTCCTCAAGGTATCTGCAGTCGATGACTTACCACCTGGAAAACGGGGTGATCTCGGAAATGCTTCAATCGATGTGGATAAGCGGCTCGGCGGTTCGCCCAGTCTCGCGTCAGTGACCCGAGGGATGTGGCCGCCTAAGCCCTCACTATGGTTAAGACCGCACCGCTACAACTTTTTTATGTGCCTTCAGGACACTGCCGTGCACAGGTGACAATTTATCTTCATCAATAATGAAGTGCAAGTTTATTTTCGATTTACTTCGAACATATTGATTTCTGCGAGTTCATCCAGAAACTAGCTAGTATATCTAACTAATTTTATCTGTACGTACACTGGACATTATTAAACAAGCCCATTCACTAATTAAATTGTTTTTGTTAAGTTGTAATCATAAACAGTAATTGTAATTGTTACGACCTACAGTTGAAAGTGAGATCACAATTATTGAGCACCAGTGTGTCACCTGCATCGAAATTCGATATCGTCTTTTCGAAACAATTTCATTCGCTAGCAGATTCACACGTTGCTGTTTCAGTTGATCATGACATATCAAAATTGAATGTAAAACGGGTTGCAAATTTCAGGCGTGGAATATATTTTGGCCAGGTTACATTTTTTTTTCTTTAATACGTTTCGGAGATCATAGTATTATAACCAGGATATAGAGTGACATCGCTACTTGTAGCGTACACGCAATAACTAATATATTTTATGTTTGTAGATTCTTAATACAGGTCTTTTCTTACCTGTTGGAAAGTAGAATATTTTTCAAGAACATTTTCCCTAATAGCCAGAACTAAGTATCGCGTCTTTACTGCTACAGTTTTATGACAGGAAATGGGTGTGCACTGAAGGTCGATATGATATGCATCTGGTGTTGAAAATTCCTGTTTCTATTCTTGTCTTGATGGGAAGGTGTGCTTTGAGACCTTTGCAAATGTTTTTCTTTAGAAAGTGCGTCATCAGCGCAAAATCTTTGGTTACAAGGTCCGCAGAAATACATGTTAATTTTCATCCCTGCTGCTCCAATATTATAAGGTAAAACTCGATGAAAATTCTACCAGAGGTTCCCATACAACGGACATCTTCAAAGCAATGCTTCCTCCTTAATAACTTTGTAAATTTTAACTGATTTTAATGAAAATACGCAGACATTTACTATGTTACCAATGTATGTATTTGCACACACACGTTGTTTATTTAATGTTTGCAAATAAGCATCGTGGTTGACAGAGGTAAGCAAGGAGCAGTGATTGAATTCCTGGAAAAGAAAGATGTCAGACTAACTCTAGAGATCCACAGATGACTTCTCGCGAACAGTAATGTCCAAAGATGGGAGAAGAGGTTTCGACAGGGGGAAACAACGGGGTGGGAGACCCACTTCTGCAGTGACAGATATGAACACACGAGTGAATGACTGCATTAGAGCTGATCGTCGTGTGGTCATAGTGCTATGGAAACATTAATTAGTAATGTAGAATACAGAAAAAGTTGTTCAAAATAGATCCAAAGACACTTAACCCGTGAACGATGTGAGCAACGGGTGAATGTGTACCGGAACCTCTTACACTGTTGTGAGAGTGATGGAGGTATTTTTCTATAATGCTATGATGGTTGATTGATTTAGTTTATTTTACTTCGCGTTTTGTGCCTCTTGGCTAATTTGCGAAGATAGGAATGAGTGATGAAATGATGAAATTGATGAATGGACATTCACAAACAACCAAGCCCGAGCGGGATTCGAACCCGGGACCCTTGGCGTCGCAGCGCAATGTGCTAACCACTCTTTTTTTATTTTTTTATTTTCCATTTTAAATCAAACAATTACAGTAAATCTTTACAATTCTTGCAGGTATGTTATTCAATTATTACATTTAAAAAGTTGGCATAATGTAATTTTCTATAATCTAAAGACATTTGTTCATATTCTTGTATTAGAGTTAGTCCAAAATCCAAGTAATTATATTTTTTTCCCACAGGAAATAAAAACATTAGGTATTGTGCTATTAACCACTGAACTGATTTCTGCTTTGTATTTGGGAACAAATGAAACTCTGTTAAGATAATGTCTTTTGCTGATACTTGGTTTGGTGAAGTGCGACAAATTCTACTGAGCATTGTTCTTAATTTTGACCAAGCTGTGGCTGCTTTCTTACATTCTGTTATCTTACGGATAATCGAATCTGGAACATGACAATTATAACAATTTGGAGAATTACTGAAACCATACTTATGACATCTATCTGCCGTTACAATTACTTGTTGAATCACTTTGTACCATATAGATAATGCCTTGTTCGTTAGATGTTTCGCCGTTACATTGTTCCATATTTGTTTCCAATTGCATTTGGGATTTTCTCTTTCGATTCGAACGGTTATTATATTTGCGTTAAGTTGCTACTCCGCCACGGGGGCAGACATCCACTCGGCCACAAGGTCCGGCTCTAATGCTATAATGGGGAATGAAACCTAGGTGTTCTTGCATGACCCAGAATCGAGACATGTGTCAATGGAATGGTGACGCAGACGTGGTATATTTTGACCCGTTATACAGAATTTAATATAACACATAGTAAACTACCCCTCTCCATGCAGTATGTAAAATTCATTAATGAACTACAATTTTCATACATTTTTCTAGAGTAGCAGTGTAGTGGTATTTTTCACTCAGTAGAATTCGATTTTTCTTTTTTAAAAAAAAGCTGTAATAATTTCTAGTAAATTAAGGAGGGGTGAAATTCAATTATAAATTGCGATAACACCTTTGAGAATTGTTAGTACTCCTCTACGTAAACTGGCACATTCGATATTGTTAAAACATATGTTCTTTATCCGAGAAGGAATGCACTTATCAATTAGTTTTTAAGGGGATACAAGTGAGGTAACTTTTCTAATTCACAACTTAATGATATACGATTTAGACGAGTGACCTTTGTGGGAAACACACTCATGTCCACCGTGACTTCTTTAACTCTTGGTTTCTATTTTTTCCTCTTACGGAGAACTTGGAGTGGCTCAATTTATCCTTGCAAAACATTTTGTTAAACTTTACAGTTCAAGGAACCACGTGTCTATTTCAAGATTCGAAATTACTTGAGATTACATTGGAGGGGGGGGGGTCGGGATGACTGGAGGGAAATGCTGGAGCCGTCCTAATTGAAGGCAGAGGGCATAAAGTGGGGAGATCACTGTTCTTCAATCTTGTGGCCGTATTTAATTAAATTATCGTATGCCTGAGGAAAGAGTCCCATTCTTTTCTTTCCCTCCTAACTTTGTCTTCATTTTCTCGAAATCCATTTTTTCGCCTTTTACCTTTGCATAACTTTGTACCAAGGAAAGTTGCGAAGAAATTCTGTTTTCCGATGCCGGTTTTGTAAATCACAACCCACGCGGATTTTAGTTTAGTAACACTGATGTTGCTCAGGTGAATGAAATGACCTTTATAAACTTGAATAACAGTTCCTAAACATTTTCGCCTTGTACAGATGAGAGAAGTATCCACTTTCCGCACGAAACTGCCCGAACCAAAATATGCTTAATATACCGAACGTGCTATGTGTCGGCTTGTGAGAAGTCCAAGGCCAACTGCATGGAATGCGTTGGGAGGTGTCGTACACCTAACCACAATTCTGTAACTAACTTGAGTCGTGATGGTCCAGTGAGTGAAAAGTCTGACTGCCACATGAGGAACCCTGATTCGATTTGTGGAGAGAACGATCGCTGGTAGGAATTTATACGACCGTGTCCCTGTTTAAATGGCTCTAGGCAACCCGCTGGGGGCGGCTGGAGCATGGTGTTGATCACACACAACCACTGTGGAGATGTCTTCACACACACACACCTTGCGATTTAATCTCAAGGTGCAATAAGCAGAGAAAAAATTCGCACGTAGGTTAATCGGGACTGGACCTACAGTTTAAAGTGGGATCCGAAGCACTGTGCAAGTGCTTCCACCCGGTATCGAACCCAGGACACACTTTGGCATTTCGTCTGACGGAGACAATGCGTAGAAAACAGTCACACACATTTCTGGGTCGTAACGAACATGCTACAAATAAAAGGACCCACGCGTTAAGTGATAGACTTTCAATCTCGCCACCGAAGTTCCCGTGTTCCGTGTTCGAGTCCCTGTCTCGGCAAGGGTGCTCCTTGGATGTGTTCCTTCATCTAATCATCACTCTTCCTTATCGTCGCGATTAGTCAAAAGTGGTTTGGAGGCACATTGTGGTTCAGATCCCACTTTAAACTGTAGGTCCAGTCCCGATTAGCCTTGCTGCGCATAAAGTGGACTTAAAACACCAACTCAATCAATCAATCAAAAGTGGAAGTAGAAAGTGGACCCCAGTGGATCCAACCCGTGACCTCTTGATGGCAAGGCTACAGTAGGAGCCAAAACACTATCGGGAATCCCACAAGATTGTATGTTAGATAATGTTACGCACATGACCATTTCGGTTGAACATATTAGTCGACTGTATTCTGCATGCGCACTTGTTTTCCGACATCTGATGATGACGTTTTCGCACCTTGTAAAACCTTGTCTTTTCTCTTGGAATTGATAAATTTGCGCAATACATTTAGTCCGCATTTTGTGTCAGATAATATTTATAAATTATTAATTAGGATCTCTCTGCAAAATGATATATACGCTTATATTTATCCTTAGGTATTGCATTAAATAAGGAGTGACTGTACAAATTGTTGTATGGGTTCAAGCTGAGAATACATGAATATGATAATAGTACGCTCTTTCCTTTGTATTCTTTTCGCAACAAATATACGGTATTGTTTCCTTGGATACAAAGTAATTTAAAAAATGGAATTAACATTGCACAACCTTCACTACATATCGAAACTTTGATCTGAAAATCATAAATGGTAGACTTCGGTGAAAAATTAAAAGCCTAGCCAAGTGTTCTGAATATTAATTATGCGAGCCTTCAAGTCCTGAACTGAGGATATATTTAGCTCTCCAGATATCTCTAAATGAACCGTCTGAACACACAAAGGTTTCTAAATCTAGATTTCCAATTGTACTTTTGTAAAGATTTTCACTATAATTAAATTTAAATCAAAGTTCGTAACATGTGGTTTGAAAGAAACATGTAAATATACTCTTATGCTTTGGTACAGGCTGTCATGTTCAAGATATACTACTCGAACGCTTGTAATCACATGTGGGTTTGGATAGACATTCGAAAAATCAGTCATCTCAAAGATATGAGTAAACAAAAAAAATATAGTAATCTTCAAAATATATAATTTCAGCCTCTCATAACTTTTTTTTTAAATGCAACCGTGAAAGCTGAAATAATGCCGATGGTTGCAATTTGTTCAAGAATCTCAACCGTTTATGGTAATGTTATACAAATAAAGAGTAGCTCTCAAATGCAAGTTATGAGAAAGAAAGTTTCTATCAGATTTACAAGTTGGTAAAGTTTTATGAAATTAATGTTACACACATCCTAAACTTGAAACATGAAGAAATAAGTTCCGGGCCGAAGAAAATCAATTGCCCAAAAGTATAATTGTAATTACGTCCCACAGCGCGAAATATGTTTTTCGCCAATGTGTAGTTTGCTGAACTTTTGGGTAAGAAAAGTACTTTAAAACTATTAAGTCGATCGTTGTTTCTAAATCCAGAACTAGAAAAGTTATTTGAAAGAAAATCTCTAATCCTTTCATTGTCATTTATTTTCTTGATTTTGAATTTGGGTAAAAATGGGCGTGTCGGCCTCCCGGCTTTCAAAAGTGCAATCGAGCCACGCCTTTGCTCCTCCCAATTTCTAGTGTGATTCTCCGCTAGCAGAGGGCAGAAAAGTCGGGAGTGCATCATGGCGACGGAGGAGAGAGCGAGAGGCGATCAACTCTTCTTTCCTCCCTTTGGAAGTCGACGGGGGAAGCGGGAATCGAGCCGTTAACGGGACTGAATCTTGCCAGAGACGGGGATTTCTCGTTGCCCTTTCTCTGCTTTTCCAATCGCTACTTTAGTAAAGAGTTATTCACTCCTAGAGCCGGCCTTAGGGAGGGGCAACTCGGGCCCTGAGTTTCGGGGGGCCGCGCGCCAAGTAAAAATTAATTGTTTGTGTACGCTTATGCTACCAATTGGGCAACTAATCTGATTTTCTCCTGACTTGTTTCGACCCACTTAAAAGTTATAGATAAAGGCACCCATGTGCACACGTGCCATGAAGGCATATGGGGTGATGTCAAGGTAGAGCTCCACATATTCTTGATCTCGCCCATAGTTGGGATGATGTGATCACGCCCAGCCGTTTTTACTCTCCAGGGTTGCCCCCAGGTACCCATTTATATGAGGCTGGGTGGGCCTCAGAGCCGCGCAGAAACATGGAAATGACTGGGAAAGTTCCTGGTCCAGATGGCCTGACCGGGATTCGAACCCGGGTCTTCCGCGTGGAATCCAGATGCTCTAACAACTGAGCTGCCACTTAAAATAGCCAAGGCTATTGAACTCGTACTCTAAACAAAGTACTACATGAAAATCGCGTTCAAATATTTCAATAAAAAAATTGTTAATGTCTTGCATCAGTACACTTCTATGTGCCCCTTTTGTCGCACGGAGAATGTCAAAACAATAATCGATTTCTTCCCACGTTCAAGTCAGCATGCCGACATCCACGGTGGCTATCGCGTTGTTTATTCTGGCTTTCAGTTCATCAATGTTCATCACTTTTCTAAGGTTCGTCATCATTGTTCCGGGAGGATGGACTTGACTTGGTGGCCGATTTCTAGGCCCCGAAGGTCAGCCGGCACAACCCCATTGGAGTTTTTTCCTCTGGGAATATGTGGCACATTGTTTTTAGACAAAAGTGCGACAAAAGGAGCACATGTAGAAGTGTACAGATACAAAACATAAAACTTTTTTAGTGTATCTATCTTTAATTCCCACCAGTTTATTTGTATCTTCGTTAGTTTCTAATTTATTAATAATTGAAATGTGTCATACTTTGTGTACACCCTGTATATTTACAGTAATTATGAAGTCCATTGTAAGCTTGTGCTGCGTCATCCTTATACATCTAGGAAGTATTAAGTTTTTCGGAGACTCGTGCCGTCGAGACGAGGTGCGAAACAGGGAAACAACCCTTCAGACCTCTATACGCTCTGACTGAAAGTTCGTGAGGTGACCCGTTTTATACTGGGTGGTCCAAAAGTCGCGGAACGGTCACATATCATGAGAAATACACATCAAATCGGAAAACGAAAAAAATACGTCTTTAATAAGTGAAAGAAAGCAATTCAACGATATCACACTTGATTCCCCACCACCGCCCCCTGACGATTTGATGTGTATTTCTCACGATATGTGACCGTTCCGGGACTTTTGGACCACCCGGTATATTTACACTGAATTTGTCGAGACTCGAGACGAATATTTATAACTCGAGACTAAGCAAGTCCGGATCTGCCAAGTTTCCTCTCGATGCTATTCCTTGTTACTTCTCAAGTGGCCGTTATGAGTGTACCAGGTCGGTAGGACAGCTCATTGTTCGGGTCTCACTAAACGCACGGCCATGAAATTAGGCGGGTAGCAGAAGTTCGCGCTGTTGCCACGTCGGAGCACAACCCCGTGTGTTCGGAGGTTTAAGAGAATGAAAGATCTCGTTGTAGAGTTGGTCTTTGTAATCCACGTCATACAAACTGACAGTATTTGCTGGAAAGGTCAGGGATGACGCAAAATTGCCCCGGAGAGAGGTTTGTCTGACGCTCGAACTAGGCAACTCAGCCCGGTTGACGTTGCCACACAGTGCGCGGGAACCAGCGAGTTTGTTCCGCTCTCGCTTTGCATTTCCCAAATGTGACACCAGCGCAATTCTGCCCAGCCGCCTATTCTCATGGCCGTGCGTTTAGTCTAGCACCGTTTTGAGCTCCCTCGTCAAGTGATGCAAGAGCGGAATGCCTTCGTTGTTAATTTAGGTTAAGGCCTCTTAGCATAAATACCCTGCAGTATTTCGTAGCTTCACCAAAAAGGTATTATTTATGATAAGAGAACTAAACCTAACCATCCTAACCTACAATGAGAACCCTTTTTCATGACGTCATGTCGTGTTTAGTATCACGCTGCGTTGATAGGTCGTTTGGAATCGGGGAAATTCGCGATTAACACCATAAGTTGTTGATAGTCCTGTTTGATTGATTGAATTGGTGTTTTAAGTCCACTTGATGCACAGTAAGGCTAACCGGGACTGGGCCTACAGTTTAAAGTGGAATCCGAACTACTGTGTGCCTCCACCGGGAATCGACCCCCTATACGCTACCACTGCGCCATCGGGGAGGTACATGTAGTAGTCCTGTTTGTTATGAATATTTATTTTATTGTTTTTCCCGTTACTTCGATTTTCCTGCCCTGAGCACTACGAATGAATGAATGAAAGTTTGGTGTGCGTCGTCACATATGGTCATTTTGCACCCTTGACTGTCTGTGGGGAAATATCACCTTATCTAAAATCCTTACCTAAGAGTTGAAAAAATGGGTGTAAAAAGCCCGTTGAGAATGATTAAAGTAGAAAGTTGTTATAAAGGAGCTTACACATTAAAAGTAAGGATACGCTAAAAACTTTCTTAGAGACAATGGAAAAGGCCCCGCTCTTCTCAAAAAAACATTAGTTCAAAGACTGTCATCGTCTAACTATATGAATGATAAACGTTACAGGCAGGGCACAGCGGAAGTTCCAGCCCTTCCAGCAAAGGAAGATGTGCGAGACGACTGTGTCCGATACGAAGACGAGTTAATATTGCTTTCTCGACGGGAGGAACGATACGAGGAACAACATGCACCAATGGTGAACTTGATAGGGCGAAGCTTGTTCCCCGATACCTCATCCCACTCTTTCTGCCGCGTGTCAAGAAGGGAACACCGAAACACGTTCTTCAGTTTCCTTGCTGGCAGGTGGTGGACCAAACACGACTGTAACTAATAATTCAATGTGTTCTGTGCTAAACGTTTGATCACTAAAACTGAAGAAGTTTACACACAGATGTGACAAACTTCGCGCAACGTACTTCTGTTGAAAAACCCGTAGAAACAAGAGCGTAGCGCTGAAAGATTTCGGGATGAATTATTTGTTTCTGCCGCGGTGGCTCAGTCGGTAACGCGTCTGACTACCATGCTAAAGGTCCCGGGTTCGATCCCCGGCCGGTTCAAATCCGGGAACTTTTCTAACGGTGGAAGCGGCCCCGGCGCCTACCCAGCGTCGAATAACATGGGTACCTGGGGGAAACCCTGGGGGGTAAAGGCGGTCAGGGGCGTGATACTGATCACATCACCCCCACTCACGACCGGATCAAGAAAGTGTCGGGCGTTACCCCCACACCCCCTATACGCCTTCATGGCGTGGTGCTATGCACAGGGGAACACTTTACCTTTTTTATTATTTGTTTCTGCACGCTCTAAAATGATCAGGCTCGGCATGTTCTTGATCTTTGCACTGGCAGGACATGCAGTCGTCCTCAACGTGAACAAAAGTAATTGCTTCGCAGTGGGTCGGCTTCTATGGCAGAGTGGTCACCGTAACACGCCAGAGGTCCCAGGTTCGAACCCTTTTCAAGGCATGTGTAATTGTGTTTGTCCCATCATCCACTTCACCAGTTCATCGTTAATCCGCATTGTCATTAACCCGAGAGGTATAAAAGCGACCAAAATAATTTAAATCAAAATAAACTAAATCTGTTGAAGTTAACATCTCTCCGCATTTCTCATCGACAAAAGTTTGGAAAAAATCATTGTGAATCCACTTTAAGCTCAGTTAGGATAATGGGGAGTGTATTTATTCAAATGTTATCACTAAAATGCTACATATCACCTAACAAGATCAAGTGAAGGTTTGTAAAGAAGGGCACTCGTGTATAAAATATTGAATTTCCTTCCATAATACAATGGTGGAAATGCACAGAAGATAATGATTTTTCGTCTCTTTACTTTGGAACCGCAGGATGCAAGCCCTTCTTGCAGAAGAAAGAACATTAGAGGAGACAATTTCCTGAAACCATGGTCTTATCTCCTTTGTCTTTTCTCTTGATTCTTGTCTTGCCATTTACACCCCAGATATTAACGGTTCTTTAACTAAGAGGTCGCCAGATAGCAAGGCAATTAACCTTGATGCTAACGCGCACATAACGACTTCGTCATGGTTGACATTCCGGTTGAAATGGCCAGCGTCCATTGGTTCATTAAATTGAAAATGACTGCGTTGTTTTCATCTCGGCTGGATTATTTTATGCCGCCTGTTTCTACAGCTACATTAACAGCGAACACGAGAATGAATGGACGTGGTGGTGAAATGGATGGCCTCACAAATACCGAAAGTTTGTCCCTTGTTCCAAGTTCATAGCTGCGGGCTTCTAAACAAAACTCTTATTTTTTTCACATTATGATAGTTTCGTAATTGCTGTTCGATGATAACTGTCGAATCCTGCCATGCGTTGGATAGTACGCTCTGAGAATGTTCGTCGAACTCTATCCAGTCCCGATTATTTTTGGTGTGTAAATGTCTTTCAAATAAGCCAAACTGAAACTAATTATACTCTGGAGCAAGCGAACGGAAACAAGTCTCTGCGCAAGTTGTGACGCGAGATGACTCCACCAATGAACACGTGAGAGGGAATGGGATTGCGTGGACAAACAATTACTGCAGTGGCCTGTCTGATAGTGGCAATGGACTTGGGACGGTAAAATAAGATTTGCAGCATTGGCAAACTCTTCTATCTCATACGCTTATGATACAGAGTCTCTGTCCGTTAATTCAAAATTTCCACTCGGATCAATGAAACTGATTTACATATTCTTGTAAGTAGCTCCCATTATACAGAAATTTTCAAACTTAAGTCTACCTATTAGAGTCGAACAAACAGGCCTGCATCATACGTTCACAAATATTTAAAACAAAAGCAAAGTGTGCTGAAATTGAATGGTACCATGTTATTCGTTTTTTGGTTCTGTGGTACTTCTTGTTTCGAAGTCGTCCCTTTGTTTTAAATCTGCTACATGTGAGCCGGCTGCTTAATCCTGTGCAACATTTCTAGTATCATCGTGTACTCGGTCGAGCTAGAGTTTGATAATGGGGGATAAATGAACCTAGGATTTGCAGAAAATATGCACATCTATACTCTGCCCCGGCTAACTGTGGAGCAGGCAAACGAAAATAAGTCTCTGCGCAAGTAGTGACGCGAGACGACTCCACCAATGAACACGTAAGAGGAACGGAATTGCGTGGAGTGGGGGGAAGCGACTGCAGTTACCAGCCTTCCCAGCAGCGTGTACTGCTTCGCTCTGGCCAATAGATTTCCTTCGCTTCTCTGACGCTATGCGCGCCTTGCTCCACAGTTACCTGGGACAGGGTATAGTAGTCATCGGAAAGGCAAGAGGAAGTTCCGTATGTTCCAACTCACATTTGAAACTGTCGACAAACCCAGCTAATATATGGAAAACGGAATTGTAAAAGCAGTTAAGAACAGGCAATGTTGATATCGATTATTAGGATCAACAAATACACTAAATCAAATTTCGAACCGACATGTGTTGTCATCAACATCTTGATCCGTTACACAAGAATTTTCTCTGCCAACTTCACACACAATGCCTTCGCAGCTGAAATGAGTGGGTATTTTGAGCAAGCGTCTGCAATAGAGATGACGGTTGAACTACTCTGATGAGTGGCATGCGATGACGGAGGAAATGGAAAAATCCCAGAAGCCCACGCGAATCGTCCAATCCGCCACAAATACCACCGGACAGATCCCAGACTCGGGCCTTGCGCCAAATGCCTAACCGCAACTTTCAGGATGACAGTTGTATTACTGTCTTTCACATGTATGAGAATAGATTACCCTTTATTTCATGTTTTGCTGCTTTCACAAAGGCCTTCTGAAGATGTCCATGGCCGCCAAACCTTGCGCGTGGATTCAGCATAACACAATTAATCCTCACATTGTATTCATGGTTGCGTTTATAGAATCGTTGCATTACAGGATTGTTTCCAGAGTATTGAAACATATTTTAATGTTACTAGCTTTGACAAGGAATTTCGTATATAAACATTTGTGTTGGGGATTAAGTTAAATTTTAGAAAATATATTATTTCCCCTCATATTCAGTGCCGTTCAAGTTATGCAAATGTATTGATAATAGTATATTATATGATACTTTTATCTATGTTTGTATTTGTTTCTTTTTGTCTCCTTCCTGACTTTTTGGCTAATCGTGATGAAGATGACCGATGAATAGATGAAATGGATGAAGGAACAGTCACGGAAACCATGGACTAGATACGAGCACAGACCCCACAGAGGATTATACAGGCTGTGGTTCCAGGCGCCATAAGCTCATTGCCTTCAAGAATGTAGTTTTCAGGGTGTACTACGCGGGAAAGAAATTGAAAATGTCACCACTTTTATCTATGATCACATGTATAAATGTGAGGAAGAAAATGTTTTGAAGATAACGCAGTTGCCTCAATAGTTGAATGGGCGACTTATAATCCTTTTTACCAAAGCTTTTGGGTTCGATTCCTTTTGGGTCTGGGCGTTGGTGTTTCTTTGCGAGTGTCACTTCGTCAATTTCGTCTGATCATAATTTATTCTCAGTATTACGGTTAACCTAGAGAGGCAGAAAATCTATGTAACATGAGGAAAAATAAAATTAGAAATTTTAATAGCAACCCACTGATTAATTTAGTAAATTTAAAATTACAACTATAGTTCTTTCTTTGGGGTGATAGTATATAAACAGAAGGCTCTAATGAGGTGAATTAGCCTCAGTAAAAACATAAATCATGGTCTTTGTACAACCCAGATATGTCCGTGATTGTACGCACGAACCATATGCAAGATGCTGTTTAATTACATGCGTAAAATATCGAATTTGATTCCATATACTTCGTTGCTTTCCGCAGATACACTTTAATCAAAAGTTGTTTTTTTTATCATAAATTGAAAAGGCAGTCAAAAATAACTACAAATTAGAAAGTCTCTCACCATATAAAAGTGTGTTGGATGATTTCTAAAGTTGTCACTGCATTTTCTCCATGGTCATGTTCCAACTGAGTCATTGTATTGGCTGGTAGAAACTATAACGTTCAAAACTTCTATCATCTCATTACTTTAAGAAAATTCTAATTTGCATTTTCCTTTGTAGCGGTAGGGTTCGAGTGACATCGAATCTACCGTTAGGGTACGTAGTTCAGTTGGCTGGGTTTGGAGCTGTAAAAGAATACATCTGTTATTTTGGCAGAGCCTTAATACTAAGTTGGAGAACCTGTGGGTATAGATTCAATTAAGTAAGTAATGGTTAACAATAACAATATTTATTATAAGAATAGTTGTTGTTGATATATGAAGAGTATCTCGGCCTAAGTGTTAAAGTAAGGGAGATGCTTGGAAAGAAAGGTAGATTATGATACTTAGTGAATTGTGAGTATAGTTCCTTGTTCATCTTCTAATTGCCTGAAGACAGTGCAACAGTTCTTTAATTCAGAGACATTTTTTGCAATTATATTTATTTGGTTTTGTTCTAATCTGAAAAGAACGATGAAAATTCTGTAATACTACTTTATTCAATGTTGATGTTATTTTGTTTTATTATTCGTTACTGTGGTGACTGAAAAATATTGAATAATATACTCATGTGCTAAGTGAAATTTTTAAAAGTTATTTTATTTAATTATTGCTACAAACTGCTCCACACTGGGGACAGTTGCAATAAATTGGCGACCTAGAGCCAGGATTCGAAAATTGTAAGTTGATTAGGAGTAAACTGATAATGCTAGAATGAAGAAAAGAGAAGTGCCTTACGTGCTGCGAAGTAGCCTGTGTCTTCAACCAGATCTCAGTGATGTTGCTGATGTAAGCAACGAAGAGGACAATTCTGGTAAGCAAATGGAGGATTTACTCTGTTGTAAGGACAGATTTTCTGACACTCGCATGATTGAATGCACGTCATGCAAGAAATGGGAACATGTAAATTGTAGTGGTCTAACAGTTATTCACTGGGTAATCTTGAGCTCTATGAAAGAAGACTATTACTGTAAGGCATGCAAGCCAGAATTCAATCCATTTGCTCTAAAAGCATACTTGGATACAGTAAATCCGAATATTGATCAAATTGTATCTACTTTTCACTTGAGTTTGGCCCAACATGAGAACAAGTTGCTCCAGAATACCGAAACCCTGGAGAATAGGTTACTTCAGAACACTGAAGCTCTGGAGAATAGGTTGCAAGAAAAATTGCTCCAGAATACAGAAACTGGAGAATAGGTTAATTCAAAACACTGAAGCTCTTGAGAATAGGTTGCAAGAAACGTTGCTCCAGAATACCGAAACCCTGGAGAATAGGTTACTACAGAACACTGAACTGCTGCGTGAAAGTTTACAATCAAACTGTGAAGTTTGGGACACAAAATTTATTAGGTTGCAGCAAAGTACTGAAATTTTGACAGAAGGGCTTCAACATGTAGAAAATAAGTTGCAACAAGTTTCTGATTCCTGTCAATCAGCTACTAGGTTACTAAATGAACGTATAAATGATGAAGTAACTTTATTAAATTCGAAAGGAAGTGAATTTGAAACAAAGCTAGACCACTATGATGACGAGTTAAGGCAACACGTATCAAATCAGTTGTGCCAACATGAAACTTCTATAAGTACACTACAAACCAATATGAATACCACGCAGGTAAAGTTGTAAGAATTTGATTCTATGCTTAAGGATTTAAATGAGAAATGCATTAACTTAGAGCAAAGCGATGTTATATGTACTAGTATGGTTAGAGACGTTCTACAACCAGATAAAGAATTAAGTAATGTTATGCACTTACTAATGAACAGAGGCACATAGTATGTCAAACTGATACAAGATTAAATTCTAAAATAAAGCATGTTGCTTTTAGTGAATACAATAAATGCAAAACATTTCATACAGGTTCTTCTGGCTATGATACTCGTACATCTGATGCTGAAGTGAATTCTGCAAAGGAAAATCTAACCAAATTGTGCAAGGGCAAATCTCCTCACAATAAAGGTAGAAATAAATTTGGTAAAGCTTCCACTTCACAGGGCAAGAATACATATGCATTGCGGCATTGTGTTTTAGATAATACTGAATTTACTAATAACAATCCTACTGTTGACAAAATCCATTGTACATGTTCATTAAATAACCATTCGTGTCTTTCTTCGTTGGACAGTTCTTTACTGTATGATAATGAGCACGTACATACTTGTGCCATTGAAAATAATGCACCTATGTACTACACACATCGAAAAAAAATTATTCTACATCTAACAGAAATTCCATACCTTCTAGAACTTATATTGCTTGTGATAATAAAGACAATTTCACAGGTCTTGACCTTCAGTATGTGGTTGCCAACGTCAAAGTACATGTCATTCCTTGATCCCTGATCAGTTTCATAAATGTAAATCATAGTCCTTGTACTAGAACAAACTATACTTATAACCCGATGTGGCTCAATAATGATTGTGGATGGAATTCTTACAATCAGCCTGATACATGCTCTAATACTTGTACGTTTTCAAGAGTTAGTGAACTCGGTCAATTGCCACGTTTTGGAGGAGATGTTTCAAAACAGTCTGCCAGAGAATTTATCGCACAAGTAACTACAATGTTAAACTTAATTGGTGTTCCTTCAAAGTACAAATTATGCATAATTCGTAAGTGTTTTTATAATGTAGGTGCTTACTGGTTCAACAGTGAAAAGAAGAGTTTCACTTCTTATGAGGACTTTGTACATAAGCGTCGTGATCAGTTTGCATCTAATGAGTTATTAGAAAGTCAATTGACATTGTTACGATCTAGAAAATACAACCCAGCTTCAGGTTTATCATTGGAAGCATACGCTTTAAAAACGTACTCTGCTTATTGCAATCTTGTGGAAACTCCAAACAAAGTTGAAGTAATAGGAATGATTTTGAAACAGCTACCTGAGTCAATTTCAAAGAACGTGGGCTGCCATAACATTACAGATCTTAAGCAACTGACGCAGAAATTAAGGACTATTGATTTGTATTCGAGTGATAAGAATAAAAGTTTATCTTTGCCCGGTGATAATACAGATTCTGATGACAGGGCTAATAAGAAAAGTTTCGACAGACCAAAATACTTCGTCAGGCAAGTAAATGTTGAGCGGAATTCTTATGATTCTACAACAGACTGAGAATGCAGGAATCCATGTAAATCATCGCCCATCTCCCAGAAGATTTGAACGCAATCCCTTAAGAAAGCAGTTTGTAAGATCTGAAAGAACTAATAATAACGTGAATAATTCTAACTTCAGAAGTGAAAAATATCCATCCAGATATAATAATAATGGAAGTGCTGGTGTTAGAAGAAATGCAAATGTTGATAAACAATCATCTTATAATAGTGGTCAGTATCCACTTAATTGTAATACTAATCAGAATAGTGACAGTGTTTGTAATAATTGTCGTAATTCGATAAATTACTCTGATGCTAGAACGGCTAATCTTGTTTCATCTGAAAGGTTAGGTGGGTTTATTGAACAGTGAGTTGATCATCGCTGTTACAAGAAAGTTCATTGTTTCTTATTATCGTGTGTAAAACAGCATGCAGTTATTGTATTTGTTCTGTTTATTTATGTTCTGTTGATCATCATATTGTCTTTTATGGAAGAACTTATGTTTGGCTTCTCCTCTCACAACTGTGACTTATTTCAATGTATCAAATACAAGTGTTGACACGAATAAAAGCGGAAAGCGCCAAGAAGAAAGTATACAAAGTGTCTCGCTGGAAGAATGATAAGAAGGAATATATGTAATGTAGGATAAAATGAATGTAATATGGTATACGTACCATTATATTGAAGGACTTCATTTGCACATATAGCTTTAAAGGGAAGAAGTTCACTCATGAAGAATATAACACTTTAAATGTATAGAAGACTGTTTTGAAATAATAATGATAATGAAGAGATTACAGTAAAGAAGGAATCTACTGAAGATGGCTGTAAAGAAGATGTGAAAGGAATGAGGTTGTTGTCAATGAGGTAGTAAAAGTAGTAAAGAAGATACATTGAAGATGTTAAGTTTGAAGAATATATTTTCTTCATCAAAGTATGATGTCAAGGTTTTCAACCGGAGGAGGAGGCTATTGCAACAGTTCTTTAATTCAGATACATTTTTTGCAATTACATTTGTTATTTGGTTTTGTTTTAATCTGAAAAGAACGAAGAAAATTCTGTAATACTACTTTATTCAATGTTGATGTTATTTTGTTTTATTATTCGTTACTATGGTGACTGAAAAATATTGATTAATATACTCATGTGTTAAGTGAAATTTTGAAAATTTAGTTTATTTAATTATTGCTACAAACTGCTCCACACTGAGGACAGTTGCAACAGCCTGAACTTGGCTGGGTGGATAGTCATCTTGGGTTGGAGACTGGACAGTGACTCCGGCCGCACTTCGGCTCTGCTGGTGGACTTCCACACCTCTAGTCTTGTGACTAGGGTTTATATACTTCGGGTGTGGTCGTAGCAACCACAGGCAGGGTTATTTCTGTTGCCTCGAGTCGTTCTGAGGAAGTCTAGAAGATCAGGGTTGCGTGGACAGAAGATTGATCGTATCTGGTTTCCTTGTTATCGAGTCATCTGGTCGTTCTCATGTGGTGTCCTCACATGTAGGGTTTCTCTCGTGTGGGGTAGCTGATCGTAATCCGCTCTAAGTAACCAACGCAGTAACCACAGTTTTCCTGTTGTTGGTGACCTTACTTCTCTGAAGGGTAGAGAGTGCATGTGGACTGATGACTGACGAAGATAGATCCGCAGCGTCTTGAGTGCTTCATGTTGTGAACCGCACCCAATTCCAAGTTTGCAAAAAATCATGAACGTGCGAAAACTTGCACGTTACACCTTCAACTACTTTGACTAGAAATGTAGCATGTCAACCTGTTTCAGCAGCAAGCTTGAATTCTCTAATCGCATGAATAGTACAAGTAAGCAATATATACGATGGCTGTAAATAAAATAGTGACGACATAGATAGGACAACGGTTTTATTAAACTTACATGCAAAATTCCATTACACTCGTCAAATGTAATCACCGGCAAAGTTGTGGACCTTTTGCCAAATGTGATTGAGTGTGTCACTTTTTAGAGCACTGATCAGCGGCGATTCCTCCATGTAGGAAGTGAGGAACTTCCTACAGTTCTTTTGTACTTTTTTCGAGTTCTCTACTTTTTAGGAGTTTAATGTGTTATAAAATTATGAGCGCAATGTAGTACGTACAATTGACTAGATTAGCTACTGTCAAAAGTTGACTGCTTTGGCACGCACCAGCAGCAGCCGAAAGACTATGGCCACAGGCATTCTGCCGCTCGCGAAAAACGGCGGTCATCCTACAGACAGATGGATGAGGGGTGGAAGGGGGAGTGAAGGGTGGGGCGGCGAGGTTGCGAAGATCGGCGAGGACTGAGGAACCAGCAAGTTGTTCTTCAATCAGCGTTGCCAATCCCATCAAAATGGTACTAAACCAAGCACAGTTTGATATTTGTTGGTACTTAGCACCCTGCTTTTGACATAGTGATAAAAATCTGCAAACGCCAGTCCCTGGGAGAGGAAAAATGGAATTCAATGGAATATGTTTTCAGGAAATAGCAATATTATGTCCAAATCTTATTTCTACTTCACCAGCGGACATGTTTCAAACGAAAAGGAGTATCCGATCCAGCGTCAAGCTTTTTTACAACCATGCCACAATCCATCTTCTATATTTTCTTCATGCTGCCCGATTTACTCCGTCAGGAGATTTGTGGTAGGAATACCATAGAAGAAAGGATTCAAGAATTTCTTTAAAGGCTGTGACATCTCATGTAAGGAACTACACTCATGCAACTTCATTATGTAAAGATGCATCTGGAGAAGTAATATCTGAGAAAGAAAAAGTATTACTCAGTTTGAAAGAGTACTTTCAGGAATTATTAAATTGGAAACACTTACCGTATGAAGATGAAATACCCGAAAAATTGGAAAATGATACTGAAATTCCAATACCAACATATGAGGAGGTAAATAAAATCATAAAATCCTTAAAAATGAATAAGTCACCTGGTTCAGATAATATCACAGCGGAACTGATAAGACACGGAGGATATATGATAAGGAATAAAATTTATAATTTAATACTCAACATATGGAATAAAGAGGAAATGCCACAAGAATGGCTACATGGTATCATTTGCCCAATCTTTAAAAAAGGAGACAGGTTGCAGTGTAATAACTACAGACCAATTACGCTTCTGAATGTCGCATACAAAATTTTTGCAATTCTTCTACAAAATAGAATCTCTGAAATTACAGAAAACAAATTGGGCGAATATCAAATGGGATTTAGACCAAATAGATCCACAGTTCATAATATATTCATACTGCAACAAATATATGAAAAATGTTATGAATATAATATTGAATTGCATAACATATTTATCGATTTTATGCAAGCATTTGACTCAGTAAATAGAAATATAATTCCTACATGTCTAAAGAAAATTAATGTCCCAAACAAACTAATAAGATTAATAAAGTTGACATTACAAAACACTACAGCAGTAGTAAAAGGAAACAATGATTTTAGTCAGAAATTTGCAATAAATAGAGGAGTAAAACAAGGAGACCCATTATCAGCAACTTTATTTAGCATAGTCATGGATGAAATAATTCAGAAGTTGGAAATCAGAGGAAACATTTCAACAAGATTAAGACAGATCTGTGCATATGCAGACGATATAGTAATTACTACAAGAACTAAGCAATCAATGGTGGACTCACTAGTGAAATTAAAGCAACAGGCAATGAAATATGGACTAATAGTGAACGAAAAAAAGACAAAGTATATGAGATGTACAAGAAGAAAAATCCAACAACAAAATGAGGATATAGATACAATGCACATAGAGCAGGTACAGTCATTTAAATATCTCGGGTCAATAGTAAATGGAAACAATGAAATCGAAGAAGAAATTAAAGAAAGGATTGCAACTGGAAATAGAGCACTTTATGCGAATAAGAGGATATTCCAATCCAAACTAGTTTCCAGAAAAATAAAATTAAAGCTGTATAAATCCATAATAAGACCTGTGGTTACATATGGCTGTGAAACCTGGGTGCTGAAAGATGATATAATTCGAAAACTAATGATATTTGAAAGAAAGATATTAAGGAAAATATATGGCCCAACGAGACAATCTAATAATATATGGCGAATAAAAACAAACGAAGAGCTTGAAACATTAATAAAGAGTAAGAATATAAGAAGATTTATCAAAACGCAAAGATTGAGCTGGTTGGGTCATATTGAAAGAATGCCCGAAGAAAGAATTGTGAAACAAATTTACAATTGGAGACCTATTGCTACAAGATCACAAGGAAGGCCCAAAACCAGATGGATAGACGATGTTAGAAATGACATAAGAAAACTGAAGACACAGAACTGGAAGAAATGTGTGTGAGTAGAGAAGAATGGAAGGATGTAATTGAGCAGGCCAAAGCCCATAAAGAGCTGTAGCGCCTTATAAGAAGAAGAAGAAGATAAAATTATGAGCGCAATGTAGTACGTACAATTGACTAGATTAGCTACTGTCAAAAGTTGACTGCTTTGGCACGCACCAGCAGCAGCCGAAAGACTATGGCCACAGGCATTCTGCCGCTCGCGAAAAACGGCGGTCATCCTACAGACAGATGGATGAGGGGTGGAAGGGGGAGTGAAGGGTGGGGCGGCGAGGTTGCGAAGATCGGCGAGGACTGAGGAACCAGCAAGTTGTTCTTCAATCAGCGTTGCCAATCCCATCAAAATGGTACTAAACCAAGCACAGTTTGATATTTGTTGGCACTTAGCACCCTGCTTTTGACATAGTGATAAAAATCTGCAAACGCCAGTCCCTGGGAGAGGAAAAATGGAATTCAATGGAATATGTTTTCAGGAAATAGCAATATTATGTCCAAATCTTATTTCTACTTCACCAGCGGACATGTTTCAAACGAAAAGGAGTATCCGATCCAGCGTCAAGCTTTTTTACAACCATGCCACGATCCATCTTCTATATTTTCTTCATGCTGCCCGATTTACTCCGTCAGGAGATTTGTGGTAGGAAATCTGTGGAAATTTGGAGGTAAACAATTTTCTCAAACCCTTTTCTATGTTGAACCCATGTTTGTTGCACAATTTTAAACAATTTTGGGGGAAAATTTATACTATTACATAACTGTTACGAAAGTTCAAAACCATAGAAAAGTAGATGCAGAATTACGTACAATTATCCGGAAAAAAAGTAATTATTAATAAATCCTTGCACAATTTAGAAATATTTAGCATAATTTCGAAGTTTAAGCAGCACTTTTTGTTATCGTGAACCCACTCGACGACAGGGAGGGAGAAGAAAATCGAAATTCTTTAAAAATTTGAAATGTCGTTTGTTATTTTCGTCGGTTTTAATAAGTTCACATTTAAATATTTCGACGCCAAGGGTCCCGGGTTCGAATCCCGGTCGGGTATGGTTGTTTGTGAATGTCCATTTTCATCCATTTCATCACTCATCCCCATCTTCGCAAATTAGCCAAGAGGCACAAAACGCGAAGTAAAATAAACTAAATCAATCAATCAATCAATCACATTTAAAAATTTCATAGTTCAAAGTGAGGAGCAAGGGCCCCTTGCCCTACCTTGAGCATAGGCCTGCAGCTAACATTCTAAATGCAAAGGATAGTACAAGCGTTAGGCTACGTGTGAATGTAATTGAACGCATTTTTCAAACCTTCCTCGGTTTACCATAATTTCCTCCTACACTCCGAAAAAGCCACGAGTCACCACTGGCACTGATGGGACTATCAGAAAACACAGCGAGGTTCTTTCAACCAAGGAAACAAGTCAAAATCACAAGGACAGGGGAATGCGAAGGATGTTCCAAGACCTCCCAGTGCCACCTGCGCAACAAGGTGGTTACTGCTTCTGGCAAAGGGTAAACAGTTATCCGTCGCGCAACCGAACGACACGGTACTACATTGTTGCCACAGGTTTCAAGTAATCCTCGATGACATTAGCATGCATTTTTACCACGGGACACCTTAATTCTGATCCACGATAAATGCTCCATCTCTGGAAGCATGCTTTAGGGTGGTCCACAACACGCTGTTCACTTCAACCGCGTACACACACGGGTCTTCCTTGTTTTGCTACCTTGTGTTCTGACGTCAGACGAAGAATGCCTACGAGGTTAGGTTAGGTTCCATTAGCATAAATTATAATGAAAAATTATTATTTAGGCTAAGAGAACTAAACATAGCTAGCCTAACCTAACAACGTAGGCACTTAGACAAAAATTAAAAAGCTGTCTCCCGTTACGACAGAACACAAGGTTGCTCAAGTGTTGTGCGATAAGTGAGACCCTACACACACACAACAGCACTCGCTTCACCCACCGCTTTTGGTACAGTGGGATCCATGAGTACTACCGTGAAAATTGTATATGACTATTTTCATTAATTTTTCTCTTGCATGCAATGTGTTTTTAAGCGAAGGAATTTTATGTATGCTGGTGTAGAAGTTGTCAACAGCATGCTTTGAGTTTTATTTTAATTCTTGAAGCTCTTATTGGGTCAAATAAAGTGCATGAACATGGTGGACAATTTGCACGGTTGTATTCATGGATCCCACTGTACTCCACGCTTCGAAATCGGGTCCAACTGATGTCGCTCACTGTCTGATGGCGCATGTCCGGTGTTATAGTGGAACCACAAGCAAAAGAGCCTGCGCAGACCCGCGACTCCTGTGCACCGTACTCCCGCGTGGAGGGGAGGGCCAGAGTGGAGCATGCTTCCTTATGGCCCGAGTTGAAGGGGGAATGCGCGGAAACTTTTCGCCGAAGGTTCTTTTGTTTGTGGTCGCTCCATATCAACTCTTCCTGATAGTGTTGCCACTTTAAAACATACAACCCTCGTATTTACTAACTATTTTACGAGAGATCAAACCCATGCACTCGCTTCTGATTTTGTCATTATCTGATTAAAAATAATACCAATTCTTTTGACATTTTCGGACAAACTTCCTTTTCAAATTGTAAAGAAAGCTTAATGTCTCACGAAGCTGTGCTTGAAGATTTTAAACTTTGTTTGTGTAAGATTGTTTTCTTTCTTTTCATAGTTTTAGGAACGTGCGTTATATTTATGAGCCGCGGTGGCCCAGTGGGTAGGGTGACTGGCTAACACAGGGAAATCTGGGTTTAATTTCCCGGCTCTTGGACTCGCCCAGTAAGTACCTGAGGGCGTGGTTGTACACTCAGCTCACTTAGTACTCCGGCAGTTTTTCCTTATACAGCATATTTGTAGAAGATAGAATTCAACCTACAAGTGTATCAATATACGCTGTATAAAACGCACCTTATTACTAACTTTGTTGTACGTACATTATGGCCGGGATCGAACATTGATGTGAAACCCTTCCTCCACACGTCCATGAGTTTTCACAGCACGATGCAATGCACAAGGTACAAGGGTTGATTAAATGAAAAGGTACGAAACGTCGTAGCAACGGAATCGTTTATATAATACCGATGCCGCGATGGGAGAACGTAGCGTGATATGTAGGGGTGCGATTGGAGTCGCCACGCGGCATCGGAGCATGCAGGGGAACGCGCATGCGCAGGAGAGAGAAGTCTCCGATACAGATCGCCGTCCAAGTGACGCGGCAGTGCGTGTTCGGACAGGATGGCGTTAACATTGGCAAATTCGACTGTTGAGGAGCAGCGAGGCGTTATCCGTTTTCTGACAGCGGAAGGTGTTAAACCGGCCGATATTCATCGCCGGATGGTGAACGTTTACGGGGAAGACGAACGACCGGGGCTGCTCATGGAGGGTGTGGTTCTGCTCCATGATAACACACGTCCACACGTCTCCAGGGTCACACACGCGGAACTGGCCAGGTTCAAGTGGGAGCAGCTAGACCATCCGCCCTACAGTCCGGACTTATCCCCCTGTGACTTCCATGTGTTTGGTCCCCTGAAAAAGCATCTCAAAAGAAAGCGCTTCACCTCGGACGATGAACTTAAGGACGCTGTGAAGGACTGGGTCGCGTCACGGCGAAAGCAATTCTGTGAAAAAGGAATCATTCGGTTCGTTCATCAATGGGATCAATGTGCTCAGGCCTATGGAGGATACTTTGAATAAAGTATTCATTTACACCGACAGTGTGGTTTTGTACCTTTTCATTTGATCAACCCTTGTATAAGTTTACCCTTTTTAAAAACCTTTACTGTCAACGTTTTATATTTAAGCTTTAACATAATTTATTTTAGAAAAATAGAGGAAGTTGGTTATTGTATATTGTACTAGTAAAATGCACATTGATGCAAATAACAAGGTAGTAACCGGCACCATGGACCTCCGCAGGATTTTTTCCAGGGAGGGGCAAGGAAGGTATTTTTTTTTTCCAGTGGGGGCAAACAAGGCACATTTTCTCCAAAAATATTGTTGTTCCCTAAAAAAACATTGCTTAAATTTGAATTTATGGTGTTCATGCAATAATTAACACACATTATTGTGGCTAAAATGAAATTATATGTGTGAAATACATAATTTTTGGTTGACTTTCATTTTTCAGGGGAAGGCCACGGCCCCACCTTGCCCCCCCCTTCCGGACGCCCATGACCGGCACATACTTTCTAGATATTTATTTTGTAGAAAAGCGTAATTCGTGGAGAAGTGCTTGGGAAAGTAGGTTGTCTTTTCTTGTATTCGTAAAAACCTCTACTTGAGCGAAGACCTGACTTTCCGTATTTATTTGTTTCTATTGACCTGCCTAGGTAAAAGGCGTTAAGTTTAATTAGTGTGTTAAAGAACTTCTTTCCCAACATAAGGAATCTGCAGTATGCAATAGGCTATAGCTTGTTGAAAAGAGTTTATAGATCGCGAAGAGAACATCCTGCCTCAATTCCCTGATGTGCTGTTCTTAATTGGGCACGAAGAACGTTTCGCCGGTCGCAAATTCAATTCTTCCCCAGTCACATCAAATTCGAGGAAGCAGCAAGAAAAAGATCCCTACAACCACGAAGAGGCTGTGTTTATCGTCTAACTAAAAGTTGTCTCACACAATGGCAACATTTGCAGCCTCTTCTCATGATCCGTTCCGGAACAATTTAACTTTACGTAATCTTGTGATAAAGTGAGTAAAAATTTTAATTCTAACCTCATTTTCCCCGATTGCAGTGGAGAAAATACAGGTTTTAAATTAAGTTATTTAGAATTATTAGTATATTTAATTTATTAAAGTAAGAGGGGATGGTTTTGGTGCTTGTTTATATTATGTTGGTTTGAGTTTGGTTAAAGTTTGTTTTAAAGGTTAACTTTAAATATATAATATATCAAAAACAGCAAAGACAAAAGAGAACCACGCTTTACGCGGCCACACGCAGACCCTATTCCACGTGTAGTGTTCCGTATAGTAACAGATATCCCCTGAGATATCTGTTAAGCAACAGACGAACTTTAGCCTAACTTTAATAATCGGTAACTAGAGGAGGGCTTAATAGGCTTATGATTCACTAAAATGATAGAAGGTCAGACACCTTTAAACGACATATTTATTCATTGAAAAGAACACCGCTTGTGGCATAGCTGCCACCAAACATGAGCACTTCATTGTACATGACACAAAAAAGATATACAAAAGATTTTGTACTTACATATCAGCCGTTTTCACACTATATGAATCATACCTGGGGCCGTACACACACTATTTCACTCTTTATCGCCACATCCCGACACATGGACAATTTTGGGGTACACCACACTAAAAATTTAATATTATGTGCTTCCTTGGTGTAACAAAGGCTTTGGGGGAGTGATAAATGAGTTTTCCTGGCTTTTCTTGGATGGATGGCTACGAACAACTTTTTCCCTTTATGTATCCTTTGTTGCTGGCACAGGTGGCCATTCACACACTGGATTTTACCAGCAACTTCCAGGTGACCTGCTCTCAGGTGGGTCTGTAATACAAGTGAGCTTGAATAGCAAGCTCAGAACACAATAGGCCATCTGAAAGTCTCCTCTGTGACGTCACAGCCTTGAAGGCTTCTCATTGGCCAGCTGGAGTCCTTTGAGATCTTTCCTTGTCTGTAGGAGAAGTGCCACTTTCTCCCACCAGATGGCAGAGTTATCAATTGCTTAAAAAGTGTACACAAAAGTGTTTTTTCCACCTTTTCTGGCTTAATTATGCCAGATAATTGCAAATGAGTTTACTTTTAATAAATTAGGCATTATTTTACCTATGGGTGAGTGTTATCTCTGATTTTCAGTAAAGAATAAAAGATTTAGTAAACATGTGATTTGGAGCACATGGTTTTTGTTCTCCAAAATGGCTACTGTTAGCCTAACAATGGTTGGTTCTTTATAAATAAAGCATTTCTACCCCTCCCATGAGTGACCACTGGTTGGTAAACATGACCCATGATTCTAATTGGGGTGGGGGGTATAAATTTCTGGGAAAATAGCTCTCACAAGCTTTCCCTGATGCCAACCTAATGGCCCTTGTACTTAGGTTGGCCTGTGGTTATTTGTGTGTGGGCATGTATGCCCAATGCTGATTGGTCATAAAAGGAACTAGGCAAAGTATGTTCTCGCCTAACTTTTCTTCATTGCCGAATATCTTTGAGAGGTTGATTATTATAGTGTTAGTACTAGCCCCGTCTAGTTTGCTGCACTTTTTGACTCCCTTTGCACCGAAGCGTCTAGTTGTATTGGTTGCACGGTGCAACACTGAGTCGTTCAGTTCGTTGATTTGGAGTCAAGTAGTGTATTTGGTGTCTGCACCGTTTGCACTACGTTCCGGGGTGGTGTACGTGTGGTGTATGGTCACGTGGTGAGTGCTAACTAATCAAATGGCAGTTTAAAGCAGCAGACAGGCATTTGTTGAATCTTCTGAACTTGAACTCCGCTTTCCGTCTACTTGGTAGAACGTAATTTCCTTGCACCACCCTGACACTCGAATACACCTACACTAAACCGAGTATCAAAAAGTGCAGAGAACTGTAAAGGAGTGGGTGTAGCCACTGTGGTAATTAAACTTCTTACTTTTGGGGGGATACCCACTCCAAGGCCGGCTGCAGAATTTTTTTCTCAGGACGGGGGGGGGGGGGGCATAGTGAGATTTCATATCTTGCCCTTCCGTTATAGAAACTTGTATTGTTATTGATTTTGTTATCATTACTGCTATATTATTGTTACTACTACTACTACAACATTACAAATCATAAATTTCAAATTGAATTTAAAATACTTTGATGCTCCTTACAAGTTCAGACTCCAGTCTGCTTTCTAGATAGAAACTGGATTCGCCTTACTCCCTTTGCATAAACATCTATCACTTTGTTGATGTAACAGTTCTTTGTATTTTTTCACAATGCACAGATATCAGTCAGAGATCATTTGATTTACTGTCCTTCATGACAGTACCTCTGATCCATGTTTTTACATGCCGAAGGGTACTGTAGGAAAAAAATAGTAATAATTGACAATGAGAGGTGTGAATTATCGAGGTCCCATCAAGACTTTTCGTAATCCTAAACAGCCGAGAAATTCCAAAGGATCTTATTTAAAAGAGGATAATTCTTGATATTTTCTGCACTATAAGCGTCTGAAATTTCTTCACATTAACAGTTTTTATTCCAGAAGTGCAAAAACAATCACTTGAAGAGGAAATAATGTGTACAATTTGAGATGTAAAACGCATCGGGAAATTTTGAAAAATTTCCAACCCGGAAATTTTCCGACCTGATCGGGAAATGGAGAATTGTTTCAGTCCCGGACGTCACAACTATTAATATTTCCTTCCCAATCCCATCCAGACGAAAATTTTTCCGTCCTGCAGATTCCTAGTTACGGCAGTCAACATGATTCTAATGTCTCTTGTGTCAACGTTCTCTCGTTATTTTGTTGGACATGCAGTTAATTGCTGTAACCGACAGCCTGTAAATCGCAGAAAACAATATTCCTTGTAATAAAACATGGCTACAATTTCACCATTCGAATTACGTGAACTTTTCCAAGATATCTCACCTGCTGGCCCACTCAGTGGCGTATTTGCGATTTCATTTTGGGAAGTAGGTTTTTTGGGTGCAAATGTGTATATATGTTACCACTCGGTATACTAAACTATTGCAGTTCGGTCATAAATACCTTAAAACATTGGTTATAACTGAGGTCATTAAATCTTACTTAATACATTTATGACGTAATTTAGAAACAGTCGTACACAAAAGAGCTATCGACCTAGTTACACCGAAAACTTATCCAAATTTCCATTGCCAGGTTCAAATTTAATGTCCATTTAACCTACACAAGTTTCTTGTGAACACTTGAATACATATTCGGCGTGGTTGTTCAGTTGCACAATGGTCCTCCTTTAATGCACAAGGCAGCATAATTTTTGGCAGGGAAATCTTTGATGACTGGACCACTAATTGACACGAATGATTTTTCTGTTGTGTTTGTTACATAGCTAAGAAATGGTGTACTGTATGCTTTCAATTCCATTTTATTTGTTTCTTTGAAGGGGATAAAAGCTTCCCTTTCAGTGTTTAAAATAATTTCTTTTGTTAGGGATAAAATTTCTTGTGGGTGGGGAGAATCTCCGGCATCCCCCCCGTTAATTCGCACACTGGGTGTAGCAGTCGAAAACGGAACAACGCTCCTCTCGGACAGTAATTTCGTAGCATAAAAATTAAATATAACTCTATTCATGGCAATACTACTACACTGAATAATTTTATTCTTATTTCAAGTTTAATTCTGCAATGAATAAAATCGCAAAGTTTATGCTACTCACAATCGATATCAAATTGAAAAAGCAAAGCAGAATATTAAATAAATTTCTCTGGACATCGACCAGAAGAGTTCTGGAAATGTTTCCTAGATCTCGAGAGCTAACGTCTCATCTTCGGTCTCCTTTTAAACCGTAGCAGCTGAGTGAGATGTGTAACCTAATTCAGAATATAAAGAAAACTTTAACAGTCTCATGCAACATTATGGTTTGGTTTTTTTACAGTAATACATGTTCTGGCTCTTTCCTCAAATATTCAGATATAGATTCTCAGATTCTGAGCGTATCTTTACTCTGAGAAAAACCTTCTTTAACGTGAACATGTCTGGAATAGATAGCGAACCGCCCCAGGAAGTAGGCTACGAAAGATTTCTTAATTCTCTCAACATTGGCATCGTGGATGTTCCGTCATTAAGCCCCGCCCTTCTGCCGTCGCCTCTGGACGCATTTGCATACAAATGACGCGGAGATTTCAGAATTGGCAACGAGGACTTGCTCCCAATTTTTGATGAGAAGAGGTGATCTTCGTACATTTTACGGGAAGAAAGGTCTCCTCAGTTGAGAAAGAATTTGAGACTTTTAAAAAATGTGCGTTACGTTGTAGGTGACCTATGAGAAATTAGACATCGAATAACATTTATTGAATCATCCTGTGGGGATGGAATTATCCAGTACTCAGTAAGCTTCTTTTAGTGGATTTAGTGGCGTTTTTTTTAAAATGTGAACCATAAGGTTATTTAGTTCGTACCAGAACTATCACTGTCCTGTGTTTCTTAAAACAAAAAGGGGGCCTCCCCGACGGTGCACTGGTTACGTCGTCGCCTTGTAATCAAGAGGTCCCGGGTTCGATTTACGGTGGAGGCACATAATGGTTCGGATCCCACTTCAAACTGTAGGCCCAATCCTGATTAGCCTTACTGTGCATAAAGTGGACTTAAAATACCAAATTAATCAAATCAATCAATAAAAAGAAAAGTGGGGAACCTTCAAAACTGATTACACATCTGGGTTAGAACTCAATACTTCCTGAATATGTATGAGAGATCAGAGTAAGAGTTACAAAACGTAATTGGTTGTTCTGTTTGAAAATTTTCTACAAACTTATATTTTTAAAAACTAAAATAATGTGTCTAATGAATTCTTTGTTTTTGTATGGCACTACAAAGAAGTTTGTCCCAGTTATAAGCTCATTCAAAAATATTAAAATTTAACACAAGGAGTTCCGAATTGTGATATGAATACACTCTGAATAAATAGAGAGAACTAGAACTCGGAAAGTAACTGTACAAAGATTAGGACAATTTGTAATTTGTGAATGATTTGGTTCAAATCAGAAGTTAAACACCAAGTCAACATACACAATATACAATATATGTATGTGTGTGTAGCATGCAGAGTAATTATCACAACGCGCTACGACGCCTGGGGTTACGGGTTCGAATCCCAGACTGGACATGGGTGTTCTTTATTAGTATCTATTTCATCATATCAGTCATCCTCGTCGTCGCGATTAGCCAAAAGTGGAGGAAAAGCGACAGTAAATAACAAAACATATTTTTATGATATTCGGAAAACAAGCATCCAGGCCCTGCAAAGGAGATCCTATGAAATGTATCTAAACAGTAATGTCTAACACGTATTACAATAAAATATTCTTCTGTATGTACAAGGAAGGGTATGTATTTTTGAATGAGGACTTCAGTTCCAAAATGAATTTTTGTTTATTCACTATAGTTCATGAACACAAGCTCCTAGATTATATCTTCCATCCTTGAATTCTACTGTGTTTATATCAATTTCATATTTCATGTAAATTTTAATGCATTATGTAAGTATCTCTTTATATTTTGTTTTGTTCGTGGTTGTTCAGATCTGAAACATTGAGTGTAAAGATATTATTTGTACATTGTAATATTTGAAATTTTGTTCATGTAGGCAATTCTTGTATTGGATAGTTATGTCTGACATTTTGTTACTCTCTCAATCATACTTGTATTATTATATTAATGTTTTTGTTTTTAGTATCTATGCTTTCTTTTGTGTACATTTACAATGTACTTTAGAGTTGACATACTTTATATTTATCAGAAAATATGTAACACTATAATTGGGCATTCGCCTGTTGTGTTCAAATAAATAAATAAATAATTTGCATTTTGGGATGTTACATAGCATGAAGGGTGCTTAGTTTGCAAAATGTTTAAAATGTTATGTTGAAATTAATTTTTCATATCAACTCGTGTTGTCCGCCACAACCAAAATAAAAGAAGACATCTTAAGAAATGTAGATCGATCAGGAAATAAGCAAAAGTAAAATGAAGATTGCCTTTAACATAAGTTTCACGCAAGCCATATTTTGAAAGACTTTTTTATTTATATATACCCACTGTGCGAATAAGCGTCTTGTTGTGGGGTGAAAGACCACGCAGTGGCGTATTTGTAATTTAATTTTGGGATGTAGGTTTTTTGAGTATGTAAATTTCCTATATTTTGCTAGTCAGTAAACTAAACTATTGCCTGGCTGATCTAAGTACCTTAGAACATTGGTTCTAACTTAAGTCATTACGGTAAATCTTATAACATTTAAACGTAATTTATAAACGGTACATAAGACCCTACATTTCCATTCTAAGAAAGCCTAAACTCTTACACAAAAACAGCTATCAAACTAGTAACACCAAAAACGTGACCAAATTTCCATCACCAAGTTCAAACTTAATGTCCAACTAACCTAACTTCAAGTTTCTTGTGAACACTTGAACACATGTAAATATCAGTATTATGCCATGAAAAGTTAAGTGGAAAACCGCCTGCTGTTGTTGAGTTGCAGAATCGTCAATTTTTAATCCACAAGGCTGCATCCTTTTCGACAGGGAAATCTTGGATGCCTGGACCATTAATGAACAAGTATGACTTTTCAATTGTTTGCTACATAGTTAAGCATTTACTGTATGCTTTCAATTCCATTTTCTTTGAGGAAAATAACATCCATGCCAGGGATAAAAATAATTTTATTTTGCCTGGAATAAGCATTTTTGTGGGGGTTATCCCCCCCCCCGTGAATTCGCACACTGTATACACACGCTCTTAAGGATCCTTTGACGTGTGCTACAAAACAAGAAGTTACCGCTTGCCATCGTTGAGATCCTCGGCACGTGCTTGTCGACCTCCGTGGCTGAGAATGGTTGACCGCTTCGACCTGGATTGTCATTCATCACATTTCCCTCCCAGAAGCAAAAGCACGGCGCCACTTGGCAACCTGTTGCCCTGACATTAGTGCTTGGCCATACACTTTAACGAGCTGCGATGGATCCTGGCGAGAACTCTTCTCCGACCACAAAAAGCGTACCTCGGCTTGACAGTTTTTTTCTTTCAAATCGGTCGCCATTTTGAAAATTCGCTGCACACTTCCTCTTGCCAATGTTGTTAAATGACACTAGCACGCTACAAGTCTTTTAGATATATCGGAATCAACTGCCTCGGTGGCTGAGCGTGTTGACTAAATATAGTTGACACCACCTAAGGTTTAGGGTTGTTTGCCCCTTCAGTTCCATCTAATCATTCATCCTATCGCTCTTGTCTACTCTTACGGCCGGCGCTCTACATGCTAGCAAGGGAAGTTGGGAGGGGGAACACGCCACAGACCAGACAACAGCGGTGGCGCCGAGAGATACGACGTGCCGGGAGGAAGTACTTCGCGCACCTAGTTCTACAGGCTGCCGAGTTTCTTATCGCGCTGGATTGGTCGCTTCCCCGATCCCCACTTGCCTTGCCAGCATGTACAGCGCCCGCCGTAAGACTGGACAAGAGCTATAGGTGTTATAGATTAGGAAGTTCCGGTATGCAGCCATGGACTGAATCGGCCATAATTTCTATCGTACATTTCTTGTTGTCATGGTAATTTGTTGATTGATTGAATTAACGTTATTTTACGTCGCTTTTGTGCGACGATTAGGATTAGGGATGATATGATGAAATTGGTGAAGGGACACTCACAAAGAACACCCATGCCCATGTTAGGATTCGAATCCGGGATCCCGGGTGTCGTAGCGCTCTGTTCTAACCACGCCACCACGAAGGTCGAACATGGTAATTTGTTGATCTTATGTATGTGAAGTAAAGTTTTAATACAATATGTGTACAAAAGAACAAACACATTTTAATCGTGGATAAAACAAAAAATAATGAAGATACAACGAATCTAATAACATAGATGTCTAGATATACTCTGTAAGTTTTGAATCCTTTGTTGGTACACTTGTACAGTCACTGGATTTTCTGGGTTGTAACGATCCCATTCACTTACAATGGGATTCTTACAACCCAGAAGTGTCCGTGACTCTACGTATGTTCCCCTTGTCGCACGGAGAATATAAAGACGAAATCGATTTCTTGTCAGGTTCGGGCCAGCATGCCAATTTCCACAGTAGCTTTAGCTTTTCTTATTCTGGCTTTCGGTTCATCAAAGTCTCTCGCTCACGTCGTATAAACAATGTCTTTCACATATCCCCATGGCGAAGAGAATCTTCTCGGACACTCTCGGCATCAATATTGCTTGTGCTGGGACGTACGAGACTCCTGACTTAGGACACTTCTCGTTTCTTAAAACTTTCTTTTACATGCTATGATAACTGTTTCTAGAAAGAGGACCGACCTTTCTTGTAATGTGTTCTGAACTTTGTACTTGAGTCGTAGATTGCGTTTCAATAAGCCAGTACTCAGTTTGAGCTCTCTGTTGCGAAGTTTCCATTTTCTTTGACCAGGGAACTGCAAGCCAACTATGGACACGTTCGTTACCTAGAAATACAGCAAAAAAAACTTTGAGTTTTTCTATCCATCCCCGCTACAAGTTTATTTGTCTACATTTTTTTTCTGTTTTATCCCAGGTTGAAATGCGTCAGACCTTTTGTAGACACCCTGCATAAAAATGAATTAACGTACTTGGTTTAAATTTACGCAGTTAGTGTGTACAGCTTGTTAGCATAGAAAAATATGACTCTCATCATCGCGATTATACTAAATAGTTCTAAAGGCTACGTAAAGGAAGCAAATAAGAGAGATGAGAAAATGTTATCAAACATTTACACCTTATGTGACGTATTAACTTTTTCCAATTGCTTTATATAATATTTTTATCAAATATTGAGATTTTATGCTGTCATCAATTGTGTGGACGTATTTTCGAGCATAATGTTAAACCAATATGCGTTTAACCAGAATTAGTGGGCAATTAGTGGTTAGATTCATAAGGATGTCTATACAGCGTTCTAGTAGTCTGTGGAGCAAAGGGCAAAGAAGGGGAGAAAACGAGTAGGTGGAGCAAAGAAGTATGCGCTGCTGCAACAGCTGTTAATTATAATGAAATACCCAACAAACTGTTGAGAGTACGTTTTGCAGGTGTTATCATGTCGCCCCGGTGGCGTTCACATTGAGCTATTGAATCACACTTTCGCCTTTGAAGGTTCAGAGTTCGAGTCCCGACCTGGTTATGGATTTTTCCTTTACGAGTGCCCTGTCACCAATAGTCATCATTCATTCTAATCGTAGCTTTTAGCTTTGAGAACAGAAAAGCAACCCTAAGAAAACTACAAATTAGATCTGCTCGCAAAATAAATGAAATATCGTAAAAACTGTATTGGCTAACAGTATCTTTTTGGTCGACTTTCGGTTTCCCTGTAGTGTACTCAACAAAAGTAAATTAGTATATGGGCGTTTTTCCAAAGTTCAAGTAATTTGTCAGATAGAAACTCGTACATGAGAAGAGGAAACAGTGCGGTTATACAGTGCGTCCAATTCCTTGTGAGACCAAGACATCGGGAAAAGTGTGGCTGGCGGCGCTAGCGGACATGCCGACATTTTCGACCAGGAACGTCCCGCTTATTTTTATGGACATACCTTTAGCATGTAGATATTTATATTAATATTGCAAATCTAGCACTAACCTGTGTTATAAGAGTCGTTCAAAATGATGTCCACCTACATTCACACATTCCTGGTATCGTTTGATGAAATTTTAATTCACACGCAAAAGTTCTTCTTCCGTAATTTTTCCAAGTTCTGCCCTTATATTGTCTTTAGTTCGTCGATACTATGAGGGTTTTAATTTTAGTAGCTTACTGGCTGTATGTGCTGATGATTTTGACACACCCACCTCCTGTGAAACACGGCGTAGAGGTTTGTTTGGAGAGCGTTCTAACGCTGCCCCAATTTCATGGAGCTTTTCTTCGGTTAGAATCAGTCGTTTTTGCTTAGGGGTTCTAAAATTTAACTATCCAGTTCCTCGTAATGTAAGGACAAGACGTCTAACCGTCTCTCTACCTGGAGGTAAAACGCCAGGGAATTTCTATGCATGCCTACACATGTCTCGACACGAGTCTGTTTTCACGTGCCATACATAAAAATTCTTTGTTCTAACGTGAACTTTGCAGCTGGCATTTAAATCTCCTCACTTACACACAACACACACACTGCATTTACACAAAGAAGTAGCACGGCAAGTAACCAAAAACCACACTCTTTCACACAGTACGAAATTAACACGCTCTTGGTTCAAGGTTTATTCCTCACTTCATTCGCAGCTCTGTCCAGGGCACCTGCAGTCACGAAGGAAAACAATTCAAGCTCTGAACTTTCAGATTGCAAACAATGCTCACGAAAACTATTGACTTTTAACGATTTAATCTACAACGTAATCTTGATACAGTGTTGCACATTAGAAACCTTCAAACGATTCCGAGCGAAGCAAAACGCTTTCGAGGGTAAACTTAAGCGGGACGTTGCTGGTCGAAAATGTCGGCATCTCCGCTAGCGCCGCCCGCAACAATTCTCCCGATCTCTCGGCCTCGCAAGGAAATGGACGCACGGTATTTTACCTTTCGAGTCACTAGTTTCTTCTGTACTTTTCTTTCTTCTAAGATCTCCAAGGTCACACCTGACGCCATTCAGCTTTCAGTGCAAACCATAAATAGCATTAAACTTTAGTTCAAATAATGCGTTCAGCGTTGTATTTGTCGTGGTCTTACATAAGCTTGAGTTTTGCACAAAAAAAATTCCTTGATTTCAATGTCATTTGCGGCACAACAACAACAAATTCTGTTAAAGCGGGATCTACAAATATGTGTAGAAATTAATGAGACTTCACGTGCTACATATATCCGTTGGTTCTTGAGCCACAAATCGGGGAACACCATATGCGTACCGTATAAATGCTTGTATTAAATCTACATACAATCGAAAGCTGCAGAATTTTGGTCCAGAGCTTCACAAGTATCAAATTGTTATATTTGACAAACCGTACGCTAAGAATGAATGTGGAAGGTAGAAAAAGTAACTATATTTAAACAACTGGAGACACAGAAAGTCGATTCTATGGATGGTTTGACAAAACATTCCTAACATGTAACTGTTGAATGGCACAGCTCTTCCCATTTGTGCAACAGCACTTTATAGCTAAGATGTTAGAAGGCATCAAAATCGTTCTATTTGACGTTCAATTGTTCGCAGTTTGAGAAACAAGAGTAGGCCTTTTTATGAGAACGTACTGAGCCGCAATCTCGACGTAGTGTGTGTTAATGAAACGTCGCTAACGTCTTCTTTCCTGAGTTCCGAATACTTTGATTCCCAGTACACTGTGTACAGATGTGATCGAAGCCGTGATCTTAGTGGCAAAGTGAGTGGAGGTGGTGCACTTGTGGCTGTGAAAAACGACCATTCGTCCTTTTTGGTAGGAAAACCGATGCAACAGCCTGACTCCATCTTAGTTAAAGTATTGCTTAACAAGAAATTTCCTCTCTACATTGGTGATGTGTACCCCCCCCCCCTCCAATCAACTAAGGCATTATATGACAAATTTTACGACTTTGATGAAACCCATACTAAACCAGGAGATAAAATACTATTCTGTGATGACTTTAATTTACCTGAAATTACAAGTGTGGACGTTGATTTATAAGGTCTTACGCCAGTGTGTCAATATCGACAACTTTTTATGTCTTACCATGCTCTCAGAAACGTAAACAATATTCAAAATGTAAACAATACGTTACTTGACCTTATATTAACGAATGCTAGTAATGTAGATGTAAGCAGAGTTGCATCCTCTCCTACCGGAGGACAAACATCACCTCTCAATAATAACTGAGATCCAATTCCTTTCCGTAAAATCAAAGTCAAAACAAAGCATTTCCACCTACAACTTTAAGAAAGCCGACTATTCAAAACTCTTCACTTTAGTTTCAGAAACTGATTGGACGCCAGCAAATAGCGCCGTTAACGTAAATGAAGCTGCCGATATTTTCTACAGATTAATTTATGGCATATTTGATGAATGCAATCCCCTTAGAAAAAGATACAGAACTCAGCATACTATACGGCTGCTATAGTGAAAAGAATTAAAGTAAAAGCTTACCACAGGTTAAATGGAAGAAAAGTATTACAAACCAAGAATATCATCGGGAAAAATTTCTTCAGCTCCGCGCACAGGTTAAGAAAGACATAACTGTAGCTTAATTACATAAAACAGTCTGAAGACCAGATAAGTGCCGACCCTTCACGATTCTGGTCCTATATCCAAAGTAAAGTCGGCGCAGACATATTGACGACGAAAATGACATCGCGGATGCCTTTGTAACTTACTTTTATTCTGTGTACGCAGCCGAAAGAGCTAAATATGACGTAAATAGAAATTGATAACGAACAACTTGATATTTTCACTTTGCACAACATTCGCGTAAGCGAAGTAGAAGATTCCATTAAGAATTTGAAATCCAAATCAACGACCGGTCCCAACAACATACCATCATATATAGTAAAAGGATGTTGCGATATTTTAAAATATCCCTTGGTGCAAATGTTTAACCTTTCCCTCGATACCAATACTTTTCCTTCAAGATGGAAAACATCGTCGGTCTGTCCTATCCCCAAGTCTCACCAAAGATCAAGCTTAGAAAATTATAGACCGATAGTAATCCTTTCTAGTCTTGCTAAAATATTTGAACAAATCATTTACAAGAGGATGTTAGCACACGTCAATCCAGTTATCTCTCCTTATCAGCATGGATTTACTCCAAAGAGGTCTACCGGAACAAACTTAGCTAACTTTACCCATTACGCATTTAATGTACTAGATAACACAGGACAAGTCGATGCAATATACATCGATTTTACTAAGGCATTTGACAAAATTGACCATGATATATTACTACAGAAAATTGCTTCATTCAATATTTCACTTAGTACTTTAAATTTTGTTTGCTTCATATTTATCCGATCGAACGGAAATTGTAATATACAGGAAAATCAAAAGTCGTCCCTTCACACCATATTCTGGTGTTCCACAAGGATCTAATCTTGGGCCGCTTTTTTTTTATTACTTATCAACGACTTACCCAATTGCATACAAAATTCTCAAAAGTTGCTTTTTGCCGACGATCTTAAGCTTTTCCACGAAATAACTACCTCTGACGACTGCTTGAAACTACTGGAAGCTGTAGACAGAGTGATTTCTTGGTGTAAAAATAACAAGTTGGATCTTAACCCAACAAAATACAGCGTAGTCACTTACACAAAACGATGCGCCTTGTGTGTTTCCATACCGTATTAAAAATGTACAAATCACGCGCAAAAATGAAATTAAAGACCTCGGAGTGACCTTCGACACCAAGCTCAAATTTAATAAGCATATTGAAACTGTTACTAACGACGCTTTCAGAAACTTAGGTTTTATAATCCGGTCAAGCCACGACTTCACGAAAATAGAACCAGTGAAAATACTTTACTATTCCCTCGTACGGTCAAAACTAGAATATGCGTCAGTAATCTGGAATCCCACTCAAATAGACTTACTTCATAGACTAGAACGTATTCAAAGTTTCTTAGATATCTCAAATTCAAAGCCTGTGGAGAATATCCAACATTCGATTCATACGATAGTCTAGTCTCGGAGACCAACTTCAGCAAACTAGCAAGTAAATGACCTGCTCTTTCTGTATAAAGTAATAAACGGTATAATAGATGATTCCAACTATTGTCAACCTTATCATTTAATGTTCCCATTTCCAAAACACGTCCCAAGCACAAAATCTTTCATTGCCAGAGAGGGAAAACATCAATTCTATCTACCCCTCCGGTGTGGAGAGCGTGCAACTCTTTCAACACAATTTCATGTGTAAATAAGACAATTGATATTTTTTGCAATGAGTTTATATAATTTTAAAAATACTATTACTGGAACACTGAATATATTGTAGTAATATTAAGTAATTAGAGCACTATAATTGGGCTCGGCCTGTTGAGCTCTATCAATAAATAAACATGTTCTAGCTTTCGAATTCTTTGTCCATGTCTCAGAGTTAGATTTTGAAGGTTGGTTGAGTTTAAGTTGTAATCTTTAACATCTGGTGCAAGACGATGATCTTTTAATTTCAGAAACTATATATATATATTTTTTACAAGAACTTTCAGTTCATAGTAATTGAAAATACAAGTCAAGACAGAGTTTGTTTCCTTTTGTGACCAACTACATGCAGGAGTTTTGGAAACTGACAGTTGCATAGTGTGTGCTAACTGCAAATTTGCTTCTGCCCTTGGCACTTTCATATCCTGCCATGCCCACAATACGAAAGAAGAGAACACGTGAAATTGCAAATGGCAGACATTTTGTGCTTTCCTGTAGTCAACCTTCTAACGTAGAACGACAGCTGCCACAACCCACGAGTTGTTCAGACACCCTGGCATTCATGTGCCATCCAGAACTCTCTCATAGGTATTTTTTAACAACCTTTCGTGATTAGACTGTTTAAACCTTCAGTGATATTCTTCCTCATTTTACGTTTCATATTTATAAAAGTATTGTATGGAAAATGTCATATACTGTGGATAAAAAAGAAACTTGTGTGAGTGGCTACGGTGAATAGTACAATATCGAAACAGTAGACTGTTGTGCAAGCAGCGGGAAGACCTCCGCGGCCAAATGGTTAACGCTACGCAGTGCGGAGAGGGTCGCGACAGCATTACCAACTTGTGAGATATATGCTAACAGCACCAAACCTGACCTGCCTAACCTATCCACGTATGCATATAATATCAGAAATAAGCATGCAAATAGGTTAGCCAGGTTAAGATTTGTTTAAGCTAAGAGTATTATATGCATAGAACACGTGGATAGGTTAGGCAGATCATGTTTGGTGCTGTTAGCATGCATTTCGCTGTAACTAGCTGCTCGTAGTACGAAGCAAGGGATTTTAAATTGAAATCCTGTGTAATACATGGGTTTGATCCATCGTCTGTTATATTATTTATCTTTTTGTTCTTGTTAAACTTAAGAAGTAGAGAGGCCTTACGTAGAATAATCAGTACTTAAATTCGCTGCGGTCGTCTGGTGCAAATACCCAGTTTTTGCGGACCCTATGGTGATTAAGTAATATCCAGAAGAGATTGCGTGGGTGCAGCCAGTTTCCAAGCGAAATTATGACAACCCGCAGTCCGGGAAATAATCTAGCGTCGTGCCCCGACGCTCGTATCCGCAAAAACAGAGCCGCCCAGTGTGGCAAGTGGTCGACGAACTGGAAATTTCGACTACTATGGCGCACCGCATTAATGGCCCGTTCTTGGTTTGCGTTCGTTGGGCCCCCAAGCTGCTGACGGTGGAACAAAAGGCTTCGCAGATGGAGCATTGCACCCACGTTTGCAGATATATCAGAGGGACGCCTGTTCATGTATACATCATTACAAGTGATGCGAGAGACACAAGCAATCACTCAAGCGTCAGTTATATTGAATCATCCATTCTCTCCATCGCGAAACCAAGGTGGCTGCTTTTTGTGATTGGTGATGTGTTCTTGTCATTGACTTCGTGAAATACTTATACTTTAATATACTCTTATCTCCGGAATCTCTGGAGCAAGACTGCGCATGGCGACAGAAAAAAAGGGGGGAATCGAGTGGGCAGAGCGAAGCAGTACACGCTGCTGTACAGGCTTGTAACTGCAGTCGCTTCTCCCCTCCACGCAATCCCGTTCCTCCTCACGTGTTCATTGGTGAAGCGCAGAGACTTATTTTCGTTCGCTTGCTCCAGAGATACCCGGGACAGAGTATAGTTGATATTATTTCATACAGATTAAACTGTTGTGTTGCTTACCACATTGCTCAATAATACAGTAATTTGCTTCAACGGTCTGGAATGTAAGATCATTTTCATATGGCACTTTCGATCACACTCTTGTGTATTATGAGTGGTTAGCACATCGCACTACGACGCAGGGGTCCCGAGTTCGAATCCTGGCCTGGGCATGGATGTTTGTGATTGTCCATTCATAAATTTCATCATATCCTCACTCATCTTCATCTTCGCAATTAGCAAAAAGTGGCAGATGAGCGAAGTAAAATTAACCAATTCAATCAATCAATCAATTCTTGTATATTACGGGGTGTGAAGACACCCAATTGTCAACTTTCCTTCCACCTAGTACACCCTGGACTGCATTTTGCAGACTAGCGAGGTTCTGGCGTCAGAACTCACCGCCGTATAATCCTGTGTGGGGCCCGTGTTGTGTGCTGTCCTTCTGTGTTTGTGATTGTCCTTTCGCCAGTTTCATCTTATCACCATCCATTTTCATGTTTGCAATTAGCCAAAAGTGACAGAAAAGCGAAAGTGAAATAAAGCGAATCAATCTAGTATATTACAGACAGAAGCGAGATAGTGACTCAGATGCCATTTATGACTGTGTGGACATTTACTTCAAAATTTGGCATGTGCCATTCCCCCAAGGTGGGACCAATGTTTCAATCATGGCAGTTTGCAATGGAAAACCTCAGAGCTACTTGTTTACAATTTCGTTTGGCACTTTACAGGACATTTCATAACTTGTTGAGCATACCAATCCGGCCTCCGTGGCGGAGTGGTTAGCACAGCGCGCTACGACTCCAGGAGTCCCGGGTTCGAATCCCGGCCTGAGAATGGTTGTTCTTTGTGAGTTACCCTTCGTCAATGTCACCATGTCATCGCTCATCCTAACTTCGCGATTAGCCAAAAGTGGTAGAAATGCAAAGTAAAATAAAAACGCAAATACTGGCAATGCAATAAAAGATAAAAATTATTTAACTAGTATTTATATTGGAGTCATAACTGGTGCGAATACATTTTCACTGTTTTCGCATTATTCGCGCTGTATCATAGCATAATATATAACATGGAAATATTAGTTCGCAGTTTTTCTTGAGTCTGAAAATTTCTTGTTGTCTTCTTGGAAATCTCAATTACAACAATCATACCAACCGAGGCAAACATGAAAATGGTAATTGTCTTTCGACACGATAATTAACGTAGAGCTGGGCAATACTTTTGTTGAACATTCGCTGCTCGATTAAAATTTCGATTGCACAATAAACAGGAGGAATGCAATTAAAGCTATATCAAGTGTGCACACCAGCAGTTTCCGTTGTTTCGTCGCAAACATCCGCTGGATAAACATCGGAGCAAAACCGCATTTTTGCAACAGCTTTTCATACCTACTAGTGCTTGTTTCCTGAGCCGCCCCAGAAACTAAATTTGCATTCTTCCTTATTTATTTTAAAGGCCACGGAAATGTAAGGTTTTAGTTTTAAGCTTGCAGTAATGAGAGATGGTTGCATCAGTGTAATTGGGTTAGCAAAATCCCAGTGGCCAAAAGTTACTTAATTTCTAGTCCAGAATAGCTCGTGAGGTTTTTGTCCACGGGAGGTTTCGCTACTTGTACGGTGGAATAGCCTTTTCCCAAATTGTAAGACGCGATGCTTCTCTTAAAGCGATTAAGCGGTTGCATAATGTAATGAGAAAGAACGAACACGTAGAATTCCAGCTTTACACACGTGATCAGTAAGAACTTACCTTTCATGGAATATATCAAAGGAACTACCAATAGATTAAAATGGAAATACCATGAAATCTCACCTGTAACGCATTCCTGGATCCATCCTTGAATTTCAATGTTCTCCATCAGTCTTTTCTGTTTTCTCGATTTATTCCCTGTGAATGGTAATCTCGGATTGGTAACTTTAAGAAAGAGAACTTTTCGTTTTAACGGAAAAAGAATAATTAAGTTGCCTATGACTTGTTGAAACGAGTATCCTACATGCAAAAGCTTTACTGAATGCGTGTTTTGCATGGTCAACAGAGGAGCAAATATCCACGTCATTCACTCAAATCCTGAATCCTTAACGCTACGTTGGAATTAAATATGTGCTGAATGTTAACGGCAATGTCGAGGCCGATGTAATGTACGATTTGATAATCTACTTAGAACAGTTTTTAACTTGCTTGCATCAATTTGCGGTTTTCAGACCTGCAAAAAAATTTGAGAGAGTATCTGTAAATGAAGATATTGAAAATCATTTCATAGTCTTGTATAAAAGATCCAGAATTGGTTTTGTTTAAGTCCACTTCATGCACAGATAGACTGATCGTGTCTCGACCCACAATTTTAAAATGTGATCCGAAAGACTTTCTCTCCAACGTGAATTAAACCCGCGACCTCTTGATTACGAGTCGAAAGTGTTATCACTACACCATCAGGGAGGTCTGATTCAGAATTGGTGTCGTAGCCTATGCAGGCCACGTATTTAGAAGGGAAATAATTTACTTTTGTTTAATATTTTTCAATATAATCTGCGATTTATTTTTATTGCTTTTCCATTATCACTTTTGTACAAACCTGGTGTACCAAAATGGAATATTATCGTATTTGAACTTTTTAACACAATATGCACAAGTTTAAATGTCGGAAATAAACTTTTATTTCACTGAAAAGTGCAGCAGTGGTTTAATGATTAATCCCCCAAAACTTTGAAACATATGGAGGAAATTGCATTATCAACTGTAGTTCACACGATTTTATATATAATAAAATTTCTTAACTGAAACTTTGTGTACTCTAAATCTTATATTATTCGAATATTTGTGCCAAACCTGAAGTGTTTACATTGCATTGAAATTCGTGAACTTCTTCACAGTAATTTTCAGATGTGAGATTAACAAAAAATATCCCCGAAGGAAAAAAATATTTGTTTATTGAAACGAGGCTAACGGCAGAGTCATTTGAAATAAGAAGCCACTCCCCTGTTCCATTGAAAATGCTCAGTAATTGAATAGAATTCCTTCTTCCGCTTCTTGCTAGCGTACATCGATACCATTAAAAATATAATCCAGATAGTTACATTCAACTATTTTTGCAATCTGTACTTGTTTACGTACGATCAATATAATGCATGACAATAGAATGAATACTACGAGAAAATAATAACGAGATCCAGCACAAAGAAACCAACGAAGTGAACGTCAATGTTTCAAACGTTATACAGCAATAAGTAGATGTTTAGCTGTAGGAAGTTTAGAATTCTAAAATTTCCGTTGTAAGTTCAAAGAAAGAAGATATGTTGAAGGCAAAATATACTAAAAATCCGCTTAAAAATGCTACTCGCTATGCACGCCTTGGTATCAATTATTGAACATATACAATCAACACACTCGCACACATATCGAATCGAACCCAGAGCCTTTAATGAGGATATTGTGTGTCACCATTCAAAAGTCTTGGCTACTGAACAGCAGTTAATAATCTGTTGAATAGTTTTGCTTATTCCTATCATAACCGAAAGGGTAAAGTCATAGTTTATATTTAGAAAAATTACATATAATTAATATAGTTTTTACTGCTTTTGTGTGTTTATTATACAATTTAATTATATCAAAGTTCAATATTTTTCCTCCCAAGAGACGACGAACATGCATTAGTGATTATTTAAATTATAAACATTAGTTTTCAAGTTGGCAGGATTCCATTTATGTATATATTATATATTGAGAGCTATTAATTTATGGTTCATTCAAGGATTTTTTTTAAAGTTTGGCTCCTGGTTTAACTGTTCTTGCTTCAACAACTCAATATAAAACGTTGGCACGTTTTATTGTTGTAGAACTTTGTAGAGTACTTCTGTTGTACTTTCACACATAATTGAGCAATGTCTGACAACTTTGAAGGAGTTTCTTGACTTTATGTAAGATTTTTTTATATTCAACTGAACACGGTGATATGTGAGGCAGGCCTACTGGACATTCCCTTTGAAGTAGGCGTAGTGTGTCCTGGGATTGCTTATTGCTGCTGTACCGTGTCTAATTGGAGGTAAAAGGGTCGTCCACGCTCTGAGCGCTCACATCTGGAACAAAGCAGAAATAGTCCATTGATTACTTCGCTTCAGTGTCTACTAATGACGCTTCTTTGTTGCTTGTATCAATTACTAAACAAATCCCATGAGCTAAGAAGTACCGAAGTGTTAAGGAAGATATTGGCAGATCAAATTTGAAAAAATAATCGACGACATTTAGCATGTCACTTGAATGAAGAACCGGAGTAATTTAATGGTGGTCGTGTGTGCAGGCGAACACTGATGAAGTGAATATTTGGAAGAGCAATAGTAACGACGAGGAGTATAGCTGTATCAAATGTAAACCATATACAGTAAGGTGTTACGTAGCTAAACTGTTTGAAGTCTTACGCAAATCAAAATTTGCAAAAGTTGGGTTTTCCTTCCTTTACCACAAACTTTTCAATAATATTAAGAAATGACAAAAATAAGTGTAAAATAACTATGCAGGTGTCGCTGTACTACACCAATGCATTTCATGGCACGTACAGAACATCAAGGTGAAAAACGTTATTTGGTAATGTTTTGCGAATTGAGGCTTCGTTTTGACAGTACGAGCTCTGGAAGAATGTTATTTTCTATCAAAGATGTATGCAACCACGCGGTGGAGTTGCCATGGACAAAATTTTGTCGTTTTTCGGTAGGAAAGGTGTCGGTCGTAACCATTTTTCTGTACCGTGCGGTTGAATACAATTGAAGTGCCGTTTTTCGAGGTATCGTGACATCGAAACAAGGCCTCGACGACATAAACATAGGCAGGAAACGTTGTTCACCCTGATGTCCACTACACACTATGAAATTTTATCATTGTAGTACGGGAACACCACGTATAGAAGAGATGCGTTCGCAGCGTAATTGTCGACCTCCGTGGAGGAGAGGTTATCACTGGGCGCTACGACGTCTTGTATCCCGCGTTCGAATCCCGGCCTGGGCATGGATGTTCTCTTTGCGAGTGTCCCTTCATCAATTCTATCACATCACTCATCCTCGTTGTTGCAATTAGCCAAAAGTGGAAGAAAAGCGACGCTACATAGCAAAAATGAAAACCCAACAGCGTAGGTTGGCAGAATGCAATCGCCTGCCTTTCCTGACTTGCTCATATTAACCTGATTCAGATGTGTTTCGGAAGCACAATCCATAAATAATATGCTAGGCGGATATCTTTCACACACATACAAATTACATACACCATATAATGGCAAAATGTTAATGTTTGAAGATTGATTTACGAGACTAGGAAATAATGAGGCAGTGATCAATTTGACAATACTATTTTCACTGTAGTATTATACTCCCAATGGGAGTGCAGTCACAAAAACATGCAGTATCACGGTTCTAGTGACGTAGTGCTTTTAAAATTCTGTTTAAAGCCCGAACTGTTACAAATATGCAGTGAACTCCCAAATCTATAGATACACAATCATAAATTTACACTCTTCAGGATGTAACATCTAACTTTATCGTTGCACTTGCACTGGTAGTTTGATTAGTAACTTTACTTCTCAAGTTCTACAATTTTACAATTCCATTATCTTGAATAGCTTTTAAAATCATAATTAGCCAATCTGTTCATCGTACAAGTCATTGTATCTCTAATGTTTCAAGCAAATTATATGGGATCTCTTCTGTCATTATCTGAAGGACGGATATTTCTCTTCCCCGCCCCCATCCATCTCTCCCCCTTATCCCTCTTCAGATTTTCAGCAAATTTTCTATTTGTTTCAACTCTGTATGACCTTTGACTTTTATGGCTGGTAGATATCAATTCAGATTCAAAATTACTTTTTTCTTTGCAAGGTTACATTAATTTGTTATTATTGTAATTTGAATGTAGATTATTCTGTCTGAACTTTTCCTCTCGTTTTTCGAATAGTGCATTTTGTATGAATAAATGTGGCAAACGCTCGGTACAAGAAACTTGCTTGTGATTAACGTAACAGGATGGAGGATGGTGGAAACTTCTTATAAAAGTTTTCGCAAGAACTTTCAATGATACCCATGGTTTGCTTGCGAGTTTTACATACCCGCGATGCACAGTTCACGACTGATTCTCATTTGTATACGAGAAAGCATGATTAATTCTTTGCACATTTTCCAAGATGCCTATTCGATCAGGAATTTTGCTTGTGCAAAGACAAACGTTCTGAATCAACTGCTTGTAGGTTGCATATTGAATAAACTGAAGGCAGAAAACTTTCATATTATGATACTCTTTTTCAGCTTTGTTCGTACATATCCATGTCGAACACTATTAGCATAACAAATGTTACGAAACTAAAATGCAAGGGCAAATACAATTAGTTTAATGCTCTCATAATGTGAGAAGCAGTGGCGTGTGGCAGGCACAAATAATTCCATACCTTGCAACACCGTTAAGTTATCAAACCATTCGTTGGAGCAAATACCTACATTGATGCGAATTTAGTAAAAAAGAAGAATACTTGGGAAATTTAGCTCTGTGTATCCCGAATTTTCATTTGAAATATCACGTATTTCTGTGATAACGGGCAAAGCTTCTCGCTCTTCAGCTCTATTGTTATATAAGCCATTTTGGCTGAAAGCGTTCAAGACCCTAAGACGGTCGTAACAAGTGCCTAAATGGCTTATTTCATCGATCTGAAAAGACCAGAGAGCACGACGTTTGTTGTACAGAATTTACCATGGTAACTGTGGGATCGCGGCTTCCAATTCTTTGCATCAATGGATAGTTGTGATAAAGAGACGTTCTGTATCAAAATATATCACCGAAGACGTTTCTGTGGTTACTTTCAGTTAAATAACAAAGAAGGAATAAGAATCTAACCATAAATATAGACTATTGTGTGTTACACAACCAGTCTTCAAGTTAGGAACAAAAAGCATTTTCTTTTTATGAGGCATCTCGTGCTTCTCTCAACTGTTTTTCCTTAGTTTGTGTTTATGCCTCCTCCTAAATCACACATAATAAGAATGTTACCGAAAAGAAATATGAACTATTAGAAAAAATAATACAATCTTTACATTTCAACTCGTAACTCGCAGACATTAGTATTATCGGTGCATTATACTTTCATGTACTGGGTAAGAATTATTACGTTATTAAAAACTGTGGCCCAGAAAACAAAGGAATAAGCAACTGCAACGTGATTTACTGCTCGTTTACGCTATCCTGTGCTGAGGTATACAAATTAGTAAGAACTTTCCTTCTATAGGTGAAAGTCCATGATTTTAAATTATTATTACCACTTATACTATTCTCTTTTCATAGATCTTTTGTCAGAGTTGTTATTTTTTGTCAAATAACACTCCTTGAATTTGAGGGCATGTGACAAGACAGAAACCCATCAACAATTACGCCAAATATATCATCGTGATGATATTTCAATAATTTCAGAAATTTCAATAATCTCAGAAATGTGTTTTTTTTATTTAGGTGCTTATTAAATTTCCGAATATCTCCGACGTTAACAATAGATAAAAGTTTCAATATATATTATAAATAAATAGCACTTAAATATTTCAAGTCCTAGCATAGAAAATCCAGCTCACATGAAAGTATGGTCTGCAACGTATATAACTAGTACTCGTATACTGCTGTTTCCATTCCCATGAAAAAAGCCAAAATGGTTTGATAAAGTGATCTCGGCTAACTTGGCTATTTAAAAGCTTTTGTAGTTCTCCCCTTTCCCGTAGATTTTCCTTGGAAAGGAAAGTTCCATACAAAACATTAAGGTCTTCTGCTCATAACATTTAACAAATTTCATGTGCTTAAAATATGGGTACATTAATATGCCCAAAAGGATTTGCTTATGACATATATATTCTGAAGAAATTGCACTGCGCTCACAACTTGACATTTATGGCATTTGACAAATGGTAGAAATTCTTTGCTGTTGCAAGCTACTAATTACCATAACTGCAAAAATAACATCTGTGAATGCCGTGCCCTTGTCACACAAACTACTAAACTTTTTCAAATATTAAATGTTATCCTATTGCAACATGAAATATGTATATTTATCAATATTTATTCAATAAAGTTAACACCTCTTTTACTGATATTCATATCAACGAATCCCTTTCAAAAGTTTGCAGCTTCGTTTCGTGTTCATGCTTGATAGCATTTATTGTTTTTAAGTTTCTTGTTCATTTTTATAATAACAAATAATGAATTTGAAAACAACATACATTTTCTGATCGTATGTTTTGTCCAAAATGAGAAAAATCTAATGTTTTCTATTGCCACGTAAATTGGGCACTTAATTCAGAATGACTCTGATCTCATCTGGTCTCTGGAAAACTACAAGGGCCATCCGGAAAGTAGTACCCGTTCGCTCCTAGATACGTTGGCTTCTTTGTCACTGAGATTCTTTGTATACTTAGTTTCAATATGTAATGCATACAACTTTAAAAGTATATTATCTTTAAAGCTGTTAATTTCTATGGACTCGGGTCTTGCAAAACGAAATTGCATCTAAGTCAGATTTGTGCGCTGTAACTTAATCTATCTTATTGGATCATCAATCCTAACCAATCCTAATTACACAATACTTTCAAAAACAGAAAAGAACGATTTTTCATGTGTCAATGTAACATTCGGTCCTTTCACTTTGAAGCATTTTATAAACAAAATCGTGAGACATAATTAATAAAACACACTATGTAACTTCAAAATTGTACATAGTTTAATTTTTACACAGATACAATTTACTTCAAATTATCCTTTTACCTTGTAAACCGATTGCTTTGTGGATTAACACAAAAGAAACTGAAGGAGAAATAGATATTCCCTACGAGCCTTTTGTATGTTGTTGGTGACATTTGTTTCTAAATTAAAAAGCCAAAACCGAATCTTTCGCCATGCTGCCACTAACTTGCACTTGGCTTAATGGGCGACGGCAGGGAATTCAAATCCATGAAAGATTATGCTTTTCGGCAATTTTTCTTGTTCTACATTTGAATATTGTGTAAGCTGTCAACTTCCGCTAACAATAGTATCCGTTCCCCCTTTACCCCCATTTCACCACAAGCATCATAATATCAGAACATACGAACCAGGCGGCTACATTACCACTTTATGGGCCCGTTGAATGCGTTGAATGCGTTGTACGTCACAGGCATTAGCTGCCGTCAGAATTTTGCTGATTTGTTAAAAGGGGAATCATTGCACTTTAAATTATTTGCGACCCATAATTCTTCCACGTCAAACGACGAATGTTCATCACAGTAGTTTCCAGCGGATATTTTTAACATGGGAATAGAATTAGGGAATCTGTTCTTGTGTTGCGTGCGTATACATTGGATAAGTTGTAGTTTGTTGTTAAATTCCTGCATTTCGTAACATAAAAGTACCAACACTGGACATATTAGTTACATACCTGTTTCAAATTGTGCAATCGTTCTTTGGATTGTGCCTTTTTCTTTCCATCAACTTAAATCCTCGTGGTGTTTGGTGATTTGACATTCGTGAAAGATGTGATGAATCTAGTATATGACTGTTTCAAATCGAAAGCTACAAAGTTGAATCAGAGTCTGCAGCGCGCGCTACTTATTTGTCACATAATTATCTTTCGCTTCCTGCATTTGCAATTTCAAATAACACATTTTACGTCATTTTCTAGATAGGATGTTATTCCTTGTTCAGTTTTGCATGTTCATTATAAGAACATGCAATCTGACATATAAAATGGGTTATGTACTTAACGTATGTAATTCCGTATTTTTTATGTTTCTTGACTGATGCAATTTAGTGACAATGTTAAATGCGAATGGTGAAATAATCAACTAAATGGTTTGTGCATATGCGAATGGAGGTTGCCGAGAAGAGGTTGTGCACGCTCAGTGCGAAGGCATATTATTTTAAGCTAGCACCTAGCATTAATACATGTCCTGTTGCACGCACAATACTAATCACAAAGTATAACAAATTATAATGTTAATTTTTAAATGCAATTTAAGATTGTGTCACTGCGACTCTTTAACCAAGCTTTCTCCCTTCATAGTAGAGGAAACGAACGGGGAAAAATGGCCTAACCTGGAAATAATTGCAACACAAATGTTTTTTTGTGGCAGATTGTGTGGAATGGTATAATGAATAATATACTAAAAATCGACGTAATATGAACTAAAACAATTCAAATCAATCCGGAAAAGCGAGAAACAATACATAGTTTATGCATCACTCTTCACGCTACTTGAAGAAGCAAAGTGCATTGCAAATTAACATATTTCTGAGATACGTTCAATAAATCGTTGGCCTGCTCAATTCAGAAGTAGACGCTAATGTAAGTTCAAGCTCGGAGGTGCTGAAAAATCTTTATCTACATTTGGTTCAACTTTGAAGGATAACAGGATGCTGCTGCTCTGTGGCTGCAATACATTAGGATGCTCGTTAATCTTCGAAATTTCTTAAATCCGAGCGTATTGGGAAGTGGTGTTTACATCTTCCATCAGTTACGCTTATGTTCTCATTTTGCTGCATCAAGGGTAACACCTGTGCTTCAAGTGCACGTCTGTATGTAGAGGAAATGATGAAATTTAACATGTTAGCACCAGGTATCTACGAGAAATTCTGCAATGGACTCTAAGGCAAAGTGATCGGTTTAGAACCGTATTTTACCATATCATATTGGTTCAATATATTGACAGTGGCTGCGATTAGGAGAGCATCCCCCTATACACATTTTTTAAATATGATTGCAGTAAGTAGAGAGTAAGCTACAGCTGCCCTTGCCCCCCCCCCCCCCCCCGTCTCGCTCAGTTAAGGCACCTAATCGCCGATACTGTGTGCATACATGTTTAAACAACAAAAACAACATGTAACAAACGCAAGTGAACGAAACATTGCAGAAAACAATATATTACGTTCTCACCAATATCATAAGAAATGGAACACGTAAATTTAGGGAAACACATGACTGCATTAAACTACATATCTCCTCAACCCCCGATTCTAAAGGCACGAAACAAACAAAAACAATTCTTTAGAGGAAGCCATGATCTATGAATTTGGTTTAATGACTTTAGGTCGTAAATTACATAGTTTATTACATATTTACTGTTTTTCGTGTCGGAAACAAACTTTTATGCTAATTCTAAAATTAAAGAATATATTTGAATCTTTCTAATTCAATTAAGATTTATGGTAGCTCTATCAAACAAAAACCATAATTTAGCAAATTATCTTCTTTCATTTTGGTTATCTACTTTTTGTGTACAATGCACAGGTTTTGAGATGATATATTTTTTTAATTTTTAAGGTTAATTTTTGCCGCCATTTTCCAACATGGCGGATTTTCCCCAAACATTTGGATGGTGGATTTTTAGTATATTATTCACAATACCATTCCACACAAACAAACTGAAACAAAGAACATTTGTGTTGCAATTATTTCCGGGTGAAATCGTTTATTTCCTCTACTATCACCTCCAGCTGAGACTGCGGAACGCAATTTCCAGGATAACTTGAAAAAAAAATCCTTGCGGAACAGTCATTTGTGACGCAAGCCTGCCAGGTGGCTGCTGTATACATCCTGGTAACTGCTGTAATGCAGGAATGCTCTGCCGCCAACCTAAAGCTGAATTGAGTACATTATTTCACCAATGTTTACCACTTTTTCACTGATTCAAACCCAAATCAAATTAATTTTGTCCGCCTCAGTGGCATAGCACGTTCAATATCGAAGGTCCTGGCTTCGAGTCACGGCAAAGACTCTGGCGTTCTTTGAGTTTGATCTGAACACCATTTATATCCATTGTTGCGATTTACCTAAGGAGGTACAAAAGCTACGTAAAATCAGAAATACACAAAGTGTAAGTGTTAGATGTATACTTTTCGAATGATATGCTTAACATTTGCTGTTTGTGAAATTACTTCTCCAGAAGTGTTGACGTAGTAAGCACTGAAAGCTTCCAACTGTACGAAATCTAAATGAAAGACAGGTAGAAACTTCTGTACTGTTTTGTACCGCTTAAATAGTCTGGCCAATTAAAATTTGGTGCTCGCCCCTAGCGATCCACGTCTGCCAGAAGCAGTTTTATAGATATAACGCCAACTTGACTGATGCCGTTGGTGAGAAACACAAACTAAAGTTAATTGTCGACATGGTAAACCTTAGAGTATGGGATACGCAGATGGCTGCCAAGTCGTCTTTACAACAAACATATCTTGCTTTCTCGTGAAAAATCGTTTCTGCTGCTTGCATTTCGAACGTCATTCGCTGAGAGGGCAAAACTGGATAACGAAGGGAGTTTATTGCCTGTCATCTGTGGAAGCATCGTGCGGCTGAGAAGCATATGCCTTTGCCGTGTACACACAGAGCGTTTGATGTTGAATATGTCAAAGTTGAGACCGTTTCTTATTTCAGCGTTTGAAATCCACCATCAAGGCTACAGGGAAAAGCGGCACATGCATGTAGCGTTGCTGTTCTACAGACAACTTCCTCTAGAAGAACTGCTCGTTTGAACTGACAATATTGTGCTGGACAAATCGCTTGATTGCAACTGGTAGGAGCTGAATGCAATCGCAGATGTGCTGCCACTGCGCGACTGCTTGGTATGTGGAATTAATCTAAGCGAACATGAAAGGGCTGGTTGATGCTCTTTTCAATGTTACTTGCTTAGTTGCTATTACGCTTCGATAAGTACTATTTTGGAGAAGCATTAGTTTTCCTACATTAATATTGTGCTGAAACTATGTCCAGCAAAACCCATTGCTTCGCCGTTTCATTATTTCGTGACGATTTATGTTGAATATTGAAAAATTTAGGTCTACAAATGGGGCGACCTGGAATTTGGCGTGGATGGGAAGGAGATGAGATGAAAATGCAGTGCTATATTAATTATCCTAAACATCTAATTTGAGGTAATCGAAAATAAATTGTTGAGAAAAGTACTAGTCAAAGGTCGAAGAAAATATTAGCGCATGAAACACGATTTACTCCTTACAAATTGCTGAAATCTGAAGTTTCGTGCTATCTGAATCTACAAATATTTATTAATGTGAACTTTGGTTTATGCAAGTCTTGAATTTTCACTACTTTTGGTGAAAGAATTATGTAGGTCACACTATTTTCTTGTGAGGAATTCAAGTGTTTTATTCTTACATTCATTATATTTTAAGATACCAGCTATTGGTACTGAGATCAGCCTCTTTAATAATAATGTGAATTCTTTCTTTTTTTTAAATATCGATTGATTTTCTCTCGCTCTCTTCTCGCGTGGAATGAGAAGAAAAGTAGGAGACAAGCAGCGTTGCCTCGTTTCATGATTCAAACCTTTTTTTTATGTAGCAAACCTAGGGCATTACATATGATCTACAACGGGTCATTCATCGGCTTCATGGTGTCGCGGTTTCAAAGGATATTATTCATTGTCCAGGATCTTACTTCCGTTTCACGGCCTTCTTCCTCGGGATTGTTTCACTAACGTGCGATATAAATGTAATTGCAAGAATCCGGAAGTCCATTTCACAGCGTGAAGACTCACCGTCATCTGCACAATCCTAAAAATTCCCATTCGGTGGCTTCTCGTTCTTTCCCTTTCGCTCCCGGCAAAATCTAATTGGAATTTGCCCCCCACAAAAGCTCCCTGGGAGGTCCAGCAACATAGTGACCTTTGGGATTGTGGTCGTTGTTCCCGGAATGCGAGAGCCTCCACCTTGCTGCCCGCCCCGCCCGCCTTCAGAGTGAACCGCTCCGAGAGTTATCGATCCCAAGACTAGCTCGACTTCACTTGGCTCGTCCAGTATCGGTACGCTCTCATGGCCTCGTAGCTGCTGGATACAGGAGGAGGGACCACCTTCCCGTGACTCCCTACCGTCGGAGAGCAGAGGTAGGCCCCACTCACCAACTCTTAGTTCTGTGATTTTGGGAAGTGTCTCGGCTAATCTACCAAGGATCCACTGCCCTCAATTTGGGCGCGAGTGGCACCAGGGCGGTGTCTCATCTCTGTCTCCTGTTCTCGCATTTTATGGTTATCGGCTTAAATTAATCCAGTTTGTGTGCCGAACCCTTTGTAGACGCTCAGTATGTAGTGCTGTAGTTGTTGTTGGCAGTTGGTTCCATATATATTACATGGTAGACGAGCTGTGAAATACCGCCCACTATCTGTCACTATTTAGAGGGTGGGGCTGGTTGAAGCCCTACAATGAAGGGGAGGGAGTTAAAAGTTTTAGAAATCGTTTCATGCTTTCAAAACTAGAAGATTGTAGTTTCAAAATGCACAGGCATGACATAATGTATTTAAATTTTAACTTTTCCTACTCAACTTTCCTCATTATATTATTCCTACACATAAAATTCACGTCTCATTAGCTGAATCCTGTTTTTATTATTTGATTTTTTTACGTGGATTTAGCTAATAGGTTATGAATAATATAATGTCCACTGAAATAATGCTGTTATTAGTGTTACTTGTTTGGTTGATGTTTGAAATTTATGCAAAAACCCTTTTGCTGACTGACTGTGAAAACTGAACCTATTTCTTTTTCAGTTAGAGGCACGTGTTGTATGGGGGAGATATTTGGCATCTTCAATAAAGAAGGGCGAATAGTTGCGGCGTGTGAATCGGTGTGACTGAAGGTAAGTGTTTGATTTGGTTCTTCTCTCTGACAACTTTTTCTTTGATGTGAAGTCGTGAGTGTGTGGTGGTCTTGATTTTGTGTGTGTTTCTGTGCTTTTGTTCTGTCCTTAACATGCTATTGTATGTTAACGGTGATTTTGCATCTCCACGGTACTTCAAAGCTGTTACTGTTTGATTTTTGAAACTCAGTTTTACTTTATTTATAGGCGTTCGTTGATTGAGTTGGTGTTTTAAGTCCTCTTTATGCTCATTAAGGCTAATCGGGACTGGACCTACAGTTTAAAGTGGGATCCGAACCACTGTGCAATGTGCCTCCACCGGGTATCGAACCCGGAACTCCTTGATTACAAGGCGACGACGCTACCACTGCGCCATCGGGGAGGCCTATAGGCGATAGAATATAAATACACAAACATAATGCGTGACTTAATGGAACAAATAACTAAGAATTACTACTAAATTACACACATCTCTAATTATCAACAAACGCTACAAAATTTTATTCTTCATGAAGTACCGGCATTACGTAAAACGAAGCTATCATTATTCGTGTCGTAAAGTTTAACTTTACATTGTCTTACGAGGATTGTGTACTTATATACTACTAGCTTTAGAGAATACCAGCTTAATTTGTAGTAAAAAATGTACTGTTAGTGCATAGAAAGTATCGATCAGTGATTGAGACATGGCTGCCTCATTTAGGCACGCTGGAGGAGGAAAGTGGGTAGTTAGATCGATGAGAGAGCATTCTTGAAAAGCTTGCGCTCGGAAATATTCTTTGTGCCAAGAGCTGCGTTTCAATATACGGCTGTCATGTACGTCATATTCATGAAGCAAAGATTTTCTTATTTGCAAATATTCCCGTATTTTTGCAGGCAGATGTACCAGAATTGTGGTATCCGTGTCGTTATTGTTTTCAATGTGTTGATTACATTTTACATTCTGGATTTTTTTTGTAAAAAAAATAGTATTTTCATTCTGCTGAATATATTTTGATACTAATTTGTGTAGTTCCGCGTCCAGCACTTGAAAGAGTTATTTACATCAATAGTAACATTATATACAAATAATATTTTGTGTTCCTTGCTCGATTTTGTTTCCTTTGAAGTGATATTTTACGTTACACTGACGTACGTTAAAGCAGATTTTTATGCATATCATTTTTCACTAAATATTTTGTGACTTTTGTTTATTTAAAACCTGAGGACTGGTAGAAGTTATTCTTCTGACCAAAGGAAACTATCTTAGAGGATAGTTAATTGGTGTGTGTAATTTGAAGCTCACACTCTCCATTGTATTCATATTTGTGTCGTAGAGAATTATTGTTTCATTATGCTACGGGAATGAATACGGGCTGAAAAGTAACTAGTCAAATAGATTACAAAAAAATTGCAAAACCCTTATAAGACAAGTGAATTAAGCGTGAACCAAGTCACAGATCATAGGGAAGGCACGTGGTAATCTACTGCCCAATTCTAACGTGATATTGATTTTAACTTCTCAATGCTAGCAGCTGTTGTATCGAAAGTAATACCATACTGCTGACATAAACTACCCCCTTCCACGGAATTATTTAACTCTGAGATTAATATATATCATGCATTTCATCATACTCTTAAAAAGTTTCAACTACCTATCGTATTGCTTTGAAACGCGCACAAAGTTTTTTTTTTCCAAAATCTTTTGGCATCATAGCTTATTTTAATTTTTTTTTTCGTATTTTCTCAAGTTTAATCGCGACAGAGGATGAGTAATGATTTTTAATGCAGGTTAAACAATCTGTTTCCAAATCGGAATAGGCATCGCATTACAGTATAGAAGCCTGTGTGTGGTGCTACCAAAATTTACATGCATTACCTGCATTCGCCATCTTCATTCTCAATTTTAATATATTATTTCTTCAAATTTTTCATAGCTATTAAATTTTTATTAGTTGAAAGTTAATTATTACAATTAAGTAAATTGTATCAGCTAACATTGGTCAGAAATTGGTTAAGAGAAAACTTTCGTAATACTTTCGAGTTAACAAAAACGAAATCCAACATGTCCATCTTTATTGCTACTTGGACCAAAAAGTGGCCAAATTACGTAAACCGCCGAAAAGTACTGTAGGTTTAAAAATAAATTCATGCCATTAAGACATTGAGATTTCTAATTTTATTAAAATTAGAAAAGACAGCTGAACTTGGCGCAAGAACAAGTTCCCATGAAAACTTTTTCCTCAGCTGCCGCCAGTCGTGGAACAAGGTAAAGCTGTTAACGGTGTTGGATTTTCTGAATACTCAGTGATGAGCTCGGACATATTGTGTAACAAAATGACGAAACACATTTTTTTTTACGGAGAGGGAGACACTTAGCGCCAACACTGGATGAACTCATCGGGACTAGAAACAATGCACTTGTTTGGTGAAAAAATATCCATTCCTGAAAAAAATATGGCAATGTAAAATCCAACAGAGGAATGTATGGGCTGCGGGTTTAGGCGCCAGAGCCTCGTTAGCTGAAAGAATGCAGTTTCCATCGTGGATTGCGTTGAAGAAAGGTTGACGAGTGCCTTCCTAAAGGTAACCCCTAACCACTAGCATGGTAAAAGTCGGTATTAGAAAAACTTTTAAAAGGTGATCGTGTCCTTCATTCCTGTGCGACTGCATTCACTTCACCGGGTCAGAATCCTGCTGATATTGTAAGTCTTGGCAGTCAAGCGATGCTTGTTATTTTTGGTAGCAACAGTGCAAGTTCTTTGGCAGCCTTGCGTTACCAGACACTTACGAATAAAGTCGTCATATCCATATCTTTTGTTCATCCAGAAAATCTTCCTCGAACTGAGTCTTCCAACAAATTCTATTGTCTAAGAGTGTACTATCAGACTGTGACATGGATGAGTACGGCTAGCAAAATGACTCCTGTGAATTGGGGTTGGCAACTTGATGGCGATGAACTTGTACCAGTAATGTGTCATATGAATGTTGCACCAGACACTCTACAGAAAATTATACATTTCAGTTGTAGAACTGGTTGCAGTGCTAACCGTTGCAGTTGCAGAACAAACGAACTTCCAAGCAGTTCCGTATGTGGATCATGCCAAGTTACGTATTGTGACAACCAGGTGTCAGATGAAGTAGAGGACAGTGATGAGGACTAATGGACAATGAAGACTTTTTTGCCCCCATATTGCTGCAAATTTTCATAACCTAATTTAAAGTGTACTTTGTAAAATATATATTTTACAGAAAAAAATATGTATTCAGTATAGTTAAAATGTGTGATAATAATACAAACTTACAACTTCATATTGTGTACTTACTTAGACCTACAAACAGGTACTGTACCTTTATTTTTCACTTCTGGTTCCATTTTTTTGATCCCATAGACAAAATTTGTTGGTTGAAATGAATTCCTTGACCACAAAAACCGTAAAATTGATGAAAAATTAACTGTTCTACGCTTAAAAATAAGCAAGTTATAGGAATTTCTCTTATTTTCAATGTTACCGGCGGCCATCTTGAAAATAACCCACTTTCGGTTGCCAGATTTTGGTAGACTTTTTTTTTTTCTGTTGATCAGTACACCAAGTAGGAACAAAAACCGTTTACAGACCTTTTGTTGGAATTTGTTTTAGGTCTGAACGTTATATTAACCCGTCTATTATGTATATGCAAGATATTATTGTCATATTGTACGGCATGCGCCCCCCCCCCCCCCGCCTCCAGCTCAATGCTAACGACGCCGAAGCTCCTTGCAAATCACTAACACAATGAAGTCCAACGCTACGTCGTGCAGATACGAATTTCAGCTGATCGGTGTCCATATGCATTTCTGTAGCAGTATTTAACAAGCTTCCAGGTTGCACGTTGCATATGGGGTGCTCCTTTGGTGCAACCTGCACTTGGGTTGTCAAAAATTCTCTCATTGGATTCTTCGGCAAGAAAATGGAAAGCAACGTCTGTTTCAAAGTGAAGAACGTTTCTTTGCTCTTCGACCATGCAATAATGTTTTCTGAACAGTTACGTAGATTAGAGGTCTGCACGGGCCTAAATTGTAAGGCCCGAGTCCGGCCCGGCCCGAGGAAATGAAACCCGAACCCGACCCGAGTCCGATAATAAGTAAACTTGAGCCCGGCCCGAGCCCGAAAACATAATTAAAATTACTTTCCAATTCAGCATTTGAAAAAAAAATGGGCACTGTTGTACTTCGTGCTCCTATTCTCATTCTCGAAGTAAACCATAATTTCAATAATTAAAAAATATTTTTCGATGACAATATTCGCTAAGAAAATAGCCACGACGCCCGGGCCCGACCCCGAGAAGTTCTGGTTATTTATGGCCAGAGTCCGGCCCGCGGGCCGGGCCGGGCCGGGCCTAGGCCCGAGGGCCTGGCCCGAGCCCGTGCAGACCTCTAACGTAGATACTGAAATGTCCTTAAATAACTTAGAATGTTAATCGGGACTAAGTAAGTTTAGCAGAGATCAGTTCTGTTGCTTAGTAATCAATCCCAGGTTCCATTCCCGGTGAGGACGCATTTCTGATTCGAATCCTAGTTTAAGGCATAGGTTCACTTCCGATAAATCTATTTGTGCATTCCAGAATATTTTTGTCTAACGGTTTCGTGAAATAAAAGTTTTGGAACTATATCTGCTGGCGATGGAACCTGGTGCACTTGCCATATTTCGTATTGGTTGAAGGTGAAGGAAGATTGGTAATATACTTCGTTTTATGGTTGAATGGATGCACAGTAAATATTCTTGTATGTATTCACAAAGTTCAGGGTTCAAATCCCGTAGTCAATTTTGACAGTACTTTCCTTTGTTTTCTCAGTCACTCCATGCGAATCCTGGATGGTTCGTCCAATTAAGGCACGGATGTTTCTTCCCACTTCTCACCCCTTTTATCTCTTTCTCACCTTCTCGTCGGGGTTAAATTTATGATAGAAACATTAGCGTACCAAGAATTTTAGTTTCTGATGGGCTGAATCTGGAGCATAATACTGGGTGAGTCTTTTAAAAGAGGCCCCGTGGAAAATGTGCTCCTTGCTTGTAGGCAACCCTGGTACACCGAAGAGAAGAGCGGGGCAGAGAACAGTCCAGGATATGTCATGTCATGTCATGTTGTCGAATATGCTTGGCACTGATATCCCGGACTGTTTTCTGCTCCGCTCTTCTCTTCGGTGTACCAGGGTTGCCTACAAGCAAGGAGCACATTTTCCACGGGGCCTCTTTTAAAAGACTCACCCAGTATATATTGCAATTTGCCCTCCTGCCACTCGATATGTGGTGCAAGAGGTCTCCTTCTGAGAAGGCACCCATAAGTCGACCTCGCAATCCTAGTAACTGCAGTCTTCCAGGCTAACGAGGCTTTGATGCCTGAACCTAGAACCAGTATAATCCTCTGTGGGGTCGTGCTGTCCCCCGTTTGTCCTTATGTATGCTGAGTGCTCCTTTGTAGTCTCAGGTTTTAACTAGGGTATGGAGATTTTGTCCTCGTAGATAGTATAGTTTAGATGGTAACGGGTCTATTACCATATTGGTTTTAGAAATTGAGTGAGATATTTTTAAAGGGCATATTTTCGTTTCTTGTTAGGACCTGTCCTCAATTTTGTTTCAGTTGAGGGACTTACGAGGTGTGGCAATAAAGTTTCGGGACTCATGCGGTAACTCTTTTATTGAAAAAAATCAGACAATCGAAGTAATGTACCTTTCAATGTAGTCCCCTTCCCGCTCCACGAGGATCTCCCACTGTTAAAAGCAGATATGCTGTTCAAGAGTCGCGTCGCTTTGGCTTTCAGCGCGTTCACAGACTCGAACCGGGTTCCTTTTAGTGCAGACTTGACTTTCGGGAAGATAAAAAGTCGCACGGGGCTAGGTCCGGCGAGTACGGTGGATCTTTCAACACTGGAATGTTGTGTTTTACCAAAACCTTCTTCACAGATAGCGCGTTTTGAATTGGCACGTTGTCCTGATGAATAATGTATGAGCCATTCTTCCACATGTCTGGTCTCCTTCTCACCCGTTCACGAAGGATCCCCAAAACATTCTTATGACACAACTGATTGACAGTCTGACCTTCATGCACCAATCAACGACCAATTTTAGCGACCTTCTCGATGCTAACTTGAGGTTTGGAAGAGCAAGGGCGGCCTGATCGTGGATCGTCCCCGACGCCTTCTCTACCCTCCTTAAACTTCTTAAACTACTCTAAAACTCGTGTGCGAAATAAACACTGATCCCCAGAAATTTATTTCAGCTAATTGTAAGTTTCCGTGGCGGAGTTCCCAAGTTTTGTGACATTAACACGTTGTTGCACTTGCGAACTTAACATGATTCCGACGGAGCTCAGATGCACGGTCCGCTTCTAACAAAGGCTACAGCCAGACTGCTCCACGCACGTGCGTAAAAGTTTGTGCGCAGGCAGAGGGTAGTCCACAGGTCAGTATCCTACCCAGCTCTTTGTTATCGACGTGACCTTAAATAAATAAGAAAATCAATCCGGAAACTTTATTGCCACACCTCGTATTCAGGCATTGTGTAACGGGCACAAATAGTCTACGTGCTGAGGTGACTATAATCTAAAAATCCAAATGGAAAAGCCAACTACACTCAAATATATATCCATTCAAATTTTCTACAAAACAATTTCCTCGTTTTTTTACGCTGGTTCGTTGGGGCGGGGGTTGCAGCCCCACCAGCCCTTGAATAGAAGCGAACCGAGCTTACAGCGCGCTACGAAGCCAGGGGTTTTGGATTTAATCCCGGCCTGGGCATGGGTGTTCTTTGTGAGTGTCCCTCCATCATTTTCATTTTGTCATCACTCATCCTCATCTTCGCGATTAGCCAAAAGTGAAAGAAAACTAAGTAAAATAAACAAAATTAATCAATCAATCAAAAAACGAACCAACCACAGATATTTTTCCGTGAACATACTGAAAGAGAAAACAGCTTCCTAAACGCTCGACCATTAAAATAGGCGGCTGGGCAGAATTGCGCTGGTGCCACATATGGGAAAAGCGAAGCGAGAGCGGGTTCCCGCGCACTGTGTGGCAACGCCAACCGGGCTGCGTTGCCTAGTTCCAGCGTCAGACCGACCTCTCTCTCAGGGAAACTTTTGTGTTATCCCTGACCTTTCGAGCAAATACTGTCAGTTTGTATGACCAACTCTACAACGAGATCTTTCATTCTCTTAAACCTCCGAACACACGAGCTTGTGCTCCGACGTGGCAACAGCGCGAGGTTCTGCCACCCGCATAATTTCATGGCCGTGAGTTTAGACTAGATATCGTATCAGCATTGCAACTGCCGGACGCATCGGCATATTCTTTCTTCATTACCGAAGAAATTCTTTCGGTACCGATGCGTGTCCACAAGAGAGAACATCGAAGGAACCTATTCCGTGATAATTGCCAGACGGAGGAAGAGCCAGAGTCTTTAATGAGCTTCCTCGGACACGAGTCCACGAAATGTATCCACGCGCCGATAAGTAGTTAGCTACTAGCTCCAATACCATCGAACCAGCGCCTCCGATCGACGAACGAGTCCACACTTGATAACTCTAATAGACCCTTGGAGTAAGCTTCGGCCTCCGTGGTCTTTCCTCGGCAATCTTCCCACGCTCTTACATAATAGGACGTTCTTACTATTTCTAAATACCGTAGTATTTTTGTGTACGATGTTCATCCATATCCTGATATTTCTAAGCAAAGAGTGGCTTTGTTTCCTTGTCCTGCACGAGCGTGCTGCAAACTAAATTGGGCTATTTCATGGCGGTTTATATTTAAATATGCATTCACATTGCAAACAAAACATGAGAACGGAAATCGTAAACGATAAAAAACTAAACCCATTTTCTTACAAGGTCAACTCAACTTTTCATGTAATTCCTTGAGGCCGCCGTGATGACGTAGTGGTAACGCTGTCACCTTGTAATCAAGGAGTTCCGGGTTCGATCTCTGGTGGAGGCACATAGTGCTTCCACTTTAAATTGTAGGTCCATTCCCAATTAGCTAACTAGTACATTAACTGGACTTAAAACAAAACTTTGGCCATGTAATTCTATGTACACTCAAAATGAAAATTTGTTCGATATTAATTAGTACTTTCAATATTAAATTAGTACTTTCAGAATACAATTACTGCGATCTTGCTTGATAATTAAAAATATCCAAAACCAAATTAGGAGATCTCAGAAAATTCACTCCCTATGGCTAACTACAAGATGCACGTTGCTGATAAGAAGCTGTTTGGATGGACTAATCGGGAGTGGACCTAAATTTTCAAAACGGGGCTCGAAAAGACAGGGATCGGAAAGGACAGGGACCAGAAAAGACAAGGAATCGAAAAGCAGGTTATCGGGAAGATAAAGAGCCCAGTCTGGAAGGGAATCGAGAAGACAGGAAACCCTGTAGACAGGCACTCGAAAAGGGAGAACTTTTTTAAAGCGGAATCCGAACCACTGCAATACAATCACCGGCAATTAAAAGGGACACCTAGGTCCTATGCTCGCTTCCCTGAAATGCGTTGTTGTGTCTTGCCTAACTCTAAAGCGGAAAGTGGATTTTAACAGCAAGTTATTCCATCGCCGTAGAGTTAGGCAACACGCATAACGCCTTTCAGGGAAGCATTTCAGGATCTGAGTGTCCCATTTTTATTGCCGGCGACTACCTAAACTGGGAATGTAACTCTGAGCCCTTTATTATAATGCGACACCTTGAACCACTACCCTATCGGGCCCGTCTCTCAAATTATTTAGCATGTGTATGCTGTTTAATGCATGTTACTTGTCCATGTATTTATACATACTTTTTCTGTCAATATTTGTGGAACATTTTCCATCTTTGCACATTTTTTTCTCCTTCTCTCTCCCTCCCTCCCTTACCATCCTGTGTGCACTTGAATCCTTAAAATTGTGATTAGATTCTGAGAAGATCGAGTGAATGGTGGTATGACACGAGGCTATTAGATGAGTTTTCCTTCATTGCTATCCTTCGCTGTAATTTTCTGTCAATATCAGAATCAACGTAGGAGATAATACAATTTTTTTGTATAATTTACTGAGGTTGGATAACCAGAAGTATATTTGGAGTCGTACAGAAGGAAGAAGAAAAAGGAACGAAAGCGAGAGTGGTGATTTAATGGTTCACAGCGTGCTTTTTGCTAAACGTGCCTCTGCATATTCAACCTTGAATTCTTCCGGCTACAAATACTTTTCTAAGGTTTTAAAAGGAAGCAATTGACAGGCTACGACATGAATTTTTCCCACGTTTAATTTTCTGACTCGGTGCTGCAGAAAATGTATTCATTCCGCACAAAGGAGGAAAAACAGAATCACACTACAAAGGAATTCAGTAGTAATAGCGGGTGGGGATAATGGAGTTTGTCTTTTTTTAGAAAAAAAACTGGCAATTTAGGTAAGTGAATCAGATTGATCGTGTTGCGGAATGTGCGTACATTTCAATTTCATTCAAATGTACGCCTCTGTCTGCATATACAAACTTCATTATAGAGGTCGTAGGAAACTGATATAAACAAACGGGACGTGCTCGAAGATACTATCAAATAAATTGTTTCCCCTCAACCTTATCGCAAAATTCGAAAGGCAATACAGAACAAACCACGAAAATCTATTTGTTGATTTTTACGGCTGCGGAATTTCGCATATTTTAGTACACTTTTTCCCCTTATAACTAGGTCTCGAAAGTTAATGACCTAAAAGTTCTGAAAAAATTGCCTATAAAATCATCTTAAAATTATAAGATAAATAACTATATTTTTATTGTAGTTATTATAATTCATGGTGTAATTTTTCTTAAATGAGAAGAATAATGCATTTGAGAAAATGGTTTAGTAATTCCACACAGCCGGATGTTTTTTAATCTAAACTACTAAAGCTAAGTGAAAAAAGAAATAGGTCTATTGCACAGCTTATTTGTAGTTGCATGTAACATTCTTATTTATTTCCTGTTTTAAATTTACCTTCGGCAGATAGAACTTGCTACTCTCTGATCTCCCAAAATTCTATTTTTTCCATTTTAGAATTTTGGTAGAAGCATATACGACTAAAATGCATGAATTAACTGTGAATGAGATATCTCAAAATTTATAAAATTTGATAAACATGCAAAGAAAGAGCTGAAAAGTAATGAAGAATTAATAAAAAAAAAAAAACAATGTTTACTGGTCTTAACTGAAGAAGGGTGTTCCTACTAGGTTTATCATAGTTTTTATGTCCCGATAAAAAATATATTCAACACCTTTGCGCTTCTCATAAATGTTACCCGCAATAATCCTGTGATTGTGTTTGTTTTGGAACCTTGAGTAGAAAGTTTGCTGTACTCTATCCCGGGAATCTCTGGAGCAACACCGCTCATAAAGCTAGAGAAGGGGGGAAAGCCATTAGCGGAGCGAATCAGTATACGCTGTTGCAAAGACTGGTAACTGCAGTCTCTTTCCCCCTCCACGCAACCCCGTTCACTCGCACGCGTACATTGGACTAGCCCTCTGGAGTCACTACTTGCGCAGAGACTGGCTTTAGTTCGTTCGCTCCAGAGATTTCAAGGACAGAATATACCGGGTGATCCGTTTGGGATGTCGTAAAAGTAAAGTGTTATACACACATGGTTAATGTACATATCTCTGAACAGTTTGCCGTACTTTAAGCAGTAAGGTAGAAGTTTCGAGTCAGCGGAGGTTTGCAGACTTCAACCGCGTGGCGGCGCTAGCGTGCGTCCACGAGAGACAAGATGGTGGTCACGCCACAACAACGTGCTCAGTGCGTCGTATGGTATGCAAAATTGGGATACTGGACACCATTATTTTTCAAGAGGACATTGGGCTCTCATAGTGCTGGATCATCTTAATGGGATATTCAACGATCACTGGTGTGGCCGTGGTGGACCCATCCCATGGCCTGCGAATAGTCCGGACTTAACGCCTCCAGATTTTTTTGTGTGGGGGTACTGCAAGTCATTGGTGTATGCCCAAAAACCACAAACAAGCCGACTGCGCTTGCAGATGAGAGAAACCTTTCAACAGATCACTCCAGAAATGCTGCACGCCACGTGGCGCAACATGTCTGCGCGGTATGAACTGTGCCGTGTCCGCAAGGCGGACCTGTTGAGTGCTAATGTTCTGGGATAAAAAAAAAACTGACTCTCCTAGACATGTATGTACCATTAATAGGCAATAAATTTGAATGGTTTCTGGTATATAACACTTTACTTATATGACATCCCAAACGGATCACCCGGTATATCGTATCCAGTTTCGTTGCCACTTTAAATAGTTGTCAAATTACTACTTCGGAATCGGAAACTTATTAAGAACACAATATTTATGAACACTGGTGTGCGAAAATTGAGTGACAGGATTCTTCCGCTATAACACATCAGCGATCTGTTCGGTTACGTTCTACTGACGTCGTTACTTCGTGTCTCAGTAATCGAACGCCGCGGTGAAAACTCATCGGATTGCGGTGAAACTTGGCATAGAAGCTATGAAGACCATGGGGAAAATTATACCGACGAAAAAAGGGTAAAATTTTACCACCATGTGGGACTGAAATAACAACAATAAGAAGTCTGACATGCAAAAACTTTATTTTCAGTTGAAGTCAGTACAGGGTTTTTCAATATGCGCGCCGTCCGAGTGAATGGCCCTCTGGAACAGCAAGACAAGTGTGATCCATGGTCACACGAAGAGTTTTCCGAGGAACGGTATCGACATGCCATATGCTGGCTTTCAGTTCTGGCAGAGTGCGTATAGGTTTCTTATAAACACGATATTTTAGGAATCCCCACCGCCAAAAGTCACATGGTGAACTCATGTCCGGAGAACAAGGTGGCCAAACATCTGGCAAACTTATGGAAATGACACGATCGTCTCCAAAGTTGGCACGAAGCAGAGCATTCACTTGTCGACCAATATGTGGGGATTCTCCATCCTGCAGTAAGACTGGGGTCTCCAACATCATCGTTCTTTCAGGCAGGAACCATATGCTATGCTGTAGGCTACAATGGGTTGAACTTAACGTGCATTTGTAACAGAACGCATGGTACGATCTTGCGCTGTTAGCTTCTCAAAGAAAAAGGGGCCCAGAATGAAATCGGCGATGGATCCACACCATATAGTGACGTAATGGGAATGCAGCGGCTGTTTAGCACCACATTTCACCTTGGTAGGAAGACTGTGAACTATTTTTTCGTCGGTATTCGCTTCACCGTAGTTTGCATAACCTCCATACTAAGTTTTACCGCAATCTGTTGCTTCGAACGGGCTCCAGAGGGATCTGAATAGGCGTACTTTAATTGTAACCAGCCGATCAGTAAAAAAAGTACCCGGAATTTGGCTGGTAAAAGTCCCACAATGGAGGTATCGAGGATTCATTTTTCCGTAGGATGGCAGCACTGTACTGAATGACCACGCAGAGGGGTAGAGTAATCTGTCCATCAGTTTGTGTACAGCATCTGTTTACCTTAGTTGTGTTGACGAGTGTCCTGCGATTTACAGAATGGAGACAAATATCGAGCAAAGAATTTGTTTGAAATTTTGTGTTGCCAACGGATTGTCGTGTGCTAAATCGTTAAAAATGCTACAAAAGGCCTTTGGTAATTCGTATCTGTCGAAAACACAAGGTGTGCATGGTACAGTCATGTTCAAAAAATCTGTCGCATGGATTTTTTCAAAGTCCAACGTCTTACGAAATTATGTTGGTAGCTCTGAAACAAGGAAGAGTTGTGAAATATACGATCCTCCAATCAGAGTGAAGTTCGATTCGGAGGAGCAGGAGGCGTGACTCACGGTCTTGTCCACAGGAAGTTCAACCAATGTAGCATTTCCAAATATGAGATAAGAGTTTACTTTGTCGTTTTAATTGCCTTTAATCGTTTCAAATTAGTATTAAATTGTCCCAATTATAGTTCACGAGCTTAATATAATGTATACATGTATGTGTTTGACAATCATATATCACTCATTAGAACAATTTCACATTGTTTTCACTACGTGAGATGACATTTCATTTACATTTACGATAAAATAGTGGTTTGGGTGTAATAACAGTTTTCATTAATTAATTTAGAGATGCATTTTTATTTGTGGAGTTAATGATTAGGTTAATTCGTTATTTCTCGCGAAAAGAGGGAACCACAGCTGAAAGAAAATACACAACTTGTATTATTGAGGTCAAGAGTTCGTTTCAACATCACTTTTTGCACACATAGGCTAATCACGACTCGGGATACATTTAAATTGGAATCTGAAACATTATGCGACCTGACTGGAACTCGGAAAAGGACACACTGATTACAAGACGTCGATACATTACCACTTGGTCTGGCGAACGCCAATAATAATGAGGGGTTGTGGGAGTGGGAGAGGGGTGACGGAAAGTAGAAAATAAATAGTATTTTTGGGGGTATTTAATGTTATATTTATATACATACAAACCTAAGAAAATATTTATTTTGATACATGTGTGTGGGGGTGGGGAAGGGGGAAAAGAGAGGGACAGAAAGATATTGGGAGAGATGGGACGAAGAGGTGATTGTGGAAAATGTTTTATTTGACGTTCAGTAATAAAAACAATCAAATAAATGATGATTATCTTATAAATACCATATTTAATGTAAATTTGTTTTAAAAATGGGGGCGGGGAGCTGTTTGATTTACGTTCAGTGCAGGATAACAAGTGGAGACACATAGTGGTTCGTATCTCACTTTAAACTGTAGGTCCAAGCCCAATTAGCCTATCTGTGTATAACGTGGATTTAGAATTCAGTATAAAATAACGTCGATCTAGTATTTTGGATTTTAGATGTGTTGAGACCACTAAAATTTCCAATTCTTACAATAAGAAACCTGTCCTCATATTACCATTTTGAAAGAGAGAGAGTTAATTGTATAATCTTTCGTTGTTAGTTTCAAAGAAGACTAATTCAAATAATAACAATGGGAACGAATAAAGCTTACGAAAACTTTTTGCCACCGTGGGGATTTGAACCTACGACCACTAGAGTGACAACCCAGTGCGATAACCACTACCCCACGAGTTCGTTCCTTCTTACGGCATGATTATGAGTTAAGACCAATTCGTTCAATATGCATTAGAAATATAATCCCCACCCGCCTCTCTATAAACAACACACCCAAACGCTCCTTTGTAGCAAATGAAATAAAGATGGTATGAATGTCACAAAACATTTAAGCAAAATCTACTATATTTACGACGCAATCGTTTTACATGGAGAGGCTACAGATTCGAAAATTGAGGTTGTGACGTGGCTTCTTGTAGTGGTTGGGTAGATATTCGTATGGCAAGGTTCCAGCGTGCACTAGCCAGTAATTTCCGAGAAAAAACTTCAATTTTTTTTATGATGGTAAATTGGTTCGGTGATAGGCTATCGGTATTTCACGCCGAAGATTGTAGGTTTGACTTCTGTTCGATTTCCCCTATTATTATTATATATAGCAACTAAGTATTGTATTTAATTAATAATTTAAAGAAATAAAAATGTTATATATATTTTTAAAAAAATAACACTCCTTTCTAATGATTTTTCAATGTTATTTTTGAAAATAATTTTTCAGAATATGTTTTTGAATTTCTCATCATTTTACTAGGATTTGCATAAATATGATCCATGTGTCATATTCGACGAAATGTCATGTACAGCGAAAGTTATACATTTTTATTTTAGGGAAAATTATCAAGAAACAAAACAAATAAATACTACTGACATCCTTTTGTGAATAGTATTTATTTTACATTATTTTTGGTTCACCATGCATAGTTGTATTCTTGTAAAAAGCATGAAAAACAATATATTCTCTACATTTCGCAAGGCAAATAATATACGAATTTTCGTAATAAGTAAAATGCAATAAATAATTTTTCGGTGTAATTAGAAATAAAAATCGCAGAGTTAACCGAACGGTGAATCGAACACAGAATTTTACAACCCATAAAATGCCTTGTAGCCTTTGCAATGAAGTGATGTAGATTCAAGTAATGAAATTTCATGCAAAATCGCACGTTATAAGATTGTTCAAATATATTAAATCAATGTGTCCATAAGTTATTATACTGTCAGCCATTTGGCACATCTCGTTACAAAATCTGAGCACATCACCATTCACTAGTTAATCGAATTGAATATTGATTCACTTCACAGTTCAATGTGCAACAATAGTTTCGACTCATATCACGTGGGATGTAAACTCAATTCAATTCTCTCATTGTATGTAACTTGTATGTTGAGCTCATGTAAAAATATCAATTATGAGCTCTAAGCTAAATTTGACGCTACAATCGCTTGATCAACTCTTGCGTCTCGCTGCCAGACATTCTACGTTCCTGTTTGCTCCAGGTCGCTTCTACATTTCAATATCATTGTTTTTACCTCTGTTTCATTCTCATCGTCGTTATAAACCTACGTAATTTCTACTGTTTACAGTAGACAGAATCTACTGTTATCAATTGTAGTACTCTACTGTGTCTCTCGGAAATCGACTCAAAATCAATGATTTCCTACTGAACACTTTCAGTAGGCCTAATGTGTAATTACAGTTGAGGAACTACAAGTGAAATATTCTCTTCAGTACTACATGTAATATTGCATGTAGTGTTTGAATTTGAATTCAAAATTTTGGGTGCGTCAGCACTTAGGCTATTTTGCACCTGTCACTTTATACGGGGTCCAGCCCCTTAACAGAACTAAAATAACATAACTGTAACGTCGTGTTGTAACTAAAATATTAAAATATTCTGAATTCGGTTAAAAGCTGAGGCTGTAAAGAGGCACTCAGCACCCACAAGGACCAAACACAGGACAACACAGAAAATTATACTGGCCATGGGGCCAGTCGCCAGAGGTTCGTTCGTCTGCAAACTGAAGTCCAGGGTGTACTACGTGGAAGCAACAATTGGGTGTACATACTTCGTGGAAGGTCATCCCTTACACCCTTGTAGTGTGTTTAGCTCAGCATGTTAGCTGTAAATATAACTTTTTATTCCTCCTCACTAACAATTTGTTTTTATATCTATTTAAAATTTAAACCAACCTCACTTACATGTAGTACACCCTGAACTGCATTTTGCAGACTAACGAGGCTCTGGTGACTGGACCTACTGTTAGTATAATCTTTGTAGGACTGCGTGTGTGTTGACCTTGTTTGTGCTGACTGTCAGTCGCTTTACAGGCTCAGCTTTTAACCCAGGTAAAGATATTTTAGTTTTCAGACACGCTTTTATTTTTGTCATGATAACGGGCTGGATCCCGTATAGCGTGACGGGTGTAAAATACCCTAAGTTTTCAGGCACACAAATTGTAATTCAAATTTAAAAAATCTTAACATAGATGTTTCAAAACACCTATTGACCTACTGAAACCAGTACAGTAGAGAAACTGCAAGTGAAATTAATTTATGCAGTATAGTGTATAATATGTTAAGTTTAATATTTTGGCTGTAAATATTAATTTCATACCCCCTTATTATTTTTTGTATTTATATCTTTTTGAAAATCTGAACACAGTAGATGTTTCAAAACACCTATTGATCTACTGAAAACAGTAGACAAAAGTTTCATTGGAGTAAGTAGAAAAGAGTCATGAAAAAATACCCAAAGAAGTCAACCATTATGAATTAATGTTACATTCTTTTTGTTATTTCACTTTCCAAAACTTAGGAGCTCGAAATAATACATGGCATGCGATTTACTAGACAGTCTGCTTTTCTGTGATTGATTCGTCGTGCCCAGTCGGGGATTACTTCCGTTCAAGGTAAAAGGGGAAGGGGAAGAAATACACCACAGTACCATGACGTATGAAGTAACATGTTCACAGGCATCCAATGCAACTGATAAGGGTTCACCTGACCTTGGAAGTGTGGGAAACACGTTCCACGCTGGTTTCCAGAATGATGTGGCTAAATCTGGAACTAACGGTGGAATGAGAAATAGTTTGTAACATTTAACGATGACATTTCGCATTTACAAAATATGAGATATGTAGACTTTGATGTATTTATTATAGTAGACGGTAGATTGATTGATTGAGTTTATTTTACTTCGCGTTTTGTGCCTCTTGGCTAATTAGCGAAGATGGTGATTAGTGATGAAATGATGAAATTGATGAATGGACATTCACAAACAACCAAGCCCGACCGGGATTCGAACCCGGGACCCTAGGCGTCGCAGCGCAGTAGACGGTAGAGAATTACTTACCACGAAAGTCAAGTTCTAAATTGCAGACATCAAAATCTACTCCAGGTTGTAAAGTACATTTGTGATAGACAGCAGATAGGTTAATAAGGTTTACAAGATTGCTAACGACTCTTAAGACAAACGTTCAACGAAGGTTATTGAGTGAGAAAATGGGAAATTGTTAAAAATAGTGGCCTAGTTGAGTGAAGATCGAAGGTTCGAATCTCTTATAGAACCGGCTATTTTTTGACATTAATTTTTGGTGCATAATATATTTAATGTATTGTCGACATTTATAAGAAACAAAATATGAAAACTCTCCTCCTCCGTAACGGTGCGGTCTAAGACTCTGTGCTTTGGACTCCCACTGCAGCGGGACGGCATGGATTCGAGTCGTCCAGGGTTCTCGGCCTGTCATCTGTATAGGACCGGTGGCAACCCACCATCGTGAGGAAAGTGGGGAGCTACGAGTGACTGGTGTAACCTGGTTTCAGATATCTTCTATAACGGCTGAGGGTTCGACGTGCTGACCAACGTCACCTCATTGCCAGTTGAAGATAACTCTAGGTAGGAGACTGCCAGTCGGGAGATAGCCCATGGCCCTTCGAGGTTTTAAAATATGAAAACTATTCCTTCCGTAAATCTAATTTCTCGTCATTGTCAAGTGAGATTTCTTTTCAGTATGACTCCTGCAATACTAATTAGTTCCTAAGTAGGATAATGAGATGGACAGAGAGATATTAAATTATGAGTTCGCTGTTTAAAAAATAAGCATTAACACATTTTTATATTCACATACCTCTTTACAAATTCCTGAGCACGTCACTACAAATGAACCAATCTAGTGCACACTAGAGCCTTGGTTTATCGATACCTATGGGGTATCCTACAATTACAGTCATACCACAACCTCAATTTTCGAAGCTGTAGCCTCTCCATGTAAAACGATTGCGTCGTAAATATAGTAGATTTTGCCTAAATGTTTTGTGGCATTCATACCATCTTTATTCATTTGCTACAAAGGAGCGTTTGGGTGTGTTGTTTATAAAGAGGCGGGTGGGGATTATATTTCTAATGCATATTGAACGAATTGGTCTTAACTCATAATCATGCCGTAAGAAGGAACGAACTCGTGGGGTAGTGGTTATCGCACTGGGTTGTCACTCTAGTGGTCGTAGGTTCAAATCCCCACGGTGGCAAAAAGTTTTCGTAAGCTTTATTCGTTCCCATTGTTATTATTTGAATTAGTCTTCTTTGAAACTAACAACGAAAGATTATACAATTAACTCTCTCTCTTTCAAAATGGTAATATGAGGACAGGTTTCTTATTGTAAGAATTGGAAATTTTAGTGGTCTCAACACATCTAAAATCCAAAATACTAGATCGACGTTATTTTATACTGAATTCTAAATCCACGTTATACACAGATAGGCTAATTGGGCTTGGACCTACAGTTTAAAGTGAGATACGAACCACTATGTGTCTCTACTTGTTATCCTGCACTGAACGCAGGGACGTAGCTAGGTTGATCAGTTCGGGGGGGCCCAAAACTTAAGATTTTTTTCCTATCAAACCATTAAAAACTAACAAACTATTAATATAGCATATAGGCCTAGATAAGTATATGTATAGTATATATATATATATATATATATATATATATATATATATATATATATATATATATATTTAAATTTACGGATATAGACTCGCGAAATCCACGGCCATTATTCGGGAATCTAAATGCAGAATGAACTTATTAACTTAATGGCATCTAGACAGTCTTTAAAAATCCATGTATTTTCTCTTATGTCAGATTTTTGAGACACCAAGAACAATGTCATTAGTCCTTACTCCTTAGACTTGTAAATTTCCTCGAAGAAAATTGAGAAGTAGAGAAAACCCTCTTCCGTCAGTTTAGATATTAAAAAGTGCTGGAATCAGGTGCACAAGTATGAGAACGGTGCGAAAATCACAAAATATGCAGAATTTTGAAACATTATTTCTAGAGCATGCACACTACTACATACATACCTCGTTTCCTTCCTTAATTGAAATGTGACTTATTCTTCATCACATGTGAGATCAACCGCCCTGGGAGTCAAACCCGGTCTCGTGTGTGGTAGTCGGACACCAATTTAGAAAGTCAATGTCTTGGACATTTGGTCGATCAGTCGATCCTACTTCAATTTTTTCGAGAGGTAAACGAGCTGGCAGCTTCACACTCGAAATTTCACTTCGCCTACCCCCGTGGCGGAGTGGTTAGCACATCGTGCTAAGATGCCAGGTGTGCCGGGTTCGAATTCCGGACTGAGCATGGGTGTTTGTGAGTGTCCATTGATCAATTTAACCATATCATCACTTATCCCTATCTTCGCAATTAGCCAAATGTGGCAGAAGAGCAAAGTAAAATGAACCAAATCAATCGAAATTTCACTCGCAATGCATGAAAATGAGATCTCAAGCACTCCGTGATCCTACTGGAATCTCACGTTTATAAAAGCTAACTATGAAACCACTTCTCGGATCAAACTGTTCTTCGAACTAGCTGACAGTCATTAATTGTCGACCAATCAACACAGTAGGGCAAAAAGGGGCAGATGTTTCTTGAAAATGCGTGTAAAGTTACCAAGGAAGGATATAAAGTAGGTACATTACAAAGGCTTATTATGGCCTTTCCCTTCATTGCAGGTTATGAGCACAAGGGTTGAGTGTGGGAACCTGAAGGAACCGCGACATCTTTGTCATTCATCTCCCGCCAGAAAAGGGACAAACAGTAGAATTTTGTCTCTTTCAATTTGAAAAGCCTATGTCCATGCTGAACCATAAAGTAATTAACCCAGAAAGTCCTAGTTACCTGCAGTGCGTTTCGGCACGGCCGATAACCAGAGCCAGATGAAGAGAAGATTTTGTGGGAAGGGGGTGACCTGGCTTAGGCCCCCTGGGTGCATGAAGGGAAAGTGTGTTTACAAAAGGTCCCCGACTTCCCAGAAAGGGACGACCCATAAAATCACTGCATTTCCTACCAATGCATCCGTTTGTGTTCAACCAAAGTGTATGTCACCGTAGAATCCGAGCGCTTCGAGTTCTGTCGGTTGCGGGACTTCTTGAGTCTTTTGTCAACATGGTCCCAATCAGAGTTTCTTTCTGCCAAGGTCGTTGCACCTATGAATCGGCTCTTCAGCTTGAGTGGCAAACGACATGTTGTACGGAGGAAAGTTGCCCCGGAAAAATTACCTTCTTAAATACCATGAAACCTGTAAAACATCCACAGATATTTATTCAGTGGTGGATACTTTGACAAAACATCAATATTCTAAAAAATCTTCGAACGGACTGTATAAAACACTGCAATACTCCAAAAACTGAACCTGCTCTGCAACAGCCTTTGTTAAGTTGGTAAGTTCAGTATGGCACTACATTTTAAATAATGCTGATGGAATAAATCAATAAAGTTTGTTAAATGGCAACGACTCCTTACCACAAGAATATAATTATTATTTACGGATATCCCCTATAACAGTTGGGGGTTTGACGTGCTGACCCCACGTCACCCCATTACTGGTTAAAGATCTCCACACCTCTAGGTAGGATTGTGGGAGGGAGACTGGCAGTCGTGAGATGGACCAAGGCCCTTCCAGGGCTGTCGAACCACGGGTTATTATTTATTTAGAGATGCTTAAATATATGTGCAACCTCACATGTCTTTCCAGTGACTTATTGCAAGGGTGTGTTATTGTACTTGACTCAACAAAATAAGCTTACTGTGTGAGGCAGATTCATACGAACCAAAAATACCCAAAATAATAACAATAATAATAATAATTTACTTCAAAATTACAAAAATGTATTTACTTGTTCTTGTTTAAATTTTCGATTCTTCGAAAAGTTTGTTAAGGAGTTGAGTTGGCGATTTTAAGTTCACTTTATGCACAGTAAGGCAAATCGGGACTGGACCTACAGTTTAAAGTAAGATCCGGACCACTGTGTACCTTCACTCATGTATCGAACCTGGGACCTCTCGATTACAAGGCAACAACGCTATCACTGCGCAATCGGGGAGCCATCGTTTGTTAAGGAGGATTCTCAAAATCGGTCTTCACGATATCGAGAAAAATGTGCGACTCGAGAAATCGTACAGTTTGTGAAGATAATTACTTTTAACACGTTGCGTGTTTTAGACTGTTTAAATAGTAGAATAGATATTTGGTGCGAATAATACTACTTACCTGGAGATATGAGGCATCCTGCCACCATTATACTTATATAGCGTGTATTGCGCTCTGATTCGGGACCAGTTGAAACTGTTTGCATATATGTCGTTTACCGCTACACAGGCGGTCGTTCTTCAATCTACTCAAGCTCAAAACAATGTTTGGACGCAACGGCAACACTCAACGCCCAACCCTGCCTGTTGTGGAGCTGCGACTGCTGGGGTGGAAAGACAGCTCCCTCAAAATTCCGAGAAACAACAAAGTTCTAGGTTCCTACACTGACATCCCTATAGCTAGAACCAGGAAAACGAGAAAGAAATGTGGTTTTGGGTTCGTGCCACTCAAATTAAGAACAGTGTTTCTAACTGAAAGAAAAAAAAATACTGAAAAACTATTTTGCAATATTTGTCATGAAAGTAAAATTTTCAGCAAATGTAGAACAGTTTGACGGGGCCACGTAAACGTTTCGGGGGGCCAGTGCCCCCCCGGCCCCCCCCTAACGACGTCCCTGACTGAACGTAAATCAAACAGCTCCCCGCCCCCATTTTTAAAACAAATTTACATTAAATATGGTATTTATAAGATAATCATCATTTATTTGATTGTTTTTATTACTGAACGTCAAATAAAACATTTTCCACAATCACCTCTTCGTCCCATCTCTCCCAATATCTTTCTGTCCCTCTCTTTTCCCCCTTCCCCACCCCCACACACATGTATCAAAATAAATATTTTCTTAGGTTTGTATGTATATAAATATAACATTAAATACCCCCAAAAATACTATTTATTTTCTACTTTCCGTCACCCCTCTCCCACTCCCACAACCCCTCATTATTATTGGCGTTCGCCAGACCAAGTGGTAATGTATCGACGTCTTGTAATCAGTGTGTCCTTTTCCGAGTTCCAGTCAGGTCGCATAATGTTTCAGATTCCAATTTAAATGTATCCCGAGTCGTGATTAGCCTATGTGTGCAAAAAGTGATGTTGAAACGAGCTCTTGACCTCAATAATACAAGTTGTGTATTTTCTTTCAGCTGTGGTTCCCTCTTTTCGCGAGAAATAACGAATTAACCTAATCATTAACTCCACAAATAAAAATGCATCTCTAAATTAATTAATGAAAACTGTTATTACACCCAAACCACTATTTTATCGTAAATGTAAATGAAATGTCATCTCACGTATTGAAAACAATGTGAAATTGTTCTAATGAGTGATATATGATTGTCAAACACATACATGTATACATTATATTAAGCTCGTGAACTATAATTGGGACAATTTAATACTAATTTGAAACGATTAAAGGCAATTAAAACGACAAAGTAAACTCTTGCGCAATCTTTCTGCCGATTCGCATTATTGAAACAATATTTAACCAATGGGGACGTTATCTCATATTTGGAAATGCTGCATTGGTTGAACTTCCTGTGGAGAAGACCGTGAGTCACGCCTCCTGCTCCTCCGAATCGAACTTCACTCTGATTGGAGGATCGTATATTTCACAACTCTTCCTTGTTTCAGAGCTACCAACATAATTTCGTAAGACGTTGGACTTAGAAAAAATCCATGCGACAGATTTTTTGAACATGACTGTACAAGGCTTTCAAATAAGGCAGAGAATTTGTTGCTGATTTGCCCCGTTCTGGTCGACTTTCCACGTCGACGACTGACGAAAACGTCTGAGAAATCAGGACAATGGTGCTTGAAAACAGGCGTGTGAGTATGAGAGAGATGGCTCATGAGCTTGGCATATCACACATGTCCGTTCACAACATTTTGACTGATGTCTTAGGCATGAAACGCGTCGCGGCACGACTTGTTCCGAAGGAGCTGAATTTCCTACAAAAAGTACATTACAGGGATGTTGCTGAAGACATGATTTCACGAGAATTTAGTGACTCAACCTTCATGAAACGCATTATAACTGGTGATGAGGCATGGATGCAAACAGATCAACAATCTTCGGAATGGCGCTTTGAAAATGAACCAAAACCCAAGAAAACCACGCGGAAAGTCGCTCAAAAATTAAGGTCATGTTCATTGTTTTCTTTGATTATCGTGGTGTTGTGCACTCAGAATTCCTTCCAGCGGGACAAACTGTGAATAAAGAGTTTTATGTGACCGTTATGAGGCGTCTGCGTGAGAATGTTCGTCGGTAAAGACCAGAGTTATGGAAAAACAATTCTTGGATTTTGCACAACGATAATGCATCGTCGCACACGTCGACTGTTGTTCGCGAGGTTTTGGCCAAAAACTCGACACATGTCCTCGCCCAAGCCCCATATTCTCCATATATGGCTGACTCCGTGTGATTTTTTTCTCTTTCCGCGACTCAAGTTACTACTTCGGGGAAGGCGTTTTGAATCAATTGTATCTATTAAAGGAAATTCGCAGAAGGAACTCGGGGCGATACCGTCTTCTGGGTTCGAAAAGTGTTTTGAAGACTGGGTTAAGCGTTGGCATATGTGTGATGCATCTGATGGGGCCTATTTTGAAGGCGACAAAATAAATGTTGATGATTAACCACGTATTTTGTGTTTTATTTACAAATTCCGGGTACTTTTTGTACGTAGTAGTATATGAAGGAAAAATTACCGGACGAAAATGACTTCAAAGACCAGGTGTTAAGTAATTATAACAAAGAAGAACACTTGATAAATATGGGGCAACAAGCAAGTTTGTAGGATATGGAAAATTAAATATTACGTAGATTTGTGACCCAAAGGGAAAGCGAGAACGGGTGGACTAGGTCTAGGAAGAAGTATTTGGATGAAGTGATGGATTTTAATTGCCACTTTGAGCTTCAGAGAGCAGCATTGTCGTATGGTATTTTTGTTATTTTACTTCGCTTTTCTCCACTTGTCGCTAATTGCGACGATGAACATGTGTAATGACTAGGGCTCGGATAATTATGCATTTTGCATATTGCAAATGCATATTTAAGGATTTTTAACTAAAAATGCATATTTCATATGCAGGTGCATATTTGTATGAAAATAAGTTGATGTGCATATTTTTGTGCCCACAACCAACACCGAGCATATACTGTATTTATTTTTCATATCCTCGCTTCCCTTTTCTTTATCTTTTCTGTCTTTCTTCTTCCTTTTTTCCTGGATTGTATGAATTGTGGCAAGTACGTCATTCTCACCTTAACAATCGACTAAGCTGGCGACGCCGCGTATAAGTTTCTTGTCGCAAATGGACAACGTGTGGATGATCTGGAACTTGATGTGTCTGACTTTGTTGCCCTAAAATACAGTCCACTTGTATCTTGCAAAGTGGAACGTGTGTTTCTGAATATGACTATTTTAGCTGAAAACAGGAGTTTCAAGTTCGAAAATTTGAGCCATCATGTTGTTATCAAATGCAATCATGATCTTGATCTGTAGTGTATTGTTTCATTTAACGCAGAACCATATTAATTGAAAAAATTCTGTGTAGCGAATGAGCATTCAGAATAATGCATATTCATTGCCTGGCATGTAATCTTTCATAGTTTGTAATATACAGCATTTATAAATTAAACATGTTTTAAAAGTGCATATTTTACACTTTTAGTGCATATTTGCATGCATATTTTGCGTTTTTTAGTGCATAACTATCCGAGCCCTAGTAATGACTAAATGAAATTGATGAAGGGATAGTCGCAAAGAGCGCTCATAACGAACCGTGGATTTAAACCGAGAATCTTCGGTGCGAGATCTTAAGATGACCACTTAACGTCACCGAGTCGGCCAGAGTGTAGCAGGAGACAGAAAAGACTCTTCTTCCGGCTATCGGCTCTATGTATACACAAGCCACAAATTTATAGTTGCAAGATACCATTTTGGGTGTATCCACTGGTGTAAATCAGCGGCTACTAACGCCTAGAACTTATTGATTATCAACGAATTCACCCCCCTTGTTTAGTCTTTTAGTAATCCTTAGCCACAATTTCCTGGACTTTATCTGAAGTGCAAAATTCACTTGCTAAAGTAAAATTGTCCTGTGACAAGTTAGAAATGTACGTTTGACATAATTGATTTTTCTGTACTACTTGATAATTTACAAGGCGATACTATCTAAACGCACGGCCATTAAATTAGGCGGGTGACAGAAGTTCGCGCTGTTGCCACGTCGGAGCACAACCCTGTGTGTTCGGAGGTTTAAGAGCAGTCCGACGTGTAGATATGGGACTCGATTTCTGGGGCCTCTAACGAACTTTCAATTCACACGGTCACCAGCAGCTCTGTATCGAATGGGACTCGAAAGTGGCCCGGAGAGAGGTCGGTCTGACGCTCGAACTAGGACTAGACAACGCAGCCGGTTGACGTTGCCACACTGTGCGTGGGAACCAGCGACTCTTGTCCCGCTGTCGCTTTGCTTTTTCCATATGTAACACCTGTGCAATTCTGCCCAGCCGCCTATTTTCTTGGCTATGCGTTTAGTGTAATTCATCACTAGGGACATGAAGTTTTAGTTTTATTTTTTCCCTAAATTTCGATGTTATTTTTTTGCTGCGATTCGGTGTTATTTTTCGCAGTTTATAGCAAAATTCGGTGTTATTTTTACATTTATTTTTACTGTTCCTTCAAGTTTTAAGATTTTCACATTTCTTTTAGTTCTGGAAAGTAGAGACAAATTTTAGTTTAATGCAAATATATATATATATATATGGCTTACCTTTGTGAGAAATGACCAAATTGCTTCTATTTGAAAAACTATTTAATCAGATCAGCCACTAAATATGAAATATTTATTAAATGAAAGCACCCAAATTTTTGAACACAATCAGACACATCATATTTCCTTAACATTGCGAAAAAATTCCTCTGCAACCTCAAAATACCGTTTTTACACACACATACACGCCCCCCGAAACAAAACAGGTGCTTTTCCCTGAAAATTTTCCCGTTCCTAGGAAACTTCTCTTCCGGGAAAATCTCCCCAGCGAATTCTATTTCAGGACGAGGTAAAACATTGTCAGTCATGTCTGCGCAAACTGCAATGAATGAAATGTGACAATCTCTCTTGAATCGAACATTCACCAGCTAGACTACAAATTACAGATCTAATAGGGCGCCAGGTAGTTCTTTTTGAAGAGAAGAAGTGTTACCCTCCCCCCCCCCATTTATATTGCATAGTTCGAGGAGTTTTGTGCGTTAAAGTGCAAAATTCGGTGTTATTCTGAAAAATGGCATAATTCGCGTTATTTTCTTATTCCAAAACACCGAAAAACTTGCCTTCCTTACCTACCCAAATACATTTTAAACATTTTATTTTGATTTCCTCAACTTTTCGGTGTTATCGTTAAAACGAAAACTTCACGTCCCTATTCATCACACATGGAATAGACAATACAATAGCATTTCTAGAATAACAAAATTGTTAATATTATGCACGTGGTTTAATTGCGAGGGTTGTTTGAGAAGTTTGTGCAAATTGCACACTTTTTTTAAAATCAATTTTATTTCTGAACATAGGCCCCATCGAAATCTATACGCTTGACCCAGTGCACTTTTTCTTCCCGTCGGAAAAATAGATTTGTCAAACTGTGCAAAATAGCCAATGCCATCTTCATTCGACGAACATTTCTTCTCATCGAGCCAAATTTTAAAGTTTGGGAACAGGAATAAATCGCATGGACCAAGTCAAGAAAATAGGATGGATTTGAAGCACAATTCGTGCAATTTTGTCATTACGATGGTCAATTTGCGGAAGGCGCGTTGTCCGGGGCGCCGCGCCGTTCCGCGCAGCCAAGAAATTTCCTTTTCTTCTTACGAAATGAAATGGTCTAAAGTCCACTACATTGAAACACCTTCAATTGGTTTGTAGAATTTCTGGGATGACTGGCATAAAGTGGCCTGGAGATGAAGTTTTCCTAAATATCTGCATAGTATTCAATTTCTTCAACACCATTTCCTCAAGAAGTTCTATCATTTTCCATCCTCAACAATCATCAGTGTCCGTTTCAAGCGAATCTCAGCAGCATACCTTTGATGAGCAATTACTTCCAGAACAGAAATGAGTACTATAGTTAAGGGGTTCTGCGCCATCCCAAGTAGGTATCACCTATTTTCTATAGATTTAACCTCAGTTGTATCATATTATGTCGATTTTTTTGTGGATTTTATAGCGTTCGACAACGTTCCAGTAAAATTTTCACCGCAACTCGTTTTTTCCTACCTCATCCTTTGTAGGTATGTCACGATCTTACGTGATATAACTTAACCTGTTCACTTTCTTACGACCTTTTACGGGCTAAGTTAACTTTCAAGGATTGTTTATTATTATTTTTTCTGGTTACATCCTTTTTCCTACGATCTCACGTGATATAACTAAACCTATTCACTTTTTTTTTACGGCCTTTCACGAGGATATATATATATTTTACAATCTTTTACGGACTTCTCTAACCTACATGGGAAACGCCTGACCTATACGTATGCATGTCTTTTCTAATTCACAAAAACAGATTTTGAACAAGTGTGACATTGTTCGAGATTCGTTCGCCATTTTGAATTTCTTCCAGTCATGGAGGACATCGAGACGATGTTAACGCAAAAAAACCCATATGTCTACGATCATCCTCTCGAAAGTTATGACTTATAAAAAAATATTTAAAAAATCGGCAATTGTCCCACACCTTGACCTTAGGACCATCACATTTCGTACGCGTACTCTACATCACCGAAATCGACAAGGGGTTCAACGGGGGAGATTTTTCGAGTTATTTTCGCGATATCTCTTACAGTTTTCGAGATACGTCCAATTCCGGTCGCCATTTTGAATTTCTTCCAGTCAGGGAGCACATCGAGACGATGTTAACGCAAAAAACACCCTTGTCTCTACAATCATCCTTTCGAAAGTTATGAATTATAAAAAAATAAAAAAATAAAAATTGTCAATTAGCCCACCCCTAGACCTCATGACCCCTAAATTTTGCACGCATACTCTACATCACCAAAATCGACAAGGTGCTCCACGGGGGAGATTTTTCGAGTTATTTTCGCGATATCTCTTACCGTTTTCGAGATACGTCCACTTCCGGTCGCCATTTTGAATTTCGGATTTTTTTTCGGAAGGGTCGCGAATTTTTGGTAGGCGACGACAGAGCAAAAGTCGGATGTTGGAATTTCCTGCCTACTTTTTTCAGTACGTCAACATTTTTGTTTTAGTATTTTTAATTTTTGACAATTTTGTGTAAATTTTTATGATTTCTAAAATGGTGATACTTATTCTTAATTTTGAAACTTCTTGGCGTTAGAACTGTTCCGTGACCATCTCATTTTTAACATCTTTATAGCAAACGGGTATGAATTAGTGTACAAAAGATTTTTTTTAGTATAAGTCTGGTATAAGTGAAGGTGGTGGCTGTCTACTTGTTAACCGCTCGTCTATATACTTAAAAAAATACGATTATTCTAATTGTAATAGTCCAGTGGCGAAGTTGAAAGCAAAAGGGGGGACACAGAGTTTCGAGCATGGATGTTATATATATCTTCAAATCCTCATTTTCGCGTTTAGCCAATGACAGAAAGGTAACTTTAAAAAAAGAAAACACTTTACACTTTACTACATAAGGGCCTGACTTTTTCCAAAAGTCGCATTACAGAATTGTCCATAGATGTTAAAACTTTCACAGTTCTCTGAATAAACGCACATATCAATGTTGCAATATTTTTGCTTCTGTACATTCATCTCCACTCTCCAGATAGGACCGAGCTTTTTGGACAATGTTTCTTGAAGAGGTACAAAAAATAACTGCTCTTAAATTAACTGGCGTCGAAACGAAATTGAAACAAACGGTAAAAAACAAAAGTATCAGAGATTTATACAAAGGTGTAAATGAATTTAGAAAGGGATGGCAACCTAAAGTAAACTTGAAAATAGTTAATAATGGTGATTTTTTGACTGATCTAAGCGATATTTTAAATAGATGGACCTCTTAATGACCTCTTACATGTTCATGTAGGAGATAAATCAGAAGTAAATGAAGTACACACAGCAGAACCTTTAGTTCCAGATCCAAACGTGACTGAAGTTCAAGATGATATTAAAAGGCTAAAGAATAACAAAGCACCTGGCATTGATTTAATACCAGCTGAGTTAATTAAATATGGTGGAAATTCGTTAATATGTCAAATTCATAAATTAACTTGTTTAATATGGAATAAAGAAGAAATCCCTCAACAGTGGAAAGAATCCATAATTGTTCCTGTGTTTAAGAAAGGTGATAAAATGAACTGCAATAATTACCGTGGAATTTCTCTACTCTCAACAACATATAAAATATTATCTAACATTATTTTAACAAGACTAACCCCATATGCTAATGAAATTATAGGTGATTATCAATGTGGATTTGAAAGTAACAGATCAACTAAAGATCAAATTTTTCTCATCAGACAGACACTTGAAGAAGTGGGAATATAATCAGTGTCCATCGTTCATTCATTTTGGTCAAAGGAGAGAAATTATATAATATATTAGTCGAGTTTGGAATGCTTAAGAAGATTGTTAATATGATAAAAGTATGCACCAGTGAAACAGAAAGTAAAATTCGTGTGGGTGTTAATATGTCTGACAAAATGTACAATTCATGATGGATTAAAAAAAAATTAAAAAGATGCATTATCTCCATTGCTCTTTAATTTTGCCTTAGAATATGCTGTTAGGAAGGTAAAAGAAACCAACGAAGTACTAAAATTAAACGATGTGACTCAGCTGTTAGCATATGCAGATTATGTACGTAGACTTACTGGGAATGATGTAAATACAATTAAGAATAATGCTAAAATATTTTCAAAGCAGCTAAAGAGATAGGTTTGGAAGTTAGCAAAGATGAATCGTTTACCGGAACGTTGAAACGTTTGTATAGGAACGATGGAACTTACTGTCACCCTCATCTTCACGATTAGTCAAACGTCACACGAAAATCGGTTAAATAAGAAAGAACGAAAAAGATGGAACCTTCGGGATCGCGTTCTTTAACCAACCTGTCACCGGAATGCTACATAAAATTTTCAAAAATTGTATCGGACGAAGATGACAACATCCATTGAATGATCGACATTGCTGAAATTTCTCCGGCGTTCGGCAGATAATTATGAAAAGTTACATTTATAAAATTGTAGGGAGAATAATTGATAATCCAGAAGTCCAGATTGTGATAACGGGAGAGATGAGCGCGATTCTGGACGAATATGATAAGACGAAGAAGAATATAAGGAGATTAGCTGATGGAGGTATCATGCGTACAAGATAAAGATGATCTGATTTAATAATATTACAGCACTAAGTGCCATGTATTTTTTCTTCGTTCGTAATAAAATTAACAAGTTATAAAGAGGATAGCAATCCAATTACGGAATTTGTCATTTGACATCCTTAACGCAGCATGTTCTAAAAAATAAAATTATTGGAAGTTTCCGGTTCGATATATATGTTCGTCTCGTTTCGCAATTCATTTTCATAGCCACGATGAACTTAGGAAGCACAGGTTTGTGTGTGTTTCATCTCTCGTCTTGAGGGATAACATAAACCAGGCACCTAACCAACCATTCAATGATAATAATAATAATAATAATGTTTATGAATTTGTTCGGATTCAGAAAACAAAAACTATCATGGCAGAGCCTTTCCGTGTTCCACCTCCTTTTGAATATCCCCTCTCCTCTAAAGCATGCTTTCGCTGTTCATATTTTCAGTTAGCTTTTCACCTTCCTTTCCAACACGGTTCCCCTTCGTCAGAGTCAAGCGTTTTTCTGGTCTTTGAGCACAGCTCTTTAATTCAAATTTCCATTTTTTTTTTCAACGCACAAATTCATGTTATCAAGTTATGGAAATTCTTCTCTACTTTGCATCGTAATAATGAGGATGAATAATTGAAGATTTGAAGTAAAATAGGATGTAAGTGTTTTTGGTAAATTTACGAGGAAAATGAGTTTGTAGGAATTCTTTTGTTAATATGAATATTATGTTGTTGCTTTTGGTTTTTGAAATATGTGAAATTATATCATATTGAATATTAATTAATTAATTTTTTAGGTTTTTTTTTAATCTGAAGGTTCATGGTTGCAGTAACATAGGCTTTCTATCTGTCCCTATCCTGAGCAAGATCTATATATATTATTTTCTATCCCTATCGATTTCCTTTAGGTCCATCTCAATATTATCCCTCCATCTTCGTCTTGGTTTTCCTATTGGTTTATCATCAGGTTTCCCAATAAGAATCTTGTAAATTTTTCTTTCCTCTCCCATTCGTACCATATGATCTGCCAAACTAAGTTTTCGTGATTTAATCAATCTAATAATATTTGGATATGAATATGAATTATGTATTTCTAAATTATATAACCTTTTCCATTCGCCTGTTTCCTCATCCTTTTTAGGCCGAAATATTTTCCTAAGGATCTTATTTTCAAATACGCTAAATTTATGTTCCTCTTTCAATGTAAGAGATCAAGTTTTCGCATTCATAAAATATAATATAGGTAAAATTATTGTTTTATATATTTTAATTTTTAGTTTCTTAGATATTAAACGAGAAGACAAAAGTTTATGAAGAGAAAAATAACATGCATTTCCAGAATTAACCCTTCCTATATGTCCTCTTTCATATAATTTTCATTTGTTATTGTTACTCCTAAGTATTTGAATTTGGAAACTGGTTCAAACGAGTTGATATCACTTGGTCTCTGCCTGTAAGTATATATTTTTAGTTTACTCTTTGCTAACTTCCAATCCTATCTCTTTAGATGCTTTGAAAATATTTTAGCATTATTCTTAATTGTATTTACATCATTCCCAGTAAGTCTACGTACATAATCTGCATATGCTAACAGCTGAGTCACATCGTTTAATTTTAGTACTTCGTTGGTTTCTTTTACCTTCCTAACAGCATATTCTAAGGCAAAATTAAAGAGCAATGGAGATAATGCATCTTTTTAATTTTTTTTAATCCATCATGAATTGTACATTTTGTCAGACATATTAACACCCACACGAATTTTACTTTCTGTTTCACTGGTGCATACTTTTATCATATTAACAATCTTCTTAGGCATTCCAAACTCGACTAATATATTATATAATTTCTCTCCTTTGACCAAAATGAATGAACGATGGACACTTTGATTATATTCCCACTTCAAGTGTCTGTCTGATGAGAAAAATTTGATCTTTAGTTGATCTGTTACTTTTAAATCCACATTGATAATCACCTATAATTTCATTAGCATATGGGGTTAGTCTTGTTAAAATAATGTTAGATAATATTTTATATGTTGTTGAGAGTAGAGAAATTCCACGGTAATTATTGCAGTTCATTTTATCACCTTTCTTAAACACAGGAACAATTATGGATTCTTTCCACTGTTGAGGGATTTCTTCTTTATTCCATATTAAACAAGTTAATTTATGAATTTGACATATTAACGAATTTCCACCATATTTAATTAACTCAGCTGGTATTAAATCAATGCCAGGTGCTTTGTTATTCTTTAGCCTTTTAATATCATCTTGAACTTCAGTCACGTTTGGATCTGGAACTAAAGGTTCTGCTGTGTGTACTTCATTTACTTCTGATTTATCTCCTACATGAACATGTAAGAGGTCATTAAGAGGTCCATCTATTTAAAATATCGCTTGGATCAGTCAAAAAAATCATCGTTATTATCTTTTATCAAGTTTACTTTAGGTTGCCACCCCTTTCTAAATTCATTTACACCTTTGTCTAAATCTCTGATATTTTTGTTTTTGCTGTTTGTTTCAATTTCTTTAATCTTGCTCTTTTTTACTTCTAAACGAGCGGTTAACATCTTGCTTTATTCTATTATAATTGCTTAGATTTGTATAATCAGAGTTATTTAACTACCTAAGTCTAGCCTGATTTCTTATTTCTATTAGATTATGACATTCGTTATCAAACCATGGCTTACTTTTTCTTGGTTTATGGTATCCTATACTTTCTGTAGCTGCTGATTCTATTGCATTACGTATGTGCTCCCAATTCTTATTTACGTCTGTTTCATTTATATTTTCATCATCATTTAAATCGTGCAAAACATCAAATCTATTTGACAGTTTAATTTGGTAATCTTTCTTAATTCTGTCATCAACTAATTTTCCTTTATTACAGTATATTTTAGAACTTTTAGATTTTGTTGCTTATGAGTCTTTCTCTTAATTTAGCAATTACTAAATAATGATCACTGGCACAGTCAGCACCTCTATGTGAACGAACGTCAATTATACTAGTATGCCTTCTCTTATCAATGAGAATATGATCTATCTGATTATGAGTTTTACCATCTGCAGAAGACCAGAAGAAAATGGTACTTTCCACAATTTTAAATTATTTGAGGTTGCAAAAGTAATTAATTTTATACCATTATCATTACTTACTTCATGCAGACTTTCTTTACCAATCGTGGGTTTAAATGTCTCATCTTTACCAATCTGTGCATTATAGTCACCTAACAGAATTTTCATATCATACTGGGAAAATAATCAAAGATCTGTTCTAACTCTGCATAAAAATCATCTTTAGTATTATCATCTTTATCTTCCGTTGGTGCATGTATGTTTATTAAAATAATTTTACACCACCTACCCTGTAAAACTGCATATGATATCCTATCATTAATAAATTCTACTGTTTTAAGAGCCGAGATAATTATATTATTTATGAAGAAGCCTGTTCCAAATTTTGCCTCGTTCACATCAACGGTGAACAAGAGAACAGTGGTGTAAAACTTTTTTTTTATTATTATTATTATTTCAATCAGAACAAAAATTTACAGTCTATGCATTGATTCTGGACGCCAGTTAATTTAAGAGCAGGTATTTTTTTGCAACTCTTCAAGAAACATTGTCCAAAAAGCTCGGTCCTATCTGGAGAGTGGAGATGAATGTACAGAAGCAAAAATATTGCAACATTGATATGTGCGTTTATTCAGAGAACTGTGAAAGTTTTAACATCTATGGACAATTCTGTAATGCGACTTTTGGAAAAAGTCAGGCCCTTATGTAGTAAAGTGTAAAGTGTTTTCTTTTTTTAAAGTTACCTTTCTGTCATTGGCTAAACGCGAAAATGAGGATTTGAAGATATATATAACATCCATGCTCGAAACTCTGTGTCCCCCCTTTTGCTTTCAACTTCGCCACTGGACTATTACAATTAGAATAATCGTATTTTTTTAAGTATATAGACGAGCGGTTAACAAGTCGACAGCCACCACCTTCACTTATACCAGACTTATACTAAAAAAAAAATCTTTTGTACACTAATTCATACCCGTTTGCTATAAAGATGTTAAAAATGAGATGGTCACGGAACAGTTCTAACGCCAAGAAGTTTCAAAATTAAGAATAAGTATCACCATTTTAGAAATCATAAAAATTTGCACAAAATTGTCAAAAATTAAAAATACTAAAACAAAAATGTTGACGTACTGAAAAAAGTAGGCAGGAAATTCCAACATCCGACTTTTGCTCTGTCGTCGCCTACCAAAAATTCGCGACCCTTCCGAAAAAAAATCCGAAATTCAAAATGGCGACCGGAAGTGGACGTATCTCGAAAACGGTAAGAGATATCGCGAAAATAACTCGAAAAATCTCCCCCGTGGAGCACCTTGTCGATTTTGGTGATGTAGAGTATGCGTGCAAAATTTAGGGGTCATGAGGTCTAGGGGTGGGCTAATTGACAATTTTTATTTTTTTATTTTTTTATAATTCATAACTTTCGAAAGGATGATTGTAGAGACAAGGGTGTTTTTTGCGTTAACATCGTCTCGATGTGCTCCCTGACTGGAAGAAATTCAAAATGGCGACCGGAATTGGACGTATCTCGAAAACTGTAAGAGATATCGCGAAAATAACTCGAAAAATCTCCCCCGTTGAACCCCTTGTCGATTTCGGTGATGTAGAGTACGCGTACGAAATGTGGTGGTCCTAAGGTCAAGGTGTGGGACAATTGCCGATTTTTTTAATATTTTTTTTATAAGTCATAACTTTCGAGAGGATGATCGTAGACATATGGGTTTTTTTTGCGTTAACATCGTCTCGATGTCCTCCATGACTGGAAGAAATTCAAAATGGCGAACGAATCTCGAACAATGTCACACTTGTTCAAAATCTGTTTTTGTGAATTAGAAAAGACATGCATACGTATAGGTCAGGCGTTTCCCATGTAGGTTAGAGAAGTCCGTAAAAGATTGTAAAATATATATATATCCTCGTGAAAGGCCGTAAAAAAAAGTGAATAGGTTTAGTTATATCACGTGAGATCGTAGGAAAAAGGATGTAACCAGAAAAAATAATAATAAACAACCCTTGAAAGTTAACTTAGCCCGTAAAAGGTCGTAAGAAAGTGAACAGGTTAAGTTATATCACGTAAGATCGTGACATACCTACAAAGGATGAGGTAGGAAAAAACGAGTTGCGGTGAAAATTTTACTGGAACGTTGTCGAACGCTATAAAATCCACAAAAAAATCGACATAATATGATACAACTGAGGTTAAATCTATAGAAAATAGGTGATACCTACTTGGGATGGCGCAGAACCCCTTAACTATGCTACTCAAATGGGAGGATGAAGCATCTCCTTGTCCTTTTAAGGAGTTGATATTAGTAAAATTGGCTAAACACATGCAATGAAATTTTTCATCCGATAAATCATGCATCCTTTTTCCTGAATCAAAATTTCTGCTCACGGCAGCATTTTACAAAACTGTCTTGTCTTATTGTGGATGCACTTCCCCTACATGTAATATACTTCTCTGGTGCGTGTTCTGTTTTTACAGATTTTTACTTTCTTGAAAGCCGACATTTCGACTGTATTAACTAATCAAGAGTGCGCCCGTATGTTACGATGTTCTTCTGAACACACCCAAATGTTAACCTAATTTCCACGTACTTCACCTCGGCAACTGCAATCTTGCAGGCCAACGAGTCTCGGACGTCTGAGCCTACGATTTGAGTTTTTGTTTTTAAGTCCACTTTATGCACAATAGGCTAATCCGGAGTGGACCTCAGTTTAAAGTGGGATCCGATCCACTATGTGCCTCCACAGGGTATCGAACCCGGGAGCTCTTGATTACAAGGCGATGACGTTACATTAAGCCATAGGGGATGCTATCTTTGTATGGTTGCATGTTGCTCTGTGTTTTGCCCATACATGTGCTGAGTAACCCAATACAGCCTCGGTTTATACCCTGTGTAGGGAGATTTTAGAGATACGCATGGTGATTTTTTTGTACATTTTAAGGAGCTTGACCCCTTATAATGTGACGGTTGCAAATAGCCTAAGTCCTGATGCATCCAAAATTTTAATTTCAATCAATCAATAACATTCTTCCATAAACATCGGTAACATCTAAACAAAATTCATGGCTAGTTAGTACTACAACAACTGATGATAATAATAACAATTATTATAACAATACTAACAATAACAATTATTATTATTAAATGTTATCGCATGTATATTACAGTAATATACTATTCAATTGTCAATACCAATTACAATACTTGTAATTAAATAGGACTAAGGACACATCCTGCTAGATGAATTCGCTGCACACACTACATAACTCATTCGTTTTATACAAATTTTGAGATCAAAACCAACAAGTGTAATGTCAAATTATAGGTAAGCGTTTACGCTACAATTTTTGTTTGGAACATTTTCTTCTCAGTTGCCTAGATTATTAATAAATTAACGATAAACATAAAATAGTAAAAAATACGAAATCTTTTTACTAATCCGTGATTGACTACTTAACGGTTGCTCCTATCGAAAAACCTAAAATAACATTAAATATAGAACACATATTAAGCTATCATTTGAAATAAATATTATTGACATCGGACCATTTGTTTCAGAGATAGAGTAGTTTCTTTTTCAAATGTCAACATCGCCATTTCTATTAGCTACCACTTTAAGATGGCAATCATGTTTTTTTATACACCCATATAGCTGTGACATAAATAAAAAATTAGTACCCCAAAATTATGTAAGTAGCAGCGGGAACTTACTTGTTAGGTCGCTAGGTGTGAAAAAGATATGGCTTGATATGGCTACTCGCAGGCCATTCTGACATTGCAGTCACAGTAGGCTGGCTCTCTTGTCAGCCACTGCTTGCTAACGGCTGCCTAGTGTGGACCTGCTTCTATCGGCAGGCTAGTGATTTATTTACTGCTGTTTGAAGTAGCGTACATGACCTCCCCGATGGCGCAGTGGTAGCGTCGTCGCCTTGTAATCAAGGGTCCTGGATTCGATACCCGGTGGAGGCACATAGTGGTTTGGATCCCACTTTAAACTGTAGGTCCAGTCCCGATTAGCCATACTGTGCATACAGTGGACTTAAAACACCAACTCAGTACAGTAGCACATGTTCTGCTTTAGCAGCAAACAGCTGACCACGTGGCCTATTGCCGGTTGCTAATTGGATGCAAGGCACTATGTAGTTTATTCAGAAGCAAGAAATCTCCCTTCCGTCGTTCGCAGTGGACGAGGACGCTTCGCAACCGAAGAATTCAACATTCACACCGCTTCCGTCTCGGTGGGCGTTCTAGCACCTCATTGCATACATTTTATTTCGCTCCGTTTCGCACTGCTCCCTCCTCGGTGGGCTTCCAGCCAAACTCCTCCACATAAGGAAAAGGAAAATTTCAACCCCATGCGTGATTATGCAGCAACATTAATCTGGATTTCACTGCGGAACTTCCCAGTGTTCTGCACGATGGTATATTTGGAGCCGATTGTGCAACGTACGGTGGCGAGAGATGAAACTCACCACGAGAGTCGAAATCGCGTGGACAGCAAAATTAGTCTCGAGCCGTGCCAGATGCCTTGACTTGTCATCCAACTCGGACGTGGAGTTCCCGCATCCCATCGTCTGTGATCGCGGGCTTACCGGACAGCTGTCTGTGCAAAGAGAAGGTTCGGCAACTGCCTTTCGCTTGCGCAGCGGTTCCATTGAACACCTCGGTCCTCTTTGTGTCGAAGTATCACAGAAAGAGGCCATTCTGTTTCTGTATAATGCTTGTCCGTAAGTTAGCATCGTTGTCGTTCTTTAGATTTTCAATCCTGTAGATCTTACCCTTTGTTGTTAGTGAGAAAATTAGTAATTTGCTTTTTATGAACAAACTTCATATTTCGTCATTTTTGTAATATGGTGAGTGAGTTTCCGTACCCGCGTTGATTGTGTGTACCTCTTTAACCTCTCATTCCTGTTCTACATTTGGACTTTATAATGCATTTGTTATTCCATTTTCCAAGTAAGGTAGGGATTTTATTAGAAACCCCGATGGCGTAGTGGTAACGCTATCTCCTCGTAATCAAGGGGCTTGGATATATCTCCGGTGGAGGCACACCACACAGCGATTCGGATCTCACTTGAAACGGTGGTCCCAATTGTTGCTAGCCTCTCTGAGCATAAAGTGGACTTATGACAAACTCTTATTGAACATTGATTGATTGATTGATGTAGTTTATTTTACTTCGCTTTTGTGCCACTATTGGCTAATTGCAAATATGTGGATGATTGATGATATGATGAGATTAATGAATGGACTCTCACAAACACCCATGCCCAGGCCGGGATTCTAACCCAGGACCCCTGGCGTCGTAGCGCGATGTTCTAATCACTCCGCCACGGGCCGTTTTATTAAAGATATCTCCTGAAACAAGTAGAATGATTCTGTAGTAGGATGCCAAAGTTAATAGATGACATAGGATACGACTGTACAGTTCATGCGTGTGAAATTTGTACATCATAGAAATGATATTCTCCATAGTAACAAAGTTGTGCCAAACTATCAGATACGTATGAGTTGAAAATTACGTATGTCGCGCTCTTAAAAAAAAGTGTCTACACAATGAAAAATTTAGGTAACAATAGCTTTCCGTCGACAGCTGTAAAGGACGTCTTATGCTTTCCAGCGGCGAATGAGGAGATTTTCTAAGACCACGTGCGTTCAGATACCTTTCCGAGCTTTCGAGAACTAACGTTACCTATGGCTGGCCTGTGCACTACAACCCCTCCAGCAACAGCCGAACCTCACCCAGGAATAAAGTCTCTTGATTCGTTACAGCAACCGAAAACTAGGAAACCTACCTGAACTCACCTGGTCTATATTCCGAGAAAATCTCATCATAACTATTTACATTTTCACTGTATTTATTTACCATGGATGGATTTAAAGAGATGGTGAAATGATTAAATATATATATGAGAACAAACAATGCCTTGCTAGAAAATCAAGTCCTAGCCCTTCAATTTATAGCGCTAAACATTTCGTCTCGGAGGCGGGTATATGTATATTCTCTTCTTTCCAGAATGGAACCTGTTATTTGCCATGTCATTATCATTAGCCCTCGTTGTTGTCGATCAATTTCCTTTCTGATATCGAACGTGAGAGCAAAGTAGGGCGTGTTGTAACTTGTTTACCTTACTATTCGAGAAACGGCTGAACCACGCCATCAGCCGTAAAACCTTTATTTTTGATAAGAAATATAGTTTATTTTCACTTGATCTAACTTTACTTTCGATTTGGTTAATTTTTCTCATTCCCAAAAGGACAATTCGTTTTCCAATAATTGCAATGAAGTACCAAATCTGCACGATGAATTTTATGACAGAACAATCTCGCGTTTTCTCGGTGTGTGTGATCTCGCCCATCCCCCACTAAAGCCTTTGACCCTCCCATGAAAAGTGTATCACGCACCTCCTTTAGACTGTTATATTACGAACATTATTTTAGACAAAAGTTTCCGGAAAGAATATTCGAATGGCTTATTGCAGAAAGGGACCTGAGTCACTTTTGCACAATTCTGAGAAAAACAAGAAAAATCGTATAATATTGATAGTGTAAGAAAGAAATGTACCGTTGTTGGCTCAAATATTCTGCATAATGAATAGTTAATTTTGCAACCCTCAATGCCCCCCCCCCTTGCAGTATTCTGCTAGAGACAGTGGAGACGAAGAAGTTGTCTCCAGTACCTTTCTGCAATAAAGAGGGAACTGTGAGAAATAAGACGAGAAGTATCCTACAAACGCCCGTTTGTCGTTGCCACATAAGCTAGGTTAGGTTATATATGCCACAGAAAATTATAGATTCATCAATAAATGACAGGGTATTGCACTTTCTGGACTTTATTGTCGGTGTTTGAAGTACAATAATGTACGAGCTCATACATGCATGTGTTACTCTACATCTGAGTCTGTTTCATTGGCGCGTGTAGTGGGCCACTGAAGAATATCTTCATAAAATCCTTTGACGTCTGGTACATACGACAAGCCAGTTTGTATGTCCTTCCATTTAGTAAGCTTGATCGGCATACGTGCAACTGGGAACGTACGTGGCGTAGGAATTACAATTCTTGCACCTTTGGACAGATAGAAGGGGTGAGACGTCAAACCTTTGATGAATTCGGAAACCTTGACAGTACCCTTATCTTCAACACAGTATTCAAAGTAATGATACTTGGAAATCTGAAAATACTGCCTATTCTTGTAGGGACACATGGTAGTTTCCACAGATGCCACATTTTTTGTAGACATGAGGCTACCACGTTGCGAAATCAATAATGTTACTGGTGTCAATAAGTTTGACAGTATTTTTACCGCCCCGAGCTGCATTGCAGATTAGCGTACACAGTTCGTACAATGTATAAATACGGCTATAGGGGCAATATTAGAGCAGTTAATAGATAATGCTATTAAATTTACTAAAGAAGGCAAAGTTGTAGTAACCATGAAAGACATAAGGAATAAGATTAGAAGAGAAGTAGGTAAAGATTATCAACCATTATTGCAGAAAAGGACCCGAGTCAGTGACTGGTACCTTTCTGCATTAAAGTACACTTTTCACTGTGCATTTTCTTGGCTATAGCCTCGTGTGACTGACGTTCTTTCTGCACTAAAAGATGTGTCTCTAACTAGGAAAATCAAAAATACAATTAACTCCGATACCTCAAAAATGTGACTCAGGTCCCTTTCTGCAATAAGCCATTCATTTGTAAATAAAAACTTTGCATTAACCCACTTGAGCTAATTGGGACACGATCTATAGTTTTGCGTAAAATTTGAATGAGCTAACCAAGAACCACCTAACCGATTCTCTGAATTGGAAGAGGCATTTTGAGTAACAGTGTAATCGTCCCATCATTTCCCCTTGTCTCTAGTCATTTTCTCCTCATCCTTTACTTTCCCCCGTTGCTTCCCTCCCCTTTATTTTTCTCAATCAACTTCATCCTTTATTTTCATCCATTCCATGCCGTTCTTTATTTGTCTCCACTGAATCTCCTTGTTTATTTTTTCTCTACTCCCTTCATTTATTTTTCTCCATGCGACCTCCCGTCATTTGATGTTTCCTTATTTTGCTGTCGAAAACGAGATAAAAGTACTTTGCTTAAAAGTACTTATTACATCGTATATAAAACTGTTGCCACCTGTCCGTTTTGTAATATATTCGTAATTTTCAGTAGCAAATTTTAGTAATACACTCTGATGGTGAAATTATTTTTTTCAAACTGTTCGTCTGCTTTTCCTACAAGGACGAAAAGTGGTAAACTGAAGGAGAACTCAAATAACACGTGAACATCGACCATGGAGTCATACGAGAACATCAGAACACAGGATGCGGAAGAATTTTGGCTGTGTTGGTTTTGCTGAATCAGGCGGTGCCTTTGCGAGGAAGAGACATGCGAATGCAACCAGAAGAGCCCGGGTATTGATCTGAGCTGGAAATGGCAAAAGTCAGAGCCTCGCACAGCGCGAGAGAGATTCGGCTGGAAATTTCTGCCCTGTCTGTCAAGCTTTCTTCCGCAAGCAAGAGATTTTAATTGTCTGTTGAATGATTTGCCACCTCGGTTCTTATCACCCCATTTCTTCTCAAAGCACATGTGCCCCGATGTAAATTTCCTTGCAAAAATTTGCTTCTGCACTTCTTGTCACAGTACAGACCGAACGATGGTGATTCATAGATGACGTTGAAACCAGGGAAGCCCCTATCGATCTCCAGACCTCGGAGTACTGCCGGGATTTGATCCGAAGCACTTTACTTCGCTGACCCTTCCTCCGCCCTCTTATGCTGGTAAGGCAATTAGGACAGAGGCGTCAGTTTGAGATTTTCTACTCCTTGATCACTCTCTCCTCGGTTGGTTCGCGGTCGTTTGCTTCTTAGCGGAGTAATAATAAGTTTAGATGCAAGCATTTCCGGACTAGTTTTACCAAATAATATGCATTCATTAATACGAGGCACTCGACCTGCGTAGCGGAGATTCGCGAAACTCGCTACAAAACCAAGGGTCGTAGGTTCAAATCGCGGATAACCCTTCATGTTTCTATTTCTTCTTTCATCACTCAGACTTTGACCGAACGTGTTTCATGATCGACCCATGATCTCGCTTTCGATGGTTTGGAGTTAGAAAATTCCCAGAATGTGTTCTTTCATCTGTTTGGTCGTATTGTTGCGAGTGATGTAGAAACGTAAAGTTAAATTATATTAGAAAAACGTTATTTAACGATAAATAATTCATCCTTATTGTCGCATGGTTGAGGTAGAAGAGCAACGTTAATGAAAAACAAAATAAAAATAAACTATTATTCCTCATCGCCATAATTAGTCTAGAAAAGGGAAGTAAAATAACCACAATGCAATATAATACAATTCGAGGCAATCTTTCAAGCTCATTTTGGAGAGAGTTACAACAATTACATTGCGTGCCTTCTGTGCAAAGTGTTACAAATTTCGTAATTTAATTTTATATTTGCGGTTGTGCTCTAAAAGAGCAACACCTGCAAAATAAACATAATCTACTGTGACGCTGAGGAAGCAGAACCGAAAAGCCATATTGAGGAATTTCACAAACTACAATGGCATTTGAACAATTTCGCAAAATGATGTATAAAAAAGGCAGTTATGGGGAGTTGTGGACATGTTAATACAGCCCATAATCGTCCATAACCACCATGCAGATGTTCGACTCCCTTAATCAGTTCTTGAGAAAATATCGTCTCCTCCTCATCAAGAATTTGTCGCGTCTCTGGAGAATCGCTGCTGGAATGCTCCTCCGAGTCATCCCGGCCTTGCTCAATCTGATTAAGGTCTGAGGAATATGCTGGTCAGTCCTTGCGAGGAAAGACCAGATTAGCTCAGCGATGTCGAGCTTTGTCGCCCATAAGAATGAATGTGTGACGCGGCTTATGGCTTGTTGTCGATTATGCTTTAACTTTGATCACCTCATTTTAACGTTTGTTTAACAATGAGAATAATGGTTGCATTATGTCACTAATACCACTTCGAACCGGTAAATATGTTTAATTAAAATTGTACATCTGTTTTACAGGAGGAAATAAATATTTAATTTCTAGTTATGTGATGAACATTTCACAAAATTCCAAGAGAGATGATTCACATCAGTAACTTCATGCCTCATTTGTTTTGTTGAAAGTCCTTTAAGAAAGATTTTGTTGTACGTGTGGAACTATGCACGATAGAGAATCGATTTCGTATTCTTCCGATATATTTTCAGCGTCAAGGATGTATCATTACAATGTGCAAATATTAGACTCTATAAAATATAGTTTTGGTGCAGGAACTGGTTCTATTTCTTCCTTTCTTTGGACATGTACCACCTTTGCGTTGCATATTTCTACTTTGCTTCATATCTGCGGTGAAAAAGAATGTGAACTCTACATGTCTAATTTCAAATCATGGTATTGTAACACTTGACAACGCTGACTGGCTTTGAAACGACATACATTTCTTAAGGCGAGGAGGGACAATTTCCCCTAGGTCTTTCTCGCTGGATCAGTTGCCGATCACTGTTGCCAACTTTGCTCTTTTGGAGCCAGATCTGGCTCTTTCGTGCACTCGTTTGACTGTGAACTGTGGCACCCGCCCTCTGCCCCACCATGATGCCACCACTGGCTCAGGCCCATAAAGATCAACCTTTGCCATGAGTGTACATTTTCCACGTGACGTGATATTCATATATAGGTTGCGTTACCCACCCCCTCTTTCCTCCCCAGGTATTTTTATATATAGCGCTGTGGCTAAGGTGAAGATGACAATATTATTATCCGGGAATCCTTTATTTTCGATTTCATTTGAACATCATTGGATTATTGAGATGGGTGATGCCGCCAAATCTAGGCGGTGAAAACTAAGAAATTGTCATCACTTTAAAGCTAACGGTAATAGCAGCGCCCCACCCCTCTGACATCTAAAATTAATTAACCTAGGAGGCACTTTATGCAGCCTTCGTTAATCTAGCTCCTTGAAAGTCATCTTTAGCTCTATTAATGGTGAAATGTAGCTGTTTTATGCACATCAGGTCTGGCAACACTGCCAGGATGGCCGTATGAGGCAAGGAGAAATGCATTAGTTTTATGGGACCATTATTTTTTTCGTTCTCTCGGAAATATCAAACATACAATGACGTAGAAAAGTACATGGACGGAAAAAGAACACGTTGAACTATGTCATAGTAGAAGGAAAAGTCGAAACTCGCATTTGATTAGCCGTAACTTGAAGTTGAAGTTAATTTCCCATAAGGAATACATGTGATTCTGTAAATACTTATTAATCGTATTTTTCAAACATCGTGTCTAGCTTACTAATAAACTTGATAAACAGTTTCTACTTGCAACATGGAGAGAAATTCATACTCTCTCGCATACTAAACCCTTTTTTAAATAGCAGTGCTCAATCCGACGATATTGAAATAAATGCACAACTAGTGCGTAATTGTCCCTCCTCGCCTTAAAGCATTGAACCTTTAGCATCCTGCTAAATTCCTCTTCCGTTCTTAGTTCGACGGGGAAAACATTGCAAGTGTTCAAAACCAGGAAACTAATACTGCCGTTCCTCTATCGTCTTTAAGTCTACTTAATGCTCATAAAGGCTAATCGGGAAAGAAACTAAAGTTTAAAGTGAAGTCCGAACCAATATTTGATGTGCCTCCACCGGGAATCGAACCCGAGATCCCTCAATTACAAGGTGAGAGCGTAGCCATTACACCACCGCCCATTACACCCCTTCCTCTATCGTGTTAACGCCTTGGTTGAACACACAGAAGAGACAGACATGCATGCCATTACAGACCCTGCAAATAAAGGGGAAAAAAGGAGGTATAACGTAAAGGTGAAACAGCCATAAATCTTGTACATTCCTCAATATTTTCTGACGATATCGAGAGCATGAGTAGGAATAGATCCAAAGGAACAAATGAACCTGCCGTGATATGCATATTGATATCTGCTTCTGAGCATAATGGTAAACTGGTACTAACAGGAAAGCCATTGTAATAAAAAATCCTTTCGTTGAAGAAGAATCTTAACACAATAGCACATTATTTTTCTAACATCTAGATACTGAGCATTTAGAGACGTTACTTTTTCGTAGTGCGTAACTTACTGCTGAACTTAGGATTCGATTGATAAACGATTGTATAGAAATTTGATTATAATCAAGGTTTTGCGAGTTGAAGGGCTTTTCAATTGTATATCTTCATAAGATGAGATTTTAATATGACTAGCAAAGAGAGATTAGTTTCTTGGCATGGTTGAAAAAGCATATACACTTGATGTTATGCTCCAGTATTAGTTGAGTAGAAGTAACCATTATTAATTTATTTACATCTGCACAAGTAGCCTATATGTAGCTCAGTGGCCGGTGCTATCGCCCTGTAATCAAGAAATTTAGGTTCGATCCGTTGTGAGATATACAATTCAGATGTTCGGAGCCTGTCCCAAAAAGATTCTGTGGATTAAGTGTCATTGAGTTTTGACAAATTTTGACTTAATCATAGCCAGGATTTCTCTTATAAAGGTTAATCGTCTTAAGGTTAATAATAATAAAATAATAAGTTAAAAACTAAATATCATAGCGTTTATACGAATTGCCCTCAAGGAATTCGTACTTGCATGTATCCTTTCATATACAGCCAGTATAATCCTGAGAAAAGCGAAGTAAAATTTAACTAATCAATCAACAATCATGAAAGTAACAATGTAAACGGAGAACAACAAAAAATGTGATTTAGGCACAATGTTTGCTTTTCCAATGATAACACATACAACTTCATAAATAATGTGTACATATTTCTTCATATTGAACGTTAACGGCTAAAGTCAAACTTCCACAAAATGTACATTGCAATTATTTAAATGAAACCACGTCACATTACATTTACCATTAAAAACTTCATAAGACACATTCAAGTATGATTTATATTCGTAAACAGATTTTGTATTTTTGATGATATTCTGATTCGTATTAAACTATGAATCGTGGTGACAATTTCTGTGTGGAAATAAAACAAACTCGTGTAAGTAAAAAATATATTGATATATCGCTCGCGTGTGCGAGATTCTTGGGAAATATCAAAACGCTCTCTGTAAGAATGCTGGAGTGGCGGTGTTAGTGCCATAGCAACGAGGCCGCTTTGTAGTAGGGATGTTGATCTCCTGTAGTACTAGAAGGCGAAAGACGGAGCACACCTTTAATTAACGTCTTTGATGAGAAAACGAACGTGAAAACACCACGAGGAAGAGATTTCTTTCATCCAATGAAGGAAGAGACTAACTGTTGTGAAATATAAATGAACCAGAAATAATTACGTTCTCATCGAACTTGGAAACTTGAAGCTGCTCAGTAAGTCCCCCTGATCACATATTGTGGTGGGCCCCTGCTGTGATTTTCCCTTGTTTGTCTCCATAGTGACGAAGCTTAGCAACGAAAAATTGGAAACCTTTCTTCCGAATGGGCTGAGGTAAAACTTTTATACAATTCCATACAGAACTCTTTAAGTTAGGAAGAGTGTTTTCTTCTCGGTGGCAGACTTTTTTCCTATGTGTACAAAGGGATGGAATTCTCTTTGTTGCGAGTAGTAACAAGTTTCTTCTTCAGACATTTCATCATACGCAAGATAAGTCACTCCATTTTATCTCAATAGAAAGTCTATACCATTGACTTCAGGTTGTGACCTTAAAGCTTACTCATTTCTACTTCGTAGCGTAAGTTGTAGTAACATTTCCACGTTTTGCATTAGATTCAGAAAAATTATCGGAATCTGTACCTTTCTGGTATTTAAATATGTTTCTTAGGTTTCAAAACTTCAGGTATTAACACGGTTATCTTTATTTTTCTTAATTCAAATTCATGTATTTGATTAATTAATGTTATATTTTTACTACCTGTAACGGCGTTCTATTTTACGTGTTTTTTCCTCTATTTGTGCTAGTACTTCTAACAATGCAGTTAAAAGTGCTTTCAGTAAGAGTTTCGTTTGAAGATGAAACACGCCTCTCTGATAAAGACTATTAATATTTCTATAAATATTATTCAAGTAAGTATATTAATCTCGCAGTTCGTAACTTTTTTTAAATTTCTTACAAGTAATAAATTCTTAATTTCATGTATATGGTGATATATTACAATTGCAGTGAAGCTAGAAGGAATTAGTTAACTAACGATTGTATACTGACTTGCAGAACATCTAATGCTACTCATAACACCATTAAGCCTTGTTTCCATGATATGAAAAACTCAATATGCTGACCAAGGCAGAAATTTATTTTATTATAAAACATAAACTAAACGTAACGTTTCAACCTTCTATCAAGGTCTTCTTCAGACTCTGCACCAAGAACAAATGTAACAAGGTACAAAACAGGACGATATATATATATACACAAAAATTACTCCCCTCCAGACTATTAGAAAGTTGTTTTCCTGGAACATTCTAGCAGGTGGCCTTCCCTTGTCAACTGTACTTTCACCTGACATGCGATTTAGCTAAACATTTTCTTTCATCTGGAATGTGGTTGGACTCTTTATCTCACGCTCATTTTCCTTTCTTTATTTTTCTTCCTTCTCTCCTCTTTCTCTCTTGTCCTTTCCACTCTTTCTAACACCTTCTTCCATTCTTTGTTTAACTTCAGTCCCCAATTCCAGTTCATTGTGTCATCTTCACCTTTCTTCTCTATTTCCTTGGCCTCCTTCCATTTTCTCACTAGTATTCTCTTCTTCCTTCCTATCTGCTTAGCCTCATCCCACTTTGTCATGTCCTGTTTCTCTCGTGTGTTTAAATATCGCATTTCTCTCTCTCTCTCTCTCTCTCTCTCTCTTAAGTCGTACATCATCCCTATGTTGTTTCAACCTGTCTTTCAGCCTCTTTTTCGTTTCTCCTATGTACACACTCTGATGTACACACTCTAAGCCCAGCATTGGCTGAATTGGTTCTGTATGAATGGGAAAAGAAATGGTAGAAAAAGGAGGTGACAAAATAATTCTGTTTTGCACATATGTGGACGATTGTTTTGGCATACGGAAGGGAACGAAGAGGCAGCTCGACATATTTGCCAAAGAAATACAAGATGAAGAAAGAGGGATATTGTTGGAACTCGAAATAGAAGAAAACAAGATAAGCTACGTAGATATATTGATGAAAAGGAAGAGAGGACATGAAATTGAAACCGCTTGTCATCAGAAGTGTGCAGCAGGGGTATTCTGCCACAAAAGAAGTGATGTAAGTGAGGTGACAAAAATAAATTTTATAAAGAATATGGAGGACAGAATAAAGAAAATATGCACGAAAGAATGTGAAAAAGAAGGCAAAATAAATAGCCTATGGAAACAGCTGGAAACGAATGGCTACGAGAAGCAGGATAGACTGGACATAAGAAGGAAGAAAAGGGGCAAGGGAGAATTGGAAGAGAAAAAGAGAGAAGGATTGGAATAAGGAGTATGGGGAAGACCACAGAAAAGATATGCAAAGTGCTTAGGAAAGCGGGCATTAAAACTTACAGGAAGGGAGGGAAAAGCAAAAAAGAAAACAGAGAGGAAGGGATTATCTACGAAGTGAAATGTAAAGAATGTCATTGTGTGTACATAGGAGGAACGAAAAAGAGGCTGAAAGACAAGTTGAAACAACGATGTGTGCGAAAATTAAATCCTTTTTGGGGTACCGACGATAAACAAGCCACAAATTCATACAAGAAACTAGGAACAAAAATAAGCCAACAATAGTAACATTTTAGTATTGTAAATGTCTTTGCGCTGGAGCAAAATGGCATCATTGCATTTCCAAGCAGTACTCAATTCAAGCTGTACATTAAAGGAGTATTTAATTTCCGCCTCTGAAATCCTATCTTCTAGAAGTCTGCCTCAACTAATTTCATATCTCGGAGAACGTTCCGGGAACAAATCAAACAACCGAAGACACGCCAGGAAATGTGTAATGTTCCATCTCATCTGATCTCCACATTGTGATTGTAACCAAGGGAACAGAAATCTGGCAATTTTGCAACCAAGGCCAGAAGCGTTTATCAGCATTGAACGAACTTCGCTATTTGATTCCCTGGAACAACTTGAACCGTTCGATACAAAAGCTTTCCTTCACTACTTGGTACAGACGTGGAGCAGTAGGTGAAAGTAAGCGTCAGAGTTCCAGCTGAGTAGGTCGATCGATCGTATTTACCTCATTTTAGAAAAAAAAAAAACTCATTCGCATTCTTGAAATTTAGCGCAAAATTAATTGTAAATCTAACACAATTATGTGGGAGAACGTTGAAGGGAGAATTCTGATATTGAGAATTGCACTCTAAAAGCTTTGCAACGCACGTTCTGATTATAATTATTCCTTTTATAAATATTTGAATATGCATGTAAGCAAAATGTGATATCTTTCCAGTGTATAGGTGCATGTTTTTCTGTGATTGTTAATAATATTTACTCATATCTTGCTTTGACATCATCACGCTTAAATTGTCTTATGTTTTCTGAAAGTGTTCTCTTACGTATATGCAGTAGCCAATTGTGTGCTACCCTATTTAATTCTCTTAATTTATTTTTACTTGGGACTCTGTTCTATTTCATGAGTGACTGGTCCTGCTTCTGTTTCGTTTTTTACAAGCCTCTGTTATTTGGGGGCGATTTTTAAAAACAAATCTTGTTCCATTGACTTCGTATTGTTTCTGTGTCAGTGTATATAACTATGACATTTTAGTGCCTTTAGATTACAATTTATTTTCTTAAAGGGACGCACAGTTGACTTAAAAGTTTATTCCAGCTTAGCAACGGAAAATGTATCTACATCACTTTTTCTATTCCTGCTCTCTCCATCTGAAGTTCTGTCCTCTGAGGCTCCTCTGTCCTCCGGGTGTTATTTAGTTTCTGTCCCAGAGATCTTGCACAGTAAGGCCTAAATTTAAAAAAAAATCAAATGCTATGTAAAATTAAAGAATAATACATTACATCAACTCCAATGTAATTCCCCAGACACGTTGTTAAATTCCCGTTTTGCCGAATCCCCTTTCGCCGAATATTTTGTATGAAGCAAATTTTTCCTCCACAGGGAAATTTCAGGTGTTTGAGGCCAAAGCGCACATGTTTAACTTTTGTAACCGCCATTTACAGCCTCGGATTTTATCAGTGGCGTAGTGTCTTTGATTTCTTATTGTCAGAGTTTCTATCTGGAGAATTCATTGTGTTGTTCATAACGACTTAACCCCCAAAATATTTGGTCATTTTTCAAATACTGTGTTTTTGCTAAGGGATTGAAGTCTCTGCATTAAAAGAAGGGTTAAATATTCTGAGAGCTGTAGCATCCATTGTAATGTTCCACAAAACAAACTGTACCAACCATTAAGTTTCCAATCAAGGACCCTTCAAACATTCTTTCCCACTACCACACTACCATCATGACTTCTTACTTTTATTAAACCAAAAATATTTTACTATGAGCATACATTATTTTGCAAATATTTAAATGTAAAATTTATCATTTTGTATTAGAATTAATTTAATTAGGATGTCTTCTTTGTTCTGTGCTTTGATATACCTAGGTATAACCATTAAAATGAAATTTTCACTAACATGTGTATATTTTTATTTCACTCTTAGCTTGTAGCAGGATAGTGTAAAATTATATATTGGGTGCCTTTTGTTTTTAGAAATATATGTTACGGTATCTGGTTGATGAGATCATTGATAACTCAGGAAATTTCTAGCAATAGGAACAATTTCCGTTTCAATATATAAATGTCGCTCCACATTTTTGATTCATAAGTTCCAGGAAAGATAAGATTTCCTTGGTCGAGGCCTATACCCGTAATTAATTAAATTAGCAGATTCTTTGCTGACATTCTTCTCATTAGAGTAAGAGTTGGAAAGATAAAATGTTATACTTAAGATTTAATTTACCACATGAAATCTAGCGTCGCTATCCTTTGAAAACAATAAAATAAAACATTATTTGCATTTACAACGAATTTCTGATATCAGATTATCTAAACCTAGTATACATTTGCTTTCATCGTCAATGAAAATGTATAATGAGTTTTTGACTTGGTTGAAATATTTTTCCCCTTCAGTTCCTGAAATTTCTCGGCAGAGGGAAAATTCCCTCGCCGCAAAATATTCGGCGAAAGGGGATTCGGCAAAATGGGAATTCCCATTTCGCCGAAAATTTTGCTTAGGTGAGATATTTGTGTCTGGGGCATTCGGCGAAAGGGGATTCGGCGAAACGGGAGGTAATCAAATGAACGGTTCCGCACCAAAAGGCACATTTCATTTTGCACAATAGAAAGTGAGCTGTGTGGAATCAATTGCAAGTTTTAATGTGAGTATATATAACTGTGAACTTGCAGGAGCAAGCAACAGGGTATTGTATATTAGCGTGAACATTTGTTTTTCGTTGGTTCATTAGAAATTGTAGGCTGATAATTCATTACGGTACCTCGTATAAGGAAACTTCCCTTATATCTGTTAATAGTAATAGAACTTCTCAAGAGTTCCCGCTGTACAATGGAGGAAGCAACAGCCATTGGTTCCACTTGAACAGTTTGCTCTGTCTCTGGTATCTCTGGAGCAAGTGCACGGAAACAAGTCTTTGCGCAAGTAGTGACGCGAGACGGCTCCACCAGTGAACACGCGAGAGGGAATCTGATTGCGTGCAGGAGAAAGCGACTGCAGTTACCAGCCTTCGCAGCAGCGTGTACTGCTTCGCTCTGCCCACTCGATTTCCCTTCCCTTGTCTGCCACTATGCGCGACCTCCTTGCTCCAGAGATAACTGTGACAGGGTATAGTTCAATTTCTCTCTCTCTGCCACCTCTTGGCATGGCAGCTCCCATTAGACTGCCCACACGGGTGCAGACTGAAGACTCAATTTTTTCTTTGCTAATTTACAACCATTGCTTACACCGACTGGCATATTGTACTTGCATGGAGTTGTCGCTGATGAACCAATTTATTATAATACGACAAATAGGCCTACTATCTAGTAATTAACTTCGATACACTGCACAAAATAGTCGTCTTACAGAACAAGAATAATAAAAATTAACGCAATATCATATTAAATACTGTCTCACCGTGAGGAAAATATTTATTCCATACTCTTTATCGACAATCTGCGCTGCTTAATATAACGTATCAGCACCTGCCACAAGAATCTAGGCCACAGAAAACAACTAAAAGTTGTTTTTTGAAAATAGGAAAGATAATGGAGTTGTTTTTCGAAATAGGAAAGATAATGGATTACATTCTCTGTTTTGCGAGAACCAATCAAATGAATGGGCTTCAATGAAGGACAACTATGTCGCAGTACTACTCGCTATTACTGATGAATGACTCTTATTGCTTTAGATTACATCTTTTATGTATGTATATATATATTAATGTACATGTGTGTGTGTGTTCGATTATCCTGTTTTATAAACAGTGTTGTTCATTCTTGCTTAGGCAACCCTCCCAATGTAAACAGAACCATGGCAACGTCCATTGACTCAAATCGTAGCTTAATTGCTTTCTTTGAGTGCCGTTCCATAATGTTGCAATCAATCAATATTTATTGACCGACACAAGTAAAAATAATGAGGCTAGTACAAGTAACATCGAACAAGCGAATAAATATGCAATTTAACTCTTATTTTTTGCAGCGTATTTCTTTGCCTTTCGGGTAAAAATCAAACATACACCTAGTGTTCACATTGGCATACACTGTTTTTGTAGTGTTGACTTTATGCACAGACAGGCTAATCTGGACTGGGCCTACAGGTTAGAATGAGATCCGAACCATTACGTTCTTCCACCGGATATCGAACTCTGAACCCTTTGATTACAAGGCGACGACGTTACCACTATGCCATCGAGGAGGCTGTTTTTCTAGTGTGACTTGCAATGTATTTATATTCATATATATTCGCTGAATCAAAATGATTGCGTTTATGTATAGAAGAACGCACACAAAGGGTCATGCCATAATCGTAATTTCAGATGTACATATAGATAATCTGAACTGGACCTACAGTTGAAAGTGAGATCCGAACCACTGTGTGCCTTCACCGGGTAACGAACCCTGGACTCTTTGACTGCAAGGCGACTACGTTGCCGCTAAGCCATCGGGAAGACGTAATCGTAATTTGAATAAATAAATTTGGTGTAACCTAACACAGTGACACATCCTAAAAACATGACCGGTTTCTGTCATACCAACTGGATAGATGACAGATTGTGTTGAACGTTATTTTAGAAACTGTTCAAATCTGAGTTCTCACTTACGCAATGGAGCTCTTTTCCAGGAATGCACAAAAAAATTTAAAGCATCAGAGTAAGCTATTATGGCACACTTTCAAATATTAAAAGTAATATTCTATGTATAATCAATATTGCATCAATATATGTATTTCGTAAGTTCCATTTAAAAATTGTGATGTCCCTCCTATTGTTTTTGTTCTCTGTATCAAAAAATGTACAGATTAAAATGATTTATCAAGCTTACTTTAATCTTTTTGAGTTAGTTACGTAAGTTGCTTCAACTTTTGCGAGAAAATTTTCAGCCATGTATTTCTCATTAAAGTAACTGTTGATAACGTTACTTCTATGCAAGAAATAACAGATAAAACTACTTACTTTTAAAAGTAGTTAGTTCCAGTTAGAATTCCTGAAACAGAGTAACTGTTACTTCTTTGTCATAAGTAACCAGTTACTTCCACGCACTGATTAAAATAACATAATTTAATTAGATGGGGCCGCCCGACCCTGTGGCCGAGTAGTTAGCACATCGCGCTGCGACTCCAAGGGTCCCGGGTTCGAATCCCGGTCGGGCTTGGTTGTTTGTGAATGTCCATTCATCAATTTCATCATTTCATCACTCATCCCCATCTTCGCAAATTAGCCAAGAGGCACAAAACGCGAAGTAAAATAAACTAAATCAAATCAAATAAAAAAAAAATAGATAGGGCCCTTTTTCGCAGACCAAGGGAAGCCGAAAGTTCCTGTCACAACGTAGTAAAAAGACTCGAATTATTCTTCCCCGGAGGAGAAAGACCATATTATTAAGTGACCCAAGGGTCCTGTTGATATTGGTTTCGTATCGGTCTGCTGTATCTTTCTATTTTCATAACGCATCCGTTCCGCTAGAGAAATTAGTTTCCTTCATTTACGGTCAATATTTGGAGCATTCGAGCAATCTTTCAGTTTCGTCTGTCTGAAAGTGTGGTGCCCTAACCTTACACCCCCTATACGCCTTCATGGCGCGGTGCAAAGCACAAGGGAGCACTTTACTTTTACTTTTAGTCGATAGTTTACAATCATTCTTGCAATGTTCACATATATTTTACAATATGCTTTCTTCCTCTCCTTATTTGACATGGGTCCAAATATTATACGCAAAGCACTGCACTCATGTTTCATTCAATAACTCTAAATAAATTATGCATTTCAGTAGCTTAACGGTGGTGAGGGGGAGGGGTTTACTGAACCTGGACTTCAATATAATATATCCTGTAAAAAAAAAAATATTTCAGAGTACAGTTGAATTTGCCATCTCCCCAATATATATATGTGGGCAGATCGGAAAGTAACGCACAATAATTTTTTTCGCAAAAAGTTTAATATGTAACAAAAACCAAACAAATCACAAATGAACTTACATCTTTGACCTACTTTTCTACATAGTCATCAAGTTTCTCAACACATTTCTCCCATCGTGGTACCAGTTTCAATATGCCCTGTTCGTAGAAGTCCGTTTGGTTGGAGTTTAGCCATCTGCGGACTGCTGATTTCACTTCCGCATCTGTCGCAAAGTGTTGGCCGGCCAGGAATTCCATCTTGGGACCAAACAGAGGAAAGTCCGATGGTGCCAGGTCCGGACTGAATGGTGGATGCTGGAGCACCTCCCACCCAAATTCGGTGAGTTTCTCACGAACAGGAGCAGCAACATGGGGACGGGCATTTTCACGAAGAAGTTTGACACCATCAGCATGAATGTTGCGGCGTTTGTCACGAAGGGCACGACGCAACTTAACCAAAGTTTTAATGTAGACTGCAACATTCACAGTGGTCCCGTGTTCAGCAAAGTCCACCAATAACACACAAAACATGTCCCAGAACACTGTCACAAGCACTTTCCTAGCAGATTGAGTCACTTTGAATTTTTTTCGTACTGGGGAACCAGCATGTTTCCACTCCATAGAGGCCTGCTTGGTTTCGGGCGTGTAGTGGTACGCCCACGACTCATCACCAGTGACGATTCCTTTCAGAAAGTCATGCCCTTCTGCGGCGTAACGCGTTAAGTGATCCATGCTTGTCATCATTCGCTGGCCCTTGTGGTGGTCTGTCAGGATCTTAAGCACCCAGCGAGCACTAACTTTACGGAATTTCAACGTGTCATGAACAATGTGGTACACCGCACCATAGGAAATGTTGAACGTATGCGATAAGGTTCGCAGGTGCACACGCCGGTCGTTCACAATTGCTGCCTCAATGGCGCGGATATTCTGCGGAGTTGAAGCTGTAACCGGCCGCCCGGAGCGTGGCGAATCACTAAGGTTCACACCGCCCTCTTGAAAGAATGTACACCACCTGGAGACATTGCTACGGTCCAGACAGTCGTCCCCACGCATGTCCCTGTGAATTTCACTCGATGTATGGTCTTTGGCTCACAAAAATGGAACCACACTTTGCTGCTCTTCACACGTGGACGACAGTAACATGCGCGCCATGTTTGTTTCGTAGTTCAGGCTTCTCCCGCTAGAGCTGCAGAGGAAAAAGAAATACCCTCTGTGGTGCAAACTTCAAACTCTCTCGTCGTACAATTTCAGCATTCCAGCTGCAATACCTGGGGAGAAAAAAAATATTGTGCGTTACTTTCCGATCTGCCTAGTAATAAGGGAATAAGCTTTACAATACCGGACGCCATACAGCGGCGGACAATGCTTGAAATGCTACAAAGCCGAGGTCGATGGGCGCCAGAGCAATGAGCTCGTATCACTATGAACATATTTTGGGCACAGCAGTCTTTGTGGAGTGTCGTAGGAAGAGTGAGTGTTCGAGACATTTCGTGGAGAACTTCTGCGTCGAAAGTGATTTCCAAGTTGATATTTATCCTGTTAGGTGTAAGTACTCGTAGTTAATTTACTTTGCAGGCGTGTGGTGTATATATATATTCTTCCAGTTCATAATAACTGGTGAAAGTTTCACGACGGTATGCAAATGTACAATCGGGTGAATTGCTACTACGTGGCACTTGTGCAGTACCGGGCAACGAGTTCTCGTCCAGTACCGAAGAAAAGATTTTAAAAATACTTTGATTTTCTTACCTGCTCTCAGAGAAAATGTTACGAACGAGAACACCCATGGCCGCCTCACACCACTACTCTCTCTCTCTCTCTCTCTCTCTCTCTCTCTCTCTCTCTCTCTCTCTCTCTCTCTCTCTCTCTCTCTCTCTCTCTCTCTCTTCTCATTTACTGTGAACAGAAAAAGAAAACAAATAATTCGGTGATTGTTTTTTAACTTCATTCTGTCCAGTACACGAAAGGCTCTTAGTTCTCCTGTAGCATACGATTGCCACGTGGCAATAACTCACCCAAGTGTCTTGTTCTTTTGCAGACGCTGTCATGAATCTTCCATCAGCCCTTATGAACTACGCGATTAGGCGTCTACAAACTATGTAAACTTTTCTACTTACCTCTAACAGAAGAAATATCAGCTTGAAAGTTAACTTGACACACGAGTTTGGAAGTAACTTCCAAGATCACTCTCCCGAGGACACTCGGTACGGACTACAGGGTGGTTGGTCCGTGAGTGAAAGCACCTGTTTCAATCACATACGGATGAGTTTATATGAATTGAAACTTTCTGATGCATGAGAATAGGAAGTGGGAAAAACTGTAGGCTGTGTTACCAACATGGTCGCCATCTTTAAGTCCCCTATCTTGGAATTAACATAATTTTCTTAAGTGGACAGGTGACAGCGACAAAGCCTAGTTTAACCAGAAACAACGCATGTTTGAAAAATTGGTTTTAAATGGGTGTTCCTGAACTTAGGATACATGCGTGTTACACTGGCGCCAATCGGAAGAGTTGTCTTGTAGCACTGTAAACATTTTCCCGCTCCCTCCAAAATAGGCTATGGCTAGGTTGAATAGTTTAATAAACTAACCGATTCTCTAAGGACTTTCCCTACAGTCTCGTTATAGTCGTTTGAAATACGATATGCACCGTATCTTTATTGTATGATTTGGGTTACTATAGAATCCTTAACAAGAAAATAAGATATTTATTGAATCCTTGTTGTCTGTTTTATTTGACTAGTGCTATTTCTGTGTATCTATTCACGTGACCGAAAATTACTGCATGTAAATATGAGGTGTCTGATCAATCTTCCTTGATTCATCAGTTTACGAGCTGTGTTTCAACAAACACAATTTCTCGTTGCCGCTCCATTGCTAATCCATGTGGCAGCTGAGCTGTGAGAAGCTTGGGAAATAAATTATACAGGTTTGATTTCTTAAAACACTTTTCTTAATATTTTATTCCCTCGTTCTAAGCACTTGTGAAGGTCTCAGCATTTTGAATGGCGAGTGCAAAAAGAATTAAATTGCCTATTCGTTATAACTTTGTTACAGGATAATAGTTTGAAAATGAATAACAAACTGCACGAACTACCAACTTCACGCCAGTATAACGTACGGGGTGAGTCGAGGGATGGTATTTTGTACGTATTTGGTGCCACCACCAAGGAACATTTTAAAGGGTAAAAGAAGTCGAGTGACAGCTCGTTCCATAGATTCTTAATTTTAAAAAAAACGTATGTAATAAGACTTTTTTGGTTTGATCGGTGGTTTTTGAATGGAAGCTTAAAAACTATTTTCAGATTTTTTCGAATGTGTAAATGTGTAACAAACTGTGAAAAATAATTATTTTATATTTTCTAGTACAAAAGATTGGCCGTCTATGCTTCTTAAAAATACGTGTGGTGTTCATGATACTTTTTCCACTGTTACAAAATTACATTAATATAATAATGAAACGTAAGTTCCGAGACTCCAAACATGGTAGCACATTTTCTACAATTTGCTAAAATTAAGAGCAACAAGGTATTTCTTATTTAAAATTTTTGAGGTACAGCTCTCCCCTCCCCCCTTCCCCAAGCAGCACTGCTCTAGGAGGCACCACGGATTTTTTGGAAAGGCCGCAATTACAATCGCCCTATTCGTTTTCATTTAATGACATGTAAAATTTTTAGAATTTGTTCTCAGTTTTGAAAATATTCATTGTTATGAATTTGCAACAACAATGCAGTTTTTGCGCCATTCTTAACCAGTTGACGAAACCAAAAAATGTTTCCTATAAAGATTGTTTGAAATTAAGAGACCTATCAAATGAGGTGACACTCGAGCCCCCCTTACCATTTTCAATTTTCGACACCCCTTCCCTCGGACACCCGATTATGGAGACATCAAAGATTTTCTGCCGACCTCCGTGACCGAGTGGTTATCACGGCTTGGGCACGGCTGTTTGTGAGTGTTCCTTCATCAACTCCATCATCTTCATCTTCGCGATTAGCCAAAAGTTGCAGAAAACAAGTAAAATAATCCAAATCAATGAACAAACCACAATGAACCAAATATTATCTACCGGAAAACTGCGAACAATATTCTAGATCGACACACAATAATTGTGTAAGAGTAGAGGAGGAAATATATTTGTGACTTTTGTAAGATTTTGTTCAAAGTGATGGTTTCGTATTTAGATAGTATACTGAGGAACATATTGTTAGTTTATCAATTCTCCTTTAAATAAAATGCGACACTGCCTCTGAATAGTGTTCTTTCTGTTGCAATTTTAAAATGAAGTAGTACATGTAATTGTTTTAAAGCATTTCTCATCTTATTGATTTTGCAAATAATGTGCCTACATGACATTTTTTGTGTAACCCATTGTTGACGTTCCTAGAAAGTTTTTTGGTGATTATCAGATCGGTAGTTAGATTCCAGCGTCCGGGGCGAGAACAGAATTTGCTTCTCAAGCAACGAACCCCTCCAATCCGAGCATATCTTGGGACGGATATGAGTGTTATGGTTTACACTCTTATGTAATATTCACGCGCGAACAACCATCCAGAACCCGTAAGGAATCCATACCAAAAATTATTCCAGTTTTCTATGAATGCGCGCGCTTTTCTCCAACATAGCATTTGTTTCTCTGCAACTTTTGCAGAGGTCGCAAAGACAGAATTTTCCTGCGAGAAAAAAAAATTGAAGTTCGTACTTATTGTTATTTTTTTGTTCAAGGCGGTAATTTACGAGGTAGTAGACCTATACCGAGTACAATTATTACTGGACACAGGCGATCCTTAATATAATAATAGAACTACATTGTAAAAATAATGCGTGTGCTTTAAGTACCAAAAAATAAAAACAAAAGAACAAGGTATATACTCTTGTGATTGGCATTATCACTAAATCCTAAGAACATTTTTGTCACGAGATGTAGAGTAATAGGATTATATAAAATAGTATATCATTGTGATTTTATCATAAAGGTAATCACGTATTTAACCATTTTGGAAGTCTCAGATATATCAAACTGCCCTGTACATACTATTAGTCATTACTCAGTACCTCGAACAAAATCTTTTCATAGAATATATAGCATACAATAATAGTTTTCCACGTGATGTGATGTTAATGAAATGTTGTATTACGATCGAAGCGAGCAAGTAAATGTTTAGATTTCTTTCTTTTGCAAACTGACAATATTAATTTAGAGGGTGCCAATATTTTCACAGAAAAAGAGTTGAAAGCTTCCGGTACTCTTCAACTTGATTTGTTATTGTGTTCATCGTACGAACTCATTTGCGTCTGCAAGAATGGTTAAAGAGTGAGTCGCTTAACCCTCTTGGAATATGGAAATATTGCTTAATTCTCTTTCCTCCCTCCATTTTATTTGTAACTCTTTGGTCTCCTTCTTTCCTTGATTCTTCTTTCTAGCTTTCTACCTTTTCTCAGTTTTAGTACCTCTTCGTTTGTTTACGTCCTCTCTTCTTGATCACTTCTTGTTCTATGTTTTCCTCACATTTTCTGTTCTTCTTTAATCCCACTTTCTCTCCCTTTTCTCTTTCTGCTTGTTTTCTTTTAAATTTATATTTTCCTTCTATTTACCTTTTCTATTTTCTTTCTCTTACTCGCTTCTCTATTTATTTCTCTCCCTCTCGCTTTTCCTTTTTTTCTCTCTCTCTCTATCTCTTTTGCTTCATTATATATCTCTCTGCGTGTGTGTATTGTCCTGTTTCTTTATCTCTTTCTTCATCTCTCTCTCACGTTTCCCTTCTTTTTCCTTTTCTCTCTCTGTGCGGTTAGTTTAATTCTCTCATGCTACTTCTTTCATCTCATTTTTTCTTCTCACTTAAAACATTTCTTTCCTATGATGACATGTAAACATGTCGGTTTTGACATCCCCTTGGGACATTTTCTTAAGGTGTCCATGTAAGTAGCATTTAAAATATTGTGGCCTTTTTATGCTTAATTATGTATTCAAGTAGTTTAACGCGCGCGCGCACACACACACACACACACACACACACACACCCATATTCGTGCGCACACACTTCTTTCGTTAAAACAATACTTTATTAGTTTTTATTCTCACCTGTAAAAGGTACCGGTACAGCGTACCTTTGCGTGCCGCCAGAAAAAAAAAACACTGCATGTAGGTATTCTATTCCATTTGATGAAATTTTGTCAGGATAGATGACAGAAAGCAATTGGTAGCCGATAGTTGGACCTTTTGCTCTGTAGATAATGTTTACTTGTGCATTTTACAGTATATCTCAGTTTAACAATTTGCTGCTGAAGGGGTTCTCTAAATGGTCACAATTAACGAAAATTTGACACGTTTATTAACATTAGGTCACAAGGTGGAATCTTGCATTAGCCATTAAGATGGATGAATTGTTATACGAGGTATATATAAATACCCTCTGAAGTGAAGGATCCTAGGTTTCAATCCTGGTAATGCACGACTGTATATTCCATCATCTTTCGTCAATTAATCATCCATCCTCGTCATGATTCATCTCGAAAGGTACAAAAATTCACCTACCCAGTTTCATAGTATCTGGAGGGAAATATTCTTTCGAGCAGTTATTTTTATGGGTGATATAATATTCACCATGATACAAATACAGGTGTATTTTTACTGCATAACACTGTTCTTGTTTATGCAAGTACTTCTCTACATAAAGAAGGTATCAAGATTTCCTTCAGACAAAATAGCTAATGCAGCCGCGCCTGTGATGCATTCTGTCATGTAACAACTTCGTAATACTCGTGCTAAAAATTGAAATTTATTCTTAGTAGATTTTAGTGCTATATTCATACTTAAAAGATTGTATGAACGACCTCATTTCCAGTTATGATTTCTTCTCTGCTGGCACGAAAAGGGGCCTTTGAGGTCATTGTCGCCACTTTGCATAAATACGTGATCAAGCAGTTCATCAACAAGTAGGTCGTAACATCTCAACCAGGTGCGAGAAGGATTCATAAGGCAGCCAAAATCTTGGCTGACGCAACCTCCTTTGCATCGCTTGGAAGAAAGACTTCACTAGTTTTTCTGAATTTTCTTAGCATTTTTTTTTTTTTTTGGTCGGGATGCAATGTAACATGCAGACAATTTGGCTCAGAATTATATCACTACCTCATTCTATATTCTAACTAACTAACTCTCTAGCCTTCTTAATCCCGAAGGTTCATGGCTGCAGCAACACAGGCTTTCCATATGTTCCTCTTTCAATGTCGGGGACAAAATTTCACACCCATATAATACTACAGGCAAAATTACTGTTTTGTATATTTTAACTTTTAGTTTCTTAGATATTAAACGAGAAGACAAAAGTTTATGAAGAGAGAAGTAACATGCGTTTCCTGATTTAAGCCTACTTTTTATTTCCTCTTTAATATAATTTTCATTTGTTAATATTACTCCTAAGTATTTGAATTTGGAAACTGGTTCAAACTAGTTGTTATCAATAATTAGATTTTGATTATTACCTAACACTTGGTTTTGGCCTGTAAGCATATATTTAGTTTTCTTTTTGTTAACTTCCAAACCTATCTCTTTAGCAGTTTTGAAAAATATTTTAGCATTATTCTTAATTGTATATACATCATCCCCCAGTAAGTCTACATCATCTGCATATGCTAACAACTGAGTCACACCATTTAATTTTAGTCCTTCTTTAGTTTCTTTTACCTTCCTAACAGCATATTCTAAGGCAAAATTGAAGAGCAATGGAGATAATGCATCTCCTTGTTTTAACACATCATGAATTGTAAATTTGTCAGACACATTAATACCCACACGAATTTTACTTTCTGTTTCACTGGTGCATACTTTTATCATACTAACAAGCTTCTTAGGTATTCCAAACTTGACTAATATATTATATAATTTATCTCTTTTGACCGAATCATATGCTTTTTGAAATCAATGAATAGCTGATGGACATTTTGATTATATTCCCACTATTTTCAAGTGTCTGTCTGATGTGAAAAATTTGATCTGTAGTTGATCTGTTACGTTTAAATCCACATTGATAATCACCTATAATTTCATTAGCATATGGGGTTAGTCTTGTTAAAAGAATGTTAGATAATATTTTATATGTTGCCGAGAGGAGAGAAATTCCACGGTAATTATTGTAATTCATTTTATCACCTTTTTTTTTAACACAGGAACAATTATGGATTCTTTCCACTGTTGAGAGATTTCTTCTTTATTCCATATTAAACACATTAATTTATGAATTTGACATATTAACGAATTTCCACCATATTTAATTAACTCAGCTGGTATTAAATCAATGCCAGGTGCTTTGTTATTCTTTAGCCTTTTAATAGCATCTTGAACTTCAGTCACGTTTGGTTCTGGAACTAAAGGTTCTGCTGTGTGTACTTCATTTATTTATATTTATACCTCATTCTATATTCATGTTTGGAAAATGTTGCTTTTGTGTTTCTTTCAAGGCATTGTTGTTCTGCCAATATATGATTGAATTCCCAAATATGGTTGTTCCAGCTGGACAAAAGCCACAACACATTCACCCACATTTGTGTCTTGCAGTTTTTTCTTTCTAATGATCAGACTGCGTGATCTGTGATTTCTGTGTGATTATGAGTTCATTTACTTTGTATTTTCCTGGCATTTTAATCTACATTTTCTGGAAGTCTTCTCTGCTGATTTCTGCATGTTATTAATCTTTACACAGTAAGGTTGCCCAAACTTTGTTTTATGCAGGATCAGTAACTACTTAAGCAGTTATTGGCGGGTAATAAATTATACTTACACTAAATATTATACCTCAAAATAAAGCTGGAGTATTTTATAGTGTTACATATCATAACATGAAATTTCAAATATGATATATTATGCATGGTGAAGTGTTAGCTACGGCTAAGTGCAATAATCTGTACCCTTAGGAACAAATATGGACTTCGTTTTGGTCTGTCTTCTATGTCCACATTGGTTTTGATAAGTTAATATATTTCATTATGAAGTTCCGTTCTTGAGGATTTCTTTTATGCCGTGAGTTGCAGCATTGAGTTGGTGTTTTTAAGTCCACTTTATGCATAGAAAGGCTAATCGGGACTAGACCTACAGTTTAAAGTGAGATCCGAACCATTATGTGCCTCCACCGGGTATCGAACCCGGGACTCCTTGAGTACAAGGTGACGACGCTACTTTTATGCCGTGAAGATAAAGACATAACAATAAATACTAAAGCGGGTCACGTGAAAATGGCATGGTGAGCTGGATGCGACCCGCGGGCTGTAGTTTGGGCGGCCCTGCATTGATTAACTTATAGCAATTAGGCGACTCTTGCGTTACTGTCTCGTAGCTGCTCGGATGCATCAGAATCGTGTGCTATCGTTTACATATAACAACATTGCGTATTGCAGTCTTTAGAGGCAGTCTACATTACTCGCGACGCCGATCCAACTGCGCATGCTTGAACTGACGAGCCCGGTAGCACAAAAGTGTTACATAGGCGGCAAAGCAGGTTCCGTAAAAAGTCATCTGTTGCTGACAGAGCATTGAAATTTCAAACGTAGTAACATCGCCGTAGTAATAAGCCAGTGATGATAAACAATTGGGCACATCTAAACAAAATAGTGATCTGAAACCCACAACGTAGTTTCACGTACGTCTGTTCCCCTCTTTCGTGTTTGGATTCGTCCATTTGATGCATCTTCCGCGGTCGAACGGTTCTTATATTCTGTCCCTGGAATCTCTGGAGCGAGTGAACGAAAGCAAGTCTCTGCGCAAGTAGTGACTCCAGAGAACTCGACTAATGAACGCGTCCGAGGGAACGGGATTGCGTGAAGGAGGAAGAGCGACTGCAGTTACAAGCTATTCCAGAAGCGTGGACTGCTTCGCTTCGCCCACTTGCTTTCTCCCCTACCCTGCTATTATGCGCGCACTTGCTCTACATATTCCCGGAACAGAATATAGGCGATAGAAAATAACAAGAAATGTACATTATCCCTTTGTCTATGTTCTTTGCTATTACTTGAATTAACATGTGATCTTAACATGATTTTTGGAGCCATGCCCCACAAATTATGTTACTACTAGGAAATTTGAAGGCAACTATAAACTGAACTGATACAATCGTCTTGTTATCTAGTTCGTTATTTTTTCTGTCAAAAAAGTTAACATGTTTCGAAGAAAACATTGTAGTACAGTTACGAAGCAGAGACTTGAATGTACTCTTGATGAAAATAGCCAAGGAAGCTGATAAAAAGATACAGCAAACCACACACACAGAGATGAACATCAAATACTGTACATTCTAACTCAGTCAGATTAGAGCAGGTGGAAGGAGATACAAACAAAATATACACAAATGAAAGCGGTAGCTAAGATGTCAGCTCTCGCTGTATCCAACCTTGAACATAGGCACGAAAAATCTGCATTTCTTTATCTATTGCCCATAGTTTTTCCACAGCGTTAATCGTATCTGTTCAGATTGCAAAAATTATAACGAACTAGATTAATTACTTACATCAGGATTGGAGTGCATATGACTTGCACGCTGAAGAACTGGATTAAATTAGTCTCACTAAAGAGTGGATGGTAATTATTTTCAAAATTGTTCTGCAGTGTTCCAAATATCAGATTATGGCCATAGACTGACTTGACAGAGAAGTAACACGGACTTCGAGGGTATAGCCCATGGATCAGTGGCATCTGTGTCAGTTTGTAATTAGAGTGTGGCGAGTTTGATCCCCAGTGGAGACAAATTGTACATTGGTTCGGATTTCCAGTCCTGATTAGCGTGTCTGAACATATATTGGACTTAAACTTGGACGTTTTTGGTACTGATTACAAACCAGATCAATAATTGGCGAGTCTTACTTCCATCCCTACAGACACAACGTACGTACCCCGGTACTACTTTGTAAATGCACGGCCATGAAATTAGGCAGGTGGCAGAAGTTCGCGCTGTTGCCACGTCAGAGCACAACCCCGTGTGTTCGAGGTTTAAGAGAACGTAAGATTTCGTTGTAAAGTTGGTCTTTGCAATCTATGTGATACAAACTGACAGTATTTGCTCGAAAGGTCAGGAATGACACGAAAGCCCAGGAGAGAGAGGTCGGTCTGACGCTGGAACTAGGCAACGCTGCCCGGTTGACGTTGCCACACAGTGCGCGGGAACCAGAGACTTTTGTCCCGCTCTCGCTTTGCTTTTCCCAAATGTGGCACCAGCGCAATTCTGCCCAGCCGCCCATTTTAATGGCCGTGCGTTTAGTTTGAATTTATTCAGTGTTGAAGACCTGCTTCCAATATCACCACCAGTATCTTTCCAGAAACACTTCTGAGATAATGTCGGTTCATTCAGCTTTTGCGAATAGTATAATGGAATATAATGGACTGCATTGATTAAATGACAGCAATGAACTCTGAAAAGTTGAATTCGCCTCTGTTTATTAGCCATTCTCTTTCGATTAAGAAAGGTGGAAAGAAAATATGTCTGGAAAGCTATCGGGTCCTCGTTCCAAACAAGTTTCTAATAATAAACATGACACTTGGCGCGTTTCCCTGGATCTGGCATTTCTCCTTATGATTTCACTGCCAAACCACGCCTCTTTTTCAAAGACAAATTACGCGAAACTGCAATATTTCTCCTACACTTTCAATTCTTAGCCAACTTCTCCTCTCATCAAAATGCTAATCTCAGAAAGAGCTAGCTTAGCGCGTTCTTAATTTTCGTTCTCGTCAAACAGCAGGATTCTTAGTCTTTATCCGCACCTCAAAGGCAAGATTTCGGCTCCTTCAATTGTTTTCGTGAGGAGGGAAAGGTTTAAAGATACAGGAAGATAGGAGCCTTTTCTGTTGGTGTGTTCTCCCTATCTCGAGACTAAAGCATATGAATTTATTTCAAATTTCACGTGGTTGCTTTCTCAGCATGCTTAGTTCTTGTGGGGTAACAGAGCAGATGTAGTTCTTTCTTTTAAGTCTTTTCTTATTCGCTAAATTAGAAACCTCTCACTACGGTACTGTTATTTTCACATGCTCGTAAAATTGAAAATGCAAAGAAACCAAATATTGTAGCCGCCATATTGGATTTTTGTCACCACTTTCAAACAAGGCTCTCAACAATCAATACGCTAAATTGCACAATTTTAAAGGAAAGTTAATAGAGCTTTACTTTATTGGCTCTTATTGGAATACGCTTTCAAAAAGGTACATAATAAATATATAATAATATTAAATATTTAAAAGTAACATTTTAAAGATAACATTTGTTTCAGAGGGATTTTGTACAAAAAAAGGACAACATTTGAGAAAATAATATTCAGTACCTTTCTAAAAGATTATTTAAAAAGGCTTTAATTTAATTCTAGATATAATGTTAAGATTAGTTAGAAAATGACTGACATTCAAGTGGTTCAGCAACGCGATGTTTTCGCACGAGTTGGAAATGGTGACTAATCTAGCCGTGTCATTTTAGATTTCTATCTTGCAAAGAATAGTGCAAATATGAACATCCCCGAATAACATACTAAGAGTCCCCAAAAATCCCATGTCCAAGTATGGCGGATTCTAAATGGTTAGAAAAACACATTTACTGTCTGTGTGGTAATATAATCGTTACCATTAGACGTACAAACTTGAAATGACAATCGAAAGAGACATATTCATACAACAAATTGGAGTATTGGAAATAAGTTTGGAAATATATCACCGTATATACTTTTTCCTTGAACTTTCTGCATGTGCAATGCTTATTGCGTGAAAGTAAAAACTTATTTTGATGTCCACGTGAAGTTAAAAGGTCCATATACTTATTTACTTTATTATATATTGTTGCAAAATAAATATGTTCCACAAGATATTCATAACGTACTTATTGGACGATTGAAAACAAGGAGGAAGCACAATGACTTATTCGCAAACTTTCCTGCTTTGAGAGGGAAAAAGCCATTGGATATCTCCATATGAAGAAGTGTTATGCAAGCCTATTCGTATCTCCTTGCTTTGTGCAGTGACGTGGAAAATCTGGATCGTAAAATTCGCTGATACGATCATCATTTTATTCGCCATGGAAGGAAATCTAATAATTCGATTTCCTTATAACGTTTTCAAGAACATGCAAAAAGTCCTTGCAAATTCTTATTTTGGTTTTACATTCAGGTGAAACGGGCAGATTCTTTTAGTGAATTTATTCCACTTAGCAATGTTTCGTAAATAAAATTATTAATTATATAAAAAAATATATACTAATTATATAAAATTGCCCTTCAATGCAACAGAGAGATGAAACTGGTCCCAATCTCCCACCATCTTTATCCTCCACTCATCGAAAGATGAATAGGCAGTATGAAGAGGAAAACGTTCACAGTCAGGCTGCTATACTATATGCCGGGAATATCTGGAGCGAATGAACGAAAGTAAGCCTCTGCGCAAGTAGTGACTCGAGAGGAATCGCTCGACCAATGAACTCGTGAGAGGGAAAGGGATTGTGTGGAGGGAGAAGATAGACTGCAGTTCATAGCCTTTCCTGCAGCGTGTACTACTTCGCTCCGCCCACTCGCTTTCTTCCCATTATTCGCGGCCTTGCTCCAGAGATTCCAGGGATAGAGTATAGTGGTGTCAATTATTTTTGTTAATTCTTAAATTCTGTATTTTGTAGAAATTTAACAAAAAGTGTAGGCTCACTTACGACTCGAACCCGGGGATCTGGCATATCGTGCCATTGATCTACAAACAACGCCGGAGACTGAGTTCGAGTCTTGGTCGAGCCTGCATTTTACGCTCAATTTCTACAAATCACATCATCTGTTGTGTGTGCCAAACCATCCGGTAAATTCTGTAGTGTGTATTATCAAAATACATAAATTTCCAGTCAAACAATAATGAGAATTCACAAAGAAATAACCTACCAAAAGTGTATATTTGTTATTTTAAGAAACTTTTCCACTTCTTGAGCTAATCGCAACCATGAGGACGAATGATAAACTGGATGAAAGGACAAACTCAATGATACGTTCGTGCCTAAACAGGGTTCGAACCTAGATCCTCTGGCTTCTCTACGCTCGCCGCTGACCACTCCGCCACGGAGACAGGCAACTAGCAGAACAGAAGAAAAGTGCCTATATTCTATCCCGGGAATCTCTGGAGCAAGGCCGCGCCCAAGGGTAAAGAGGAGAGAGCGAATGGACGCTGCTGCAAAGGCTGGTAACTGCAGTCTCTTTTCCCCAATCCCGTTCCATCGCAAGTGTTCCCGCTGCTTGTTCAGAAACTTGTTTTCGTTCGCTTGCTCCAGAGATTCCCGGAACAGAATATACCAAAATTCAGTTCTACATAGGTTTTACTGTATTTAGTGTCTCCGCATTGCCATGTCATGCTTTGCCTTGTGCACTTTTACACGCTATTCCCTGAGGTGGGTCGGTGCGTGCAACGGTGTCATTACGTCTCGTGGTTCCGTGCTGTCAAGTCTGCTTTTACGTAACATGGCCGTTTTAGATATCCAGATGGCCTAGGAAACAGATCCAGTCTCATGTGCGCTGTGTGATGTTTGTCTAGACTGCGTATTAACTGAAAGTATCGAAGGTGCATTCAATCACACAAAGGCCCTGGCAAAACATGTACAAATTTTACGAATGTGTTAAATGGAGAAGACAAGGATCATTGCTAACAATATTAACATTTTAGCACAAAATCCTCATATTTATGCATGTACATGGAATGCATTTATATATTAGTCGCTCAACAGACGAAAAGCTCTCAATTTGAAGTCCAAGTGCTTAAATTAAATTGTTTTACATAATAACTTCCTATCAGAACTACCATGTTCCATGCTATTTAATTTCAGCCTCAAAGTTTGAAAAATAATTAATGTTCTGTGAGTATTTGTGCGTGTGTACTACATGTATGCCTATTTCACGTAATTTTCTATTATCAATTGAAAATGAATCTAATGTTTGATACTTGATGATTTTCATGTAATCCCAAATCACAATGAAATAACAAAATACCGTCCTCTGCGTGGGTTCTATTTTTTGCGTAAAAATAGGGAATATCTAGAGCGAACGATCGAAAGCAAGTCTCTGTGCAGATACCGTCTCGAGAGCGCTCGACCAATGAGTATGTGCGAGAAACGTGATCGCGTGGAGAGGGAAAACCGACTGCAGATACCAGCCTTTGCAGCTTCGCTCCGCCAACTCGTTATGCGCCACCTTGCTCCAGAGATTCCCGAGACTGAGTATAAGTACGCTGATTTTTTTATGTTTTAAGTCCGGTTTCCACTTTAAAGTGGGATACAAACCACTGTACAGTGGGATGCATAAGTATTACCAAGTAAATTGTTCATGTTTCATCTCTTTATTATACCCAGTGAGAGCTTCAAGAGTCGAAACAAAACGCCAAACAAGTTGATGATAATTTATGCGCCGGTTACACGTAAAAATCCATTCCTTAAAAACCCGTAGGATACAAGAGAAAATTAATGAAAATATCCATGGACAGTTTGCCGAGCAATACTTGTGCATCGCACTGTACAATGTGTCCGCCCCACCGTGGATGGAACCAGGGACCCTCCCCGATTACAATGCACCATTTTAATCTTTTGTTGATTGAGAAAAAAAGACGTGTCTACATAATTTCAACATTGATTCCATTTTGTGTGACTGTGCATGCGCTTGGAAAAAATCATAGAGCAAAATGTTCATCATATTCATTCCCTTTGTTTTACACAACATGACTGGTAACTTCTATTAATGTAATCTATTGCATTCAAAGCTTTCGGTCGCCTGGTGTGCGTGAGTCTCAATACAAGCTGTGTACCGGTGGTTCAGGATAGCCGGTCTCTATGCCAGACGTCCACGAACGTGTCTCATATCTGCTAACTGACAGGACGGTATCCAGTGACACCAGGGAAATCACCACTGGACGCTGAGTCGGCGGGCGCCTGCTAGACCACTCAGCACAGTAGTAGAATTGTCATCATTGTCGTGCATGCTTCTCAAACAGGTGTCGCAGGCGAAAAGACTATTGGTTAATTAATTTGGTTAATTTTTCTTCGCCTTTCTGTCACTTTTTGCTAATATCGAAGATATGAAGAAATTGATGGAAGGGGGACTGTTCAAGAACACTCATGCCCAGGCCAGGATTCGAACCCGGGACCTCTGGTGTAGGAGCGCGCTGTGCCTCCAGCCTCCACCACGGAGGCTGGCGAGAATACGCGAGAGATAATTATGAGAAGAATCTTTGGCTCTAAGATGTCCATGAAGAACGACAAATAAAAACCAATAGTGAATTAGCAGAGCTTTTTAGGAATGCATACATCACCGCAGAGATCATAAGCAATCGAATAATATGGCTAACACCTGCCATAAGAATGGACGAGAACCAGGCAGATCAAGACGTAGGTGGCTCGATGATGTAGAGAGCGAGAGACCTGCGAAGCTAAGATGCCGAAAGGTGGAGGTTAAAGGCGATAGACAGGGATGAATGGGCTGCCATCGTTGTAGGCCGCCAAAACAAGGAGTAAATAAGCAAACTATATCGTGAAGGTGAGGGTGAATACTTCCGTTGCAGTCTACAGTCTTGCTATAGAGCGACCACAAGGAAAAGAACCTTCGGCCAAAAGTCTGCGCGCACCTTCCCCTCCATCGGTTCAACTCGGACCAAAAGGAATCCTGCTCCACTCTGCCCCTCCCCTCCACGCGGGAGTACGGTGCACAGGTGTCGGGTCTGCGCAGGCTCTCTTGCCTGTGGTTCCACTATAGTTAAGCATTCGGTGATCGACTCGTGGTCTCGCCTCAGAAATGTGTTCCTCTGCAAGTAGCGCGTCTTCAATTTCATCAGTCATTCATCTTGATCGTTGCGATTAACCAACAATGGTAGAAAGCGACGTGAAGAAACAAATACCGCAGTGTCTAAAAGCATTGTCTTAGTTCCTTCCTCTACTGCGCACGCCGTTTCACCTTATTTTGTCCCTTGGTTTCCCTTTTCTAAGAACTGCCCGGCTGTAGCTGCCGTATGTTCATGGTCAGCCCTCGGAGCCATTGAGCTAATCGCACGCAAGCTGCCTACTCAGGTTTCCTAGGAGGTTATCGACACTATAATGAAACTGCACGAAACTTCCATGTTGCATATTGAGTCCCCATCTATCGGAAGTTCCTCGTATTGATTAGATTTTATCGAGGCATATTTAAACTACTCGAATATCGTCTGCGGCTTGAATAATATAATTCCCCCCCCCCCCCTCGCCTTTCCGTAACAATGGACTTGTAGAGTTGCCAAACAGCTTCGAATGGAAAGTTCTGTTTTCTTCGATAACGTGTTTGATATTAGTTTGCTGCTTAAGCAATATTTTTTAGTCTGAGTGGGTATTAATAAGTTCCAAGCTGAGAAATTTACTCTCGCAAATATATTTTCGGTATCAACAGTTAAAAAGAGAAAAGGCCATCGAACTTTTCAAGTTGAATGGCCCTGAAAGAAATTCGTGATTACATAAAGCAAGAAGAATAACATGGAACCTGAAGAAAAAGATTGTCAAAGATAATATCGATTTTATATTCGGAATTTTAGTTACATTTGCTGAAATAATGTTTTTCGAAATTAGCCTTTATTCATTTCGTTGTTAGTGTGCTCTAGTTTGTAATTTTTTGTCCACCACCAGGTTAATTGCAACGAAGGGGATGAAATGATGAAATTGATACAACAAATACAAAGAAAAATCCACGACTTATTTCACGTTTGTTGCTTTCTGTGTGTCTTAAGTCCACTTTAATCACAGACAGATAAATCCTGAATTGACCTACAGTCTCAAGTGGAATCCGAATAACCGAATATGCTGTCAACGGGAATCGAACACGTAACTTTTCAAAGTGACAGCGTTAGCCACTACACCATATGTAATCAAGGGTCCGTTTTAGGACCGTTTTAGCGGTTCTTTACCTAGAGGTTCGGATCGCACTTTGAATTGTTGGTCCAGTTCCGATAAACAGTTTTGTTGTTTAACTGTTTCGTAATTTTTATGTTTGCTTTAGAAACAATATTTACAAGATCTACCTTGATTTTCTAACACGAGATGTCTCTGTACACTGCGAGTGCGATCAACCAGTTCCTCATTTGACATTTTTCCAGTAATGCTAAATAACTTTGTGAACTGGGAAAAGATATTTTTTGTGTTGACAAATATTAACGTGGCAAAATAGTTAAATTAATTAACTTTAAAGCGACCTCCGTGACTGAGTGGTTAGCACAGCGAATCCCGAATCCCGACCTGGACATGGGTGTGAGCGTCCCTTCATCATGTCATCACTCATTCATCTTCGCGATTAGCCAAAAGTGTCAGAAAAGGGAAGTAAATTAAATTAATCAATATAACTTTAAATTGTCTCCCATCAGGCCTACGCCAGTTCGAAAATTTCTCGCCCTGTTCCATGTCTTATTTCTGGAGATCGAGAAATTTTGCCCCAAGACTTGCAAATAACGATGATGTAGAATTATTTTCTTCTACGTTGATGCTGCTGCTTTTATTCCGCTGTCAGTCACGCTATCAATTCCTACCAATTCTTCCCATGTTAAATTCAAACATTCAAGACAAAAGGGAGCCTGGAGCAGCCCTCTATTTAGATCCGAAGGACTGAGTATTGACACAGTTTTCTGGCACGTAGGTGCAACGTGAATCTCTTCGCCTTATCTCGGATCAAATTTGTTCAGAATAACATTCATACCTTTGTCCTTAATGCGGTATTCTGTTCAGTCCGAGACCTGCATTCACGTTGTGTAGCATTGCAGACTCTGTTCCACCAAGGTTCATCTGAATAGGACTCATTCTTTCAAGAATTCAGCATCACAAAAAGATTGCCTTCTCGAAAATTATTAGTGCGTCGCTTTTCTCCTCCGTGAAATGCAATACGCAATTTTGAATCGTTATGAATCAAATAATTTACAAATTAGCTAAAGTTCAATACTTGACTTCCACACGACTAACCAACCTGTGCGCAAAATGGACTTAAACAGCAAACTTAACTAAAAATGTCTTTTAAGTCCACTTTACGCACGGTGAGGCTAACCGGGACTGGACCTACTGTTTAAAGTGGGATCCGTACCACTTTGCATGTGCTTCCACTGGGTATCTAACCCGGGACCCCTTGATTACAAGGCGGCGGCGTTACAACTATGCCATCGAGGAGGCAAACTCTTCGACAAGTAAAGGAGTGGTTGTTCCCTATATTTAGCTGCGTATCGTAGAGCCACGTTAGGCGTGTGACGGCAACGTGAATACTCCGGTGGCCACCTTTGCTCCCGGGTTGCCCGTGAGACTGATTAGACCACAGAACTGCTTGCATTAAGAAAGCGATGCTTCTTGGAATCTAATCAGGCTCCCATGAATCTTGAAACATTTACCCAATACAGACACATACATGCTGTATGCCATCTTACTAAACTTTGAATGTTTTTGCTGCGAGTACTTTTTATGTCTTTGGTAAATTATGAAATGTAAACTTTGAGAGTAACAAAATACAAAATCCTGATTAAACTACAAAATACAAAGCAGTAAGTATATTATTTATTTTTCTGAATACATTGTTACGAATTATATACCTTCTCTTTTCAAATATATACACGATTTTGAATATTTATTTCCTGTAGCTTTTCACTTGCATTCATTTAAAAGTATATAATGATAAATTTAACTGTAATTATATTATGTACTTCATTAGAAATAACACTAAGAATTTAATACAATATTATTGATAAAAATTTGCCCTTTTGATTAATGGATATTATTGAAAATTTAACTCGAATGAATAAAATTTAAGCACACAACAATAGCCTGAACGACATTTATTACAGAGTTTCACTAATATAGCGTTGTGCAAATGTTTTCTAAACTCTGTAGCTCTTTGGGAGTAGGAAGGGGGGCCTCAATAGGCTTGTCCCCACGACACTGTATCGACACCTAATTTTTGAAGTTTCCACGAGTATGGAAGGCTTGGTATGCTGAGAGGCTTTGTATGACGTAAGTCCATTTTATGTTAATGTAAAGTAATCTGGATTGAATCAACAGTTTACGCTGGGACCCGAACTGTGTAACGTGCCTTCACCGGAAATCCCTTGAGAACAAGCAGACTGCATTAGCCACTATGCTATCGGGAAGTCCACGTATTGTAGTGGTTAATTCCAATGGCTTCTAAGTGTAGTTATGTTGAAAGTAAAAAATCCTATGTTATCAATGTGATGATAAAATACCACTACGTAGTTGTTTTTATGTATTTGAAAAGGGCCGAATTTCTTGACAGCGTTCCTCTGGAGGCTAACCAACTGCATAAACGTGATAGGTCTGTATGCAGAAGTAAATGAAAGTGTTTCTTTCTGATTAAAGCTGGTAAATGGTTAAAATGGAGATATTCTATAAGTTCCAAACACTCGAACAATGAAATCGCCAATGAAAGGCATCAGACGTAACCTTTTCGAAATATATCTTCTAGGACAGTGGCTGCAACGGAGCTTTCCGTTGAATAAACTCTGGAGATTGTGCGATATGAATTCCAATAAGACGTCCAGATCACGTTAGCTATTTTGGGAGCATTTTCCACACTTATTGACCTCTGCGTAAATTTTACCTTAACTAGAGCTTTTGAATGAAAATTGAAGTTCATGTTGGCGCTTTTGTAACAAAACCTTATTACCGGTGATGGAGACCGCTGAAATTTGTTTGGTTCACATGGAAATTCCCTCGCACACTCATTAAAGAGCTGCAGGTCAACCTTTGTTCCGAGAGTTTGCGGTCAAGCCTTATTACCTAGGCGGGAGGGAAGAGCACAACACAACAATTTCCACAACAAATTGACCTGCGTCAAAAAACAAAGTAGCTTTTCAGTTGAAAGATTAACGTACCCCGCCCTTGCATACGACGTACGTGGAATTTAATAGAAGCCTCCCTACAACCGGTCATTTTGTAAACAGTCGCAGGATCGATTACCTGCGGGGACACCACTGACGGTGCCAGAAAAAATGAGTTTGGAAGCAGAGGGGCGGGAATATTTTCTGGGGGCACTTGCACTTAGCATACACCTAAATGCCATACAAAAATGCATATTTTAGCTAAGAGAGCTTTTAGTTATTTCGTTTTTGTTCTATATTGGGAGACATACTGGTCGAGGGGGGTGGAAGGGCGTTCGACACCATGTCCGGCTTTGGTGCCGTCACTGAAGGATGCATTTCACTGCTTCAGATCTCACTTTCCACTATCCCACGTGCACCAACTGTGTTCAGTGCCGTTTAGTTTCTTGTGATTAAAGCAGCCTTAGCCAAATTTTGCTTCGGAAATAATAATAATAATAACCCGGTGGAGGCACATAGTGGTTCGGATCCCACTTTAAGCTGTAGGTTCAGTCCCGATTAGCCTTAATGTGCATAAAGTGGACTTAAAACACAGACTCAATTATTATTATTATTATTATTATTATTTGAAGTAATGGTAAACAAACCTTGCACCGTCGTATTTGTATGTTTCTTATTTTGGAACAATCTTCTGCCAATTTTGACAAATCGCGACGATGAAGATTGATAACTACATGAAATTGACTAAGAGACAGTCATAAAGAAATACCCATGACCATACCATGTCTCAAACCCGAAAGCTTTGGTGGCGATGCGGAAAGTCGGCCACCGATGTACAGCCACCGGCAATCAAAATGGGACACCTAGATCGTGAAATACTGGTTTGCCTGCAAGGCGTTGTGTGTGTTGCCTAACTCTTCGGCAATAAGTGGATTTGAGTAGCAAATTTTCAATGGTAACTCGACACACGCCGTAGAGTTAGGCAACACGCACAATGCCTTGCAGGAAAGCGCGAGTAATTCATGATCTTGGTGTCCCATTTTGATTGCCGCTTATTCCATTGTCATTTTTACATTAACTTCTTGACACTCTTCTATTATTTCACTACACACGCGGCGCACACGAACAAGGGAGAAAACACGTCTGTTTTATGAGACAGTCATAAATGTATTAAAATTGCACCAAGAAATCTTGCAGACCTGTATTAGTGCGGTATGCTAGGAGAGAAATCGGAAAGAGAAAGGACACGAGTCATTTCGAACGAAGCGTGATTGCCAATGTCGGAATGGTACATGCTAGCATTTCCAAAACTGCAACACGACGGACTTTGCGAGATATCACCCGTTTTCTAATCTCCTCTAGGTCCAAATATTTTCTATCTAAGTATTTCACTATGATAAAGAAATTATTTTAATTTATGTTCCTTTTTGGTGAACACATTCATATAATACGACAGTTCAAATTAGTGTTTTACATTATTTTTTAACCTTTAGATTATTTGATGTTAGATCAGAGAATAACAGTTCATTTATTGGATAGTAACATGGCAATACATGAAAGAAATCTGCCTTTAATTTGTTCTTAAACGTCATTTTCATTTGTAAATGTGAATTTATATGAAAACTTTGTGAAGTAGCAACAATTCAAAGGTATTGAGAATTACTTTGTATACCATAGCATTTCTATCATACCCTGTGATTTTTAGTCACTAAATGCGAATTCTAGGTTAGTTTAGAAACGCTTCATTCATATTATTTCGCTTATCTTCCCACCCTCCACCCTCTCTTCTCCCCTGTTGATGTCAACCTAACGGAATAATTCAGCAACAGTAAATAAGTCAGAAGTACTTGCTATATATTTCATTTTGTGTAACGTGTATTGTTACACCCTTGTGTGTAAATATGGAGTGTCAGATTTCGCGGTGTATTATTTACCATAAGACATCCCTGGCGAAATTAGTTTGACATGAACCTTACCACGCATGAGTGTGTTTTGCTGCTTATTTTTTGTATGTTTCTGTCTCAGAAGTTGACTATTGAATTCGATTCACAGTAAAATCTGATTTTGATGGCGTTGCAAGCGAGAGACTGAAAGAAAGACCAATCTGAACGAGAGATATGCGATGTTTCTGGCATTTATATTTAATATTGCTACAGAACCTTAGCACTTAATCTTGATAGGATCCACATTTTAGTAAACATAACGTTTTAATAAGCAATACTCTCGCCATTGTTCTAATTGGTTGGTAGTTAACAAACAAAAGTGTGACCCTGATGTGCAAAGTTTTTCATCATTTCTTTGATGTACGATCAACATCAATAGTGGTTCTAATTTTGCAAACATCTGCGTATCCCTCAATAAGCACCCTCATAAACGGGCTACACAAATTACAATACATGTGGGCGAAATCGTATAGTATGTAAGAGTGCAACATCCAATAGTGTGTGGATGTATAATAGCGGATTGCAACAAATTTCGACGCTGGCTGTGTGTAGAATGCTTTACTGGTAGATAAATTTGACTTTTAAGAACCGATAGGGTAACTGATAGAATTTTTGTCACTTACGGTAATGAGAAAGTTGGATGTGTTGGAACAGGAATTATTGCCTAGCTACCAACTTTTGAGATAAAGTCGTGGGGCGTGGTCTGAATTTCGTTCCAAGAGGCCTTTTCGCTTAATGTTATTGATCGGAAGGAAACATCCTGTTGCGATGCCTGGATCCTTCATGACTTTTGCATGCAACGGAATTGGGATGATGCTGACAGTCGAAATCCCCTCCCACGGGAGATGAACAAGATGCGAAACTTCTGCCTCCCTAACGGTGCGCCCGCATCCATCTGCTTCGCCCTAAACGTCTTTCAAGATGCCGTTTTGCAGGAACCCAATCCGCCATCGTGAGAAACAAAATTGATTATTTTTTGTTTTTAATTTGATGGGCAGTTACGTACCCATGAGGGGTTGATAGGGCATATATCTCAATGCTTTCCTGCAGAAAAGTAGTCGGCATAAGTGAAAAATGTTACAATGTGGCCACTAAATATAACGCATATGGTCCTGTTCACCCTTTTATTTCATTATTAATGCACATCGCCACAATTAATTTTGATAGAACTAATAGTACAAAGTCAAATACAAATTATTCTTCAAAATTTATCCTTTAAAAGTATGAAAAACCGCGGTAGCCCAGTCGTTTGGAGCCTGACTGCCACACCAAGTCTTTGTTAGATTCCTGGTTTCTAGCAGGACCTTTTCCATTTCTGAATCTGTAAAAGCAGCTCTGGGCATCGCCCATTATTCACTATTCACTAAAATTAACAAAGTCTGAGTGTGAATATTCGTCTGCTTAACTTTAAAAACCATTGAAACATACTTTCTCATAAAGCGATCCTGTCTTATTTCTCACACACACACTCTCTCTCTCTCTCTCTCTCTCTCTCCCCCTCTCCCCCTCCCTCCCCCATTGTCGTTCGCTCGCTTTCTTTCCCACACTTATTAGTCACTTGCATCGCTCTCCTCTCATTCGCACACAAAAGCTGTCTAGCACATTCTCTCTCTCTCTCTTATTTTTCAGTCTCGCACTCTTCCTCCCCCTCACATACAAAAGCTCGCTACAACATACTCTCTCGCTCTTGCTTGTTCTCTCTTTCACAAACTTACTTATCAATCACACGCACACTCTCTCTCACACTCAAGCCTCTTTCACACATTTTTTTCTCACTCGCACATTCTCTCCCTTTCCCACACAATAACTCTCTAGCATATTCACTCTCGCTTGTTCGCTCACTCCCTTGCTCACTTTCACTCTTATTTCTCACTCGCACTCTCTCACTCAGAAAAGCTCTCTAGCACATTCTCTCGGTATTACTTACTCTCCATCTCTCTCATATTTCTTTCACACTCTTAGTTCTCACTCATACACTCTCTCTATCCCTCACACTCGAAAGCTCTCTTGCATACACACTCTCGGTTTGTCTTACTCTCTTTCGCAGCATCTGGGAATATGTCTCTTGGTGACATACAATATTCCCTATCATCAACATCCATCATGAATTGAATTTTTGTTTTAAGTCCACTTTATGCACATGAAGGCTAATTGGAACTGGACCTACAGTGAGTGGAATCCGAACCACTATGTGCCTCCACTGGGTATCAAACCCGGGACCCCTTGATTACAAGGCGATGACGGTACCATTACGCCATTGGGGAGGCCCTCAACATCCATCAATCTGAATATTTGTCTTCTTTGGTATAACTTTCCTATTAATATCCTCTCAGGCATCTTGTCTTCTGTCCTGCTCTCTGTGTAATAACCATCGTAATTGTTGCTATCTTTCCTATGATTAAATAAATATATTTTTCTCTCCAATTACCGCATTTCTTTATAATTAGGTAAATTAGAAAAGCTGTCTGATCACTTCCTAAAGTATATTCCTAATGGGAATATACGACGAAGCTCTTTTCTAAGTAATTCAAAACCTCATGACCAAAAGTGGAGAGGTGGCTAAAGAATGCCCAACTTATAGCTCAAGACAAACATAGAACTGTTTCCTGGAAACAATCCGGACGAAGAAAGAAATTACGAGGCGCAAACGACATGAAGTCGGATTAGGGTTCTTTTATCAGAACAGGAAACGGCTCTTAAGCCCATTGGCAGTTAAGGGAATAGACTCATAAAATTTCTCGATCTTCCTTTGGCACTTTCAGAAACGTACGAGCGACCAACGACATGCATGCAAAACTCCAATTGTAGGCGTCCTTCATGCGAGGCTCAAATTACGTTCCTGGTTGCCAAATCCAGAAATATTCTTCAAAAGCACTTGCACCACCAAGACTGGATATTCTGGAGAAAGTTATTTCAGCCAGACCAGAATATGGGATTAGTTTCTATCTCCTAGAAGTGCTTTCTTGAAAAATTCAAGTACATTAAGTAAAACTGTATCTTGCTTATATCAATTTCTAAATTTGCAAGTCAGTTGGTGGCAGAAATTTGAACTTTCATATCTGTAAAAGATCTTTAACGTCAGGAAAACGCTACAAATGAACGTTGGTTTTGAACCTTACTACCTGTTGGCAGACACAAATGAATCATGTTTTCTTAAAAAGGCGCATTTGTTGAATTAGGTTCCAGTGAAAATGCCAAAAAACTGTTTTGAAAGCAAAGTTGATAGAAACACCAAAATACGTTTTTACTAGCTCGTTGTCCATCTGTAAACTAATACACTAAAATGTTCAAGAGGAAACCCACACATAATTTATTTCATTAAAGCATAACATTTCATTGCATTACACACTAAAAATATGTGTTAAAATTACACAGACAACGTTCCCAGGAGGTCTACACTAAATTTTGGGCAAAGTTTTAACTTCACAAGTGTTAAGTTAACACAGCTTGTAATCTACACAGTGAAGTTAAACGTTGACCAACATGTGGTGTAGACCTCCTGGAACCGCTGTGTGTATCATTTTAACACAATTTATTTATCTTTGACAGTGCAGTGTCATGACATAAGCCCTTTTAAAAAAATTCGATTCATTTATGTTTCTGGACAAATGCGTACAAACAGTTCAAGTTGTCATGTAGCTTTCGTATGTACGCGCCGACCTCCGTGGCGGAGTGGTTAGCACAGGTTGCCACGGCGCCAGTGGTCCCGGGTTCAAATGTTGGCATGGGCTTGGGTGTTCTTCGTGAGTGTCCCTTTCTCGATTCATCATGTCATCACTTAGCCTCATCGTCCCGATTAGCCAAAAGTGGCAGAAATGTGACGCTGAATAACAAAAATCAAATCGTAGGTATGCCTGAGTAATTGTGGGCAGATGATGATGAAACCTAAGAAATGGTCGAGTCTCGTTAAATGTATCATCCTAGTAATTTCTGTGGGAGGGGGTGTTAGAAATATAACTTCAATTCGTGAAGTGAGAGTAACGGAGTTCTCAAGGCCCGGATCCTTTTAAAAGCTCACCTGGTCGGTATCCCATCATTCATCACCAGGAAGCTTCGAGACACACACACAACCTGAGAAAAACCTGATGAAAGCATATTTTCCCTTGAATTTCATGTAAACACTAAACCATTTGTTACAAACGTGCAGTTTATTTCACGATGAACACTTTTACTGTCCATATATGAAACTGAAAGGTCACTCTCAAAGATGTTTTGTTGGAAAATTCGATAGTTGGTAACCGAAATGAAACTTCGCAGCGCGAGCTTCAGCTTTGAGCTTCCACAAATTAAAAGCCTTTACATATTTGAGGAAGGTTTGTTGCGCTCCCGCATGATTTGATTACGTGCTCTAGAACGACCCATCTCGCAGCACAGATGAAATTTTAAACCGCACGCCTTTCACATTACTGATATTTTAGTGTATTCTCTTTTAACCAGCTTCACTATTAAAACCACGAAAAAATCTCTGGATATATTGATAACAAGATTTGTACTAAGTTTGCATAGCAGCATCAACTCAATTCTCCCTTGCAACCACATACAATTGCGTATTAATAGGAATAGATTTTTGGTGCATTTTTATGCCAAACATTGGGATTGTTTTTTTCCTCTTCAAAATTCACTACATTTTGCACTGAATTTTTTCAGCACTATCATTGAAACAAAATATGTGACTCCACCCAGGCCCTAGGACACTGGAAATTACAAACGCGATGGATGTATTTGTGCGCGCCCTTGTAATCGTCTTTAAGTCTAAATTTCGATAAATTTAATCGTCACTGTATATTTGAGCGACTATTCTTCATCATAGTCGCACCAGTGGCCCTTGACTTCAGAGGAGAAGCTACAATAATTAGGTTGTAGGGCAAGCTCGGGGACGACACTTTTCATGTACATGTCCTATTTGATTTGAAATCATACAAAATTTGGAGACTATCTAGCTACCTAAAAACTCGTGGAAAATTTTTTCAAGCGCGTGAATTTTAATTTGTTTTGTCAGATTATTCTCGGGTTTGTTCTCTAGATTTTCCAGCGCCTATGGGTTCAGTCGGTCTCTCGTATAACTGAATGATGGGCCATTAGATTCTCTCCACATATCGACCCTTACTTTATACACCACAAAAATGGCTGTTCGTACACGAAGTCGCTTGTTGCGTGGACAGTCGTGAAGAATGTACCGCTTGTTGTGTACGAGCGTTGACTTTAATACAATAAAGCAATGAGAATTCAATAGACGCACAGGAAAAGTTAAAGATAACCTATTATGTCCTGAGTTGAGAAGATTTGAAATCTGTAGAACTTATGTATTATTATTTTTGTTACTTTCTGCAGTAAAGCACGCTAAATAACTAAATTCGTTGTGTTGTTGCATTTATAATTACTTTATTATATTTTTTTTATTTATATCCATCCCTTTTGTCATAATGTAACTAGCTGTGTCCTGTGTCTTGGAGTAAAATGTAACGAAAATGATGGCAGACTTCCGTGGCGAAGTGATTATCACAGCGCGCTACGACGCCAGGGTCCCGGGTTCGAATTCCGACCTGGGCATGGGTGTTCTTTTTGAGTGTGCTTTCATCAATTTCATCATATCACTCATCCTTCTGCCAACTCATGGCATGTTTGGCACCAACCTGTAGCTTAAGCATCTCAAAGTTGTGATATTTATTAACGGTACAAAGGTCTATGATTTCTTAAGTGTTTGAGCTACTGACCGTTATTGCTGACTTGAATGATTATTTTATTATTTCTCAGTCTTACGTTGCACAAATAAGTGACGTTGTTTATTTCCTTGTGGAGGAATTTAGTTTCTTTAAACTTTTTCTTTTCTGCGATTTTGAAAGCTAAAGTATTAGAAAAGTGAAAACATGAACGTTGTTTTTGTATTTTCCTCATGTCTGCAAGTTCAGCCTAATCACGACGATATGGACGAGTGATTATTGGATTAAATTGATGAAGGTACACACAAGACCGTCCATGCTCCAGCCAGGACTCGAATCCTGAACTTTTGTGACGAGATAGTCTTAACTCGTCTCATTATTTCAGGATGAACATTTTCCTAATTTGCCACTTATAAAACAAAAAAACGTTCCTTACCCTAAGAAATACTAGAAGTCAATTCTGATAAGGAGAAAAGAAAATTGAAAAGCAGAAAAATTATAATTTTTGTTTATGCTATGAATCTTTTCTCCCTCTCTAAGTTAATCGAGGATGAATGATAAATTAATGAAATAAATAAGGAATAAACACGATTAAATGTGAAATCCTTGTCCAGGATTTGATCCTCTAAGCCCTTTCTCCGCAACGCGCTACGCTAATCACTCCGCTACCGGGGCTAGCAAACGACTATAATCAAGGAGACAAAAGCTTAATAATTATCTGAAGCTATTGCTGAAACTGTCTTCTGTGTGTGTGTGCGCGCGCATTTTCAATGGCATACCGAAGAATGTCCGGAGCGTTTGTTTTTTCTTATTTTTAGTAGTCTGCGCTTTACATTGTCATCTTTTCACAACCTCAACCTTAGGGAATGTGCGCGCTCGTGTGTGTGTGTGTGCATATGGAGACATGCGTTCCTATGTTATTTTTTTACTAATTTTATTACGCCACGGCATTAGTCAAATAATTAGATTACGAATACTGAATGTTTTTTCTCTAGTCAATACGGAATAGTTGTGTAAAACATATCACTGACCTCTCTTCACAACTTACTTTTGCCTCAAACGCTTCTTGCTTTTTCTCTTTTCGTTTTGTTCTTTGGAATCGTTTCTGAGAAATTCCCGCTAACCTTTCTTTCCCCTGCAAGTCTGGGGAGGACGTATGTACACACAAGAGGTATATAACTTACTTCAAAAGTAATATCTACTTGGCTATATCGAAATTCAGCTACTCGTGGTTCAATTGCATTTCTCTTTTTGGAGGCATAAAAATTAAAGAAATGGGGTAACAAGTTATCAGATGTTAACTTTTACGTGATTTCTGCTTCCCGCTGCCATGGTCTCTGCTGTGACTTCTTGTACTTCAAAACAAATTTCTGAATGTCAGTCACTTCTTATTTTATATTGACTTTGAGCTTTAAAATTTATTGAGTACTTTCTTTTGTCCATTTTCGTCTGCGTTTATTTAGATTAATTTATTGATAAAGTTGATGGACGTAGGTATTTTTTAATTGTGCATACACGATAATCTAATATTGAATGTGTTCAGAGTTTTCACAGATGCAATAATATTGTTATCTGATTAAAAATCATTGTTCACGTAGAGGTAGATTCATTTCGTGATACATGTTTAGAAAGCGATATGCCGTAACGTGCGTGCGTCGAACAAAAGATGTATGCAAATAAAACGGGTCGATCAAATACATAAACGATCATCGCGGTCTATTATACCCCAAAATGTGCGTAATTCAGTTGCCTGCAAAAGTCACTGGAATTAATTTCAGCCCACGAAATGAGATTTTAAGTTATACAATTTGACCATTTTTATGCACATCTAAATTTATGCACACCTTGTTCCTATTATCCAGAAGTCAATGGCACTACTTGACTACTGGTTCCACCAGGGAGAAAATTTCACCATACCCGTGTACTCCAAAGAAAATAGCGGACTTGGTAGCTATTTTCTGGAATGAGATGAGATAGGAACGCTGTAGTGATCCAAATAGATGATAAATCATATTATTCAACGACTCACATTTGTGAAAAATGTTAGTTGTATCAAAAAAAATGCAAGAGAATATTATTCCAATGTAATATTGTATGACTTCACCGTAAGAGAGGCAGGAAGGAGGAGACTACTGTAGGGAACAAGGAAGAAAGGGGAAAACAATTGATTATTGATACTAGTTTTTATACTTTCACGTATTTCCTTCTTTCTTCCTACAGAGCAATTAGTTACGTTTTCGTAAAAGTGTGTTTGTTTCAGTGTGTATGTGTGTGTTCATATGCTACGTAACAGGCATTACATAATCTAATGGTTTGAAATGCATCTTTCCAACGTTGGCCAAGGTTTTTTTTTTAATACATTGCTGAATTCAATTTTCCTGTGTGTGTGATTCAAGTTCCCACTTTCCTCTCTCTTGTGCATTGTAATCCTGTGTCCTTGCAAGACTCGAAAATTTCGTCATGTGGTTCGAGTCACGCCTGCGCCCGAACGTGTTGTTTTTGGCTCGGGCTTTAGGCCTTAATGAGGGGCAAGGACACTCGCGTTTGTAATCGTAATGTGCTACCAGTAGGTGAATGTTTTTAGTTGACTTAGTCTGGCTACCGTTTATTCCAACAGTTAAATGCCTTTATTAGTAATATTTTATGTTCAGCTTTCTTATATTTCCTTTTATAATTTAACTGCTTTTGTATCTTATGTTTTTAATAGTTGTCTTCATGACAGAACTACTATTTTTTTTTTATTTGTGTGTGGTGCTAATGTAATCCTCCAATCACGTAGATCCTAATCTTGAAATTGATTCAATCTAGGCATACGGAGTTGGTTTTGGAAACACCAAAACGCCTGTTCATGCTGTTACGCAAGCTGGCTAAAAGCAACCCATTAAGGTGAGTGTGTAGAGACTTACATTATCAGTCTGACACCGTTGAAACAAGAGCGGAAAATGTTCAAATGTAATTTAGAAAGTGGGCATACAGGCACAAGAAAATGTATCACTTTCTTGGATATCGACAGGGAGTTGGTGGATAAAGATTTTGATACATAAATAGAACTATTATCTAAATCTTGAGGGATTTACTCTACTACACTGATGTCAAGGTTTTTTAGCAACTGTGATGCAGAGGATTCAATCTACCAGTTACGTTCATAAACGATAAAGATAACATTAACATGAAGTGGCAAGCGGGTAATTAGGACACTACAGAGGTGAAAAAATTCACGTGTAGGCTGAAGAATTCACAAGAATCTAAAAAATATGCGAGTTTTCTTAGAATGTTTATAGTCTACATAGCTAGTTTGTGTTCCAAGTAGCAAAGTAGCTTTTTTATCAATTCTCTTAAACCATCCTTGCATTATTTTCGCAGATACTATTAGTTTTTTTATGTGCTAATTTATTTGTCTCCTTCCTTTTTTGTTGGTGTTTTTACTGTCTTGTTTCAGCTTTCATCCAACCGAGGCAGGTGAGTGTTTCAGTGGAACCACACATTTTCCCAATCCATAAGCCACGTTCATAATGTGTGCATTTACCCTTGTATCGTACATGAAGTTGCTTCGTTCCGTACTTCTTTTTTTGATCTTCTATTATAGTAATTTCTATTTTGTAGTGAACATGCGGATGCCTGTGTCTAACAGATGAAGGCTAAAGAAGATTTAACGTTCCAAAATCTTATTCGATCCTGTATCTTATCTTCACTAGAACCCAACAATAGGTGGCACACGGCCAAGTTCCTTGGCTTGCGTTTGGAGCAAACAATGAGTAGAACCCATAAATTGTCTCACAGGGGGTTTGTGTGCTTTGGCCGAGAGTGTACACGATTTGTTTCTCTTTTGCGTTACAACACAGCCGCGGTGATCCAGTCGTTATGGTGACAAAAAAGCAGAGTTCGATTCCCGGAGTAAGCTATTTCTATCTTTGTCCCTGCATAAGTAGCTCTGGAGTTGACCGTCTCCAATCTCCCGCTCAGTTGCAAAGTAATTATGAATTATTTAATGTTGGGTGTAAAAAATGGGGTGTTGAAATAGGTCCCCGTACGATCTCGGCCATATCGAAGATCCGATCAGCACCACGCACCGGCCTCCTTTAGTTAACAAAGTGCCTATAAATTGACGAGAGACTGAGTGATCCCCAAAGTCGATTATTCGGTCGGAAAATTTCCCAACCGAGATCGCACATCCCGGGAGTCTAACTCGAATCTTCCCTGCGGCAGGCGAACACACTGTCTGGACTGAAGCGATTGTTGAGTATCAGACAAGAAGGTTAAAGTCCTTTCCTGTGCATTGCCAGGAAGGCAAGAAAGGGGTGTGGAAGTTGGATCAGTACATATTCCGGTCGCTTGTACCCCCAGGTCGCTACCAAGTGGACCGATTTACTGCCTATTCACTTCACTCCATGAATATCAGTTACGTTAGCTTCTAGAAATCCACGAACTTACCATTGTCGCCCCGTCAGAACCTTCTCGTTCCTTGACTGGAAAGCATCCGATAGTTGGTTATGTGCCCCCCCCCCCCACATGTAAACTGACAATCCTAGGTTTTATCCTTAAAGATACTCAATCTGTTATTATTCATAAAACAACCTAGATTCTCTTTCAAATGGATTCGTTTGATGAAAACTGAGGATTGACAGTAACATTAACTACAATTTTCTCCAAATTGAACATCAAATTCTTCCACTGTTTAATTAATGGGAACTGTAAAGATAAAGAAGAAATGTAGTGTGACTATAAATACCGAGGGAGGAGGCCACTGATTTGACCCGACAATCGGCAGAGTAACTCTGGCTCTAAAATGTATATTTTCATGAATTTGGTTTTATGAGTATCTTGCACTAAGAATATGCATGTGGATAAAAAATTCATATTCAAGAAAGGATGTAATCGTAAAAGACGTCAAGTTTCCAACCACATCATCACTTTCTGCAGAGGAAGAATTGAAGCCACGATGAACGCCTGGGAGGGCGGCAACCCACCATACACAGCTTTCGTTTGGGTTGCATGTCGTCCAGGCGAAATCAATTTTCAAGTTATTTTCCACACTGCACGAATCGACTTCTTGAGTATCGGTGTAGTCTCCTGAATTTATATGGATGCTTTCATCTGATTGGTTCTTGGCTCTTTCCTTTCTCTGCTCTATATTTTCTCGTTAGTTGTGGTAAACCTGTTTACATTAATTGTGATAATATAACTATACCATTAAATAAGAGTTGATTTAGCTTCTCTGTATGCTTTCCAGCGTACTGCTCTAAACTTTGCAATTCTTGAATAAATTCGAGCCGGTTTCAGCTGAGTGTTTCCATAACTCTGTGACGGGCGCATAGAATCTATAGTGCTGACACGCGCATTTTAATTTAACAACCAACAAAATTAGATTTAGTAAAATTGATATTATCGCTCATGTGCAAATTCTCTATTTTCATTCTCCGTAATTCATTCATTCTTAATGTCTACAAGTGACAATTTATTTATTTATTTATTATTATTAAACACAACAGGGGAATGCCCAATTACAGTGTTCTACATTTCTTGCTTTGAGTTTGTAAATTTACAGTTTGATAAGAAATATTATTGTGCAGAAATACATAAAGCATGTCAACGCTAAATTATATGTGTATACAACAGTTAACAAAGCGAGTTATAATAATACATGTTAATTGAAGAGAGTGGAATAAAATATCAACTATTATCTACAAAAAAAGCCTACATGAATGCAATATTTCAATTTTTACAATGCACAACGTATTTATCTTTACACTCAGTATTTCAGATCTTTGCCACCATGTACAAAAAGAACATATATAAGGAGATACTAATATAATATATTTTAAATTACATAAAATATGGAAATAAAATAAACACAGTATAAATCAAGGATAGAAGTTATTTACCTTGAAGAAATACATTAATTATGTGGTGTGAAATAAAGGACCTGTAAATAATTGACTCTAGAAAGTACGTACATATATGTAATTGAGTATAAACTACGAAATTTACAAAAATTGCGTTTATGTTTACATTATTGACATTTATTCTTCCATTCCTTGAATAACTTTTTTGAATGTCCCGATAGGCATGTGAAATGTATCCAATTTTGGTTCCCTTTCGGAACATCTGTTGTACAGTTCAGACATTCTCCCGATAGGTGATTTATTTATAATGTTCGATCTTCTGTTACCCTTTGGATCGTGTCTTGGAGATAGGAACACGTATGTGTATTTGTTCTAGAAGATGTTGCACTTGAATATTATTGTTCATGATTTTGTATAAGAAACAGAGCAATTGCATCTTCCTTCTTTTGCTGAGAGAAGGCAGGTTGTGGTGTTTACAGAAGGAAGTGTACGATTCGTATCGGGGATATATACCCGTCTAATTGCCATTGTGTAACTTATTAAAGAAAAGGGGGATAAGTATTACTAAGTTATACTTCATGATATACTAACTTTCTAATCCATTCATTAATATTAATTTCTTTCATGGTTTAAAAATTACAGAAGGACAATTCAAATGAATTTAGCGATTTAGCAGAACAGACAAAGTATACAATTCTTTATTACAAAATGTAATGGGAAATATTGATGCACGTCTTTACTTTAAAGTTAAATTGAAAGAGAACTAAGTATATTATTGAATTTAAGACTGGTATAAATCCTACAAGTCTATTCTATCTACCTGTACAGAATTTTTGACAATATAATTCGGTAAACACATCTATCTTCCCTCCTTTTCTGAACTTTATTTTTATTCATATTGTGGCGAAACTTAGGACGATAGATAGTATACAACAGATTCATTCCCTCACAATGTAGGTGCATGTATTACTTTTTTGGAACAACACAGAAAAGTTGCTGGAAACCGGGTAGGAAATTCGTCGTTCCGATTAATTCGCGAGGCATGCTGGTTCAAGAAGCCACCGCTAGATGTCAGTCGTGCGGCTTGGGGACTGGTGGCAGGCCAGTGTGTCGATGTGAGGCCCAGTTAGAGGTGGTGAGTGGATCTAGTGTGAGTGCAGTTTCCGTGAGGAAATCTGAAGCGAGGAAGCCAGCCAGCCTGTGAGTAGCCTCTTGATATCGATCTTAGGCGTGGTGAAAATTCTAGTAACGAGAAAATGTAACCGGCCGGGGATTTTGTTCTGAAGGAACGGTTGAATGGTGCAGAAAATTCGGGAGGCAGGTACGAGGCGAGAAGGATTGTATTTCTAAGCCAAAACAATCGAATCCACCCCCACAGCCCTCCTTCGAGAAATGCATGCTTAATTCTCAAACGTTCGCTTCGTGAGTCGGTGACGAAGGATGTTCTGAAACATTCAAAGTGGCTCGTATTGATCGACTGGCCGCCGGAAGAGACAGAGCCGCTCTTGTCATTAGGACGGCGAAAGTGAATGTGCGTAAATTAGTATGTGTGCGTGTGTTTCTGTGCGTGCGTGGTGGAGTGTGCTTGCATGCATGACCGAAATATTTGTGTCAAAGTTCACAGGGTATCGTTTGTTCTAAGCGTGGTGTTCGAAAGGGGAGGGTTGATTGTACCGTGACCTGAATTAGTGACGTCACCGCATGCGCCCACCCACACGGCGGAATCGTATCGCCATGAACTTCAACCTTTCCGAAAAGCTGAAGCCTTCAGATTTTCAAGAGGCTGAAATTTCAACAGAGTTGCCATTTCTTAACGGTTGCCAGTCCGACTGTTTGAATCTAATATCCAGAATTTTCATGTATATCCTACGATTTGAAACTAACGGAAACATTTCGTATCCCAGGAAACACTGATATCATGTTCGAAAGTTCATCGGGTTGCCAAGTTGCTCTTATAGGGCACCCGAAAACACATTGCAAGTCAAAGGCCCAGTTCTCGAACCCTGTTAAAGTTGAATGGCTGGGATAACATATAAATCTGAATTTCCAGTTCCAATTGGTGCGTGTATAATGTTGGATTCAATAAAAATTGATTGTGTATATCACTTATGTACAGGTTCCTTTTACAAAAATACGATTATTCTCTCTCTTTCGGTCATTTTATGTCGCTTTTCTACCCCTTGGGTCAATTGCAACGATGCAAATGAAATGCGATCTGATGAAATGCACGATGGGGCAAACACAAACGTCAATGTCTTAACCATGTTCGAACTTGTGACCACTCCGCCACGAAAGTCGGCGGAAAATTAGATTTTTTTTATTATTTGATTCTGTATTCCATACCCTGTCATTTGAATACCTCTATTAATTTTAGTGTTTTCTTGCACGGTTCTGAATGCGTAATTCACTAATTTAATGATTTGCAAACTTTATCAGAGCGTTCTTATTTTCAGTAAGAATCAAAGAAAGGACACTGAAAATAACACCTTAAACCTTAGTGTACGCGTAAACCTTTATCTTGTCTCAGTAAGTTATTCGAAAATATCTAGTTTTGGAAAAATCTGTAAGTTCGGAATACAGTAAAATTAGTTAGAATTCTGCGTAATCCAAGAAAATCTTTGATCGGGTTATATTGCGAGTTGTCAAGATATTGCAGTAAAATTACGCATATGTTGTCACAAAATTAATGCAATTATCTAGACAAAGAAGCTTCTCTTAACTTTAAAAAGGATTATAGAACGACCATAGTTTTCAGAATTTAGAAGACCGGTCTATCTTTTTGATGCGACAAGCATCAACAACCGAAACAGGTCGATAGTTCTTTGGAGTTGTTTGTTTGATTTGATTTGGTGTTTAAGTCCACTTATGCACAATAAGACTAATCTGAACTGGACCTACAGTTTAAGGTGGGATCCGAACTACTATGTGCCTCAACCGGGTATCGAACCCGGGACCCCTTGATAGTTCTTTGGAACCGCACAGAATAATATTCGAATACATCTTGTGCAATTGTGCTGCACATAAAACCCAGCAGAAAGGTTTATTCTACGGCTGACGGTGCTTTCAAGATTGAAGGTCAGGAAACTACACACACACAAAGGAACAAAATATTCTGGACATGAACGTAGTCTGCGGTGTCACCTTCTAGAGCTTCCGGCTGTTGAGTCTTTGTTTCCACTTGAACTTCCGTGAAAATGGTTTTCATCTTCCGTATTTACATCCTTCTTCTCCAAATGCCCCGGTTTACTGTTCTAATCTGAGGGGGACACTTCCCAACTTAGCCATGGGGGATTGTTCGAAGCCGTCCCCTCTAAAAATAGACTGCATGACGCGTAGCAGGCTGTTTCATCGTCTGCCAAGACCGCTATCCTCTCTCGCATGAAGTCGGCGAAATGGTTCACTTACCTGCATCTTGAAACAAAGGAGCGTTATCTGCTGGCAGTTTCTGTTTTGGTGACGTCTTTTTTTGCGATTTATCGCCAGCTGTTTTTCGTACAGCTACAATTCAAACGAGTATAGTAAGAAAACATTCTAAATATTTTTAAAAATTACATCAAAGTTAAAATATTTGAAAATATTAGTTGTAGTTGCTTAAAATTATCTGTTTTGGTAGAAGATCGCGAATGAATCATGTGTTGTACACAAATGACTAAATATTTCTATAAAATAATTGGTAGGTACCTCTTATGTTAATAGTGGCAATGTGAATGCATTGAAAAATAACAAATACAAGACTCCTTGAAAGGGTTTTGATGGCAAGAATCCTCTCTTCGTAGCGGATTGGGATAACAACGAGACAACAGATTGCTAGGTTTGAATCCTAGTTAAGGCATGGATGTTTAAGTGTGTATATTTCACGAATTTGCGTTGCATCCTCATCGTTGCGCTTAATCTAGGGAGATAAAGAATCAACATAACCCCCAAAAATAAAAACATTACAATATAGATTCCAGCGCTTGGTTAACCGTGTATGAAGTCTTCACGAAACTACCGAGAAAACAACTGAAGCATGCGCTGTTTACTTTTAATAGACTTTAGTTTCATAGCGAGTTACCATAAACATCAAAAACTGTAACGTCATGAAGTATGAACACGAATTGGATTCATTGCTTCGTGAACTGTTCTCGTTGCGTGAACTAATGCTCCTTTGATCTGTGTAAGGTCTTTGTTGTGAACAGCAGTGGCGTTCCCATGGTGGATATACAGGTTATCTATATATGTGGAACAAAGCACTGAATCAGTACAGAAATTAGTGGTTTCGCCGAGCACGCGAGTTCTACGGAGAGTTTCCGGAATAATCGATGTTTGTAAAACAGTTTTCCTCCTGATTCTTCGTAGAATAAATAGGTAAGTAGGTTGAACAACGTTATTGATTGTAGTGTTACCTTGCTCTACTTCCTTATTTTTAGAAACGAGACTTTTTTCCTATCAGTATAGTCATTGTGCAGTATTGATTGATTGAATTAGTGTCGTAAGTTCACTTTATGCACAGTAAGGCTAATTTGGACTGGACCTACAGCTTTAAGTGGGATCCGGACCACTATGTGCCTCCACCGGGTATCAAACCCGGGAACCCTTGATTACAAGGCGAGGACGATACCACTGCGCCATTGGGGAGGCCCTTGTGCAATATTAAACGAGAAGTTAGCTGCATAATCGAGAAAACTGAACGAACAAACCACAATAAGTACTGAAAATTCCAACGGCGGGAACGTAATGTTATGGATAAAGTGCAAAACATAAACCGTCATAGCTTGTGATATTTTTGTAATTTGACATTTTATTTCCATTTATTTCTTGTTCGTTTTCTGCATAAAGCAATTCCTGTCAAAATTAAGAAATAGTGAAAAATGAAATTATTTGGGCCTGTTTTGAACTAGGCCCCTTCGTATTATTCGCATGCTAGGGAAAAAATATCCAAGTTCAGATGTTATTTATAGTAAAAAAGAAGCATTAGAATGTTTTAAAATGTCATATTACAATTATTCTAGGCAAGATTATACTTTATGGAACGGGTAAAAAATAATGTGTATTTATGGAAACATTTTCGAAAACCACATGTTCATACATCTTGAGCTATTGCGTGGAGGCGTGAACCTCTGTTGTGTGGGGATTTTTCCTTCACATTTCTCCCACGCATTTACTGTGGGAACAGGCGATTGGACGTGCCTCCCGATACTTTTCCTTGCGGATTCCCACCTGTGCTTCAACGTCCCTCCATCACGCGACTGATCAGGATTCTGCTACGAATCTTAACAAGAGCGGAGAATTACTGATCGGACGTGTTTGAAAAATGGCAGTTCTCGAGTCGATAGATTCGAACGTGGATTGTGTTCACTTAATGAACACGGCTGCTGGAAATGAAAAAGTGCAAATCCTAATAATGGACCTCAAGTATTTCGACGCAATTTCTACTTTCATGTTTTTGTTTCAAACGCTGGAATGCCTATTCGCCTGTCAACCATGAGCTCATTAGCGAATGAACACGTTTAACTGGGAACGAGAAGAGCAAAATCTGAACCTTAGATTTCTCGTTCTTCGAAATTACGCACTTCTCCTACTATATCTGAATTAATTATCTCCAAACCGTGGTGATAATCCGTAACTAAGAAGTATTTGTGTTCTTCACAGGAGCTCTATTTCGCAACTATTTTGTAATATTTTGGAATATAGCGGCCTATTAATGAAAGGACTGAAAGTTTACCGTTATACTCCCTGAAACGAATGGCTATCTCCAGATAGTTTGACCTGAAGCTATGCCTTTTACTTTCAATTAGTGACATTTTCTTCATTACTTCAGTTTCGATCGTAATCGGTGACTTATCGGTACAGTTACAAAATTTGTTGAATCAAAAATTTCATAAGATATTTGTTTCTAAATTCTCGTTATAGCACTAAACTTACATAAGAAACCGAAAAAAAAAGATGTATGTTTTCTCAGTCTTGCTGTTTCAAGTGGGATCTTAACAACTGAGGAGTGCCTCGAGATTAAAAGTCAGCCACGCTATCGAGACGACACGTGCGTGGATACAGGCAATTGTAAATGTTACTTTTATTGTACAATATTGAACTGCCAGCGTAAATGTTTCAAAAGGTGCATATACTTGATGTCCCTACCGTAATAGAACTTTGGGGCATTCTCAGTGAATTCGTACTTAGAATTTCGCCTTGCAATCAAAGTGACCCCGGTTCGATACCCGGCAGAGGCACGTGGTGGATCGGATCCCACTTTAAACTGTAAGTCCGGTCCCGATTAGCCTTCATAAAGGGAACTCAAAAACAAACTCAAATCCATCGTACTTGGAACTATACGAGTATTAGAACCCTGTTGGTGTAAGTTGTAATTCTTGATAGCGAAAAACAGAAACCAAAAATGCAACGTTTTGAAAAATAATCTCTCTACAGCGTAAAGTGGATACGAACCACTTGTATCGACTAGTTGTAAGGCAGACTTTCGGACTCACTACCGAAGTTCCCGGCTTCGAGTCCAGTCTGGGCCATGGGTGTTATTTGTGAGTAACCCTTGATAAACTGGATATAATCATCATTCATCCTCAATTAAACAAAGTGGCAGAAAAGCGATGCAAAATAACAAAAATTACAAATTATGCCTCCACCGGGAGTTGAACCTGGACCCCTTGATTATAAGACAAATGCGTTACACTACGCCATTGAGAAGGGCCCTTTTGAAAATTAGTAAAACATGATCTTACATCGCAAATGAAACATTTGCTCCAGATGCTTTGAAAAAGTAGTGAAAATAACTACATAGTTTCTAATTGCGCACGTATATGCAATGATAATGTGCTTTTATTCAAAGGTTATAGTCACGCGATTAACCTATAAAAACAGAAAAGCTACGTAAAGTAACCAAAAGTACGTAGGTATGGTATTTCTTATGCACATCATGCCTTTCCCCGAGTAGGATTTTGCTTCCCTGTGCTGGGAAACCACCACACGTGATATTCGGATTCATATGCGGTGGGTCGTGGGTTCAAATCACACGGAAGACACTTGTCCGATCTCTTGTTCATCAATCAATCCTTCACATAGCCGCGATTAAAAAACGTTGAAAACCAGCATAAAGTAACCATACTGCCACACGTAGCAATATGCGTATGTTTTTTTCTTATTGATTGTTCATTTAGGTAAATGTTATGATGGAAAATTGTCTGAGGGAAAGACCAATTAGCTGATTGGCAAAGTTGTGTTCTTGACTATCGGCTTTTATTTAACAATTAACAACCTTCATATTTGTATAATTGTTTACTACTCTTTGATTTCATCTGTTACATGTGTAATCACTTGTTTCGTTTGTCGGATGTGGTTTTACAATTTTATTCTGACCATTTCCACAGACAACACGACAATAAAACTAAATTTAGAGAGTTTTTGCGTATTTCAGTGTGCTCCGAATCATTGAACTGTCGCCGAAAATTAACCCTTCCCTAGTTTTAAAATCATAATTACTGGAAAGGTCCGTTCAGAACGTCCTGCTATGGGCATAAGTCAGTCTCCGTGGAGTAAGGGCTAGGGTGTGGCACTGCCTGGTCAAAGTTAGTAATAACATCGCTGACTGAAGCTTTCCCCGCTATAAAGCAGTATTTTAATGTTCAGTTCTTGTGCAATGCCTTGAGATGAATCTGAATTCATAATCAATGAAATAACTGCCTTCGGATGGAACGCGTTAATTGATGACCCACGATCTCCTCGCAGAAGAAGTTTCTTTGTGTGTGTTCTTCATCACAATCCATCCTCGTCGTTGCGATTAGCCTGCAGAGGAAGACAAGCAGTGTAAAGTTATAAAATGCATAAGAACATTTCCAAAATTTGTCACTACTTCTCCGTGCTAATCAGGAGTTCCGTAATTCGACATCTCTGAACGCGTGAAATTTTGCGAATAGCCTCGGTGCATAAAACTGTCTTTAAAACTTCCTGCTCAAACTAGAAAAATGCTTTTGTACGCTTTAGACTGCATTCTGCGTCCTGTGTGAGAGGTTTATAGAGTACGTCCCGTGCTGCTCACTTCCTAAATTTTTAAAACGAGTTCCGCCAACCTTCACACGAAAGAGCTTGTCTTTCCTGACCGAAATGAAAGCTGGTTTTCTGATGCATTAGAGGAAGTCGTGTTTTTTTCAAAATTAGAAGAAGTCTTCGACCTTTTCCTCGTAAAATGTCTGTTGGAAGTGGAAAAAAATACAAAACGGGGAAAAGGAAATTATTGACGTGAGCGGTTTTCAAGGAAAAGAAGTAGGATGATCAAGGTCAGGATTGAATGGGGCGATTTTCTACGATTATTAACTCCCGTTGTTCTCTCCCGTAACTCATCCAGGAGGGATGTAGGTTCGTTATCTTTTCAGGATCGGAGCTAACATATGAAATGTGTAAAATCGACAAGTATTTGCGAGAGATATCAATATTTTCGGTGCTTTCTTCCCTCTTATCGTCTCCTCGTATTCGCTCGGTCTGGTTCGGTAGTATTCGGCTCCAGAGGTCCAGATCGATTTTTCCTTGACCTGAATTTGTGCTGCAGCGCCAACCCCGGCCGTGGAAATCCAGGGGCCGTGCCTGGAACCAGCAGCGTTGCCAAATCCTCTCCTTTCCCGAAATCTTCTGCGTGGGTGTCGCAGGTGAAGAGCGAGTCAGATTCATCATGACCACTTTGGCCAGCCAGGGAGCCTCCTACCATTTCCTGGAAGAACTTCCTTCAGATTTGCCGAAACGTTAGAGATAATCCTTCGAACCTGTCTAATTCATCGCCGAGGTTTCCATTTCGCTTCTCGCCACTGCAAGCGATTGGAGTTGGAACAAGTCTTCTGTTTAAAAGATGAAGCAAACTGGACTTGAAAGCCTAATGAGAGACAGAAATAAAATCATACAGCCGTTTACAAAACATTCAATTCGCAGTTTAAATTTACATAATGAATATAATTTCCTTGGCTTCTGTTGACTATATACGTTGTTTTTCTATACTCAATTTATAAAATTGTGGTCCCATCCCCCTAGAAAGTTCAGAAGTTAGCGTTATCGGCTGGTAATCAGTGGGTTCCAGATTCAATTCCCAATGGGGCGTATATTGATAGTTCGGACCCCACTTCAAGGGAAGAGGTACAGTTGACTTCCGCGGTCGCGGAGAGTCAGTTGATTGCTCGTAGGACATTAACAGAAAGAAGGAAGATTGAAGAAAAGTTTGTTCTTGATTGATTGGTTTTTACGTCGCTTTTCTGCCACTTTTGGCTAGTTGCGGAGATGAGAACGAATGGTGATAAGATGACATGGATGAAGAAGGGACAAACACAAATTGACATCACAAACGAAGAACCCTACTGACGATTATACTCGCTGTACTTCCAGACGCCAGAGCCTCGTTAGTCTGCAAATTGCTGTCCAGGGTGTACCGCGTGGAAGAGAGGTTGACATTTGGGTGTCTCCTTCCCTTACACCCAAGATGAGACTTTATGCATACCGGGAACCCTACTGAGGTGGGAAGTCGCCTGGCACAGGGGTCGTCTTCCAGTTTCTTTGTTATCTTCAAATTCAGCTACTAAGGGCTTCACTGACTAATATGAAGGCGCATTGTAGCCAGCAAATCTTCATAGATCTCATTTGACACCATCCCTTTGTGTGTGTGTGTGTGTGTGTGTGTGTGTGTGGATGTATTGGATCACAGCTCGTTGACAATTCCTTCCATTCAATTGTCTTTATTCAATTACACGCAAAACAAAAGTCAATCATATTCATATGAAAGATTAATGATATATGCCAAGTTTCACCATCTCCCATCCCTACTTCATGGTCAGGCTCTAAACTTTTCAATCGATCCTCGTATGAGATTGAGGATATTCTCTTAAAATGGCCATTGCTTAGACATAGCTAAGACACAACGCTCCACACAGGGTGTTGAATTCACGCAAAAATAGTCATTTAAAGCTTAATGGTGAACACGAGGAACCCTTAAGGAAGCAGTCGATTAGACAAGAATTTTAACTTTTTTGATCGTGTTCGTACGCCAGATATATGAACATCTGCAAACCTTAAAACCTAAACCGTTTCGTCGTTTAATCCAACGATCTTTTATTGATTCTCTTTATAGATTTTCTAGCAACTTCAAGCTTTAAAAATAGGCTTGATTTCAAGTTTTAAGATTCGTAAAGCGTACCCTCACTGGACGCTTTTAACAAATAAATGAAATACCATTTTATTCCATTTGTCAATATATAACAGTATAATCTTGTTTGCCTTAAAAGGTCTGCAGAACTTTAAATACGGTCTTAATTATGGAAAAGCGTGTGTGTGTGTGATAGAGAGAGAGAGAAAAAGAGAGAGAGATAGGAGTAGGATTAACTATTTTGAAAGAAAATATTATATCTACTCCTTGACTCGGTGACCAAGACGTAATGCGCTCCTAATTCAGAAGTTGTGTGTTCGAATTTTGGATAAAATATGAATGGATGGATGTATATATATATATATATATATATATATATATATATATATATATATATATATATATATATATATATATATATATATATTTATATTTATGCGGTCATTAATTCATTACATACTCTCGATTAACATACATAATTTGAAGACTAAAACTAATGAATTAATACAAAATAATCCAACCGTGAAGTCAACATTTGTAGTGTGTTCTCCGACATCTTTCTAGATCCGTTAATTTATCAGCTTCCGTTCTATTGGCATCTAGCAATAAATTTATTCATGAAGCACGTAAATTAAGAAATAAGACACCGATCCCTGTGATGTCACGCGATGTGACCAGTTCATCATACAAAGAAGGTGCAATTCGAGGAATTACTAGCACGTGATCAGGCTATAACCACTTATCAATAAATTCTATATTAGAAGTTTAATAGCCATTAAGTTGAATGAACAGGAAAGACTCTTTAACAATAAAGTCATTGAGATTTACTGGAAAAATATGTTGTTAGAAGTTCTTCAGCAAAGTGGAAGATTATTGTACGTCTCACTTCCACTAACCTTTAACCTTTTCATTGACACATCTCACTCTAGTTGACTTGTGATGCAATAATATATTAAAATTGTTCTGCATATTTTAATATTTTAATACCAATGAGGTCAGATTATAACGTACAATCACGTCAACACGCAATTCTGAATCTAGTTTTGACTCATAGGTATAGTTCAAAGCTAACATAATTATTCATGTGTTTCATTCCTGTACATTCCACATGCTTTAAAAATTAAACTATGTTTCATTATGGTGTCCAGTGTTCAAATCCTGGAGGGGAAACCAGAAGATTGTAGTGTTAACATCCTTTATGCCATCACGTGGTGTTGGGAGTTATTTGAATTGATAAGTAGCAGAATTTGGTCACGCAAACCAACAATACAAAGAAATGCGATGGGATTCGATGTACACCCAACGGCGAAAGAAACAGTAGGCGAATTGTCTACCACCATTTTAATTCGGTCTGAATTACACAATGTGATGACAATGAATTGAAATAATGACGTTAATAAGCAGAGAACAATGCCTGCTTCGAACCAACATAGTTTCAGTCCTTAAAACAACACAGGATGTAGAATAAAAAAGTATTAAAATAGCGGTGGACAATTTGCCTACCATTATCTTTGCCGTTGACTGTACTAACCACGCATCGCTCTACTGAGGCCATCAGCCATCCCTTGAGCTGCAGCTTCCGAACCTAGCTTTGTTATTTACAGTTTCTTAAAATTTGTTTAAGCAACCATTAGAAAATTTGTAGACTAGATCTGCCAGAGATTAATTCTGATATCATTACCCACTATATTTACTGTGTTTAAAGATTAGTAATACCTTGATGTCCAGTAGTTAGTTTTTCTTTGAAATCACTAAATCTGTGTTTCTCATCTTGCATAAACTGTTGTTCAAGTCCCAATTAATTTCGGTGTACAAAGGAAAATCTGAAAGCAAACCATGTATCTGTGAACTATTACATATCTCCTTCGATCGTGCAGTGTGAAATTCGATTTTCTGGTAAAAAGAAAGCCTTTCTTTATGTAGACCACCAGAACATTTGCGAGAAAGGCTATCCGTTACAATGTAAATCCATTTTATCTTAGACTAATCGGGACTGAACCTACAGATTAAATCGAGATCCAAACCACTGTGCAATGCGTCCCCACCGGGAATCAAACCATGGACCCCTTGATTACAAGGCGACACCGCCATCGAGGAGGCCCAAAAGGGAGAAGTCGGAAGCACATGTCGTGTTCTGGTACCAGATGATCTTTCCGCCCGGAGAACGAAGATCTTCCCTCAAATTCCATCTGCAAAGAAAGACGGAATTAGTTCAAACATCTGGTGCAAGAATGCAGCACATATGTTAAAACATTAACTCGAGGACAGAATACATCAGCATCGAACACGCAGCAGGACAAGAATAGCATCTTTCTTTTCTTTCGGAGATAGAAAGGTCCCTCCTAGTTTCCTATCACTTGCCAATGATCATTTTTCTCAATCATCCCTCAGCATAATAGCTCGTGCTCAACAGTCGGCACAATGGAAGAATAGAACGGCTTTGCGGCTCTCGATTAGGAAACCACGGATACGGTGCTTCACTTTCTTGCTTTACTCTGTCGTAAACAACCAAGAAGGTCGAGAAGAACAGAGGTGTTCCAGAAACTTAAGAAGCCTCTATTGCTAAGTCGTTGCGGCTGTTTCACAATGTATTGCCAAACAAAAAACAGCATTCCCATGGTAACCCACCTTGCTCGATTCATTCAAGAGTAAACACAACCTCTTTTTAACCACCTAAAAGAGTGACCGGGTGTCATATCGAAGCCTACAAAGTGGGTAAGTACTTGTATAAAACATACATTTCCATTAATCCTTGAACCGCAGAAATGAATTCTCAGATTATGGTCGTACTTCGCATTCAGAAACTTTACCAAACTTTTCGGGAGGGTGAAGTGGTAAATTCTCATAAAATGTCTCGCAACAAACGTATACATTTCCGCATACAAGTCGTTTTCAGTATTCTTGAGGTTTTTCCCAGAATAAAGTTCACGGCCTCTAGAAGACTAACAAAACATTTCCTGATTAGCTTCGTGGAATTCTGGAACATCCCTTGGCTGTTCGTCGCTGCAACATTGATTCTGTATCTGGGATTCTCGTGTTTCATCCGAGTGGCCTCGCATAAAAACTTGCAACACAAGGCAACTCGATAATTAATGAAATCTTAGTTTTGTTGCAAACTAAGCGGAAGCTCAAAGTTAAGCTGACATTGAAAAATCTCTCAGATGGAACGATACATTGCACGTGATTGGTTTCCAATTGTATAATTGCGCTCGAGAAATTTAAAAGCAAGGCTAAAGACTGGAATCATAATTATGTGGTCGCATCGCAAATAATTCAAAATCTGCGGCAGTAAATTATTCAAATATTGATTGATTGATTGAGTTTGTGTTTTAAGTCCACTTTATGCACAGTTATTCAAATATTACCCCCCTCCTTTTCCAAGTAAGGAAAGATAACTTTTCGCATCAACAAAACTAACGTCAGTGACTTTTACAGTATCGTGAATTGTATTCATTCTCCGGTGGTCAATAGTTCCAGAATGCATTTACAGGGTGGCTTCTCTCCGGCAATTCTGGGAATTCTGCGTGAATTATTGGCTCCAGGAATTATGCGTGAATTCTGCTTGAGTTTTTCTCCGTAGACGTGAAAAATTGCAACTTTTATTAATCCAAATCCTATTGAATTTATACATATTTATAAATGCCCTGAGGGAAGATTTGCACAGTTAAGTTTTTATTTTTATTGAGGAAGCAAAATAATGTTGTGTGAAAAAAAAGAGAAATCTCTCGATCTCTACTTTGTTACTGTCCTTTGTAGAGCAATCTGAAGGACGGAAGATTATTGCAAGAAAAGGTTTCTTGAAGATCATTAAGTAGATTTGAGTTTGAAATTCTTTCACAACTAACAATTTTTCGCAGGTTAGAATATATACCATAACATTTGTGTGACTTGTGTTTGTAGATTTAGAGTCTATGTGAAATCGTACCTCAAATGTTTTAAATATACTGTTTAATTTAATTAAATTAGAATCTTTGGATACATTGGAATCGCACAGACACTTCATATTGTTACTATATTTGTGTGTGCATATCAGTGGCGCAAACACTGTGTGGTAGGAGAGCATTGCTCCCCTTAACATTGGATTGAAATCAATGCTAAGGAGGGCAAAGGGGCAAACATTGATGTCCAAGGGCACCTGCAGAGGGCACAGAGGGGCAATTATCCCCCTCCACTTCTAATTTTATGCAAATAAATATACATTTCATAAAATTTTCTCGCTCGCAACACCTTCTTTTCTTAGTCTCGTCAAGTTCAGAGCCGTAGCTAGGGAGCTGCGGGAGTCGGCCCTGACCTCCGAACAATCTAAATGATAAAAGTTGTAAAAGAGAGAATGTCATGGCGCCTCGTGAAATTATTTTCGTCCTATTAAATCAATATTGTTTTCAGTTTGCAAGAAACTGGATTGAAAATTTTCTTCTTCGCTTCACTCGCAACATGATTGTTTTCTGTAATTCACTGTATAAATTACCAGACAGAATTAAGACTCCTCTTAATGGATTTTTTCTTAAATGCATGAACAATTGTTGGGAGGAAAAGGAGTGTGCACATTTGAGACAATTTATATATTTTTTGCTGTTGGTTTATTATGAGGTGGATGAATTGATTATGTAATGAATATAAATAATACACCTATATGGTGTGTGTGTGTGTGTGTGTGTGTGTATGTATGTATATTATATATATAAATAAATTGGCCGCGGTGGCTCAGTCGGTAACAAGTCTGACCACCATGCTAAAGGTCCCGGCCGGTTCAAATCCGGGAACTTTTCTAACGATGGAAGCGGCCCCGGCGCCCACCCAGCGTCGAATAACATGGGTACCTGTGGGAAACCCTTGGGGGTAAAGGCGGTCAGGGGCGTGATGCTGATCACATCACCCCCACTCACGACCGGATCAAGAAAGTGTGGCGCGTTACTGCCGCACCCCCTATACGCCTTCATCGCGTTGTGCTAGGCACAGGGGAACATTTATTATATTATATATATATATATATATATATATATATACACACACACACACACACACACACACACATATATATATATATATAAATGAAACTTTGAATACGTACACAATTTAGCGTTGGCATGTATTTTGTTATTTTACATCATTCAATTTTGAATATGTGTAAAACATATGTTGTACATGAAAGTTATACATGTTATATGTTCAAAAAGAATAATATTCGGAATGCATTTATCATGCATTTTCTGCCATTAAAAATACAGTATGTGTACTTGTTTTCCATTATTAATTAATGTGAATTTGAACGTTTTTTTTAAAAAAATGTTTAAAATTGTTTCTTCCAACACAAATGCTTTAACACAACTTCTACCCCCTTTTGGTGTAATTTACGAGGATGATAACGTCTTTGACACTACCATTACTATAACTAATAATAATAATAATAATCATAATGTCATTATTATTATTATTATTATTATTATTATTATTATTATTGGTAAGTTTATCCTGGTACTTGCCCCCCCCTCCCCCCGTCAGACAAAGTTCGTGGTTGCGCCTCTGGTGCATGTGTGTGGGTGTTGAGAGGCGGGTAATACGCAAGGTTGAAATAGAGAAAACATCTGCTTGTGGCCTTGAATTTTTTTGAAAATTTGCCTTGAAAACCGGGAATTATACTTGAATTTTATCATGGTTCTAGAGTAGCCACCCTGATTTACCAGCGGCCAATTTCCATGTGTATTATTCAATGACCATGCGAAATTAACAACTTGTAATGCTATCTTGTGGACTGCCTCGAAAATTAGGTAAATTGGAATCCCAAGGTTTGCCATTTCTAACTCCATTAATGACATTGGATAGGACGGGTAGGTTTTGTACTAAATTACAGTACATGACGCACTTCTTCAACGCAGATTGTAAATGTTGAAATCTATCACATCTGAGAGTAGATACGAGGATTTCACATGCCCGTTTCATTTTTACTAAAATGTTGAAGGGATTTTTTCATTAATAGGATTCTTCACTACGCAACGATTCATCATCCTCAAGCAAATTAAAACAGTTTGTCTATTTTGTTGAATTACAAACAACAAGATAAATGTTGAGATCAAATGTAATAAATACCTGGCATTTCCTACAATGTACTTACCTAATTGTTACTTCATTTTTTTATTTGTTTTGTACGCTATATGTCAATAAAAATATATTTTAGGCGCATTGAAATTTGTGTTGTTCTGAAGTATGAAAAATTATTTAAAAACAAAGAAACAGCATGTAAGGAAATAGTTTGAAGCATTACGCTGGATCCTCAGACAATAGAATTTCCTGCACAGTTATAAACGTATTTTATTTTTTAGAAATAACTCGCAAATAAACTTTTTAAATACGTAGAAATGAGTAGAATATGCAGAAATGTATTTTGATATTTGTCTACAGTTTCAGTATGATTGAAATACTCTTTAAAGAAAAAACATTGAAGACTGGAGAAAAACAATTTTCGCAGAATGTAAATTAATGTCAAATTTTGTATTGGTGATCAAACGACCGCATTTAATTATTGCGTGTGTATTGTTGTTGGGTATGTGAAATGCATATTTTATCCGAGAAATTCATCTAATTGTGTGTGATTTTTTTTTAATCTTAAACATTTCACAATGAAACAATAGCTGAAACCTTGAACTAGAGTTTGAAATGTTCATGATTATCTATTACTTTTCTCCCTCTTCCAACGTTTCGCCGTTTTACTTTATTGCATTTTAAACCGTGCACTTCTGGCATTAGCTTTTTGGAGAGATTGCTTTCACGGCTGCCGAGGAACACAACGCAACGTTGGGGAAATTCCTCCCTGTCTTTCAAATGACATCGGTCGGTGCGTGCGAGAATTGACCGACCGTTCCTGTTGTATGGGTTAAATATTTTTGGGCTTTCCACGACATCAAAAGAGTAGCATATCGTGACACGGCGAGAGGAGACCACCAGGAATGCAACCTCTTCCTCGACCGCCTAATAATAGGAACATGTTACGTAACATGTGCGGCTACGGACGGAGATGAATTATGCCTTCCCTCCCTGTCGCTTCCCCCCTTCCTTTGTGCAGACACACTAAAATTACCGGAATATAGAATTGCGAAAAGGTGTTTTTAATCTGTCTATTAGTTAAAATAATACCAGCTTCCCCACGCCCAGTACTCGGATAATTATAGATGCCGACTGAAGTCCTTTGCCTTGGTATTCTGGGATTTACTTGAACTTCCTTTGAAAGTCAATGTGTGTGTTGATGCCTTGCCAAGTGGTGGGCTCGGTTGAACGAATTTCTCCTCTTCTCACTTGCGCTGTCTAGGAGAAAGCCAAAGGAGTTCTGAGAACTTTTGAATGAAAACACCTCGAGAATAATGTCAGTTGTAAAGACGGGATTAGATCTTTGGCTTTTGAATTGAAGATTTTCATCGAAAAAGAGAAACCTTCGACAATAATGAGGCAAATGGAAGAACGACTGAAGGCACACGCTGAATGTAAACTTCACCCTAGAAAGATTTGTGCTGTGGGTTAGTGGATAGAGCAGTAACGGTAAAAATATCATCTGGGGGAATAAAGGCTTCAATCATCTTTTGGGAACTTCATCGGAGCGTCGTTGTTCTCCGGCGACGTGAACAGCTTGTGGTTCAGTGAAGGAAATTTGAAGGCTGCTTATTCCATTATCAATTTTATATGATCATCTCAGCAATTATGTTATGTTGGACAATATAAAATATTGCATGAAAATAATAATTCATTAACTAACACCACACAACATGGTTTCATCCTATCAATATATACATGGATACTAATTTGTTGTGCGCGCAATTTGATACTAGCAAATGCTTCAGTACAGCATACGCACAAAGGTATTCATTCGTCCCTCCACTGCACATGTGTCGATCCTCTGAATAAATTTAATGGCGCTGTACATAAACCCTTCGGGGCATTTTCCAGTAATGCTTTATAATTCTTACTTCATCATTATTACTTCTCATACAACAGTGTAAGGGGAGACCTTTCGAGAGGACACCCAAATGGCAACCTCCTTCCATGTAATATTACACCCTGGACTGCATTGCAGACTAATGGGGCTCTAGCGTCTGTACTCGCAGCCAGAAAATCCTCCGTTGGGCATGTGTTGTGTTGTGTCCTGTCCAGGTGAGTTTGTGATTATCCTTTCATCTTATCACCATTCATCCTCATCGTCGCGATGAGCTAAAGATGGCATAAAGCGGCGTAAAATAACCATATCGACAAGAACAACAATGTTCTCATACAGGGGAGATCTTCAGTAAGTTTGTTAGTTTAATGATTTTTTCTGGTGTAATAAGTTTCAAAGCTTACCCAGGTACAATTATATCGTTAAGAAGCAACGGTAACACCACTGGAGGAAACCAGTCTTAGACTTTCCCAATTTGATTTCTCTGTGCAGATTGCGGATAGTGTATTGAGCAACGAAAGAACGCTTTTCCCCTTCGTTCATTCATTGCCACTGTTACAGAATGGTTCTACATTAACAAGGTTAAAACAAACAAGTCGCTAACGCTACTATGAAGACAAGATAATAATGCAATAAAATTTGATACAATTTGGAACACAATTAGCGATTAGACTTAACAACTACCGTGATAATTAGAACGACTTGTTAATTACTTTAATCATATTCTCTTCCAAGATAATTGGCCTTGGATTTCATGCACTGCAAGGAGCACATTTTTCATTTGCATAAATCCTCTGTGTGGGAATCCGTGGTGAAATTCTACAAAGGCATTTTTTTCTCCGCAATTGCTTTGTAATACGTTGCCCTTCAGCCGCTGCTTTAGAGGAGGAAATGGAGCAGGCTGTGACAATGGCCGCATCGCCCTCATTAAAGGTACGAACGGTGCCAAGACCTCCGTGTTGTCTTTGTTTATGGAGAAGTTTAATGACTCTAGCGAGACTATATTATTGTGTGTGAATGCAGCTATTGGAATATGCAAGCGGTGACACTGCATTCTCATAACTTCGTTATTTACGATGATTATTTATCTTCATGTCCCCGTAATTCATGTAAGAATGTGAACGCTATCACAGTCTACGCATTTGACCACTCGCCATGAGGAATGAAATATTTTATACTATTCAAAAAACCTCTCTTCACTTGCTGCAGCCAGCAAAGTGCATTTCTGAGGCTAACGAACAGGCCAGATAGGTATCGAAGTGGCATAAGTACAAAACATCATTTAAAGAAAATGTTGCTCTAGAATTTCTAATTTAAGAAACAAAACACGTATCATCTTATATTAAAACTGTTTCACAATGCAGTTCAATGAATATTACAAAAATAATAATTTCATCTCTCTGCTTCAGCGTTTCGCATATTTTCCACCAGCAAATTAATTTCTCGTAGACTGTCATTCTTCGCATGTTTAGGTAAAAGTAGGTACTGTGTATCAAATGAAATAATTCTGAGAATCATTCGTATGTTGTTTTTTTTAATTCGTTTGACCCTTCAATTTGGAGCTTGGGAGATTTGCGAACAAATGGTTGCAATCCCGTTTCATCATTAATCTTACATATCCCCACATTTTTTCTATTTTTAGAGATTATTTGTGGCTAGTTTTGCACCTATCGGACATTATGGTAACGTGGCCAAATTGACCATTGCTGTTTTCATACTTTCCTTTAAGATCCTGTGCATTTAAGAAATTCATATCGAAGCTATTGCAGATATCCTCTACTTTGTTGTCGAATTTGTTTCAATTCTTAAACCTTCTATTTTGAAAAGTAAAGTGAATGAAAATAGCGATGGAAAATTTGCGGAATACTATTTATCTTGGTGGTCGTGTCAATAAGTGATAACATGAAGACTGTTAGAGATGTCTTATATTTAAGAAAATCTAGGCAGCATTCTTGATATTTGCTAATCAGAGTATTGACTTTCATTTCTCGTCGTCCATGACAAAAAAATAATTCCAGAGAAGTTGTAAAAAACTGAAATAAGATCGAAAATATATGTTTAAACTGCAATGAACGAGTGTGTGAGCGGAGGGAGCTTACCGTCTACGATCTTTAATTCCACTCATGATCTGTGGAGATTCATAACTTTTTCTTAATCATTTCAAACGAATGCATAATTTTCTTTATCAAAACCTCAGCATTGTGTATACTGAAATTTTGAATGGAGTGAAAATTTGATATTCTTAAAAGTCATGTCTCGTATAAAGAAAGTATTAAAAAACACTACGCATAAGAATTAACGTAGCAAGAAGACAAACAACAAAGAAAAGGAAATGTTCAAGACGCGAGATACACTTATACTTTCCAATTAGTAATATCTGGTTTATAAGTATGTAATTATATAGTTTGTGATTATTTCGATGAAAAGTTAAATATTTTATGTGTGTAATTATATTTAGTTGTATACATGTTCCATTTGAAGAATAAGTCAGGCATGAGATGAAGTTTTTCTTTCCCTTTCTTTTTTTATGTCAAAATAGGAATATCTAGCTCACTTTCTTGACTGATACTATAATAATTTCCTTTCTGTCTTATTTCACAATCGATATTGTCATGTTTCTCTCTTGCTGCTTAGGTGCCTGTAACATGCAATCTTGAAATAGTTTCCTCCAGGTTAATTTCAACGTCAGCCGCTGAAGAGAAGGTTTTTGACGCAAGAAAATCCGGTATTCTGATCCCATTTTAGTCGAACCCGACAATCATCACTTCTCGTATTTTTAGTAGGATAAATTATTGCCTTTTCTATATGAACGAGTCCAGGCTCCTTTTTTAATGGTGCGTGATGTGGCTTGAATGCAAAAATAAACAGTTGCTCACAGCCTGCTATTTATGGTCATGGGAATATGGACTCGTATGTCAGCTGCGAGCTGTACGGGAGTACATGAAATCGATTTATCTGTGCTTTGAACGGTCTGGTTCTACGTCAGTCAGACGTCACATTTTAATACATCCCTCTGCCGCATGTGAGTTTATGGACATTCCATGTAGATTACAATGGATTCGGAAACATCTGGAAAAGTAATGTACATTCAAACTAAGGAATTCTACAATGTTGGCATTGTTGGGTCGGGCAATTAAATTCTACGACCACAATTACGAGGCTATCATCTTGCATAAGAGTACTGAGTTTGCTTCTGTGTACCTTTTATCTGAAAAGTAGTACAGTGCAGACAAAGGCGAGTGTGAAAAACAAACTTCGTCCTTGGTGTGAGTGTGAAAAACAATGTTGAGATGTATGTATTTGCCAATAACTTTGTGTACTTCGTTCCTTACCGTATACATGGAGCAAACTAACCACGAAAACAACGATTTTTAAATCTCATGTTCACAACAAAGGGTAGGTCTTTTTTTACTTTCGAAGAATTTCCCCACTCCTTCACTCCGTTATTTCTCTGTACGCGTAATATTTTCTATCCTAGTCTTCTTTTTCCTTTATTTTCAGTTTCTATTGTATGTGTATACATTTCAGGTGAGAACTAAATTAATTGTAATATAACAATAATGATTGATTGATTGGGTTTATTTTACTTCGCTTTTCTACCACTTTTGGGTTATCGCGAAGATGAGGATGAGTGATGACGTGATCCACATTTATGAAGGGACACTCACAAATAACACCCATGCCCAGGCCGTGATTCGAACCCGAGACCAAATTTACAATAAATTGCGCGTGTTAATTTTATAATAATTCATTCGCGGGTAGTGTAGGGAGCTTCGAATCCAAAGGTCTTCAAGATAAATTTCTGGTAACTTATTTTTATCAACCTTACCGTTGTCGTCATCCATTTTCATTGTCGCCACTAACCTGGCTATAGAAATAAGATAAGTAACATTAATAAATCGAATAATTCAGTTACGTAGGGTTTGATAAGATAAGAAACTATTGTCACCTTGCCGACGAGAATGAGATTACTATTATTACGCTGGGCTTTTTTTTTTCCTTTTTTTTTTAACAAAGGTCAAGAATCCATGCACTCATTCATATACTAATAATTTATTTCTTGGTTTGGATGGCAAAGTTACCGCACAGGCATTTTCTTCCACTTAACCATTTCTACTTTGGATTTTAGAAATTGTTTCAAAAATATATATAAACTAAAAACATTAAAATATAAAATAAAGCTCAGGAAAAAACACACATACACTGCAAGAAAAGTAAAATATACACGTTAAATATACATACACACACAACAAAATTACTCAACACAGAAGAATGAATAGATGTTGGTCCTAAAAGTTTTTGTACCTAAGAAGGGTTTCATTTTATTGTATTTCCCTGTTTTCAGTACTGCTAAGTTAACTTCATAAGATGATTTCTTAATTTTGATTTAAATTTGCCAAGAGAAGAAGAGTTTGTTATTTGGTAGGTCATTCCATGCTCTGGTAGCGGTGACCGTGAAGGAATTTCCGTAAAACGTTGTCTTGGAGGGGTTGGTCAGCAGAGAGTTGTCTAGTGAACGGGTGGCAAAGGGGTGTACTCAGCTTAAGGGCTGAACCGAAATGCCATTTTTTTTAGCTAAAACTTAACCAAAACCAGTTCTGTTAACTTTTCTGAATGAATTTTTATACACTTACAAAGTTGTAAAGTCATTTTTGGACCACCCTGTATTTGATATATGCTGTTTAGTTTTCTATTTAATATCATTTATCTGTATTTTACAGATTTTTTAAGGTGAATCGTGGTAGTGGGAAGTCCAGTTTTTCGAATGAGGCATTCGTTATGACGATCTCTGGAAGTTTTCTTCTGGCAGAGAATGAATTGTAAAGATGGTTGATTCAGTTTTCCTTCGTTCTCGAGGTCAAGCAACAAAAAGGATAATAGCGAAGATACAATGAACGGGATCTTGTTGACATGACTGTGAATAACAGTCTGTGGGAGATACCCACTCACCCTTGGAAGGTTGTCACTCGTGAGAATGACGAAGTGAATCCCGCCAGAACAAAGCAAGTCTCCTTCTTGCTTCTTTTTTGTCTGAAATTGCGTCAGTCAATTGAGCACAATCATACAAACAGATGTTATCTTTTGTGTATTCGCGCAAACAGCGCCAATGAAGCCCGAGGTCAGTTTCAGCTTCAGACCAAAGAAAACCTGGAAACGCTTCGGGAAGAATGGAAGGAGACGATCATTGGTTATTTTTCCAAGACGCTGGTGCAGTGGGTAGTATAACGTGTTACGGAGCCAGGAGGCATAGATACATGTACCGCTTTCTTTTTGGTTCTCTTTAATGCATTCATCACTTATCCTTATTGTCGTGATTAGCGCAAAAAGGTTTGTAAACTAAGTAAAAAGGCATTTGCAGACAAGGACGATCAGTCAGTAGAACAACTCTCAAAATAATGGCCTTGACGTAAAAAAATCTTAACTCAAGTGATCAAGTCAATATAGAGACTGACGGCCACAAGGGAGGCCCGGGTTCGATTCCACGGTTGGGTGATCTGGTGTGGAAATCTTCATACAATATCCCTGCAAGAAACAGCTCTGGAGCTCACTAAGTCTCTAATCAACCGGTATATGTGGACGATCCGTAGCCCTGCCTGACACCTCCCCCCCCTCCGTATCTTCATGGCCCTGTACAATGCACTGTAGATATGTTTGCCTTTCGATAAACTTTACCTCCAACAAAATACTTTCAAAATTGTTTCGAGACAAATACGTAGACATAGGGCAAGGACCTACAGTACAATCATAGTTTCTCCTTTGCGACGCTAGAAAACAGCAGTTGTTTGGCGTCAATGCAACGAGTCGCTATGCAACAAATTTTGCGCACAGCAATCCGTGTGGAGTGTCGTAGGAAGAGTGAGCGTTCGAGTCATTTCGTGGAGAACTTCTGCGTCGAAAGTTATTTCGAAGTTTATATTTCTCCTGTTAGGTGTAAGTAGTTAGGTAGCCGCTGTGGTGTAGTCGGTAGCGCGTCTGATTGCCACGCGATTCCCGGGGAGGGTGATATAAAGTCGGAATTTTTACGGGCTTGTCCCCGCATGAAGCGGCTCTGGGGTTCATCCGCCCTCAAATCAATAGGCACGTGGGGGCAGTCCTGAGGGATAAATGCGGCCTGAAGTGTGGTGCTAATTACGTCACCTCCAAAATGGCGGAGATCGAGAATGTGTGGAGCCTTTCCTCCACATCCCCCTAAATGTGCATTCATGGCACGGTGTTGCATGCACGGGGAACTTTACCTTATCTTAGGTGTAAGTAGTTAATATACTTTGCATACGTTATATAACTTCGCATTCTCCTCGTGTCACGTGTGAACAACGAGCATACAAAGTGTTAATTTTATTTGATTATTTCAATTTGAAAAGTAAAGTGTATATTTATTGTTCCTGTAGATATATGTTAATCAAATTGAGCGACAATCAAAAATCTCTGTATTGTTTCGAAGCCTTTGTAAGCCTGTCTATTATACGTCCACTTTCTAAAAGTCAAAATCCTGGAATATTTTACTTCTGCAGGCCTAAGAGAACACTGTCTCGTCGTCTTTCTATCATTCCTTTGTATTTGGCGTGGTAACAGAATATGCGATTCACTTTCAATATGCAGATACTCCAATTTCGTGGGCCTTTGACAGCTCTTCTTCTTGCTGCTGAGAAGCTATAAATAGTCAATTCTTGGCGAAACCTCTGCGCACTTCTCAAACTCGGCGAATGGTTGTAACGTACTAACGTCCCACGTTTATTTTCCCTTAAACCTACAGTCTGCAAGAAGGTAGAACAGAAGAACCCTTCTAACACAATATCCTCTCAGGAAGTTATAATCGTATTGAGAAAGCAATAAAATATGTACAGCTTAGTGGCCGTTAATGAACTCATTTGATATTAATTAGATACATATTTCCTGGAAGTCTTAAGTGTTGCTGTTCGTTTTCTGTGCCTTCAATTTTTTTTCATCAAATTGATTCTCAATTCGCCACAGTATATGTTCTTGGGGTGAATCATAAAATTAACAGAACAATGGTAACTGTAAATAATTTTACACCAAATGCTGACTTTTTCACAAAACTAACGCAAATTTTAAACACCACATACGTAAATAGTAACTATGTAGTTTTTAATAAATGGTTGTTGCCATAAAGAAGAATATACTATATCCAATTAATATAGTAATCAAGAGTGGCATCCCCTTAATACGTGACAAAAGTAACTTGACTGTCATTGGAATGTGATGCTAAGTTATTGTCAATTTGTTATTGACACGCTGGTAGCAAGTTTCAGATCTTATCATGAAAGTCACTTGACCGCTGCCTACTTGAAGTCAAAAGCAGAGACGACAGATGGAGGAATGAAGACATTGTCATGTGAATGACAGACTGGCTTTGATAATCAAATACAAGTGGTAATTCCACTTACTTCTCGAGTTCGTTTCATGTAACTTTCCTTTTCTCGATATAAGCACCTTATCAGATACAATCATTTCTAGTAAAAGAATGACTGTTTTGATTAGATCATGTGCTTTTTACTGTCAAAAGGCTACATTTAAGCGATGTTTTATAATGCTCTCAGTTCCTAGCCACGTATGTACAACGGGATACGGGAGCGCAAGTTAGATTGTTTCTCTTCAGGAAGTACGAAAGGTGAGGCAAAATCTTCTACGTGTTTATTTCTCTACGTTTGACAGAGTAAAATATGGTGAAATTTTGAAATGTTACAGCAAACGCGATTTTTCTCAAGTGTATAGTTGAACACGGTAAAATAGATTAGATATTTTATGGTACTTTACCAATTATTTTCATTTAAGACAGCAATAGCTTCCAATTCAGATGCTTACTGAAAGTTCAGTTGAAGGCAAATAGCACCGGCGTAGCCTCTTCGTTTGATTTGATGCTGTGGCGAAATTGCATATTAAGAAGTTTGTTTTATTCTATCAGAATTACTAAACTTCATACTTGAAAATATATTTTCTACAGTATTTAACAAAATTGAAATAATACGTGCATATCATTCTCTTTCGAATTTACTTATTTCCTAGCATATTTCAGTCATCCATGCGCATGCATGTTTGTCTATGAGCATGAAGCTGTTTTCTAATAATGTCTACGTACTTTGATCTTGTTCTGGAGCGTCAGAGATTCGTTAAAATATTTATTTCTGACTCACTGAAAGCTTTAGCTCACGTTATTGACCGGGACGGTGCTACGCCGAGGTCGAGAGATTGGTGCGTTATTCCATTCTTTGACATTATACTCGGTGTGTTCACAACGAATGCTACTTTTCAGGGAAACTACACTCTTAACAAAATTGCACAGCACCAACAACTATACCTTGTGTTTTTCAAGGAAGACATCTTGTTCAAGGATTTGTATTCTTGAGACGAAGTATAATCCTTTGGAGCTGTGGGTTTATTACAGGTTCTTTTGGATAAGGCACTTTCAATCTCTAGCTTCTAGCAGATATAAGTATTTAAAATATAAGTATCAGTCTGAACGTAATTTGTAAAGTTAAAGCCCCCTTTATGCACAGATAGGATAATATGGGTCTACAGTTTAAAGTGTAGTCCGAACCACTTTGCAATGTGCCTTCACTGGAAATCCAACCCCGGTACCTCGATTACGTGGCGACAACGTTACCCACTGTGCTATTAAGGAGACCCTGAATGAAGTACGGGAGTTTTTTTTCTGATTGTACTATAAAGTTGACACATAATCTGGCTTCAGTTTTCAAATTTCTCTGCTCTTCTGAAAATATGAACGTACACTTCACCTTTCTGCACAGCTTATTGTACACACTTCCACATTTTTTTCAATTGTAAAATTTAACCCGTAATCATTTAATAGCCATTCACAACAACTTATCTTAACGTGTAAACTTCGGCTTATCGGTTGCAAAGTATGATAGGTACTCTTTCTTGTACCCGAAGCGAATAGACTCATTTAGAGATTATACTTCTCTCTGGCGGGTAATCTGCGCGAATCCCGTCTCGTTCTCTTGTGCTGTTCCCCCAAAATGCTACAATGCATCTTTCTGTGAAAGAGGTGTTCTTCATGGTAAACTCCGCTGTAAGCTGTTAAACTTCTTACTTTTCGGTCCGTGTTTCTCATAAACCACAACATTCTTTTCGTGAATTTTTTCAAGATAGTTGCAGGGGAAGCATGAGATGTTAGAAATATCTCAAACAAGGTGTGGAACATTAATTTACTTATCCTTTCATCGAAAAGTAAAATGATAAATACCTCTGTCTCTCGTTGATGTGACAAGTGTTGCATTCAGCTCGCTCAACCGTGGCAGGTATGCGTGGAGGTGAAGAACTGTTGGACATGATAGTGGAGTTGGAAACTGGAGCATGGAATATTATTGCCAGTGGAAGCTGTTTGCTTTTTGCCTTCTTGTGCCAGGGCATGTAGCCAGGTGCTCCACTTGCTTGCCAATATTTTACATACCTTGGCTTGCCGCTGCCTCAGCACATTTTCTTCTGGAAAGCTACCAGGCGCCGCCAAACGTCACATGAAAACTTCGCCATCAACAAACTGGCATCTGATGGAATTGGAGCCTTTTCTCTCGACTCGCACTAAAACAACTAACAAAGTTTTATTTGGTACATTCTATCCCATCTGTGTGGACTCGTGACCTGGTAGTTTCATTTGATAAAGGTACCTTCCGTCCGCACTATCTCTTGTGCTCACTTCACATATTTTCAGATCATTTTTTTTTTCGTCTTATTGTTAATGGCCAAGGTGTTCACACTGGAGTAGATTTGTACTTTTAATTGGACAACCTTTGCTTTGTTCTCATCTCGTTTCTTGAAAGGAACTGCAATTGTTCTCTGTTTTAATCTAAAATAAATTATTGTTGTATCCAACTCAGTAAAACTGTAAAAACTGCCAAATACAATGAAGTTCAATTTACTAATGTGCTTAGATGATGAAGAACTTATGGGAAGAAATCTGCCAGTTGACTAGTTTAATCAAAATCGTGCAACCGTTATCAAATAATAAATACTTTAAATCAAACAGGCGATGGAAAAAAAATAGTTTTTAAATAGAGGATGTTTTTTTATATTATTTACAAATTCATGTCCTTTCCAGTTCTCACACAATTTTCTCCAATTCATTAATTATAAGTCGTAACTTCATGAAAATCAGTAGTTATCGATACTTTTGAATGTTTATTAAGAATAGCTGTATCACAATTTTAATAGAGAAAATATAGTAAAAATGAATCCTCTTTATTTTCAAAGTCCGATATTTAATTTGAAATGAACATAAAATATTAATCTTCTACATCAGTATTTGAATAAAATTATTTACTATGACAATCTGTCTGAAAACTTGCAGAATTATAAAATGTTTATATTTTTCATTCACGAGTTCATAAAGCGCGATGTTTATTTCTTAAGTTTCAACTTCCTTATGTATATTTATGTTTTAAAATACGTAAGTGCAAAAACTAAATTCTAATTCTGTTGGTTTTCACCCATTAGTAATAATTTATTAGCGAGATCAATGAATGCACTGTTCAACGCCATCAAACTAGATAATTGATCAATTGGCAATGAATATATTTTTGGTACAGAGTTCTCACGGAAGATTTATGAACAAAAGAATGAAACCTGCTGACTACCCTTTTTCAAAAGTGAATAACTTGGCGTCTCATATCTAAAGTACACTTCTCAACTTTGCTGAAACTCACGATATTCTTCACTGCTAAGGAATAATACATTATGGATCAGATATTCAATCTTGCCTAAGATCTCTCAACCTGGGACGATGATTTCGTTCCTCGTTAAGTTGCCATTTGAAGTCTTTAAGCTGCACTTCACAGAAGGTTGGTTATTCACGGCTATCATCCTTGCTGACAGTAAAATATTACTTTAGCTCAATGGCACACTTTTTTTCAATGGACTACTCAGAGTAACAGTTTTATCTAACCGTGCATGATAAAAATCTCAAAGGAAAAATAGCTTCCAAAAACTCACTTTTACGTTCCAATTAAATTCTGCCTGTACGTCCAATTTTGCATTTGCATTAAGTGACTGTTGTCATTACAAGGCCAGATTTCCTACCGGCCTGAAAAATAAACCAGAAAACTGATCTCAGTATTTCGTCGCATACTTAGTTGCCTTTATATTGCACTTCATTATACCTAGTAATATTGAAAATTTTCAGTAGGTGTTAATACATCTGATATTTCTTTACATGAATGCCAAATAATTTATACAATTATTTCGGTTAAGATGAAACAGATGAGAACATTATCAATATTTACAGTCCATATGTTAAGCCGTAAGGTAAAATTCTTATAATATTTTTGAGCAACGTTAAAATCTGGAACCTGAATACTTTCACTTATAGTAAACGTTATACAAATGTCTGATGTATTAGGATGTTATATTAATTTTATATCATGACTGCAACAGATTGTACACATGTATTTGATCACATTCTAAGGACTAAGTATAGATTTATTGTGCTGGCGTATTACATTTGCTCAAGTTATAATTGCATTAGAAAGAAAGTAGAACTGTTTATTTCAGACCAGATCTCGTGTAGAATTAAATTGCAAAATCACCACTATATTTTCATTGAACATAAATTTCTTCAAATACCACTCCATTTTTTGGCATTAGTTTCTACCCCAATGTGCGTGTAGGTGACTTGGTAGAGCAAGGCCATCGTGTGCCAGAGTTCCAGGTTCGAGTTCTGATCGAACCTGCTTTTCACGATAGTGTCTGCAATATTACCTATTTAACACAGAGTTGAGTAACATAACACGTTACTCTACACGTTGTTAGTAACTATGAAGCTAAAGCTTACTTTCTGAATTGAGAATTGCCAGAACAAGCTAAGCACCATTCATAGCAAGCGAGGAGTTCTTCGTAGCAGGGTATCGAATGATCCTTTCCTGCAGCATCGAAGCCAGGTGAGGCTGGTATACAAGGAGCGGTAGAGAACATTTTGATTCCGTTGTACGCATGGCGCAGTGTGGGCATAAATCGCTTCCTCTCATGTAAATGATCAAGGAAAATTGTATTCTACTGCTTAGTGCTTACCTCAAAAGAGACCTCTGGTTCTTCGACTCTTCCCCTGCAACCACCTTTCCGTAATCAAAATTTGACTAGTAATAATGACACGACGTGGTAGTCGACGGACGCACTGTTTCGATGCACCGGGGCGATTCACCATAGATAACTGACCATAACTGGCCAACACAACACCAAACTTCAACTGAAAAGTTCCAGACAAATCGTGCAAAACGCGCATTTGCTTTTACTTAACCTTCATATTCTCCCGCCAAAGAGGTTGCGGGCACGAGGCATGCAGAGAGAGGGAGGCCAGGTATTCGTCAAAAAACATTTGGTTCCTCCACGGCACCTGTTTCACAGAAATGTGTCGCGTAGTATCTATTTAGGAACTGCAGGCAGTTATCTGAGTGCACAGACCTCTGCGCCCTACCCCGGAGCATTGTTACAAGCGAGCGCACCTGTACAAAACCTGGCGGAACTTGAAACAGAAGTAGCGAATTCCTAGGGGGAAGGGGGGGAGGCAATTCACGTTTCACTTTATTTGAAGAGACCAAACTGCCATTCGTAATCTGCTTAGGGATCTGTCAGTCATGTACTTCCTGTTCTTGCTGTTAGCAGAAACTTGAGTCCAGGTTCATTTAACGAGTGCAAAAATATTTTCTCAATTTCTTCAGAATCAAAAATAAGTTAGAAAAATATAGTATCATTTTTAGGGCACGACTGGGGGGGGGGCAAAATACCATATTGCCCCCCCTCGTTGATGAGTGGGGGGCATGTTGCCCCTCCCGCCCCGGGTCCGACGTCCCTGATTCAGATAAATACAATTCGCGTCGATTTCAACTGCGTATATCTCGGAATGGTAGGAGAAAAGCTTTTTTAAAATATTAGTACTTAATATTTTTTCATAGTTTTGGTATAGAATAATATACATCGATTGATTACTATTTATCCAAAAATATATACTGGCAACTTTTATGTTTTCGTAATGTGAATCGTTTCTAAATATATGCATTGCTAGTAACGATGAAAATCTCCCATGCGACGGAGTGTCCAAGCTAATAATCAACCACGGACAAGTAAGTAGTAAACAAGACCTATAGTCAAATCCTCTCTACACGAAAGTACCTCCACACATGACTCTCCCCAGAAGAGACGCGTGCACTTTCGTGGGTCCACAGCAATATCGACTAGTACTTATTCCCACTTATTTTTAATCCCGTTATCTGTTTGGGATAACACCTCTACGTTTCTGCCTGGATTAATAACGTCATAATCAAACATGGTCAGAGGTAGCGCAGAAAACCAATCGAATTTGAAAGTTCAATATCATTACTTTTTTTAGGACACTAGTATAGTGTACTTTTGTTACTTTGTAAGTACTGTTGCAACATGAACCATATATTTCTCGTTATATTCCTCCATTCGTACCTGTTCACCTTTGCTTCGACGTGCGTATTATGTTACGTAATTCACCTGTAGTCAACGCTGCAACCCTGAATGAGCTGCGTGCTGCCAGCGGGCGCCCAGGAAGTTGGAGAGGAGTGAACACAGATGGCGCACGCGTCGCTCGGTTCTCCTTTCCTGGCACAGTTCTTCCGCGAGTCGCTCGAACCGGTGTTTACTGACTGCTTCTTTCAGGTGGAAGACGTAGCTGATAAAACTTCGATTAAGATCAGCTTTAGATATAAACGTGTGGAAGTGTGTGGTTTAAATACCGTATATTCTCTGTTGTTGTAGACATTTAAGTTGCATGTGCTGCTGTAAGTGCAAGTGAACTGAGTGTGACTTTTTGTTCTTTACAGAGTTCGACACCGACGGACCAAATGACCCAAAGATAAAACATTTTTCATTGGTATAGGAAACGGTAAGTACTTTCTAAACTATTACTTCAGGGACGGCGCTAGGAGGCGAACAGGTAGCACTGGCCAAGTGGCGTGCCGGAGGGGCTGTTTCTACGGAGTATCCCGCCATTAATTGATTTTCTTAGAAAATATGACACTTGCACGCTCAAAAGTTAGTCAAACCAACTCCCTCGCGTAAATCCTGGGCGCGCCACTGCACGGGACAACTAATGTGAGTGTCTCCTTTATAAAGTTGCAAATTTACCGAGATGCCTTGCACTTAGCTTGGTAGAGCCGACAGCAGTAATGATCATAAGCGAATTGTTAATTCCCTGTTCATACCCGTTTTCCACCCTCAATGTGAGGAACCAGAATTGAAATGAACCAACAAGCAGGAGAGAATCTCTACCCGGCAGCAATATACCATTGCTAAAATACGTAGAATGTAAATGGAAAAAATATTGAAAATAGATGTGGACAATTTACCTACTGCTATCGTAGTCTCTAATTGTACTTAATACATTGTGTAAAATATTATGATTACTTCCCGGTGTACCATTTCTGACGAAAACCTAGCGTCGTCCTTGTATGATTCTTGAAATGTTCTATAAGGGTATGAGTTTTCTGTGTACATGCGATTTTGTTCATATTCCAATTGTCTTCATGGTATGTGGCAAGGATATTTCCATTTTTAAATTTGGAGGTGCTAGATTAAAAATCAATGAATGTATTCTTATCTCTTAGCGTAAGTTTGTGTACCATATAACTAACTCGCGTACCAGTAAAAGCTTCTTGTTTGCCAATTTTACACTGTCATCGCACGCCCAATCTTGTTCGACAGGACTGCCACAAGGGATATCAACATTTGACTTCAGCGAGTACGCTTGTGTGCGATACGTAAACATAGAACTGGAAATCTGGAACTCGCATCTTGTGGTATCTGGAGCCGTAGTTGAAATCCCTTTTAAGACTTCGTTGTCTCATCTATGATATTACTTCACCATGCTTCTTCTAGATTAACCTCGAAGTTTTTTTTTTTTTTTTTAAAAAAAAGTGTGTTATAAAAGCACAACTGTATTGAGGAATCAAAACACAACAAATTGCCAATATTTGTCACATTTTCTTTAATTCGTTTGTCGTAATCATTGCATCTGTACTACTTTTGTGACAAAGTAGGAAGTGGGTAGTAGAAACTCGTAATTATCGACAATAATAATATTTAGGAGACAAGTTTCCAGGTAATTCCAAGATTAATCAAGATCACTGGAGATATTCGTAATTCTATATCATCAGTCCTCAATTCTGATTTTTGTGGTAGTACTTTTTCAAAAGATTATCATAGCCAGATAGATTTTCTAGTTTTTTCTTCTGGCGGAGTTCTATCCTTATTCTGTAAATGGAACGTTATTTAGTTAGAGGGTTCCCGGTGCGCCTGCACCGTGTGATCAAGTTGCACAGGGAGATGTGGAGGTAAGACCCCACACATTCTCTACCTAGACCATTGTTGGATGTGCTGTGTTTAGCATCACTTTCCAGTCACCTCCCCCCCTAAGATATCAATTTATTTGAGGCTGGGTAAACCCCAGAGCCCTTTTATGCAGGGACTAGGCCGACAAAACTCCACCTTAGATCACCCACCCCGGGAATCGAACCAGTCTCCCGCGTGGCGGTCAGACGCCGTACCGATTATACCACCGCGGCTCCAAAGAGGGTTCGGTCAGTAGAAATGTCGGTTAATGTAATTTTATCCATTTATTTATTTTCTAATACAGTGCATTTGACTGTAGTAAGAAGGGAGCTCTGCATTCTGCTACGTATGTGAAAGAACTTTTCCATCACTCGCCGCCAGGTCGGAATAAAAAGTAAACCGAGGAACAAATTTCAGAAATTCAAGTATGTATTTTAGACACTTAAACATTCTTCACTTGGTTTGCATAATAGCAGCTGTCCGGTGACGAGCATGACCGTTCTCGCAGGAAAACACGTGAGCGGAACCAAGTGTGCACGCACAGACACCGCGGTTCTTTTGAGGAAAGGCACGTAGATTCGTGAGGCCGTTGACCTGTTGCATGAACCTGAATCCAATCTCAGGAATTCTTTCCTCCTTGGTCTACTACGGGGAACATAATGCATACTAAAGTAAATGCTCGCCAGCGGAAAGTTAATCACACAAGCTATGACCTTCGCTGTCTCTGGATCGCTTGCTCTAACTTTGTTACGAAGAAAGCAGAACGGCCACTTCACAAGGTTTGCAGACAATAGGTAGCAACGACAGCTATACTCTGTCTCTGGTATCTCTGGAGCAAGCGAACGAAAACAAGTGTCTGCACAAGTAGTCACGCGAGACAGATCCACCAATGAACACGTGAGAGGGAACGGGATTGAGTGGAGGGGGGAAATGACTGCAGTTACCAGCCTTAGCAGCAGCGTGTACTGCTTCGCTCTGCCCACTCGATTGTCCCCCGGGGATAGAGTAGCATCGACGAGTATCGTGCAGTTATCGGGTGGAGGGAATACTTTGGATCTATACTCTATCCCGGTAATCTCTGGAGCAAGGCCGCCTATAAAGACAGAGGAGGAGAGAAAGTGAGTGGACGGAGTGAAGCACTAGACGCTGCTGCAAAGGATGGTAACTGCAGTCGCTCTTCCACCTCCACTCAATCCCGCTCCCTCGAATGTGTTCATTGGTTGAGCTCTCAAGAGAGCCAGTACTTGCGCAGAGACTTGCTTTCCTTCCCTCGCTCCAGAGTTTCCCTGGACAGAGTATAGTCAGTGACTGCTGTAAGTCTACTCTCTCCATGAAGTAAGTTGAAGCTTTCTCGACGATGATTAATCTCTGGATTCCATTTGGTTGACGATTAGATGTGTTCTGGGGAATCAAATTTCTCGGGAGCTAACTTCGCCCGCTGTCAGGACGTTACCAGTCTTATGATCACAGAGTGGCGTCAGTTCTTGAAAATACGGAAATCATCTTGGTCAACCAGACTGCCAACTCTCAATCGGACTATTCCCGTGACAGAGATCGAACTTCCCCTGCAAATTCTTCCGTGCATTTGACAGAAGACAGGTCAGGAACGCATGCACGTATATATTTGGGGACATAACCTGATAATTATTATAACTAGGGATGTTTTATGTTAGATGGTACAGTGACTCACATTTCTCCGTCCTGCCTGACGACCTAGTGGTGAACACCGTGACCTCGTAATCAAGTGATTCCGGATTCAATCTCGGGTACAGTAGTTTGGATCTCACTTTAATTTGTAGGTCCAGTCCCTGTTCCTATCTGAGCATATAGTGACTTTGAAACAAACTTTGCGTTCTCATGTTCCATGTCACATTCCAGTATATCATTGTTTATTTCCATTTCGAGGCCCTATCGAAGGTCGTGTCTTCTTTAGAGTGAAGCTCCCCAAGACCCCTCCAAATCCGAGACAGACCCTTAACTTTCTTCACCGGATGCTTTCGGGAAGACCGTAGATTCTGCGTAACGTTCATACTCCTTAGATGAAAATGTGACCAATCTTCCTCTGTGAAACCAGGGCGGTTCTTTCCCATGTGTTTCACGGAAGGCGAATCTTTTCTCTCGCCGTGGGAGCAAGTTCTTGGCACTGCGTTAATATGCAATCTTTGGCTCTTCTAAGAATGTGTCCATTGTGTCAGGAGGTTATGCAATTTCGCAAGGCTGTTACACTGTCGTGACTAGAAAACATACGTGCAGTTAGCCTCGCAGCTAATTAGTAACCTCCACTGCATAAAGTATCACAACTATCAATGAAAGGGCTCCGGTGCAAAACATGGTGAGTGACATTTTGGTTATTTTGAGTTACAAAGTAAAATGTGCCATCCTTCAATTTTCGAGTGAAATTTCCATGTCATACAATTTGCATTGCACTCAGTGAAGCCTTCTGAAATTGGTAAACACAACACGAAAACAATTTCTACAGTATAGCTTCTAATAACCTTTTTTCTTAATGAACTCTGAAATGACCAAAATGTCACCATGTTTTACACCCGAGCCCTTCAAGTATACGAGTATGTTAGATCCCAAAAGCAAGGCGTCCAGTTCGCACTGCCTCGCCCATCGATATTGGGCATTTCAGACAGGCGTATACACTGCCAAAGCGTGTTGTTTGACTCGTATCGAGTCCCGAGCACAGACAGGCGTTCCTCAGTTTCTGTCGTATATGAAACGTAATTATCACCCATCCTCATCGTCGAGGTTGACCTAGAAGTTGTGGATAAAGTAAGTAAACAGCAAAGTATACGGAAACGAAGTTGCACATTCTCGATCCCTGCCATAGTGGAGTTGATGTGATCAGCACCATTCTGACTGCATTTTGCCCCCAGGATTGATCCCAGTTGGGGTGATCCCGATAGCTATTTTTTATGCAGGGAGACTGTCGAAAAAAATTCCACCTCCAGGAATCGAACCCGGATCTCTTACGTATCATTCGGACGGCTTGCCGACAGACCAACGCAAATTTTCATAAGGCTACCATCCAGGGCGCTTTTCCTGCTGGCCTTCCAGGGGTTGCCCTTAGTACCTACTTGTTTTCGGTTCAGTGTTTAAAGGGTCGCCTTGTTTGGTAGACATGCAAATGCCTACCTCTTTCTGCTGTACACCCCGGTAACCCAAATTCAGGATAATTTCCTGTTCTCTTGTTTTTGTTCGTTTTGGGTGTCCTTTACAGCCGCGGCGTTTAGCATAGGGATGAGAATTTTAATCTTCGGATGTGCATTGTTTTAGTTTTAATAAAGAGTTCATCTCCACACGGAGATTTTTAACCAAGACACCGTGATTCGCGAGCCCTGCCCTGTTTAGTTTTGACGTAACGGGTAAATAGCCTACGTGCTGACGCTCCCATAAATGTAATTTTAATCAGCCAATCAACAACAGACTTAGCCGCTGGGAGGGGACTCAAAATTAGCACAATTATTAAATCATATTAAGTCACTTTGCAATGAATTTAGCAAGGAAGGAAACTGTAAACATTGGAACAGATTTACCTTCCACTTTTCGTAGTGGTTGTATAGCCAATCCAGATGTCTGCAAAGAGTGGATCTTGGTTGAACCTCACGGCCACTTCGCTAGTGGCACTACGTTGGAATCTCTCTTGATGGCCCAACTACTGGCGATGGTTTTCTTAGGAAGCAATAACTTTGTCTTCGTGTCGATGTTTCGCTCTTTGATGTTAATTCTAGACGGCCAAAAGTAATCATCGAGAGCTCTTAGTCTTCCACACGAATGCACTTCGATCAGAAATTCTCGTGGTGTTTCTGTTGCTTTGGAATGACCACTAATTACTACATCCACGACCTTGTAATTGGTGGATGTCTCGTGGGTGTGTGGTGGAAATGGCAAGTGCGTATCCAATTCAACAAATGCTGGAGATAGCTATATCCAAGGTGAAAACTGGCCCCTCCGATGGCATAGTGGTGACGTCGTCGCCTTGTATTCAAGGAGTCCCGGGTTCGATACCTGGTGGAGGTACATAGTGGTTTGGATCCCAGTGCCAATTAGCCTTCTGTGCATAAAGTGGACTTCAAGACTCACTCAAAAGCAAGGGTGAAATGTAAAACAAGCAGACCATAAGGCGTTGAGTACGTTGAAGTGGCACGTGCGTGTCGCGTGGCATCTCTCTTCGTAAGAAATTAAGTGTCTGTATATGCGAGATGTCCAGACTCGTAAGTAGGAAGGAGCCAGGGGGACATCTCCCCCCCTTAATCCCGCTGAAGACCCCTTATAGTTGGATTGGTTTCAAATTTCCATACATAGCGTTGCTTCATTTATCAGAAAATGCAATGAAGCGCAAAGTTCAATGGCTAAAACAGAACACCAAATAAATTGCATACAGATCCTGTACCTGCAATTTCAATTGAGCGGATAAAGGATGTAGAGGGTTGGTTGCAATTCCCCCACAAGGTCTGTTTTTCTAAATATCGCAAAAAAAATCACATTGTAAAATACATTATATATATGTAGAACCATCGATGTTTTATTCCTAATAATTGTACTAATTAATGAACACCAGTGCATTGGGTAAGTGTTGAAGATTTGCTGGGTGACGAGGTAATGAAAAAAAAATATTTTTGTGAATAAGTGTGTGCTGTAAATGAATATGCGTGTGCATCCTGATTGCTCGTGAACCTCCCTGGTCAATTTTAGGGACGGACCCGGGTGTGGCAGAACCTTTCGAGTGTGCGAAAACTGTCAAGACTTCGGTGCAGAGAGATTACCTAAGACGGAGGAGCTGCACCAGAGAGTTGCTAACATTATCTCAAATTGTGTTCCCATTAGTGAGGAAAAGTCAAGTTGCCAATAGTGAACAAACTAATCCTCTTCTGCAGTACTGGATGAATTTTTATATTTTTCAACTTCACTAACTAGGAACTGCATTTGTTTCATTTAGCTGCCTTGCTTGCTCACCACGCGACTAATTGTTCTCAATGATGTGGAGTCTCCATTTTCCTTCGTGTTCAATTGTCGCTACTTGGCGTGTAGGAATTCCACTTGGAATTCGTGAAATAAGAAACTTATTTTTAGCTTCTGGTGGGTTCCGGTCATTCCTCTATTTCGTTCGTATTGGTTTATTCAAATGCAAAAGGTTTGAGAGTAACAGTCGCGTGTTATTCGCTGATTTATGTAGTGTCTATCTGGCATAGTAGAAAAATGTTTGTAGTCGTTTTTCCGTCCTTAAAGCACAATTAATTGAAAATTCATTAACTACAATAGGCGAAATATCAAATGTTGAATCAGAATATCTGTTTCAAATTTGTTCCACCTTCCTAGATGTAGTACAGTTATAACTCTAGGTATATGGATGTTTTCCTTTTAACCTAATCAGTTCATCATTCATTTGTCAAGATTAACCTAGGAATGTAGTCTAAAAAGAAATCTGAATAACCTACCCTTACACGTAGTGCAGCTTGAAAACTATATTCTTTAAGGGTTAACAGGCTCTTGACACCTGGACCTACACAGTTTGTTTATTGTCTCTTCATGATTCCCTCTAATAAACATTCATCCTCATTCTTGGCAATTACCGATAGTGGCAGAAATGCAAAGTAAAATACAGATAACTTACAAAATCGACTTACCTGAGGCCTCCCCGATGGCGCAGTGGTAGCGTCGTCGCCTTGTAATCAAGGGGTCCCGGGTTCGATACCCGGTGGAGGCACACACAAGTGGTTCGGATCCCACTTTAAACTGTTGGTCCAGTCCCGATTAGCCTTACTGTGCATAAAGTGGACTTAAAACAACAAATCAAACAACCAATCAATCGACTGTACCTGACTTTCAATTACTGAAGAGCAATAAATTCTGATGAGATCAACTTTGGTTCCTACGAAGACTATACTCTGTCCCGGGTATCTCTGGAGCAAACGAATGAAAATAAGTCTCTGTGGAAGTAGTGACGCGCCAGACTGCTCCAGACTGCCTAGAGGGGGAAGCGACTGCAGTTACCAGCCTTCGCAGCAGCGTGCACTGATCCGCTCTGCCCACTCGACCCCCCCCCCTTCTCTGCCCCTATGTGCGGCCTTGCTCCAGAGATACCGGGACAGAGCATAGCCCAGAGTCACGTGGAATGTACAAATCGGGGTCCGTACACGTCAACAATCACGTGACCTATTCGATATCTCCTGAATTGCAAAGCTTGAGAAACGAATTGCGGTGGGAAGGATCCTCCGGGCAGTGCAGGGGAATATTGATGTGACTTTTCTGAAATTGACTGTGGAAGTGTGCAGTCGATTTCCTGACTCGGCCTCACAAAGCAAACAGTTGTGCCTCGTCACACACACGACGGCTTCCTGTCACAGTCAGAATCACTGGATGCCCCGAGCCCTGTCAAAGCTCTGCGCGGCTTCGGTTGCATCCACAGCTATCGATTGCTCTCTCGCTTTGATCTGTTGAGATAACATCAACTAATGGATGTAAGCATTGTGCCCGATGCCACTGTATGACTACAATTCATTTACACCTTGATCTGGCAGAATATCCCATAGGAATGCACTCGCATTTTGACTGTCCAAATACTTCGCATGGCGATTTATTAATGACACCAAAATCTAGTTTCTAATCTTCGAGAATCTTACCTCGTTTGCTCAGATCGGATGGCGTGTCGTTAGAACAGGACGCTTTTGGTCATGTTATTTCTGTAGGTGTGTTAGCGAACACACAAACCTAACATGTCTTGTTTGTTTGTCTTTTAAGATGCACAAGTGTCGACAAAGCCTACATATGTCGTGAATAACACTGACACACTTATCTGAGAGGAATTAAATTTCATCTTCATTGCAGATCGAGGTTCAGCGTGGGCCTTTTCTACCACCTAAGCGCCACTGTATTCCACGTACCAAAAAAGACAAGTTAAAATAAGGTGAAAGCAAGGACTCGCACAACAAACTTTCGTAAGTTCCAGGTTCGTCTTGGCGTGGGCATGAGTGTTCTTTGTTTCCATCAATTTCATCTAGTTGCTCATTCTCATTGTCGCGATTAGCCAAGAAAGTAGAAAGGCGACGTAAAATAATATAAATACGCAACAAGCTTCCCCAGAAGAATACATACATACAATATATAGATATATATATGTGTGTGTGTGTGTGTGAAAAAATAGGATTATGTTTAGTTTCATTTAGATGTGACAAAAAATATACATGTACATGAATGAGGGTACTACATAGTGAAGGATTGGTGAGATGTGGAAGACAAATAGTTAGGCCAGAGGTGAGAGTATAAGCTGCTATTCGTGAGTGCTTAGGCATGGATAGTACTCATCTAGAATTATTTCTCGTCTCCTAACAGCGTGATGATGCTGGTGATGGAAACTGTTGATACTCGATGAAATTGCTGTTGCTGCTTTCTGTTGCTGTCGCTAGGAAATGAATGTCGCAGAAGAAAGTGATGCCACTCTTGCCATTCTGGTGCCTCAGGGTTGCGAGGTTTTTGAGTTGCAGTAGTTTGAAGTCTTGATGTCAAACGTTATGCGGGAGAATAACAAATGCAGGCAGGCAATGCTGTTCTCAGAGAGAATAGATATAACGGCGGTCTCATTTCTTGATCTACTGATGTTGCGGCTTATCGTCCAAATCAACTGTGCGAGCCGTGGAAGTTTGTGTTCGACGGTTGGACAATCCGTCTCCATCTGCTGCATCCTGGGGTTGAGCTCTTTCACGACTGATCCAGGTAGTGGCGTAACCACAGGGGGGCATTGCCGCCCCCCCCCCCCCCAGCCTTGGTCGGAAATGAGTTCAAGGGGGCAAACATTGACGGCCAAGTACACCTGCAGGGGGCAATTACCGCCCAGAACTTCAAATGTTATGCAAATAAAAATACTTTTCGTAAAATCTTCTAGCTCGCTTCGCTCACAATACCTGTTTTTCTTAGTCTTATCAAGTTCAGAACCGTAGCTAGGGGACGGCGGGAGACGGCTCTGGGCGCCGAACGATCTAATTGAAAAAAAGTTGTAAAATGGATTGATTGATTTGTGTTTTTTTAAGTCTACTTTATGCACAGAAAGGCTAATTGAGACTGGGCTTATATAGCTTAAAGTGGGATACGAACCACTGTGCCATGTGCCTCCACCGGGTATCGAAGCCGGGATCCCTTGATCACAAGGAGACGATGTTATCACTACACCATAGGGCAGGCACAAAAGTTGTAAAAGGGAGAATGCATTGGCGTTCTGTGAAATTATTTGCGCCCTATTAAATTGATATTGATTTCAGCCTGCAAAAAAATATGATCCAAACATTTTCTTGCTCGCAATTTCTGTTTGTTCGCTGTAACACGTTATAAATCACCAGACAGAGAAATAAGACTTGTCTAATTGATTTTGTTTTAAATGCATGAGCAATTGTTTGGAGGAAAGGGAGCGTGCACATTTGAGATAATTTATGTAATTTTTACTTTTGGTTTATTGTGAGATGGATGAATTTGTTGTGTAATGTATTTAAATAATATAACTTGTATATAATATGTATTAAATAAACTTTGAATAGGTACGTACACAATTTAGTGTCCACGCCTCTCGACGTTGCATATATGTGAAACATATATCGTGCATGAAAGTTGTGTTAATGTAAAAAATAATTATATTTGGAATGCACTGATCAAGCATTTTCTGTCTTTCAAAAATAGTTTATGTGCTTGTTTTCCGTATTAATGTGAAATTGAATGTGTTAAAATAATTAAAGTACAGGAAATGCTTTAGCACAAACTTCTACCGCCTTTTTGCGTAATTTACGAGGATAATAACGTCTTTGATACTACCACTACTAATAGTAATAATAATGTTTGTCCTGGGTTTGAATCCCGGCCTGGGCATGGATGTTTGCGAGTATCCATTCATCATTTTCATCATGCCATCACTCATCCCCATCTTCGCAAATTAGCCAAAAGTGGCACAAGAAGCGAAGTAAAAAAGCAAATCAATAATAATAATAATAATAATAATAATAATAATATAACATTATTATTAACATTACTTTTAACATTATTATTAAAATTATTATTATTGGTACGTTTATCCTGGTACTTACCCCCTCCCCCCAGACAAAAATTCGTGGTTGTGCGTCTGGGTCCAGGAATGTGAAGTCAAGATCCTCGTGTAGCTGCAGAACGCGTACATTGCGATCGTGACGATTTATACGCGAAGCGGTTATTCGTAGCACCGCGCGAGTTTAGGTAACGTTTTTCACCCTTACGTTCCAAAAGCATTAAATATGCTGACCAAGGCAGTCTATATTTCAATAAAAAAAAAGAAAAAACCCAGTTAAGAACGTGACGTTTCAACCCTCTATCAGGGTCTTCCTTAAACTAAACTAAAACTACGAAAACTAAATTAAAATGTTACTTTGGTTTCAAGTCTGATGAAGACCCTGATAGGAGGGTTTGAAACGTCACTTTTTTTTACTGAAATATAGACTGCCTTGGTCAGCATATTTAGTGTTTTTCTAACATGGAAACAAGGCTTAATCGTGTTACCATCTTACGTACGGTTCAGCATCCTCGATGGCATAGTGGTAACGTCACCGCTTTGTAATCAAGGTGTCCCGGGTTCGATACGCGGTGGAGACACATAACGGTTTGTATAAGTATAAACTGTAGTTCCATTCCCGGTTAGACTATCTGTGCATAAAGGCGACTTAACTCTTACGTTCAGAATTAGACAAGTTGAAGTTGGAATTGCAACTGAAGTAATTTCCAGCACCTTCACCTTCAAGAGATGGGTACATTAAACATTGATAGATACGTTTACAGGTGTCTGAAGACGTTAACTTATCTACAGTTGCTGTGGTAGTGTGTGTTGGCCGTTTGCGTAAAATTCAAGGACAAGCCATACGTGGTAAGTTTCTGTGTTCGCCAACACCATTCATCTGCCTTGTGCATTCTAATCGTGTTCTATAAAGCAAACAAATCCAGTGTTCTTGACGCCAACCGCCAGAATATCGCGCAAAACACACACATACAAGAAAGAATTTTTCACAAACATGCAATTTTCAGTTACATATGTACCGGGAACGAATAAAGATACAGAAGCGTGCTTCAGAACGTAAAGAGGAAATACAGTAGTAGCGTATTATGAGATGATCAATAATTGAAACTAAGTAACATTTGAACACTGTTCAAATTTAAAGTTTCAACAGCTCAAACCACCCAAATTGATTTTTTCTCATTTTTGGATATCTTTAACATTATTCGTCTGTGACTGAGAAAGTCTTATTTTGTTCTTCCATGTAAGGATGAAGTGTCAGTTTGAGATTTGTTCTACACCAGCAATGAACTGAACCGCCGTGGGTTTATTCAGATTTTTTTCATTTTCACCGCACTAGAGGGTGTATATACTTTACTATAAAGGAATAAGATTATATTCCACTAGATTATTGACTTGTTTATATGCTGTTATTACTAATTTATACATTCCTATTTCCATGTCTTCAGCCACGCTATTGTGGACGAGATGTGGACATGTTGAAAGAAATCAGATCTGATTTTACATTTGTGAGAAGAACTATGTCTTATTATATTTAAATCCATAACGAATTATGGCAAATAATATATTTTTCTTAAGTAATTCACTCTTGACCAATTCCATCATTGTTTTTACAAACCTAATTATATTCAGAACAATTATGACGTGACCTTAAAATATTAAAGAGTAATAAAATTACAAATTTATCCTGCGTTTGGTCGTGTTTGAAATTTTCTTGTTATCAAAAATCAGAATTTACCTGAGAAGAATACTCTGTATTCATGTTAGATGGACATATTTTTGCTATAAATATGATAATTATGTTAATTGGAAGGGACAGAATCATCCATGAAAGGGATAGCCCTTTTGTGTAGTGGGGTGATGACTGGTATTTCCCCTCCACATTACTTGGAGCTCTGGATATATTACACAAAAATCTTTGTGATAAAAAAGACTGCCAGTGTGGGTTCCAGTATACATATTTTGACAAGTTGTGTGAATTTAAATTTTCGGTGTTCAGCTACATTCCTCAAAACACATAATATACTGGAATTACCTTCACGAAACCTCGTTCCCTTATTTCCCAGTTTAGATAATTTCCTTGTAAAAAAAGTACGAGATATATTGAAAAGTATCAACATGTAACACCAAATGTATAACGTCATAACCAACTCAATAAGAAAGATGAAATGTTTATCTAGAGTGATTACAAGTTTTACTAATTCGTCAATTTTTAGCTAAAGAAATATCTTATCACTTTGTTGTGGTGACGTGAATTGATCTTCAGCTTTGTAGATAGAATTGCAATCGTACACCTAAAAATAATTCGTATACTTTGTATCCAATACAAAAATACGTACTAATACAATGAGAGACAATGTTCCGTTCACCAAACCTAAACCCCTTAGTTCATAAGCACAAGCTGCTCAACGATTAAAAAATTCCCACATACAAAATATTCTGGTGTCACTGCTTGATAAATTAGACGTACACTGAACTATTATCATATATTGTTTTAGGAATTCCTATTAATCATAAGTGTCACTATCTAAATTATCCTAATATCATCAGAAGATAAGATATTTATTCGTGTTCCTATCAGTAATTGACATGTACGTTACAAAGCACATTTGAAACAGACGTGTTTAGATAATCTTTAAATTTTAACTTACTTTACAGAGAAGTCAAAACGGTGAGTCTTGGAATGACTTGTAATACAAAAGTTCACAAAAGGCAAAACTCAAGTATGTGTATCCATAATCACCATTCGGTGTAATCAAATTACTTATGACTAGAAGATTGGACAATAATTTTTAGCAGGAAGCAAAATGAGCTTATATCGGTTTTCTAATTTATACTAATAACATCAACAATATAACCACTCATCCTCATCTTTGAGATTAGCCAAAAGTGGCAGAAAAGCGAAGTAATTTTTTAAAAAATCTGATGATCAACAACAATGATTGGATAATTGCCGGCATGTGGGAGTGAGGCTGGCTTCAAAGGGCTGTTGCGCCACGGGTTATTATATTATTTTCATTAATGATTATCAAATATCGAACAAGGCTGATAAATATAAGGATGTTTTTATGAGAATGTAATTATTTCTACCTGAAAATTAGTAATGTAGGCTATCTGCATTTATTTGATTGAGATCTGGTGCGGCAGTGTTATTCCTCCTTCAAGTTGGTGCTTTTTGCAAGCTTTCGCGACTTCTCGACGCCATACCAAAGGCCCGCACGTATTAAATGACTCGCATGCGTGACGCTTACTCCTTTCTATGCGCATCGTGGTTTCTGTAAATCTGTTGAAATGGATGTGTCTAATTCCTGTAGCACACTTCACTCGAAGCTGACCTGATAGTAGAAAAGTGAAACCGGATTTTGCCTGCCTTGATTACCAAAACATAGGTCGTCCTCGCTAAGTGAAAATATCTCAGATTGTTAATGGTCCACTTATGCTGTAAATGCTAATAGTGTTGTTCATACAAGATTAACGTACTGTTAGTATAAACTGTAGTCTCCATAGAGCAATGAATATAAAACTAATCACCTGCAAGGTAACTTCTTAACTAAAGATAAGAATCTTCTGAAAGTTTTTAAATGTTGAGGAAGTTCCTGCTTCAGCTTGAATGCGGGAAAATTCCAAGGAAAAGTTGGAAGAAGAGCCTTGAAATATTCCCAAGGTGCCGAGAGACTTTATGCTCTACAGCTCGTACGGTTTTGTTGACTGACAACTGACAATACTTCCGCTCTTCCTGAAAAATTGTGTTAATGGAACACCATTGCGTAAATAGTAATTAACTTTGAATTCAGTTGTCAAACGTTTTCAACTATTTTGCAATATTAAAGCAGAACAATAGTAAATATGAGTGTTCATACTTCTACTTTAACGACATTCATGAAAACTAGCATGATAATTTTTAGTGAAACTCGTCTTATTAAAGAGAATTAGTCAGCTTGAGATTTTCAGAAGATAAAATGCTGAATAGTTATATCAGTTCCCAATGAAAAATTATTTTCGTTGCGATAGGATGGACCACAACGATGATGATTGGTTGAAAACCCGTACAAATCTTCCTGTTCGAAGTCGGGAACTCGCTGAGCCCGCGGAGCGGAGTGGCAGACGAGTGGAAGGGTCATCGAGAAAAACACACAATCCAATGTAAGCTCGCCAACCGAAGCCGAAGCGGGGCGAAATTCTTCCGCTGGAGGCGAAACGTTCTCTTCCTTCTGCTCCAATTGACGTGAGGTTGCGGAAGGAAGGGGCGGAATTGAAGGTCGACACTCGGGTAACTTTAGCCTCTCTTCCGGAGGTCTCTCGCCTGTAAGACCATGCGCATTGTTGGAGAGTCTCGGCCAGTTTCAAACCATGAGGTGAAAAGGTAAATTGATCAAATGCAACGTATTCCTTCACATTTGACTCTCGTGCGTGTACCCTTTGCAGATCATCCAATAATTACAAAAATGGATACTTTTTCAGGGGCAGTGACTCTCTCAGAATATATAATAATATAGTAGATATAGTTTGACATTCTAAGTCTCTTTATACCGTGCGTTCATTTCGATCTGCAGCCGAGAGATCGGGAGAAACGTGGCGGGCGGCGCTGACGGAGATGCCGACATTTGCGGCCTGTAATGCCCGCTTATTTTTATAGACATATGCAGACATTTATATAAATATTGCAAAACGATCACTAACCTGTGTTATAACACGCAAAAGTTCTTCTGTAATTCATCCAAGTTCTGCTCTTATATACACAAATAAATACGCTATAGAAACGATGTTAAGAGCCACAGACAAAAAAGCATTTTAATCATGGTTTTGATCAGTAACGTCCTGCTTAAGTTTATATCCTTGAAAGAGTTTTGTGGCGATGGGAATCGTTTGGAGGTTTCGAATGTGCAACACTGTATCAGGATTACACTGCAGACGAAACCGATAAAAGTGAATAGTTTTCGTGAGCTTCCTCGCAATCCGAAATATCCGAGCTCGAGTTTTTTGTTCCTTCGCGACTAGATGAAGACAGAGTTGTAAATATAGTGGCGAGCAATGTAAACCAAGAGCGTGTTAATTTCGTACTGTGCGCAAGAGTGTTATTCTTGGTTACTTGCAGTTACTTGTTTGTGTTATTGTAGTGTGTATGTGTGACGTGTCAGTGAGACGATTGGAATGCCAGCCGCAAGATTCACGTTAGAACAAAGATTTTTTTATGTATGACACGTACCTACGTGAAAACAAACTCGTGTCGAGACGTGTGTAGGTAATTTGTACAGAAATTCCCATGCGTTTCAACTCCACACAGAGATACGGTTAGACATCTTGTCCTTAAATTACGAGAAACTGTATCGTTAAATTTTAAAACACCTAAGCAAAAACGACGGATTCTAACCGAAGCAAAATTCGATGATATTGGTGCAGCGTTAGAACGTTCTCCAAACAAACCTCTACGCCGTGTTTCACAAGAGGTGGGCGTGTCAAAATCTTCGGCACATACAGTCACTAAGCTACTAAAATTAAAACCATACTCTTATAACATAGGTTAGTGCTCGTTTTGCAATATTTATATAAATGTCTGCATATGTCCATAAAAATAAGCGGGCATTTCAGGCCGCAAATGTCGGCATCTCCGTCAGTGCCGCCCGCCACGCTTCTCCCGATCTCTCGGCTGCAGATCGAAATGGACGCACGGTATATTTACCATAAGAAAAACCAAGTTCAAACTTCATGCATATAACGTTGACAATTCAGAAAATGGTTATTGTCAATATCTGCAAAGCACTATATATACTGTCCCGAAAATATCAGGAGCGAGAGAACGAAAGCAAGTCACTCGAGAGGGCTCGACCAATGAACACGTCCGAGGGAATGGGATTGCGTGGAGTGGGGAAAAGCGACTCTTGGTCTTGCAGCAGTGTGTGCTGCTTCGCTCCACCAACTCGCTTTCTCCCCTTCTCTACAGTTATGCGCGGCCTTGCTCCAGAGATTCCCGGGATAGAGTATAGTGTATTCGGGAACGAAGAATTTTATTTCTCTACAATTCGCCCCTCTTCCACCTCAGTTGGCGAGCTCGCACTCGATTAAGTGTATTTTTCTTCCGTGCGTCGCTGCGGCTCCACTGGGCTCCCGTCTTAGGCTTGACGTCCACTGGGGGGAAAGCGGCGCTTGATTGCATGCATTATTCTCAATGCCGCTTCCTTTTCCCTAGTAAGGTTACCAGTTACCCAGATATAAGATTCGCGTGTTCCCTAATTGTCATACATTTGTTGATTGAATTGAAATCAATGCCAGCGAATCATACCTAGTATATTCCATTTCAGATCATAAAATCGTAGAAAAAGTATTTGCCCTAGATATTGTGGTATGGCACCAATCTTTGATCTGACCTTAGTGGATCTGATGTAATCAGCACCACGCTCCGGTCTCCTTTACTCCGCGGGTACCCGTTGGAGGCTGGGAAGCCCCAGAGTTGCTTTATGCAATACATTAAAAATACCCACTTGAGATCACCGATCCTATGTATCGAACTCTGGCCTCTGCATTGCAGTTAAACGCCATACCGACTGTACATCCGCGTCTCTACATTGAAAACGCCACAATAATTTGTAATTTAAAATTATATTACAAATAAGAACAAATATTAAACATACTTATTAAAAATATTTTAACTTTATTCATTTGTAAGAGAGAAAAAAAACTTTACTTTTTACACGTAGTATTAATATAATAGTATTAAAATATACGTACATAACCTCACTAAATGGTTCATGACACCTTAAGATGATTGATTGATTGATTTGGTGTTTTAAATCCACTTTATGCACAGTAAGGATAATCAGTACTGGACCTACAGTTTAAAGTGAGGTCCGAACCACTATGTGCCTCCACCGGAAATCGAACCCGGGAGCCTTAAGATTATATTTTACTTTATTGTCCGGAATTATTTTTCTTATTTGACAGTAACATGTGATGTATATTATAGGATTTGATTAAAATAAATTGAACTATAATGTAAATCAACGGAAGTTTATGAATCTGCAGGTTTTCTTACTTTACTTTACCTTGCCTTCTCCCACTTTTGACTTATCGTGAGAATAAGAATGCTTGGATGAAAAGGAAACGTCCAAAGAAACAGAGAGACCAGGACTGGAAGCGGATCCCTCGGTAGGGACATTGTGAATGGACCACTCACTCGGACACGATCACTAGTAGATTAACGTGGACGTGGCAACTTCTTGGATGTTTGACAATAATTCGTCACTTAACATAAAAGTAAATGACCATCCCTTCGTCTTGGGTGCCGTCTCTCGTCACTACTTGCACAGGGACTTGTTTTCGTTCCCTTGCTCCAGAGATAACCGGGACAGTGTGTAGTATAGATCTATAATTGGGTAGACAAGAGCATCAGGTTTCTTGAAACTGCTTCACTAAATCCTTTCAACGATAAACTTTACGATGAAATGTGTTTGTTATATATTTCAAAATAAACTCCTGAATTTTTTACGTCGTTCACTGTAATTTAATACTTAAATGTGACGCCACCTTTTCATGGTAACTCTTTGGTCCTTTCAAAATTGAAAAGTGTATTTAAAAAGATACGTTGAACTAGAGGAGATAAGAAATTTCATTGTTTAGAAATATGAAATGTCTGTGTGTCATTTCCTCAAAGATAAATGGAGATGACGTACACCCAACCAACTACATGAAATTTCCTCGGAATTTTCATTGCCAAGTACAAAGATAAGTGACTATTTGTAGATGAAATAAGTCGTTACGTTATTTTCTGACCTTCTTACGAATGATATCACTCCGTGACTACATGTGAATCTGGATCACTTGCACTTGATACGGAAGCATATCTCTCGACTCGTTCAAGAAGCCATTCATTGTGACATCTGCATCCACGTCTGTCCAGTGTTATTCAGATAACCAACCAATAACTTACCGCACGTTCTACTCTTAACTACGGAAAATGTATCAGTCACTGTAGAAAATCATCGATCTATAAACGTAACATGGCGAGGTTCTGCTAGAACAAATTATACTGACACGCTGACCTGTTCTGTTCACAAAATCAATAAGAACCGAACGCAAAAAACAATAATAACCTGTGACGTAACAGTCCGTGAGGACCAGTGACTACCTACCGACTGCGGGCCTCACTCGAGCAGAGGTGTGAGACCATCCAACAAGTTACGAGGTGACGGTGTGGTCAGCACGACGAGCCCCCGGTCGTTGTTGTAGGTTTCCCTGACCGGGTTACGCTACTCGTTCGTAGCTTCCCAATTACTTCACGATGATGGGTGGCCGGCCACCCATCCCATACACGGGCCGAAATCTCGGGAGAAAAGTTGTTACGCTTCCCCCAGGAGACTCGAACCTGCGTCCCGTAGCCGGAGTCCAAAGCTTGCGCCTTAGACCGCACTGCCACGGTGCAGTACAACAATACTGCATTTGGTTAAATCTCAGTGAAAAAGAAAAAAGAAACTGATTTTTTTAAATTAAAGGATTATTTTATTCCGACGCTTCAAAATTGGAGCAACACATTTAGTAACCCTCCCCAATTGTTCCCCCCGGTGCCAAATTATCATCCATCAGAGGCATTTATATATGAAGGGCTCGGGTGTAAAACATGGTGACATTTTGGTCATTTCAGAGTTCATTAAGAAAATAGGTTATTAGAAGCTATACTGTAGATAAATTGTTTTCGTGTTGTGTTTACCAATTTCAGAAGGCTTCACTGAGTGCAATGCAAATTGTATGACATGGAAATTTCACTCGAAAATTGAAGGATGGCACATTTTACTTTGTAACTCAAAATAACCAAAATGTCGCTTACCATGTTTTACACCAGATCCCTTCATATTATACTAGAATACAAAATGTAGTTTCCGGTTTTTAAAAATAGAAATACTGTTAATTATTATTCCAAGTGAGGCCGAAGGGGGGCGGGCGTAGTGGGGCGAAATTCTGGAGGCTAAAATTTATCTTTCTCATGCTCCAATTGACGTGGGGTTGCGGAAGGAAGCGGCAGAATTTTGTAACTTTCAGTGCGTCTTCGGGAGGTCTCTCCCCTAAGACAATGTGTATAGATTGATTCATTGGTTTTTCGCTTTTCTTCCACTTTTAGCAAAGATATAAATGAGTCATATTATGATGCGTTGCTGTACACTTAAGTCTTGTTTTTAATTTTTTGTTGCGTCTTTCTTCTTTGCGATATTCTGCTGAATATTAGAAAACTACAATCTTGATATAAACGTGGCTGAATGGTAGAAAAGACATCACGAATGGATTCCATGGACAAAGAAGCCGAAATAAATATATCTTGAATTTACACATGACATGCGTGCGGCAAATTCTGTGGAAGTTTTTCAGCCGAAGACAGATTATCTTGTTCGCTTTCCAGAGTTGAATACCTCTTCTACTTCGTTGCCAATCTTCGCTGGTTGTCATTTTTTTTCATCCTTCCCTTGACAGCTGTTCGCTTGTCTTGACGCAGAGACTTGGGTCCTTCTGCAGCTGGCAAGGAAGCCAAGTTGATTTTTGTAGCCGGGTGGAAAGTTGCATTCTCGGAAAACACCTTTTTGCTTCCAATTCTACGCATGCGAATCGGCGATTTCATGTTGCCAAGGTCTGCCTACTCGTTTACTCCACTGCCAGCTGCGATAGTGAGCTGTCCAAAGTTCCCAGGCATTTATGTCTTGCTTTATGAGCTCGCCATTATATTTAGAAAAATCAGTTTCTGGACGTCGTCCTTTACCGAGTTTCACCACCTGAGGAAATTTTTCGTGTATTGAACTTGAAATTGGAATGAGCCAAAACGCTTATCAGTGTATTGTTTCATTTTAATCTGCAAGTTAAGGTTTGCCCACCACTTGACTCGTGAGGTCACGTTCAAGTCTGTCTGGCGAACAGAGAGTCTCCAGATCAGTCCTGTGTGAGTCTGTGAGAGAGTTACTTAGTTACGAAACTTATTTTCTGTTAGTCCTTTAGATGGGACGGAGGTGACATTAGGAAAGCATCGGATTTCCACAAATAGTGTCAGTTTCGTACCTAATTTGCTCAGTTTTTGTATTTATGCTTGTAACTGTAATCGGGTCAAAGGATGAAAATGTAATCTTTCTACTGTCTTCCAGAAAATGAAAATTATATCATGTATGGATTGCTTCTCTATAATACTAAGTTCCGCATAGTGAATCTCCATGTATAGTTCCGATTTCTGGCGTATGTAACATAAAATGATTTGGAAGGACTCAATAATAAAACATGATGCCATATTAGCATCGACGGGTACAATGAAATAAGAAATTCTGAAGAAGTAACATAAGAAAACGGGTTGAGATAAATCCATGGAACCCGCCTGACATTTGTTCATATTAGCAATAGTGTATCTTCAACAATTCATGCATGGTCCGAAGTGCCATCCATCCCAAACTGTCGTCCTAGGTACTTCTTAGTTATAAGATTCGAAGAACCGCACTAAGGACCCCAACCGTCACCGCCAATCGAGTGGACTCAATTAGATGGGTCAATGATGTCAAACGACCAGTATTCGATTTGCGAACGACGGATAATTGGGCGTTTTCTTTCGCTCTGGCCATGACGACGTGGAAACCAATTATCCATGGGCTGTAGGAATAAAATCTGATACTGGAAAGTGCCCTTCCGACTCTAATTGGATGTTAATGCTTACGACTTTCCCGGAATGCAGTTAGTAATATGCAAAATTGCCCTGTTCATGTTATACGCGGCTTTGCTTCAACATGTGAAGAGGCCTAACAATCAACTTCAGAATCTGGCGTTGTTTGTTCGTTAACTTGCATATCAGGCACTATATATACTAATGTAGTTACAATCTTGCAAGCATAGTGTAGAAGAGATTATTTCAATATAACACATCCAATTAACGATTGGTTTGCTGCCGGAAACGCACGACAGGTAAAATCTGCATTTTCAATCTGAGAAAGGTTTTGGAAAATCCTAATAACTTTGAGTATAACTTCTTTGCCCTACAGATCCTTGAAGTTCATGAACAGGGAATACTAGGCAACTTTCACTTGGATTGTGTGGGTAACTTTCGTAGTTTCTTGACTTTCTAGACAGAAGTCCGTAACTTCCTCTTTTGGCGGTACTCATGCTGAGCAAATACCGAATATCCAGTTCCCAGCTGAGCGTTATTAACAAAAATAGGAGGACAAACTAAGAAACCTATACAGGGACAGAATTCTCTGTGGAAATATAAAGGTATTCGTAGTAATTGATCCACACATCCCCAACTGGCCTCCCCGATGGCGTAGTGGTAATGTCGTCGCCTTGTAATCTGTAATCAAGGGGTCCCGGGTTCGATACCCGGTGGAGGCAGGCACATTGCACGGTGGTTCTGATCCCACTTTAAACTGTATGTTCAGTCCCGATTAGCCTATCTGCAATCAAACACATCCCCAACACCTCCCACTTTGCGCACCTAAAACTCCACGTCTCAACTCCATGGCTAATGCATGCCAAGCGGTTTTCTATGTCATATATTCCATCGTAGCTGTTTTTCCGATCTCTAGACGAGAAATCTACTCTTTTTCAACTATCCTTCCAGTTTCCTCACGATGCTAGATACATAGCAAAGTTTTGAGGTTCTACCGGGATCTACTTCGAGACTGCTCCCAACAGTGTCCACGGCGATAGCCAATTGACTACGCGGACGAACCCGAAAAGCGTATCAGTGGCGACTTCTCGGTAGAGACAAAAGTCAACATATTCCTCAAAAATTGTGTGACAACTCTACTCGTATAAATTGACATTTCTGCTCTAGTATCGCATGCATGTGATACCATGGAAACTATCACGCAAGCAAGTGCTCTCGGTTATTAAACGCAGACTTAATATCGCTGATCTCCTGAGAACACTCTTGCATCATGTCACCAGGAAAATTTGTTCCTAAAATCTAACATTCCTGCATGAGTGCTGAATATAAATAGTAAACTAAATATTTTTTTATCGCAATAGATAACGGCCGTTACGTTTTCTTCGTAACGCTTCTTCACCGGTGGCGATGATTCTTGATGCACAGCATTGTCTTGGTACAAGGGCATATAAATAGTCTCCAAAGACTTCCTTCGCATCGAGTGGCCCTGCCCTTTCGAACACTAGTTTGTTTTGTTTGGCGCCGAGAGTTGGCTCGGAAGACAAATGACTGTAAATTTTGCTATCAAAATATACCAGTATCTTTTACGGCTAACAATAAACACATGCAGGTAGACATTACAAGAATATTTAGTGTCACATACTAGAAAACAGTATCAACAGATCTCTTCGCTTCTTCAGACTTTCTGGACACGTCTGCTCTACTGCTGTCGTCTATAATACATGTATGTTACTCTGCATTCCATGACACTGCTCGAACTATTCAGTATTAATGTAGCAGCACTCTTTTTTCCATAAACTTGCGAAAACTTCTCGAATTGTTTCAATTATACTCGGATAAAAGAAATCCGATAAAATTGTAGACAGATGTTTTGCAAAGTATTTTGATGATTACTGGAGATGTGCGGGACGGAATTATTTCAAAATAAAAATCCCAATATATTCGATTAATCCTCTGAACGAGAGAAAAATGTTCAGAGTTTCCCAACGATTCATGAATTCTCGATCATCTCTGCCTAACGATTTATCCATGATGTAAATGCCATCCCCGATATTTCTAGAAGTTCGTAGTACTGAAAACGTTGAACATTCTGCACTATTAAACCGTGATAATTTCTCGAGCATTCGATAATCTCAAATATCGGGAAATCATTTCCAAAAGTCTGAATCAGAAAGGGAAATGTTTTCCCCATCTCGCTGCCAAACTTTGTGAATCTCGCACACTTTTAGCAGTTAGTAACTGGCAAGATTTAAATCGGTGCTTTTAAATGTATTAGTCTGCTAAATAGGTGGCCATAGGTTCAAATTCTAAGTCAACCGATATCGAGAGGTATGCAAGTATCATTAACGGAAATAGAAATACAGTGCATTCACAAATTATGGAAAAGTAACAATTATAAATAAAGCATAAATTATATTAAATGAAGCAGCTGAAAATTCAGTAAAACTTCAGGTATTACGAATGTTCAATATGGCCTTCTCCAGTTAGACAGCAGATATCCGTAAGTGAGTTGGACCCAAATCCTACGAATCATATAACCGGTTATGATTGGAACTACTGCTGCCATCTAAAATCACAGTTTGTTCAGTTTTGAAGAAAGATGTGTAACAAAAACCTCGTCTTGAAGGTAGTTCCACTCGGAGAAATCAAAAGGTGACAAATCGGGAGCTATCCAGGTAAGTTGGGCCTCCCCGATGGCGTAGTGGTAACGCCATTTCCTTATTATCAAGGGGTCCTGAGTTCGATACCCGGTCAAGCCACATAAAGGATCGGATTACACTTTAAACTGTAGGTCCAGTCCAGATTAGCCTATCTGTGCATATAGTGGACTTAAAAACTAAAAACAAACTATCCAGCCAGATGAAGTAAGATGTACCACTTGATGGAAATGTGAAGGTGCACCATCATGAAAAGGGATTCCATACAACTCCAATAATATGCATCCCTACCATGTGTTTATAGGAGCATTACATCATACACGCGTGATGCACTTGTACGATTTCGCCAGCGTAGTAGCATGCTATCCAGAACAGTTGAATGACCAAAGGACAAGAAGTTTCTCTCAAAGAAACGCTGAAGAGAGTATAGTTCGCGGGATTGGCAAGTTTTTTTAACACAAAATGCGTTGACTCAATAAGTTAGTATGTAATATGAAATTATTCTCCTCTTAACAAATATTATAACACCACTTAGAGAGCACATTGCGCTACGACGCCAGGGGTCCCTGGTTCGAATCCCGGCCTGGGCATGGATGTTCCTGAGTGTCGATTCATCAATTTAATCATGTCATCACTCACCTTGATCTTCGCAAATTAGCCAAAAGTGGCACAAAAAGCGAAGTAAAATAAATCAAATTAATCAATCAATCAACCACTTAGAGAGATCACAATAAGTATCTTCCTCTCGAGGTACTAAATAATGATTGCCCCCAAAGTTTAGCGATGCGTTCCACTCAATTTTTAAAATAAAAAGTCTTGTTAGAGATGCATAGTCGAGACTCCCCCGTTTTCCAAGAACCGCTACATTAAGAACTTCAGTCAAGTATATCTTCAACCGTTGTTACTCCTTATGAGCATTTCCAGTAAGAAAAACTTCATTCGAAATATTTAATTTATTCCGTTGCAAACATTCTGTGCGAGAACTGTTTTGCTAACGTCCATAAATGCTGTTCAACGGGAATTCCGCGTTGGCCAGTCTCCAACTGATCGTCACTCGGCATCCTAATTTATTTCCCACTCCGTGAATCATGCGAGATGATAGCCACGTACAGGCTATAAAGGCAATGAAAAGCAACGCAAACACCACAAACAACTTTCATATGGTTGACCTAACTATTTGACTTTGGCCCTGTTCGTCACTACCAATGTGTGTTAATTGACCCCCAAGTTTGCTCCTTACATCTGTTGAACTCTGTCGATGTTTCAAGCTGTAAAGGGTGATAACACAAACTCGTGTCATTTCATTCTCGATGGACCTCTTTCAGTTTGCCTTATTTCAAGTTTTAACACACTCCACTATGCCGGTTCCACGAACACACATTTTATAACACGTCAATATTGCTAATTTATCCAGAGAGCTATATAACTTAATGTGGATAAGATATAGCGCGTTTGTCCTTAATAATTTACCCTAAACAAATGTCAGCTGAGTATTCATGAACTTCTCAGTCGGTAACGCATCTGAATAACATGCTAATGTCCCGGGTTCAATCCCCGGCCGGTTCAAATCCGGGAACTTTTCTAACGTTGGAAGCGGCCCCGGCGCCCACCCAGAGTCGAATGGCATGGGTACCTGGGGGAAACCCTGGGGGAGTAAAGGCGGTCAGGGGCGTGATGCTGATCACATCACCCCCACTCACGACCGGATCAAGAAAGTGTGTGGCGTTACTCCCACACCCCCTATACGCCTTCATGGCGTGGTGTTAAGCACAGGGGAGCACTTTACCTTTTTTATGTTAACAATGCTACTATCAAAGTTTGTGAAATAAAGTGATTATTAGATTTCAATTCTTAATTTTGCAAATGAGATGTTATATCTGCAAAATGAGTATCGTTATCTTACTTGCAGACTGTTTGTCAATTACAGTATGCAATTGTGTTGTAATAAAATGTTTATTTGTGCTGTAAATCTGTGCGAAGTACAAACATAAAAGAAAACACAAAATCAAATTTCTTCGTTCTTGGTTTATTATTGGCGTTTTTTCCTTTATTCATACCGAACTTCAAATAACCTGCTAAGACAAATAATTTCAATGTGACGTTCATTGTGTATTGTATTATATAAGAAGACCATCATTTAAACAAAATAGTTCTTTCATGATCTAGCAGATATCTTAACAAGTTACACAGTCCAAGGGTCACGGATTACATTCCCGAGATAGACATGGGTGTATTTGTTGGTATTTTTCTCTTTTTCATTTGCTGATCATCCATTTGCAAAACCAGTAACTTTGAGAGTAAGAAAACTAATATAATTGTGTAAAATTATAAACAGCACATGTGCCTTGTTTCTTCAATTTGTGCGTTATCTTTTTCCTTCAATTCTACTATTGTGAAGTAAGCATTTTTTTTTATTTAACCTTCTTAAATTAATGGTATCCCGTGTGTATTGTACCGTGCTGTGAAGGCACATAGGGGTTGAGGGAATATGAAGATAGAGCCCGTTCTCGACCTCGGTCATATAGGAAGTGATGCGATCAGTACCGTGCTCTATCTGTCTTTACCTTCCTGGTTGGGTGAGCCCTAGAGAAGCTTTATGCAAGAATCTTGCAGGATATATTCTCACGTGAGATCCAACGCCCGGAAATCAACCAGGGTCGCCCGCATGGCAGCCAGACAATATAGTTCACTAGACTAGACTTATCGACTAGATTGAATTGGAAAGCAATTAAAATAATTGTCTAATTCTACTCCTCGCACACGTTTGCACCCTGCCTGCATCCGTGCTACACTTGATTCATTGTTATAACATCTTCGGAGTTCACTGGCTGTTCCGGTTGTTGGGTGTTGGATTAATTTTCCCGCAGGCATTTCTATCATAAACCCAGCAATGCCAATGGAGAGAGATTCCCAGCGCCATAAAGGGCCTGGCGTGGCTCAGTTAAATTACAAAGCTGCCTCTCAGGATAGATCTCGTAAATTGAAGTAAATGAGCCAGCAGTTTTGGTGTGTTGTTGATGCTCAAGATATTTACAAATAACTCGCTTGTTAAGCGTCCTTAATGTCCTACGATACTACCATTGTATTCGTGGAAGTGGAGAAAATGAACGGATAAAGCATTAAATAGACAAGGAAATCAGCGGTAAGTTCGTGGCTTTCACGAAAGATTCATTTCACATTAGCCTGGAATGAGCGAGGAAAAGCACAGAACATTCTCTGTTAGAAGCATTCCCTCCCGTGGCTTTAATTCGCGATATTCCAAATGTGAATGCTTCTCGTAAATTTTTCGCAATCGCTTAGTACATAAAACGTAAATTTGTTCAGTATAAGGTGCGAGAGCTACACGTTAAAATCAATGGTAACTTGCTAGTTTTGGAAATTTTGCGGAGAAGCAACAATAAGACCTCTTTCAGAATTGCACCATGGAATATTTCAGAAGATTTACTTCTGAAGTGCAATATAATATTCCTCCGTGTATGGAATTAATATATATAGTAGGGTGAAATTAGCTAAAATTTTGCTCCAACCCGGAATTAAATACTACAGAAAAGATTTCTTACAGGAATGTTCCCCAATATTAGGAAAACTCAAATTGAAAATGCCAAATAAGGAAGCTTGGCTGAATCATTCACCATACGAAGGTCGGTCAATAATTATCTGCACTCTTGCTGTAATTTTCTATAGGTTGGCCACACTGCTTTCTGCGCGGGCATGTCAATGGAATGTGCATTTGTCGTTGATTTAGTGTATTACTGAGCTTCAAATTATTTTTAATTTTGTAGTGTTTACAGGGTTTTATATCAAAGAAGCACAGCGTGGTCTGAAGGTAGAGCAGGGACCGAAATCTACCCAAAGACTTGCATCACAATATAGAGGATTAATGTGCAGATGACTTGCCACTTTATCGATAGTCACTCGTGGGTCAGAATTATGGCACGGACTCACTCAATGTTGTCGCCATTAGTGGATGTGAACGGCCATTCTGCTCAACATTTGTCCTAACCGTTTTTGAACTTCTCAATCCATTCGAACACACTTTGTGGTGGTTAGCACTTCCCAAAGCCTTCGGCGAATTTCGGTTCCTGGCAATCTCATCTCTGCCACCTGAAATAATATTTGTCTACCAGTTTTCAACTACTGTTAAGTTACACATCTTGGGGTGCTGATCGTATTAACTCTTTTTAGAATTATTGTTCTCTCATTAGGTCGAAGCTCGATTTTGGATGCGTTGTCCATTGCTCTGCTCGTCCTTCTCAACTTCACATCCTCAACGCTGTTCATCGTGCTGGAATTCGTCTGTGTTCGGTGAATTTCGGACCGGTTCAATCGTCTATTTGTTTATGGAGGCATCAAGGCCTTCGTTATCTCTACAAAGACAACGTATTCTTCATTATTGCCACCATCTACGCTCGATGCCATCCCATCCATCTTAGCACAGTCTCTGTCGAGAGGGGGTTGACTGTGCACCGCCTACATCCTCTTGCCACAAGGCCACTCTGTGTCCATGCAGATGAGCTCAGCACTTTGTGTTGATAGCGATCTGCCTGGCGTCCCTCCACTTTTTCCATCTCTCTCCACCTGGAAATTACTTGCATCTCCCATTAACCTGTCCCATAACTGCTCTCCCAAAGGCAGGGGAACCTATGGTTATTAGAGCTTCGATTACAATACCTCGATTTTACTGTTTTTTTATATGGATAAGTCCATGTCGGTTGAATCAGTGGGTTGTGACCTGTTGTCAACTCGCACAGTTACAGCTTTGCTTTACATTCTGCTTGTTATATATACATGGCAGAACTCTGTACAATACTAAAGGTGCTGTACTTTGCTGAATTTCACAGTTTGCAGCGAGTCCTCATTTATTCGGATTCCTTCACTGTGCTGCAGTCTGGAACCACTCATTTCTGGACACCCTTTAGTGCAGTAAATTTTTCGACGGTTAGCGTCCTCTGTCGGTGGCTCAAAATTCAGATCACCCAATAAGTCACAATCACGCTACATCTTTCGGTTGTAAGGAGTATACCATGTTCTTAACCATTCCCCACAAAGCAAGAACTAATGGCACCGCCAACCTATCAGTGATCAAGAAATATCGCTATCAGCGAACTCTTTCGATCATTGTTTCTTCATTCCGTCATTAGTTCAGTGTGTAATGCGACTTAACGTGCCACCCTGTAGTTCTACAATTCGAATTTTACGCTCTATTATACCTTCATACATTGTAATGTAACACATTTCAGCTACTGATACAATATGTGGATACGCAACAAGCTTCTGATAAAGTTTTGTGGCAAAAAATATTTTACATAATATTCATGGCATAACCTATTATATTTAGTTCCTCTTATTGTTCCTTAGATATAAATTTTCCCCCAAGGCGTACGGTTTGGGCATTCTGGCTATATGTTGCCCTGAAGTAGATGAACAACACTCCAAAATATCATTCCTGTAGTAATTACTTCCGGGTTCGATTCTAATTCCACCCTACTAATATTCCTTTATATAATAAAATCTTTTCTTTTTTTTCTCACGTTACATAAATTGAAGTAACGCAAATGCTTTATAAATAAATACAAAAATGTTAATCAAAGAGAGAAAGCGTTCCAAATTATTTACAGAATGCCACAATTATTCATGTATGTATCGGTCACTTTAAAGACTCTCTCTGTGGCACAACCACCTTTTGAGAGCCAAGGCCTGGCAAACCGTTTGCTTATTGGGCGACGTACGCCCGCCCCTGCTCTTGTATGGCTTTCGAGACCTGTGCCAAGTCACTTTAAATACAATATAATTGCATGCAGTAACAACACAGTACATTCCACGGCAGAATAATGTGTTTGGACAATAAAGCTTATTTGCTCGGAAGTGGAAGCGTTGTTTTTCGATGCTGTCAAGTGACCAAGCCAATAAGGGTATATCCAACTAAAGACTTCTACCAAATATGTTGCCGTTATCTCACTCTTTCTAATTAAACTTCGTAGCATTGTTGCCACAAAATACGAAATGTGAGAAACCCAACCCCATACAGACACGATAGGGCATTCGGAACATAAAAATTACCGTAAGTAGCACAGTAAAGTTGAAGCTATTTTGAATGACCCAAATATTATCTCAAACACTTCCCTCAATATGCTACAATACGCTTATCTACCTCACGTAAATATATTATATGTTGTTGTGATCTTCCAGTTCGGAAGTCTGTTTGATATTCGCCGATTGATTTGTCCATGACGGGTTCTAGTCTTACATTGTTAATTCCTGATAGTATTTTATGTGCATCCGAGAGGCTGAAATGATTCTTTAATTATTATATGATAGCTTATCCCCTTTTTAGAAAAGTTAAGCGCATAATACGTATTTTTTATCCATTCGTACGGCAAGTTATATATCAGTTGGTATAGTTTTTTTAATTACTTTTGCTTCTCCTAGTTAAAGTAATTCTATGTGTATTCCATCTCATTCTGGTGCTTTTTTTCTATTCTGTCTGTTGCCTTTTGGAATTAATCTTCTGTTGCGGTTCTATGTATTTGCACTTCAGTGTTATCCAGTTCCTCTCTGTCTGTGCGCATATTACTTTATCTTCTCTGTTGGGGTTATGGTTTAGCAGCTGCTGGAAGTAATTCTTAATTAATCCCCCCCTTCTTTGTTACAAATTATGCGCGCTCTTGGTTTGTATTCTTCATTGAATACTTTAGCTTGTTTTACGTTGTTTGTTCCGCAATCTTCTCCCATCTGTCGTTAAGTTTTCTGCACGAGATTCGAACCAGCCATCTTTGGACAACTTCTTCTTACCACTTTTCCACTTTCTTGGTCGCAATTTTGTCTGAAGAGCTAGTAGCATTCTTGCAAATTTATTAACCTGACTTCTGTTTCTCACTAGTTTATTTTACAAACTGGAATAGACTTTGAGGGCTGAAAGTCGGAAATCAAGACTTACGATTTGATTTGATTTTTGTTATTTAGCGTCGGTTTTATGACACTTTTGGATAATCGCGACGACGATGATGAGTGATATGGTGAAATTGATGAAGGAACACTCACATAGAACATCCATGCCCAGGCCGAGATTCGAACCCTGGACCCCAGGCATCGTAGCGCGCTGTGCCAACCACTTCGCCACGGAGGCCGGCTAAAGACTTAGGCTTCTGTGGTAACTTATTCTCATCAGTCTACTCTGTGGCATATCTCATTTGTTGTAAACACGAAGTGTCAGTATTACAGGTTCAAACAATTTCTCATTTCTGTGCGTCAGTTCCAGAATTGGCCACAAACATCGCGCATTTAGTTTCTGGACGTATCGTAGAACATCTCCCCAATTTCATGTGTGATACATACGTGCTATTAGTTATTTACGCTAGTCTCGTATGTAGCGTAGACAACTCTTTGTTTCAACAGGACAAGTATTGCACGGAAACATATACTGTGGCTACATCGTATATCTAAACTGAATACTAAATTTTCCACTAAATTGATATTCCACATGTAAAATTTACTGAAAGTCAAGAAATAGTATATAATAACGATATGCAAGTGACGTTCGTAAGGCTTGTATAAATTAGTATAGTAGTTAATCAAGTTTGATACTCTGACATTTTGAAACTTAATGGAAAATGTTCAAAATACTGTATAAACAAAGCTGCCTCTGAGGGTTGCTATCCCAACTGCCTCGGTTCAACCCCTCAGTTCCCTTGCCCAGTACGATGACAATGGTCCGTGTGACCTACTTTAAACTGCTTTGTCCGCGGTCCCGATGGCCCCGTTGTCGTAATTTTCAAGATAGCCGAATCAACTCTCTGTATCTAAGGTGTAGAAACTAAAATCGATGAGTTACGAGTGTAAAAAATATAAAATTATTGCAACATATTTTTAGATTGGATCATTGTACTCTGAGTGGATGACCGGCTTATCTAACACAGAAACAATGGCTTCAGATAAGACATCTGGGATATATGATAGGTTTCTAGAAGCGTACTTTAGGCTCACTGGCAATTTCGAAATTCATGCGTAATCCCGTTTGAATGAATAATCAAACTAGATGTAAACACATGTATGTTGGTAAATATAATATGTGGGCGTGTAGGGGCGACGTTCTGGTAAGGCATCCAAATGTCAACCTCACATCCCTGTAGTACGCTCCGGTAACTGTTTTTTTGCAGGTCATCGAGGCTCTGGCGTCTGGACCTACGGCCATTACAATCCTCTGTAGGGCTGTGTGTGTGTGTGTGTGGTCTTGTGGTTTGTCCTTATATGTGTTGAGTGCCCCTTTAACCCAGATAAAAAATATTTTAGTCCTCGGACACGTGTTTATTTTAGTCATGGTAAGGAGCTGGACCCCGTATAATGTGAAGGGTGCAAAATAGCCAAAGTGCTGACGCACCCACAATTTTCAATTCAATCAATCGAATACAATATCTAAAAGATATACAAAGTAAAGATATCCTGTGCGGTGCCATGGAAACACGCAGGGGGTGTGGAAATAGGCTCAACATATTCTCGATATCAGCCGTAGTAGAGGTGCGATTAGAACAAGGTAACCAGTAAGTGGAGGCTGGGTGAACTTCAGAGCCCCTTTACAAAGGGATATTGTCGGATAAAATCCCACCTGAGGATGGTACCGTGCATATCTCGGGCAAGGCGTGTTTCCTTTGTCTCTATTACTCCCTCTGTCCCATAATTATTGTCCGGTACACCTTTGTTGATTCTCATAATATTTGCCCGATATTCAAACTGTGACATTGGTGTATACAGAAGAAGAAAATGAAACACTGGAATGAGTCATACAACTTTATTACTCAAGGATCAGTACAAATTGTGCTTTCCATCTGCCTCTTCGTCTGTCATTCCTGTACTACCATTTTGGCATACCGGACTATAATTATGGGACAGAGGGAGTATTATATTTGATACTAAGTTAACATTTAAACCATAAAGGAGATTTGTGTGTAAATATAAAGTCATATTTGTCCGTCATATTGAATCCGTGTTATACGACCATTGTAGCAATTTCATTGATGGTATCAAATACATAAAGAGTTGAAAATAAATATCGTTTAATTGATCCTTTGTTCTAGTCCATTTTAATTTGGACGATATATATATATAAAGATATTAATTTTAAAGTTAAATATTAAAATCGACATTTTAACGGCTTCCATCGATTTCAACACCCTCGAAAATACGGTAAACGATAACTTGCATGCCAATTGCGGCCTTTAAAAATTGATTTTTCATTTTCGAACATGGCTCCTGTTTTGAAACCTAAGGGCGATGTTTGAGGGGTCCCGATCTTAAATGTGCGTGGGACATGCTTGCATCAAACGGTAGGCTTCTCACAAATGCAGTATTTAGCCCAAAAGTCTCCTATACATCCCGTACTATGTAGTCTTCACCAATTTTAGCACAACATGAAACTTTTCTGAATATATTTTTTTCAAATGTACGTGTATTTTTTTAGTGCCGGGATCCTTACTTTTAGAATTCTGAGATTAAATTAGGAACTAGGCATATCACTAAAAAATTTAGATTACACTGAGAACTGGGCTGTGCTGTGAACGTAAGATCTTTGTAATAATCGCGGTTGGGTGATGAACGAGAGACTTCTGTAAAAATCGGGCTACGTGGAAACGATGAAGTTGATATTTATATTAATTTAATGGAATATACTATTTAGCAATTCCAGACAACATGACACAACTTGGGCGCGATACGACGCCAGGGGTCCCGGGTTCGAATCCGGACCTTGGCATGGGTGTTCCTTCATCTCATCACGCATCCTCATCTTCGCGAATAATCAAAAGTGGCGGAATGGCAAAGTAAAATAAACCAATCAACCAACGACGCAACCTGAGCAGAATAGAAACTTAGTTCTCTACGTGGCTATTGCCCTTTACCAGGCCGCTTAGCTGCCGGACTGCACAGATTTGCTCCCTCCGGTTCGTGGTCTCTTAACAAGCTCAAGTGGTTACCGCTCGTGTGTTTGATGTGGTAAACAGAATCGCTGTAGGGAATGCACTTGACCCATGGTGACCGAGATACTCGGGTAGGCTAGTCGCACGTCAAATGGATTGCCATTCTTCAATTTGCCATGGCGGCGGTGCCTTTAAATTTGGTGCCACTGGATATACAGAGGTTGAGATTGATTGATTGAATTTGTTTTAAGTCCACTTTATGCACAGTATGGCTAATCGGGATTGGGCCTACAGTTTAAAGTGGGATCCGAACCACTGTGTGCCTCCACCGGCTATCGGACCCGGGACCCCTTGATTACAAGGCGACGACGCTACCACTGCGCCATCGAGGAGGCCGTTCGAGGTTGAGAGTTGGTCCTATTGACCGTAATAGGTAAAGCCATCGTCTCTGCGTGTCATCGTGGCATGAATACTCGGAGGAGACATGAGGGTCCACACATTATCGATATCAACCATGGTGGATGCGTGTGATGATCAGCACTACACTCGGCCGCCTTGGCACTCGAGGTACCGGTCCATGAAAATTAGGTGCAGGGAAAAGCAGCTTATGCAGGGACGTTGTGCGAAAAATTCTCACTTCAACTCGCCCACTCCAGAAATCGAACCGCCTCTCTCTCACGTGGTAATCAGACCATCTCTCGCCTGTACCACCGAGGCTCTAATCCTATTCTGATCTACGAATAGAGAGAATATCGTAAATAACTGGACACGATCGGCCCGTTCGTAAAGCGGGGAACGGTATCCGGAAACTTTGAAATAATGCAGAAGAGTGCCAAACGCAACTCCGAAGTAAAGTAACTGTCCTAAAAAGTAGGTTACGTATACTCTATCCCCGGAATCTGCGGAGCAAGGGCACGCATAGCGTCATAGAAGGGGAGGAAATCGAGTGGGCAGAGCGAAGCAGTAAACGCTGCTGGGAAGGTTGGTAACTGTAGTCGCTTTCTTCCGCTCAACGCAACTCCGTTCCTCTCGCGTGTTCATTGGTGGAGCCGTCTCGCAGGGATTTGTTTTCGTTCGCTTGCTCCACAGATACCCGGGACAGAGTGTGGCTGGCCATATCTCGCCGAAGGGGCGGAGAAGTAATTCCCCTAAGGGACTGTCGGACGTGGTCTCGCCCGAAGGCGTCCTACACCGAGCCAACTAAAGTCTGCGACCAAAATCTCACCTCATAACCTCCGGCGACCATGACGTAAACGAGTGCCAAAACCTGGAACTAATCTCTATTTCCATCTCTCTCATTTTACCCGAAAATATTCTTGTAACAGAAAATCTCATTTAAATAATGCTAACTCGTGGAATCCAAAACTCGAGTATTCCGTAAAACACGCAAAGTTGGAACGATGGCAAGTTCGTTCGGTACGTTGCGTGGAACAAAAAACTGCGTTTATATATGTAGTCTTTGTCTTGACTACAGTGTTAAAATTGTTATAATTCTGACATAACAATGTCCTTCCTTTTCTCTTGATTCGGCGCATAATTATTAAAATAAAAAAACAACTGTTGATGTCGTCAACGGCAGTTTGCGAATTTGCATGCTATGTGGCAAGTATATAATCACTTAACTGATTCCCTCATATTTACAAAATTCATTGTTAGCAATCGCACACATCGCAAAAATATTGAAGTTGTGACTTCTCCAGAACAAGAACACCTCTTCCTAAGCTACGAAAACATCCCCCCCCCCCCGGTCTAAAATTTAAATTTATCATTGACACCATCTTAGAAATATTTCCCAAATAATCCTGACACTACATTATAATAAGGCCAACAGAGTGTACATTTGATTTTCTTTTTTGATCGTTTACTTGCTTTATTTCAAACCACGCCATCGTAATATTGCATATGAAACAAAATTCCTGATTATTGTGAAAAGTTATGGAAAGCAATGAAGGCCAATTTCGTTAACTAGAGCAACGGATGTATTGAGAAGCAGGTTTGAGGCAGTGGCTGCCTAAGGGAAGACGTTTGTATTTGAGGAAAAGCAGTGCGACCTTTCTTCAGACTTTCTTTGTTGTATAAATAGACGAGGTGAAATAAATTTGGAAGAATTCCCGAGGTTAAACTATTTGACCTGTGGGAAGGAGTCTCAGTTTGTTTAGGTCAGTGAAGGCGAATCGACAGGCCAACAGCTGAAGGAATTGATGGAGCCTTCCTATATTTTGAAAGGGCTGCGCGATTCAATTTCGTTAGCGGAAGATGTCATCTCGGGTTATTCTCAATATGAAACTGATCAAAACTAGGAAATATAGCATTTTAATTTCAATGCTAATAGTGATGAAAATCCTATTTCTGTTCAGCTTCCAATTGAAAAAGATTACACTTCCAATAATAATCCTCTCACTTGCGTTAGATACAGATGAACGAGGGCACTCAATAAAACCAATCTATTGTTCGCTTTGTCACCCTCCACAGTAATTCAAAGGTAACGACGCAAATGACCTCCCTACCGAAATATGTATGATCGATGAAAAAATAGTTGAGCCTTTGGCATTATCATGTGAAGTTTTTTACAAGTTCGATTGTGGCTTCACCAAATAACTTTGATATGTAGCTGATAGCCGACCTTCCTGGCGGAGTGGTTATCACAGCGCGCTACGAAGCAAGGGGTCCCGGGTTCGAATCCAAGCCTGGGTATGTGTCTTCTTTGAGTCTCTCTTCATCATATCACTCATCCTCATCGTCGCGATGGTAATGAGAATTAATGTCCAAAACATATTTCAGTGCAAATGGGAAAGCATTCATGCACAACCTATAATATTTATGCTGACAATAAGTTATTTTCGTATCTTTTGAGCTCAATTCATTGATCAGCTTTTTAAAAAGAATATGCTTCAGACAGGGTGAGTCGTATCGTATTAGTAAGGCGAGATTATCCGTGGTGATAACCATCCTTTTTCTTAATACAAAGATACGAACATTCGTGTGTCATTTGTACTCGCTGATAATCTGTGACGTAATACCCAATATAACATGTAATTCCATGGAAGCAGTATTTCTACACATTTCCTAAAATCATGTTGTAGGGGGTGGGGGCATCCGCACCCAAGCAAACAAGGAAACATTGTAATAAGTGTGCATTTGGGGAGGTTCGCAATGTCTTACTGGAATTACATTCAAATAACATTTCCGACAATATATGTGCAGCCTCGTGTTCGTGTGAACACTTGATTTTTCATTTTGTGAAGGGAATCATCGCTTCATTAACAAATAGTTTCCATCTATTTTCATTTTTTAAAAAAGTCATGTAGCAATATAATGACCTTTTTATTTAACTATATTGTTCTTATTATAACCAGGTTTCTTGTTTAACAAGCCCTGGATACTGAAAAGTGTGGCTGATCAGATTGCCACGCGAAAGAGTATTGTCTAGAAGGGGATAATCTGCTCAGAAAGCCAACATCAGTTTGCATCTCGAACGTAGTTTATTTTCATATTTTCTGATGTCTCCCGTCTCGAATGCGGCCTTTAGAGTGGACTCATCCTCACAGAATCCCCAAACACAGGCAAGGACGGACACCTTACCTGGTATAACGTTGTGTGAGAATGATAAAGGAGATGTTACTCAAATCTACCCCGGGTCTCCCGCGTGACAGACACCCTACCGACTACACCAATATATTGATATTAATTTTAGTTTAATTTGAACCTGAAGCATGAAATACATGTATTTTTCTTACTTCGTCGCTTTTCTGCCGCTATTGTCTAAGTACGGCGATGAGGATAAATGATTATAGATGAAATTGATGAAGGGGCATTCGCAAAGAAACACCGATACCCAAGCCAGGACCCGAACCGTACGTTCATTGGTGAGACTCTTCAGTCTTAATGTTGTTGTTTCCGGCATTTGTGCTTTGTTCAAATACCAACTGCGAGTCTAGAATACATATCACGCCCGTTTTGTTTGCTGGTCTTATAGAGTTTCAAATTTAATAGAGGTATAAAAGAGGAATGTTTCACGTTAAAAAAAAATTGCGCATGAGAGGGTTAAAGAGTAGATTCACTGCTAAAAATACCATAGAAATATTTGGCAGCTCAGTCTTCTCACTTTGTTGAAATTCTCTTCGAATGCCCTAATGCAGAACAACAAAAGGGTGAAATGCTACACCGGACACTTGGTTTTTATGACTGTACTAAGCTAACTACGAAAGCATGACTGTGTAGGCGCAATTTCCTTTCCTTAATTTCCTGTCCGTTGCCGAAGTAACGTCTAAAAGAAATGATGCGTCCGGTACTTCGTAATCCGTCAGTCACAGAATAACAATTTCAATATCGTAGCCTTTGAACTGGGATAAATCCAAGCGGATTATTTTTTCTCGGTTGCCCTCTTCCGTTTTCAATTTCTAATCTGTTCTATTTCTGGAAAATGAAGTTTTGCTGTGCAATACATTTCGCCTACACGCAGTCGTTTCCTCGATCAAAGCTTAGCGTATTTGACGTAGCATGAATCCACCTTCACTACCTATCCACATAAGGGAGCTTTCAGTGGTGTACCCCATTCAAACATTGTACCCCATTCGATACTTTTCGACGCTTGTCCTTGCCCACTCCACAAGCAAACAAATGTGACACATGGTTTTCTCCTATTCAAAAGCATTGAATTTTCCACCGGAAGGTGTAGCTATAAGTATTGTGACAGCAGTTATGAGATAAAATTGAGATGTGTGTCGTACATCCATGTAAAGATGAGATTTTGGAGAATACGTCGATATATCATACATACCTTTCAGAGCATAAGGTAAAGAGTAACTGGAGTAAGGAAATCGTGCATTTTTAAATAAAATCTAGCTACGCATCATAATCTTGTTCCATAACTGCTGTCACACTTCTTAAAGCTACCCCTTCCGATGGAAAATTCAATGCTTTTAAGTAGGCTAAAACCACGTGACTACTTTGTTTGGTCTCAATTTTGCAGCGTGACGTCACACTAATATGGCCTTCTTGCGGGTGAGCAAGGGTTACTTGAAAAAACTTTGCTGGTGGAACAAAATTCCTGAAGGTGGTGCTGTGTTAGAGCGTGACAATGCGTCGATTCTCACAGGGCGTCAACTATCTGAGCGCTCGGCGAGCAACGTGTTCTCTCAGTATCTTGCTCCGCGAGCAAGCTTTCACCTCGCTCACTCAGATAAAAATCGGGCCTCAGAATACAGTACATTCCCTGCGGTCGGAGACAAGTGTCATGGTGTCACCAGGAAGAAAGTATTTGTTGTTGACGGGTGATTTCTGAATAAATACAAGTAAGAAGTAGTAATATGTTCTTCACATGTTGTTATATTCTCCCAACGAAATTATTATAAAACATGTGCACATGTTGTGGACGGTTGATCAGTGAGCGAAAATCTAAAAAAACAAAAAAAACAAGTGAATCATCAATCAACTCATTGAGCGAGAATGGACATTTCCACTCAATTTTTTATAGCAATTTTAAAAACTACACCCTGGAAAAATGACCCCAGAAAGTTCTCGCGTTTCTCTGCGTTCAGTTTAAGGCAAAAACGAGACTTCCAAAGTTGCGAGGCTAGCGTTGCGCTCAAAACACGCCCCGCCATGTTAATACGTTACTACTTCGAGTTCATTTGTCATCTGTTCTTCGAGCGTCCAGTGTACTGTAGCGGAGAGCCAACGTGTGCATCAGTTTTACAAATCTCTACAGATATAAATAATGCAAGAAGGAGCGATAGTGGAAGGGAAAGCCTTGCTTTTTAATGACCATTCTTCTATTAAATATCCCTGCTGCGTGCGTGTTCTTGGTCATGCGAAAAATATTGCTTGTAAAATTGATTACTGACCAAACTTTCAAAAATTCTTAAACTTAAATTTATCGAAATTTAAAATAACCTATGTAGTGCAAAATAAGAATTTTCACATTCTCCACTTTATTTGTAAAGCAATTTTACTTTCTTTTCCATAAAGCATTCAGTTTGTGTTTCATTTCTGTTGCGCAAATTATGATAAAATAGTTTTGTGCAAATAAGGGAAAATTCACAAGATGACATCAGTTGCACAGTACATTTCAAGGCTTAGTTTATATGTAATTATTATAAGGAAATAATGTGTATAACATTATATCACATACTGAAATGGTACGGTATGTTTTGAATTTTGTACTGCGAAAAAAGCAGCCTCATCTCTTTATCCCGAACTCATTAATTGGTTAGTTCGGAACCTCACCATTAGGGATCCTATCGAGACGAAACTAGGCTGTCTTGGTCCCGTTCTCGTTAAGAGTTGTTTATTTGTAAATGTCTCGTTGACGGTCTCGTCTCGATTTATAAACATCCGTCTCGTTCTCGTCTCAAGTAAAAAAATATAGAATTAACAACGTATGCAAAAGCTTATCGTGCAGACTTTCACAGTGCATAGAGATTATAAAGACAAAACAATTTCCTAATGATGTTTCTTTGTTTGTTTGACTTCTCGTTTCAACGCTACGAGCACTCAAAAACTGGCCCGCTTGTATATGCAAACGAAACCGCCTATTCAGAATTACCACAAATGAACTGGCGTTGTAAATTATTATACACAAAATTAATGATTTATCTAAGGAAGTCGCCCAGGTTTGACTCTCGACCTTGGCATGACTGTTTGTGAATGTCCTTCCATTGAAGTGGAAATTGTTACGTGGAGGGATGTTTTCTCGAGACTTTGGGGACAGCTAGGGGGATACTTCTATGCATACATAAATTTGCAATATAAATATTCAGTGGCGGCGATTGGGTTCCAGAACTAAGGGGGGAGGGGCAAGAACAGTTTACTTTCCCTTGATACATAAGGTTTAACATAGTTCGGGAGCAGAAGTGGCAAAAAATGTTTGGGGGGCAATTGCGCCCCCTCGCCCCCCTAATCACCGCCACTGTAAATATTAACTGAAGAAAACTTTCGTTTACTGCAGGAAATGTAGAAACTCCGCGTACACAGCTGGATCGCGAAAATATTAATGGACAGTGAAAAACCTTTCCGTTCACAACATATCTAAAGTTTCGTCTCCCAATATAATTCTCTCTCATTTATCTCTAGTGGCGTGCCCAAGGGAGTGTTGCTGGGGGGGAATAACAACCCTTTGGCCCAGTATTCCTAAAAAAAGGAACGTCAAAGGCAGAAAATGATGGCAAAATGAGGACTGACTACCAAGAAAAGTATGCGTATCCCCTCCCCCTTTTTGAAAATCCTGGGTATGTCAGTAGAGCAATGGCATGATATGCCAGAGATCCTGCTTCGGGTGGCAGAGCCTGAAATTTCCGCTAAAATATCTACATATGCAACATCATCTTGCTTTCTCTTCTCGGCATTCATAAAATGTTCGGATGTCCCTTTGTGGTAGCTAAGTGTTTGAGTGTGTGCCGAACACAAAGTCTCGGACTGCATACACGAAATTTGGCCCGGGCACAAAGGAATCATCACTCAAAACTTTGATTTACAGTTGATCTGTGCAGCTTATTATTATTATTAATAATAATAATAATAAACCGCTCGAATATCCGGTACTGCTGAAATATTCACTTCAGAGACTTTCGATCTCTTCGACTCATATCCCGAACTAGCACTACACCGAGACTTCCACAGTCGTAAATGTCTTCAACTTTGGACCCGAATTGGAACTAGATGTAGACTTCAGTACTTTACGGGAAATTGTGTAACTAGTTCTCTTCATTTTCGAATGACTAACAGATTCTGTTGTACTGATCAACCTGGAAATTGAAGCCGGGTATTTATATCTTCATTATATTCTAGAATGTTCCGCAGATAAAACATTTCCTTAATATTACCAGTAGTTCGACTCCACATCCTATTCAAAAACGTTCCCTCTCGCACTTTCCAAAGAATAAATAATGCAACGAATCGTCCTACTGGTGGCACTAGCTTACTCCTCTAAATTATGACAAATCTTTACACAATGATCGCGCTTGCTGCGACAACAACAACGAAAGCGCAAGAAAAGTTTATGTGCAATATTATCAATAAAAGGGTTATAGAACATTCTCTGTCTTGCCTCGATAATTACTCTCTTTAAATTATCGTCACAGTCAAGAAGCCAAAAAACTAATGTATACAGTGTAAACTGAATCATTTCCTGCAGGGGGCTCAACCCCCTGATCCCTAACTCGGATACGTGCTATAATCAATAACAGGGTTATAGAACATTCTCCATCTTGCCTCGATAATTATTTCTCTCCATCGTCGCATTATTAAAGAAGCCAAAAACCTATTTTTTTCTCGTGTAAACAAAGATTTCCGTGGGGGGGGGGGGCTTCACCAGCCTGATCCCCACATTAGATACGTGCTATTGTCAGTAACAGGGTTATGGAACATTCTCCATCTTGTCTCGATAATTATTTCTCTCCATCGTCACATTATTCAAGATGCAAAAAACCTAATTTATCCAGTGTAAACTAAAACATTTCCTGGAGAAGAGGCCCGAACACCCTGATCCCCACCTTGCATACGTGCTATTAACAATAACAGGGTTTCAGAACATTTTCCCTCTTGCCTCGATAATTATTTCTCTCCATTGTCACATTTTTCTAGAAGCCAAAAACCTAACTTTATATAGTGTAAACTGAAAGATTTCCCTGGGGAAGGGGGCCTCGACGCCCTTGAACCCCACCTTTGATACGTGCTATTAGCAATAGCAGGGTTATAGAAAATTCTCCCTCTTGCCCTGATAATTATTTCCCTCCTTAAATTTTAGTCACATTATTTTATTTCACACACGCAAGAAACCAAGAACCCTAATTTTATCTAGTGTAAACCGACAATTTTCGGGGGGTCGAGCCCCCTGAGCCCCCCCTTGGATACGTGCCTGCAGCTATTGACTGTTACTAGCATTGCTTTGTCAGCCTAATGAAAAACCCTCTACCGAGTGGCTGAATTATATTAAATACTGCTATACTGTTAGGGCATATTTCATCTCCCAAGAAATGGAGCACACATTTTTGCACTGGAAGTTATAAGATACTAGTTTTACACAGTAACAAATGACTTCTTGATGTCGCTTTCACGGCCCATGCTAAGTTTACGGGACTACCAGAAACCCTGCCTGCACGCATTTCTAAGTGATGACGTCAGACCAATCAGAGGAAGTTTTCAAATCAGTGACGTAGGTGAATTTCAGTAGTGTTTGAAGGCGTGTTTCTCGAGAACCAAAACAAATATCGCCGAGATATTTTGCACATTTCATTTTGATGTCATTATCAGTAAAACGAATGGATTTAAAACGTTTTTTAAGTGATAGTGGAAATGTCCATTTTGTATCGTTGGTCATCGCTAAAATAGTTGGCACGTTCTTGTAACAAAATGGCTTGATGAGCATGAAAGTAAAGTTGCATAACTACCATGGCCTGCACAGTCACTCGATCTAAATTTCGAACGCTGGGGTGTGGATTTAGAAGTGTTCATCCAACAGCATCATGTACTGAAGTAAACACTGTTCTGCAAGAGGAATGGCGAAAAATACCTCTGACGAATTGATGCTGCATTTGCTGCTAAAGGAGACCGTACTGCGCTAATAAATTCTTATCATAAAACTATAGAGCGACCATAAGGAAAAAAAAACTTCGACGAAAAGTCCTCGCACAGCTTTCCCTTCTTCCGTTACGTTTGGGACATAAGGAAGCATGATCCACTCTCCCCCTCCCCTCCACGCGGGAGTACGGTGCACAGGAGTCGCGGGTCTGCGCAGGTTTCTTTGCTTGTGGTTCCACGGAGTTTGTTTCGTTGTTCAACCCATGTATATAATGCAAGGAACTTCTCCAAATTATTCCGAATAATACAGAATCGGTTTCTCCTTAAATGACCGAAAGGTCAAATTGGAGTAATTGTTACAATTCGCCCGAAAGCCACTTCGGTTTGGTTAATGCTGGCCAATGAATTAAGCTTCAAGCAGAACTTGCATGCGGACGTTTCTTAACGTGTTTTGCATGTGTCACACACATTCAATTGTTGCGACCCCGGGGACAGCTGTTGTGCCTCTGACATGCATTCACACTTGAAAGCGTGGAATGACGCCAAATTCATTCATTGTAGAGATCCTGACGTGGGATCCGAACCACTATGGGCCTCCACCGGGTATCGAACCCAGAAACCTTTGGTTACAAGGCGACGACGTTGCCACTGTGCCACTGGGAGGTCCATTACATAACTCGTGCCACATATTTCACAATAAAACCATTACAGTAATATAATAGTTACTTTTTTACTTACAGCATATTCCACTCAAAACAGATATAGCCAATATAAATTAGTTACATTTTAGCTAGCATGGAGTTACTATTAAACGTTCAAGGCAGTATTTAACCTTTTTTTTCTTCATACTTTTCTTTCAGCATATTTAAGGCTGCCCTTCAGAGATTTACTTTACCGTAAAATTTACAATAATCTAAATTTTCAAACATAGGCTTATTAATGTTTATATCGTAATACCACTGACAGTGGCTAAAATATATTAAAAAATTATATTTTCAGATCATCCACTTTATTTCACTTTAAGATAAATCGCCAACGAAACAAATTTTTGTCCACATTACTGGACAAAAACAACTTCTCATAATTACTATTTGTCGTTATTAAAGCACTATTATTATCACTTTATAAATTGCTCACAGCTCCTACATAAATCTGTTTGCATTTATTTTTCTTGTGGGTGCGGTTTAGATTGGTACTGCAATATTCTTGCCATGTATAAAATGTAAATTAACAAATACACCGTGCGAGTTGAAAGTTGCATTAGAAATTGAGGCTCTGCTCGGGAGAGGGATAAGTACGAGCCGATTTGTAGAGGAGCTTCATGCGACAAAACATCTTTATAAGGTAATTTCTGATTATTATAGCAGTAGCGTAGCGTCCTAGTACGCCCATACGCCCGGCGTTCCCGATTTAAAATTTTAAAAATGCGTAAATGCTGTAAATATAAAGTAAAACGTGACTAATTATATATATGTTTGAGCATTATGACATTATAAAAGCTATTTTTCGCGATCCGTCTACAACGCTCCACTAACAGCTCTCCTTGTAGCATTTTTCTAATGTCTTTGCTTGCCGGACGCCGGCTAGGTTTGGCGTACAGGACCATACCTGCCTGTAGGCAGAGAGGAGGGAAAGCTTGTGGCTTGGATCTCTACAGCACGGGCGAAATGCTCTCGCCATACGCTGGCGTACGGAGCACCTGATTGGTTCTAGGGGCCATGTGACCTTTCCTGCCTTCCGATTCAAGGCGCTGTACTTCGATGCAGACGACAGAAGTAGAATTCCTACCCGGTTTTTCGCGCTCGTGCTGTGTGATGCTACAATACGCAATATTGACTGACGTACCTTTAATGACCACTGCATTGTGTACTTTATCGCAAGAACCGTGAAGTGTATTAAAAAATGAAAGAACAAAGAAATTTTTGTCAAACAAGTTGATGAAGTCCTCGTGGTAGAAGTTTAGCCTGTGGCTGCTCTACCACCTAACCCACAAAACTATTTATTTAAAAATATATTTTTTCGTTAGTATCTAACTACCTAATATTCTGCCAGTGGAAATGTTTATCAGCATTCTCAAGATACAATAAACAGTGGTCTGAAACTCTGAATTACTAGTAATAGGCACTGTTACGTCAGTAGAGTGTACGATTGTTGGATCATCCACCCACCTTCGTGTCAGTGTTTTGCACAGCGCGCTAAGACGCCAGACGTTTCCGGTTCGAATCCCGGACTACGCATGTTTGTTCTTTGTGAATGTCTCTTCATCCATCAACTTCATCAATATCATCACTCATATTCATATTTGCGATTAGCCAAAAGTGGTAGAAAGCGAAGTAAAATAAACCAAATCAATCAATAGTTGTACCATCCACAACAATGAAGTTTACTGTTGTTCTAGAGGCGCTTGTGATTCAGGTAGGTTTTTTAATTACTTGCGTCATGCCGAAAGGTTTCCTTGATTATAAAATACTGTTTTCCTACACATGTGCTACGTGTGGAGCAAAATACTCCGAATGTTGTACGGTGTTTCTGACTTGAGCAATCTAATTAAAAATGGTATAAAACACCAGTGCTCCAAGCATGGCCGTAGGCAGGAAAAAATTTCGGGGGGGGGGGTTCATCCATAATTGTTCCCATGGGCGTCGCCAGAAATTTGAATAATAGAAATAATAACAATAATTGTACAATAATAATTAAAAATCATAATAATAAAACCATTTTATTCCATAATAATAATACTAATAATAATAATTATTATATTATTGTTATATCCTTGAGGGGGCTTACTCAATCCAGCAGATGAGTGAATATCCAGCACAAGTTTCTTTTTGTTTTTTTTTACGTTTCATAGTGTGTACTGAAATGCACAATTATTATACTTCGTCATTAAACTTTAGATACCTTCAAGAGAAAAGCTTTAAAAGTTAGATGGAAATTTTAGTCATAGAGCTTTTGTTGTTTGACTTTAAAATTTGGAATTTTGAAAAGTGTGGAACCAGTTATATTCTTTTTAAAAACTTAGCCTGGTGCATGGATTGTAACCTCAATCGCGAACGTAATGTGCTACAAAACTGGAGATCCTAGGTTTGAACTCCTATCAAGGGGGATTTTCGACTTGATCGGACAGGGAATTTAAAAGCTGGAAAGGGAATTTTGGGACAATCATAAGGGAATCTTCAGTCTATATTCCTTGTGACGCAGGAGCAACACTGGAAAGATGACAACAGAAGTGATAATGGAGGGGTCGCGGGTGGGCTACGATTCTGAGAATAAATCCTGTTTCACTCAAGTTTCAGAATTCCAAATGTATGAAAATTCTAGCTCGATCATTTCAACATTGTCTCCATGTATTTTTGTGATGCTTCGAAAAAAAAAAAATGAAAATTTGTTACAGATTTTAGTTTCTGAACTTCCATTAATCCAACATGTCAGAAGTTTCGGGGGGGGTTTGAACCCTAGAAACCCCCCCTCTAAATACGGCCATGGCTCCAAGCATTTATTGCACACTGAGGCATCTTATTTTCTAGATAAAACAAGCATGGATCATGTTTTATCGGAATCCGGCTGACTTAATGTAATAAACACAATGAGATTGTAATTTTAAATAGACAATACATATGTCGGCTAATTCCATAAGTAAACTCTTAAGCAAAAAAAAAAAAAAAAAAGGCCTACCCTTCCTTCGAACTTGGCGTTCCCATCCGAAATGCTCATGCTACGCCACTGTATTATAGTAAACAATTTTACATTGTTTTGGTGAGAGAGAAAGTGTGAAACGAAATTCTTAACTTTTTTAAACACTGATATGATTTTCATTAATTGAATGGTATTTTTATTTTTGAGGTTGCATTAGGGAGAGACCGGGCACCCCTGGCACACCCCTTGCGCACGCCTGGTAGATGTAGACTTCTTGTTGTTTACATAGCACTTAGGTGCTGCCATCTGCGATTATCTTTGCCTGAATAGCTACCGAACGTAAACAGAAGTATCTGGCAATATTGCAAATGAATGTACACGAACATCTGTGAGCGTTGTAGAAGATAGTGCATTACTTAGATAATTTGTATATCGATTGAACTGTCCAGCCTAGCTATTTGCCCATTTTTGGAGAACAGGAAGGTTTAAGTAATATCCCTTTTCTTATTCTCACCCAACGGATCGGCAGGTACCAGGGTTTGCGTAGTGTTAATTTCTTCCCGGAAAAATGAGTTCTGCTCGAAGGAGTAAGTAATAAGCGCATGGAAGACGTGGAACAGAAATATTGATAAAGAGAACACTGAACCAAGAGTAAAATTAATATTGACGGGTTTGTTCCGAGTTTCTAGTGAATTTTGAAATGCTTTTGCTCATGTGACAGTTAAAATACAAACAATTGATAGAATACGTAGACTTCTTTTATTAATTTTGGAACGCGAAGATAAGGTACAGTAACATTCTGAAAACAATTGAGCAAAGCGATGCGAACCAGCGTTGCCAGGTCAGATTTTTTAAAATCAGGAGATCTGCTTAAAAAATCACAAGAACTAATAATGGCGGATTATCAACGATGGGGGGGGGGGTAGAGTGGGAAAAGCTTTCCACTATCATTATTGAACGTTAATTATTAATTTTAGAAGTCAAAAGATACATTTATTACTGTTATGTTAATACAAATTTTATTATGAATTTGCACTTCAAGGGGCATGATAACCCCACCACCTTATTTCACCAAAGGTAAAGGTACAGTTTCCCCCAACCAGTGGTGATGATCGGATGCCAAAACTACGGGGGGTGCAAGGATTGCCCCCCCCCTAATCGTCGGCACTGCCCCTACACATTGCAAAAAGCAGTGACTTTACTGGAAAAAATGCGACCTCGATTTTCTCTTCATCTCTCACAAATATTCTAAAATAAGTTGTGACTGTGCGTGGATTTACATACTTGGCATTGAAGAGTTTATGGAAACATTTTGTGATTTTTGTATTAACTAGGACTAGAGCTTCAGCCACTATGCATTCGGGGATATATTTTTTAAATATTCTACCTGATAACACCATAGATTGCTTTTCTTTAAAACTAGCCAAAGTTACAGGATATAAGAAAGACCACACTTTTTTTAACAACACATTCATAGCAGTTAATTATTAATTTTAGAAGTCAAAAGATAAATTTATTACTGTTATGTTAATACAAATTTTATTATGAATTTGCACTTCAAGGGCCATGATAACCCCACCACCTTATTTCACCAAAGGTAAAGGTACAGTTTCCCCCAACCAGTGGCGATGATCGGATGCCAAAACTACGGGGCGTGCAAGGATTGCCCTAATCGTCGGCACTGCCCCTACACATTGCAAAAAGCAGTGACTTTACTGGAAAAAATGCGACCTCAATTTTCTCTTCATCTCTCACAAATATTCTAAAATAAGTTGTGACTGTGCGTGGATTTACATACTTGGCATTTAAGAATATATGGAAACATTTTGTGATTTTTGTATTAACTAGGACTAGAGCTTCAGCCACTATGCGTTCGGGGATATATTTTTTAAATATTCTACCTGATAACACCATACATTGCTTTTCTTTAAAACTAGTCAAAGTTACAGGATATAAGAAAGACCACACTTTTTTTAACAACACATTCATAGCATACTTGCATTAATGGTAATGGAGAAGGGCTATCATGCCTGAACCCCTGAAATGTCCCAGTCCAGGATTCAAACCCGGGGCCCAGTATCAGACAAGTCGCAGATTTTTTCTTCTACAGCACAGTATTGACTGAGTATAAAGGGACATAAGAGCACTTGTAGTAGTAGTTACCCTCAGAAATAGCTTAAAAAGAAAAAAAAAACAATGCTATGAAAACATGAACTATTATTTCTAAGTTAAGAGATGATTAAGGAAAAATAAAACTGCGACGTATAAGTCCGGAACAGCAGTCTACTAAGCCAACCTCCGTGGCTGAGTAGTTAGCACAGAGCTATGATGTCAGGGATCCATCTCAGGATCGAATCTCGGCCAGGCCATGGTTGTCCCTACATCAATTTCATCATATCATCACTCATCCTCGTCTTCGCGATTAGCCAAAAGTGGCAGAAATGCGAAGTAAAATAAACCAAATCAATCATTCGACAGTTTACTAAGAGCTTTTGTAACCATAACCTTTGGCTGCATTCGTAATGTGGACTCCCTTTTTTTTATCAGTTAAAAACCTGAACCTGTATCTAGCATTTGCAATAGACACTACCATAACACTGAATACTTGATTGTATGTGTGTGGGGCTAACGTGAATGGTTGGCTTGTGGGGCTAACGTGAATGGTTGGCTTGTGGGGCTAACGTGAATGGTTGGCTTGTGGGGCTAACGTGAATGGTTGGCTTGTGGGGCTAACGTGAATGGTTGGCTTGTGGGGCTACCGTGAATGGTTGGCTTGTGGGGCTACCGTGAATGGTTTGTGAGCTATGAGGGTCATTCCATGCCAAACCATCCAATGTTGGTTGCATGACCATTTTAGAAAAAATTCATTTTTAGTACATAGGTTTATACATGTTTCTAGATATCAAAACCAATGTTCAAAAAAAAATATTGTCTTTAGTTCTCCTGGGGCAACCATTTATTTTTCCAACATGGCGCATGGCTTTTTTTGCTCATGTAGCAGTATACAGAAATCTTAATATCTCAAAAACCATTAAAGCTAGAGATCTGAAACAAAATTCATTTTGTAGCTAATGAAGTATACTTCCTATGATATTCAGGTATGTTTTGCTTGAAATTGCATCGTAAGTACAAAAATTATGGTGGAAAATGGAGTAACAATAGTTAAAAAATTGCATTTTTAAGCCCGATTTTTTTTAATGAAGGGGTTTAGTCTCCCAGATAGCACGTAAGTTAACTGCAAGTTAAATCGAATGTCGATTTAACTTGCAGTTAACTTACATGCTATCTGGGCTAAGGCTTGATTGTTTTTTCATGTGTAGACCTACCTGCAGGGGTCTGTAAATAAAATATCAGTGCCTAGAAATTCACCCCTTTTTACAGCATGGGCTCAAACATGGCCGTTCATTGAATTTTGACAGTTTTTGGGGTTAAATATCTCCGATGGGTCCCCTTTAAAAATTCTGAAATTTGGCACATAGGAAGCCCTTCATGAACAACTCACAGTAAAAATCTCAACTTTTAGATTCAACTCGTTTTGGTCAATATGAGGTAACATATGTCACCAAATTTCTGACGTTGCAAAGTAAGGTTAAACTACATTTCATACTTAGAATAATGAAGTCTTTTCTTTTTCTTTTTTAAATTTGGGTTAAATAAAGCCTCAGAAAATATAGTAACATAAGGTTTTAATACTTGACTTACCAGAAATTGAAATTACAAGGTATGGCAATTGAAAATCTGCGAAATTTCATTGCAAGAGGTTTGATTTATTAGGTACCCATGACTATTTGGTATTGTCAGCTCCAGTTTCCTATTCATTCTCTTTGTTAAATCAGGCAGGATTCTTTGTTCTTTCACTAAGTTCCTAAGTAAATTAACAGAAACCTTCAGTTCATCACATATTTTTTCTTGACCAAGTGGTAGCAATCAAACTGATGATTCTGACCTTTTCAACATTAGTTTTTTGCTCCCCAAAGGATTGTCACACTTGCTTTCCTTTTCTTCAGTTTTAATATTTAGTGAAAAGCAACTTTCCAGTTTCCTTTGCACTCCTTATAGGATGTGAATAGTTTTTCGAGCAAGTTCACTTTATTGTTTTTCTGCAATCAGCCTCCTCAGTTTTGAAACAGGAGATGCATAAAAAACAGAACAGACTTCATGAATTTCCTTTAGTTTTCCTTGGCTTGGCACAAAGACATGATTTCAATTCTGGCATTTAAGTGAGTTACTTTCTCCACATATGAAACTTTTACTCCAACATATCAGACATATTGATTTAACTGGTATAACTTTCTCGACACTTTTTTTACCTTACCTTACTTAACCTTTTCTTTAAGTGGTACTTCTGAAGATCACAACATACTTTACCATATAAAAAGCTATATTTAATGGTATTTGCATATTGTCTCTAAGCCATACACCTGTCGTCTTGACCTAAGAAGTGTTATCATTTTCACTGACTTTAAGATTAGTTAGGTCTTTGGGAACCTTACCAAAGGTATTTATGACAGTCCTATCCAGTTAAAAATATTACAGAACACTCCATTTCCTGTTACAGATAACAAGTATTCACAAGTCACTACTATAGTCACTACTCTCGGCACTTTAGGCAAAGGAAGAATGACAGGAGAGATTGTACATGCACAGAACAATTCCAGGCTTGCCTCACATCCTATCAAAACATGTATCTGAATCTTCTGCTGTGTATGACTCGCATCTATTTCAAGGAATGTCTTTTCTTGGAAGAAAAAAAGGGGAAAATAAAGGAAACAAAAGATAATATAATCTACCAGCTTTGACACTCCAAAATAGCCTACTTACCATGGAGTGCCCAAAGTGGGGTTGGTGGGGGTCATAACCCAATACCTTTGGCCTAGTATTCATAAACAATTACGTCAAAGGCAGGATAATGTGGCAAAAACAGGGCTGTATTCTAAAAAAGTATATGTAACCCCCCTCCCTTTCGAAATTCCTGGGCATGCCACTGCCTATCTTAAACTGCATGTACTGCTACATTGATAAAAATATGGGGGAAGCTCAGTTTTGGAGCTGACAATACCAACTGGTCGTGGGTACCTAATAAATCAAACCTCTTGCAATGAAATTTCGCAGATTTTCAATTGCCATACCTTGTAATTTCAATTTCTGGTAAGTCAAGTATTAAAACCTTATGTTACTATATTTTCTGAGGCTTTATTTAACCCAAATTTAAAAAAGAAAATGAAAAGACTTCATTATTCTAAGTATGGAATGTAGTTTAACCTTACTTTGCAACGTCAGAAATTTGGTGACATACGTTACCTCATATTGACCAAAACGAGTTGAATCTAAAAGTTGAGATTTTTACTGTGAGTTAGGTTCATGAAGGGCTTCCTATGTGCCAAATTTCAGAATTTTTAAAGGGGACCCATCGGAGATATTTAACCCCAAAAACTGTCAAAATTCAATGAACGGCCATGTTTGAGCCCATGCTGTAAAAAAGGGGTGAATTTCTAGGCACTGATATTTTTACAGACACCCTGCAGGTAGGTCTACACATGAAAATTTGTAAAAATATGAGCCAATATGTAATATATGGCAGTAGCGGCTCGTGCCTAAAATAACAGGTGAAGAAGTTCGTTTTGTAATGGTTCTGTATTTCTAACGAACTTCTCGATATTAATAATGCAACAAGTTCCTTGAAATTCCCACGATTAAGCGAAGACACGCTTTCGTCGTGACCCCTGAACGCAAGTTCTTGTTTACATAAATACAGTGTTGCGTCAACTATTAATTGTAGGAAAAGCCTATTTAATCTTACATTTTCATTGAACCGTACATTTAAAAGCCTACTGTTTTCTTGAAGGGCATCTGCTATGGTATTCCTGTTTTTTTCAAAAACTTTCAATTGTAATTTACACTTTAAATGTTCCATCGAATCATTGCGCTTATGCAGAGAACGCGTTATATTGACAAAATCGTTATAACCTTCTTTATTCCACACATTGTATTTGTTACTAACAGTAAACAAAGCCAGCAGAACAACGATTGCAAATAACGACTACTACACAACCAAGGAAAGTCGACAAACCAGGAACTTTTAAATTTAATGTTGTACGATTTCCCTGCCTTTTTGTTCTCTCGCTTAACTGATATTTGAAGAATGTCAGTGGGCCCCCCACAATTTAAAACGTCTTTTTTGTCTTCATCCGTCCATCTGGAAAATGGTGTCTGCAACAAATTACACACTAAGTCATTTACTGGGTTCATTGTAGAAACCACAGCTCAACACATGAACACAACACACGATAGGAAACGCAAAACACACACGTGGAACAAGATCTCGCGAGAACGCAAAGATTTTGCCACAATCACTGGATGCAATGTTTTCTCCGACGAGAGAACTGCTTCACGTAGAAGGCGACACCCGTTCAAAGCCAACGCTAGGTGACGTCACCGTTGCCATGACAACCGGCTAAGTTTTCCGCAACCTGGCGGCATTTGCTCTTGGGTTGTTTTATGCTACGACGAACTCTTCACGTGCGTAGCGCCGAGCGGCGTATTATTGAGTATTATCGTGTGCGTTCTGCTGGGAAATAGTTTCATTTAACAAGCAAATGAAAAATGACAATATTAATTTGAAAATTAGGTGAAAACATCTGCACTTGTTGCACTTGGCCAGCCGCCACTGATATATGGGCAACAAAAAAATCTTTCAAGTCTTCATGCCATGATGCACAAAAATACAAAGTATAACTGATTTCAACTTCATACATAAATATGTATTTCCATATAAATCCATTCTCTGGTCATTACTTTCTTACCAACTTGACACAATTCCCCCTAATGTTTGAGAATTATTTTTCTTCAATAAAGATTTCAGTTTTTAAGGCCACATCAAAAGTTTTCAGAGCTTGGAAACACTGATCTGTGGCATAGTGTAAAAATTTCCACAATGTTAAGAAATTTGGGGCATTTCATGCATTTTCATTTACTCATGAAAGTGCAGCACAGCCCCATGAGACAGCATTTGTGTAAGAATCAACATAATGTGGCCCTAACAACACTTGCAAGTAATGAGTATCATTTAGAAAAGAAAAATGAACATAGATAACCACAAAAACTGTTACAACACTGCAAATGAATCAAGCAATAAAAGGATGAACAGTTGCCCTACTTCCACACCCCCTATGTGCAGCTTCATGTCAATGAAATGTACAGTGGGCAACTTCAATTTTGCATCTTAAGTTATTCAGGTGGTGTGATTTGAGGAATATTATTTTCTTACTAGACTGCACAGAAATCTAGAAGAGTGATATTGTCCCTCTCCCCATTTTCTCTGTTCCCAAAATCTCAACTACTTGTGGGTTGTAACAGCCCCAATGAGTGGGGGGTCATTATGACCCAGAAATGTTCAAGCAATAAATATTTTATGAAGATAAACTCTGTCCATATTCTCTCCACAACTTACAAACTTGCCAAGATGTTCTTATTGTTTTGTGTATTAGTAACATATGACAGAAATAATGTAGCATGTTATATTACACAGTTTAGAAAAGATAGCAAACATTACCAGATACTAATGCAAAGATTTCTATTGCAGCCAAGTTGAACTCCGTCCGGAGCCATGGCAACGATAGATGGAAGACCAGCCATATATGGGGTTACACTCAGGCAGCTCCGGGAGTTGATGGAAACTCGAGGCAGGGAAGGTATAACAAAATTACAAGAATTAGGAGGAATTCAAGAACTTTGTAGGAAACTATACACCTCCCCGAGCGAAGGTAAAATTGTAGTTATTAGTTTGAGTAACAACTGATAATATCCATAGTTGATATTTTCTCAGGTTATCTACAAGTGAGTTCTGGTAAAGCTTTGATTAATGGAATTGAAGTGATGTGTTATGCTGGTTGGCACTTGCTGGTGCAGGAAGCCCAACATACTATTTATAAGTACATTCACTGTGCCAATTTTATTGACAAGAAATTGTTGTCATACTTCACCATGTAATGGACAACAAAAACCAGAAGGGTACATACAGAGCATCATGGTGCCATGAAAGTAAATGTGGCATCCCCATGAATGCCAACGTATTTTGTGGAGACTGTGAAGAGTAATTTCACTTGAACAGCAATTCACGATGTGCATCTGTTTAACATACTCTGAACAAGGCTATTCAGGAGTTCTGTTGGGATGTTGTCCCATTCTTCTTTGAGGGAGAATTCGCACCGAAGCGATGAATGTCTCTTGGAAATGAGCCAATTGGCGGCAACGTTTTGCACTGTAGAGGCATGACAGGCTGCACAAACCTACGTTTGATTGGTGAAATCTTCGAGTGACGCATGTTGCTTGTCGCTTCAGTGTAAATTATCCCTAAGTAAGTTGAGAGGTTCTGAAGTTTCCAGGGTAATGGTTTCCTCTCCATAACTAAGTTGCAAGAGTGTGTATAAGGCATGTTAAATGGGATTCAGGTCTGGGAAATGTGGAGACCATTACATCCACCCAATTGCCCCTGTCTCCAGCACATGAGCAACTTGAAAAGTCCTGTGTGAGAAAAACAGGGTGCATCTTCATACTATGGAAAAGACTAACATGACCCTCTTGAATCTCCATACAATACTATTCTCCTATCATTCAACCTGTTGCATAGATTTCAGGTCTTTTCTTTGTAGTGTATTCCCCATTCTTTAAACACAACATGATATCCAGAATCATGCATAATAGGTCCAAGGAATCAACCTTTGACCAATTGTGATGGTCTCATTCAAACTTCAACATAGCTAAATAATTAATACTCTGACAACTGGTGCAAGTCATCCCAAGTTTCATTCCTGGTGCTAACTCAAAAAAGGTTTGTGTTCATTAAGCATTGTGAGGACAATTGGGAACCAACTGGTCTCAAAAACCAGAAAACTGTAGGTATGAGACTTGATCCAACAAAAAGCCATCTGCCAGGCTTTGGTCCTCAAAATTGCTGTTGCACGTTGAAGTTTGGTAGTTGTTATTTGAACATTCTTTGCTCCTGCTTCATATATCAAAATTGCTATGGCTGCTTGTAATTTGAAGGAGGTTCTTCATAGTTTCTAACACTGTCTGTCATCTGGAATCAAATCATGGCAATCTTCCAGAGTCAGATTTTGGCTTGTGGGAGATTTTGAAAGCAGCTGCTTATATTCCCAAAATAATCACACACAAACAATATCAACATTTTCATAGACACAAACTACACTGAGTACTCACTAAATTGCGACCACCTACCTAATACTTTGTTGGTCCATCTTTGGCTCAGTGGATGGCCTGGACATGACATCGCATGGATTTCTCGAGGTGCTGATGTGTCTCCACGGGGATCTGACACCATATATTCTTGATGTCATCCTATAATGAGCCAACTATCATCCGTGCAGGATGCATGGTTCGAAGAGCTCGTTCCACAACATCCCAGATTTGCTATGCTCTATGGGAGTAAGATCGGGGGGGTTAGGGGGCCAATTCATATGCTGCATCTTTGTGGAATGTTCCTCCAAGCGAAGCAAGTACTGTCCCGCCTCGGTGGCACCGTGCATTGTCATCCTGGAAAATGTTGTTCTTGTGTGGGTAAAATTGTTGCATTGTGGGGTATCCATGCCAACAGAAGCAACCCCACCCACCTGTACAGCACTCACCATGCAGGAAGGGTCCATAGCTTCATGCTATTAGTGTCACACACTCGCACGTTGGTCACAGTGGTGTAGCAAAAACAGTGATTCATTGGACCAACACACCCTTTTCCCAATTGTCCATGGTCCAATCAGTGTGCTCGTGGGCCTTAGCGAGACGAAGTCTGCAGTAACGCTTCGTGAGGTGTGGGTCGTCTGCTGTGGAACTTCATGTGTGCCAGTGTGCACCACACAGTTGCATGGGATATGGGTGTTGTGCATCCACTGTTGTATTGGTCCCATAATGCCCGGGTGCTGATGGTGCATTCAGCTGTCACAAGCAGTTTGACTCGACGCTCTCATCATGGTGTCACCTTCTGTACGCCCTTGCAATTCTGGTGGTCGTTGCCTAGTTTTCTTGCTACTCTGTACACCTTCACTACACTGGAATGGGTGCATCCGACCAGTGTCGCTGTCTAGGTTATTGACGCACCTGATGCTCGGTCACCCACAATCCTGCCCTTTTGGAATGACATTAAATCTTGACCACCTCCCATTTTGGCGTGTGCTGTTCGACTAACATGTAGCATGTCTATACATTCACACAATACTTCCAATTGGAGTGGTCATGTGATCAGAGCAGCTGGAGGGCCATTCCTTGTTGTTTGGAGGGGTGGTCTCAATTCAGTGAACACTCAGTGTATAATTTATGGGGAAATTCAATATGTAACGTTGCAACAAGTGGTTAGACGAAACGTGCCAACGTATCTAGCAAACCCAGAAGAGATAGCATAAGAAAGAGCTGAAGTAGTTGGTTAAGGCATCCTCCTTATAAACTCTGCCTGACATTTCGGTTGGCAGTTTGGAGTCTCCACTCAGCCAGTAGTTCTTCGGTTGATGGCAGTTTATATTGTAAGTGTGTTAAAATTTTCGTATTGTTTTCACTGTTGTTTCACACCATTTGAGAATAATCTTAAAAACCACAATATTTGCTACAGTGTGCTGCAGTATTAATTTGTGTTTGTGTATATTAGAAACATTTCAAGTATGAAGAGACAAGTATGACGACGTTCATATTGCTTCTTCCTTGAAAATATCATAACGTGTTTAATGTGTTCCAATAAAATTATTTCCAACATTAGTTTTTGGCCAATACCAATAAAGTACAGATATGAAATTTATGAATACCGATAACCAATATTATACCGATCAGATATAAAATTTCAAATGATCCTTGCTTGAAGAGCATGAATGGTTCATTGACCTTATGAATAAATGTGTTTTACCAGGTGACTGCAGTGCAAAAGAAGTTGCATATTTAAATAAGTAGGGCATGGAGATTATCCATAAAAATTACAACAAAGTAGCAGAAGTTTTGCACTAAATTATAAGATGCATATAGATATATCGAATTGGTAATTTTACTGATACACCGATATGCCTATATTGGCTGATACCAATAGAGTACAGATTGATCTGTCTCATCCCTAACAGGAACATAGTCAGTGGTGGATTTTGAATGCTGAAATGTTACTTCATAAGGCGTGAATGCCACAAAGCACCAAACTTACGTGAAACTAAGCAAGGCCACATGGATCGGAAGTTTGCACTGTCGATTGTACAAGTAACATTTTGCTTTGTTTAGAGGTTTGAAAAACATCATGGACTTGAAGGGAGGGAATCGACAGGTTTCAGACACATTAGTCATTGAATTTTTTCATCACCAAAGTGAGCAAATACCTATGTTTGATACAAAAATCCTGTGAAACCTTAAAAAATATATAGAGAACTAAAAAAGATGTTTGTTTAGGCACATAAACCTGCAATAGGTTCTAACTAGCAAAATAGGTTGGTTATTTTAGGACTATAAAACTTCTTTGTTGTTGCATTTTTTAATGAAATGCATACGTAAATAGCTCAAGAACCTAAAATCAAAGGTCTATTTATCATCCTGTCCATAGATGCAATTCACTGATGTGCTAGACTGACTTGATTTTCACATCTCCCATCACCCTCAAGATTCTTATCACTGCAGGTAACCTGTTCCTCCAACCTCACATCCTCATCTGCCATGTTGTGTTGGTTTTAATGTTGCGAACTTCTCAGAATAACCACCACTCCTTCCATCAAACTCCAGATTTCTCCATAGCCACTTGCCCTCATCTTTCTGTAATGGAAGTGAAGTCAAGAAAGACTACCACCCTGCATTTAGAATTGTATGTTTGTATATTCATCTTGCAATACCATTTCCAGCTTCTTGTTTCATTTTAACTAAATACTTTTTATTTTCAGGCCTCAGTGGGTCAACGAAAGATTTAGAACATAGGAAAGAAACATTTGGCTCTAATGTAATACCTCCAAAACCACCTAAAACGTTCCTTCAATTGGTGTGGGAAGCACTACAGGACGTTACACTAATAATTTTAGAAATAGCAGCTGTAGTTTCATTGGGTTTGTCTTTCTATACACCAGAAGATGAAGAAGGAGGTAAGCATACTACATTCCGCCTCTAAAGGTAATAACGTTTATATGCATGAGGCCTCTATTCTACTCTCTATCTTAATAAATATACTTTGCAGTTCAAAATGAGATTTTGTGCTTGTCATCTTATTCTTCCTTGCTTAGAGTGAGTTAACAGACCTGTACTTCTGCATGTTCTTTGCATATTTTCTTGATCTTATAATATTGGAAGACTTTTGTCTCAATGCGTGCTTTTGCATGACTTAAATTCCTAGCATAATGTGATAACTTTACATACTGTTGTAACTAATTTTCTTAATAAATATGTATTTTTTAGGAGAACAGCCATTAATGAATGTTCCCTTCCATTCTAATTTCATTTTTTTAAAAAAAATTACCCACCTGAAGCAAAAATAGAACACGCAAAATTTATATATTCTTGATATGTGGTTATGTTATGCACACATTTGTTATTCTATTTTTATATTGATGACAACAATGGAATTATTGGCAAAACATTAAACTATTTATTATATGTATGGTATTGTGCTGACAATTACATTTTCATTGCCAATGTTTCAAACCAAGATCTGTGATTCTTCGAGACTGGTTTGTTCAGTAATAACTATATTGAGGAAGGGTTAAAAACATTGTTAATGGTTAAGTCTTGTTGCAGATGTTGAACCAATTCAATGAAGTTGGTTTGAAACTTTGAAAATGAGCATCAGTCGTCACATGCAGGTGTCTTTTAATATTACTATAAAAATTATTAATTTTAAATAAACCATGTGTCTATTTTTGTCTTTCCATAAAACAGTGTAAATATTACATAGTAAGATGAAATATGAAAGGTTTGACAGGAGGGAATACAAATGTTCAACGTAGTTATGAGTGAATTTGCACTAATAGTGCATAGTTTGCTCCAGTTTTATTGTTACTCATATGTATTCTTCCCTTCACATCATCCCATGAAATCCCATTTCCGTAAAAAGGCTTGCACTGAGAACTAAGAGGTATGGCACTGAAGGTGGAGTTGAAAGTTCATGATGACATGCTTTTTTCCAGTTATGCAATAAATTATCTGTTCACATCCTTTCTTTCTTTTTCATGATAACTTGGATATAATAGAAGCAGGTAAAGTTCCCTGTAGCTTAGGTTACTTGAGATCTCAATGTTGTATTCAAAATTTACAGTCGTGCTCGTTTTAAAATATTCTGTAGAATATTAGTTTTTATTTGTAAAGTATGCTGTGCCTTGTTAAATATTAGAAGCTGTTAGAAGTGATATATAAAATTGTTTTATTTCAGACCTACATGAATGTGTGTCAGAGAACACCTACAAACTTGTCATTTAAAACAAATGTACAGTGTGTTTGAAATGTCCCCGCACTCAAAGTTTGAGAATTTTATGCTGATAATTTATTGAACTTGTCAATGTAATGAACACATATATTTGATAACTAAATACACAAGAAATAATTTGTAAACTAAGTGTGAGTAATACTGCAATCTGAAATCAATATCACACTGACAAGATGGCAAACCACTTTCCGCAAGTTGTTTTTGTGGAGTTCCAGTTCACAGTAGGTGCTGAAAATGGACTCTATTTTCAAGTAAACGCAAGTCCACATGCTTACACATGTTCTTTGCCACTTTCCTCAATGTTTCCACTGTGTTGTCTGCAATACAGTTAGAAATTTCATGCGACTTAAACTCAAAATAGGCCTTCAACAAAGCTATTTGCTGTGCGTGCATAAAAGGCATTGTTGAAAAAAAACCTGATGGTATGTCTCATACCGATGCTGTAACAGCAGCACTGATCTAAATGTAACAAACTCGTTGTTCAAGGTCATGCCAACCCTTTCTGACAGGCTTGCCAACTGATCCAGATGAATGCCTTCTTAACGATTTTTAAAAGTATGAAAAGGGGGGGGGGGGACTTTTTGAACACACTGTATTGTACAGCTGAATTCATAACTTAATGGGTTATTTTCTTAATGTGCAAAGTTTTTTTAAGAGATTGAAACTTGAAATTACATCCACCACTTATTAACACTCCTGTGGCAATTCATTTACAGTCAAGGGGAAGGCAATGCTCACTAAATAGCAACATATACACATAATTCAAGAGTAAATAGTAATATGTTCAAGGGCAGTGTGATCATTCGATTTGTAATTCTCTGCACTTCACTTTTCCCAGTATGAAAATCTCAATTCTCAATCTAACCGTATATTCCATATACAAATTAAAACTGCTTGTAATATTTTTTTTTATTACTGAGAACTGACTCTTAACCAGAAATATCAGGTCATTGCATGTGAAATGTTGGATTTGGTAGTGAAACTTCAAGCAACAGTAACTCTGTGGAAAGAAACTTCTCTTAATCAAAATAGGCACTATTCGATGTTGTACACTTCTCCCCATGAGATAGTAGTGCATTAATGGTGAACCTTCATTGGCTCAAATGCTTAAAGTGGTAGTCTGTTGGTGAGAGATCTGGTGAGTAAGGTGGATGCGGAAGAGTCTTGGTGCAATGTGTGTAGTTTTTGCACTACTGTTCTTGCCACATAAGGCCTCGAGTTGTCGTGAAGCACTAAAACTTCACTTCTTCTTCTTCTTCTGTTGCCCAATGTAGGCTTTTTTATGCATTTCATTCGGCCAGTTGCAGTACTTGAGCATTCATTGTGTCCCCAGTTTTCAAGAACGAATAGTGAAGAATACCAGCAGCACACCACCAGTCACCATTATCTTCCTTCGGATGAAGAGTTTGTTTCAGCATGTGTTTTGGGGCCATTGTGCAAAATGGCGATAATCATATAGTATCCATTTTTCGTCACATGTCACGACTCTGCAAAAATGGAACATTTCGGTTCTGAGAGAGCAGAGAAAGGCACACGTGCAGGCGGTGCATGATGTGTTGTTCAGTGAGCTCATGGGGAACCCACTTATCCAGCTTAAGACTTCTAAGGGTCTTGCTAGTGCCAGGAAACTGGAATAGTGGTCAAATGAACAAGGTCGTCAACCTTACATTTTATGATTCATTTGGAATTTGGCATACTGGTAGGGCCACTTGACGTGACGGCAACTTTGCAGATCCATATAATTTGTATTTCTGAAATTACAGTGTTGCAAACTGCGATTTTGACCATTTTTTCCAACATCTTGTTAACTTTAAATTTCAATATTTCGGCAATCAGGGAACCTATAGAAGTGATTTGGATGCCATTGGAAAGGTTTTGAAGGGCTCCTTCACACGAGATATAGCATGCCTATGCCAGAGTAAAAAAAAAACAATTGAAGGTGGTGTAAAGAAAACTTTGGTAGCCATTTTCTCAAAAACTGGTCTTGTATTTTTTTAAAAAAAAGAAAGAATAATTAAATGTCATACGTACACTATTACTCAATAAGTATACAAAATTAAAAAATGGGATGCCAATGGAATCTGGAGTTATGATAGATTTAGGTTAGGGTAGGGTATGGTAGGTTCGTATTTCTAAAACTGTATATCCAAATTCACATTACCAGTGTTTTATTATAATTTAATTACTATTACTATTAATGTTACTGCTGTTACTTCTAATCCCACCACCACAAATACTACTACTATTAAGTAGTAGAGATTTACATATATTTTTTAAAGCAATAAAATGAAATTATTTTCTAGTCAACGGTTATTTGTATATAATAGGCGAGAAATGTGAAGAAAATCGATGAGAACAAACAAATACTATATTAAAATAAATTGAAATAATCATAGTATGGAACTCACCCACGCAATTTACCCAGACTTATGTGGTATTGCGATGACACAATATTCCAGGCCGAGCATGTGGCATTTTTGGCTACCAATTAGTCGTACCAGTGTACATCCTGAACAGTGCATACTACGTTGAAAATTCAAGCACTTTAGATTTAAAGTAACCTACTTCCCCCTCTTTCCATTTTTTGCTATGTGCACTAATAACGGGGTTGCTTATGGAACTATACTTTTGAGTAACCCTGTATTTCTAATAGACGGGAATTTAAACATCATATTAATGTATGTTAATTCAAACAATATTGTATTTGATTTGTTAGACTTTTTACTTTTGAATATTAGGAATTTGTCTATCAAAATCTGTTATCCATTACCTAACCTAAATCTATCATCACTCCGGATCCCATTGGCATCCCAATTTTTAAATTTTGTATACTTATTGAGTAATAGTGTATGTATGTATGACATGTAATTTTTTGAAAAAAAAAGTAAATTAAAAGACCCATTTTTGAGAACATTGCTACCAAAGTTTTCTTTACACCACCTTCAATTTCTTTTTACCCTGGAACAGGCAAGCTATATCTCATATGAAGGGGCCCTCCAAGGCCTTTCCAACACCATCCAAATCACTTCTATAGGTGCCCTGGTTGCCGAAATATTGCAATTCAAAATTAACAAGATGTTGCAAAAAATGGTCAAAAATCTCAGTTTGCAACACTGTAATTTCGGAAATACAAAAGATATGGATCTGCAAAGTTGCATATTTTCTTACCTCAAGTGGCCCTTTCAGTGTGCGAAATTTCAAATGAATGAAAATATGCAAGGTTGAAAAGTGCCTCTTCACTGGTTGATTTAAAATTGAATGGCCCAAAAGCTCTGTTGATGTTCCTGGCTCCCTCTGTTGCATTGTGGTCAAGTTTAAACATGTAAAGAAGAGGTAGGCGTCTTTTACTTATGGCCATGTTGTCTATACAATCACATGGCACGGCACTTGACGAATTCCTTGGTCACGTGCAGGGATATGTACCACTCACTTTCTGATACACCGGCACCATCTGGCATCATTTGGTTATATCCAACTCGTGCCATCCAGAAATCCAACATTTTGTGTGCAACAACCTGATACTATTTGCTAGGCAAGCCAAATTACTTGTTGAAGAATCTTTAAAATCAATGTCATTCAATTATTACTCTAGTATTTCTTGAACTTTCTAATCGTCTCCAGTGAAAATGGGCATATGTGGAGAGAGGAATTCTGTTCTGCCTAGTATATAGCAAACAAATTAGATATCCACCAAGTTTGCAGTGCAGACAGATAATGATAGGTACTTCATTGCTCTGAATGGACTAGAATGCTGTGGTCTCTGTAATGAAAGACACTTCTTCGTACCAGCCCTATAGAATGAGTTTTGTTTCAAGCCTAGTAAATTGTAAGTTAGGAAATGTGGAACTTGCAAAAGATGCAGATTGCAGGTGCATATGTAGGCACACAATTCTTTAAATGTGCAGAATGAATTTTGCTTCTAGATGTTCTGATAGCTTAAATCTGTACCAGTTCACCATTGACTGGTGGGCTGATCTAATCAGTGGAATCCAACTAGTATTATGTTTTTTACCCTTGATTTTGTTAACAGCTAGATGCACTAAAATTAAATTTCTAGTCTGTAGATAGACTGCGCAATTAAACACATTCGCAATTTGACTATTTTTAGGTCTTATTTTTAAAGTTCTTTCCCCTAATTGATTCCAGAAGTGTCCTGTTTTAATAGGAAAGTTTTCTGGATTGGGTATGATATCTAAATTTGTGCACGATTACAGTTCCAATCGTATTTTGTTGCTACATGAAAGTTTTACTTGACTACATCCTGAAACATGATCATGAAGGTTATTTTTTTTCCATTGTAGAGATTGTCACTCTTGGAAGTTGAAATTATGCAGTTGCCTTCTGATCTTGGTTTTAAAATTTTTAATGTTTATTTTTCTCCTGTTTGACCTTTGAAATGTTTCATTCAGCAGCAATTGCATGGAACTTTAATTTTGTTTCTCTGTAAGAGGCAGGCAAGATATCAGATCACTTTGAAGAAAGTGGTAACTTTACATTTTTACTGTAGCTTAGGAGAATTCTCCTAAAGAATTCTTAGCTGGATTTATGTTAACGCATCATTCAGCATTATCAGAGAATTTGTACCCATAAAATGTAGCTATTAATGTCATGTTTGTTTATTTTTGGATGCAACTTCAGATGAGTATGAAGAGCAGAAAGGTAACTACGTGGCTGGCTTATGAGTGTCCGTAGACTTGACTCTTTGTAGTGATGACCACCCTGCCCCCTTTGTGTCTTGAACGATGTTACTTTTCGTGCTTGTTGTGATTGGACTTTTGTAGATTCTTGTCAGTCTTTCTGTACCTGGAATGAATCTTTCCTGGGATGATTTGTTTGTTTACAATGCCGTGTAATATTTTGCAATTAATAACAAATCTAATATGTATGTGTAAAATTTAATTGGATATTGATGTATGAATCTGGTTTCAACCAAGTATTTGGATGTTCGGCTAGAGCTTCAATGTGCTCTCCTTTTCCAGCCTGTAGGAAAGGGGGGGAGGGGGATTTTGTTTCCCCTCAGGTAGACCCTGGCCCTCATGGGCTGTTGCACCATGGGTTATTACATATTATTATTATCTCAAGAGATGTAGGCTTTCAGAGTGCTATTGCTGTTAAAAGTATACTGTCCTCCTTAAGATTTCCTTGGATACTAATTTTAATTTTTGCATTCTTTCTACATCTCGCCAAAAGATTCTAAAGGCAATCTTCTGCACTTCATTACTGGAGTCCAACATGCAGCTAATAAACACCTTGTTTCTGTTTTATATTTAACACACTTTTCTTTTATATTTATTTTGTTTTACAATTCTACATATCTCTGAAAATGTTGTGAAGTTGCCACACAATAAGATTAATGGGTACAAAATCAAATCTTAAGTGCAGCAAAATGGTGTTTCTCCTTTTTTGTTGAATAAAGAATTTTTGCTCAGCTGATGGAAGATCACCTTCTACTCTGTTAACTGACTGTAAGTGTTAGGTATGGGGGGAGGGAGATTGCTCTGCCTTAATCCACACACACACACACACACACACACACACACACAAATGAGTTAAAAATAGAAGCTTGCTGCTGTAGAGGAACACTTGAAATAGAGATAGGTCTACAAGGTTTGGAAAGATGATATAAGGAGCTCAGATTATCAGGAGATTTCCATTTAATGTACAAATGTGGTCTGTGCTGCTATAACTCTGGAGCCACAATTAGAATCTGGCATTAAACTAACTTTTTTGTGTACTAAAAGGTATCGACCAGCTGCAAATTCCATGAATTAATTTCATCTAGTTTTTGGTACCAGGAATTCTCTTGACTGAAAATAAATAGTAATTTAACCCAGAACTAAAAACTCAGTTTTCTCAAGTATTTTTATGGTAGTTATCTTATATTATTTTACAAGCTCGTGGAAGTTATTGCATATCATTGACACATGCTTTTTTGCTACAAGTAAATTAGTCTCTCGCATTTCATGTCTTATGACACTTTGGGATCTACCAGATGATTAGATGTAATAGTAAACAGAAATGGTAACCAAGCTAGTTGAAGTGATTGCATCTCCAAAGTGAAATGACAAATAAAAAGTGACTTTCACTTTGTAAACTTGACAATTTCATCTTAATTTCTGGTAATTGATTCAGAGCCTTGAGAGAATACTGTAGCTCAGTATTATAGATGGTATCAGACTAACACTCTTTACTTGAATGAAATGTGATGTTCATTCTGGAAGTACCGTGCATCCATTTCGATCTGCAGCCGAGAGATCGGGAGAAGCGTGGCGGGCGGCGCTGGCGGAGATGCCGACATTTGCGGCCTGAAATGCCCGCTTATTTTTATGGACATATGCAGACATTTATATAAATATTGCAAAACTAGCACTAACCTGTGTTATAAGAGTATGGTTTTAATTTTAGTAGCTTAGTGGCTGTATGTGCTGATGATTTTGACACTACCATCTCCTGTGAAACACGGCGTAGAGGTTTGTTTGGATAACTTTGCAACGCTGCCCCAATTTCATCGAGTTCATCGAGGAAGCTCACGAAACCATTGACTTTTAATGGTTTCGTCGGCAGCGTAATCTTGATACAGTGTTGCACATTCGAAACCTCCAAATGATCCCCATCGACACAAAACTCTTTCAAGGATATAAACTTAAGCAGGACGTTGCTGGTCAAAACTATGATTAAAATGTTTTATTATCTGTGACTCTTATCGTCACTTCTAAAGCGTATTTTTTTGTGTATATAATTGCAGAACTTGGATGAATTACAGATGATGAATTATAACCCAGGTTAGTGCTCGTTTTGCAATATTTATATAAATGTCTGGATATGTCCGTAAAAATAAGCGAGCATTACAGGCCGCAAATGTCGGCATCTCCGCCAGCCCCGCCCGCCACGCTTCTCCCAATCTCTCGGCTGCAGATCGAAATGGACGCACGGTACATATATTATAAAATTGTAATTGATAAGATGTTACTCTGGCAATGCCCAGGTAAGATTTTAATATTAAATAGAATGATGGCAGTTATTGTTATACTTAGTTTCAGTAGTTGATTGGGTCTGTAGCCACTGAAGTTATCAGTGTTGATTAGAATATCAATACGAAAATATTTAGACCTAGTTTCAAATTCTAGAGCTATTGGGCCACAATAAGAATGTTAATTTGAAATGCATTGCTGCATTTATGTACGAACCATACACAATCGTGCTTGGAACATTCTTTTCATGTGCATTTATTCTGTGAATAAATTAACCATCTATAGTATCTGCAATAAAAGTCAACCATGTTCATAGAGTTGGTATGTTGTTGGTGTGAACTTGCTTTCAACTAATAAAATGGATATTGTGCTACTCTTACATCAGTTGAACTGAGTACCTGTGTGTTAGTATTGAAATTCACTTTTCTACGCATTCAAGTTAATCATGAAGAGAAACAATAAAATATGAAATAAATGAGAAGAAATATAATAAAATATCCATGCCATGTTGAATTATCATTTTTGTTGTTTTTCAACAGAAGACACAAACATTGATATGCAGATAATAGAAATGGTCATCCATTTGAAACTTATCAGCTGAAGAATGAAGTAATTGATAATCTGTGTGTGAAGAAAACATTTTCTTCATATTTCAGATCTTGATATCATGTTATAAACATTCCTTATTCATGACTAGATTGCAACAAAGCATGCACACAAATTTCATTGTATTTTTTCTAAACAATTATCAACTCATTTCTCCTGATTAATTTTCTGACTGGTCACTTTGCTGGTTGCCATGTTGGCAGTGGTATTTTTAGCTACAGTGACCAGGTCCTGTTGCCCGGTGCACACAAGGCTTGCCTGATTGATTGATTTAGTTAATTTAACATCACATTTCTGCCACTCTTGGTTAATCGCAGTGATACAAGGCTTGAATTTTTGCATGATCCTGAAATAACCCTAATTTGATAAGAGTGAGTACAAATTTGTAAATCCATAATGGAAGGTTGAAATTTGAATACCCACATAATTACAATGAGCCGTGGTGGTCTAGTAGGTAGGGCATCTGACTGACACGTGGGAGAGACTGGTTCGATTACAACGGTAGGTGATCTAAGGTTGGAATTTTTCTGGCCTTGTCCCTGCATAAAGCAGCTTGGGATCTCTCCCAATGTCAAATCAATGGGTGCCTGGGGGCAACCCTGGTGGTAAAGGTGGCCGGAGCCTGGTGCTGATCACATCATCTTCAAAATTTGCAGAAGTCTAGAATGTGTGGGGCCCTAACCCCACACGGGGAACTTTACTTTTACCTTACATAATTACAGTATAATGTTTGGGTAATATTTTTTCCTATAATACTAATCTTTCTTTATTTAATTTTGTAAGCTAGCACCATGCATTTCAGAAAGTAGAACCCAGTGTGACAGTATCAGGAGTACAGAAAGCACTGTTATGATGCAACGCTTGCACAAATGATCGACATCCACAATTTGGAATTATTATTGCTATTAGAGTATACCAAGAACAGTCTTTACAGTACAGTTGATGATGTAAACTGTAAATCCTTTCTAGAACATAAATTTAGGCCTGAGAAACTAAACAACCCTTGTAGTATTCAACTTTAGCAAACACCAGTTTCTTATATCACTGACTTAATGGTAATTTGGCTAATAACTGAAGGAATGTACATTTTTAAAAAAAATTAAAGCAAGCCTTATACGAGCATTTTAAATAATCTGATTACTAATTGAATGTATTCTCAAGACTTCAGTTCTTCTTCTCTGCCTTTGACACTTCACTGTTGACACTTTTCTTCAAGTATTATTGTTGTTTTGTGGTTTTTCACAATGTGCTTCTGTAAGCATTGAATTATTTTCTTGGTAAGTTTCCTGCATGCTAATACTCACTACCCCTCTACTTTTGCATCTGCAAAAAATGTTTCTCACATCATCTGTTGTGTGTATTTGCAACACTCATGCTGACTTCCATACAAGCACAAAAATTGTAATCCAAAATAGGTGTATAGTGTTTAGACTACAAGTTAGCAACTACTATACATTTTGATTTTAAATGTATAAAAAAAATTGTGTGTTCTGTTTATTAGATGTAATTCCCTGAATATTTTTATGAATATCTTTCCATGTCTTTTGGGATATGAAATATGTAGAAATAATCATACTACATCAACAAAGTGTTAATATCATGCTGCTTCATATCCAAAGCGACACAGGTTGTGTCGAGTTAGGCATATTCCTAGAAATGTTGATCCAATAATAATGTGTAGTCTATGGAATCCAGTTGCCTATACAGGGTGTTTCACTTGCTCTCGATCCCTGATTTTTGCTTATAAAAATCAAACTCTTGGTCATAATGTATTGAAATTTGCTACGGACGTACCTTAGTGTATGAGAAGCATGGTGACATCATTGGAGATGACTGCAAAGTCTCTCTAGTCCTTTCATGGGCATGCCTATGCATCTGGGCAATTCTGCCATTAAATGCCAATCATACGGACGTGTTTATCATTTGCACGGACTGGAAAACTTGAGTCCATAAAGGCATGCCAGCAACAATTTATTGCACAGTTTCGGGTCTGGAAACTGCGTGCGAAGTCTTCCATTCAAACATAAACACATGCTGTTCTAATGAGTACCAACTAATACTGTACTGCAATCATGAACCACTGATTGTAAGCACGAACTTTCAACCAAACACGACCAACTATCAGGTGCGTTGCAACAGCAGGGTCAAGAACTCAGACTGAAAGCACACGTCCATATGATTGGCATTTAGATGTGTTCAGAATGTAGTCTGCAAAGTTGACAGGATGCTATCATGTGTACCACAAAAACAATCTAGCCATGAGTATAAATGAAAGAAATAGAGTGCAAGGCAACTACAAGTCAAAGTGGGCAAGTGATGTGCAATCATGAGCAAAAAAGCATTGAAGTTGAGATATGAGCAGTCGAGGAAGTTGCACTTTGGATGCTTACATTCGGGCACCCTAAAACAGATGACAAAATACTACATTTGCACTATGCAAGGATCTCCATTATGATAGTGCCAAAAAAATAGAGAGCATACCTTCTCAATATATTTTCCCAGAGTTGCATTTTTGCTTGCTTGCATATTCCAATGAACTAACTCCAGCATCCTGTGCTATATGTGGATATATGTGTATGTGTGTTGCCTCACTAAGTACAGTGGAACCCTGATTGTACGTTCCTGAATATTACATTTTCCCACATTATACATTCAATCTTGATGGTTCCAACATAACGAAATATTATGAAAGTTTCTTCAATTTTTCATTTTAAGCTTTTTCAACTTTTTCAGCTTGGCCTCCAGAAAAATGTTACATTGAGGTTCCACTGTATTTGAGTTTCCTACATTGTTTTTATGTCCGAACTCCAGTCTACTTTTACTCATGACTGTACTTTCAATCTTCCCAAATATCTGAATCATTAAATAAAGTAAAAGCAGAGTTAAATAAAGTTCCCATGTTATTATCAGTAAATGTTCATATTTTAAATTTACAATTTTGATTGAAGTGTTCCAGCAGCATTTCATGTTGCGCTTGTTGTTCACTTCTTCAAAAGTTACTTGACCGCCCTGAAAATTTTCTAGGTCCAGAAATCGTTAATTTGTCAACATAGCTCTTGAGAACCAGCAGAGAGTAGACAACTTTACTACAGGTCTCTCTACTAGGTGAGAAAACCTGTAGTGAAAGATTTAAGTTCTTTTTAATAATATGAAGTCTGAAATTATAATTGCTCAACATATTAATAGAGGAACAAACTGAAAACTCAACTATGTGGAATAATATAAGAGAATACTTGCGATTCGCCATGATAAAACAGAGAAACTTGCTGAAAGGACCATGTCAGGAAATTTAAATCTACAACTTATGCAAGCAACTGCACTTCAAATTCACGAAACAAGAAGGAAGGAGAAAAATTAAGGAAAATGTAACAAAAGAAGGCAAAAACTATTGAAAATGACCTAAAAGCTAAAAGAAGGCCGACAAACTCAAAGAATTAACGTTTTCTGGTTCTAGCTCAAGGCAAACGGACTGATATTTGGTTTAGCATTGTTTTGTAGGCTCAGAAAAGATGATTCTTCATCAACTTCAGAGCCATAGTCAGCACATTCCTTGTTTGACCAAATACTATCTGTTGGAATACGACAACAATTTAGGTATTTTTTCGATCCACATGGATGAATCTTAGTTCCAGAAAGAAGAAACAAATACATTGAGCTGATGGAAACATTCGTAGATTTCAACACCGAATTATTTTTTGCGAACATTCTGAAACAAAATTATTCAACTTAATTACTAAACTTCATGCTCAATGTATGTGATGACATACTTACAAAAATAATAATAATAATAATAAAGAAAAATTGGAGAGCTTTGGATTTGAACCTGCAACTTAATTCTTAAGAAAAAAAAATAATTGTGACGCGAGTACTTTACCAATACTCTACAACATTGCTTGTAGCAAATGCTTTCAAATGTGTTGATGATTGCTCAAGCTACCACTTTTCTTTGCGAGGAACACATTTTTGCTGCAAATTGGGAGATTCCTTAATTTCCGCTCATTGCACAGTATTTTGCAAGGTGTTATATTTTATTTGCATAAACTATTCGTAATTATGCCCTTTTGTGTTCAAACTTGTCAACGATTTCCTCCAGGTGTACCACGAGTGAGTGCAGTGTTTCCAACCTCACAACAGTTTCTCAGATTCCTATTTTATCATGCCGAATCGCAAGTATTCTCTTATATTATTCCACATAGTTGAGTTTTCAGTTTGTTCTCTATTAATATGTTGAGCAATTATAATTTCAGACTTCATATTATTAAAAAGAACTTAAATCTTTCACTACAGGTTTTCTCACCTAGTAGAGAGACCTGTAGTAAAGTTGTCTACTCTCTGCTGGTCCTCAAGAGCTATGTTGACAAATTAACGATTTCTGGACTTAGAAAACTTTCAGGGTGGTCAAGAAACTTTTGGAGAAGTGTACATTCTAGAATGGTTACTTTTATTTGTAACCTTTATATTCTAATAAATGTCAATTACATTGCTTTGTGTAATACTTGAGGTTAAAAATGCAATGTCAGATTGTAATTTTGTTTCCTTTTGAATGAGTTTTGTCATGCTATTTATTAATATTGCTATTACAATTGATCTGTTCCAATGGTTTGTTTCTCTTCATATTTGAAACAATTTGTTTTTTTTTCATTTATTAATTACTTGTATAATACTTCATGAAATTAAACCAATAGGTGGGTTGTATCTTTTCATTATATATAAGCAGAACAGAAATTATCATGTAATATTCTATGTACTAAGTTGTTTTTATTTGCAACATTCACATGGAATGTATTTCAATTACAAAATTACAGGTGCTTTTGTAATGTTGAGCACTTAAGAAACTTTTGCAGAGCAGACTAAGAAATTTAACTTCTTTCACTATTGACCCTTTTTTGTGTGTGTTTTATATGTATACATTATTATAGGTGTAGTGGTGATTCAATTGAGCAATATCTTTTGAACTGAAATATGTGGGTGATGAATACATCTGTAATGACCTATTGCATTAGAAAAAGCTGTTTGAGCAAAGCCCAAAGAAACATTTTGTAGTTTGGAGACAGTGTTTTTTTGTAAGCTTTTGCATGAGGTTGATCTCTACTTATTTATTATTAGATTCAGAAAGACATTCATTTGGTATACACATAAGTATATATGCAGTTTTCGAGGGCTAAGGAAAAATAACAGCAGCCTTAGTTTGGTTGGTAAAACCAAGAACTTGGAAAAATATATTGAATTGGGGGACCAAAATAAAAAACCCTAGTTTTTGGGGGAGGTGGAAAGTAACCTGATGAATTTTATTTTTTTATGGTAGAAACTGGCTGTAATATAAAACATTTTTTTATTAAACATACAATGTTGGAGCAGCATTACCTCCACCATGCAGTTTCCATACAGTTTTTTCTTGTTGTCTTCAACATTAAAATAAACATGCCCATATTGTTTGTCCAGTCAATCCATAACTCTTGTAATTTAATTGCAGACAGGCATAGTTACTAGTTGTTTTGTTAGAATATGTTCATGCTATCTAACAGTGAAAAAATGCTATTCTTTACATGGAATGTATTCATATTTAAATATATCCATTTGCTGGTTACGTGGAAGAAAATAGTAAGAGTATTTTTGTAAAGGATATAATTATGGCTCATCTGTAGTTTAATAATTTATTGTCATGTAAACAGCTTGGTCTCATACAGATTTCTTATTTGCAGTTCCTCATGGGGAGGAAGATGAAAAACATGGTTGGATTGAAGGGCTGGCTATTCTGATCTCTGTTATCGTTGTTGTTATTGTAACTGCATTTAATGATTACACCAAAGAAAGGCAATTCAGAGGTTTGCAGAATAGAATTGAAGGAGAGCACAAATTTTCAGTAATTCGAGGAGCAGAAGTGAAACAAATTTCTGTTGGGGATATTGCTGTTGGTGATATATGTCAAGTAAGTTAACACTTTTTTATTAACATTAAATCTTTTAACTTATTAAAAGCACATAAAAACATCCAAGACAAATTTGCTATGTGTACCTCTTGTTTTGCTGGTAGTTGTAATTTTTGTATTGACTTTGCTCCTTCACACGTGTAAGATTAAATGGCTGGCCATTCCACTTGCAGGCCCACCACCTCTTTTTTTTTTTTTTTTTTTTCAACTGTTTGAAAATATATTACATTGTTCCCGAGGATGTTCCCAATATTTCTGTATTACTTTTGTTCATAAAAACATAAATGTAATGTAAATAGGAGGCAAAATGCACTTGGTGGGCTTCTCAGGTGCCATCTTTGAATGCATGTCATTCGAGACACTCATACCAGTGACAGTGTGCAATTGATTGGTAATGATGGTAATTATTGTAATTATTATATTTAATAAACATGGTGCAAAAAGTCCATTGCACCCAAGGGTAGACGACTAATTTTTTAAATCTAATTTTATATTTGACAGCAAGTCTATACATAATTGAACTATGATTATGCCATACTTGATATATTAATATTAATTTCCATATAAAGTTTAAAGATCAGAAATGTATTTATGAGTGAAGTAGTTGGGATCAGGGCATTGACTTTTAAGAAATAAATTTACTGGGCTGTGGTCTCGCAAAGGTTGAAACCACTGCACCAAGCAGCCAAAATACATCACTAGTTGCTCCGTGACCAGGTTTAGCGGCCATTTAACCAAATTATACATGATGTACTGGAAAGCAAGACTACAAATATATATTTTACTGAACACAAAATTTAATGTCAAGAGATCTAATACTAGACTTTGAAAAGGTAGAGCAGTACTTTATTTTATGATTCAGGTACCGGGGTGTTCAAAAAAATTTATACATACTTTAAAATGAAGTAGGTGCTATATTATTGTGACATTACAACAATACAAAGGGAAAAATTACAACATAGACACAGTTTCTGCGTGCAGTTACAATAAGTGCTTAAACTGCAAACCACCAGCCTGCAAGCACCTTTGCACACGATGCTGTACATTCCTTATGACATGTTCCAGAGTAGCCACAGGGATTGCTGCACAAGCAATTTCAGTTTCATGGCTTAGGTCCACTAGTGACCGTGGCTTCTTACTGTACACTATGTCCTTGACGGTCCCCCACAAGTAAAAATCTAGGGGGTTAAATCAGGTGAACGGGGCAGGTACTCAATCGGGCCCTTCATCCTATCCAACGTCTTGGTACAGTGTTATCCAGGTAGGCTCACACATCTGTATGAATACGAAATGGATAGTCACCAAAGAAAGCCCTAATGGATGGTAAAATTAATGTGTCCAGCATCTACAAGTAAGCCTGGCCAGTAACTGTACCTTGGAAAATGAAGGGTCCAATTAGTCCCCTTGATGATAGCCCACACCAGACGTTGAGTCCTGGAGAATTGACAGCTTTCTCGACATAAACGTGTGGATTTTTGGGGCCCCAGTACACACAGTTATGCCGGTTAACTGTGCCATTAAATTTAAACTGTGCCTCATCACACCACACAATTTGGAAAACAAAATTAGCATCGTTTTCCACCTGCACAAGGTACCATCACAAAACTGATTTATTCTGTCTGGGTCGTCCTCATTCAATGTGTGTAACAGCTTTGGAATGTAAGATTTCCAGTTTGCTCTGTGCAAAATATGACTTACGCTTGCCCTACTCACTCCTGTTTTACGTGAACATTGTTGTGTTGATTTCTGTGGTGAGCATGTGAATGCATCTAACACCTGAACAGACTACGCTTCACTTGTGGCTGTGCGAGGCCGGCCTGATCTTCCCTTATGCATATCCATCACTGTTCCTTCCCTTTCAAACTTATCGTGCAAGCTAGCAATGCTTAGGCATGTTGGCAGTTCAGTTCCATATTCCTGCCTCCATTGTCACTCCATTAAGTCCACTTTATGCAAAGAAAGGCTAATCGGGACTGGACCTACATTTTAAAGTGGGATCCGAACCACTGTGCCATGTGCCTCCACCGGGTATCGAACAGAGGACCCCTTGATTACAAGGCAATGGCATTACCACTATGCCATCAGGAAGACACTTAGCTTCTATTAGAAATACATACAAAACTACTCTAGTTATGTGAATATGTTTATACTACATAGATATATTCAGTAAGCCTACTGAAATATGAAGATAACACTCTGAAAGAACTGCAAATTCAAGAAAGCCAGCTTTCTTGGAAACACTGTTTATGTCTAGCTATGTCATATTGTAAATTGTATTTTATATTTAGAAATGAGTGTATTTTACAGTAGGGAGATAAACGAATACCATGGAAGAGGAAAAATACTGCCTACTCCTGTATTTTCATTGATTTGAGGCACTTTTGTGTAAAAAGCCCAACCAAAAAAGTCACGGAAAAAAACTGTTTTTTTTTTTCCCAAAAAAGCTGTTTTTTTAGACCCCTTCGAACTCTAGCCAGGAGTTAGCGTGGCCCAGATATAGAGTTGTGAGCTTTCAGCAAAGCATCATTTATCCTCATTGTTGTAATTGAAATGACTATTGGAGGGCGAGGGTCAGCTGTTGCTGGTCTGCCAGTCTTCAAAAATCATGTGAAATAACATAAAAGGCAACCTCAATTTAAACAGTGTGATACAATTTTCATATTACATTTCAGATCAAATATGGAGATTTATTGCCAGCAGATGGGGTATTGATTCAAAGTAATGATTTAAAAGTAGATGAATCTTCACTGACTGGCGAGTCAGATCATGTAAGAAAAGGCGAATCATTCGATCCAATGGTGCTATCAGGTATGTATATAAATTAACGCCATATAAAATTAGTGATAGCTTTTTTTAAAAAAATGGATTATACATAGGATATAAATCCCAAATATGGAATGTACAGTGGAACCTTGATTTGACATTTTTCAGGGGACCTAAGTGAAAGAACTGAAAATGTGGAAAAATGTCAAATCTAGGAAAACTTATAGCATTTTCCTCTATTAGAACCATGAAGATTGAATGTAAAATCAGGGTTCCACTGTAGATAAGTTTTCTTGACCATAAATACTAGGTGAATCAGTGAACCAGAATATTTGGCCAGTTCTGCTCAACATATCTACAGTAATCTCATTTTAAAGTGTTTTATTGCAATTGAGCTGTGGATTTGGGCACAATGTGTTTTTACTGTGAAATCATTATACAAAAATGACATGTAATTGCTCAGCTTCATTTTTGAAGAATGGTCCATATTCATCATAACCACCCTGTTCACATAATAGGAAAAATCCATGTTGAAATCCTACGTCATGAAAAGATATCAAACTTAAAGAATAGAAAATAATACAAAAGAAAGAATAAAAACTATATGATGGGATCAACAAATGAGCAATGCTAAATTTTTTCAATGTTGTTTTCCATAAATTAATACAGTAATAACCCATAGATGAAAAGAATCTCTGGAGGTATTTGACCAGGTGAGTTCTGGAATGGCTTCCAAGCTTTGACACTCGAGAGCTAACGTCACTCATCTTCTACCCTAAGAAAGCTTTAGCTTTCGAAATCCAGAACTCACCTGGTTAATCAGAATTTCTTAATCATATATCACCAGAAAAGCTTCAAGACTTAACTTTTAATAATAATTCATTGTAATAATGTAATAATCATCCATCATGTAAATTTTTCTTTAAAACTAATTGCAACATATACTACTGTGTGTGGAGTTTACTATTTATCATTTCGCAAACAATCTGATTTATGGGTCATTAAAATAAAATTATTTCAACCATCTTTAACAATTAATTTGAAACTGCAGAAGTGCTTTTCTATGGAGGAATCGTGCATGAGAACTGATGTAATTATTCATGAAAGCTTTTTTCTCTTAATGATGTTAAATTTTTCATGAGAGCTAATATTAGTAATTTATTCCTGAAATGTCAAGCTACTTGTAAAGAAAACTCGTATAAATTGTTCAAACTTGTGTGTTAAACACAAATATTTTTACCCTATTCATTGTGATAAAAATTCATTTCACAATTATCTAAACTATTGAGTGAGTTGAAACTTTGTTTTACTGTAATGTAAATAATCATGGTTAGATAAGTGATTGTGACATACGTACATAAGAAACTGGTGTGAAGTATGGTACGGAACATTGTTTATTTGATCATCTGATTTCATTTTAGGTACTCATGTTATGGAAGGTAGTGGGAAGATGATGGTAACAGCTGTAGGAGTGAATTCACAGGCAGGCATTATCTTCACATTGCTTGGTGCAGCAGTAGACCAGCAAGAAGCTGAAATAAAGAAAAAGAAGAAAGGTTGACTTTTCATTTCCATTTAACAAGCATGTATTACCTAGTGTCATGTTTGTGTGGTCATTTCTAGCATGGTGTAACTTTGTTTTGAATAGATGCGTGCTCCATGCATTCCAAAGCTATTATTATTATTTTTTCCTTTACTTTATTTATTTTAACTGTTTGCACAGCTTATTTGTTTGTTGAACCAGTGAAATGTAATCTTTAAATGTGTACCCAAAAACAAATAAGAGCTATTGAGACAGCTCATCTATAAAACTTTAAATAATTTCTGTCTAATATCAAACTTCAATAAGTTTCTAAAGTAAATTTCAGAATGATTTTTACAGTGTTACTTTTGGAATTACATATAGATGTGAAAAGGTTGCTGCATAAAAAATGTTAGTTTTTCTGTGACTTTCATTTGGCGTATTTACAATAAGTTGATTATTCTCTTAATTCATCTCATCAGCATAGAACAGCATTTAAATGCAGCAACAGATTCACAATTAGTTCATGATATGCTACAATACTAATGAATTTCCTTTTGCATGCTTCCCTCCACAGAAGCTAAAAAGCAACGGAAGAAGAAGAGCTTAACAGGTGAATTTTCTTTAATATATATAATATATTTCATTTTAATAAGGTTATCATGGTCTAGAACTGCTTTGTAGTATTTTCATAAAATCTCCCTTTCTTTAATCTTGGAACTCCACGATGTGCTATGAAGAAAACACATTAGCTTGATAGATTGTAATGTTAATTGATTCTAAAAAATGAATTAATTAATTTATTACATTAAAACTGTTTCAATGTGTAGTATGTACCTAGGTATACAATGAAACATGTGCATTGATTTTTCAGTGTATATAGAAGTCTAAAAGATTGAAAATAAACTTGCTGAATTACAAATTTAACATTTTTGTGCAATCCAAATCTAGATGTAAATAGTATAACCAGATATCATTTTGCTACAAGAAGAGGAAAAGTTTATCAAGGTTAACAATTGAATTTTGAACAAAATTTTATGCTTAAAGTTGTATTTAATGCTTGTTAAGCAAATATTCATTACATCAAAAATTTGCATGATAAATAACATGATATAATCTGATAGTTATTTAATATTTATGAAAACCTTCTATAAATATAAAATGTTAATGGATATTCACACAGTTGTAAGGAAGGTTTACAATTTTTTATTAAATAAAGGCTGCCACTTTCTTAATATTTAGTTTATGGGTTCCCTTCTTTTTCTGCTTTAAATTAAACATTATCTTCAATTTTCCTTTAGTTAGTATAAGCATGGTTACATGCACTTCATTGAAAACAATATCACCCACAAATTTTGCTGATTCAGTTGTGTAATTTATTTATAAATGCAACATTTATCATGAGTAGATTGTTTTAAGTGCATAGTTAGAATTTCGTTTAGTTCAGTGTTTTCCCCATTCCAAGTTGGTTTTTTAGTGTAGCATGCCTGGAATTTGCAGGAAGTTGTTAATGATAGTGTATTTTAGAAAGAGATAGGGACCATACTGCACAAATGTATTTTCCACAATGGTGTAAGACATTTCTTATTGAGTAGTTCCAAAGAGGAAAATGGTTGCTTTGGGGATTTCTAAAGGTAAATAAATTTACTAGCATTGGAACCATTAAAACTTGATCCGGCCGGGGTATCATATGTTTATCAGTATATTTGCCAATAATTTTATCATTTTCACACTATTAATTCTGCTATTTTCTTATTGTCATTATGAGTATAAAAAGCAAAAATAATTAATGGCTTTCTATTTATTTCTAGAATTATAATTTATTTTTCAAGCAAGATATATTACTTTTAAAATTTGAATTAATTTCTCATTATGTGTAAATAACTGTTATGAGAATTGAAATATTCCAAAATTAGAGTAATTTTCATTACATGGGGTAATTTTTATTTTGTGATATTTATGTGGAATGTCAATATATATATTTGTCATGGAGCCAGAAGTTGCAGGTTCACACCCTGGGTAAGGTATGGATGCATCATCATCATCATCTTCATCTCAATCATTCATTCTCATCATCACAGTTAACTCAAGAAGTAGGAAAGCAACATGAAATGACCAACATAAAGGAAATAATTAAACACACTTGACTTAATGCTCTTACGTGTTTAAAGCCAGAAGAAAAGCAGCCAACAAGAAGACTTTGTGCTTCACTGTGTTGGCCTTCCCCCCCCCCCTTCACCTGGTGTTTAGTCCCCCATTTCCTCTGTGACAATGAAGATGGAAAACCCATAGTACATCTGTTTAATGCATTTTTGTTCTTCCGGTTTTAACAAGTGTGAACATAAGTTGAGTGTATTTAATTTTTTTTCTTCCCTTTTTAGTTATTTTACATTGCTTTTCTACTTCTTGGTTTAACCGTGATGATGAGAATGAATGATGAACTGATGAAATGGATGATACATCTATGCTTATCCAGGGTTCGAACTTGGGACCTCAAACTTTGTAGCACATTATGCTGACCTCTCTGCCATGGAGGCAAGCAAGAGTGTTTAATGTGGAACATTTTCATCAGTAGTATTTCTCTTTTAAACTCGTGAACTAGAAAGGCTGCTTGAATTTAGATCCACTTACATAAAAATTTGACTGACACCTAAAAACACCGTTATAACATTTTAATGTACCTATATAACCAGTAATATGCAGATGTGTGTTAAATAGTTAGTATTTCATGCAGAAGAAAAACATATTCATTTCATAAGTAAAGAACAATTATAAAAAAATATTTAATTGGTAAAATTATTGGAGCAAATTGAGTTATATGTCTGCCTGTATTTGTATTTTTGTTATTTAGCATTGCTTTTCTGCCACTTTTGGCTAATTGTGAAGATGGGGATGAGTGATGATTAGATGAAATTGATGAATGGACACTTCCAAAGAACACCCATGCCCAGGCTGGGACTAGAATGCAGGAACTTCAGTGGCAAGATCGAAAGTCTACCACTTAACTCACTTGGCACTGAACTGGCTAAATGATACACCTTTAAATCTATGATTGGCTGATATCACTATCAGCTAAGTAATTGTTCCCATCCCTATCAGCTACCAGTATGACTATACCAAACCAGAGATTCTGTCCTTGGTTGCCAGAATCTTCAGTGTTGAATGGTAATGTAGCTAACATAATATTAAAAGTGGAACTCCTTTAACAGTGCTTGTTACATCTATAAAGGAGAGGTAATGGATAGGATTGCAAAATAGAACTCCCGTGAAGAAATTGTTCGTATTTGTCCTTTCCTCAAACTCATTTAATTTGCCACCACTTTGAGTTACGTAGGACATACAGTCATGGAAAAAATACTTCGTCCATTGACCCTTAATACCAGTAGTCTTATAGGGGAGGTATTTCTTTCCACAACTGTACTTCTTCATTATACCCCTCATCTTTATTTAAATACACCCTAACTCCCCTCCGAGAGAATTTTCCAAGCATATATATGCAACATGTTTTATATTATACATACCACTTTTCATACATTTACCAGATCTCCTTATTTCATTGTTACTGAAATCAGGAAAACTGTTGAACAGTGTTCATATTGTGAAATGTTTAAGATATTTGTGTGTCGTCGTGTCTCATTGACAAGACTATTTAAAATCAACATTATTTTAAAATACACCATGAAAAGCATTATACTGTAACTAATTATTCAGTTTGCAAAAATGCATTTCATTCAATGAAGTATGAAAAATAGTTTGCCTTTGTATGCAATATTGTGCAATATTTCTTTACTAAATTCAGTACTTGATGCGAGATTGAATAAATATACGGAGGGAGAATTTTTTTCTGAATACCTTTGAGAGGTAAGCCTGCACATGTATTATTTTGTTTTGCCTCCACTTTGTAGCATTGGTAAATCAGAAAAGCTTTTTCCCTCAGCAGAAATAAAGTTCGTATTGTGTTTCCCATAAAATAGTGCTAATGTTTGCATGAAAATTAGTAAGGGAGACCTGTAAAAAAAAATAAGAACCTATTTTAAGACAGAAATCCAAACTTATAATCATTCATTTTCCTAGAAATGTTTGCAAGTGAACTATTTTTTCAGTAGTGTTTGCATTGAGAGCAGATGCATCCAGTTTTAGAGAGAGAGCGAGAGAGTTCTGCATTAGTGACCTTTTAGGCTGATGATTGAACAGTTCATGAAAAAAAATGATTTTAAAATCAAGAGTAAAGCATCAATATTGCACAGGATACACTTACATGAATGCAACAGGAAGAGTTGAGTAGATCTGAAAGTTAAGGTTTTTATTGTCACCCAACATATTTTCTTCTCGAAAAATACAAGTCATCACTGCAATCCATTGAACTCTTGTATTCCCAGGTTGTGAGCATGTGATGGATATAATTCGCAATATTGATGGTCTTCTCACCATTTCGAAACCAAGCAAAAACTTGCAAGTACTTTTCTAGTGACTCGTGATTCTTGCACGAATCTTATTCTTCCCAAACAGTAGCCAAACAAATAAATAGTTACTACTTACTCAGTGCTCAAATATTTTGTACTATTCACACTGATCTTAAGGTACAGAGATTTAGTTTTAATATACTGTATTTATGCATGTATAATGCGCACTGGTTTTTGATGGGGAAAATACACAAATAATTAAATCTCGTATATAATGCACAGTACAATTCAGGTTCAAGAAATGGCTTAGTTGTAGGTTGTTAAGCTGTTGCTATGCCGATCAAGAGTGAATTACATTATACTATTTACCTGTTGCTATGTGGACTAAGATGAGAATATCATCTTGTGTATACAATGAGTCACCAACCCACCCACTCTCCCTTCACTATGCATCCCAAAGCTTTTACTTCTGTAACCACCTTGTTTATTCTGTAGAAGAAGAAAGTGAGATCAACATGTGAAAGATGGCGAGTTATACTGCTATTTCAAATTGCAAGTTCTCTGGTATATGCAGGAAAACTACAACAGGGCTGCGGCTCAAAAATTCGACATAGTGAGGCAAGTTTAAGAGAATGGCAGAAGCAAGAAAGGCTGAAGGAAGCTCCATCCAAGAAATGGGCTTTTCAGACGTGTGGCAGCAGCTGCAAAATTGTTTTGGATTTGAAGTGGTCGGGAAGATATTTTTATTATTTCTCATGTGGCAAATACAGATGTTGCACATCCTGTTTGTTGGGAGGTGTCTGATCGAATCCCACCAGAATGGTGCTGCTTTTCTTGATGTCTTAAAATTCTTCGATACAGAATGAAAAATCATGAGAAATGACCATTTTACTTTTATAAATGTTTTTAAAAATATATTACTATTACTAAAATACCCAACCTGCTAATTTGTATTTGTGTTGTTGTTGTTACGCGTTATATGAAGTGACATAGTGAAAAAATGTGTGGTTTTATGACCAATCAGCATTGGGCATACATGCCCACACACAAATAACCACAGGCCAACCTAAGTACAAGGGCCATTAGGTTGGCATCAGGGAAAGCTTGTGAGAGCTATTTTCCCAGAAATTTATACCCCCCACCCCAATTAGAATCATGGGTCATGTTTACCAACCAGTTGTCACTCATGGGAGGGGTAGAAATGCTTTATTTATAAAGAACCAACCATTGTTAGGCTAACAGTAGCCATTTTGGAGAACAAAAACCATGTGCTCCAAATCACATGTTTACTAAATCTTTTATTCTTTACTGAAAATCAGAGATAACACTCACCCATAGGTAAAATCATGCCTAATTTATTAAAAGTAAACTCATTTGCAATTATCTGGCATAACTAAGCTAGAAAAGCTGAAAAAACACTTTTGGTTATGCTTTTTAAGCAATTTATAACTCTGCCATCTGGTGGGAGAAAGTGGCAATTCTCCCAAAGACAAGGAAAGATCTCAAAGGACTCCAGCTGGCCAATGAGAAGCCTTCAAGGCTGTGACGTCACAGAGGAGACTTTCAGATGGCCTATTGTGTTCTGAGCTTGCTAGTCAAGCTCACTTGTATTACAGACCCACCTGAGAGCAGGTCAGCTTGGAAGTTGCTGGTAAAATCCAGTGTGTGAATGGCCACCTGTGCCAGCAACAAAGGATACATAAAGGGAAAAAGTTGTTCGTAGCCATCCATCCAAGAAAAGCCAGGAAAACTCATTTATCACTCCCCCAAAGCCTTTGTTACACCAAGGAAGCACATAATATTAAATTTTTAGTGTGGTGTACCCCAAAATTGTCCATGTGTCGGGATGTGGCGATAAAGAGTGAAATAGCGTGTGTAAGGCCCCAGGTATGAGTGATATGTAAGTACAAAATCTTTTGTATATCTTTTTTGTGTCTTGTACAGTGAAGTGCTCATGTTTGGTGGCAGCTATGCCACAAGCGATGTTCTTTGCAATGAATAAATATGTCGTTTAAAGGTGTCTGACCTTCTATCATTTTAGTGAATCATAATCCTATTAAGCCCTCCTCTCGTTACCGATTATTAAAGTTAGGCTAAAGTTCGTCTGTTGCTTAACAGATATCTCAGGGGATATCTGTTACTATACGGAACACCACACGTGGAATAGGGTCTGCGTGTGGCCGCGTAAAGCGTGGTTCTCTTTTGTTTTTGCTGTTTTTGATATATTATATATTTAAAGTTAACCTTTTGTAAAACCAACTTTAAAGCAACGTAATATAATATAGACAAAGCACCCAATAATAAAAAACCGATCCCCCTTATAGTTTCATGTTGGCTGCCTGAATTATTCCATGCATAAGTCACCACACTTTTTGGGGGCAACAATTTTCTGAAGAAGTGTGCATTATACATGAGTAAATTTGGTATACAAAACCATGAAAATAACAGGTAAGATATTTGGTAATGCTAGTAGGATGTGGGCGATTGCATATATAAAGTTTTGCTATCTTAGAAGATCTTAGATATAAAACTTAAGCTAATTCATCTACTTTGAAGCTTTCTTAACCTCAAATTAACTGGTACATAAAACACACATTTGCATAGGTATGCAAGGTCTGTTGACTGCTACTTTCTTAAAGGTCCCATCATAACATGGCTTTTTTTTCAGCCCTCTTGTCTACAACCACAGCAGGGTTTCTCTGGTATCAAGATGAAACTTCTTGAGTGTTGCTATTTCCAGCATTGGAAAGCTTGGCAATGCTCTTGTTCTTGATGTGAAGGGACACTCAAATGTTCAGGCCAGGACTAGAATCTTGGAACTTTGGTGGCGAGATTGAGAGACCACCATTTAACATGCTTGGCCACTAAGCTGGTTAATTGCCCTCACTCACCTAAACTATACATTGTATTTTAATTTTTTTATTGAAGAATTATAGTACAATGTCCTGAAATTATAACAAGTTTAGTTCCTTACACTCTGAAAATGTATTTGATGAGTTTTGAAAACAATTCTATGGCACAATATAGGGTGCGTAATAGTAAAAGTAGTTATTTTTTCTGCCAACGTGAAATGACTTGATCATGTTAAAATACAATAGCATACTTGAATTTTGAGATATTTGCAAATTTTTTGGAACTTCCCAGCAAACAAATATAGTGAAACCTCAATTTTTACATTCCTGTATAATACATTCAATCTTGATGGTCCCAACATGGCAAAATGTCAATTTTTCCTCGATTTTACATTTTCCCACATTTTAAGTTTTTTCAGCTTGGTCCTTTAGAAAAATTTAAAATCCAGATTCCACTGTATATGTATGTGATAAACAAAATCAGAAATATTTTGGTTTTGAGGTAGTTTTGACATGGTGTTTCTGGCATGCTCTAAGTAATCTGTTAATAATATACAAAGAAATTATTAGCAAAACAAATACAATATCAAGGGGGAAAACACAGTATCATTGCTCAAACTGGTAGATAATAGTTTCTACAGCAATCTTTCATCCCTGTGATGTTAAAATTTTACAACTGCCGTGGTCTGCCAAAAGCAGGCCTTATAAATAGACCTTCCAAAGTTGGTGGCAAGCAGGTCAACAGACCTTGATATGTATATGTTCATGCATGCAATCATCAACTTCTCTTCTACATTTTCCATCCTACAAATTACATACTTAAAATATTCAATATACGAGGCATATTTTTAAAGTAAGTTCAGTTTTGATATTACATAAACACAAGGACACATGTTGTAATAATTTTATTTTTACATGGAAGCCTGGGCCTACATCTACTTTTCAACATAATTGCCACCTACATAAGGCACTTATCATATTGTATGACCAGCTTCTGAATGCCATCTTCCTAGAAATTGGCCACCTGATGTGATAACCACTGCTGCACGGCTGTTTTCACGTCGTCATCTGCATTAAAGCGCTGACCGGCAAGATGCTTCTTTAAGTGCAGGAACAAGTGATAGTCACTGGGCACTAGGTCTGGGCTATAGGAGGAGGATCAATTTGTTCCCAACCAAAAGACACAATATGATCTTGGGTTCGATGCACCACGTGTGGACAAGCATTGTTGTGAAGCAATACGATCCCTTTACTGACCATGCCACACCTTTTGTTTTGGATTGCGTGATGCAGTTTATTCAAGGTCTTGCAATATGTCACAATTTCATACAGAACACTGGGTGACACTTCCGGAAACTCCATAGATAAAGATGAAATCGTAAAGAGTCCGTTTTTGCATACTTTTTCATCAACTTGCTGCACCAGGTCATCGTTAATGACAGACGGTCTCCCACGTCATCCCTCGTCATGCATGTTTGTACAACCATCTTTAAATGACCTCACCCATCTTCTTACCATGCTATCACTCATAGCATTGTCTCCATACACTTCTGCAATCTGCTGATGGATTTCGGCTGCTTTCACTTCTCTTGCACTTAGAAAAGGAATGACAGCATGTAGCTCACACTCCGCGGGACTTTCAGTCGTCTGAGGCATTGTAACCACACCTGAACAACTGTCTACTCGGACGAATGGTTGCATACTGCTGTCTGTGGCACACCCATAGATGCAGGTCCTCTGTGTGCATGTGCTAAATGGTGAGTGCAGCACTACAGCAGCCTAATTGCAAAACTGAACTTACTTTAAAAATATGCCTCGTACAATTTGACATTTTTTAAAAAAAAATAATAATTACATTGAACTTCTTCAAACACTTGAGAGTATATCTGATTTGTCTATATTTGTCTGTGTCGGAACTTTTTTTCTTTTCCTTGTAGGTTTCTGTAGTTTGTATATAGTAAGTAGTTGTAGCCTCTTGTGCATACAAAGCATGCAAGATAGTTCCCATATTGAATATTGGTTGGTTATATATTTCTGTATTCAGTGAATTCCAATTTTTGTGTTTGGAAAGTGTATATGTGCAGTCATTCCCTGTTTCTTCTTGTGTTAAATCTTAGTGGTGCTTAAGTGTGAAGTAGATTGTTGGTTTTGTTGTAACATTAGCAAAGTTCAAATGAAATCTCGCATGTTATAAAGATATTGGAATTCATGTACCAAACTCAAGATTATTAGTAAACATTTATGAAGCACACCACATTTTTTTTTAACAAATGGTTGCTGTACGATATTATTAAATTTTAGCTAATAATCTAGCAGGTTTGTTCCTTGTCATCAATATTGTATTAGTAGTCAAAGTGGATACATGTGCATTACTGGCTTGAAGTTGTCTTGTAAATATTCAATGTTTTCAAAAAGTGCTATCTTTGTATCTAAAGATATCTGTTTGGCGGTTACGTGGGGATAGGTAATTTACTCTGATAAGCTTACTTTTCATTTTCCCATGCAAACTAGTGGCGAAATAGAGCGTGAAGAAAATTTGTGCGGAAAAATGAAAAGTAAGCTTATCGAGTAAAGTGCTATCTTTTACAATAGTATTGACAGTATTTGAAATGATTTATAGAAATGGACAGGAATTCAGTGTCAGGTAATTTGCTTCTTTTGTAACACAACTGTGAAATAAATCTTAAATATTTAGCTATTCTTCTTGCCAAACAACAGAACTTGTTGAAGGCTTTCTACATTCACACATGCACATGTAAGGATTGAAAATACTAGAAGTTGAAATATTGGAGTAAAATAACGGTTCTTGATTAGAAATGGTTAAAGTATAGGTTACAGTCTTGATTGCACTTATACACTGTGAATCTATTGACTATCATTAATCCTGATTATTGTATAATATAATAAAAGTTAAGAGCATGATATAACATAAGTTTAATACAGTACCATTGCAGGGCTTGCAGAATTTTCATAAATAGTAGGGATTTATTGGTGCTCATAAGTAAGAGCAGACAAATCCAATACAAAATGACAAATGTCTAGTTCAGAATCTCCGCAATATATTTTCCTTCTCGATTGTTGTTTGTAACCAGATGATTCAGATGGATTTTGCCTTGGAAAAAGAAACTGTTAATTCTACTTTTGTGTTAATTATGAATATGAGTGGCAGTTTATTCATATATAAATATTGAATTGAAACAGCTTATTAGAAACTTTACTGATACATAGAGGCATGCATATTTCATTTTTGACTAAAACTAAATGTGAAACAACACATTGTAATGTTCATTTTTCATGTTTCTGAAAGGTGTGAGGTACATTTCCCCACCCTGTTTTGTCATGAAATAATTCGAGATGAACTGCAAAATGTGAAATGGACTTTTAAACATGAAATTTAGAGTTTATTTAATGACACGACACTTTCTGAAGTCAGAATTATCCTGAGAGTTATGCAATTCATGGAACATTGATTAATTCTGCTGTAAATATTTGAGAAGCAAAAATGGAACCCTTTATACAGGAATAAACTTAATATTCTAGCAACAACGTAAATGTGCTATTAGAAGGGATACGTTTATTTTGTGTAGTAAGTGCAGTTTTTAAATAAAATTTGGGATTATATTCATATTTTTAAAACCAAAATGTAATTTTATGTACCGCTTTTTCACCACTATAACAGCGAAATTATATTTTATTTACTGCCTTTGAACCCAAAGTGGACTTTGTTTTTGTACCGAAATGTTGCTTTTTTATTTACCAAAAATATGTGCCTCTACAGTGATACATCAGTATGCAATTATCAGGTAATACTGATACAATACAAATGAATTGATAGTAAAGAAAACTATCTCTAGTAAGTAAATTAGTCAGTAAATGTAAAATTTGATATTTAAGTTATTGTTTCCCTTCACATATGCTATTTAAACCACTATCCTATCTTGACAATATAAATGTGATTGTATGCTGTATCAAATTTAGTGCATGTACAAACTAAGTTTTTGTTCAGTTCAGTGTTGATTTTACTGAACAGTGTAGCAACCACATCTTGTCATTTTATCATAATTTAATATTACATGGAATTGTTTTTTTTTTTTTTTTTTTGCATGTTGCAGTATAGTAACAAAGCACATTCTCTGAATACAAAATGTTTCTCTTATTTTTTTTATATGGGAGGGATTTAGAGAAAGTCTTCAAGCATACATAATACAATATGTTTGTGCATTTCCACTTATTAATTTTTATATGAGTAGTGGCAGTTCATAGTTATCAAATAGTAATTGCTGAGCACTTGAAATAAATTCCTTAAAGTGAGTTGTATTTCTTATTAGGTGAGGATGAAGAGCCTGTGACAGGAAACAGTCACGTGAATGCTCCTGTAGCTGATCACACACCGAATAAGCATGTCTCTGCAGAAGCTGAAAACCACACTGCAGAGACTCACACTCATTCAGAGAGTCACAAGAAGGAAAAATCAGTCTTGCAAGCCAAACTTACAAAATTAGCAATTCAGATTGGCTATGCAGGTATGTTTTAATCAAATTTGAAAATTTGAACAGTGTGTCTGAGAGAGAGTGTATATTGTGTGTTTGTGTGTGTACCTTTGTGCACGTGCATGCATGCATGCTTCTTAAATTTGATAAATACACTTCTCACAAAAAGTTTGGAATATTGTTATATTAGGCACAAAAAGTTGGAATATTGTTATATTGGGCAATAGGTGATAGACATGGTGGCATATGTCGGCAAAAACATGAGAATGTCCAGCAGTAGAATTCAAAGGCCTTGCCTATCACCTATTGCCTAATATAACAATATTCCAAACTTTTTGTGAGGAGTATATTTGTAATATGTCTGTTTAGAGTGATGCATAAAAATAGTTAACTGCTTCATGTCTGACAGATAAAGCTCTGCATCTACTGGATATACTGCATCCCATGTGTCCTAAAATGAAAAGGACAATTTGATGGGAATTCATTAAAATATGAAACAACTGCAATATACAAGGAATGTCAATTATGTATATGTGTATGGAAAGAGTTGACAAGAAATGAAGTTGTTTTTTTTCCTGACCATGTTTGATTGAAGTGAATTGTAACCAAAAAAAAAGCCTTCACTGTATAAAAATTAACATGACTTTTTTTTTCATTAGACTAGTACATGTTAATTGAACTCACTTTACTGCAGCATTTTTACCCAGCAGACACAGTGCAAACTGAATAATTGTGTTGATATTTTGTGTATACGAGGAATATTCTGTGGAGGTCAGTGACCATGAAACTCGCAATAACTCAAGATGGCGGCAACTAGTAGAAGCTGCACTGATCATCGTCCCGTTTTTCGAGAATTTTCAGTGTTCTTTCCAAGTTTCTTTAATCCTGGTGTACTCGTGCCTCCGCTATAGTGTTTCCTCCCCGATGTCAAAGGATTTTCACGATCTATTGCGATGGAGATGTGCTGAGAGAGACTTCATTTTCGGCACTTGAGGCAACAGGTATGCGTGTCTCCACCATGGCTTCACCCAGCAACAGGAAGCAGCACTCTGCAGGTAAGGGGACCCCAGCCCGGTACTTTCACTTCCTATGCATGGCTTTAATGTGTGGGGACATACAAGTGAATCCGGGACCTGTGAAAACGTTAGCAAATTTCTCTGTGTATTACCAAAATACACAGAGCATTAAGAACAAGCTTACTGACTGTGCTGCTTTTGCGTGTGAACTAATGCCATACGATTGCTTGATATTTACCAAATCGTGGTTAACTGAAAATGTTAGTGACAGTGAACTACCATTCGCAAGCCATTTTAACATATATAGAAAAGATCGTGCGACTTGCGGTGGTGGTGTAATGATATGTGTTAGCACAAAATGGCCCAATAAAGTATGCAATGACCTAAAGCGGAACTGTGAATTACTGTGGGTCAAGGTTTCAATATCCAATGCAAATAATCTTCTCCTTGGTTCGTACTATAGACTGAATAAAAATTGTCCACTCTACCTTCTTGAAGAATGTCGAGATACGTTACTTGCAGCAATTGCCCTGGGGGACATTGCACTTTTCGGAGACTTCAACCTGTCTATTGAGTGGCAAGACTCTTGTCATGGAATCGCGAAGTGTGAAAATGACTTATGGTTCATTGAAACTTTCATTTCTGGTTTAAAGCTAAGGCAGCATAATTTATTCAACACCAGAAAGGACAGTAATCTAGATTATGTTGTGTCCACATTGAACAATATAAACATTACGCTGCGTAAGAACCTCCTCAGTTCTGACCACGATAGTCAAGACGTGTCCATTTCCATCCCCCCACCTACTAAAAGAGGTCATCGCCCCTCGATCCAGAAGAAGCGCCACCTGTGGAACCAAGCACCGTGGGAGGAGATAAGACGTACCCTCGACTGCTTCCCCTGGGCCGTTTTGGAAGATGGGACAGTCGACGATGCAGGTGAGCTATTTACAGCTGCCATTCATGCAACGGTGAACGACCTTGTCCCTTCGGAAAGAATAGCATCTCGCTGATTTCCAAGTTGGTTCGACTCAGAAGTACGCAATGTACTGGCTAACAAGAATCGAGCCTGGCAAGTTTGGAAGGACTTCCCGAGTGAACACACTTATAATACTTTCGCTGTTCTTTGACGGCACTCAAAGTACCTACTCTGAAACAAATACAAAGAATACATAAACAATATCAATGCAACAATCTAGGAAAATCCAAAGAACTTCTTAAGTCTAATAAACTTGAAGAAACAATAGCAGAATTCCTCTTGAAATTACACACGATAGTGAAAGTGCGAAAGGTGACCGAAGGGCGGAAATCTTAAATGCTTATTTCCACGGTAACTGCTGTCCACCTGCCCCCCTTGCAACATTGCCAAACGTAAGATCAGTCTGTTCTTCCTCTCTAACAAAGCTTGCCACTACATCCGATGAAGTGAAAAGTCTATTGTCGTCTCTCCCAGCTCACTGTGCCCTAGCGCTGGACAATATCAACACCATGTTCCTGAAGAAAACTGGAGAATCCCTTTCTTATCCCCTCTGCAGTCTTCTGAATGGATGTTTCTCGAAGGGTGTCTTTCCTCATGCTTGGAAGCAAGCTAACATCCCTCCCATTCACAAAAATGGCAACAAAAACCTTGCTTCTTCCTGTAGGCCAATCTCGTTACTCTCTCCTGTGGCCATCATTTGTGAAAAATAGTTAAAGACAGGCTATATAAATTTGTTTCTCCATACCTAAGCTCAAATCAACTTGGTTTTCTTCCTGGTAGTTCCTGTCTTGCCAACCTATCTGTTTTTCTCTCGCATGCTATGAAATTATTTCAAACAATTCGCAACTGGACATTATATATTTTGATCTGACCAAAGCTTTCGATTCTGTCAGTCATCGTCTTTTGATTCACAAATTATGCAATAGATTCAACATTCATGGTAACTTTCTTAACCTGCTCACAGATTACCTTAGCGATCGCCAACAATGTGTAGTCCTTCCAGGAACTCTATCTAACTTTCTTCCCGTCCTTTCTGGAGTACCACAGAGCAGTGTTCTAGGACCCCTCTTGTTCATATTATTCATCGATGACCTTACCGACCATCTCTCAGCCACCTGTAGTAATTACCTTCTTTTCGCAGATGACTGTAAGATTTTCAGAGAAATCTCCACTTCCGACGATACTAATCTTCTTCAGAATGACATGACAACAATGGTTTTTCCATGGTGCCTGACATGGAAACTTACATTAAATCATGAAAAATGTACTACTCTCACCATCTGTCTCAAAAAGAACCTGTTAAAGTCATCTTACTCCATCTTTGGCAATAACATCAAAGCAGTATCCTCTCATAAAGACCTAGGCATTGTTTTCGACCAAAAACTCACATTTGAAGAACATATTACAGGCACGACAAAAAAGGCTATGCATCTCTTAGGTTTACTGTATCGTTTCACCGAAATTAGTGACATCTCAGCCCTCACCTTGTACTTCAAATCATTCATTTCCCCAATAATAGAATACTGCTCTCCCGTCTGGTCCATGGCGTATCCCACTCAGCTCTCCAGAATCGATTCTGTTCTTAACTTTTTCTTTGCTGTAGTTCGTTACAGGGTTCCCTCATTATGTAATTTTTCAACACCACATCTCCTGCCCTTTCTAAACTTCAGTGCCGTTTACTGAATGATTTTAGGTATCTTTACAAAATTGTCAATGGCAAAATCCATTGCAACATGCTCCTCCAGGAATCCCACTTTTGAGTGCCTATGCGCACAACACTCAACATAAATCTATTTTACACAAAAAAGCCTAGACTGGAAATTCTAAACAGATCGCTCTTCCACAGACTTTCCACTCAATATAACAACCTCCCATCGAGTGCTGATGTATTTCCACAGAGTACGCCTTTCGGTCAACCATCAGAACATATGTTGCTAAATAATATTTAATTGTGCTATCTTGACTTATTTATATTAATATTTTGTCTTATTTTGTTATTTTTATTCTTTTATTTTTTGTTCATTTCATTGTTACTGATTTCAGTGTAAAATTGCTACGTGCTGTATCTGAAATTTTCTCAATAAATTAATACATTTCTCAAATGAATATTCTGATGTAGGTCAGTGACCATGAAACTTCTATCTAGTATGGTATTCGAAATATTTCGAGGTTGGAAGGTATTCCAGTACTTTCTTTTAAGCATAGGGATTTTATATATAGGATGCCTCCAGGTGCTGAAAATTTTGCAACCAGAGGGGAAAAATTCCCCCCTCCTCATTTGTCCTTGCATATTCCACCCTGCTTCTAGCTTCTATATATGAAAATAAATTTGCAACACACTTAGTTTCTCACGCTGCTGACAATAATCGAATCAATACTCTGCAAGTATTCTGGATTTTGCTTCTGGGTTAAAAACAACTGGGATAACAAAGATTTCCTAGGATATCTCTTGGGACACTGAGAGGGATATCTTGCTGAGAAACACAAAACTGGAAAGTGTGCTCACCTTAATCTTGAATCAAGGAGGAGAAATTCCATCGGTTGACATATTCCAAGAAATTTGGTTTAAACAAATGGGTAAAAGTTTTTATTAAGGAAGTATCAAGGAAGGATATTCTAGCTGTGTGTCTCGCCTTAAATAATGAATTTGAATAAAAATTGTTAACACCAGCTGAATGCAAATTAAAGAAATTTTAACTTCTCAATCTTCGTAACTTGTGTTTATTAATTTGTCATTTTTTTGGTAATAAAGTGGTTGGTGTCACGGAGGTAGGAGGGCAGGGTTTGGATGAGGTGTTGGATGTGAGAGTCTAGAAAGGCTGATATGCGTTCAGTGGGTGAATTGTAGCTGGACACAATGGGTCTCCCGGGGTGGTTCGGTTTGTGAATTTTCAGGAGGAGGTAGAAAGTCGGGGTGCGGGGGTTGTCAGGTATGAGTGAGGAGATTGTGGAGTTGGATAAGCCTTCAGGGGATCCTCAGGAGAGTACAAAATCACTGATTTTTTTTTAGGTGTGTGGTGGATGAATCGGAGAGTTGGTGGGAGGCTTCCGCCAAATTGTCAGAAGAATTCATGACTACTGTGGTGGACCCTTTGTCAGCGGGGAGGATTTTGATATCCAGGTTGTTGCGAAGAGATCAGAGGGCTTGGTTCTGGGCTGGGGTTTGATTGTGGTGTGAAGAGGAGTTTCGGAGGTATGAACTGTGGGAAACATTGTTGACAACAGAGGTGATGTATCTTTCGAGGGGGTGATTGTTGGAAAGGGGGGGGGGCAGAACTGGAGGAGACTGGGATGTATGTCTGAGGGATTGGCATTGGAGGGGGGATTCTTGGCCCAAAAATACATCCACCTAAGTTTGGGGGTGAAAGTTTGGTGGTCAAAAAATAGCCGGAAACTGTTTGGGGTGGAGGCTGGGGAGAAGGTGAGACCTTTAGAAAGGATGTCAATTTTGGTGGTGAGGTTGTGACGAGATGTTCAGGATGCAGGTGCAGTCAGTGGGTGAGTAATGTCAATATGGTGGGGGCATGTTTAGTCTGAGGACTGGTACTCTTCTGTTGTGTGGTGGGAGGGATAGGTGCGGTTGAGGATGGTAGGTAGGGGTGGGTCTGGAAGTAAGGGACATGTCGTTTTGGGTTGGTGTTGTGGTGAGAGGGGAATGGGTCATCCTGCATTCAGGGCTTGTCTGCAGAGAATGGATAGTTTTCCGATCTCTCAGCAACAACCCGGACATCAAAATCTTCCCTGTCGACAAATGGTCCACCACAAGTCAGAAGCCTATCCCCCAACTCTCTGATTCATCCACCTACAAGCCCACTACGGTTGATTCATCCACCACACACCTGAATAAAATCAGTGGTTTTGTCCTCTCCCAAGGCCTCCCTGAAGGCCTATCCAACTCCACAATCTCCTCGCTCATACCTGACAATCCCCGCACCGCCACTTTCTACCTTCTTCCCAAAATTCACAAACCAAACAATCCCGGGAGACCCATTGTGTTCAGCTACAATTCACCCACTGAACGCATATCAGCCTTTCTAGACTCTCACCTCCAACCCCTCGTCCAAGTGCTGCCCTCCCTACCTCCGTGACACCAACCACTTCCTTGACATCATCCACAACTTACCATCTCTACCACCAAACACCATCCTCACCACAGTTGATGTCACCAACATCCCCCATGCCCATCGCCTCTGTGCCATGGAATCATTCCTTAACAGCCGACTCCAACCCCAGCACCCACTTCCTGATACATCTAGCCAACCTTGTACTTACCTGCAACAACTTCTGCTTCGGAGACCAGCATTACCTGCAGAAACGTGGCACAGCTATGGGCACCCGAATGGCCCCCTATTAGGCAAGCCTGTTCATGGGCAGGCTGGAACAGGAATTCCTTGACTCCCAACAACTGAAACCACTCCTCTGGCTTACATTCATTGATGACATTTTCCTCCTCTGGACACATGGCGAACCCTCCCTCACTACATTCCTAAACCAACTGAACAACTTCACCACCCTCAAATTCACCTGGTTCCACTCCAAAGACCAAGTGATCTTCCTAGATGTGGACATCCACAGACCACTTGGAAACATCCATACATATCAAACCGACTAACCACCTCCAGTATCTCCATTATTCCAGCTCACACCCCTACCACACCAAAAAAGCCATCCCATTTTCCCTATACCTCAGAGGCCAACTCCTCAACTCATCCCCCTCATTCTGCCAAAACTACAACCTACGCCTGCACCAAGCCCTAACCAACCGTGGCTACCCCTCCACCCTCATCAACAAACAAATCACAAGAGCCACCTCCCATAACCATCCAAAAAACCCAAATCCAACCCTCCAGCTCTGATCACTCAATACCACCCCCACATTATGAAAATCAGACACCCTCCACTCCCTCCTTCCCATCCTGCACAGTGATCCTGACACCAGGAACATCTTTCGGGATAAACCTAGGGTCATCTTCCATCCCCCCCCAACCTCAAGAACATCTTGGTCCAAAACACTCCCACCCCTTCCACACCACTCCCCCAGCTCACAGGTGCAAGACCTGCCCCATACTCATCCCCTCCCCCACCCTCCTGATCCCCATGGCTCCAGGTGAGTTCATCCTTCACCCTAAGGCCACCTGCCACTCATCCAACCTCATTTACACCCTCATCTGCCAAATCTGCAGCAACTTGTACCTGGGCAAAACCTCCACCCCCTTGAACCTAAGGATCAATTGTTCCTCCTCCCAAAACTCAGATTTCACAATTGCCATCCACACCAAAAGCCATAACACCACCTTCAACAACTGTTGCCATGTGGCCATCACCCATCTTTTACCCCTCACTCTGACACTTCTTTCCGCAGGTGATGGGAAAGGGCCTATATATCAGGCATGCATGCCACTATATCCCCCGGACTCAACCTAGCCAACCAATAACCCTTTCCCCTCCTCCCCGAAACTACCCACCCACCACCCACCATGCAGTAAACACTGGTGAAAGTACATTTGTTAACTCTCAACTTTTTCTGGCAACACTGACTGTACAGACGCTATTGTCAATATTCTGTTCCCCTGCACTACATGACATTGTGATACTTCTTTCTTCTCTGATGATAATGTGGCAAATACCGCGAAATATATATATATATATATAATGGATAAAAGCAAGGAGGGCCAAAAGGGCTAAGTAAAAATCAAATAAGGTAAAAGGAAACACTCACCGGACAGTAGGAAAATTCAAAATTTTCGCTAATTTATAGCATCATCGGTGTGAGAAGAAACAGAAGACAGAAGACGGTTCCGTCAGGAACCTGACGGTCTTCAGGTTACTGTCCGGTGAGTGTTTCCTTTTACCTTATTTGATTTTTATATATATATATATATATATATATATATATATATATATATATTTTGCAGGAATAGGGTTAGAAATGGTGCCAGAAGGGCGGATAAATACAAATAATGAAGGAGACAGTAAACACTTACCACACGAATAGAAATAATTCAATATTTCGCGATCCGAGTCGCATTTTCAAGAAGGTAGATAAAAGATCGACGACACTCTACTCAAAGTGTCGTCGATCTTTTATCTACCCTCTTGAAAATGCGACTCAGATCGCGAAATATTGAATTATTTCTATTCGTGTGGTAAGTGTTTACTGTCTCCTTCATTATTTGTGTATATATATATATATATATATATATATATATATATATATATATATATATATATATATATATATATATATATATATATATATATATATATATATATATATATAATGACACACACACACACACAAACTTTCAAGTTGACTGTGTAATTCTAACTTTTCAGTATTTTTCAACTTAAGATATTAATGTTAGATGCATATGTATCTTGAAGGTAATTTGGAAAAATCTGTATCAATGAGCTACTTTAAACAATTTTCTTTTCAGGTTCCAGTATTGCTGTTCTGACTGTTGTTATTTTAGTAATTCAGTTTTGTGTGAACACCTTTGTTGTTCAAAACAATGTGTGGAAGAGTACCTATGCGAATGAACTTGTGAGGCATTTAATTATTGGTGTGACTGTATTGGTTGTTGCAGTTCCAGAAGGGCTTCCATTAGCTGTTACTCTATCTCTTGCATATTCAGTTAAGGTGAGTATACCATTATGGAAATCTAAATGTGCACGTACGAGGTATGTTAGAAAAGTAATGAGACTGATTTTCTGTAAACGATGAATTTTATTCTATTTACAAATCAAGGTTATCCCCTTCAAAATAGTTCCCAGGCAGCTACACACCGATGGAGGCATTGTTTCCATTGTTCGTAGCAGTGCTGGAAGGCTTCTGCTAGAATACCTTTCAGCTAGTCGGTTACACTCTTCTGGATATTATCCAAAGTATCAAAACTGCGCCCTTTCAAGTGGTTTTTGAGCAAGGGGAATAAAAAAAAAAAAGTCGCATGGACTGAGATCCGGTGAATAGGGGGCTGAGGAACCACAGGAATGTTTTGTTTTTTTTGCCAAAAATTCATTGATGGAGACTGCCGTGTGACATGGTGCATTGTCGTGGTGCAGCATCCATGATTCATCACCTCTCTCAAGGTGGTTAAAATTTGATGGACGTGCCAGGGGTCCCGAGTTTGAATCCTGGCCTGGGCATGGATATTTGTGAGTGTCTATTCATCAATTTCATCATATCATCACTCATCCCCATCTTCGCAAATTAGCCAAAGTGGCACAAAAAGTGAAGTAAAACAAAGCAAATGAAAAAAAAATTGATGGACAGTAAACATGTTCAAATTTAACTCACCGCTGATCATTCTCACCGTCAATCGACGATCTGACATCTCGAGAGACTTCACTCTTTCCACATTGTCATTTGTTTTTGAGGTTGAAGGTCTTCCTGCACGAGGTTGGTCTTCCAATTGTTCTTGGCCTTCTAAAAAGGACTTGTGCCATCTGAACACTTGTACCCTGGATAGTGCATGTATCCATAAGCCCTTTGTAAGTTTTCATAAGTCACAATAGTGGATTTGCCAAGCTTTACCCAAAATTTGATGACACAACGTTGCTCAAACTTTTGCCAGTCCATTTTCGTAACGCACCTCACAAACACAACTTCACTTCAGATGCTCTCAACAATCGTGTAGCAACTGTAGCAAGTTGAAACTTGTACTGAGTCAACGGCAAACGTTAACCTAACAGTCGTGTGAAGGTGGAGGCAGCAGCATTGCCGGTTTGTGCACAGTGTTGCCAGTCTCATTACTTTTCTATCAGCCCTCATAATATACAATATAGGCACAAGGTGCTATTTCTTGTCAAATTATTTTTTTCTCCATTGAACTGAATTCTTTGTATTTATTTACTAAATGGAATCTCGATAACTGCAACTATGGCAAATTATTGTACACTGAAATATTCTATTGGTTTCATGCAAGCCATAGTAGTTGAAAGTTCTTTCCTGGGTACCAAGCAGCTCCAGGCTAGATCTGGTGATAACCTAGACTTTTTTTGTTGACCTAGCATTTAAGGAACTACATGAAAATCTTCTGTTTAGGCTCTAGTCTAGAAAATGCAACAGTTCTTTAATTCAAAGACATTTTTGCAATAGTATTTTGTTATTTGGTTTTGTGCATAATCTGAAAAGAATTAAGAAAATTGTTGTACATACTCTATTCAATGTTGATGTTATTTTGTTTATTCGTTACTATGGTGACTAGAAATTGGTTAATAAACTCGTGTGTTAAGTGACATTTGTCAAGTTATTTGATTTAATTATTGCAACAAACTGCTCCACACTGGGGACAGTTGCAAAAACCCAGACAAGAACAACAGTAGGACTTTATATGCTAACCTCCCAACACGTGATTAGAAGCTAATTAACAGGTCATGGCTTGCAAAGGGTGGTTGTTTCATGAAGTAGTTCTGTCAGAATTCAGTACAAGACAGCTTGCCAGAAAGTAGAATGAATAAGCGAATACAGTGTACAAACACACACACCCATAATGAGGGGTCCTGGGTTCTAGACAGTGGAGGCACATTGTGCAGTGATTTCTATCTCACTTTAAACTGTCCTAATTAGCCTCTGAGTATAAAGTGAAGTAAAAGCAACAACAAACACTCAAGTGCATTGCATATCATTTGTGCTGTCAAATTAAATCCATATATCTGCAGCCAGTACTAATCATGTTAAGTCATTTAGATATAGTGATCAAAAGTACTAACCTCATGCTTCAAATTTTCTTCAGTTTCATTGAACATGCAACATGCCTTTTGAAAGGATGTGAATAAGTTGAACAGTAGGATTTCATGATAAAATATTGTATGTATAGTTTTATAAAAATGTATGTAAAAGAGGTAAAGTTATGTGGAGGTAGAGCATCAAACATTGTCGATCTTGGCCATATTAAAGATGTGATCACCACCACACTCTGACCACCATTACTTCCCCCGGGGGGTTTATTGATTTGGAGGTTGGGTGAGCCCCAGGGACATGGTTCAAAAAAATTTCCTCCTGAGATTGCCTATCCCCAGGATCTGAGCCTGTCTGTCTCATGTGGCAGTCAGATGCTCCACTGACTGGACCACTGTTATAGAAGTATATATTTTTTGAAAATTGTTGTTTAATATAATGTAATGGTATTTCATTAGCCTTACAAAAATGAAATATGTACTTTTCTAATATTCAATTATTTCATTCCAGAAAATGATGAAAGATAACAATTTAGTGAGACATTTAGATGCTTGTGAAACAATGGGAAATGCCACTGCCATCTGCTCTGATAAAACTGGAACTCTCACAACTAACAGGTAGATGTAATAGTATTTAATTTCTCAAGAAAGAAAATGAGTGTTTTAAATGTTTGCTGACAAATATGATTGTTGTTAAGTATGCATTTGCACATTTTTTTTTTCTTTTGTTTAGGTATCATTGTATATTTAAGTTATAATACAGTGTGGTGGTGGGGAGATGTATATTTATTACTTAATTTCCAGAATTCTTTCATTAATCATACCATGTAACCCTCGAGATGAAGAAATTATAATAGTACATTTGGAAGTTAATTTCTTGTTACGGACTGCCAAATTATTTGCACAATTGGTGTCAAATTAATTTTTTGAACATTTGAATTTTTCAACACTTGATTTTGTATTATTTAACAAATTTGAAATTGCTGACTTCAAATATTTCATACGATCTCAATTTTCTGGTACAACCTACCTCTCTTCCAACATCCTCAATATGTTTTATCTGGGCTACTCATCTTGTGTCTTGAGGGTTGAAGAGGACGAATAAATATAGTTGAAAGAATTAATGTTTATAAATATTATGACATTTCCAGTCAGTTGAAAGTTGAAAGAATTAATGTTTATAAATATTATGACATTTCCAGTCAGTGTGTACTTTTTCTCTCTCATATAGTACAAGCATATTACTGTCACTCTTATTCCAATTTTCTCAATGTAACATTAATGTTAGAGTTTATTGTTCTGTTAGTTTATTATTTTGTAAGGCCAAGGGAATGATGGATGATGTTGCAAACCTTTTTATGCAGTAATGAACATTCATTCATTATGTAATTCTCATACTTGTCATTCCTTTTAGAATGACAGTTGTACAGTCTTACATTTCCGGCAAGCACCACAAGTCTACCCCAAAATATTCAGATATTCCAGCTCATGTTGGAGAATTGTTAATCGAGGCGATAGCAATCAACTCTGCGTACACATCACGTGTAATGGTAAGTATTGCAGCATGTCTTACCACTAGTTGACATTGCTTTAATATGAAATAGATGCCCAAATTACAGTCCATCCGAGTAGTCTGTGACGCAATGCCATGCACAATGATACAGAAGGGGAGAAAGCGAGTGAGCAGAGTGAAGCATTGTGTACTGCTGCAAACTGTTGGTAGCTGCATTTGCATTGCCTCCTCCATGCAATCCCTTTCCCTCTCACTTGTTCATTGGTCAAGCTATGCAGAGTACTTGTTTCCATTTGCTTGCTCCACATACTCCTGGGACAGAGTATAAGTATTGTTGTATTATCTTAAGCTAACATTTTTTTTAAGCACATGAGACTTATAATCAGTTAATAATGACAGGTCTGTAAATTTGCAGATAAATTTATGATTCGATATTTCCATAAATAGTCTGAGATTTACTTTTGTAATTGTTAGTTCCCATTAAAAATACAAAGTCAGAATTCAAGAACACTTTTTTATGTGTTTCTAAGTCTTTAGATCCTTTTTTCTAAGACAGAACCCATTAGCACAATCTGGTGACTTGGTATTTATTGTGGAGGTGAATAAATTGTTCATTGTGTATTCCACATTGCTAATTTGATAGCTTTTTCTGATTAATATGAGAATATGGCATTTGGGATAGAGATGGTAGTGCATCACTTCTTTGTTTGTTCCCGGGCAGCGATAGTTCCATTTCTCCCGTCTGATGGCACTGGTGTATGTTTCCTGGCTTGTCATCTGCAGTGCTTTCTTTGTTTTGGTTTCTGTCATCTGGTATCATTGGTAGGTGGTAATTGGGGGGTTGGGCCATTCTGTGGGTGGGTGGGAGGGGCTTGAGAAGTGGAACTGGATTTTTTCTTTTTGTGGTCTGGGATTTTTTTGAGAATGGAATGCCTGGTTGGGTGTCTCTCTTCATTGTCTAGGTTCAGTGCTGGTTTTTGTTGGATGATTGAATGAGTTTCTTTGATGGGGTTTTCTATGAGGGAGCCGGTTGGGAGAAGTATGGATGTGGTAGAGATGGAGTGGTTTAGTGGTATGGAGGTGTTGCGAAAGGCCTGATCCTGGTGTCTTTTTTGGCATCTTTTAAGTGTTCCTTGATCTATTCTTAAACAGTGTGGATGGTTCTGCCAATGTAGTTGTTGTGGCATTGTAGACACCAGGGAATGCGAGTTTCGGTAGGTAGTATCTTTTGAAGTTTGGTAGGGCTATTCCAATTTGGGATACAGGTTTCTGTGCCAGTCTAATGTTAACCTTTTGCCGCCCAAGCGTCTCGAACGAGATACCCAAAAGTAACCCTCACGGAACCATTTTTTTTTTTAAAAAAAGTATTTTCAGGGGATTTCCCCCCTTTCCCCCTCCATATATACGCCGAATGTGCATAAATTATATATCGTCTAAATCTGTGATTCATTCTGCGTACAACGGTATATTTTCATATCTCTAGGACATTTAGTTTCTGAGCTATAGTCATTTCAAGGTACCGCTGCATTTTGAAGCTTGAATCAGTGGCGTGGGCGTCCATTCGTTTTGGGGGTACAACTCAAGTTACATTGGTCATATGATAATAATGCAAATATTTTTCTGTTTCTTACATGTCCGCGATCATTTCCATGTGCATGTCGAAACTGTCATGTACTTTTTTCTTGGGGAGAGGGTGGGGAACCAATTTTTTTTTTCCGACATTTTGGAAATTTGAGAGTTAGCCCCCTCCCCCCGCCACATATATGCCGAATTTGCAAAAATTTCATATAGTCTGAATCTCTGGTTCATTCCGCGTACAACGGTATATCACTCACCTCTCTAGGGCAATTAGCCTGCGATCTACACTCATTTAATTGAAACTCTGCATTTTGCTCAAAATCGGCTCGGGACAATAGAGGCTTACATGAAAAACTAAATATGCTGACCAAGGCAGTAATTTATTTTATTATAAAACATAAACTAACGTAACGTTTCAACCTTCTAGCAAGGTCTTCTTCAGACTCTGTATCAAGTACAAAGGCCTGGGGCGGCAAAAGGTTAAAGGGGTTGAAGACCATGAATAATTTGCCTGACATGGTGGGGTGGTACGGGAATGCAATCCATTTGGGTTTGTGTTCTTGGTCTGGGTTATCTATATGCTGTGGGCATTGAAACTGGGAACATTACCAGTCTGATATATTATCAGCCTTTAACTAAGTGCAAAATTCTCCATTTCATTATTGTTACATATACAGGATGTCTATAAAGTCACTTAACATTTACACAAACTATATTTCAATAAGGTGAAGCACAGTGAATTGTACATTTGGTGGGAACATGAATCAGTACGTTTGAACATAGTAGCCTTGAAAAACTAAATATGCTGACCAAGGCAGTAATTTATTTTATTATAAAACATAAAGTAAACGTAACGTTTCAACCTTCTAGAAAGGTCTTCTTCAGACTCTGCACCAAGTACAAATGTAACAAGGTACAAAAACAGGACGATATATATTCGCAGACGTTACAAACATTATATGGTCCTGTTTTTGTACCTTGTTACATTTGTACTTGGTGCAGAGTCGGAAGAAGACCTTGCTAGAAGGTTGAAACGTTACATTTAGTTTGTTTTATAATAAAATAAATTACTGCCTTGGTCAGCATATTCAGTTTTTCATATCATGGAATCAAGGCTTAATGGTGTTATAATAGTAGCCTTGTAAAACTTACACACACTAACAACTACAGAAAAACTCAAACTGAAAGAAAATCAGTAAATTTCAACATGATGGCCTTGTAACTCTACACATGTGTCCCAGCACTGTTGTGTAGCTTGAAACACTCGTTCAAGCATAGCTGGCATTATCTCTGATGCAGCCATGTAGATGCATTGTTTTAACTGTTCCATACTGGTTATTTTGATCTGATACACGCGAGACTTAATGAAAAAATGACACAAAAAGTCCATTGGGGTCAAGTCGGGTGACCGGGGAGCACAAGGTCTTGGTGCTGCACAATCGATCCACTTTCTTGAAAAAGTGTTATTTAAGAAGTCCCAGACACTGCGAGCAAAATGGGGTGGTGCACCATCTTCTTGGTGCGCCACGTTCATACATCCTTCCACTCAACCGACCACATACAATGGCTATTCTCTCTTCTATAGAGTACATTTTATCAGATCACCTGGAAAAAAGATAAGATTTGTCATTAGATCATTGAAATCTTAAGTGACTTTATCGACATACAAGGGCATGATTCATAAAGTGTCTTGGTTTTGTAAAGTAAATGTACAAATTCACTGTTTCTTTTTCTAATGGGACACCCATTGCAATCATCTGGTTATATGCATGAATTATAATAAATATGTCAGCTTTCTTTAAAAAGTCTGTTATGTGATTTTCTTTGGCTTTATTAAAGTATTATCACTAACTGTATATCATTTTTCCAGCCACCAGATGAACCAGGAGACAACCCAAAGCAAGTTGGAAACAAGACTGAGTGTTCATTGTTAGGCTTTGTTCTGGACCTCAATAAAAATTACCAGACAATTCGTGATGATACACCAGAAGAAGTTTTTACTCGTGTATATACTTTCAACTCTGTTAGGAAATCAATGAGTACAGTGGTACCACGTGAAGGTGGGGGTTACAGACTTTTTTCAAAAGGAGCCTCGGAGATGGTTTTGAAAAAGTAAGTAGTGGCTATTTGTGATTTTTTTAGTTTGGAGTACTTGTTATAATTTGTCAGTACTTTTCAATTAGTATCATTTAAATTGTGGTTTGATTTTTAGTAGGAGTACAAAATCTTGTACAGTCACGGATACATCTAGGATGCAACAATTCTACTGAAAGTCGATGGGAACGTTAACCACCCAGAAGTTTCCACGAGAGAAAATTTAGCCAATTTTATACATCTGGCCAGAAAATATTGATGTTCAAATGTGAAACAGTTAATTAAGCTTAAACTATTTGAAAATTGTGTATTTGCATGTATTTGTATTTGTGCACCTTAATGACTTCGTTGATGCATAATATTTGTCGGCAGCCAGATCTTACTTCAATATTCTGCTATAGAAATTAATAATAAAATAAACTATAGTATGTATCTGTTTGTGGTATAATTTGACATAGATTTTATGAATTTCCTAAATTTTGGTGTGTGAATATGTTTTAATGTTGATGCAACATTCATTTTAATACGATAGTGCATACACGAAGGGGCTATTCACCTCTTCTGGCTCACACAGGAATTGAAATCTTCTGTTCTGATAACCTACCTCAAACTTTACCACAAGGAGTGCTTGAAATGGGAAATGTTAGCTGGAGGGATGTTTGGGGAGGCGGGGGGGGTGGGGGGAATTACTCCTATGGTTTAACGTGGTGACAATGAGACAGTTGGGGGGCATGGTTCGTGTAAATTGTACTAGCTGGGGGATATCATCCCCATGCAACCCACCCCCCTCACTTCAAGCAGTGACCACAAGTACTCTCTTAGTCTTATGACTGCATGCACATATCGAAAATTGCTATTGCCTTGCACTACCTCCAGTACTTCTGAATAGTAATACTAGGTTCAAACCATGTTTGAGGTATAAATTTTGCTGGCCCCCTTGACAGTGATCAGTAAAGCATGGTGTGAATCCACCAGTCCTAAAATTAAATTCTACATAAGGCATGGACAATTCACGGTGTCTGTTTTTCTGTTTCATCAATTCACCATTCCACATTATCTTAACCTAGAGAAGTAGGAAAGCAACATAATCAAATATGCAAATAGAATGTATGATTTTTCCACTTTTTGTTCATTTGTTAATACCTAGTTCAAAATATTGACATTTTCAATGTTTTTGTTTTTTTTCCACTTTTGAAGGTGATAATAATATAACATTGTCATTTGAGTTTTATCTGAACTTACATAAATAATTTTTCTTTCAGATGCTCATTCATTTATGGTCGGGATGGTGGTTTAGAAACATTTACGAAAGATATGCAAGATCGATTAGTGCGTGACATAATTGAACCTATGGCGTGTGATGGTCTAAGAACAATTTCTGTAGCATACCGTGATTTTGTGCCTGGAAAAGCAGAGATCAATCAAGTGCATATAGAAACAGAACCCAATTGGGAGGACGAGGAAAATATTGTGACTAATCTTACTTGTTTATGTGTTGTTGGGATTGAGGATCCTGTTCGGCCTGAGGTACATAGACTTTTGATATTTCAAATAGTTAATAAGGTGGAACCATAAGTTTCACTTTTAACATGTGTGTCATGAGTAGTTGACCATGTTTGTTCATGCATGCACATGCACTAACTTTGTATTCATTTAACCATTAAAGTGTCACTCACACCTATTAAATTAGGTTAAATTAGTTTGTTAAAGCAACTGAATTGACAAATGTTTATACCAGTTGATAATAACTTGGCAGAGACTCTTGGTCAAATCTGAACACAGTACCATGTGTTATACATCAATCTCAAGTTGTACATTATTAATGTACGTTAATATCCATTCTTGCCTTTTTTTAAAAAAATTTCGAAAGTGTCTGGACTATACAGTTAGAACTTGAGGAACAAAACTTGTAGAAATTGTAGGTCATCATTTGAGGGGTTGCGAATATTAAGGGCAAACTCGACAAAGGTTGATTTCCTTTTTATTGTTGTATCATATGCATTGAAGACTGAAGGAACTCTTGCAATGTCTGACAGGAGTGTGTGTCTCCTCTAATACTATGAAATTTGCTTAGAATAGGACAGATGTTTGGAAAACTGCACATTTCCTCAACTTCCATTTTGGGATTTGCCCCTAACATCCACAATGCTTCATTTTATTTTATATAAATTTATTTGCCAGAGAATTCCAAATACAGCTTTGGCCATTTTACATTGGAATGTAATAACAATGGAAATAACAAAAAATAACAGTGGAAGTAACAATAAAGAATAATTACATAAAATAAAATACATACATACGTATGAGATAAAGTGGATTACATGTTGTTACACAGTAGCTTTCTAAAACGTGACTGGTTTTCAAAAATATCAACTTGGTTTGGTAAATTGTTGTATTGGCCAGGTAGTCTGTAGAAGAGAGAACACTGTATTAGGCTTAATCTGGGTTTCTGATATGTGAAAAGCTGAGTGCTCTTTGTGGTGCGGAACGGTACTCGAAAGTGAATTTCTTGAAGGCCATCACTTCTTATGTTGGTTATTTTATGGAGGAAAATATAGTCTGCAAGTATGTGTATCATGAGGGGTATGGATATTAAGCATTTTCAGAAGGATGGACTTTGTGGATGGAATTCGGTGATGAAAAATTGCCAGGAAGAAATTTAGAACAGAATTTAGTCTATCTAATTTTGAGGGGCATGCCATAGACCAGATCGGAGAACAGTATTCAAGTTTTGGTGAAACGAAAGATTTGTAAAAAGTGCCGAGAGCAGACAGGTTGTTTATTTCAGTAAAACGATAGAGGAGACCCAGCATATTCATGGAACTCTTAGTGACTGCAGAGATGTGGTCAGAAAAGGAGAGTTTTTCATCAAATATGACGCCTAAATCCTTTTGTGCGGCAACCCTTTGAACGCAATTATTTTCTATGAAATATTGCGTATTAAATGTATTTTTCTTTAAGGAGAAAGTCATGGTCCTTCATTTCTGAGGATTAAGTTTCAGGTTCCATATTTCACACCACTTTATTAGGGAATCTAAGATCTTTTGGAAAAGCGCCATGTCATTTAAATTTGATATTTTACTGTATATTTTGCAATCATCAGCAAACAAAAGAAGGTTTTTACAAGAGTCAGAAAGATATTCTGGAAGATCATCAAGGTAGAGGACGAAGAGAAGAGGTCCAAGAACACTGCCTTGGGGTACACCAGAAGATACACCTCGATAAGAAGAATAGGTTCCGGAAAGTACAACCTTTTGTTGTCTCTTTCGGAGTTAGTGTTTGAGCAGAGAGAGAAATTTCCCATGAATATTAAAACTATGAGATAATTTATGTAGGAGGTAGTTGTGGTTTATAGAGTCGAAGGCTTTGGAGAAATCAAGATATAGGCGATAGAAAGTGGTGACAAATTGCCTTTAAAATATGGGGAGTGGTTTGGGAGAGAATTAAAAGTAGAAAAGTTGTCAACCTTTTGACCACGTTTAGCAGGGCAAAAATCCCTCTGCCCATCAGATTGCCCACTCGAACAAATTCAAGGCGTAAGTGTTTAGGAAAATATGAGAGATACAATAAAAGAAAGTATATGATTTTCTTGACTCTTGTGAAATTTTTCTTATGAATACTGTTGTTACTAGAAAGTGTCACAAATTATCATATAAAAAGTTTCACATATTCGCTGTTTTTGGATTTACATTAGTTTACTGAGTAAGAAAATAGGAAAACCGTTAGAATATATGTTGATGAATAATACCTGTCAAATTAGAATATATGTTGATGAATAATACCTGTCAAATTTATCTCTTATTTAAAACTTTAAACATGATTCAGTTAATACTTCTGTGACTATAGAAGTGTGGCATGTGTCTTGTATCGAAAGAAGAGACAAAGTATTTATTTTTGTAAAGGACGTTAATAGTGGCAAATAAAGGAGAGCAGTTGAAATTTGTGCAACTGTAAATGCCGAATTTTGGCGTAACTTGCTTTCCGAATCTAAAACTATAAAATTACATCAGAATTTTTTTAAGCAGTAGCAGATCTTTGAGGGGTCAAGACAGGCACATAGTCAGGGGAAGTGATAATGGGGCTGACGCTTCCCCCTGAAATCCTACAAATATCTAATTTAAAAAGTGTATGGTGGTACAGTACAGTCAGGGAAGACTAAATTAGCTGGAAAAGTCTATTCCAAATGCCAGAGGGGAAGCAGGTACAAGCACCAGTCAAACTACACTGTGATATTACGTTTACATAGATTTGCTTCTTTTTATTTTCATTCTGAACCTTTACATAATTTGAAACAGATCTCTACTTACTTCATTGATGATTCCACAGCAAACTATTTTCACGGAACCCAAATTGTCATTGCTCCTACAGACCTCCAGGTACTAGACCGGAAATGTGAGCCTTTATATATGGGTCAACTTTAAGCCAAAAAAATTGTAGAAAGGGGGATACTATTATGGCGGTGACCACACCTTCATATTTCTACTTGTAAAACTATTTTGAAGATTGTGAGTCATTCCACCACACAAGATTGTAATTTTTAAGTTTACTAAGAAGTGTATAACTCTACATATTACACTCCACAAGCGAGTACAAATAATTTCTTCACAAAAATGAAAACTTAACAAGATCTAATGTGCATCTCCACCATTTTTCTAGCCCCAGGACTATGTACGACTTCAGACAAAAGTTCATCCATTTCAGTCTGTAATTAGAGGCTGTGATTTCTGCCGTCACCCCTATTTTGACACTGAACAAGTCTAGTTGGCGCATGCACACTTCTGTCCATGGTTTCAGCTAAGGCAGCCGGACTTTAAAAGGCAGAAAGGGATTGGGTTTTCCTTCTGTCCAATCAATACAAATAACTCTAAAATGAAAATTCCACAGCACAACAGCCCATTGAGGTCAAGGCCTGCCAAATAGCTTTTCCATTGGGTTGTGCATGTCTAGTATTGTTTTCTGGTTTTTCAGACTAAATACAGTGCTGTCGCTTTCAAGTAGTTCCCCAGTTATCCTCATCATGCTGGGTAAACACTGAACTTTTGGAGCTCCTGCTGCAGATTGAACCCAGGACTGCTTATGTCGAAGGCAAGAGTACATCTGATTATATGGAGCTCTACAAACAACTCAGAATTGTTACCCACTTTCAGATGGAGAGGGAGATGAACAAACAATAAGCATAATACATCAAGAATTAAAACCTCAACCTAATGGAACCAGAACACTTTTAAGTTCATACGTAAATTACAGTATATGTCCAAGTGTATTTTATGTGTTATTTTCTTTCAAAACAACTGGCAGTATTCTAGAGACTTTCACTCCATTCCACATGTGCAGTTAGAAGCTTTATACTTGTGTAAGCCATTTACCCTAATTTTCTACATTTCAGAAAAATGTGCATAGAATATAATATATAGTATATTGTGGTTTTTTCATTTATTGTAATAAAGGTTTCTAAGGTAGGAAGATCATGACCAGTACCATTTTAATGTGACATCTTTATAGCAGAAATACTTTTTAGTTATAAATCTCTTCACTATGCAGTACAGTGGTCTTTTATGTTGATGTAAGATAGCACTTGAGAAGTAACAATTTTTCTTATACTACTTGCAGGTTCCTGAAGCTATTAGAAAGTGCCAAAGAGCTGGAATTACAGTTCGAATGGTTACTGGTGATAATATTAATACAGCACGCTCCATTGCTTCAAAATGTGGTATTCTAAAACCAGGAGATGATTTTCTTATATTGGAAGGGAAAGAATTCAATAGAAGGATACGTGATGCTAATGGAGAAGTAAGAGTTAGACTAAGTCACCTCATGGCAGGGTAGTAAAGCATAATCTAAAAATACATGAGATTATATATGTGTTAATGCCAAGAGTGCTTGCAGGCACTGCTTCAAGTATAGAATTTGTTTGGTCATGAAGATTAATTGAAAAGTCAGTTGCAAATACTGTCATTCAATGAAAGCAAATTAAACACATGACAAGAAAATCATGTGCTGTAAATGGCAAGGTTCAGAATTATTTAGCTGATGTTTTTATCTGGAGAGAAAGTTTTGTCATACTTGAGATTTTGATATCAAAGCTGTAAGTTTGAAGTGCACAAGATACTAAACAGTAGCAGGAATTCACATACTCTTGCCAGGGTTGGAAAAAGTGTGGTAGCACAGTAGCACTGCTGCCAAGAGGCTAGTGTCTAACTGGAAACAGTGAAAAATTATTTTAAAAACAAATAGTTTGGAGGCATGTATGTGAAATTAATGTTAAATTCATTGTAGATGTTTAAATTTGCATAAAGAGTAAGGCAAGTGGGTGGAAGGTGGTATGTAAATAGATTCCCGATTGTCGTAACGGTCCAGTTCTCCCCAGTATTCAGATCACTGTGATTTTTTATTGAGAGCTATTTTGTTTGTTGGTATTAAAATTGAGATACTCGCATATTGACCACTGATCTCTTTCCTCAAAGCATTTGGCCACCAGGCAGAATGCTCCGAGCTCTACACTCTATTCAGCCCTTGTATCGGCAAGACTTTCTAGTGCATTGGTGGCAAAATGTTTCTGCTTTTATGTAATATTCAACAAAATTTTCAACAGGAGCTCGTTTCAGAAGTTTTACGTCAGACAAAAACCAGGTGCTTACATGTTCAACATTGGAGTTTACATTTTATCCAGGAATCATTTTCATTAGTAATGAAGTTCATCATGCATTCTTCTGATTGATACTATACTTTGAAGTACTGATGCTCCTTGTTGAATTAAGAAATTGAGACTGTGGTCATCACTTTGAATGATACACAATACCAAGGCATGAAAGTTTGGAAGTTTTGTTGTCTGAATGAATTAGTCAACAATGCACGTAGATGCTACACCATTTGCTCAAGGCATAAAATGTCACACTTCACTGCTAGGAAAGATTAAAATTTCCATATCTACCATCTGTTCTTGATTCAATGGAAATATAAATGGGAAGTTAATCAGTAATGAAGGATACTGCTAACATTGTGACATTTTTTACTGTAGAAGTTAAAAATGATGTATCATGGGAATCAGTGGATCAGATGTGAAATTGAGAAACTTGTGAAACTTTTCAAGAAAGGAAAAGTTTAAATGTGGAATATTGCCTATACACAAAATGGCTTATACATAATTGAAACATACAATCCATGCATATTGGACAATATTTTTTTTAAATTCAGTATTTCTGCTTAAAAATTGTACTAAAGATATTAATCTAACAATGGAAAAAAATTAACATTGAACAAATATAAATAAAAGGAAATGTAAAAATGGGATTCATATATATTCCTTTCTTGCATTCAGTTGAAATTTGATGTTCACAGCTGTGTTTCATTTTTCTCAAATGCACAGCAAACTAATAGTGAAAACAAGCATAGCACAATGAAATATAGTTATACTTAATGTATCCAAACTTGACTTCAACTTGCACTATTCATGATACATACTTATTTTTCTGAAAAAAAGTCATTAAAGGAACAAGAAGTTACAGTGACATGAAATTTTGATCACTGCAGTTATGTGGATAATGAGCATATATAAATAATGAATGAATGATTAAAAAATAAATTAAGTCAAAATCTTGTTTAGACATGTATATTCAATCATGGGGGAGGGGGTTTATCAGCAGAAGTATCATAACATTTGAAGAAACTATTCCACACGTTCTTTTAAATCCTTGACACAATTAAATTTTTTATGTCTAGTGGTTGTTATTTATGCATAATTAAAAAGATCTTTAAAACCATAGATTTTCATTGTGAAAGGTGATGAAAAAGAAAAAATCACAAATATTGTGAATATTTCCATTTTTGGAAGCATGCAAGATTGTAAATGCAAGGCACATCTATGAACTATATGCTTGCCAAGCCTCACCAAGTATCACAATTTCTTTAATCATTACCAGCTTATTGAAATGGGCCAAAATCTGTGATTATGTAGTTAAATGCCTGGTAGATGAACCCAAGAAAAAGCAGGCATATAACAAAATAGGAAGAAAAGAGGCAGTTAAATTTGTATTTGAAAAAGTTAAAATGACAGCAAAGTTTATCAATGAAGATTAGTCGCAAAATTAAATCACAAATACATGTAAAACCTGGGAAAACTATCTACCATATAATATAGTAACTATCACATTACAGTGCAGTTGCATTCATAAGTGAAAAATAAATTTCTGAGAAAGTTATCATCTACAAGGAACATACATCTAATACTTGAGAAAATTTCTGACAATTATCAATGATCATTCAGGCAACTGTTAATTGTGGGATGTAGTATAAAACATGCTCAAAATATATAGGATTTCATACTTGATTACATGTGAGAATATATATTTAGTTCACTTACTAATGGCTACTGCAGTACTGAAAGTAAACCTTTTCTAAATAATAGCTAAAAGAGCTATTTTGAAACAAGAAACTTATTTTGTTAACATTTGTAGAAGGTTATATAAAATTGTGTACACACAACCAGATATTTGTGAAATTGATGTGCAAGTCTAGTCTTCTGAAGTTGGCAGTATTCATTCATATCCTACAAAAATACTTTACGATAAAAACAAATATACAACTTCAAGTATGCGTCAGCATGTCTGAGAGATAAACCTTTACAAGATCTCCATATATGTTAATGAACCAAGGATAAATTAAAAACTAAAGGAAATGGCTAATTTGAAAAAAAAAAAATCACAAATGAAATATATTATGTGCCATTGTTGCACATTTAGCCCTGGCAATTATTCAAAGAACTTAAATAGAAAAACAGTTGCTTTTCTAAAATGAACATCATGTATGAAGAAGACTAATTGCAGGAAATAAAGAAAGTCTGTGTTAGGAGGAAATGTGGTGCATATCAAAATGGACATTTAATGAAGTAACACCTGTAATTAATTATTCATGCAGCTGAAAATTTGCCTTTGAAACTATGAAAACAAATAATGTAAATAATATACTGGAAGGCTTGGATGTAATCTGTTAGCTGGTGAGTAAAGCTTTATGCCTAGTACATTACACTTAGATGTTTATTATAAGTTACATTGTAGTGTGTGATATTTTGGAGACTGGGGTGTACAAATCGGGTGTTCAAGGCAGTCCAGTGAAATCGCACACGAAAGTCCAGCAGCCACTTGCCTTATATTTTGGTTTGAAAGTTTAGTTGTAGTTCTAAATCATCAAAATACTGTGCTACTGAAACAAAAATCACTTTTTCCAACCCAACTTGCCAATGTTTTTAACAGACAAGTTTAAAACATTAGGTTATATTTATACAGTATAAGAATAGATTAAATGTCCATGTGGTTATTTCTCTCCACATATTTATCTCGCATGTTCGGAATGTTAATGTAACTAGTAAACAGCTATGTATGTGATGTTATGTGTGCAGTTAATGAGTAGAGGAGAGATATCACCAGAACTGTTTTTTTTTTCTTTCCTCTGGAAAAGCTGCCGCACAGAAATATTGTAATCTGACTTTTCAGTCATCATCTTGTTACTTATTATGACAGTTCTGGGATCTTCTCATTTTTTTATGGGTTGGGAAAAGTTTCCATTGTAATGAGATTAATTTTTTATTATAAATTCTTTATTTTGAAGAAAATGCAATTTTTGCATTCGTGAACACAATGTTCTGTTAATTTACACGGCAGCACAGTATTTTTAATTATAAATGTCATGGTAATCTATCTTGAGATGATCCCTGGCTGTTACGTTGGCTTGCTAAATTAGAGTTTATATTTTTTGTGATTTTATCATCACCTCACAAGTCTACAAAACACAGGAAGATATAATGAAACTTGAATCAGGCACATGTGCTCTTGAATGTTGTGATGGCTTTGCTAATTATAATGTAGAATTTCTTAATGTATGAATGAAGTACCAACTTTTCATTCCAACAAACTCTAGATCAGGGATAAATTGGCAGTTCACATTTGTATTGAATTGTGCAAGTTTCATGGTAGTGGATTGGTACATTTGGTGCTTTATTTCAAGGCTGATTGCCTGTGCCGTCCCCTTTTCAAATAATAAATATGGAATATGCAAGCAAGAATCTGCTTTAGAAAAACAAGTTACATACAGGTGGAAAATATACAATGCCTTTATATAGTTATTAAATATAATTTTTGTTTCAAAAATATTTCAAATACAATAACTTGTTGAAGAGATATTTAATTAATTAAATTGCACTTGTTTTGTAAGCAACTCATTTTCTTTGTAAAACATTCCAGAATACTAGCAATTAAGATCAGTTCAGAATTACAAAATATAGTCTCCAACCTTATTTACATCCTTCCTGCAACATCTGCGTTGGATTTTGTGTTTGTGTGGGGCATAACATGGGTGGGGGGACACTGTTGTCACCCAAACCAACAGCCATAACACTACCTTCAGTGACTGCTTCCGGGTAGTGATCATCCACCTATTATCCCAAACTTATAACACCTCTGTCCACAAACACTGGGAGAGGGCTTATATCTGATAAAGATTACCAGCTGTCTCATTCAATTGCCATAACCATCAAAAGAACTGTCCCACCCCCATTCCAACCCCCTATATATCCACAACACACACACACACATATAAGTCCTCCCTCTTACACCTGCCCAATGATGTATGCACACATCCCTATCGAACTCAATATTTTCACAACTTTTTTTTTTTAAGAAAAACAATTACCTGATGGGTCATTTTAGTACTAAATTTTTCATTACACCCCCTCATGCCAAATTGAAAGTTCGGATAAACCCCCAACCTTGCTACTTACCCACAGTGAGAACACTCGCAAGATGACCGCATTGTTTTATGCCAACTTTTGTCTTAGTTTCCAAACTAGTAATCCTGCAGGTCAGAGGTTTTTTTTATCATTGGTGATGCAGCCTGCCTACAAAATAATTTGTTTTCCAGTAGGGATGGGACAGATTAATTTAATTGGTACTCTATCGGTATCGGCCAATATAAGCATATCGGTTTATCAGTAAAATTACCGATCTGATATACAGTGGAACCTCACTTTTACATTTTTCAGGGGACCTAGCTGAAAACACTTAAAATGTGGGAAAATGTAAAATCGAGGAAAATTTTATAACATTCTGCCATGTTGGATACCATCAAGATTGAATGTATAATGCAGGAAAATGTAAAAATCAGGGTTACACTGTATCTATAAATATCTCATAATTTAGTGCAAAATTCTGTCATTTTGTTGTAATTTTTAAGGAAAATCTCCATACCCTACTTTTTAAAAAGTAAATTTCTAAATATCCAACTTCTTTTGTACTGCAGTCACCTCGAAACACACATTTATTAAGGAGGTCAGTGAACCGTTCAGGTTCTTCAAGGACCATTTCGAATTTTATTTCAATACTTTATCAGTATCGGCCAAAATTTCATATCGGCCTATCCCTATTTTCCAGTTTCTGCTCATTTTCATATGTTTTATGGAAGCCCTACTAGCCCCTACTCGTTTTATACACAAGCTAACCTCTGTGGCAGAGTGGTTAGCACAGTGTGTTATGATGCCATGGGTCCCAGGTTCAAATCCCGGTCCAGGCATGAGTGTGTTTTGTGAGTGTCTCTTCATCAATTTCATCACATCATCACTCCTCGTCTTTCCTATTAGCCAAAAGTGGCAGAAATGCGAAGTAAAATAAAGCAAATCAATCAATGATTTTGTCTCTTTCCTCTCTTTTTCTCTTCCCCCTGCCTCGCTCGACAACTTTACCATGGAACTCGACCAGTTTTGCTCCAAAATGTTCTTTGAATTAATTCAGATTATCACAACCGTTTTTAAAAAATCTAGTTTTACACTTCACAGGATAGATGGGCTATGGAATGGTATTGGCCCAGGCACACACATTTGTGATGAATTGAAAAATTAAGTATTTCCACCTAATTGACTGAGAGCTGGGCAGTCTGGTCAGTAGGGTGTCGTGAGAGATTGGGAATGTGTGGGGCCCTACCCACACATCACATCCTCTAAATATGCCTTCATGGCAGGGTGCTACATGCATGGAGAACTTTACCTTTTACCTACGTAATTGATTCATGTTCAGAATTTTGCATAACACTCAGCATAATCTAGATTCTGGAAACAGTGTTTGCAAATAAAACACAAATTTTATGTTTGAGTTTTTTTGCATTGAATTTCACGTTATTTCATGACAAATTGTGGTAAGAAAATGCACTGTTTAACTTTTGAAACTTCCTAGAATAAACATTACAGTGTGCAAAGTCATGTTTCTGTGAAATTAAATATGAATATCCCTGCCACTGCTACTGCTAGCACTACTGATGCATCAGTATCTCTATTAGCCAAGCTCTTACAAATATGCAGCCCTAACAAAAATATATATATACATACATACATATATATATATATATATATATATATATATATAACTAACTAACTAACTCTCTAGCCTTCTTAAACCCGAAGGTTCATGGCTGCAGCAACACAGGCCTTCCATCTGTCCCTATCTTGAGCAAGATCTATATACTCTTTTCCATCCCTACCGATTTCCTTTAGGTCCATCTCAACGTTGTCCCTCCATCTTCGTCTTGGCCTTCCTACAGGTCTCTTACCATCTGGTTTCCCAACAAGAATCCTGTAAACTCCTCTTTCCTCTCCCATTCGTGCCACATGGCCTGCCCACCTAAGTCTTCTTGATTTAATTATTCTAATAATATCTGGACATGAATACAAATTATGTAGTTCTAAATTATGTAACCTTCTCCACTCACCTGTCTCCTCATCCCTTTTAGGTCCAAATATTTTCCTAAGAATCTTATTTTCAAATACTCTCAATTTATGTTCCTCTTTTAATGTAAGGGACCAATATATATATATATATATATATATATATATATATATATATATATATATATATATATATATATATATATATATATATATATATATATATATATATATATATATATATATAAATTTATAAATAAATATAAACATTAGTCCATGAATGTCAGTGTAATATTTTTTTCAGACTTTTGGCATGTATCTGCATACCTGTAATAAAGTTATGTTGCAGGTTTGGTTTGCAACAATTCTCAAATTCACCAACCAAATTACCATACTGTGTTATGAATATTGATGATGCTAATGCCTACCATTAGATGTTACAGGTGTTCTGTATCAAACTAGTAACTGATATGTACTGATGTTAGTAATCCCCCCATTTCTAACTTTGTTTTCATTCCTGCCAAACTATCTCAAATGCAAGAGTCACGTGCCTGCTTTATCAGATTAGATGATTATTCACTAGTTTATATCTATTTGTATTTTGTTTCCCTCCTCGACATTAATAGAAAATGTGGCAATTTCAGTTGATCTTGAGTGCTTTGAGGTTTAATTATGGAAGTTAAGGTGATTGCTGGACTCTGCCTGTCGTGTAGTACACCCTGAAATAAATACTGCTGAAAAGAATGTAATGTGTATACAGTATCTTCTGTGATAGTACGTGTGTCTCTTAATATAACTAATTGAATGTTGAATATTTTAAGGCATATTTACATTTCAGTTAGACCTGATGTTTTTACTTTGAAGAGAGAAGAAATAACTATGTAAGCAATATAAAACATGCTGACTATTGAAGCTTTGATTTGTGGCTTTATTTGTGAGTTGAAATAGGTGCAAAATTGGCAAAGGTTTCATAACATCATGTACCAGTTTCCTTGCAGAACAACTTTATTCTAGCAAGTTGCTGATAACTTGAACACCATTCTAAATAAAATTTTAAGATCATATTTAGAGCAGATATGCATTGTATTTTGTTAGTACATGTGTTGTAACACTTCCATTTTATGGTTTGTTTCTTAGAAACTTTAAGAACATAGCATACAATGAAGTTTCAAATATTTTATGTTAATATTCCAACATGCATTTAAAATGTTGAATAAATGTTCAACAGAAATTTTGTGATGGTCAAACATGCTTCCTGTTTTTCTTTTCTACATTCTTCCGTATCTGTATCAGATGCTACTATGCATAAGTACCAAATCCAACACACATTAATTATTTTTATATAGTATTCTGAGCATATAATCGTGAACCATTTTTGACTTTGTGTTATTTTCTCTAGGTGCAGCAACACCTGTTAGATAAGGTTTGGCCGAGGTTACGAGTGTTAGCACGTTCATCACCCACTGACAAGTATACGTTGGTAAAGGGTATCATAGATAGTAAAATAAGTGCGAGTAGGGAAGTTGTAGCAGTAACTGGAGATGGTACAAATGATGGACCTGCCTTAAAGAAAGCAGATGTTGGTTTTGCTATGGTAAGTAGTTGAATGCATTTCTCAGCTACCAATAGAAATTTCAAAATGAGCTTAAGAAAGATTTTTTGCATGCATGGGAGAGATTGAGAAAGTAAGATTACCATGTATTTATGTTGATGCTATAATGAAATCTGAATTAGTAGACATACTTTGTGAATGTGAGAAGACAAAAAGGCAGTATGGAATTCTTGATCATTTTTCATATGTAATGAATCTGTTTTGTATATAATTGAAGGTTTAGGCAAGATTTGTTTCAAACCATTTTTATGTAAGAATTCAAATGAATTGACTCAAAACTTTTTTTAAAATACCGGAGTTCTGTAACTTTCAATCTTTTTCACCTTCATATTTTATTAATTATATTTTCCTTATCTTTGTTTTAAATTAGCTTTAAAAATGTGTCAGTTTTTTATTGAAATTTATTCCTATTCCCATATGATTTTGCAGGGTATTGCAGGAACAGATGTTGCTAAAGAAGCTTCTGATATCATCTTAACAGATGATAATTTCAGTAGCATAGTAAAAGCTGTGATGTGGGGAAGAAATGTATATGACAGTATAGCAAAGTTCCTTCAGTTCCAGCTCACTGTAAATGTAGTTGCTGTTATTGTTGCTTTCATAGGAGCTTGTGCTGTTCAAGATAGCCCTTTAAAGGTAAGAAACAGTGATGTTCTTTTGTTAAAATCTTCTATGTGATCTTGCTCTAATCTTCAGTAAGATGATAATTCTTCTTCACATGGTTTCTACCAGTGTGCCAGAGGGTAAATAAGGGTAAATATACAATCAAAAATTGTCTTTATATTGTGTCTTTCATACACAATAGTCAGCCCAGGAGAAGATCCTCAAATGAGGGGAGGCAGGGGTAAAGGCCGGTCCATTTGCAGATTTTAGGGATAGCAGGAAATCTTTGATTGCAGTCAGTCTCCTTTTGATGTGTATATGTGAGAGTTGATTTGTGTTTGCTTTTCATGGTGTTCTATGAGTTATGGCGGTGTAATGGGGGAATGGTGCTACTGTACATATTGAAGCAAAGAAATTGATTTCTATAATTGTGAATCTGCAGAAAGCAATATTTTTATGCCAATTACAAAGAGCATGAAGCGTGAGTCTGAGGCTACAGGCTGATTTTTTTTTTTTCCAGGATATTGTTGTTTCTTATTCTGTACAATATTTAGCCTGCATATCAAAGAAGTTAAAGGAAAACAACTTGCGTAATTTCACCTGTTAGTGATACCAGTGTGTTTCTCATCAGGGTGCACTCCCCACCATATGGTGGAGTTGACCTACTGCTATGTCACTTCACTTTCATCAGGGATCTTCCCATGAGTGGTCAGCTGTACCTACAGTATTTCTATTTTCCTTTAATGCTTTTTTCTCCAGTTTGAGATTGGTCTTACATATCTTCCTTATCTCTCTATTGGAATTTCATTGGACTTATGGTTACATTTCAGTACATATTCAGTTTTCTGTGGTTATATGTTGACAACCAGAATAACAGGGAAGGAAAAGTTATTACCTGTAATCACTTACACAAATGTAAGTAGTTTATATATTTACTTTTTAGTACTTCTGTGGTTATGAAGTTTTAAATATAGTGTTAAAAATAATGAAATATAGTTATGAATATATGTATTTATACTGCAAAATTATAATGAATCTAAGTAGTTTGTGAAAAATTTCTTCAAATGCCATGATATTTATGTAACAAAACAACCAATACAAAATCAAATGCTAATTCTTAAGCAATATTCTTTACATTGTTTAATGTCTGGAGGCTTTCTTCTTAAAATGCTATATTAAGTGTGTGAAATATGCTTTCACTTGAAATGTGCATTCTTTTTTCAGGCTGTCCAGATGTTGTGGGTGAATCTTATCATGACACTCTTGCATCACTTGCTCTTGCCACAGAGCTGCCTACACAGATCTTTTGTTAAGAAAGCCTTATGGTCGAACAAAACCTCTTATATCAAGGACAATGATGAAAAATATTCTAGGGCAGGCTATATACCAGCTCACTGTAATATTTACTCTTTTGTTTGTAGGTAAGTCTTAATCACACTGCTCTCTCTCTCTCTCTCTCTCTCTCTCTCTCTCTCTCTCTCTCTCTCTCTCTCTCTCTCTCTCTCTCTCTCTCTTTCTCTCTTTCTCTCTTTCTCTTTCTCTCTCTCTTTCTCTTTCTCTCTCACTTTCTCTTTCTCTCTCTCTTCTCTCCTTTCTTCTCTCTCTCTTTCTCTTTCTCTCTCTCTCTCTCTCTTCTCATCTCTCTCTCTCTCTCTCTCTCTATCTCTTCTTCTCTCATCTCTCTTCTCGTCTCTCTCTCTCTCTCACTCATCTCGTCTCTCTCTCTATTCCTCTTCTCATATAAAAATTATTAAGATTTGAAATTGTTCTTTACAGTTCATGGTACAAAGTCAATCCAGTTCAAAAATTCTAAAAACATCCATAACTTTACAGATGCACGTTTGAAAGTAGTAAATTTCTTTTGATACATTGCTTAGGTTGACTATATTTTTAGCATACTAATTTGGTTGTGCAGTTGTGCAGGTGAATTGTAAGATTGAAATACTGATGCAGTGGTATTGGCATTATGTAACATCAAAAATGAAGGAAACAGGATACACACTCGCAAAATCATAAGAATTAGGTTGGTTTGCAGTTATTAACTGAATCTTCAGACACCTGGTAAATTGAAGATCATAGATTTAACTTGTCTATGATGATCTTGATCACAGTTTGAATGGTTTTGAGTAATTATCATGTCAATGTAATCCACAATTATTATTTTTCTTTTTTCAGGGGATCAAATGTTAGACATTGAATCAGGAAGGTGGGCTGAATTTGGTTCTGAACCAACCCAACATTTTACAATTATATTTAATACATTTGTTATGATGACCTTATTTAATGAAATCAATGCAAGAAAAATTCATGGTCAAAGAAATGTGTTTCAAGGGTTCTTTTCAAACCCTATATTTTATTCTATTTGGATTGGAACGGGTGCAGCCCAGGTAAGTAGAAATAATTTTACAACAGTATTTTAAAACTTGATTCTTAAATAAACTGTAAGTTGCAACTTGGTGTCCTAGAATAATTTATCCAGTTCAAACAAAGCTGTGCATTGTAGTTGGAATCACAGTCTATGAAAATTAGCCTCTCTGTCCTTTCTCATCTTATAAAGCTTTGTCATTATTAAAACATGTTATTAGAATTGCATACTTACTGAAATATAGAGATTTGCCATGAAGTAAGTTTAACAGTCATTTGATGAAGTTCAGATATTAGTTTGGGCAGCACAGCTCTTGTCTAATTAGGATTATTTATTTATTCACAGGTAGTTATAATACAATTTGGGGGTATGGCATTTTCAACCAAGAATTTAACATTGGAGCAGTGGCTGTGGTGCCTTTTCTTTGGAGCAGGTACCCTTTTATGGGGCCAAATAGTTACTACAGTTCCAACAAGGAAAATACCAAAAATATTATCGTAAGTATGTCCAAAAAATGTAAAGTGGTGCATGATCTCCTCTCACCTGTACAACCAATCGAAACACATGTTTGACTTTCGGTGAACTTCAAGTAGTGATGATACAAATGCAGTACTTGTGAAACTTGACTGGTGTTATAATTTTTCTGTACATATAAAAAGGTAAAGGTAAAGTGTTCCCCTGTGCATAGCACCACGCCATGAAGGCGTATAGGGGGTGTGGGGGTAACGCCCCACACTTTCTTGATCCGGTCGTGAGTGGGGTGATGTGATCAGTATCACGCCCTCTGTACATATAAGAGAATGCATTTTCTGACTTGTTAAGTAAGATAGTATGTTACCTTAAATGTGTAAATAACTTGAAATATAATTTAATTTTTATCTGAAATGTTTGAATGGAAATGGAGCTATACCTTTAAAAGGAGAATTAACATAATTGTCATAAGTTTATGACAGTAGCTATGTTGATAGAGTAATATCGCTCTCACTTATATGGCTAGTCTGCATAAAAATAATAATCTGCAAACATCAGTTTGGAGATTGTGAAAAGTGGCACATTCTTTTTATATAGTCTAATTCCTCATGTTTGACAAAACAGCTTCTTTTAACAAAAGAATGTGTAACTTGCATTATTAGAATTCCTTTTGCTAAAGAATCTAATAGTTTCAGTTTTATTTAGAAAGCCAAATTTAAGATTTACTATTAGAAGTGTGGCCTGTGAATTTGGTTAATGTATTTGTGTACATACAGCTTAGATCCCCCCCCCCCTTTCCCCACTTACCAACCAGAATAGAACAAACTGAAGAGTTCATAATGATGCCACTGTTTCGTTAGTTACTTACAAGAACCAGGGACATGTGAAATCCTTACAGCTCCTAAGTTAGATGTATTGTGAGAAGTATTTGTACTGTATTTACAGTCATATTTAGAACCTCATATTCATTCATTTATTTTCCATTCATAGGCACAGGCACTTGCACAAATGGATACTTTTGACAACCTTGGCATAGTAATAGTACACACCCAAGGGTTGAACCCAAGATAATGCATTTATGTTTCTACTTCATCTGGATCCTTCATGACAATAAGACTGTAGAATATGAATGTTATTGAATAATAGTAGATAACATATTACAATCCTAATTGATTTCTAATTCTTTTCACACCATCACAATAGCTTGTTTTATCTTTTAAAACAAAAAATATTGAATTGAAGACACTTTCTAGATAAAAGTTGTAATACCCTAAAGTTAAAATTTTACTTTTTGTTTCAGCATTTGCTTCCTTCATAAAGTGGTTATTCTCTTTCTATATATTTTTAGCAACATCATACCTAAAGATTTGAATGCATGTTAATGTTAATGCTATTCTACGCCATGTTTCCTGTACATTGGAAGTATTTTGCTACCTTCTTAATCAAGTAGTCAAGTTATGGGTCAATTCTCTGTGGGTCAAGTTGAATGTCTATAATTTTCTACAATTCCTCATTTGAAGGTAGATGACATTCAACAAATGACTTCAGTTGTATGCTTGCGATAGACAATATATATTTATATATACAGACCAGCTGAGAGGTGGGAATCATGAAGCGATGGGTTGGCTTCATAACTTAATTACTTAAACCACTGTTATTCAATCCTTCATTGAACCACAAATTTTCAACCAATTTTTCAATACTCTATTTTTGTTTTCCTGTGTATCACGTCAATTATAATGGTAACATTGTATAATAGTTCACTTATCAGTGCATTTTGCTCCTGCAGTTGGGGAAGAGGTCATCCTGAAGAGTATACAGACACTGTAACACTTGGAGAAGAAAAGTTTGATCCAGAAGAAAAGAAGCCACGGGCAGGCCAAATCTTGTGGATCCGAGGCCTTACAAGGTTACAAACACAGGTAACATGTCCTGTCAGTGTACTTGCAGATTTATTGGCTTTGAACTTTGTAAAAATCAGGCAAGGTTTTTTGCTTTGGATGTTCAGCTTCAAAGTAATTGTCACCATGCAGGTAATGTTTTAAATTTGAACTCAAACTGAAGTTTGTTCGTAATAATTCTGACCTGCCTCAAATGATATGTAACAAACAGCGTGAATCAAACAGGAGAAAACCACAAATTTTAGCAATTTGGAATTTCAGTGACCTCACCATATGGTGGTTCATATTTAACCAAGAATAATGGATTGAAACCTAGGATATTCAGGAGTATGGTGTTCATGTGGGTATTGAGAGCAGCGCATCTCATGTTTATACTACTGGTCTTGGCCTGTTTATTTGTGCTGTATGAATAATAGATAAGTATCTTTTGAGCTGTCAGAATGATATTAGCACACAGTGAAATATTCCATGCAATTTCATTTTCACTAATTCAACCTGGATTATTCATCATAAGAGTACCCAAACGAATCACGAAAGGTAATTTAAAATCATATATATTTATATATAAATAGTCTACATAGTCTTTGCTTACTAATTTGTCACTAAATAATTTTTATCATAGTTTTTGAACCATTCTTGGTAAGTACAAGAAACCTGCATGAAGGTGTTGGTGGGACGTTTCTAAGATGGCATGAGAGTCAAGTAAGGCATTGGTCAAGATGCAAGGAAATGGACGTGTAGGGGAAAATTATTGGCTTCTGATCTGCAAAGTTACTTGGGTACATGGGATAGGTTTGCTAATTTACTAACAACCTTGTGTATGTATTTGAATGTGCTTTGGTTGATGAGGTGGTAAATTGTCTGCATACATTGTATATAGAGATGTATATATATAAAGTAAATTGTGCTTTGATGGATAGAATATTAATGACCTTGCCTGATTTGCATAGCTGTAACTTGATTAACATTCAAGTAACTCTTGAAAGGGATGTTTTCTTGTTTGATATTGATTTGAAGGTTTATGATGATTACTAACTTTAACTTAAAGACAGTTGCTGAATTGTGTCCCATGTGTTACTCAGGTGTGAGAGATGAATGATATACCAGCTACAGTGAATTCCTGCAAGAACCTTGCATTTTTGAAGTGTGATTTGTTTTTAATTTTTTTATTCCAGAGACTAATTGAAATACATGTCCAAAGTATCCCTTTCAGGCAATAGGGGATGAAAATATTTCACGTGGGAACAAAGTAGTATTTTTTTTTTTAATCATGACGTTTCTTCCAGGTAGTTAGCTCTTCCTTACCATTATCCTTCAGTAACAATAGGTGTTCCATAAAGTAGAAAGAAAATTAAAGAAAGTGAAGATAGGGACTTGTGGAGTGTGTGTATGTGTGTGTAAAAATATGCTTTCAATAGTTAGCAGAATTCCATTGGCAGATAATTCAATGTAATATTAATATTACACTGGCATGGGAGATTGCTGTGACATTTACAAAAAGGAGTGTTATTCATATAGTTTAGATTAAGTAGACTGCATTGCTTTTCAAAATTTTTTCCAGATTCAGCCCTTGTACAGTTAAACATGGCAACGTCAGCCATGTAATGCATGTTTGCAATTAGTGTTTTGCACTTCTTCATAGTTCCTAGGTATGTAAAGTGTCTGTATGTGTGCTTATGTGTTTAAATATGAAGTTATATCTTACTTATGATCACTGCTTTAAAAATGAAGCAGGAATTGTTCATTGTAAGGCACTATTATTTAATGTGAAATTTTTTGTGAAATTATTATTACCAATTTGTCTAACATTTCGTTGCTTGTGCAGAGTTATACAGTAAACTCCATTTGATTCAAACTATAGCATCAAATTTGTTTCTCCAGACAATAGAGGTATATTATATTTTGCCAAGTTTTTTTTGATGTCTTGGTATTGTTAATTCTTCTAGTGAAATATAATTCAAGGAGGATTTTAAAAAGAAAAGAGTTCTGATAGTCATAACAGGAGAAACTCAATTTCCATTTTTGAAACCTTCTGGTCATTGATAATATTACCTGCTAACCAGACCTTAGTGAATATCTAAAACCTGAATGATTTCTTTATGATCATAAATCAAATGTGTAATACTTGTATCATGGAAAATTTAATTTTTATTGACCTTCCCCTCCATTGCTTTCATGGAAGAAAAAGTATACAGTCAACTCTCGATACAACGACCTTTCACAGTTCTCGGGAAAAGGGTAGTTATTTCAAAGGGGTCGTTATTGGAATTTGCACCAATTTTCAGCTTAAAGGGAGCTCAAACAGACACAAAGATTCCTAGGAGACTGTAACACCATTTATCCTGGTAGTTATACGACCTGTTATGCACAGGACAAGTGTTGTGAGAAGGAAAATGGAACATGAAAACGTTTTCACAAAAAAGGATTTAAAATAATGTTATATTCTTTTAATTGTGCACATTCGTAGCGCTTCCACGAAAACCCATTTGCACTGAGACCTATGGAAAGGAAAACAATCTCTCTTTCATTGCAAGTGAAACTCAAAGAATCTTTGGGGGTATTGACACCAGTACACTGGTGCCAGCAAAAGTCGAGAGATAATCTGGCAAAATGAATGTTTGATTTTGACGGGTCTACTAGAGCATTGTCTGTTACAAGATTAACTGGTAAGATAAGATTCTCTCGGGAGAGACAACACAACCTTTCTAGGCACCAGAAAAAGAAGAAGAAAAAAACGCAAGGCTGTAAATTTCCTTCTGGTTCAGCTGTGTAAAATACATGGTAAAGAAAGTCACGTTTTCTTTGTTTCAACCAACTTCATATTCATCCCCCTCCCCCATTCCGGGGAGCAGTCCAAACTCTTTCTCGATTTGCATTGTAATCCAGCGTGAAAAAGGAAACACGCAACTTATGATCTGTTTGCACCCAATGCGTATTTAAGATGCATTAAACAGCGTCACACTCGATAATCATTCAGGTTTGGAATTGGATTTCACTTTAAACTGTATATTTAGTCCCGATTAGCCCATCAGCATAAATTGAAATCAAAACAAACTCAAACCTGTGCATTTTCAGATATCAAAATGGTAGATCGTTATTTACTCGCACATTAATGGACGATTTAATGTTGGATTTAGGAGTATTCTTGATGTCAAACACCTGCTCCTCCAAAAGTTTTCCCCTTGAATAATGTCTTTTTTTAATCACTCTCGGCATCCATTCCTACATTGAGCACTTTAATGAATGGTCCTGAAGAAAAGCGGCAATTGTATTGTGTGCATTTCCTTCAAACACTTCTCCAAGTGTTCAGAAAGTTTATTCTTGTGTCGGATGCGAATTAAAATTTACAGTTTTGCTTATCAGAAGGTGCAGAACATGAAGTTGTTTTAACTCTTGTTTTTCTTTCTGGAGATGAATTTTGTTATCAAATCAAAACAGCTTTGCAGATTCAAAACAATGACTTTTTCCTTCCCGCTGGATGAGTCATTGCTGTTACCGGCAAGCGACAGCTTTGCAGATGCTAGACAAAACACTGGCGCCAGCTGCAGTGTAAAACCAAGGAGACTGGCTGAAAGTTTGACTAACAGGTGGCGGAAGAGAAAAATCCCCGGCATTTTAAAGATAACGCAACTGTTGAAGACTGAACTTTTATCAGCAGTGTAAAGAAGAAAGAGATGAGCCTTGCTTTACATTTTACCATGCAACAGACAATAATACGGGCAATATTTCCTATGCAGACAACAGCATTTAAAAAAATAGGACCTGAATTCTGCAATTATCACATTGCTGTGCACACCAGTGACAGAGAATGAGCTGGGAAAGGGGGGGGGGGGGGGAAGGGTCACTTTTTTTTACTTGTTCAATGGTTTTTGTTAGTTTTCAAGAATGTATCCAGAACTGGTTGCCCCATTTTAGACATCGAAGGAAAGGAAGATGAGTCCACTTCCACCCTCTCCTGTAATCAGGCTGTGTGCACACACGAGCAAGAAAATCGTGGCTGAAACAATCTCCCTCCCTCCCACATGTTTGCTGACAGGAAAAAAGGGAGAAGTCACTCAGCCAACGGAACAATTTTTTGGCAAATATTATAACATCGACACAGTTAGGAAAACATATGAAGTGGGAAACTGGAGTTATGATGCATGTTAAGATCAAAGTCAACTTTTGTGGAAACCTGGATGACAACGCATTAAGCAGGTTGACTATCTTTAGTTGGTAATGTGGCTCTGATTATCTCGAACAGTTTTGCTTTTTTTATGCAGTGTTACACTGAACAAAGAACAAGTTTCGAATGAAAGCGGTTACTTAAAGTTGCATAGAGCCAAGAGTTGCTCACTCACAGGAACCTGCTGAACTCTAGGTCACAGCTAAAAAGATGGGTGAGACTTCCAGGTGTCACACGTCTGTATTGAAACATTCCCGAGATCTTATCTCTCAAGTGTTGTATTTATCGATGAAAGGGTTTGACCTGCCATGCACATTGGCAAAGACTGCAAGTCCAGCAGTCATTTCGGGCTGCTCCCCCCACCCCCCTCGAGTTGTCGGCAGTTCTTAGGACAAGGAAACAAGTCAAGGTTGATTTAAAATAACATCCAAGCACATTCGATTTTCTCTTCTCACGTATCCAAGAGCAAGCAAAGTCACAATGGCAAAACAATCCTGTCATGTTGGGTAGCAGCTGTCGGGTGCGGGGTAACCTTGGTGCACTTGGGGGAGGGGAGGACAGAGGTCAAGTGCTATTGGATATCACTCAAGGGTGGTGTGGTGGTGTCTATTTTTAGATCGGACTCAATTGTGAGTGGTAGAGCGCTCGTGAAAAATGTATTTTTCGGCCAATTTCCTTCAATTTTTCAACTTTTTTCCAAATTTTTCAGTTCCCAGGAAAAAGGTCGTTACTTCAAGAGGGTCGTTATATCCGGGGTCGTAGAATTGAGAGCAGACTGTATGTGCATAAGTAAGGTAGAATAATCCAGTTATAAAATAGTTTTCTATGATTTATGTGATTATTCATACTCTAATAATAGTTATTTCAAATTTGAGATATAGTTCCTTAACTCTTAACTTGTGAATTAAGTGGAGTTGACTCTAACTACCTTTTTAAGGAATATGTTGCGTTATAAACTTAGTGTCAATAGAACTTTACAAAAAAAAAGGGGGGGGGGTCATATTATAAGTTAGTTGGTTACAAGCAATGCAGGAAAAATGTGATTCTCATCAGTATTTTTACCTAGTTGAATGACAAAAGCACAAACTTGTGTGAAGTATATTTTGTGGAGTCATGTTCAGCATGTAGAGTTAATCTGTTAAGAAACTAAGTTAAAATATACATACATATTACAGGCAAGATGATAATCTACCTTACAATAACATGACTTCTCAAAATCTAAATCATAATGCACTATGTTTATATATGTTGCTATTCCATGGAAATGAGTTTCATGACTTCTTTTAAAAACAAAATTCCCTGAAAATACGATCAATTATTGTACACACGTGGCAAAATGTACAAACTTATAAAAGTGAACAATTCATATTTGTGATGAAACAAGTGCTATGTGCATTGGTGATGAAACGAGTGCATTTGTGCAATATGTCAAACCAATTAAGATAGTGGTTTTCATTCTAGTACAGCAATAGTTGTTTAAAACAAGTGTTACATTCTCAGGCATACACTTTCAAGAAGAAATACACAAATTAATGTTTACTTCCCGAATGCTGTTCATACAACTCTTGGTGGTTTATTTATGATCTGACATAAAATTCAGTCATAAAAATTCAGTGACTTTGAAAATCCTAAATCGAGGCAGCACTAATTAGCATGCATTTTCATCATTGTACCAAATATAAAATGAACAATAGTAGTTCAAATAATAATGTAGGATATAATGTAAGGAACAATTGGATGTGAGAAAATGAAATCAAACTTCTTTATTGGAAAAGATCTAGTTTCACATTAACTGTGTTCATGACAAATATGTCGACTCTATTTTCTTGATTAAAGGAGGCAAAGTAATTAATTTTTAGTTCCTATACTAGCCATCCGTATGCAGAGTAAGATATATTTTCAGTGATAAGCAGCTTGATTTGTACTTGGCCACTAATTGAAATAAAATTTGGTGTTTTTTTCTAGTTTGATTTTCTGCTATCTCTGCCAATTGCTATACTTTGGAGTTCAAACATTTTTGTAACCTTTTGGAATTATTAGATTCAAAATGACAGTGTAAATAAAATAGATCATGCAGCCAGGGAGATCGATCAAAGCATTTGTATTTGTATTTGGCTGAGGTTATACTATAATTCCACAGAATGCATGCCAGTTAGTGTGGGTTTTTTTCTGTGTAATATTTTTCTAGGGGGAGTGATGGGGATATTTGAGAAGAGCAGAAGTATTCAAATGGTACCTGAAAATATGGGAATTCAGAATATTAAAAACAAAATTTTAACTTCAATTTCACTGAAGTTTATAAATAGAATCCCATTTCAGTTTCTGTAATATTTAAAAGTAGCTTTGTAGTGAGTACCAAATGAATTTCTGCTAATGGCAGAACAACACAGATACTGAAACTGAAGCAATTGAATATACAATTACGTATTTCCTGCAAAACTATAATGATAAATTCATCACCATTAATCAATGTAAGTTATTAGATTGGTCTGACTTTTACCCTAAAAGAATTATATATTTAGAAATTTTTGTAAAAAAAATTGTATATGTGAATTCTGTTTTTGTACTCAAGAACAAGAGCTAAATGTGAAGTTGCATGTTGTTTATGTAAATATTGAAATGGTAAAATTACAAAAAATTCCATCATTGGCAGATACTCAATATCAACAGATAATTTTTACATAAAATAAAGAGCAACTAAAAACTTGTATAGGATGAGTCTGAAACTTTAAAACAGACGAATGGTTTCAAAATTGATTATAAATTGCACAAACTATCAACAGTTGCATTGTGAACACACGTGGTGCCTACCTCAACAATTTCAAAACTTAAAAGGGGGTAAAGTGGCACCTGACATTTGACACGTGTCTTAATTTCAAACTGCTTTTATAGAAAACTTGTGTGTAGTCAGTGCTTTCTGAATGGGCAACCAAAAACTGTTTTATGGTTTCAATAAGTTAATGATTAATATTTTCAAGACCAAGATAAAAAACACAAAAACCTATGTCATCACGTGAAAATTCACAGATTGAGTCAAATTGCTTAGATTTACCTGTTGTGAAGTTACTTGAAGGTTTCCTACAAAAGTTTTTTTTTTTTTTTTCAAATTAATAGAAATATCCAATAAGGCATCATCCAACTCTTTTTCCCCAATTTGAAATTTTCTAGGTACTCCCCGTAGTGGAGCACTACATGTATTCAAAGTACAGGGTGTCTAAAAAAGTCTTGCAACCAAGACTTCGAGCATATGTAACTTTTGTACAAAAAGTGACAGAGAAATAAATCTTACACTGGGTATTTTCTTTGTCTATGTGGATATTTTTTAAACATTAAACAAGGCATTATTCTCTACATGAACGTTCAGTATGGGGGAAAAGTTAAAGTAAAAAAGTTATTCTATGAAGTTGACATAAACATGGATAAAAGACAGCTGTACAGTCACTTGCAAAAAAAAAATTGATGTTTTATCATTGGTCTCTGGGTATTTATGAAATGGGCAAAAGAACAATATTTTTTTATGAATTAGACAATTTATTTGATTATTTATGGCATATTCATAAAAAGTGGGGTTTTTTCTTTTTCAAAATTACGAGGTGTACTGGCAACATAGGTCCCGTCAGAGGGCAGCATCAGGTGTGCCCAACCCCTGGCTATGTTATATTTAATCAATGCCCAGATGAAAGAAAAGATTTGAAATTTATTGCACAAAAACAAAAATATAAGTAGGTTGGGTAAGTTAGTTTTTCCACATAGATAAAGTTAATACCCAGTGTAAGATTCATGTGTGTATCTCTTTTTGTACAAAAGTTACATACATTCAACATCACGGTTGCATGACTTTGTGGACACCATGTATTACCTCTCAACTTGCCCCATGCATTTTTAGAATTGACATTGCTTGCAAGTTGTTATCAGTTTTGAAACTATTAGCTCATTATGCAGTTAAGAGTAGCCCTGTATACTTAAAATTCAGTTCAGATTTTCTAAAAATTACGGTTTAAGGTTCAGAATATTATATTTAAGGTGCCTTAATTTTGTAATTAGCTATACATCTTATATAAATACAAACTGAATTAGAAAAAAATGAATAAATAATTGTCATGACAGTTGCACAATTTTCGACTTCGTTTCTTTGCTTTGGACTTTGGATATTCTTTGCCATATTGACAAGTTGATTCCTAAAATCATCAAATTCTGTGCTGCCTGAGAAAGTACTCTTTTGTTTTAGTACTTTTTGTCATATGAACAGCAATTTGTTGTATGTGCTTGTAATGGCAAGTCTTGACTGGAGCTATTGCAATAAGACTGCTGTTGTAAATAACTTTTCACTTTGCGTGTTAGATTTACTAGTGAGCGATTTTGCACAGGGAAATGTAGAGCTAAAGCTTTTTATGTGTTCATGAATGCTGTGCAAATGTTTATAAAGGTTAAATATTTTAGGGTACAGCATAGTTGAGTTCTTTTTCAGTGCAAAAATGTGGCTGGAGTAAGGAGGAAGAAAACAAGTTGCATATCTCCAGAAGTTGAAGGCAACCTTGTACTATGCAATCCATATTCTGGTGAAGTGAAATCTTCATTTGATTCTACAAATCTGCAAGAGGACAGAGAGACTGTGGTGTAACTCAAATTATTCAGAAATAGTGTAAAGAAGTGCTGAAAGTAGTAAGTGCTAGATAATCATGTAGTCCTACATAAAAATGCAGTCTTTTTATATCTGTAAAGTACGTGTATACCATTGTCTTATGAAGTTTGATATATGAGATAATGTATCATTGTAATACTACTTCAAAATGTGGACAAGGACACATACATTGTAATATTTTTGAGAATCTCATTGTGTCATAGCCGTAGGTCAACTTTAGTTTTGGTAGTTAATGTCACACTTGCTCCCTATTTGTCTAAAACTACAAAAGAAATTATGCAAAATTTGTTGCATCTAAGAGAAATGCCTAACAGAAATCTTTACAACTTTATGGGACACCTATCATTTAAGGGTTTATTTCCACCCTTCCTTCTTTTTTTTATGACAAAATCAGGATTTAAATGTACCTTTTACAGTGATGCCTTTATAATGATATGATTAGTACACTGCATGTAATGTATGAAAATTATTTTTTACATCATAATCATTGAATTTGTATTGGAAAGTATAATTTTAGTGTATAAATAGAATTTCTACACATATATTTTAAATTGGAAAATTCTTTTTATCTTGTATCCTGTGGTTCTATTTTCACCAACCTGTAGCAATAATTGAGTATGACATTTCTGTGTAGTGCCTGATAAAAATATTGATAGTTCAAAATCTAAAATTAATATTACTTGAGTCTTCCATGGAAATTTGTACATTATTGCTACAGGCTGGCTAATGAAACTTTAGCATGACACAGGGAATATAATACTCACCTCCATTTCCCTCTCAACAGATTTCACTTCACTGCTTTCTGCACAGAAGCTTTTCTTCAATATCTGTCCTTCATTGCACACATACTCTCAAACTACAGTCAGTGTTCTGCTTCTTCTCTTTTCTATCCTGACTCCCTTGTACAATGTTACTATAACACTCTCTTCGAAGTGTCAGGGGTCCAGACTTTTTCTCTTGAGCAAGATTTGTACACCCTTTCAGTCCCAAGCTAATAATTTTGCTTATTTATTGTATCGAGCAGTAGTTCTAGACTAGCTCTAGAACAGGTTTCAGACTTCCCCTTGCTTATTATTTGTAAACATGTGTACATGAAGTTGCTGTTAATATCTCAACTTTTATTGAAAACAGTGGCAAGCACTTCACAGGGCTACTAGCATTTGCAGTCGTATGGTAGCTGTGCTTGGTGAAGGTGGTATATAGCAAGTTCTGTGCCATCATTTAGAGCATTTTAACAATAGTGGCATCTCCAAACGATTAGCTCTAGTATTTTTTTTTCCTTGCTGATTAGCGATATATGAATACTCAATATTCATATGGTATGTTCTTAAAGAAGGCAATCTTTATTTGGAATGAAGTGTTATTATTTTTCAACCTTAATGTAGCAGCTAGGTGTGAAATTACCTGCCATGAATTTGTGCTTTAAAATTTTTCGAGTGTGCCATACTGAAGGGGTGTGTGGTTACTAGTAACTTTTGTTTGCTTAAGTTTTAACCTGTTAGATTGGAGCATGTCTGGCATGAAAGCTTTCTGTCTTAGTATCTTAACTGTAGACCATTCTTTCTGTTTTAAGGTTTTTAGTTATATATTCCTAAGTTTTATTTTGTTGCTTTTATTACATTAAAGTGTAATTAATTTATTTTAGTTAAGATTTTTTATTTAAGTTTTAGTCACTTATATTGCATGTATCTACATTCCATAACCTTGCCGTAACCCTGATTGGCCAAGCCATGCTGTAAAAAAAAGTCTCACAAATTTGAAAGTAGCAACTGTGGTGTTCATTGATGTTTGTAGTCTAGTTTTATTTGTGTCAGGTCTTGTAGGCCTGCACGTCACACATCTTAATGAATTTTTCTTTTCACTGTTTTGATCTGCATTACTCGTTAGATTTTTCCAACATGTAGATTTTGTTCTTCTTCTCTTAAATAGAGAAAAGTGTAATTCTTGTAGACACTTTCTTTAGCTTTAGTAAACCACAATATTCCTAGTGGCGCCTTGTTGTATTTAGTTTTTGCTAATTGGAAGTTGTTTTTTTTAATATATGCAATTGAATTTCTTTGCTTGTCCTTGTAGTTGGACTGCAATAGAATTTGCAAGACAAATTTCACATCTAGTATTTTTTAAACATCAATGAACACCATCTGTGATACTTCAGTGTCACTAACACCAGGCAACAGCATAAGCATTTCTTACATCCTGCTTAGCGAGCAAAGTTCTATTAACAGATTTTTCTGGCTTAACATTAGAGCATTAGAAAGAAAATTGGCTATTGACAACACACATGCGATATCCCCAAGTTGCATGGATTTAATAACTGCAATAACAGCAGGTGTCCATGAAGATGTTTGAGTGTTTCTGCTAGTCTGGTGTGGTGAACTGAGCTCATGTGATGGAAGTGTTGATTAAGAAACAACTAATGCAAGACCTTTGTGTGTGAGTAGAGCCTCCCCCTTCATGACTCTCCTTCCCTGTGTTTGCAGCTGCGAGTAATCAGGGCTTTCAAGTCTACACTAGAAGACCTGGAGGAACGGCGCTCTGTACATAGTTTACACAGCTTACACAGTTTGCGCAGCTCTCGAAGCCACACTGGCCCGCGCCCCCTGTCTGACATCAGTTACATAGATGAGGACCCTGTCAAAACGCCGTCACCTTTGAACGACCGTGATAAATCCAATAATTCCTCGATTCTGAAGATGGTATCTCCTGCCGAGGATCCCCATCTGGTGCCAGCAGAGACCGACTACTTGGTGGACAGGGGACCCTCCTCTCCCGCAACCCCGCATGGACTTGTAAATGAGGCTGCCACACAAAGTACTGAGCCAAGTTCTCACTACCCCATGCCTTCACTTTACATCACAACTTCCCAACCTTCTCCTGTGTCACAGTCACTTCAAATTCCCTCTGTTACTCGTGCGACTACAAATAATTCTACTCCTGCTGTCAACTCTCTGAATACACCTGGTTCCCAATGGAACGCTCTAGTTTCAAAAAATAACCCGCAGAGAATATCCCCGTACCAACCTCTGAGCCCCCATCACCTGCAAAATCTATCACCGCAGACATTAAATTCCTCCAGTCCACAGTTCCCACAACAGCTCCCAGATTTGCCAAAGCTAGTACATGAAACTAGTATTTAGCATGGCAAGATCTTCCTGAGGAAATATTGCTCTAGTTTCCATTCTAGAAAAGTAGGTGTTGATATATATATATTTTTTCATATTTTCCTTCTTTCTTGTCCTGTTCAGGGAACTGAAATATTGTTGAGCTTGCTTTCTTTGTACAGAATGTTATCTTGTATATACGTCATCTTTGACCTTGCACTCGTTGAATCCTGTTAATCGGGGATTGGCAGGACAATCAGGTTTGTGGTGATGATGCTGTGGACCCCTTGTCTCACCCAGACACCCATTGTTGGTGTTTACATCTGAAAGGGTGATAGCATAGCACTGCATGTCTTATCCATGTGTAGAACATTGGTGATGTGCCAAATGCTTGCCCTGTGGCTTGCCCTTTAGAGATATAAGATTGGGAAAAAGAACTAAATGTTAATGAAATTCCTGAAAGGAAAAAAATATATAAACTTCAGTATTCTGAAGTATATTTTTCATTTCCCTCTTTTTATTTTGTTCTTTTATGTTAGTAGTTTGTTTTCTGTCAACCCTATTTCCTCTGGCAGCAGTGGGATGGGAGTGCTGCAACGAGGTAACCTCTGTCTTCCTTATTTCATTTCACTTAGATGAGTGTTGTATTGTGAATGTATGTGAAGTGTGAGAGCTTGCAAATCCCTTACACCTTGCATTTGACACCAAACACAGTATTGTTAGTAGTACCCTACTTCATACACTTTAGAACTTACAACCTCTGTCACTTTCTGTACATAAAACAGGCTTTTCACTTCACTGTTTTTTCTGTGTTAAAAAGTGTTCACTGAAGACAAATCACTATTTTTTTTAATGCTTCCTTTTTTCATTTGCAGCAACTAAGTCATTTGGTATGGTCAAATATTAGGGTTTGAGTGTTTAGCATACATCTATACTCAGTTTAATCTACTGACCACTTATTACTTCATTGCGCTAAAAACAAACCTTTTGTGCACAGATTTAACTCACGAAAATATAATGACCTTGTGTGATAGAATCAGGTTAAAAGAATTAGTACGGAGTACAATGTGTATCCTATCACTAGCCTATTCTACGTATTACTTGCATGGTGTTATAATAGCAAAAATTGGCATCATTCCATCCCACAAGGTCTCTTCCAGTTTCAGTAGATGTTTGAGCACCTGCCCAAAGCCCTCTGTATGTCCCTTCCCACAGTAGATTAATCCTCTGGCCCTGGTTTAACTCTCACTACTATATTCTGACCGTTGTTGCCCTTTACTCTTGAAGGTGATAGGTGGTGAGTTGCAAGAACGTTTGATTCCGGTCCCCTACAGCAAGAGCTCCACAGACCAAGCTGTAAGCTGCTTTCCTTCATTCTTCTTGTCCGCTCACGTACTAAACCTGTGGAGCCCACATGATGACCCTTTAAAAGTGCCGGGCATTTTGTTTTGTGGAAGTACTCAAAACATTCAGAAGATAAAAATATTTCTCTTTACCTTACGTACCTGGTCCACACTTTGGTATTTTCACCGTATGTTCTCCAATGTCCAGTTTCCTTTCATCCTGTGCTCAAGTTGATATATATCTAGTTGCGCTTGACAAAGTTACTTCGCAGGGTTGTTAGTAAATAGTAACACAGCTGACCCAGAGCATGGCACATTGATTGAATGAAGTGTGGATTTTCCCTGGTCATCCTGTGGGCTTCACCAGCGTTCACTGTGCGACTGTGGTGACGCTTTCAGTGTTGATGTGTGTAAGTGTTGTTTCTTCAAGTAGGAGTTCTCACTCGTAGATAGCGTATGACTATCTTCTTTTTTGTTAACTTTTTTAAAATCAAATCTGTCTAGTATTTGGCATTTCATGTAGTACTGTTATGGAGTTTTAGTAGGAAGTTTTCAGTGATTTAGCAAGGTAGGTGAAGCTGTAGGATATTTTGATTGCATGTTTTACTTTTTTTAAACTTTTAGTTGTTTGCACCAGCTTCGTATGGTGTTCCTTTTTTTATTATTGTTTAAGATCCTGTAATTTTGTTGCATTCTCACTCTTTAAGAGCAGCTTGCATTACCTTCCTGATTTTTCTCTTCACTTACCATCCTAATTTAATACCTCATTTAGATGTGTTTACCCTTATCATTTCACCCAGTTCCTTTGCAGTGTTGCAGATATCCCCATCCCATGCTGCATGTAAATTACCTGCGAAGTGAGTGCAAAAAATTTGCAGTGCTCTCACTTAGATCGGTTTGGAAAAGTGCATGGTGTTTTAACACACTTAAGCTCAGTTGTAATGAGCTGATTTTGATACTTAAATTAACCCAGCTTTGTGTGGTTAGTCATTTTTTACGATCATTTGAATAGGAAAGAAAACAACTTTACAACTTTTTTTAAGAAAAATTAAATTGAAAAAGAAAGACGTGCAGTGCTGCTTTTGCCCATAACTGCTTTTTGACATGCAGAAAATTGAGCACTTCTATGAGGCAGTTATTTTTCTTCTAAGCTTGGTAAAGTGGTGATGGGCTCTTATTTTACTAATTCAAATTTCCTGCTTTTAAAATTTGTTATAAACCAATTCAGATTAGGGAGTAGTTCATTTCAAAATTGGCTTCAAGTTACCAAACTGTTTTCTCTGTGCGCGTGTGTGTGTGTGTGCGTTTTTAATAATTGGAAGGGCTAGTATCTGATAAAAGCAGGTTCGTCACTCTGAATCTCTTGCTTTGCACTGGTCATGGGGCCAAAAGAGGTGTGCTTATGGCATGAGATAGTCCATTTTCCCATGAAGTGTGGCATGGTGTTGTTGTTTTGATACTTTTTTTTTTATTGTAATTAGTGTTGCCCGGCTGTTCACTCCATCATTGTATGGATGTGCTTGATAAATTTATTGACTCGTTTTTAAAAAGTGAGAAAGAAAGCAGCTGTCTTTAACTGCACGTTTGTCTTAACTTGATGGTCATGTTTCATTTTTAGTTGCTATGTGTTTCCTTTTGGAAAATGTAAAATTTGCATTTGAAACAGGTGATGGTGTGACTTGTATTACAACCTAATTAAAAGAATAATAATCATTGCTACTTTTTGGCAAAATATTTCACAGTTGTGTGCAGAATGTATAGTATCTGTAGTACCTTTTTCTTGGATATGTTTAATTGCTTGCATCAATTTTTTTTTTTTAATGTATCATGAGCTTGATTGCTCTTTCAGATAGATCAGTATGTTGTAAGGTGCAATTAAAATTCTCTTTAGGGATGTGGCCATATAGTTACTAGTGTACTTTGCTGGCACGTAGATATCAGATGTACAGTTAACTAAAGCTTGGCTATTGTGGTGCAATAACATTTGAAGTATACTTATAATTTTTCCTTGTACTTGTTTACGACCTTACTGTTGTCAAATTATATATTATGAACATAGCTTATAGCTGTTAGGCTTTCTGATCAATTTGTCTTCATTTGCTATCAATAAAAATGTCACTGCATTGGTCAGTCAATAAGTACAAGTAGGTAAGTAATTTCTACCACTGAACTTCTTCATATTTTTTATTTTTTCAGTATTTAGATGATGTGATATTGAAGTTTGTCTCCAAACTAAAAATGTTGCATAAAAAGAAGGTTGTTTGTATACTACTGTACAGTGTAACATTATTACTTGTTACTTAATATTCTAAGCATTGTGATTTTCATATGCATGGGTAAGTGCTTAGAAACAGTTTTGCATCCTAATGATGAAATGCATTTGTAGAAAGAAAGATCCATGCGAATTTTATTTGTGCTAGAGAGGCATGGCTTACATATAACTACGGAAAGGTATATAAATATATATAAGTACATAGTAGTATCAATATAGTGCTAAATATATGCATATTATTATTGCAGTATGTTTATATGTATATATACTAGGGATGGGACAGATTACTCTATTGGTATCAGCCTATATAGGCATATCGGTTATTTTTTGTCTGCATAGTGGAAATGATAAGAGGCATATGTATTAGACCAATAGCTGCACTTTTGACAATTGTTTTCATACCTCTCCACTATTTTAGAAGCTGCCATCGTGAATTCAGCTTTGGAATTTTAAGTAGAAAAATGGTTGTGTGACCACTCAGATTTATGCAAAATTTTACAAAGAATGCAACAGTGAAATTCCTTTTCATGTAGTCTTTATTCATTTGGAAGTTACTGAGCATCATTTTAAAAAATGCACAGGAAAGCATTGTAAAAGAGATTTAACATGTGATAACTTCTAAATAAATAAAATAAATGACAAATGATTTCATTGTTGGATTTTACAAGAGCTTACAAAAATCTGACTGGGTACATGACCCCTTTACTATTTAAAATTTTGTACATGAATTTAAGATGCAGAAGTGTGGTAATATACAGTACACTCACATATTGATCTAACACACAATAGCAAAGATCTCATGTAGCCCATCATAGGAAGAATATCATTGGTTTCACTTACCCTGTGTACCTGTGTAGTTGCAACATTGCCTTGTAATTAGACGTAAGCAAGATACTAACTTTTTCCATGAAACTTACTTGCAGAGGTTTAATGAATTTTGGTGGCAGAGGCCACTGCAATTAATGTTAGGCACATCCAGAAAGTAAGTTTCCCTGGGGTCGTGCACAACAAGGAAACATTATTTCATTCAATGATTTATTGCCACAGATACAGCAAATGTCCAGTTACTTCTCAACATAATTCCCGCCGGAATTCAGGCACTTGTCATAGCACGGGACCAACTTCTGTATACCTGTGTCATAGAAGTCTGCTGCCTGGGCACCGAACCACTGTGTGACAGCCGTCTGAACCTCTTCATTGCTGTGAAAATGTTGACCGGACAGGAACTTTTTCAGGTGCAAGAACAGGTGGTAATCACTGGGAACGAGATCCAGGCTGTGTGATGGATGATCAAACTCCTCCACACCGAACCTCTCCAGAAGGGCTGCAGTGTGCCTAGCCACATGCATTGTCGTGCAGCAAGATCACCCCGGCACTGAGCTTACCACGTCACTTATTTTGAATGTCTCGTCACAGTGTCTCCAGTGTTTCACAGTAATGGTTAGCATTCAGTCTCACCTCTGGGCAGAAACTCGATGAGTAGAATGCCATGTCTGTCCCAGAACACCGTGCACATCACGTTGCACGCTGACACAGTCTGTTTGAACTTCGTTCTGCATGGAGATCCACTGTGATGCCAATGCTTGACTGCTGCTGCTTTCTGGGGTGCTGTATGCAACTCACGTTTCATCCCCTGTGATGTGATCCGGTTGAGAAAATCGTCATCATGGCAACGCTGCAGAAATGTCAGTGCCGTGACTGCATTTTCCTTTGTGTTCGGGCATCAGTTGTTTTGGGCCCCACCGGGCACACAATTTGCCGGCCTTCAGTAAATGTTCTGCACTAATGACACACCATCTGCTTGCTCATGATGTCTGGCCCATACACCTGGCACAGCTGACTATGAATTTCGATCGGCTGTATATTTTGTGCGTTCAAGAACTTGACCACCGAACGAACCTCGCACGCAGCAGGAGATGGAACGAGAGCCACCATGTTTCATTGCTGCCGCGATGCTACTGAGGACTTTCGGGAGGCGTCTAATAGGACATTCACTAGCCACAGCATATGCCTCTCACGCATGTGCAAAACCGGTTTCAATACGCATGGCCTCCCACCTGTGGGTGAGTGGGAAACTTACTTTCTGGATGCGCCTAATAGAATCTCGATAAGTAAGTTTCGCGGAAAAAGTTAGTAACTTGCTTACATCTAATTATTATCAACCACGTCTTTTATTCCCCAAACATGAATTTCTTTGTAATTAATGGGTCCTGGGTTCAATACCTGATGAAGGCACAGAGTGGTTCAGATCCCACTTTAAACTATAGGACCTGTCCTGATTAGCCGATGTGCATAAAGTGGAGTTAAAGCAAAAACATACAGCAAAAAAAATAAGAAAAAAACTGTATGTGCTCATGGAAACTTTGAAGAGTCACAACTTAAACAAATGAAGATTTGAAATCAGACTTCATCGCTTTTCACTGCATATCTTTTAATAACTTTTAGTGATCACATGATTAAATTTCCATTAGTCTTGAAGTTAAATTCAAGATGGTGGTGTCCAAAAGGTGCAGGGTTATGGCAACATTTGACAAATGTGCATTCATTATTCAGTAAAATTGTCATGTATAATGTAGGCTGTTTTGTAGACAAAACTGTTAATTATCTTGTTATATACATTAATCAAAATGGAGAATGATTCATTCAGGTTCTTCATTTTTTCTAGATTGGTAGAATATCAGTAAATTTTATGTTACTTGATCAATATCATTCAAAATTTCATATCAGTCCATCTCTTTTATAAATAATATAAACTTGATTCTTTCTTAGCAGCATGTATTTCATGCCAATAACTTGTCCATGAATTGTTTCTGGAAAAGTAGTTTCGAAACCGTTGTATTTGCCTGTGAATGATCTCTCTCACATTTTACTTGAGAGTTATCGTGAGCATGTTAGTTTTATAATCGACAATCAATTTTCTGTGATAAAAAGAAACAACATATATTTCAAACTAAATGTCGTATTACTACCTCTCTCAAACTTGAAAGGATACTCATTGCAGGTGAACATTTGTAGCATAATTGAGGAACTTCATTACTACTACAGGTGCACATCTAATCTTATGTTTTCTATGCTCTTCAATAGAAATACATTAGTGAACTTCTTGTAAGATATTCAGAAATTAAGATAAAGAAGTAGTCGTGTTGAAAACCTCAGAATAATGTATGCGTATAAGATTTTTAGTCATTCATCATATACTTCATTAAATTGATTTTCAATAAAACTTTGAATGATTTATTTACACGATACAAAAATAACAGAATACTAACTCTGCTGTTAATCCAGTTCAAACCTTTATTATTTTATGAAGCAACATAACAGCAAATTTGAGAACTTATACAACTGAAAGCCATAAAGGTAAGACATTATTACATGTTTGCGTTTAACAAATAGGGAATCCTAATAATTTTTTGTTATTAAGACTCTCCTTGAATTTAGCACAGTATGGTGGAAGAGATAATTCATCTTACATGTACAAAATAATAAATATAATTTGTGTTTGTGTCTGGGAGATGTCTTAAGTGTGTGTGTGCTTCAATGCGCTTGGAATAATATGTGTGATGGTCAAAATAAGTGAATTTTGTTATTTTTGTATATTCTGTTACACAGTTTCCAAAGATGGCAAAGCCACTATTTCTCATCAACAATTAGTCTTTAAGTAATAGGTTTAACCAGAACTTTTACTCTCAACTGCCACTTTACATGTAATTTACACATTTTTTTCTCCTACAAACCACACACTGCCATAAACATTACTATGAAGCAACAATGTTTTTATTTCTCATTCATGGCAACCTGAAATGAGTGAATAGTGGTTAAGAGCTTTTCGTTAAAGTTTATTTTATAAAGTGCACATGTTTTAAACCTGACAAACTGCGATGATGTACAGCAATAATTATGCACTCTTGTATCAAAGCACACCTTTCTTTTAAAAGAAAAATGGACGATTCAGTATTTTCTGTCTGAATGGTGCCAGAAGGGTGGATTAACAAAAATGGTGTAGGAGACAGTAAACACTTACCACAATAGAGGAAAAGTCTTACATTTTGATTGTCAGATGTAGGTAGAAAGAATGGATATATGAATATATATAATGCAACTGTACTTCATTTCACTGCATATGTTCCTACACATTGCCAAGACTTCCAGTTGTATGCAACCCAATATTTTGTGTTTACTCTTAGTCCTATAAAATTTAACTGACAAAATGGGTAAAAATATGGTGACCACGTGATTATATTGTTTCTTTCTAATCAACTTTACACTAATAAGCTTGCCATATTTTTTGTAGTTTACTTTTCTTTTTAATCGCCAGTTGTAAATACTTCACAGTTTCTGTGTTCACGCTTTTTTAACTTGGAAGAAACAATTTTGATGTATCATTGCATTACAATGCACATACTAGTTATCGTGCTATTGGAGAATCTGCCTTCCAAGGGGAAATAGCTCAACATTCCGTACTTTTCATGGACATAATCAGGAGGAGGAAATGAAATAACCTGTAGAGAGATGATTAAAATATGAGCTGCTGAATTCTGCTATCTCCATATGGCGATATGATCCTCCAGACTATCTTCTGTTTAAAGTAAATGTAACCTTGCCTAATCCTTTTAATTTTACATTTATTTTTGTATCTTCTCAGTTTAATTATTCCTTCCTTGTAGCACTGTCGTTGAATTTTGGACCTTCGGTATCTTGGCAGTTTTTTTTTCTTTGTACCTAACAATATGGTCTTCTATTCTTTCTTTTTCCAGGCCCTTTACTTTCTCTCTCAAAATGGATTCTACAGAAGCAGGTCAAATGGTAAATATCTGGGTTTGCCAGTAGGTCCCAGTTTTACTATTTGTATCCACAACATTCATCCAAGATTTGATTGCTAATGCCAAACCATGACTTCTAAAATCTTAACTCTTCTAGAATGTTTTGGGAAATATCTATCCACTTATTTTTGTTTAACTTCACTTGAATCAGTTTGCTAATTCCTTTCATCTCCCCTCATACTAATCTTTTCTAATTTCTTTTGTAATGATTGCCTTGTCACATCAGTTGATCATTATTTTATTTTAAAGTTTCCTGCTTGATTCAGTTTTCTCCTATATAGTATATATTTATCGTAGTTCCTGCATAAAGCATTTCACCATATGCTCTTTTGTCTGGATGGTTAGAACAATATGATATTGGCCCCTGCTATAGCTTCCCTATAGATTGTTGGGTTAGCTGCCTTTCCAACACAGCATAAGTTAAGATTGATTCTGTTTTCAGTTTAAGAAGTATCCACTGGCTGAGGTATACACCCGTCAAACATTACTCGATGTTAAACTCACTTGTAGCCTAATGGTATTGTTTATTACCTGGTAAACTAAATATTTGTTCCCAAGGTTCAAATCCCCATTGGAAGTTATTAAACACATTGGATACTTTTCATATTCTCGTACTTCTGAAAATGCCATCTTGAGTTGAGGCTGTTGTTGCTTCGTCCTTGGAAGGCTGAGTCATATCTTAATTTCATGAATTACTAGAAAACATGTTACAATTCCTACACATGTTAAGATGCTAATGTTAAATGTAGAAAATAGTCTAATATTGTGTACATTCTTACATCATTCAAAATGAAGTGTAGGAGAGAAAGCAAGCAAGATGGAAAACTTAAATGAAAATTTACAGGTGTAAGTAAAGTAAGTAAGTAAAGTTCTCCACGCATGGCCCCATGCCATGAAGGCACATTTAGGGCATGTGGGGGGTAGGTCCCTCCACATTCTCGATCTCTTGCCATTTTGGAGGTGATCAGCACCATGCTCCAGCCACCTTTATCCCCCAGATATCCATTGATTTGAGGCAGGGAGAGCTGTTTTATGCAGGTACGACGCTGGAAAAATTCTGACCTTAGATCACCCACTCTGGGAATCGAACCCGGATCTCCCACGTGGCAGTCAGATGCCATACCTACTAGACCATCGTGTTAGAGCTTTATTTTTATGCAGTAGTTTACCATGTAGAGTGGGATAAATTAAACCAAAACAATGAATGCAGAGAGAGCAACCATTATTAATTTGCTACAAGTAAAGTAATGAATGCTCCATAAATTGTTATAAAACTAGAAAGAGAACTACTCTCTATCTCTCTTATCACACAGGGCCTCCCCGATGGCGTAGTGGTATCGTTGTCACCTTGTAAACAAGGGGTCCTGGGTTCGATACCCGGTGGAGGCACATAGTGGTTCGGATCCCACTTTAAACTGTAGGTCCAGTCCCGATTAGCCTTACTGTGCATAAAGTGGATTTAAAACACCAACTCAATCAATCTTATAATCACAGCTGGGCCATCTCCAATTACCTAGATGAACACTTTCAATATGCAAGTAAACACCAAACTAATATTTAGGGAACTTGATAAGACAAAGTATTTAGTGGTTTTGTTGGACATTGGCAACACTGCACTCGCAAGCACATGACCTGAATCATGTAGCATCACAGCAAAAATGGAAGAGATTAAAGAAATGGTGTTAGTCGTCAAAGCCATTTACTCTTAGAATTTGAAGTGTGTGTGCTTTATTGGCTCCTGCTCATTGTGATATTACAAGTAGGTTTTCAATAAAAATTGCTGAATATATTATTTTTTAGTTCATCATAATTCTATGAGGAGATACAGTTTGTAATTGTTAAAAAATAAATGATCTCATCTGTAATAACAAAAGAAAAGGGGACCTTGTCACAAGGTCTACTATTGATGAGGATGATAACTCAAGCCAGGAAATTTCTTGGTAATTGCTATACTCAAGTCTGAATTGTTACGTGATACTTATAGAATAGGTAGGCATGCTGGGAATTAGTATATAGAAGCAAGGAAGTTAAACAAATCCTTAAAACATGTCTTGCTTCGATGCCAATATTAAGTAATTAAACTAAAATGATTACAAGGATCCTCTATTTTTTGTCTGGATAATATGGACTGTGAATACTTTCATGTTTGCAGCACCCCTGGCCACTCACTCACTCACTCCGAATCAGCAGTTCAATTTGTAATATATATAAATGGATTGATATTGTATTTAAACCTTTTTTTTAAAAAAAAAAAAATAATAATATGCGCAGGAATCAAATAAGAGCCCCAAGGCAGCAAATTCGGCTGATGACAAAAAGTAGGGATGGGCCAATATGAAATTTTGGCCGATAACGATAAAGTACCGATATAAAATTTACCGATACCAATAACCGATATTCTACCAATCCGATATAAAATTAGAAATGGTCCTTGAAAAACCTGAAATGATCATTGATCTCCTTAATAAATGTGTGTTTCAAGGTGACTGCAGTGCAAAAGAAGTTGAATATTTAGACATTTACTTTTTTAGAAAGAAGGGCATGGAGATTATCCATAAAAATTACAACAAAATGGCAGAATTTTGCAATAAATTATAAGATATTTATCGATATATCGGATCAGTAAAATAATCGGTAATTTTACCGATATGCCTATATCGGCCAATACCGATTAATCAGCCCCATCCCTAACAAAAAGGCATAAAAGGAGATTGATGCCATGACAAGGTCAAATAGGAGAAACAAGTTGTGGATCTGCAGTTTCATTCAAAAATACTGTTATTGAAGCCAATCCTGGTAGCAGCATAGACTAAGATTATAAAGCATTTGTTCCCCAACTGGTGGTCTGCAGAACTCATCCAAGGGGTTCAATTTATGAAGTCAAGTTGCAAGTACCTGATTGAATTTACTTGCTCAGGGTTGAGCAATATTTTTTAGAAACCTGGTCCTTGGGGTGACTGAAAAGCAGATGGTCTACAGTTCATCTAATTGGGAACCTCTGCAACTGGGCATTAACAAAATTGTTCACCTTGAGAAACCCTGTGTATATTGAATTCAATTTATTCATGTTACGGGACTTTAGACATGGTAAGCTATTAACATACACACGAAAAGTGCTAACACATTTGCGTACCTGTTTCAGTTTATAATATCAATTATTTATTCAATATCACACAAATAAGGAAGTTTTGCAAGACTTGCTGTGTAGAAAATTGATATGTTTGTTTATGGATGTGCAGGATACTTTATACATTATTTTTAATGGAAAATATCATGACCATTGTAGTCATACTATTTGATGATATTTTCATTAAAGAAATGAAGGAACTCTTGAAAAAATGTCGTATTTGGATGTAAAAGTTGTTTCTTTAATTTACAATAATCTAGATATTTTAAGAATTTTTAAAATTATTGTTGGAACTGATGCTCAAAAGGCTGGCCATAATTATTGTACATAAACATTTTTTTAAAATGAAAATGATGGTGTGTATAATATGGCCATGATATGTAATCATAATCTAACTTTTCAGTAACAACATTGTTATTTTTTTTTTTGTAGATAGTTGAGCTCACAATTAGTTTTTTTTCTGCTAGATTTTTAAATTGAAGTATAATGCTAGTTTAAGACTTAAATCTGTATACCAGCTTTACTCCACTGATGTTAAATAGCGGATGTGATTGAAATCAGCCAAAATTTTCTATGGCAACATGTGTATGTTATATGCAAAAATAACAAAGCTTTTCCTGCAAATGGATTTAGTTTAAATTCTCTCTTCAAAATTAAAGGGGGGCACCACTTCTCTTTAAATGGCATACAAGCTGTAGAATGAAAAGGATATAATGTAATATTTTGTGAAAGCCATAATATAACAATGTAAATGTTGGTTAATGTGTAACAGAAGTTAGATGTATTGGTACCATTGGTGTGGTTCTATTTTGACTTTGTAAACAGATGAAATTTTGATAATTTATAGCTTGGAACAACCATAATTTATCAATAATCATGTAAATAATTTTGTACACTCAGCTAAACTAACCAATAGCATTTCTATGAAGAAGGTACCAAGCAAGGCAACATAGTATCATATGATTTCTTGGTAGAATCCAGTCACAGTGGTTTCAAAAAACAAATACCCAATTGATACATTAAAACAGTGAGCACTTGTTAAATATCTTCACCGACCTACAAAACTTACATTAGTCGGTCAAAATCCCTCTCTCCACACACCTACAAACTTCATGACACAGTGTGCTACAATGCCAGGGGTCCTAGGTTCAAATACCAGCCTTGGCATGGGTGTTCTTTTGGAGTGGTCCTTCATCAATTTCATCATATCATCACTCATCCTCATCTTCACGATTAGCAAAAAGTTGCAGAAAAGTTAAGTAAAATCCAAATTCAATCAGTGAACAACAGATTTGGCCAACATGCAGACAAAGTAACACATGGTTGAAAGGGTGATCTACTTTTAAGTTGAACACACTGTGTATATGATACAGGAAAATATCTGAATGTGTGTAACCTGCAAAATTACCATCTTAATAGAACATCAAGGTTCACAATTTTTCATTTTTCCAAGGATTTTTTTTTATTTTTTTACATTAAGCATTACTAATAAGACAGTTAATAATCACTCTGCATGTAATGACTTAATTGTGTACATCACTAATGTCCCAAGAATTTGGAATGCAGTAGAACCATTATTCCACTTAGTACAACTTCAGTTGCTGAACAGGGATTGTTGATTCTCCCTTTAAAAAAATGGAACTTGACAAGAAATGCAGCTGGTTGACTGCCAGTGTCTTCTATTCCCATGTGCTTCAACCTTCCCAGTAGCAAGAGCATCAAGTGTGAGGGAATTGAGTAGAAATATTGCACCTTGAGAGTGATCTTTGTAGTTGCAAAGGTGAATATTTGGGTTTTTTTTTGGGGGGGGGGGGTATCTTAATTTCTAGCTGCTGAAGAAAGTGTAAAAGAAACTGGCATGTAATAATTAGTGTGTTAGAGTACCATATAATTAAATATCTTGAGTTTGATTTTCAGTGAGCTTAATGGTTGAAGTTGAAGGGACAATCACAATTATTCTGTTTGCAGAAAGTTCACTGATCTAATTTTGCTAATGCTTCTCATTTTACTGTATTATTCTGCATGGAGAAGACTGAAATAAATAAAATATTGACAGCACAAGATATTTATATTATACAGTACATTTCTATGCTTCACATGTTGTAGAGTCTGAAAATTTTAGATTTTAATTTGTTGTGAAAAGTGATTACTCATAAATGTGAAACATGTACTAAAGTTATCTGTGAATCTGTTTTCATTGTTATATTAATTTTGGTGGCAACTGCTGTGCAAACCAGAAAACTGCCAAGCAGTAAAATGCAAAGTTCTCTCAGTGAATATTTGCATTTACCACATTTAGAGAACAATGAAAAAACAATTTGCAGATATTGTAAGTACATGTTACACATGTCTCAGTTCTTGAAATAAAAAAAGAAACTCATTGCTGAAACAACTTAATTTGCATATAATTATCTCAAAGAAGTTTTGTAAACTAGAATGTTCATTAGATTATAGTGTATAGTTTATCTAACTACTGTAAATCTCAAATTTCAAAATAACAATAATTGAATCTCATGTGTGTTTTTATGTAAAGATAAATTGCTTAATTGTGCAATCTCTCAATATTTGCTACATAAATATACACACATGCACCATTATTTTTAGTTGCCCAAAACACATTTTCATCAAAATTAAAAAACACTAGTAAGATGGAGGTTTTCAGTGCTATTATGAAAGGGATGCATCAAATCTCTGAAAAATACATTTTATATTTGTTAACGCACAGATTAAGAAATATTGTTATTAATGGTAACATGGAAACATATTAAATTATGTGATGCTAATGTTATTTTTTTCAATAACATACTTACTAATAAATAACTTCTGTGTCTTATATTTAATTATTTACATTGCTTCTCATATGAAACTTGATCACGTAAATAATGTAAACTCCATCTAGAAACCACCAATATGTAGTTTCTGGCACACGTGACTTGGTGGTTGGACCTTCCCAATGGCTGTTGCCTTGTAATCAAGGGGTTCCGGATTCAGTACCTGGTGGGGACATATTGAACAGTGTTTCAGAGTCCACTTTAAACAGTAGGTCCAGTCCTAATTAGCCTATCTGAGCATAAAGTAGACATAAAACACACTTCGTAACTGTGGTTAGAAGAACAATCAAATTCTTGTGTTCAATGATCTTGTGTATCCTTTCATCCACTACACCTCACAGATTCATAACAGTAGAAATGTGCAATATGAAACTTAATAAACACTCAGAAGTGCATGAAGTTCTTAGATAGCTTTTTCGTAATTCTCACGTGCTATTTTGGATATGATGCTGATACAGGTTAAAAAATGTAATTATTTCAATATTGACATAGAGCTAATGTAATATGTTAAATAGGTTGAGAGAGAAAAAAAGAAAAGTCTGAAGTAATAAATCACCTCAAGTATGAATTACATTTTTCAGAGAAATGAAAACAGCTGTTACGAACCGAACACATCTGTCTTTCAATTTTATTGCAACTCTCACCCAGTCTGACTCGAACCCCTGTACTGAGCAACAAGCTAAAGCTGTATGAAGAATCTTGTTTTTATGCAGTCAAAATTTCAGTGGAGTAAATGAGTGTGGTTCATTTGTGGATTATGTCCATGTTCAATTTGGATACATTTGTTTTTCAGCATTTTTTAATTACAATATATTTGGTGAAGTACTTCCGTTGTATTCCATATTTTTCCCTTGAGAGGCAAGATGGCTGCTATTACTAATATCACATTGTGAAAAAACATTTTTAAAAAACTCAATTCTTATGTAACCTGGTGACTTTCCTCAATATACTACTTGCTGTGTGGTGTTAATTAAGAAAGGCAAAGTTTTGTGACACAACTTATCCTTTCAGAAGCTTCTGATTGGAAATTTTGGAAACATTTATTCAGGAAGTTTGATTGATAGTATGATTTAAGCTCAAGACTTAAAACGTGCACAAACCTGGCAGGAAATTGAGCAGACATGTATTTTACAGAATAGTTGATCAATTGGGTAATATTAATTTTTAAAAAATACAAGCTCTGCACAAGTAGATGTGATTTGCATAAAAATACCTTTTAGAATTAAAATCTGTAGTAGTAAAATTAATGAATATGAAATTGCAAATTTCACATTTTGAACATTGTTCAATGAGTGAGCATTACTTCATGTACGTGTAACATTTGTGCATAATGTACTGGTCCAATATTTTTCAAGTGCTTTGTTTTGTGGTATATGTGTGTATATATATATATATATATATATATATATATATATATATATATATATATATATATATATATATATATATACAGTAAGGTGCTACTCAGAGTTACTAAGTTATTTTCCCCATGAACTGAGAGAGGTACCAGGCATATGATCTGTTATATTTTGTTAATTATTTTTGCTGTAGGATTTATGAAATATACATGGGTACATACCTGATAAGTAGTGTTATTTTTTACTAATTTGAGATAGTATTAGGTGGAAGTTATGTATAGTATTAGGTGGAAGTTATGTATTAAATATGAGTAGTTTTCACGTATGCAGCACCATGTATGGCCACATCCCTTAAATTCATGTGTAAGGCTATTCCCTCTCTGCAGCATGAGCTTTCTGAACTCATTCACTTGAATCTGAAACACTAGGCATGTTGGTGTTCTGCTTTCCCAGTCACCTGTATTTTGGTTATTGTTTTAATTTTCCTTGTTTTTCTTCTCTGTTGTTTATTTCAGATACGAGTAGTTAATGCTTTCCGTCAAGGTGTAGATGCTCGGTACACCGAACGTGGCAATCCTGCCTTTGCTGGGTTACTTCAAAAGCAGTCTTCTCTTAGTACGCGATTATCACAGACTTCTTCCATTGAGTATGCAGATAACGTTCCAGATGAGCTGACTGTCCCTGAAATAGATGTTGAACGTTTATCCTCCCACAGTCACACGGAAACAGCAGTCTAGTCCTTCCACCTTTCCTCATGTTTATCGGTATTCTGCTAGCTTCTTCCAATGGGCAAATACACCCTCCTACAGTCCCACCCTGGCCCTTACTTCAACTTGTCCAAAATTAATCACATAACAAGATAAACATAACCTAAGGAGACCCTTTGAATCATTTTCCCAGAAGAGGAAGTGGCAGTGATGATGGTAAATGAAGACAGCTTTCATCATGTTGACATCTGTAGTGAAAATACCTTTTTATCCTCAGTTGTGGGTGAAGAAACGCTACCTTCACATTGTTTTATAGTTGACATCTCGTTAGCCCAAAATTTGTGAGGATAATGAACCTAGATAGTTAAACGTTTGAAGTTACCAGAGAAGTATGAAACTGTATAGGGCAGCCTTTCCCCCATACAAAGACTACTAAAAGTTAAGAATCCTTCGGGATTTTTTTCTGAAAGGACATGGCCAAAACAGTGAACACTGCCAGTGAAGTTGTGTCACATTTCAACATGTTATTTACTTAATGATTTTCAGTACGATTACTACATCTGCATAAAACACAGTGCCGCTGCTTTCCTTGTTTTTCCAATTAAACGATGAAGTCTTTTTATTATGCCCCCTTAATACAGACATTTATACAAAGGTAAGTGCCAGTACGATATCTCCCTCTCATATGCTTATCTTTGCCTTTACCTGTTGGAGCACTGTACTCCACCGACGACCTCTTGTTATTGTTGCCGACCCTACTTCCATCACAGCTTCTGTTATACTGCTGCTATTGTTGCTGCACTGCAGACGGCTTGTAAAGAAATGGTTCCAGTGTTCAGCAGTGTAAATTCAATCATACCAAGCTGAAAGTCTTAGTGTGAAAACAAAGTATGTGCTGTGGCACACTTCAACTGGTTTGGAGTGCAAAATGTGAGTGCCGTAATTCTGTGATGATGGAGATGCAGCGTGGTTCACCTTTGCCTTTTGTGATGTTCATAGAGTATTCAAAACTTCAAAGACCCTCATTTTCGGATAGCTGGTAGTTAAGTTGGACAAACTTCTAGTGTGTGACAGATTGTAGTGCATTACAATAGTTGTTATCAACATTGCAAATGGAGAGAAAGGGTTTGCAAGGAGCGGGGTCATAATGTGCATATAATTATTGTAAAAAAAAATAAAAAAAGTTAGTTTATTACTCGAGAAAGACAGTATGCTACTTATATTTCAAAGGGGGGGAGGCAGCATGCCTGTGTTGAAATGTTAAATAATGTTAAATATTGATTGGTTTATTACATGCTTCCCCTGTTTAAAAAAATACAAAGTGCAAGAAATCAGTATGTAGATGCTAGATTCCATGTTGATTCTTCTGTGACCGAGTAAACTGAAGCAGTTTGCAAACTGGTAGCTGTTGATAATTTTAAGACCTCACAGCTCCCAGAATTGAGGGTTGTTATTGACTTTCTCTTGGTGTACTTTGCTGCTAGCAGCTAGATTAATGTTGAAACTGTTTTATCTATTATCATAGCTGCAGGATGTATTAAAGAAAATTTATTGTGCTAGAAGGACACATTGTTAACCTGTCTATGAAGAAGCTAGGTGTGCCAAGAAGAGACAATGAGCTGGGACCCAGCAGGGGATGCAGATTCCCTTGCGGAATGTGTGCATAATTTACAGGAATTGTGAAGCAATACAGATCACTGCAGTGTATCCGTGGTTATCGTTATTTTTCCCCCCTCTGAATTGATATGAAGAGAAAAAGTTGTTGAATGTTCTTTAATATCATAATGTAAATCTAAAAATACTCTTACAAGCAGTTTTCTTAGACTATGGGTTGTTCAGCAATGTATAGTTCAGTTTTAGTGGAATGGTTGCTATATTCAAGCTAGGTGGACCTTACACAGACTGTAGATTGTGTGAATGCCTAATTGAAGGTGTGGTTTCCACCTGTCTTTCCAGTGTGGTTGGAGTTATGTACCCTATTGAGAAGGAGTTATGTACCCTATTGAGAAGAAGCCCCTCTCTGTGCTCTAGTTTACTCTGTAACTCTGTTGTGTGACTGCAATTTTCTGTCTGTATAAAGAGGAGAAACTCTAGGTGTTGCGAATATGCATTAGTTTATAAGAACTTTCCATGGGCTGTTCAGTAAATAAAGAAAGCATCAACTAATTGACTGATAGAGTTTGCATCTGTCAGTAGAAGGAAAACTAGTCTCACCAAATGTACTGTAGTTAAATCACTACGTAGAATTAAAGCCACTGGTTTTGTCTGCACAGGCTGTTTAACTCCCTGTAGACTTGACCTTCAAAAATTCATAGTAATGTATTAGTCCTACTAATTTGAGCCTTGTAATATGTGAATGTCCAAGGTTGACGGCCTCTGGGATGGGGTGGTTGGCTGGTTCCCAGATTGGCACATTTTCAGCCACCGTTGCTGTTAAATGCAGTAGGACAAAGGTTACCTGTTGTGTTTGTAAGCTTATGTAGAATTGACTTTAAAAAGTCAAGTCTCGAACCTTTGAATTTTTTGGAAATGAAAAAAATGACCACAAATTTAGGTGGCACCTGTTTCGTATGTTGTGAAAACGAGAGACAGAAAATACCAAATTTCAAGCAGGTGTGCAACTGATATCTTTACGTTAGCTCTAGACAGGGATTAGCAGTCAGTGTCCTTGATTTTTTCTACTCCAGTCACATATAAGTATTATGTTTTCTTAAAGAGTTTTATTTCCATCCAATGTTAATGGCTATTAATCGTTTTTACAAAATAAATTTTTAATGTCTCAATACCTTGTTGAAAATGTGGTGTCTATTCTTTCATTTGAAAAAACTTACCTTCACCTTCCATTTGGGGACTACTTTAAGTGTTTCGCAGTACATGCTGGGAAGAAATGCTTCAAAAATAATTCCAAGTTACCACATCATCAATTGTTATTTACACAGAAATAGACTGAATGGTCTTTCTCAAGTTATGGTTATAGAAATTTTTGTGCTCTTTACAGTGATTGGCTGGCAGTACTTAACACACCATAATTTCATCCAGCTATGAAAACTGTGAGAAAAGTGAATTCGTTGATGCTTGTAGTAATAGAAGTGTTGTAAACACTAATGTACGTATGTTGAATTAGAAAATAGCATATGGGATCAAGTTCTACATTTATTAAAAAAAATATAAAAGGTTTTCCATCAACATCAAGATTTGAATTAGGTACGGATTCTCTTTTCAGTGATGCTAGTTGGAGGGGAATCTCCCTTGAATATGCAGCATTAAGTAAATTCTAAATGTTGTAAAATTTTATTGGTAGATATAATTATTTCTTGCATCTATTTGGGAATATTTTCAAGGAGCATTATATACTTCCAACACTGTTACACACACACACACACTCACACACTCTCTTCTTCTGTGTATGTTTACCATTTAAGAGTAAGTTTTCATTTTCTGTTAGCCACAAGATGTACAGTGCAAGGTTTGCACAAATTGAAATTTATTGCCATGAACATTTAATGTCATCTAATTATCTTGTAAATGTTATTGTTTTACTTTTAAATCCAATATATTAATTGCATAAATGAAATTTTTCTTCATTCAAGGTAGTGCCTCCAGAATTCAGAAAAAAGCATTACTTACCTTTTAGAATATTTCATATGTACATACTCATGTATTATAATATCAGTGTTCAAACTTTTCTACATGTTAGTGATTCTGTATAAAGCATGAAAGAAATGTACAGATGTTTGCATTCATGAGAATATGATCAGCACTTTCACTAGTCAAGTTCCATGGAAAAATTGAACTGGTAGCTAATGTTACATGATCCATAACTTGAGAAGGATTTCATATGTTGGTACAGTTTCTTTGTAAAATTCAAAAGTTTTAATAACTGTTACATCATTTTTTTAATGGACAGTAGGGAGTTAGGCACCCCTTCTGTATCCAGAAAATTTCCTGTTCACACCCTGGAGGGCTGAGGTGCAAATTCTTCATGTGATAAAATTATTATTTGTGGTTCATATAACAAACAAATGTGGAAATTGGTGCTACATTTTTGATGCATTTATCTCAAATTATTCACTAAATTTATTAATCATAAATCTTAGAAATTATCCAGTTCAAAAATAAAGTTTGCCTCTCCTGAATTGTTGAGAACATGACATGCACGAAGATTAAGCACACTCTTTGTCAGAAAATTCTGCTTTGTAGCTAACTTACAGCTGTAGCATTAAGTTTCATAAAGTGTACATAATTTTCCCATTACTTTGTCAAGGTTACTTGCTTAGGAGTTAAAAAAAAATTACTTTTTTATTTATTGCAATTTACATATTTTGCCATAGTCATAGTTATGGTTTAATAACTTATTTTTGTGTAAATAATGTAGTTATGAGTGTTTGTGTTGAGTTCTATGAATCTGAACCATATTAACAGAAAAAAACACCACCACACCATGTATTGTGCTTTGAGAGTTAGGCGATAAAGCATGTATTGTTATTGTTTTGATTAGTGTTAATCATTATGTGAAGTAATTGTCAAGAAACAGTTCATATCTTATGACTGTGGTATGAGTGATAAATATGCATAGGAAAAAGTACAAAAAAAATCTTAGAGTTGACATTGTCATGTTTCAAATTATCCAAAATTGAAAGTATAATCTTCATTCATCTCATTTTCATCATTCATTCAAGTTCCATGTGACAAGAATGCCTTCTCCTGTTGTTAGTTGAGAGTTAAACTTTATAATCATACAGATGTTTTCTCACAATTATATATATGTATCATATTTTGTTACTTATTCTATGGTTCAAGAGATGTCAGAGTAAATATTAGCTACATGCTCTAGTGGACTGGAACAATTTTTTAATATGCCATGTACGAGAGTATACAAATAAACTGGTTACATGGACCATCTCTGGCCCTCCTTCCCATACAACTTTATCCACAATTTACTAGAATCCTTCTCCTGATGTCAAACTACTTTGCAGTTTTTAATTATTAATGCAAGTGGAGTTTTTTGTAATGTTATTTTGGAATTAGCATATATACTAAATCTTGTTCTGTTTGTTAATAAAGTACATTGGAAATAAGTCACAAGTTGCTGAAAAAAATGTAACTTTACTATTGTATTACAAGATTTTTTCATCAAATCAAACCTTCCACTGTTCATTGTTCAAACTTTTTCCTTATTAAAACTCCACCTGTAGAAGCTAAAAAAAATTAAGAGGAAGAAAGAAGTAGTTTTCTATCAGCAGTAAGTACACAAACTGCTGGAAAGGTTGTTTTTTTTTAAAAGCAATATGCCTTCTACAGGGTGTGGCACAAAAAAACTAGCCCCGTTCCGATCAGTATACAATATGTACAGTACATTTGAAATAATAATGAAACGTGTATTTACTGTTTACAATAGATGTTGAAAGTAGTCACCATTAACCTGAAAACACATTTGCATATGGGATAACATGTTTCGCATGACAGCTTGCAGTTCTGCATGTACATTTTGTATACTAATCGGAATGGGGCTAGTTTTTCATGCCACACACTGTCGAATATACTGAGATTTGGAAAGCAACACAAATTTGACTTTGTGGAATACAAAAAAATATTTGTTGAAAAATGTTATTAAAATATTAACATATTAATACCATTGAAGAAAATCAATTTTCTAAAATAATGCACTGCTTCTCTTCCCTGGCAATATATTCTAGACATACAAAAAATATATAATTGTGTGTGTGTTGCGTGTATGTGGTGTACTAGTAAAAAAAAGCTAAAAATGCAGTAAATACGTACAGAACTAGATCATAATTCTTGGCCAATTTTGACAAATATAATCAAGGACAGTGCAACCAGATTAGTTTAGTGAAAGTAGTATTTTGAATGTATGGAAACTGTGTTCTGCATTTGTTCACAGCTTGCAAATATGTGTAGTCATGAGCTTAGTACAGAGCAATCCATTGAAGTGTAGACCACCATGTCAGGGTTTGGGCTATCAGCAAGTGAGGCACTCGCAGCCATATGTTGGCACTGTAGACTGTCTGTGAATCAAACGTGCAAGTTTCCAGAACTAGTTTAATTATGAAAGAAGGTGCTGAAACTGGCTGCCTTTGTTGTCCACACATTTTTGACATCTCTTGATGAAGTTACCCATAACTCGCTGCAGTGTCCGTTGATTACTCTTGGTAATTTCTTGGCAGATGTCACGTTTCAGTTCTTCCAGGGTGTGTGGATTTGACTTGGAGCGTATACAGCATTGAACACAGATAGTGGATTGTTTAACGACATGGAGCTTTTACATCCAGGAATTTTGTAATCATAAAAATGCATACACACTGTGCAGTAGAAAACATTTCCTGAGCCATAACACACTTTGCGGTTGAATACACTAGAAAAAACACAATACGTAACAGGCACCCTATCACTTCACAGTTGCCAGACTAACGATGGTACTTCTTCAGTGGCCAACAGTGGTGTACCCAGAGGGGGGGGGGGGGTTATGACTCCCACTAACTCCTCTCTGGCACTCCACTGGGAATCGGCTAATAACGGGTGGCCCTAACTGGAGACACCCAAATGTCAACTACTTTTCCATGTAGTACACCCCGGACTGCATTTGCAGACTAACGAGGCTCTGGTGCCTGGAAACTGCAGCCAGGATAATCCTGCGTAGGAATTATGTTGTGTTGTGTCTGTCCCTTCATCCACTTCATCATCTCTATCACCATTCATCCGATTGAGAACGCATATGAATCATAATAAATGCACACTGTGGGGTAGAAAACATTTGCGGAGCCATAACACACTTTGCGGTTGAATACACTAGAAAAAACACAATACGTAACAAGCACTCTATCACTTCAGTCGCCAGAATAACAGGCAACACAAAACAAAGGGGGTGGAGTGTGTGACTGGGGAGGGGGCACTCCCCGAACCCCCTCTGGCGACTGCTGCTGTGCACCAGATTGCAGTGCCAAATTTCAACCTGGTGGTAAAAATTTGAACTATTTTTTTCCGTCTGCATTCGCTTCCCCATGGTCTCCGTTGAAGTGTAAACCGCCATGTTGGTGTGCTATTGGCAAGCAAGGCACTTGTGGCTGTTTGTCGTGTTGGTAGTGTCTCGATGGAGCAAGCGCACAAGAGATTCCGTAATTACTTTAAAAAGTTATTTACTTACCAGATTTACAAAAAAGATATGTTCAAACTAGTCTCGTTCGATGCATACATATTTTTGATAAATCTTTATTAAGACAGCCACTAATGTAAGCTGGCGAGCGGTCATGAAAGTAGACAGGAGACTGTGAAGTGATAAGGGTCCTTGTTTTGTATTGTGTGGGTGGCCTGTTTATTAGTCTGGTGACTGAAGTGAAAGGGTGCTTGTTACGTATTGTTTTTATAGTGTGTTCAACCACAAAGTGTGTTATGGCTCAGCAAATGTTTTCCACTGCACAGCATGTATTCATACGTGTTAACTCAATTAGCACGTGAAGTTCAAACTCAATTTGAAACAAGATTCCTAGATGTAAAATCTCCATGTCGTCAAACAATCCACTATCTGCATACTAAATTTCAGGAGACTAGAAGTGTTCAAGTCAAATCCACACACCCTGAAAGAAATGAAATGTGACATCTGCCAAGAAATTACCAATATTAATCAACAAACTGCAGCAAGTTATGGGTAACTTCATCAAGAGGTGTCAGAAATGTGTGGACAACGAAGGTAAGTAAATAAATCACTCTTTAAACTAGTTACGGAAACTTGCATGCTTGATTCGCAGCTACATTGCCGGCATACGGCTACAAGTGCCTCGCTTGCCAATAGCACAAACCATGACACGGTGATCTACACTTCAATGGATCGCTCTGTAGTATTGTAAGATTCACAGTTCCGAGTGAGTTGCAGGTCATAAGTGCTCTCCTACAACTGTGTTATCAAGGATTAACATGTTGCCAATGATATGCGATAGTAGTTTTTGTATGTAGGTTATTATAACAAGCAAGCTAGTGACATGAAAAAAGGGTAAGTGTGTGTGTGTGTGTGTGTGTGTGTGCGTGCGTGCGCGCGCGTGCATATATGTGGGGCCAAAAACTTACACCTAGTTGTGGTGAAAAACTGAAAATTTTGTATTTTCTGCTTTTCACCAGAAAAAGAAAAACAGGTTAGGAAATATGGTAGTTTGTCTACCTTGCATGAGACCAAAAGGAGAGTATAGGGGTATCAACTAGTGTGATATTTGACAATTTTTGATGGAAACAACTTCCACATCAATGTCTGTGTGGAAGCATGCAGAATGCTACTTATATTAAAACTTTTAAAAACAAATGTGATTGTTCACATTCGACCCCACTATGTATGTCAACCCAGTGTGGAAAAACTTCCTTCTGCAAGTTTTACAATGAGCTGTGGTGGCTGACTAAAATTAATTTAACAAGCATGGCCAATCTGTAATTGAACCTCCTGATAAACACATGCAACACACAAAAAACAAAGAGCGATACTGGTATCTAAAAGTATCAGTTCAAATTAAATTGTTAATTTAATCGATCAAGTTTTTCCATAGTTTTGGCATGCCACTGAGTATTCATTCCAGTGTGTCCAACTATGATTAATTTGGTGCCAAAACTGAAGTAGCTTTTGTGGTTAAGCGAACTATTCTATTATTCTGTCATAAGTAAATCGAAGAATGTGTTGATATTATTCTCTATCATAAGTAAATCTAAGAATGTGTTGAAAGACAATTTTTTGTAGAAAAGAAAGAAAGTAGTGGCAACATATCCACACATGACAAACCATTTATTGCAGAACCTGCAGACTTTCATATTCCCTTGCTGGAGTGGTTATCACATCAGGCTATGATGCCAGGGGTCCCGGGTTCGAATCCTGGCCTGGGCATGGATGTTTTTGAGTGTCCATTCATCAATTTCATTATATCATCACTCATTCCCATCTTTGCAAATTAGCGAAAAGAGGCACAAGAAGTGAAGCGAAATAAAGCAAATCAATTATTTTCACATTTCCTCAATGTAATCCCGTCAAATTTATGAGACACTGCCACACTGCTGGAAGATGCTGAACACCAGCAGCAGTGCCGTTTTTATTCACGTCCATGAAGGAGTGCCCTAATGCTTGCAGGATGGTGTGCATGGTAGGGAAACTGTCCTCTCGGTGGTTCCTTAACACTCGGAAAGAGACGGAAGTATCAGGTGCTCACGTCAAGGGAATATGGAGGACGTTCCAGTACCTCTCACCCCCACCATGCGAGTACTTCCCTTACATGAGCAGCATTTGACAGTGGACATTGTCATGAAGGGCAACTGGCAGATGTGTTTGGAAATGCCATAGTCTCCTCCACAGAGCAGTACGAAGATGATGCTCCAACAACCTGTGATAGTACTCTGTGTTCGGAGACCGGCCCAGAACAACCGCATGGTGGAGTATGACACCCCTCACATCATAGGCCACTATCAGCATCACTTTCACATTCCTGGGTTCTTGGTGCAGTTTTTTGGGCTGGGAGGAACAATGTGTGGTGCCATTCATTGGACTGGAGTTTTTTCCAGTTCGTAGGATCAAGCCCACATTTGGTACATGTGGATGATTTTGTAAAGGACTTGCGACCTTTCACGTAACGCACCAAATGGACCTGCATAATCCATCGTGTTTCTGCCACATCCACTTTAATTTTAAACCATGCACGCTGCTCACTCTTCGAAAACATTGCTTTAGAGTGGTCCAATTTCACAACACTGCTTCAGCTCTGTAATTGTCAGTTTGCACACACTGCACTAGCAACAATGAGTGTGTTGAGCAGCTATGCCTTCCATCTAGACTTACTGGGAACAGCAATGGCCTCTCTTGATCATAAGCGATGTTGCGACAGTGTTGCCACTACTTTCTTTCCAACCCTCATAATACATTCTAATATGTACAACCATTTTTAAAACTTTTAAATGCTACAGTGTTAAAAGTATCAATTCAGTCCTGTTAATCAACCCCCTGCGAAATGTGTATCATGGCTACTATCCTAGTTCTACCTCGAAAGTCTATTCTTCAGTTACATGTTTGGAAGATCTTAAACTCATATTTTGCTCATTCCTGTCCAGTTGCACAAGCTGGCACACTTCTTCTGTCAAGTGTACTGTTCTTCTCTTTATGCTGATTATGGGAATTCTAACACTTTTATAGCACTGATATGTGGATGGATGTGTACATTAAACCTCTTCAACTGTGCATTTACAACTAAACTGAAAATTAGAAATCGAGAAAAAGAGAGTCCTCGAATATTTGGTGTGGGCAATTGTTATCTTGCTTGAACACTTTTGCAGGAATACCAACACAACAACAACAACAAACAAAATTTCTTTGGGGGTGGTGCACCACCCTGGTTACCATCAAAGGGTTAATTTGATTTTTGTTGTTTAGCATCGCTTTTCTTTAACTTTTGGCTAATTGCAACAATGAGGATGAATGATAAGATTAAATTGATGAAGGGTCAATCACAAAAATTTAAACCTGGGATCCTGGACGTCGCAGCACATTTTCTCTTAGTAACTTACCCAACTCTGATGAGTACCCATCCATCACATGCAAGCACAGAGGATGTAAAATTAGTGATTCAAACCAGCGATGGGAAATTTGTGTCCAGGCAATCTGAACTTGGCTATGTAATTTCCCTATTTGATATGAATATTGTTTTACCAATCATTAAGATGAGCAAGAGAGATTTGTGTTAAGGTAAAGTTCCCCGTGCATGTAGCACCCTGCCATGAAGGCACATTAGGGTACCCCCACATTCTCAATCTCTGGCATTTTGGAGGTGGTGATCAGCACCATGCTCTGGCCACCTTTACCCCCCAGGGTTGCTCCTAGGTACCAATTGATTTGAGGCTGTTTTTCACAATGTGGTAAGGATGAAATAAAAATGTTCATAAGTAGAGGACACCACCTACTTCGGATCAACAGAATTTAATTCCTTAAAACAATACAGGGTGTATAATAATGAAAACAGAGATGGACAATTTGCCTACTATCATCTTTTGCATTGACTCTACCAAGTTTTACCAGTTCTTGGCTGCCAGATTCACAAATTTTATTCCATTCCCCTTCAAGTGTGGCCATTTGCAAGTGGATGAACAAAAGTGTCTCGTCAAATGCATGAAGTCGAACCTCTTTCAAAATCAAGTAAGTAGTAATGTAGCCTGTAAGTTTGAATTTATTTTGCAAGATTTAAGTTCAGAAAACCTGGAACATCTCTGATAGATTGCTTGATAACTGCTATCACTTTCCATGGTTCTTGTAAAGCTTAATAATAAACTGTGGCTCTACACCTTGGTGTATCTCCCAACTGCCAGTTTCCCTCCCACAATTCTACCTAGAGGTGTGGAGTTCTTCAACCGGTAATGGGGTGACGTGGGGTCAGCACGTCGAACCCTCAGCCCATAGCTCCCCAATTTCCACACGATGGTGGGTTGCCACTGGCCTATACATAGGCCGAAAATTCAGGTAGACTCGAACCCATGCCGTCCTACAGTCAGTCCAACGCACAGCACCTTGGACCAGACTGCTACGGAGGAGGTTATCTTAGTAAAATATCATGTTAATAAAAACACACACTACATGCTCCTTGATATGCAGGTGTAGAATTTTTCAGCTTGAAATTTCTAGGAAAAAAATGTTGTCAACTGCATTCAACCATAAGCAAAGAAGTGTACAACTACTGTAGAATGATTGATTTAGTTTATTTACTTTGCTTTTCTGTCACTTTTGGCTAACCATGAAGATTGAAATGAGTGATGAAATTGATGAATGGACACTCGCAAACACCCATGCCCAGGCTGGGATTCAAACCCGGAAACCCTGGCATAGTAGCGCAATGTGCTAAAAACACTGTCAAAGAGGCCAGCAACTACTGTAGAGTTACAGTACATATTTCAAAACACCTATTGCTCTACTGAAAACAGTAGTCTGAATTTTTGGAAGGGGAACATAACATAAATCATATAAGTGGTATTTTTTCTTCATGCATGTTTGCAAAACTCAATTGATGTAAAGATTAAATATTTGAGAACACCTTGAATTGCATCACTATTGTTCATTCCTTGCATTTTTTCTTGTAGGGGAAGGACCGATCTTGCATTCTGAAGTTAAAATCATCTACATACTGTAATACTTTGCAAGTACCTACATCCACGTTATATTTATTTTATTCTTGTTTGAAGAATGAAAGTTGTGGTATTATAATAAATAAATCGGCAACTTACTAACTTATTTCTGCTAGACTTGCATGAGACAATAACTGGTGTCCAGGCATAAGCCTGGGGATCCCAATTATTGCCTTAAATAGCATATGGAAAATTCATATCTAGGGTAAAAAAAATAATTACCCGTTAGGGGAGTGGACTGGATGCCATTGCTCCCATGTCCTCTCTCTTGTCATCTTCAATTTCATATTGTTTGATGTATAGAGTAAATATGAGGTGTATTTCAAAAGACAGGGTCAACTGATTATATCAAATAAGAAAAGAAGCATAGCAACACGGTATTAGTGGTTATAAACCTGCATATATACTCATTTTTCAACATTGTTACCATTATTTTCCAAGCACTTTTGGTACCGTGGAATAAGCTTTTTCGGTAACAGTTTGTTATATCTGAGACACTTTTCTTCAAATTTACAGGAGAAACTACTTATGGAAATCAGTTTCTGTAGCATTGTCGAAGTTCTTCGAGGTATTTTCTTTCATCTTTCAATCTATTTCAGCTGGAAATCAATTCCCCTTGCTTCAATTTAAGAGAAAACGTAACCATGCAGTTTTTTTTTTTTAACTGTTTGACAACCTAACTGAACCTAACCTAACCTTCTGTGAATGGTCTGTGGGGCTATTCGTGGATGGTTATACGATCCCAAATGGTTTTTGGGGCTATCCGTAAATGGTTTGTGGGTCTCGCACCATGACGTGCATTCCGTAACACTTCAAGAAATGGCTTATTTTAGTGTAAAAAAATTTTCTAATCGTGTGAAAACCTTAATAGCACCTTCAAATATGTTCCGCAATACACAATTGGTAAGTACAAACCATACGAAACACAAAATATCCAATTTTAAAGTGTCTCCGATATAACGAACTGATACCTCTTTTTCATATCCTCTGTATAGAAGTTCACCGTCAGTGTGTTCAGCCAATCCAACACTACGGTTTTCAACATCTCGGTTTCTTCAAATTGTTGAGACGCAAGTCACTCTTTGAGGTTCAGGAAGGCATGATAGTCACTACATAAAAGTTCCTGACTATTCGAGGAGTGATCAAAAACTTCCCATACGAACCTCTGAATTGTCTAGAATGTGGTCTAAAGTTGTCATGGATAAGAACAGTTCCTGAGTGCAACATTCTATGTCCTTGATTTTGTATGGCATGTCTTGTTCTGATAGTGTTTCACAGTAAGCATGTGACATGATTGTTTTTCCCAGATTCCATGAAATCCACCAAAGCACACCTTGTTGGTTGCAGAAAACAGCTGCCATGACTTTTCGTTCAGAACTTTTCACCTTTGGTGGGTGCGAACGCATGACACCATTCTCATACTTAACTCATTACGCTTGGACCATACATTTCACACACCTCTCGATGAATTTTGGCAGCATTGTGACCTTTGGCATTAAGAATTCACATCACAGTCCATACTTATTTTTCCTTCCTCTTTTTTTTTTTTCTCCTCTCAATTGGCGGGATTGTGTAATCGCGCAGCCATTGTAACATGCTCTAATTCACAGGATAACCAACAGCTGACTAGCAAAAATATGGTTAAGTCGCCAATGGACTAGTTAATGTTACTGCATGGGCACGATCTGATCACTATTGCCAGTTTATAAATAATCTGCCCTAATTTTTGAAATGTGCATCGTACCAAGGAAATAAATGTTTTAGTTTGTGACACAAAACTTTAAATTCCAAGTAGCAGGCTTTTCCCAGATATAAACCATTTTCAAAATGTGTAATTTTTTATATTACATTTTTATGATTGTCTACATATGAATGTCTAGTTTCAGGTGTATAAAACATGCTATTAATATTGAAGAATATAATTCATATCAATATGACCGGACATCAACAAATGTGCAATGTGAAAAATATACAGGGAAATGAGATAAAAGGTATGAAAACTGAAGCGGCCAAATATAACGAAGTTGACTAACATATTCATGAAAGTATGCAGCAGTCTGAAGTTGGGTGATATTTTCTGTTACATATAATCTCTTACTATTTATGCAAACTTACTTTTGGTTACCCTATTAAGGATAAGTTGTTATGCTTTGAAAATATTAAATTAATATGTCATTTGCCAGAAATCACAGGTAACCTAACATCATCATCTGGCAATATTACTGGACCAGGAGCAAAGTTTTGGAAAAATGCTAGCAATTATTTCAAGTTTTGCCGACCTCTGTGGAGGAGTGGTTAGCACAATGCTCTATGATGCCAGTGGCTGGGTTCGAATCCCGGCCTGGACAGTGTTACTTCAGGGGTTCAGAGCACAAGTAGCATAACTCCATTCAAGATAGTTTTGAGAAAAAGGCACATGTAGATAACTTCGTATTATGTTCAGCTGATAGAGCACAAACAACTTCGTATGTTGTTTAGCAGTTACTGTTATAGAGTACAAGCATAGTGGTGCCTCGGAGCTTTGGTTTGAGTTTGAGTTGCTGTTTTAAGTCCACTTTATGCACAGAAAGGCTAATCGGGACTAGACCTACAGTTTAAAGTGGGATCCGAACCACTTGTGCCTCCACCGGGTATCGAACCCGGGACCCCTTGATTACAAGGCAATGACGTTACCACTGCACCATGGGAGAGGCCCTGGTGCCTCGGAGCAAATGTACAATACCGGAAGTATCTCAGATTGCTTTCAAATTCGGCATACTAACTAATTTTGGCATCGTAATCGCGAATCTGCAGTTAAAAATTTGGCGGTCATGTCTAGAAAATGCAAAATAAGTCGAAATAAGTGGGTCCGTGAACAAAGTAAACACTGGCGATTTATGAAGGAAACAACTATTATTTTTTTTTGCAATGATTAGCATTTCAAAACTATGTTTATGATGACTCTTAACTTTAACTATGCTTGCCTAACCTAACCTAACCTTACCATGAATGGTTTGTAGGGCAAACATGTTTTCCACCTTTACGCAAGATGCCATTTTCTCGCATGCAAATCAACTCTCTCACTTATTGCATAACACCTGAGCAACGTTGGTAGCAAGACTGTTGTGTGGAATGGAAGACGTCTTCATACAAGACCAGAGGCTCGGGCCGCAACGCTCAGTCCTGACGTCATCATCTGGAGGCGATAACAATATTTTATCGTAGAGAATTTAAGTTCATTTGTTTCTCTTTTGGAAGGACTGGAAGCTCAGAGGAAGTTACATTTGAACATTTATCCTCACCGTAAATATAGTTAGAAGAGATAGAATAAAATATTAAATATTTACACCAACATTCTTTGTTTAGGAAGCAACTTTGGCCACCACAAAATAATCCCTAATGTCACACAAATTCATGTTGAAAATCGTTCAAAATTCCTGGTGGATATTTTTTAAAAAAATGCGTGTATTTGTGATATATTATCGGTAATATTTTTAAGTTTTACATAAAACTCGTTACAGTTTTTGTAAAAGACAAAAACAAATGTAGAAACAAATAGAATAAGTTAAACCCCGCATGTTACGTTCAGAGGAAATTCGCCGAGTTGCCTAATCAATTAATAAACTCACAGAAGCATCGCTAGCACTTTCATTATTATTATTATTTCATTGTCTTTCCGTTCATGAAAAGACGACGACAGATAACACTTTAGTACAAACATCAATTATTTTTTCAACAAGTAATAAAGCAAACAGCAAAGAAGTTTAGAGTGTGGAGAGTTTCCTTCTTTTGTGTCGGCCTTCAACAAGGTTATTTACTTTTTTACAATAATTATTTCACAAAGTATTTGTTGAGGACTACAAAATTATTCTCAAACCTTTTCGCATTCGTGTCCATTATTGCATCTCACATACCACTGATCTTCATCTTCTCTCAACTTCACAAGGCTGAGATTGAATGCCACTTCCCGCTGGTTTACTGCTTTCAAGAATTCCACTTCATATTCACGCAGGGTTGGCAAAATTTGTGTTTTTTTAAAAAAGAACAAAACAAACTGTTTTTTTTGTTTAAAACATGTTTTTTTGTTTTAAACATAGTTTTAAACATGAGTTTAAAAAAACATGTTTTAAACATGTTTTAAACAAAAGAAAGTCAACCTTTTCCCAGTTAATTATAGTTAAAGTCGTTAAAGAAAAAATACTCATTTTTATGAGTAGAATGGCGACAAGGACAGTTTATTTACCTTTGGAGATAAAGTTTACCATACTGCAGGGTGTGCGGGACACAATTTTTTGGGTCGGGACGGGAAATTCTTTAAATCCCGACATTCGGGACGGGGAAAATTCTCAATTTCCCGACAAAGTCGGGAAATTTTCGGGACGGGATATGTTCGAAATTTCCCAAAGCTCTTGAAATCTCGAATTCTACACGTAATTTCCATCTTAAGTGCTTGTTTTTGCACTTCTGGTACAAAACTAACAATTTCCGATAAGTTCCAGACATTTACAATGCAGAAAACGTCGAGAATTGACGACTTTTAAAATGACCATTCGGTATTTCCCGACTGTTTGGGGTCCCGAAAAGTCGGGAAGTCATTTCACGAAGTCGCCATCGGGCCGGGAATTTTTGCCCCCAGGCACGTAGCCAGGAATTCTTTGTAGGGGGGGGGGGGCGAAGTCAATCCTAGAGGGGTAATTTCTTAATATATTGTGTCACATTGGCAGATATACACAGAGGCACTTGCCCCCTCCCCCAAAAGAGATAAGTGGATGATATCTTGAAACTGCAACGATCAATAAAAACTTCGAACAGCATCAAATAGCAACATTTCGATAATGATCTTTCCAGATTGTCAAAGAATCAGTGGCGTGCCCAAGGGGGGACCAGTGGGAGTTATACCCCTCCCTTTTGGTCCAATATTTAAAAAAAAATAACGTCAAAGGCAGGAAAATATGGCAAAATGAGGAATGACTACTTAAAAATGTAGACATAACCCCTGCCTTTCGAAAATCCTGGGCACGCCACTTCACTATAAGAATAGCAGATATTGCGAGCGAAGCGAGCAAGAACATTTTACGAAATGTATTGTTATTTGTATAAAATTTAAAATGGAGGGGGGCTATTGCCCCTTGCAAGTCCCCTTGGCCGTCTGTAAGAAAAATGCAAGGAACACGTAAAAACTAATTCCATCATGAGTATCCAATTGTCCTGCTATTCTTAGATTCTCCTAGTCTTGTTTTTTACTTCACTGTTTGTTTCCCATAGAATGGACTTCCGTCCAAGGTGGAACCCATGCCCCCTGTGGTTTCGGCACTGTTTGTGAGTGTCTCTTCATCAATTTCATGTCATCAGTCATTGTTGCCATTAGCTAGAAGTGGCAGAAATGCAACGATACGTAACAAAACTCAAATATCCACTCCCTCTCTCTATCACATGAAGCAAAAATTTAAGCAGTTCCAAGTTCATAGCAACACATCCCAAGAAAAACATCCGACACCTTTACGCACTTTTAATACAATACTACTCAAAATGTCACAACTCTTCAAGATACTGAAAATTGCGAAATCATTTTCCGAAGTCTGAATCTGGAAGGGAATTCCCCCCTCCCCCCAATCATGATACGACATTATACGGAATCCCACACACCCTAATCAATCACAAAATCAATAAGTGTCTTTGTTATGTTTCTAGAGTAACACATGATATAATTGTAAAGATTATTGAGAATTTCAGGTAGGAATGTGTTCTGTATTTTTCACAGGTGTGCCAAAGCAGGCTCTCAGGGAGGGGCAGTTGCCCCCCTGCCCCCCTCTAGCTACGGGCCTGTTTTGCCCCCGATCCCGGTCCCGACTTTTCGGGATCCCGCACACCTCTACTGCAGGGACAAAGATTGGGGGTAATAGCCCCCTTTTTCCGTCACTGTTGAAGTTGGTTAGGATTCATATTCATCTAAATATCAAGAAACTAAATATTATTGAATTACTATCCTCGTCCTGGAAAAATCAGGGTGAAATATTTCCTGCTGCGTGAACAGTTTATATAGCAGAAAACAACCTGCAGTGTCATAATAAATTCTCCAGATCAATTTATCTTTCCAAGTACAAAATTATGTTACCAAAAGTAACCATCTGCGCTTCATTCAGTTATACAAACCGATGAATCGTATCGCAAGAGAAATAAAAATCACGTCATGATCAAAATCACGCATTGTGTATTCAGATATTAGTTTCCAGCTTCCACCTGTCTCAAACTTACAGGACGGTACGAAACAAAGAACTGAGAAGTTTCGATTTCTACAGTAAAGCACGGGTCTGTCTTGTCGCACAACAGTTTTGCTACCTTGTGCATACAACGTAGGCATGTGCCCTAAAATTAAAAAGCTTTCTCCCGTGACGTCAGAACAAAAGGTTGGTCAAGTGTTGTGCGATAAGTGAGACCCATAATGCACGGATTAATTGACACAGATTCAATGAAAAAACAGGGTTGCCAAACAAAAAAATATCATAGATTATAAAATATCAAGTACCAAAATGTGTTTTAAACACTTCTAAAAAAAACATGTTTAAAACACATTGTCTTAAACGTTTAAAACATTTGTAAAAAAAACAAAGCCTTCTGTTTTAAACGTTTAAAACAAAGTGTTTTAAACACTTTTGTTTTAAACATGCCAACCCTGTATTCACGGCTTATCAGTTTTTTTGACAACAACATAATGGACATTTCCACTCAATTTTTTTTACAACAATTTTAAAAACTACACCCTGGATAAATGACCCCTGCAAGTTCTCGCGTTTCACTGCGTCCAGTTTAAGGCAGAAACGACACCTCCAAAGTTGCGAGGCTAGCGTTGCGCTGAAAACACGCCGCCGCCATGTTACTACGTCACTCCTTAGGGAGAGCTCGTTTGTCGTCTGCTTCGAGCGTCCAGTTCCGTATGGGTAGCCCACGGTGAGCGAACACGTGCGCTGGAGTTTTACAAATCTGTAGCGATTTAAATAATGGAAGAAGGAGCGATAGGAGAAAGGAAAGCTATGCTTTGTAATGATCATTCTTCTATGAAATATCCGTGCTGCTCACGTGCAAGATAAATGAAAGGGTTCAGCTGTGTGTGTGTTCTCAGGCCATGCGAAAAGTATTGCTTATAAAATTGTTGCTGACCAGACACTCAAAAATATTTTTTAAACTTATATTTACCGTAACCTATGTAGTGCAAAATAGGAATTTTCACATTCTTCACTTTATTTATAAAGCCTATTTAATTTTCTTTTCCATAAAGCAATTTCAGTTTGTGTTCCATTTCTGTTGCGCAAATTATGATCAAATATTTTTGTGCAGATAAGAGAAAATACACTGAGAAGATTACATTAGTTGCACAGTACATATCTATACTTAGTTTATGTATAATTATTACAAGGAAATAATGTGTGTAACCATGGGCGTATTTAAGGGGGATTCAACGGGTCCAACCCCCCTCTTTTTTTGGTTCACTAAAATTACCAGTTTCCTTGTTCTATCCGCTTGTTCATAAAAAATTCCTTCAGACTTATTTCATTCTCTTAAATTAGAGACGTATAGGACGGGATACGGATGGGAAGGAAATTTCGTAATTCCACACACCAGGGAGCTTATTATTGAAACTCGTTACGGTAGCTAGCTGACGAGTTGGTGGCTGAAGTCGGTTGCAAGACAAACGACATCGAATATACCGTATTATTGAAACTCGCTCGTTCGCTGGCTCTCGAGTCGTTCCGTTCGCTAGCACTCGGCAGCTCATACCCAACCGAGATCAGTCGTTCGGTCGAGTCGTTACCAAAATTGTCGAAGATGGATGTGTATATATATATGTTTGCTTTTGGTACTTGAGACAAGGATAATGTGAGATGCAAGAGAATACTTAGATTCCGGGCCATCTTAGGGTGAGTATGTTACGATTTGTATTATTATTATTATAAACTTGCACATTAAAATAACAGTAATCAGCGATGTAAATATGCCGTTGTAGTCAATGCATTTTTTTCGATTTCTTAAGGAAATATTGGTTTCCGCGTACGCATGCTTGACTTTGTTGAAGACATATTTGTCAATGTATATTGTATTGCAGTAGTACAAGGTGTAAATAAAAATATATTTAAAAAAATACAATAGGTTTTTCCAATGTTCTTCTAAGTTGCCTTCATGACACGGTGCTATATCCGCGGAAAACATTGCCTTTGCCCTTTTCTTGTGTAAAAAATAATATAAAAGCACTTTAATGCTCATGGGGTAAGGCGTTAATATATGATTATCTCATCATATATATGTCATAAGTTCGCAGTTATTGTCGCGATTGATCCATATGATAGAAAAGCGGTGCAACAAAAATTAAATTGAAAATACAGAAGCACTTTAAAGGTCATAATTGAGAAATAGAACACTAGCAGCTAACCTGAATTATGTTTAACTACAAGAACACGTTTCGTGTTGATCAGAGTTACAAAATGTATAGAGAAATTTTGAAATAATGGAATGGATATAAAATGCAAATGTATACACACTTACTACTGAGTACTGATAATGTAGAACTAAATTCGAACATGTTTAGTGATGTTTATATTTGCTTTTTTGCAACAGGCAGCTACTAGTTGGCAGTGGCAAGAGATTGCAGAATTTCCATTTCCTAGGCCAGAGTCAGGAATTGCATCAAGCAAGACTTTCTCCCAAGAAGGGCAGAATAGTGGAGAGGGTGAGTGTCTTTTTAAACACATTTATTCATGATTTCCAGAATTTAAGAAATGTTATTTTTGAAAAAGAAATGTAGAAAAAACTTATTTACCACACATGGAAGCAAATGTAGGCATTCTATTTTTCATTGATGTGTGGTAAAATTTACATTTAGAGGTGTTCCACTAATTTATAACCATTGGTCCAATACTGACAATTTCAGAGGCCAACAAAATTAAAAATTAATATATACACATCAGTAATGTAAGTACTAATATAATCTGCATTTTTAAAAATATGTAGCAAACAAAACATTGGAACATCAACTTATTCCTCTGTGTCTGACACATATACCTTGTATTAACAAAACCTTCCATGTCATCATCACTAAAACCCATAGCAGCCTCCCCGATGGCATAGCGGTAATGCAGTCACCTTGTAATGAAAGCATCCCAGGCTCGATATCTGGTTGGAGGCATATAGTGTTCCAGATTCCACTTTAAACTGTAGGTCCAGTCCCAATTAGTCTATCTGTGCATAAAAGTGGACTTAAAACAAAACTCAATCTCAAACTAAAGACCTCTAACAGTTACAATTGAATGTATTACATAAATCATGACACCAGTATTCACTAGACTTTAAAAACTGAAACAAAATAAACAAGAGAAAAGGTAACGTCAATGTCTGAACTTATTCTAAGCAGTTAAGAACATGGTTGACTGGAAGATACTGAGAATCCTCTCTTCTATGACTATGAGACTGAACTAACTAGTGTTGCCCGCGGGACAGGCTTTTAAAAATTCGAGACGAGACGAGATTGATCATGTGTCCCGAGACAAATGAATATTTTTGAGGCGAGACAGGCCAAAGTCTCGTCTCGTGGGCAACACTAGAACTAACATGAAAGTTGGATGGTTAATGTAGCTACATAACAAGTTAGTGAATAACCACTGATTGAGATTTGCTGTGTTTATAACTGACAATACTCACAATACTTTGCTTCTAAATAACAAATTTCTTGCTGATTTACAATATCGGAGATGAAATGCATGACATTATTTTAGAAAGTATTTAGAAAATGGCTCTGTGGAAGTAACTTCCCTTTTGAGGTCCTTAAGTTATATTCAATCTTAAGATTTTATGTTCATATGAACTTGATGCACACCTAAACTCCCCTTGCCTTAACAATATCATCCAATTTGTATTTACTGCGCATGTAACCACAGTTAATATATATTTTATAATGTCAAGTTTCATGGATTTAGAAGGCCACAATTCTTGTTCTAGTACATAATGACACACTTATGCCATAAATGATTCCAGTAAATCTTTGAAAAAATCAATTTTTTAACACGGTTGTGGGATTCCGGTATTGATCCACTCGTTTATTTTCACATGCTTCTGTAGTTTGGCAACACTAATCACTTTGACTCCCAGTGTACAGTGGGATCCATGAGTATTACCGTGAAAATTGTCCATGACTATTTTAATTAATTTTTCTCTTAATCCTAAGTGTTTTTAAGCGATGTATTTTCATGTATGCTGGTGCAGAAGTTGTCAACAGCTTGTTTTGACTTTTCTTTTAATTCTTGAAGCTCTCATTGGGTCAAAGAAAGTGAACGAACATGGCGATGGACAATTTGCATGGTAATACTCGTGGATCCCACTGTACCTTCGTGGAAGAGTGCAGAAAGTATGTTCAACCATATACATTGTTGACTTGTTATAAGCTCACATTTCAGTGGAGCACAATAGGGATCCATGCAACCATTAACGGGAGTGTTTTCAGACACACAGTATTTCTACATATACTAGTAATAGTTTCTAATATCCGTTATAAATGTATGAAATCCAAACTACGAAAAGCATGTATGAATTTTGTAGGGAAAAGTAACAATAAATGTAACAAACTAAGTTGTTATTTTCATCATATTGAAATGTAATTCATTAGATTTAGAATTTCCTTACCTCTGTAATGTATTGAGTGAAATGACTTTTTTTGCTAACGGAACCAGAATACTATTCATAGGACATTATTGCTGTAAAACCATGCTAGCATTTCACATGCTGCTGTTATCAAGCTGGTGTGTGTGTTTCTTTTTTTTAATAATCCTGTGTAAACAAAAATGAAAAATCCAGAGATCAGTGGGAAAGTTTCTTTTTCCCATGGCATGACGGGTCGTGACGAACCCCTGATCATTGTTTCCATGACCAGGTTACGCTACTCTTTCTTAGCTCCCCAATTTCCTCACGATGGCTGGGGGCCACGGGTTCCATACACAGGCTGAAATCTTGGGAAAATTTGTTATGCTTCCCCCAGGAGACCCAAACCTATGCATATCCCATAGTCAGAGCCAAATGCATGACAGAGTGCAGATTAAACTTTTTTCCATTTATGTGTACGATATATATTTTTATAATCACAGTTTGTTACGAATGGGACAGCCCTAACGGTTAAGCATTAGTAGCAGCCAACGTGAGCATATCACATTGGTCCACCCCAACCATATATATGTATTTTTTTTTCATTTTTCTCTTTGTGATACATGTACTATTTATACTCTTTTATTTTTTAGGATTTGAATATACTGCATGGCAGACAGACATGACCCTGGAACATATTGACACTGTGATGTCAGATTACAGGAACTTGCAAAGTATTTCAAGTGTCAAAAAGCAAATTTTACTGAAGACTTTCAATGAGAGTGCAGTTTTATAGTGGTCCCAGCAAGTTAACCATTTTAATGGCGGTTTCCCTGTGTTGAGTGCACATGGGAGTTGTTCAGCATCCTGAATAGTAGACAAGTGGTCAAATGTTGTGTATATATGACTTTCTATCTGCAATACACTAGGAAACTGGCAAATTTCAGAAAACAAGTCGAGCAGGTGATTGGATATGTTTGTTTGATTACAGAAAATATAGTGTCCTGATATCAACAATACCTGCCCAATTTGTCAGTGCTAAACCAGGTGATGTAACACAAACAAGATTTTTCAAGGGTGTTGTGCTTTAACAATTTTTTGTTTGTCAATGAATAGCTACGAATGTTGTTTTGACAACAGTGGAATTGCTAAACCCATGCAATGAATTCAGACTAATCTATTCTCTAAATATACTATTGTGTATGGTGCAGTTTGGTTATTCACAGATCAACCCATATGCATAAATATTTCTAATAATTGTAATTTTTTTTCTCTCTGGAAAGTGTGTATGTCTCTCCATATGAAATATTTTTGGATACAAATAAAGTACTATTATAGAAAAGTAGGATTTATTAATTTATATAAAAATAACAATCCTGTGCGTAACAGCCCATGAAGGGCCTTGGCTTACCTACCGGCCTCCCTCCTATGCTTTCCTTCATCACCACTAAGTGTGGAGATCTTCAACCAGGATTGGAATAGTTGGGGGGTCAGCGTGACGTATCCCCAACCTTTGTAGTAGGTCTTCGTGACCGGATTACGCTTACTCATTCGGAGCTCCCCAATTTCCTCATGATGGTGGATTGCCACCGGCCGAAAATTCCTGGAGACTGAACTTGGGATCGAACCCATACCGTCCCGCAGCTGCCATCCAAAGCAAGGTGCCTTAGAAGGCACGGGCACAGAGGAGGACTTAATTTATATAGTTTCACAAAATTAATATAATTGCAGTAAATTACAGACTATTTAGAGAAATATTGGATTGGTAAAAATATCTAATTTTACTTGAGAGTATAACTGCTCTAATGAAAGTTGAGGTTGGCAGTGTGATTGGTATCTCTGCACACTAATGCAAGTTATTTTTTTCTGTAAAATATATTTAAATATGCCCCCAGCATGGCAGTCAATGTCAAGGTTTAGTTGTGTGTGACCAAGAGTGGCTCTGCTGTAGTGCTTGTTAAAATATTGACCAAAGTGCTGCCTACAATGAAAAAAAGGTACAGCAGGTTTAGCTTAATTGCTTGTCAGTTTTGATTTGGTGAATCCTGCAATAACTGAACCGGTTACACGAATGCTCCCTTCATCAGACATTTATTTTTGAATAAATGTAAATAAAACTAAAAATAACAGTCTGATTAAGGGAGCATATGATCTGCTGAAACGTCACAATGAAAAACTGTGTTTTTATGCTTGTAATGACTGTAGACTACAAGAGAAATAATTCTACAATGCAAGCAATGCGTACATACAAGAAAAATTATTTTCCAGAATATAGTAGTGGCACATTTTATGAAGAGATGGAAAAATTTTCGGAAACTTACTGTTTGAGGTAAAATGTATAACATAAAACAACATGGGTGATAATTGGTTTTCTTCGGATATCAACATGGGTGATTGTTGTGCTGTTTCTGTGGCATTGGGTTTTTGCTGAATACAGCACTCATTGTGTGACCAATTCACCTCATGCAATTAAATTTCAAGTACATATACTCAAGAACCTTCATTTCCTCTCAGTAGACCAAATGAATATGTTACGTTTAGTTGTTCACAACCAAATAAGAGCCCTTCAGCTTCTATGGTGCTTTCCACAACCATTAAGACTGAAGGGTGGCTGTGTAAACAACGCTAACTGATAAAGTATCAGGGGGAGGGAAATGGTGACAGAATTAACTTTTGCTAAACTGATAAAGTATCAGGGGGTGGGAAATGGTGACAGAATTAACTTTTGCTAGCCAAGTTAGGATGAAATTTCATTTCACATAGACGATGGTTCACCAAGTAAAATTTTAAGCAAAAAATACAGGCACGACCAGGACTCTATCAGAGCTACCGAAAGAAAGGTTCACCATGTATGTCAACCTCATCTATGATAAATGTCAGCACCTTAATTGTAAAGTACATTTCCTTCCTTTTGATGCACACAACAATCACCACCAGAGATCTTTCAGAAAAGCCATTCACGAATGTCTCGCTTCTCATGCCAGCAGCACAAAGATATCCAAGCAGATTTTCATCTGCACCCATAGGATGTCAGCCAAAGGGTTGCAGGAAGCTTTGAAATATATTTTGCTTGTGAATTATTGTATGTTTGAAAAGAAATTGAGAACACTTTCAAGCACAAATAGAAACATTTCGTATAATTGAAAGGAACAGTCCACATAATTTGTCCTTTCAAGTTCCAACAAATGAATGAAGGTAGCTTTGTTACAGAAACCATTGTCACCAGAAAATAAGAAGAAATGTACTTTTAAACCATTGTACCACTTCGAGAGTTAATGTTTTCCTTTTTAATCAACCAATTTTGATGCTTTACGAAATATATAATTGATTATTGCATGCAGAAAACACAAATAACAGATATTTGAACCCAAATTATGGCCGGCACAAGTAGAAACCTGCCATCTCCGAATACTTTTGCTGCTTTTTATTAGTAAAAAAATGCTTGTATGCACACTAAAATAATGAAAAACATGGAACTTTCTATAAGCTCCAAACCTAAGGCCCCCAACATAGTTGTGGAATGTCTTATTGGGTGCTATATTCACTGGCGGGAAGTCTTTGGGCTGTGCTCCTTCACAGTAAAGTAACACGCTAAGGTATCAAATGTACTTTACTTCACAAAAACATGTTTCCGAGAGCTAAAAACAACTGAAAATGTTCACAGCAAACCATTTCACAGGTACAGAGGGTTAAGGGTACCAAACATACTTCAAATGAAGGATGAAAATACCCAAACAAAATTTCTACTTTAGCAAACACTTTTATTGTACGTAATAAACTAAGTAGAAAAGAATTTTTTTTGAAAAATTTACTGTTTTAGTTATGCACGTTTCTGCACTTTAGTTTATTTTTGTGGGTAGACAGGTATCAATTGTATTTATTTTATTTTGTTTCAATGAATGTGATGGTCACATAAAAAACCTTATGTATCAATAGCACTGTTGAAAATTTGATTGAATGGTTGCAGCAACAAACTTAATTTTAAAACCAGTTTTCATTTTTAAAACATCATCAGCTAAAGTGAACATGTTAACAGCTCAAGAACATTCTTGTGATAAACAAAGCAACTGAATAAATTCACATCATTCCACTTGAAATCCCAGAACAAAACTGGAGCACATGCTGCATTAAGTAGATGCTCTAATTTTCTACATTACCGAAAACTATGTAAACTCACATTTATAACAGCCAGTCTCAGTGGCGGAGTGGTTAGCACAGCAAGCTACAATGCTAGGGTTGTCGGATTTGAATCCCAGTCAAGGCATTGGTGCTCTTTTTTGAAAATCCCTTCATCAATTTAATCTCATTACCATTCATCCTCACCTTTGCAATTACCCAAAATTGACAGAAAAGCGAAGTAATATAAACCAAACCAATCAATCACATATATAACTAAAACAAGCACTATACTTATTAATGGTAGTGTCACAGCACCCTTGCTGACAAGACAATATCTATGCATGTTTGATTTGGAATGCCTGGTCTTTTAGTACAGTACACATTTCAACATCCCCCAGAATCCTACATATGAACATTTTCTTCTCTGTAAATTTGTCTTTGTACCTGAAAGTAATAGGGATAATCTAGTTTCAACTTCATGAGATCATTGTCTTTAGTTCAGCAAGATGATTTCACAGAGCAAATCTCATTCACAGTAAAGTTTCTCAAACTATGGGCACTTTATTCCATATACTCCCTTCCCACAGCATCAGCAAATACTATTAACCATTCCATCTAGTATTGCGCCCACGCAAGGACAATTTTTGTTTAGGAATAACAGACATGTAGACATTAGTAGTAAGACCTTTGACTGTGTTCATACTCTCTCATGGGTTATACCTTAGTTACAAACTTCAGGAGAAAGGAAGAACTTGGTCTCAGTAGCTTAAAAAAATAGTGAAACAGATGGTGAAACTACCAGTTGTTTGATACAGTGTTCATCCCTGATTTGTACTGAAATCACTTTGAACTTCCTGCTTGACCACAAAATATAACTACATTTATTTTCCAAGTCTGAGCACAAATACAGGTAGTTTGAGTGCAACCTGGCATATTAAAGCACTTTCGATCACTAAATTTTGGCCAGGTGCCTAAATTGAATAACATAATTTTGAAGAAATACATCTCACTAGTCTTTTGTAGGTTTCGGAATGTTTACAAGAGACTGATATTTCATCGGTGATTTCGGTATCACTTGTCATGTCCAACCTTCTTTTCTTCTGCACGGAAGCAACGAAGTCCATGATACTTATTGAAATGGTTAGTAGTGTTTACATATGAGGAAGCAGCCATGCATTTTCTTTTTCAATGCATGATAAATTATCCCTTTATTGTACATCAGGTTCAAGCATGAAGATGATTGCAGCAAGATGAGACCTCTCCAATACCAGCCATACACAAACACAAGCCATATGTTACTTCCCCATCCTCTTTCAATTGGAGTTCTGGGAATGCTTAATCTGAAACGCTGAAAGAAAAATGAAACGAATTAGAATGAAAAATATATACATAACTATCTGAAGTAATACACTAGACAACATGGTAATGATTCAGATTGTGTAATGAAATTTGCAAGTTGTACAGAAAGATAAGAAATACATTTAGAATACTGAAAGTAAATTTAGAGAAACTGGTAACAGTTTAGTATATCGGAGACACATTTCTTCAATTTTACAGAAGAAACTACTTACGGAAATGAGTTTTTCCAAGGTTTACAATGTTCGTCAAGGTATTTTCTTTCATCGTGGAATATATTTGAGCAAGAAATCATGTATTTTTTAAGAGAAATATCTCACCAACGCACAATTGCCATTGCTTTCATTTGCTTGCCCTACGACAACCGGATGCTGCGTACGTTTGATAACGTAAGCCCCTCTCAGTGTTTCCAATCCCTTTTTTTTAAAATATGCTTGTCTAACCTAACCAAACCTAACCTTATAGGAAATGGTTCGTGGGGCTATCCGTCAGCTACCCGTGCATAATGTACAATTTGCACAAGTGACAAACATGACAGTAGGTATTTTTGGTGAAGAAGGTTGGAAACACTGTATACCCACTACGGTAGTCAACCTCAGCCCGCCATATTGTGTGTTACAAAAGCGAAGAAATGAATCAAAAGAAGTACTCTGTATGTGATTTTTTTTTTTCTTTTCGTGTAAAAAGCATAATGGCACCTTGAACTATGTTCCGCAATACACAATTGGTAAGTACGAACCATTCGAAACAAAATATTCGATTTAAATGTGTCTCCAATATACTAAACTCTTACCGAGAAACTAATTTGTACATTTTAAATATGAAGAATGCATTAATTCATGAGGAATTGTTGTGAAAAGTAGCTTGTGCAGGCTATTCTGCCACAAATCACTGATGTATGAAAAATGTTCTATATTTGTGTAGCACATCAAGGAACATGTGGAAATGTTAAAGTATCCAAACCCACTTAAAATGTAAAATTAGTAATACTGTATGTGTATGCACATAGGAGTATAATTATAACGCTAAGGGCACCAACCCTAACCTACTGATGTAAGCCTACAGAAACATGTTGAAAAATCGATCTGCACATAAAAACGAGTTAAATAATAATGAAACATGTTCAACATGTGCTTATAGTGTTGTACGGAATTCGATTCAAGTAGAAAATAATGTGTATCATTATAACAATGGAATTGGAAAATTGGAAAAACACAGTAACAATAATGAAAATCATTCTTAAATACAGGTGGAGATTCAAAGTACGTAATACAAGCTTTCACAGTAGAATAACAAAATTAGGCTAAAAATGAAGAAAAGTGGCTTAAAATAGAAAAGAAGCAAAATACAGACACACATAAGCACAAGTTGTACTTTTTTTGGGGTTACTTTCTGCTTGGAGTATTTTTGTGTCGAGCAATAATAGAAATGAGGTCTTTGAGTAACACAACATCCAGACCTGAATAACTTTTGTGTACCAAACTAAACTTTTTCACCACTAGACACCGTTTTATTAGATTGTGCGTCTTCGCACAATTTCGCATGTTCGCAACAATTTAAATTAGATTAGATCGAAGACATCCTTGCTTATGAATGGTGCATACGGTTTTAATAAACTCATAACTGTATTTCCATTCAACAAATACAATAATTATTTTTATATTAAAAATAGAATGGATACTTGCCTTTACGCAGCAACAGAACTTCACTTATTCTTCATATCTTTGTCAACCGTGGAAGAGTTTTACTGCTATTTCCAGATGGCACAGCACGGTCATTAATTGTATGCGATGTCACCCACATTTTACACTTAACACATCCGTGCATTAAGATCATATGTGAAAAAGAGTATCGATACATCTCATAATGTATTTCATTGCAGACGAAACAAAATTGTCCGCGATCAGCTGTGCATGACCGAGATGGAAAAAGTCGCAACGCCATTGGCTGATGGTACAGTAGCCTCTCTTGCCAGCCAACATTTCACTCGCATGCAACTCGAGACCCCGAATCCGTTAGCTGCTCAACTCGTTTAGTTTCAATAATTCGCTTTTCGGCTGGCGACCGACTTGGCTACCGAACGAGAAAACTCACTCGTGAGCTGGGTGTTGACTTTCAATAATAAGCTCCCGGATGGGACTGCAGACCAATGTCTGCAATTTCCTGATAGTTTCGGAATTTCTGCGATAAGAAACTGCATTGAGACTGTCAAATCAGTAATTTTTCCCCCATGAGTCATCTTAAAGATATTTGGTTCTTAAAAACGTAGTGACACAAGATGAACAGAAAAGTATCAATACTAGCGTGACTTCGTGACTACATACACGCAACTTTGTCGGGTCCAACATCCCCTCCATGCTTCCCAACAAGCTTCCGGCCAGCAGTGTCCTGGATTTTCACTTACGAAATAAAGCAACCCTAATCATACCAAAAGTTGATCCATCCAAAGTTGATCCTATCGAGACGAGAAATGACAGCCTTGGTCTCGTTCTCGTTGAGAGTTGTAAATGTCTGTCTCGTGTTTATTTGTAAATGTCTCATTGACAGTCTCGTCTCAATTTATAAACATCCGCCTCGGTTTGGGAGGGCAATTCTCGTTCTCGTCTCAAGTCTAGAAAAATATAGAATTAACAACGTTTGCAAAGGCTTATCATTATAACTAACTAACTAACTAACTCTCTAGCCTTCTTAAACCCGAAGGTTCATGGCTGCAGCAACACAGGCCTTCCATCTGTCCCTATCTTGAGCAAGATCTATATACTCTTTTCCATCCCTACCGACTTCCTTTAGGTCCATCTCAACGTTGTCCCTCCATCTTCGTCTTGGCCTTCCTACAGGTCTCTTACCATCTGGTTTCCCAACAAGAATCCTGTAAACTCCTCTTTCCTCTCCCATTCGTGCCACATGGCCTGCCCACCTAAGTCTTCTTGATTTAATTATTCTAATAATATCTGGACATGAATACAAATTATGTAGTTCTAAATTATGTAACCTTCTCCACTCACCTGTCTCCTCATCCCTTTTAGGTCCAAATATTTTCCTAAGGATCTTATTTTCAAATACTCTCAATTTATGTTCCTCTTTCAATGTAAGGGACCAAGTTTCACACCCATATAATACTACAGGCAAAATTACTGTTTTGTATATTTTAACTTTTAGTTTCTTAGATATTAAACGAGAAGACAAAAGTTTATGAAGAGAGAAGTAGCATGCATTTCCTGAATTAAGCCTACTTTTTATTTCCTCTTTAATATAATTTTCATTTGTTAATATTACTCCTAAGTATTTGAATTTGGAAACTGTTTCAAATGAGTTGTTATCAATAATTAGATTTTGATGATTACCTAACACTTGGTTTCGGCCTGTAAGCATATATTTAGTTTTCTCTTTGTTAACTTCCAAACCTATCTCTTTAGCAGTTTTGAAAAATATTTTAGCATTATTCTTAATCGTATTTATATCATCCCCCAGTAAGTCTACATCATCTGCATATGCTAACAACTGAGTCACACCATTTAATTTTAGTCCTTCTTTAGTTTCTTTTACCTTCCTTACAGCATATTCTAAGGCAAAATTAAAGAGCAATGGAGATAATGCATCTCCTTGTTTTAACCCATCATGAATAATAAATTTGTCAGACATATTATTACCCACACGAATTTTACTTTCTGTTTCACTGGTGCATATTTTTATCATACTAACAAGCTTCTTAGGTATTCCAAACTCTACTAATATATTATATAATTTATCTCTTTTGACCGAATCATATGCTTTTTTGAAATCAATGAATAGTTGATGGACATTTTGATTATATTCCCACTTTTTTTCAAGTGTCTGTCTGATGTGAAAAATTTGATCTGTAGTTGATCTGTTACGTTTAAATCCACATTGATAATCACCTATAATTTCATTAGCATATGGTGTTAGTCTTGTTAAAAGAATGTTAGACAATATTTTGTATGTTGTTGAGAGTAGAGAAATTCCACGGTAATTATTGCAGTTCATTTTATCACCTTTTTTAAACACAGGAACAATTATGGATTCTTTCCACTGTTGAGGGATTTCTTCTTTATTCCATATTAAACAAATTAATTTATGAATTTGACATATTAATGAATTTCCACCATATTTAATTAACTCAGCTGGTATTAAATCAATGCCAGGTGCTTTGTTATTCTTAAGCCTTTTAATAGCATCTTTAACTTCAGTCAAGTTAGGTTCTGGAACTAAAGGTTCTGTTGTGTGTATTTCATTTACTTCTGATTTATCTCCTACATGGACATTTAAAAGGTCATTAAAGTAGTTCTTCCATCTGTTTAGAATATCGCTTGGGTCAGCTAGAAAATCACCGTCTTTATCTTTTATCAAGTTTACTTTAGGTTGCCACCCCTTTCTAAATTCATTTACACCTTTATATAAATCTCTGATATTTTTATTTTTGCTGTTTGTTTCAATTTCGTTAATTTTGCTTTTCAAGTATTCTCTTTTTTTACTTCTAAACGTGCGGTTAACTTCTCGCTTTATTCTATTATAATTGCTTAGATTTGTATCATCAGAGTTATTTAACCACCTAAGTCTAGCCTGATTTCTTATTTCTATTAGATTATGACATTCATTATCAAACCATGGCTTACTTTTTCTTGGTTTATGGTATCCTATAGTTTCTTTAGCTGCTGATTCTATTGCATTACGTATGTGCTCCCAATTCTTATTTACGTCTGTTTCATTTATATTTTCATCATCATTTAAATCCTGCAAAACATCAAATCTATTTGACAGTTTAATTTGGTAATCTTTCTTAATTCTTTCATCAGTAAACTTTCCTGTATCAAATTTTATAACTTTTAGATTTTGTTGCTTATGATTTATCACTGAGAGTCTTTCTCTTAATTTAGCAATTACTAAATAATGGTCACTGGCACAGTCAGCACCTCTATGTGTACGAACGTCAATTATACTAGTATGCCTTCTCTTATCAATGAGAATATGATCTATCTGATTATGAGTTTTACCATCTGGAGAAGACCAGGTATATTTATGGATATCTTTATGTTTAAAAGTGGTACTTTTCACAATTAAATTCTTTGAGGTTGCAAAAGTAATCAATCTTATACCATTATCATTACTTAATTCATGAAGACTTTCTTTACCAATCGTGGGTTTAAATGTATCTTCTTGGCCAATCTGTGCATTACAGTCACCTAACAGAATTTTCATATCATACTGAGAAAATTTATCAAAGATCTGTTCTAACTCTGTATAAAAATCATCTTTAGTATTATCATCTTTATCTTCCGTTGGTGCATGTATGTTTATTAAAATAATTTTACACCACCTACCCTGTAAAACTGCATATGATATCTTATCATTAATAAATTCTACTGTTTTAAGAGCCGAGATAATTCTATTATTTATGAAAAAGCCTGTTCCAAAATTATGATTTTCAGTACCACCATAGAAAAAAGTATAATTTTTAGTTTTACAATTCCCTTCTCCTGGCCACCTAACTTCCTGGACAGCTACTACATCTAATTTATACTTCACTATCTCATTAACTGTACACTGAAATGCCCCAGGCCGGTAAAGGCTCAGAACATTCCAGGTGCCTAATTTAATATCCTTATTCCTAACGTAGATCTTATCCTTAGTCCAGGGACCTCCCAAAGTAGTCCCCACCCGGAGATCCGAACGGGGGACTATTTTACCTCCGGAATATTTTACCTTGGGAACATCCATGGCCTTATATTTCTGTTTCTTGACATGTCTTTTTACAGTGCAGAGTTGTCAGCTCTACGCCTAACCCCCAATATGAATGGAGGAACTACTACACAAGACAAACACAAACACATTAGACAGCACAATTACTACACAAGACGAACACAAACACATTAGACAGCATAACTACTACACAAGATACACACAAACACATCACAACTACTACACAAGACACACACAAACACATGACAACTATAACACAATATAAACACACACACACACCACAACTACTACACAATATAAAAAAACAAACAAACACAAACACACACACACACACACACACATTGCTCCCTTGTCAAACTGAAATGGTAGTTGCATTTCTCTATGAGTAGCTGGTACTGCTTCAAGAAGTTCTTGATGATTAGAACACCATTTCTTCAAAGTGAATCCTGCTGAATTCAGTAAATCGATTAGTTCTCCTTGCAATTGTCTAGCTTCTTCAATACTGTTGGCTCCAGATAATTAAAATTACACATGTATTTTTAAAATTGAGTTGTGAAAATTTGTTACAATTCTTGCATTTTAAACATTTTAACATTTTGCATTATTTATCTTTGTACATCTTTATTTTTTCCGGTTAAACCTGTACTGCAGTTCATATTTTTCTTTTCTCTTTAATTTTTTTCCACACAAAATCTTAATTCATGAATACATCAACAGGTTCTTGCAAATAGAGATAGCATTATAACAAATTAAGATTACATCTATTGCAATATTGTAATGCTCAATGATAAATAAACATTGATTAAAGATAAATTAACTATTTAGTTTCTTCATGGCAGGCTTTGTGATTACTACCTGATGGTAGAATTTTAGGTTTCAGTATTAGTAAATCATATATTGGTACTTTACCGTTATTGGTGATAATTCAATATCAACCCATTCATATACAGTACATTACTTATATTATTTTTGTTATCTATTGTTTAAATAGCAGCTGTTGCTGAACAGACAACCAGTCAAGATTCAGTATCAATTTCTTGATGCAAAATAGTTTAAATTCAGAATTTGATGTTATGATATAAAACTTACTTCTTCTTGCCTGATTTGATCTTCCTGTTGCTTTTGATCCTAAAAAGAACACAATTTTCTATTTTAAACCTACTAACAATGTGTAAATTCTTATAGACATCTACATATATTTAAATATGAAAATTCCAATTTTCTGGTAAATTGATATGGGTGATTTTATGCACCATGCATGTTAGTGTATTGAAATGTAAATACAAGTATATAATATCATTATAAATACAAAAAAAAAACTTTCTTAATATTTTTTTTATTACTTTTTTTACTCCTCGTTTCGACGGTACAGCCCTCGAAAACTAAATATTATCCTGCTTATACATGCAAACCAAACTGCAGATTCAGAATTACCAGGAATGAACTGGCGTTGTTATTATTATACACAAAATACATGATTTATCTGAGGAAGTCGCATGTTCCAGGTTTGACTCTCGACCTGGGCATGACTGTTTCCTTGTGAGTGACATTTCATTGAACTGGAAATTGTTACATGGGAGGATGTTTGCTCGAGACTTTGGGGACAGCTAGGGGGATGCTTCTATTGTTAATGTTAGTGTTGTTCACGAGACGAGGCATGTTCCGTCTCGCCTCATAAAAGGAGATGGGACAAGTGAATATTTTCGAAATGAGATGGGACAGAAGGAAAAGTTCGTCTCTTATCATGGCAGGTTGGGTGATACTTAGATTGTGCAGTTGGTGGTAGTGTGCGTGTGGTTGGGGGGGGGGGTGTACTCCTGCACCCCGACTTCGAATACTGCTTGTAGTTATTCATCTTTATTGTAGCAATTAGCCAAAAGTGGCAAGAAATGTGATGTTAGAGATGATACATAATAAATTAACTATGCGTTCTCATCGTTGCGGTTAAACAAAGTGAACGGAAAAGCGACGTAAAAGTAGGCTAAATACAAAAGTTTGCAATATATATATTAACTGAAGAAAACTGTCATTTACTGCAGGACATTTAAAAACTCACCGTATCTTTTTATACCGTATCACCTCTTATATTGCAGAAATTGGCGTGTAAACCAGTGTGTTCTAAAAGTATTATCTTAAAATTTGTGAAGAAAATATTATGACGAAAATAATTGTAATTCCAGAAAAGGCATTCCTATAACATTAAGTTCTTGCCAGTCAGAACTAACCTATGTATTCGCAATGAACAAGGCTGTTCACGAGTTCAGCCATTGACTGTTACAAGGTTTACTTTGTCACCCTAATGGGAAAACCCTCTACCGAGTGGCTGAATTATAGTAAATACTACTATACTGCTAGGGCATAATTCATCTCCAAGAAATGGAGGACAGATTTTTGCACTGGAAGTTGTAAGATACTTGTTTTACACAGTAATAAGTGAATTTTCTGTCGCTTCCGCGGCTCATGCTAAGTTGACGGGACGAGCAGAAGCCCCGCCTGCACGCATTTGTAAGTGATGACGTCAGAGGACCTCCTGTCTGTGGAGAGGACGTTTTCAAATCCGTGACGTAGTAGGTGAATTTCAGCGGTGTTTGAAGGCGTGTTTCTCGAGAACCAAAACAAATATCGCCGAGATATTTTGCACATCTCATGTTTGTGTCATTATCTGTAAAGTGAATGGATTTAAAACGTTTTTCATGTCAAAGTGGAAATGTCCATTGATCAGCACAATATCCACAACCACCTCTGAAGGACAAAACAATCCACCTCGATCCAAACGTTTTTATAAAATCCAATGAATCATTTGGAATATATTGTATATTGCATAGTCTTGTCCAAAGCTGGAATGTTGCTGCAGTCATCCATCACACGTCAATTTTTTTTCTTGCAATGTAAGAGCAATAGCCTGCTAGGTACATCAAAATATGAAGATCTCTCTTCGCTTCCACAATATCCGCAGCACAAATTTTCAAACTCTGAAACATAGCCAAGTCTGTTACTGCCAGGGTCAATTCAGATGTACCATTCTCGTCATATTGATTTACAAAGATGTCACCATATTTTAGTGACTTCCTATTTATCATGTTGTTATCTGAAACAACACATATAATCTTAATACCTAAATTTTCAAGTCCCAATATGACATTCTTAATTACGCAATGCAATGAGTCAGCAGTTAAAGTTTTCACGGGTCATATATGTAGAACTTCCTTGTACTTAGAGAGCATACTGTTAATCATAAATACGTGAGCACTTTTTGCAACTTCAGAATCAGAACTATCATATGCAGTGCCAACAATTGTACCTCCCTTATAATCGAAGTAGGATTTGATATGGATTTCATCCAATATCAATGAGCAATACAACTCATGGTCTTTAAGATGAGCCACTTTCTCTTGCATATGCATTAAAAAATTGCCTTCACTTTGCTCTGCGATTGGACTTGCATGGATATCTGAACATAATGTCTTCAAAGTATTTGGATGGGGTAAAATAAAATATCCTGAATCACGGATGAACCTATATGCACATGGAGACATAAAATTCAACAACGATGAGAAAACAATAATCTCAGAATCATGTCTCAGCCGTTCTTTACGAACATTTAACAGCCGTATTTGTGATTTTATAAAACGAAGCACTGACACTCTGCTTTCATGTACAGTCTCTTTTACATTGTCCAGAAGGATTTCGATGGCTTCCAAAACATCACTAATATTACATGCTGATTCTACACTGTCGAACATTTCCAGGAAATGTATTGCGTCTTCAATAGCATGTGTAGTTGATACCTTACGTGAAAATCTCTTCTCATTAATTTCAACTCCACGATAAAACATTGACAAAGAAAGTGAGTCATTTACAACAACATACTTAACTGCATGGGGCTTTTCAGAGAGGTTGAGGGATAAGAAAATAATACAACTTTCCTTTTGCAAAATATCCCACTGCAAAGACAGATGGATTTTGTTAATGTGATCCTTCCGTTCATTTAAGGTCGAAAATGTGTGAGTTGCGGCATACTCTTTTTTTGTCCCTATACTGTCTGCAATTGCTCTTCTTAAAGCTTCTGCCTCCCTCTTTTCTTTCTTTTCTTTCTTTTCTGGACATTCTCGCGCCTCTTCATATTGCGTTCCAGAAGACAGGTATGATGGACATCCAGCGAAAATTGATGGGATTTCACCTGGACGGATCCGAGGCCTTGCCAAAGCAACCCTGAAGATTTTTTCCTGTATGGTCATCCACATCCACAGTCTCCCATTCAATGTCCCCAGTCTTGAAATGTGCTTGGCACACCTGGAAATAGCATAATGAAAAATGGCATTATAACTGGGAACATAAAGGTAAAGAGGGAGCTTTAGAATGAAGTGAACTATTAGGTACTTGCTTTATACAACCTTAGTGACAATGAAGTTCGACCAGTCACAAATATAGGAGTGCGTTGTGAAAGAAGGAGAACACATGCATATGCTGAACATATTTTATTCAGCAGGCTACATGGAACAAAGGAAAACATAAATTTCCGCTGCAACGCAGCAATGTATGGTGTCCACACAAAATAAAACATTTTCGTCCATCTACACGTGACATTGAAGTTCGACCACTGTTAGAGGGGATCCTGTTTACCATGGTGTGACGCCGCCCCGTCGGCGAATAACTGTGGCAATTCATCGGGGCATGCTGCGGACGAGTCGTTCAAGTTATTCCACATCGATGCGGTGCCATTCCTCCTACAGGCAGGCGATAAGAGCAGCCACTGTCGTGGGTCCCCTCTGTTGCACACGTCGCTTAAGAACACGCCACACATTCTGAGTGGTCGGGACTCGATGGTGGCCATGGCAGAGTTCGCACGTGATGGCGAGTCAACCATTCTCTTGTCAGCCGGGCTGTATGAGGCCTGGCATTGTCGTGTTGAAAGATGAGACGCCGCCTGTGGAAGATGCCGCTCCACTATGCGTGTATAGGCGCGTGCATTCACAATGCCCTCACGGACGTGTAGTGGGCCAACCCCAGATGCCGTCATGCATCCCCATACCATCACTGACGCAGGTTTCCCTACCCGACGTGCATAACATTTTGCTTCATTTTGTTCCTCCTACCGACAAATGACTGTTTTCCGTATTTTCCCGTACAAAACATTGAAAATGGATTCGTCCGTCCACAAAACCCTGTTCCACTGCCGAAATGTCCATCCCCGGTACATTCGTGCCCACCGTAGTCGATTGCCTTTGTTCAACATGGAAAGGAAGGGTTTACGTTTCGCCTTGTACACTCGGTAACCGCATCGCTGTAGGTAACGGCGAATGGTTCTGGTTGACACTTCAATGTGAAAGCGTTCTTGAGTCCACAGTCGTAATTCGGCCACAGAAACATGATTGTTGGTCTGGATATAGCGCCTAAATCTCCGTAGGTCACGCACGCTCAGCAGGCGTTTTTGACCGGGGGCCTTACCTGGCTCTGTGGTACCCGTATTTTGGTGATGTTTGATGATGCAGTGGACGGTTGACTTGGGTAAGTTCAGTTGGCGCCCTATTTCCCGTTCACTGAGTCCATCCCGTTGCAACTCCACCACTCTTCTCCTCACGGTGTTGTCAATAGGTTTGCCCCTGGCCATGGTGATGATGCACTGCGGTTCCTCGGTGCACAGCACGCGCTTATATACGGCGGACTCCGTTATCGTGTCCGTGACGTCATGCTTCCGTCGAATGCGCCACTATCTGGAATTTACTGTATGGGTCTGGTGCCTGGTCGAAGTTCAATGTCACGCGTATAGTTCTCCGTTTTCTTTCTTTACGTGACCTTGGGTGCAATATGCTGGGATCACGATTCTTGCCTGCTCACACGCCCCCTCTTACACACATGCGTCACTTCTGCGGGTCACCCATTCCAGCGCCTATGCCTCTGTGCATTTAATCACGTATTCCTTTCTGGTCGAACTTCATTGTCACCAAGGTTGTACAAGCAGAACTTAAGATATAAGGGAATGCAAATCTTGCAGAAATTGTGACCGTTTTTGAAATATAGAAATACAAGTGTGTGGTTACCATGAAAATTTTCAGCAAATCATGACGTGAGGTTAAGAATGCCAGGAATTGGCAGTAAAAAGACCATAGGCGGGTATGACATTCATTTTCACCAGCATAGAATGAACAAACTGGTAATGCTCTTACAATTTATTAACAATACACATGTACAGTATTTAATTACTTAATCTGTCCTCAAGTAGACATGTAATACTTTTGTTGAAAGGAAAATAATATTCTCTCATCGAGGTCACCTGACATCAGAATCGACTCGGTGGCTGAGAGGTTAGCACAGCGCGCTACAACGCCAGGGGATCCGGGGTTCGAATCCGACCGGGGCACGGATGTTCTTTGTGAGTGCTACATCAATTTCATCATATCGTCATTCGTCCTCATCGTCGCCATTAACCAAAAATTGTAGAAGAGCGACGCTAAATAACAACAGCGAAACATGACATCAGCAAGTCTCAATACTTGTAGTAGTTATACGATTTTTTTAAAAAATTTGAACCAATACTTTTTACAAGACGGTTTAAGGATTCAGGTTACGGTTGGTACAGAAAAAGAAAGATTTGCTTAGACTAACGAAAAAGGTTAGGTTGACAGTTTGGCGATTTATTTGTTTGCAATAACCAAACATCAGTAAACATTTCTAAATCATTTTGTTTAGGAATACCAAATAAAAACTGTCACATAAAAGTTTGTAGAGCCAAAATGATTTATACACATGCAAGTAAAGAATATGATTAAATATATTCAAGAAAAAGAAAGTTAAACGAAATGACTGTGTTTGCTTATTCACATAGCTCGGTAAAAAGTATGGTTTCTTTGTGTGAAATTCACATAGCTCGGTAAAAAGTATGGTTTTTTGTGTGAAAATGTTTATTTGAAATATCAACAATATATTATTGTATAATTATACAAGAAAATATTCCAACACTTGCTTGTTGTTACACAATGTACTTTGTATTTCAATGCATAACCTAAATATCAACTTGCCTTCCATTATCTCCGATTAACCTAAAGAGGCAGAAAAGCGAGCTAAAAATAAGAATATAAATGTGCATATATATTTCAATTTTGCTCAGTTCTATAGTTTTCTTTCCTTAAGCATACTTTGAAACTAAAAATTTGTATAGAATTCTCGATGACGAACATGTTATCGAAAAATACTACTTTGGTAGATGTAACATTATTTTATAACGTTGAACAATTCATTTTGCATCGATAAACAACTATGTAACGTTAACCAAATATAGTAATTGAAGTTAAATTTGCCATTTCTAAAGAAATTAGCTTGGTTAGATTTACCAATTCGATACTGGTGATCAAGAATGATTTGCAAGAAACAAGTAAAACTTGACCAAATCTGAAAGTATGTTAGATGCCTATTTCGTGCACATTAAATATTTACATTCTGAACTAAACTATCTCTCGTTTATTTATAAGTATAAAGTCTGCGTTACTTACCCTGGAGTTCATCGTAGGGTCAAAATTACGTGGAATTGCCCTAATCCATTTCTGTCTTTCAGTAACATCTTGAGGAAATCTAAATACATTAGTCTTACTGTTCTCATCATAATTTCCTCTACAATTGAGAACACAACACTTATAGACCATATTCCTTGTACGCTCCCACTTCACTTATACTTCGTTGCAGTTCTTAAAATTGCATTGCAATTCCACATATACTAAAAACGATCCAACATTACTTCCACCAAATAAATCAAACATGGCGGCTGTCTCGCCTACAGATGATGACGTCGCTCACGTGACTAGAACAAGCCATTCGGCTTTCTCCTGTTTGAGAAGGTGATGCTTCATATCGTTTCCATGTTAGTGTATGGAGAATCATAGCGGTAATTGACAAGGTTATTTTGCAATTTCTAGACTTGACCGCCAATTTTTAACTGCAGATTCGTGATTACGAGGCCAAAATTAGCGAGTATGCCGAATTTGAAAGCAATTTGAGATACTTCCAGTATTGTCAATTTATACCGGTGCCTCTATAAACAAGAATTTGAAACACAGGAGATACTTCTAGCACTGAAATGTTGATACTTCACAGCGAGTTCTGCTACTTGTGCTTTCAACCTTTAGTGACAAAAAAGCTACGTAAAATAAAAACAATCTCGTTTTACAATGGATTTTGTGTATTCGGCAAAAAAAAAGTACAAATCACTTCTTAATTATTACATTTACTGGCAATGTAAGTGTATATGCCCGTGCATATAGCACCGTACCATGAAGGCACAATTAGGGGATGTGGTGGTACAGCGCCACTTATTCTCGATCTCGGCCAATTTGAAGGTGATGTCATCAGCAAAAGGGTCTGGCCGCCTGCTGGTAATATGCACGTACCGTACATGATAGGTAGATTATCCGATGAGCTAGATAAACCGGGTCTGATAGTCAATCCAGAGGGTCTTCGGGTATCGATGCATTTTTGATTGATTGATTGAGTTGGTGTTTTAAGTCCACTTTATGCACAGTAAGGCTAATCGGGACTGGACGTACAGTTTAAAGTGGGATCCGAAACACTATGTGCCTCCAAGGTATCGATGTGACAAGAATTTGTACGTAATTGAACAACAATAATGACCCCTTTTTTACGATTTGGAGTGACAGAAAATCAGTAATATTTAACAAACTCCGTTGCCATATTAGCATTCATCTGCTTATGTACACTTTATCAAGTTCATATCTTACGCTTCAGAAGTTACATCCTCCCCGAAGTAAACCACACACAAGAAATAAATTAGGATCTCCCTTATCGCACAACAATAGAGCAGCCTTGCGTTCTGATCAGTGATGTGCGTCTACGCGTAAACAACAATAGTTTACACTCTACACGTAGATTACCTAATCTATGTAAACAACATGGCGAAAGGTGATAACTTAGCAAAGGGCGCTGTGAAAGTAAAACAAAATTATACTGCGTATCAGTTGCTGATGTGTGAGGAGAACTTTCATACTCTTTCTTCCAAATTCGAACAATTTCTCACCTAGGAAGAAACCTAATACAAGAAATATTCTAGTGTTTTATGGGAAAAGTACCACTCTTGCCTCACGACTGCCATCTGTTGTTTCTTTTTGCATACTATTTATCTTCTTCCATAGTTTGTAATAGAAAAGAAGAGAAAATTTGTTGTAAATACGATTCTTTTCATTTCGTTAGAAACCAATATGATTGCAAATGTCACTTTCCATTCATTAATTTTAATGCACTTGAGATTGTCTACGTAGTCTATGTAAACTACAACCAGGGTTGGCAAAATTTTTGTTAAAAAGAACAAAACAAACTGTTTTTTTGTTTAAAACATGCTTTTTTTGTTGTAAACACAGTTTTAAACATGAGTTAAAAAACATGTTTTAAACATGTTTTAAAGAAAACAAATTCAACCTTTTCCCAGTAAATTATAGTTAAAGTCGTTATAGAGAAAAAAATACTCATTTTTATGAGTACAGTGGCGACAAGGACAGTTTATTTACCTTTGGAGATAAGGTTTACCATACTGCAGGGTAGGGGTGTGCGGGACAGAATTTTTTGGGTCCGGACGGGAAATTTTTTAAATCCAGACATTCGGGACGGGAAAAATTCTCAATTTCCCGCAAAAGTCGGAAAATTTTCGGGACGGGATGTGTTCGAAATTTCCCAAAGCTCTTGAAATCTCGAATTCTACCCGTAATTTCCATCTTAAGTGCTTGTTTTTGCACTTCTGGTACAAAACCTAACAATTTCCGATACGTTCCAAACATTTACAATGCAGAGAACGTCTAGAATTGACGACGTTTTAAAATGACCATTCGGAATTTCCAGACTGCTTGGGATCCCAAAAAGTCGGGAAGTCATTTCCGGAAGTCGGGATCGGGACGGAAATTTTCTTTCCCGATCCCGGGTGCTTAGTCCCGACTCTCAATACGTGAGCACAGAAACGACCATTTCGTTATCTCCCCAACTCGTGATTGGAGAGAATATCGTAGTCCTGACTGGTCGTTAACGAGTGCCGACTTCGATGGCTTACGAGTTCTCGCTAACGACTGAGAATTTAGTCTGTGATGCACTCAAAACAAGTTTGTCGTAGAGGCTACACCCAAAGAACCAATCAGATGGCGAGAATTAAAATCGAGAGTCGCGAAGAATCTATCGACCTTCCTAAAAATCGATTGTGGTTTGTTTACTGTCTTATGAAGTTGCCCCTATCACACGGAACTAGATTTCTATATGGAATGCTCTAGTTGACGCTGGACTGGCTACCCATTTGCTAGTTTTCGCCTCACACGGTACTTGTTACACCGTACTTGTCGATAGTCTTTCGTTCCCATAATGGCTGCTGCGCGAGATGTAAACAACGTATCACTTCACACTTTTAAAATACGATAACTATCCAACCGAGAGGAATATCGCATCGCATTAAATGGTTTTAGGTAGAGAAGAACGGCGCTGATAAAATACATACTTTACAACGTTTGATATACACGTATGGAAGGATATTTTAGCTTTTTCAATTGTAAACATCCCTTTCGTGTTGTATGCACTCGGAAGCCACAGACAAAAAAAGGCTACTTTCCAAACTCACAGAATATCTTCACATGGCCAAACTTTGCTCTGATTGGCTGTTCCACAGAATCTAGTCGAAGAAGTTAGTAGCAATTAGAACATGTCCTATTCCTCAAAACCAGTCAGTCAAGCAGTCAGCCAGGCGGCCATGATTACTACCCAGAAAGTCAGTTCATCGCCAACTAGGGCATTCCAACTAGAAATCCAGTTCCGTGTGATAGGGGCTTGAAAATGTAGAACTGCACGGAAATATAAATAGTGAGTTTATTCGAATAGATAATACTCATATATGTGAGTGGCACTCCATGAGGATTTTTCGGAAGAAAAAATAAAACAAATCTATGCACTTACCAACCAAATTAGCTAATAACGTCAAGACTTAAAAAAAGAAAGAAAAAAGTTGTACAATGTTATAAATGTCCAGCCCAATATTTTTTTAAGATGTAATGGTAGTTTTCTTAACTGCATAGAAGGCAGGCAGAGGGAGGGTTGTTTCTTTCAAATTTATTATGAAAAGAGGTGTTTCAAATATGTGGTAACTTCTCGGTCCAAGTTCCGATCGTTTAATTCAAAATTAATGGTGCAATGGTAGTTTTTAAACGGCTCGATTTTTTATTTGTATTAACACATGCTTTATAGTTTTAGTGATTTCTTGCTGCATCTCGCTTGAAGAATGATTTTCCCTTCCACACATACATACATGATTGTTTGGGAGTATATATATATATTGCAACATATTGAAGGTTAGGTTTTTCTTGGTAAATAATATTTTACGAAATTTTAAGGGCAAAAATACACACATATTCCTAAAATGAATGTTTTGCTTGTCTTTGATACAAATAGCTGATTGGTATCTTACGTTGTTAGGTTAAGCAGGTTAGATTTAAGGCTCTTAGAATTAATAAATCATCCCTAAATACTTTAGTTGAAAAGTTGGGACACTCCCTTCCGCTCTGTACAGGATAGTGTGTGAATGCGGAAAGGAATATGTGGGACAAACCGGGAGAAGCATGCAGGTTAGGTGGGGAGAGCATGATAAGGACATAAAGGAGGGCATACCCAAAACCGGATTATCTGAACACATATTGGTTAACCGACATAAGATTGCTAAAAGGGAGGTTATTAGGGAGGTCAACAATAAATTGGACAGAAACGTATATGAAGCCGCCTACATATGCGCGAAGAATTGGAACAAACTTAATAGGGACGATGGGAATTTAGAAGACGGCTGGGTTAGTTTCTTTAAAATATGGGATAAAGCCGCAGTGATTAGGGACGAGATGGGCTTCCGTGTTACTCCTGAGGTTAGGAAAGCCGCCGAGGTGGAAGTTGACTTCTCCTTGGATTGGTGACTCCCGAGCCCCAGTTTGGAAGGATTGAGGAGGGGAAGTTCTCTTCCCCAGGTACGGGCTGACACCGTGCATTCGCCTACCCTGAGCATCGGTCGACAGGTCGCCGACTTCAGCCATGGATATTCTTTTGTTTTATTGTATTGCGCGGTTTTAAATGTGTAATTTATATTCTTTTTTAGAAAGTGTCCTTCTAGCAACTTTTTAACCTGAATCCTTAACCTTCACTTTCACGACGAGGCACCATGTCAGGTGTCTGAATAACATCGTTTCAACCTGAAGAAGGAGGTAGTGTAACCTCCGAAACGTAGTACGAAAAGACTCATACTCACACACGTAAGTTGCCGATTTTTAATCTTTTAGCCTAGAGTTTATGGCAAGTTGTGAATATGCTTAACTAGATGGCACCTCCATTGCAGGAAGAACACAGTAATTGCATGACAAATTGTATGCTGTAACTTATTAATTCCTAACAGAACCAAGAAGTTACAGAACGGGCATTGTAAATTTACACAGACATCCAAGTTGTGGAAATTATGGGAGTGCAATACAGAGGGTTTTTTTTTTTTTTTTTTTTTTTGGAAACTCTGTGAGCATTGGCACATAATACCAAAGACATGCTTTTCCATTTCATAAATTTTCAGTCAATTATAATGTCTCTAACATGTAAATTTTGCATTCCTAGATGCTATTTAATGATTGGTACAACAACTATAATTCCTCAAAACTATTTATTCAGTGAAGTGTAATTTTCAGTTGTTATAGTACCGAGACAGTGATGTGAAAAGATTTATGAATTATAATGACAATCTTAGTGTAGGATTTCCCTTACTCTTTGAGTGGAGTGGAGTTTTAAGTCCACTTTTGTGCACATATAGGCTAATTGGGACTGGACCTACAGTGTAAAGTAGGATCCGAACCACTATGCCTCACCGGTTCTCAAACTTGGAACCCGTTGATTGCAAAGCAAATATGTTACAACTATGCCATCGGGAAAACACCCCTACCATTTGAAGTAGATGATCTAACAACAATTATTGTGGATGCCGTATGCAAATGGAAATATAGCATCAAAAGGTAAAAATAATAATAATAAAAAGGCTCTCAAGAGATTGAAAATGAAATCTGGAGTCCCCTTGATGTTGAGGTAATTAAGATTTGACTAATCTATTAATGGGGAGACTGTTCAAAGAAGCCCTCCCATTAATGACTATTGCAATATTGTTGTACGAGAACCAGATGGACCTAACTTAAATTTATGTAATTTTCATGAGTGATTATGTCTGAATATAAAAAAGTCAGTAATTTGAAGATACTTAAATCCTCTTTACCACCAATGAGAAAAGCTGGACATGGGTGAATCTGACTCCAAACACGGCTTTTTTAGAGTTACATTCCTCTGGTTCTCACACTGCAACATATGACATGAGGTCGTCTTTACGCACAGAGAAGCTACAGTTTAAAGTGGTATCTGAACCATTAAGTGCCTCTGCTGAGTATTGAACATGGAATCCCTTGATTACAAGATGGCAACATTTCCAATACACCAATGAAGAGGCTTGAACTGTCAGTGAGCAAATGAGTAAAGTAAACCAATTTCAGATAGAACAGCACTGAAAAAATATATTTGCAATGAAAATTTTCTAAATCAAGTGGGATGTGATTGTGTACATTATGAAACATGTATTCATGACTTCAGATACACACTGATGCAGACCTTTTGTACACAGAAAAGGCATAGTTAAAAAAAAAAACACTACATGGGAACTTTGCATGTAATATCAGCTTTTTAAAACTTTAGGAAACCCCTTTTGTGTGTTCTGTTACAGCTCTTGCAATAACAATCTTCTACAACAACACACTACTTTATGGCAAAAGTAACTAAGGCAATGAAGTACATTGATATTTCATAACGACAAACAAGGCTTAAAAACTGTTGCAAAGGGGAAGCTTTAAACAGAATAAAATAAACCTTTTCATGTTTCATCTTGCATATGAAAATATAAATCTCCTTTCTTTAAATAAATATATTTTAAGATAACAGCCATCCAAGCCTTATGAAATGGCTGACGTGCATTTTACTGAAAAAATATCTAAAAATTCTGGCTGAAGCAGATATTTAGTTTTCTGTTGGTTGAGACCCAATCTTCAAATAAAAACTTTCCAGCAGGTAGTAAAAATAAATAAGTGAACCATTTAAAGCATTCCATAATTAAATAAAAGAAGTGAGGAATTGGCACTGCTAACAATATTGAAATAAAGTTCTGGTGTACCGTTACAATGTTATATTTCAAAATTACAATGTTATATTTCAAAAAGAATGTCACAGAAAACCTATTTTACACAAACTTAATAACATTAAAGCACATCTGAAGATTCACACACACACACACATGCAGAGTTGACAGTGGATGGGAAAACTGAATTTTCTTCCATCCCTCCATCTTTGATTTTTGTTGCCATAGGAGGGCAATAGTGAGGCACCATGTTCTTTAAAAGACACCTCCATCTTTGTTTTAGGATGCCAATGGTCCATTACATTAAACAGCTTTGTGCCTCAGGAGTGTTTTCACCAGCACCATCTGTTGGTGTCATGACCCGTGGTCCTCTGGATACCCACTGTTACCTGCAAAGATAAAAAAAAGGCCTGTCCTGAGTTTCCACTGTAGATAATAAATATCCCAATAACAATTGAAAGTAACTTCACTTAAAACATTTTAAAGCATCAGCAGGAATTCAAGTATTAACTTATGAGCACTACTATAATCTATGCCTTTACTTCAAAACATCTAAAGTGCACATATCCGGCAATGGTCCCCCCAGTGTCTTATGAAGAAACTGTATGTTAAATTTTACAATCCTCTAAAGTGCCACATTTATAGAAATTTTGAGTACTTTCGTTCAAATCGCAATGTCAATGTTTGACTTCTAAAAATACACAAGTGTTCCACAAAAGCTCTATTTCCATAGCAAATGAAATGTTGAACAAATGAACAAGTAATAGCCCCATCTAGTTGCTGCACTTTTCTGTGCAGTGCAGGTGTATCCAGTGTCAAGAGTAGTGCAAGGAAATCACGTTCAACCAACTAGACGGAAAGCAGTGTTCGAGTTAAGAAGATTCAACAAATGCCTGTCTGCTGCTTTGAACGGTCATTTGGTTAGTTAACACGCACCATGTGACCATACACCGGTCCGAAAGGTAGTGCAGATGGTGCAGACACCAAATACACTACTTGACTCCAAATCAACAAACTAGACGACTCAGTATTGCACCGTGCAACCAAGTAGATGCTTCGGTGCAAAGAGAGTCAAAAAGTGCAGCCAATTAGACGAGGCTAATGTGTTATGCCTCCCAGGTGTTTTTTAAAATTGCCTACAACAAATGAGCTTAGATAAATTTATCATCCTCAATTTACATTCTACAAATTCTATTACATTTCAACAATCTTGTTATTCATATCCAAATTAAACATGTATCATATTTAATCATATGCTCATTGTGCGGCAACATTATAGATTATGCTAACTGTGAATGTTATGTGAAGGTTTCCATGTCAAGTATTGTCTGGAATAAAAATAGTTATATGATTTTATGAAACATTCACGTAACATTTCTATTAATAAAAATGCTTCCACATAAAATTGTCCCTAGCATGGTCTTGTTGTATACTGGTAGGGTTTCTTCTTATTATTATTATCATTACTACTTGTATCTAAGAGTAAAACGTTTGGATAACATTTGAAGAACTCAGAAATGTTTAAGTTTAAAATTTACGGATAACGCACATTTTGAAATAATAAAAAGGTGAGAGAACAGAATACTAGACTTATTGTAGAATATAGATAATTATGAAACAACACTGCACATGTATTCATAATACAGTAATGGTAATAAACATAATACTTCACATCTTTAATAATGCAGTTCATATATGAGATGAGTGCAATTTAAATACTTAATGGAAAAATTATTAACAATAATTATTCCAGACTTAGAACATCTACATACCTAACAGCCAAGTGTTCCTTGTACCTGCCTTATTCTTATATTGACAAAAGTATCTGATGTTGGAATTCCTCATGTGTCCACCCTGGATACCGAGAGTAGTCACAATATTTTCGCTTTAATCGGCTAGCTGCAAAAGAGGAAAAGTACTGTAACTTTTGCACAAATAATTGGGGTTAACAAGTTGAGGTATTGATCATAATAAGATACTGTACAAACTTAATGATTTTTTTAAATAAATATATATATATATATATATATATATATATATATATATATATATATATATATTCATGTTATTCTGAATGAGAAATACCATCCCATCTGATGTTACACATTACTCAGTTGTTTACTTCTGATTTATTTGAAAATAGCAACTGTTTTGAAAACCACACAAATTCACCTTTTACTGTGTTCCAATAAAAAATAATAAAATAATAAAAGAATATCACTCTGGAACTGTTATTGCCATGAGCACCTTTGATTTGGTTTGTCGTAACAATTATAATTGTATTGTTTTGTCCATGCAAATAGAAATACGAGATAAAAAGTGATACAATTTTGTTTGCTAATCCAGAACTATATGGATAGTATTGAAAATAAACTAACATGTTCACTTGCACAATATACCTACCTACATGGCCAGTCAGCCACTCATTTCAGTATTTATGTTTTATTACCTTTTATTGTAGAAGCTGTCTAAAACCCACAACATGATGGATGTCAATAGGTGTTATTATAATGAAACAAAAATAACGTACACTATCGTACCTCCTTTTAACATCCAGCTGATCTGCTTGTATCATGGGGAACTTCAACCATTGTGAGGAGCAATAACCACCATAGCACTGCACACTTGCTCTATACACTGGCTGATTACCTATAACCATCTGGCTGGTACCTCCATGTTGTGAAAATGAGAGCTTCTAGCACCTATAAAATTATTTCAGAAAAAATAAATATAAATTCTCTTACAATGAAACTTCTATCAAACAGTTCCCACTGACTCAAAGATTTTCATGCTTAAAATAAATTCATGCTACCCACTATCTACACATGACATAAGGTAGTTAAACCGAGTGCATTCTGTTATTGGTTACATATAGAAAAAAATATTTTCCCCTTTTCAATTGATGGTTATGAATACAGTATACCAAGTACCCCCTCCCATGCACACACACACACACACACACACACATATATACATTACTAAAGACATTTTTGTCATAAAAAAAGGTTGGTAAAAGGTTTTCTCTCACAAGTGTCTGGGCAACCCAATGGAGTACTTTCACTTTTACTGGTGCTTAGGCAGGTTAGGTTAGATTTTGTGATTACAATAAAAAAATATAATTTTACATTCCCGTCGTGATAAAAAAATTGATTTGGAATATATTCTAATGTAAATATACGTTTCTATGCCCCCAAACTTCTGATATAGTCTTAACAACAGTTAATCTTTCCATGGGAAATTTTTCCTGGTAATTCGAGGGAGTACGTAATTTAGTACACTCGACCTGCAATTAATACAACTTAACACATAGTGTCAAAATTTCCTTTAAAATCTTTATCATCAGTTCACGTACTGTATAAATCATGCGTACCATTTTCTCCCCCTATATATAACATATGGTAGTGGTGCCTAATTGAAGTATTTTATTTCATTTACTGGTTGCAACAGGACAATATTTTGCAGAAAATTAATTATTATTATTTTGTGCGGCATCGTTATTTTACATTTTGATGTGACGTGGGTGGAATGTTGGCATACATTTTCCAGGTGTATCAAAATATATTTTGCAGTAGTATTTTATTTCGCGATAGCTAAGCTTAAGGAATGTTGCAAGAATGTCAGCTCTAATTCTTACAAAGTACGTGGAACAATGTAATTAACAATAAGAAGGAAAATGGCACGAAGTATTTAATTATTTAGGTACATCGTAGTAACAATTCACAATATACATACGTATTTCACTCTCCCCCAGATTTGTTCAAATTGCCCTTAATGTTCATACCTAATAATATTAATAACATACTAACATGACGTACTTACTGGAAATACGACTGAAGCGAAGTGGGCTTGCAATTCTTCTTTCTTCGAAACCTTCGTCCGCAACAGCTGATAGTGTCCATCTTGAAAATCTGCAGCCGTGAACGAACTCTGTAGGTGCCTGGCTTGTGAGTGGGTTCCACTCGTTTTCTGTTAGCGCGTCCGTAACCGTATTCGTTAACGAAGAGTGGAGACTACACTAAATGGCATTCGTTAGCGTTTCTTGACAAAAACGTCACGAACTCGTTAGACCTTAACGTGTGGACAGTTCAAGACTAAGGCCCCCGGTCCCGACTTTTTCGGGATCCCGCACACGTCTACTGCAGGGACAAAAGTTGTGGTCCGAAAAGTTGTCGGAACCCGGTCCCCACTTTTTCCGTTACTACTGAAGTAGGTTATGATTTATATTCATCTAAATTTCAAGAAACTAAATATTATAAAATTACCATCCTCGTCCTGAAAAAAATCACGGTGAAATATTTCATGCTGCCTGAACAGTTTATATAGACCGTGTTAAAAATGTAAACATAAACATTGGTGAGGTCTTGCCCGGTCCCCCCGGAACTTCCGGTTTAGGCCAGTCCCCGTTGTTGACAGTGCAGATTTACCGGTATACGAAGTAAGAAATGAGCGCTTCTTTTCATCAGTTGTGCGACGATAGTCAAGAAAGGTATTTGTTAAACTTCTACTATGAAGGAGTGGACGTCTAGAATCCGTCGGGTGATCAACTGCAGAGCAGATTATTAAAATATGACGTGTCTTTGTGGCCGCCAGTTGTATAGCACACTACGTACTACAGAATCTACGTACATACAAGTATCTCATGTACACGCACGACGAACGTTTCAATATATTGAATTACAGTAGAGCGTCGATTATCCGAACGTCGGTCAACCGAACGACCGCTTAACCGAACTGTGTACTCGCTCGCACCTGTTACTCTCCCACCCTACCGTCCATCATCCCCCTCACTCCCAAACCAAGTTTCCCACAGTAGTCGCCGCACTGAGCCACCGCTGGCGGAACATTGCTTCTAATGGGGCCTTCATAAGGCGCTGCTGACCGGCCAAGCCGCCAGTCGCTGTGTTTCAACAATCAGCACACTTCTGTCGGTTTGGCACTGGCTGTAGAAGTAGCGACAGTATCAAAGCTGTTCACAGCAACAGCTGCGCCAGCTTAGAGTTGAGGCGTGCCGCTCCGCGCAGTTTGAAGGATTGCGCGCCCCCAAGAAGAGCTTCTCACGGTGCAAACAGTAACCTTCTGTTCTCTGTTACGACCACTTGTGTGCTGCTGCGTGAAGAAGTGAACTTGACGATACAAAATGCTTAAACGTAAACGTGTTGTATGTACATATTTTTGTTTAATAAACTGTACCACATACTATATATTCCTACTAAAGTTGCCTTTGTACGTTACTTTGTAATACTTAAAGAGATGCCTGTTTTTATGAATAAATTTACTGTACAGTACTTCTTTTTGGCAAATAAACATGTACAGTTCGATTATCCGAACAAACCAGTTTTCCGAACACCCATGTCCCCCAATTACTTCGGATAATCGACGGTCTACTGTATTTTGTAAATGGAAAAGTGAGAGAAAGATAATTCTATAAAACAAGTGATATTATTATATTATAAAGTACGCTTAAGTGAATCTTTGCCAACAAATCTGCAGAAGTAATGGCACATAACAAATGCTAGTAAATATATGTGCTTTCAACGTCGCCTTTCCGCCTGAGCGATTTAGGAAAAACCTATGATATGGCATGTCACTTTCACTTGCACGAATTTACTTCAAGCAACAAGGGAGCTTTCAGATTGAAGCGACAAGCGATATCGGGGTTTCGCACAGAAGCATTCGCTCTAAAGCGAATCATTCACAAGTCACGCTTGCGCAAATAACAGGCCGGGGCAACACAATGCACGGTATTGATAAAGCGGCCCCGTCCGAGCGACAAGCGACACCTGCAATTTGTCGTTCGGAAGGTATTGTTTTTTAATATTGATTTCCAAGAGACACGTATCGCTACAGTCTTGCACACGCTTCGGTGTGTAATCTCCGTGCCACTTAAAATAAAGTGAATCCTCAGTGATCAATGAAATTTTTCGAACCGAAGCGACACGACAAGCTGCACGTGTCGCTCAGATTCCCAATGGCGTGTATTGTGCCGCCTGAGACTTGATTTCCCATGAGCGATAAATGCTTATTTATAGACTAAATGGCAGTGGCGTGTGGTGATAAATCAGGCAGGGGAACAGGTCACTTGCATTTGCCCCCCCCCCCCCCCCGCATGGGTGTCTTAATATAATACAGTAGATCAAGTAAAATTCAACCCTTATTGAAATGAACCAAATAAATATACGATACATATACTGTATTACAAATTGTCAGAAGTGACAAATATGAGGCACGTTAAAATTATATGACAATAATAATTTTAAAGCAATTGTGATATACGTAATATAAAGAAAACATTAAAAATAAAATTGTTGATGCGCAACGAAGAAAAATTTGATAGTATAAATTTATGAGTGATCTGAGAAAAAAATGTTTTGTCTTCTCTTTATTCGTAGATAAGTTGACGTTTTTTCATAGAGTTGAGTATTCTTGAAATTCAAACGTCCTCAATGCAATAATGGCACAGATAACTGAGTTTTTTTCATGAGGTTCGCTTTATTAGTACAAGTTGTTAATGTGACAAAACCCGACCTGTTTCAGACTCCCTTCTCAGGATTAAACAAGGACAACAATATTATTTGCCACTGGAAGAATATCCAGTTAATAATTTTACAGAGTTGTAGTAACTCGTTTGAAAATGCCTTGTGTTGTGTATGATTTCGTTTTAGTTTTAAATTCAGTTAGGATGTGTGTTGGTTTGTTGTATTATCTGCAAAGTTCAATGAACTAAAGGCTTTTGTCCTCAGCCGGTCGATCATACGACACTCTCAACATTCGCTTTCTTGTCCTGCCGCTGCGTGTCTTGAAACTTTGGTCTTGGGGTTGGTGGAACAGGTGGATGTGAGCTGTTCCCTCGGAAGCTATTTCCCAGCGTTTGCCAAAGCATTTAGCAAACGCTTAGACTGTAGAAGATTTTTCCAGTTCGTTATGAACGTCAGACGCAAGTTCTCAACGAGATTAGGAAGTTATAGACTTTCTACACTCAAAAGTATCACTTACGACGCGATTAAACTTCAGCACATAGCAAAAACTGGAAGAAAGGCGAATCCGCAATATATCTCTGAGGGAACAACTAGAGTTTTCAGTTTCCCTGGTGCCGTGGGGATCGTTTACCTTCGCGCGTGGTCGGAAATACTCGGCGTCAGACAGTAGAGAGTGAGAACCATGATGCGTTGGGGGTGGGTGACGTAAACAAACGTCCAGCCACGGTGAAAGATTTTCTTCAGCGTTACTTTTGGAAACGTTGATTTCGGGAGAAAGAAGTGTTCTTATGTTAATATAGATAATTTAAATAGCTTCAATGGGCGATAAGTAGGAGGGAACAGCCTGTTCCCTCTGTAACGTTCCGACGCGCCGATCCACCGTCGTGATGATCAACACATATCAACAGGTGAATGACTATGAAGAGCGACGCATAGCGTTACGCAAAATTTTGAAGGAAAACATAACAACTGATGAGGGAAAACGCTCAAAATCAAAATAAAACAAATACCATCCTTTTAAAATCATCATTGCTTAGCTGCATGGCTGGGGAGAGACCTGCGCTCGATCGCCAGCTCTAAACTTCGAAGGAGACGAAGAAAGTGAGCGGAAACATCCATCGCGACACTTTAGGCTGCTCTCATACTGAACTAGGCTTTGTGGCGGTTTCTCTCTCGAACCTTTAGGCCACCCTCTGTCGTCAGCGTCCTCGAGCATAAATCGCCTTCGAAAAACTATACAATCGCAGCTATTACATAAAAAAAAATCACGAAGACAAAGCGTCCATCCTCATCTTTACCTTCCTGTTTCCTTCAATCACCTTTCAATATCCTATGTCATCTGTTTCTTCACCTCGGTTAAAACTCAGTGGGCTAATGGGATACTCTGACCCCTCTCAGGTACGGGTATAGTAGTAGAAATACGTGGGATATGAAGCTTCGACTGTTATGTACTAAATCATTTGATAGGCTATGGAAAAGGGAGATTTTATAAATGAATAACATCTGTTTCCGAAGAAAGGTCTGCGTCTTCAGTAGGCTTCTTTATGGGCAATTATTTTCCTGAAGATGGTTTATTTTCAAGATACTTTTATAAATTTACATCTTAGTTACAGATCTCCATAAATAAAGGACAGAACAGATTTATTTCTTATAATTAAATCTACGCGACTTTTGCAGTCTATTTACATAATATGGGTCAAGCTGTCATATCAGTTATATACAGACGACCAGGCGCTTGCTTGGAACTTTATGAACGCTCCTTGACATAATGAAGCATAACTTTGACGTGACTGGCGAAGGTATTAAGTATTGACTCCGATCTTAATATAAATTGGACATTATGGTCTGGCTTCAAGATATATGCAGAAATACAAACTGCTATAATTCGTAAAATATTAGAGACATCGACTTGATATCGGGTATGGCAACATGTTAGCATGTTCACAGGGCGAAACCTAACCATGCCAGATATCAATAATGAATAACCTGATCAATAAATAATAATCATGGAGACGAAATAATCTGAACTTATTCTTCCGTATGATGGCATGTTAACATGCCCACAGGGCGAACCTACTCATACGGCAGAATAACATTAAGTCCTGTTGCATTATGCAAAAATTGAAAATATATTGCGTATAAGTTTCGAAGAAATGAAACTGAATTATCACAAAGGTTGAAAGAAATCGTAAATTAACTTATTCTCACGCATGGTGACATGTTAACATGTCCACAGGGCGAACCTACCCATGCGTCAGAATAACGGTAAGGTCTGAGTCGATATTTAACATTATTTTGCTAAGATTTTATTTAAAATTTCAGAAAACTTCAAAATAAAGTTGAAATGAACTTATTCTTTCGTATGGTGACATGTTAGCATGTCCACAGGGCGAACCTACCCATACGACAGAATAACTATGTCTCTTAGCTAATTTGGGAACGAAGACTGAGTTCTTGAACCCTCCCATAAAGGGAGCTGAGTATTTAAGATGTTAATCCATCGGAGTCGGTGATGAAAATGCCCCAGAATTAGGTTCCGTAGCTGTATTTATACCCCCGCATGTCAAGCAGAGCGCCTCCCGTGACACAAAAGATAAACATAGCTACAGCTGTGATATGCAGAACTAATTTGTGTATAATGGCAATATTCTAAAGATTAAACAGTATGTTCCATAAGGTTCATTTTTCTATGTCTAAAACAACAGTTATGATCCTTAAAGTTTCTATAATATTCTCTACTGTAAAGTTGTCACATTCTTAAAAACTTCTTCCCAATGTTCATAAGGCTTATATTACTAATAACTCCAACTGAAATTTAGCTCTTATGGCTTTCATAATAGTTTGATTCTAAAACTGAGAACACATATCTTTGACTAATTGTCAACAATGAAAGATTTTGCTTTCAAGAAGCTTGCAAATAACAAATTCTAAACTTCTCGAATGACAGAATTAGGTCATTAGTTCAACTATTAAATATCTCATCTTTCATAATGTTTTTATAGTGAATATATAAAAGTAAAATAATTAAGAATAATATTAAATATGACCGAACCTTTGATATGGTTCGGGAGGATCATATCACCTCTGTTCCATGGAGGGACCACCACTGCTAAATGGGCCTGTGTCGCTTGTCACTTCGCTACGAACCACTGCTGTTGCGTGTTGCTTCGGTTTGAAACCTCACTAAGAGGCGTGCTTTTCACCACAACACAATAAGCAGATAAACGATCAATATGTTTGTAACAAAATGCAAGTCGTAAAAATCCTTTCCGGGTACCAGTCCTTTCTCGTTCTGCTTGTATCAAAAGGTTTCGTCTCTCTACGTCCTTCAGAAACCTACGAAGTGATACTTGACTCAATAAATTTGTTCCCGATCGAACTGTGCAACCATATGCTACACAGCTGACACCCTATTTCCTTGTAAAAGAATCACCACTTTTCCCTTTCGTATTAACGTCCATAGCATCCTATGCGTAACCGGATGTTCGAGAGGGACCAGACGAGTGCGCATGCTCCGCGGTAGCTCCGCCTTTAACACCGTCTATAGCAGAAAACAACCTGCAGTGTCATAATAGATTCTCCAGATCAATTTATCTTTCAAGGTACAAAATTATGTTACCAAAAGTAAGCATCTGCGCTTCATTCAGTTATACAGACCAATGAATCGTATCGCAAAAGAAATAAAAATCACGTCATGATCAAAATCACGCATTGTGTATTCAGATATTAGTTTCCATTTCCAGCTTTCACCAGTCTCAAACTTACAGGACGATACGAAACAAGAAACTGAGAGGTATCGATTTCTACAGTAAAGCACGGGTCTTTCTTGTCGCACAACAATTTTGCTACCTTGTGCATACATAGCTAGCCTAACAACATAGGCAATTAGCCTAAAATTAAAACGCTTTCTCTTGTGACGTCAGAACAAAAGGTTGCTCAAGTGTTGTGCTATAAGTGAGACCTGTAAAGCACGGATTAATTGACACAGATTCAATGAAAAACAGGGTTGCATAACAAAAACGTTTAAAACAAAGTGTTTTAAACACTTTTGTTTTAAACATGCCAACCCTGCTTGAAAGCGAGCTGTCGGAAATCAATGCAGCCTTTCGAACCATGGACGTCCGCAGGATTTTATCCAGGGAGGGGCAAGAAAGGTAATTTTTTCCAGGGGGGCAAAGGACATGTATTTTCCTCCAAAATAGTGATGCCCCCTCAAAAAACACTATTTCAGTCTGAAATTATCATGTTTCTTTAACGAATTTATAATAATTAACATAAATTACTGTGATTGAAATGAAATTATCTGTGAAATATAGTATAAGGTTTAGGTACAAATTCATTTACCAGGGGGGCCGTGGCCCCCTTCTGGACGCCCATGTTTCGAACCGTAGGGACACAAGCTCTGACTGCACCGTTTCCTCAAGGAGATTTTAGACCAAAGCAACACGCGACAAACGATACGAGGATTTCACACCAAAGCGACACGGGTCATTCGGTCCAAGGCAACTTTCATACCAAAGCGACACACGTTGCTTGGAAAGAAGCGAATCAAGAGCAACATTTCACATCGTAGCGGCATGACGGGAAGCACAGGCCAGCGTTCGGTTGGTGAAATTCTCAAGCGATAAGTGTCGCGTGCCGCTTGTCTCTTTAGTGCGCAATCTCACTAAAGCAAGACACTCATTGCATCGCGTATGCGCGAACAACAAACCATGGCAACATGTTGCAAGCTATTGAGGAAATGGCCCAGTTTGAGCGACGCAGAAGCGACAAAGTGACAAGTGTGGCTTATCGTGTCGCCTAGATCTGTTGTCGTAATGTGCGGTTTATCGTGTCGCCTATCTGTTGTTCGCAAGCAACGCTTGCTAATAGACTGAAGGCTCCATGTCGCTTGTCACTTAGTTGGGAACTCCCCCTGTAGCGCGTCGCTTCGGTCTGAGCACCCTTCCTTTAAGGAGCTTTCCGACCGAAGTAACAAGTAGCACGCGAATACGCCATATGAACGTGTCGTTTGCTGTTTGGACCCTCATGTGCAATGAATGCTATTTTAGAGTCTGGAAGTGTGTGTCACTAGTGTGACAATGTGAACATCCCGTGTCGCTTGTCCCATTGGTTTGAAAGTTGCCTTACACTCATGTCGATGGTACTGAGAAAGTTTTGTGGGGTTCCCCTTGTCGTTTCATGCAATTATCATCATCGCCGCGATTAGTTTAAAGCGGAAGAAAAGATACAGTAAATACCAAAATACAAATGCTTCAGTGTGTATATCTTTAAAAGAAATTATGATGATGATAATAATAATGAACGTAATTCATACACAAAAATTTAGTTGCCAAGAACATTCCACGCGTATTTTTTCTCCCGTATTATTAACGAAAGTATAACAGGACGTGGTCGACTGCCTAGAATGTTCGTTAATATATTCGCGACCACTGTACCAAATATCATAGCAATTATCACATTCATAGAAATGCTTCATGTAAAAGAATCAGACGTTGCAGCGAAAACTCCATTTACTTCCATTATAAGCAGTCGAACACCAAGCACCGGGGTCAACACCAGCACCTCTAGCGGATCATTTTCGAGTGGAACCAGCCAGAGAGCGCAGAACCGTGCGCGTTTTCCACACTACGTTATTCAAGGCGCTGTATCAAAGTTCCCGACGATGTGGAAATCTCTAATTTTACACAAAACTTTCACCTAAAGTGATTCTTTGGCATTTCGGGAATAAGAACTGTTAAATTTAATAAATATTAGGCACGTATAGTGGAGAAACATCGCCCAAATAAGTATCCGGCACGTTTCTTTGAAATGGTTATAACATACGATATATATATATTTTGTACACCGAGAATGAACTGTGAAGTAAATGTATCCAGCAAAACTTAGAAAAAATCCACATATTCTTCCACCTAAATATTTGGTATGTTTCAGAGAATAATATCTAATTTAATAGAGAGAAGATGCTGTAACAGATATTGTAATACTATGTTGTATAAAAGGTAAGTTATGTAGTAAGTCTTTGTTGGTAAGGTCGTTAGTGGCGTCACCCTTATCTCACAACACGATTCCAACTTCGGGTTCTGACTTCAGATGAGATAAGGTTCCTTTGTTACGTTACGTCTGTTAGGTTTGTTTCTGTTAAAATAAATTCACTGAAAATGTATTTTACGTGCTAAGGAAATTAAATCTAAGAACTTGCATTTAGTCCAACAATGAATGAATCGCACCGTGACGTCAGAACGCAAGATAGGAATCTCGTTGTGCGATAAGTGATACTCTTCGCTTGCAGTACTTGCAGGTTTGTGAGAGGAAAACGTTTGCATAGCTGGTATATGATCTGTGACACCGTCACCAGTGTTTGTTAACAAAGTGTAATGCAGGCGCTTTAACATTTGTGCTTGAGTGACATAAATTTATGTTTTCCATAGCAAATTGAACCGTTTTACATAATAGCAATTGAAACAAATAGGCAAGATGATTTTCTTAATCAAAGTTTGTATGTGTATTGTGTTTGACATCAGTACGTGAGTTCTAAACGAGGCCAAACGAAGAAAGAAAACGGAAGTAAGAGGTAAGCGTTATGGCGACAGATTCCATTTTTGCAGGAAAATTCGTTGCCAATATAAAGTATTCCCCGAAGTTAAGCATGGCGTCAGAGCCTCTCCATATATACAGTGTATTGATATAATTCCTGTTAAACAGTTGTGTTAAGGTTTGGAGAAAGTAATATTGCAATATATTGGGTTTCCGAAGCTGACCGATTCATCTTGTTGTTCCGGGTAATGACAGAACAAATTGTTTTCAATCTGCTATGTAATGGCAAATTGAGATTCACCTTGTTCGTTTATTGAATGTGTGAGTCAGAAATTTTGTTTTGGATTGTTAGCATATTGAATATACTTATCATAGCAACAAAGAAAGATGATTTCTTTTCGATGTGTTGTATTATGGCAAGAGGTGCATCGTGTTCATTATTGATTAGATATATGGGTGATTTACTCTGTAAGTAAAACTGATGTAATTTAAGTATTCTTCCGCCACAACTAAGAAAGAGAACACACAACAATAGAGTTACGTATATGTAATTATTTGCGTAGGTAAGACTTTCTGGATAAGGTGAGAGGTTTCAAATTAGATATGTTCAGTGTACATGGAAAAGAGATAACCAAAAAATGCATTAATAGATGCGAAATTGTAATTTCCAAATACTTTTTTTTTTTCCTAAATAGGCATCCAATGCATTCATCAAATTTGCATTTTGTTATAGGCCTATTGGAAATTAATTTGTACAGGAATTTTAACCAAAACTTATGTGATTGAATCTTAGGACTCCGAAAATCTTCTTTGCGTTAAAAAAAATACATAATGTTGGTCCTTCATGATTATTGAGTATTTTATATGGACGCGACTTTTTTCACCAGCAAAAGTAATTACCTGAGTCATACCAACAATGTCTCTTATTTTAATGTATTAATTGCCAGTGTCGCTAAAGTTACTGCTAAGAAGATATTTTAAATTTAAAATGGGTGTGACTACTACTGTCACCAGTTATTATCCATACCAGCTAATTGTAGACCAGACGAACGAGAACAAGTCTCGGTACTAGTTAGATATAGCAGAAACACATTTAACTCATTTATTTTGAAATAAAATTCATTTCTACTTACCTCGTATGCATAGCGGAACATTTTTTTCAATGAAAAAAGCGTTAGTTTTAACATTATAAGTATTTATTGGTCGTTGCTAGTTGGCGGCCAAATTTTGACTCACGTTGTCTATCGTCAGCTGATATGCAGTGTTTCCAAACTTACGAATCAATAAATGCCACACAAACTATTCACAAAAGGTTTTTAAGCGAAAATTGATCCACAAACCATTCAAGGAAGGTTAGGTTAGGTTCAGTTAGGTTAGGCAAACAGAAACTTGAAATGGAAAAAAAAACAGCTCACACGTCATCTTGTAAAACTACCACGTGGTTGTTACACTAACACTTATTAACCGAAAAACGATTGTTATTAATCCACAAACCATTCACGGAAGGTTAGGTTAGGTTCAGTAAGGTTAGGCAAACATAGAAAATTAAATTGGAAAAAAAAATCCCGCTCACACATCATCTTGTAAAACTACCGCATGGTTGCTACACTGACAGGGGGTTACGTAATCGAACGCATGGAACATTTGATTCACGTAGTCGACGGTAATGGTGGCACGAGCTATCGTGCAACGGAGATACATGAATGTCGAAAAATACCTTATTTACAGGCCGAATAACTTGCACAATTTGAAGAAAACACTTTTCCCAACTTCAGAAAGTCCACAAGAACTAAATTCCGTAAGTACTTTCTCATCTTTTCTCCTGTAAATTTCAAGAAATGTGTCTCCGATGTATCTAATCGTTACCCAAGTCTCTGCGCAAGTAGTGACGCAAGACGGCTCCACCAATGAACAGTGAGAGAAACAGAATTGTGTAACTGGGGACTGAAGTTTTCCCGATTTCCCCCCTTCGCTATGCAGCATTGCAAACTTTTGAAAAGGATAATACCGAATGTACATGGCAAACGGACCATATTTTTGTCTCCATATTTTTGTCACCCCACTATTTTCCTCCTCTGCCGATATGCACGGTCGTGCTCTACAGTTAGCTGGGACAGGGTATAGTGAGAATAGTAGAAAGTGCTGAACATCAGAAATTACATGATCATGCGCTGGGAAGTATTTACAGAAGTAACTTTGGTAACTGTTCATATTGTTTTATGATTTTTTTCATATTCTCCTAGCAGAAAGACTAATTATCGTAGAATTTTGGAAATTATTGTCACACAAAATTTGATCCTTCCTTAAAGTAAAGAGAATGGTTTGGATTCAAAAAGGAAGTTATTTATGTTGAAAAATAGAACTTAAAAATTACCTTACACAAGCATGCGCGCTTCCCGTGTTGACAAGCGAGAGTAAGTATCATAGACTACTGGGAATAAATGTAGAAGTAAACCGGAACCTTAGTAGAATGCATTTAGGGACTTTATTTTAATGCTAACAGAACCAAACCTGACCTAACCTAACCACGAAAACATATATTCAACAAAATCTAAAGTAATCACTAAAACTTCGCAGTGTGTTAACAGACGTAAATCGAAATCAAGCCATGATTTCGTAGCATGATGAAATTGCCATGAAACAAAAGGAACTTGGACTGTAGTTTTAATGCTAATAGCCCTAAACCTGACATACCTAACCTAACAACGGAAGCATTTATGAACGTAATACCCCTTCATACTTATGTCATGTGACTTATTAGCAGCACCAGCCATATCAGAACACCTTGCAGTAATTTTCCAACTCCATGGTGTGCAGAAAAAAGTACTAGTCTCCTGCACGAAAATAAATGCACACGGACATAAGCTTCATACACATCCATGTAGCAGGAAAGGCCGGGTTATAGGTCATGCACATGCTCAGTTTAAAATCTGGTGAAAATAGCTCAAAAGCTAGCTAGCTTCACCGCCTGATGAAGGTAGTCACTCCAATTGTTGGATTCTGTGTAAAGTAGGGCAGGCCAGTTTGGCGAGTAACAGGATATACCTCAAGAAAATTGTGTTTCTTTGTTTTAATCGCAATGTATATTTGTCTTCTTTAGTTTACCCATAACACACATGCACACAGAGCATTAACCATGCTCACTTTAGGTGGGATTAAATCCCCCCATCTGTTGGACCATACCTCTGCTCAGGTATCCAAAATCTATTAATGCCAATTCAATCCAGCCTAGCCTATTAAGTAGTGATTGATGTGTTTTTTTTAAAATGTTAAGTCATAACCTGAAAATGTATATTTCCAGTTTCTTATTCTAAACTAATAAACTTTTCTTTTTCAAAAGAATATATATCTTAGTAATTAGAAAAAGAAAGTTCAAGTTCATGAAATTTCAACATTGCTCTCACCCACCTCCACAAGTTTAATGTAGAATTTTCCATCGGGATGTGGGTGAGGTCAATTTTAGGAGGATGAAAAGGGATATTTAGCAGGCTTGTTAAAGGTCCAGGGACCCATAAATTGTATTGTATTCTGCTGCAGGACCGTAAACCTTTAAATTTGGTCCAAGTTGCATATTGTTTCATTGAAGAAAGGTTCCTGGATCAAATTGAAATACTTTATACATAAAAAGGTTCTTTACGGCCTAGAACCCTTTTACACTTGCTGACTTTCTCTTCCAGACAGGAATTACATTTATTTACAATTCCTGGAAATTAACAACCCTGGGATTATTAAGGATCCATACATTCTAATGGGTTCTATTTGGTTCCGTAAAAGAACGGTAACTTTTTTTCTCGCACATTTACATTCGATCCAAGTTGCATTTCGTTTCATTGAAAAAATGTTATTGTATTTAAATTGAGTCAGAGAAAAGGTTCCTGGACCGAATTGAAATACTTTACAGATAAAATGGTTCTTTACAGTACAGAACCCATTTACACTTGCTGATTTTCTCTTCTGGATGGGAATTCAATTTATTTAAGATTCCTCGACCTTTAACAAACCCTGATATTTAGTTCTAAAATGACCATAACTTGGACTTCTTTGAAAAATTTTAGGGGGTTTTGGGGGGTTGGATAAATTGTCACCCTCTCCCCTGAATGGTGAGAACCCCTGGTGGTTTGAAACTATGCTAGAATGCTTCTCTTGTTTAAATATATTTTCCTCACTTCTAAACTAGTGACGTGTCCAGGATTTACAAAACTGGTGGTACATACACTTTTACTACCAAAAAAGTATGTATAACTACTAGAGTTGGAAGTAGTCGAAAAAGAAACTGATTTTTTTGGGAAAAAACCTGAATTTTTTCCACCACATTTTTGGTTGGCCTTTTTTCAGCTTTTTTCACAAAAGTGTCAAATCAATGAAAATTCTGCAGTTGGAGGTATTTTTCCTGTTCCGTGGTTTTTGTTTATCTCCCTACTGTAAAATAGACACTCATTTCAAAATATAAAATACAATTTACAATATGAAATTCGTAGCTAGACATAAACAGTGTTTTAAAAAGAAGTGGCCTTTTTTGATTGGGCGGTTCTTTCTGAGTGTTATCTTCATATTTTGGTAGGCTTATTGAATATATCTATGTAGTATAAAGATATTCACATAACTAGAGTAGTTTTGTATGTGTTTTTAATGGAACCTAATAGTATAATTAGTATGATACGATTTTCAAAATTTTAATTTGTTATATGAATATATACATGAAGCAAAAAAGAAAATACTGCACTACCTTTTAAAAATCTAGCATCAAATCTCTCTACATTAAATTTTGTGTTCAGTAAAATATGTACATTTGTGTTCTGGCTTTCCAATGTATAATTTGGTTAAATGGCTGCTAAACCTTGTCACACTGCAACTAGTTATGTATTTTGGCCACAGCCCAGTAATTTTATTTCTTACAAGTCGATGCCCTGATCTCGACAATTTCCCTCATAAATACATTTTTGATCTTTAAATTTTATATGGAAATAATTAATGTTCACCCTAATTAATATGCACCAAGGGGTTGACAACTAATTTAAATCTAATTTTATGGTCCTCCCCAATGGCGCAGTGGTATCGTCATTACCTTGTAATCAAGGGGTCCCAGGTTGATACCCAGTAGAGGCAAAAGTTGTTCGGGTTCCACTTTAAACTGTAGGTCCAGTCCCGATTAGCCTTACTGTGCATAAAGTGGACTTAAAACACAAAATCAAATCAAATCTAATTTTATATTTGGCAGCAAGTATAATTGAAATTAGTCATCAACCCCTGGATGCAATGTACCTTTTCTGGCCTGGCAGTTGAGCAACACTGTCACTGAAACTGAAGCAGAAGCAAATAAGACTGGCTGCAAATGCAGGGGGTGGGGGGAGAACCTATTTAAGAAGTCTGGACTGGACCTACAGATTGAAATGAGATCCGAAGCACTCCAACCGCTGCGAATTTAACCTCAGACCCCTTCTTATTACAAGGCAACAGCATTACTTTATTCCACTCCAAAGGCCCATTCATGATTATAAAAGAAACCGGTCTTTTTCCAACAACAGTACTTGCAATTTGTTCTCTGTGATTTATAGGCTAAATTAAATCTTAATCTCTGATGAAGTAGCTAACAATCTTGTTAAGTATAGAGAACATTCAGATCGAAGCAACACATGGCAGGGGGGGGGGGGGTGACACATTGAAATGACAAGTGACATAGGCCCCTTCAGTCTGCAAGCAAGCGTCCGCCACACATGCACAAACAAGACCGAGCTGACATGATGCGCACCCTTGAAGGAGCTTTCAGACTGAAGTCACAAATGACACAGTCTCCTTCAGTATAAAGCAAAACATTCACCATGCACGCAAGAGAAACGACTGAAGCGGCACGATGCACGCCATGGAGAAAACAGTATAGTCCAATCAACATGCAAGTGACGTGTTTAGTTCATTGTCGCACTTCGGTTCAAAGAGTTAATGGATTACTGAGGGTCTGCTTCCAAGCGACACTTTCAGCTTTGTTGCTTTGGTTCAAAAGGTTGCATTTACTTCTAAGGGTTGGTTTCCAAGAACCACGTATCACTTCCATCTCAAAGCTCCATTAAACAATATATATTGAAGAGTGATGCCAAGCAGAATCTAGAAAAACTCTACTCTGCATCACTCTTCAATATACACACGTTCACGTAATTTGTATACTTCTGCATGTGTGCTGTGAACACTAAAGATTTGTAATTATTCCGAAACATCGAATCTTCTGATATTAACATTTGTTTCATATTTTATGACATCAACATTTAAATTGAGACACAAACATGTAAAAAGTTGTTTTAAGTACATTTCATGGTCAGATGTGCTCATTAAGACTACACATTTAGTTTTAATCCTATCTTACCCGTGCTGTACAAGAAACTTACATTAAGGGGGCGACTCACAGGTCCACACTTTTTTATCATTAGAATTCAAGAAACCATTTTATTATTGAATCACTGCTTCCTTTGCTTATTGTATATGTGCAATTATTTATTAATTATAATAACTATAAAAATTGCTATCATTAATAAAAAATAATAACCAATTATTGCCTGAGTGTCTCCTATGGATTTTATCTTTCACTAAAACTCACAAAATCCATTATATTTTTATTAATGTTTTTATGTTTGTAGAGGTGCAATTTATTAAATATAATAATTATAATAATTACCATTGTTACCAACTAATTGTACACTGTCACTGGCATGAGTGTCTTGAATGAGACTCATTTAAAGATGGCACCTGGTACGCCATCCAAGTGTATTTTGCCTCCTATTTAAATTACATTTATGTTTTTATGAATACAGTAAGTAATACAGAAATATTGGGAACAATGTAGTTTATTTTCAAACAGTTGAAAAATCTAAAAAAATAGATGTGGCGGGCCTGCAAGTCCCCTCCCCCCTGGGTAAAAAAAAAAAAATGGCGCCGACTAGCGTAGATGTGTGTGTATCTACTCCTACAAATTTACGTATAAAGTGTGATGATAAATGTGCAAAATGTAAGAGGGTAGTAAAAAACGGCATTTTGTGTGATTCATGTGATAAGTGGCTGCATTTTAGATGTGGAAACGTGCCGAAAGAAGAAGGAATTGAAGAAAATACTGAATGGTTTTGTCCCCAGTGCATCAAAGATGGCGGCCATACTATCTCCCCAAAGGACAATGAAGATCATGATGGTTCAACTCTTCTAGAAATTGTTAAAATACTTGAAAGTGATATTTTGGAACTAAAAAATGAAAATCAAATGCTGAGAAACAAACTAGAAACCATCGAAAAAAGAAACAAATGTAATGACTCCACCCACACATGGACGCAAGTTGTGAAGCATGGCAGAAAATCGAGCAAAAGCAATGAAACTGTAACTTTCATAAACAAGAATAGATTCAGCATCTTGCAGGAACTCCCAGTGGAAGACATGTGTACAGTGAAAGATACAGGCAATCTTTGTAAATATGCCTCAGCAGTAAATCCAACTAAAATTGAGAAGAGAAATAGGCAAAAACCTCGTCATCTGCAAGTGCACATTTTTGCAGACAGTCACGGCAGAGGTCTAGCAGGTGTAATGAAGAAACAACTAGGTGAAATTCCAGTCGATGGTGTTATCAAGCCTGGAGCTAAAATACAAGAGATCGTAAGTGGCATAAAACCTGTAAATTTGGAAAAAAACTGTGTAGTTATCATGGCTGGTGCAAACAATGTGGCCTGCAACGAAGGACAGGATGTTGCAGAAACACTGGAAGAGAAACTGAATGATCTGGCCATGTCGAAAGTGATTGTTGTGAATATACCTCATAGATATGATCTGCGGTCTGACTCGTGTGTAAATATTGCAGTACATAATACAAACAGGAAAATCAAATATTTGTGTAAAAAATATAAGAATGTAGAAATGTTAGATATAAGTAGGTTAGGGAATGATAAACACACAAACCATGGTTTGCATTTAAATTGGTCAGGTAAGCAGGGGATATGTGATCAATTATGTACAATAATTAAAAATCATAGTGCAAATCAAAGTAAAAGCTCCAAACCTATCGAGCTGAAATGGCAAGAAACGGAACCAAAGCAGGGAAACTTTCTGCCCCACCCGACCTCATAAGCAAAGACAGGCCCTCACTGAGTCGGGTGGTGGACAATCCAATTCATAATTATGATGCGAGATTAATCCACGAAGATATTCAAACACGATTATTACGGCAAGCTAAGTTAGGGATACCACCTTGTAATGGAAATGATATCTTACTACTGCATCTGAACATTAGATCCATTAGAAATAAATTAGATGAACTAGAAATATTAATGGGGGGAATAAATAACTGTATTTTAAGCATAAACGAACACTGGCTACGGGATGAAGAATTGCAAATATATGTACCTCCAGGTTTCAGGTTAATTACTGGCTATTGCAGATCAAATATGAATCATGGTGGTGTATCACTATATATCAGCGACAACCTAGATACCAGCTTTAAAATCTTAGATGTTAGTCAGTTTTGCATAGAATGGTGTTTTGAAGTGGCTGCTATGTCACTACCAAATTTAAGAACAATTGTTATCTCAGTGTACAGAGCACCTGAAAGTAATGTAGAATTTTTTATCGAGTGTGTGCAAAATATTATTTCGTACCTAGACAAAAACTTTAACAAACATAAAATAATTATTCTTGGAGACATCAATTTTGACATTCGAAACAGTACCCCTAAGCAAATACATCTTCTAAATATTTTAAAATCTTTCAACTATTATTGCGCAAACAATAGGCCAACAAGACTAGACTCTTGTCTAGATAACATTTTAACAAACCTAGATAAATACTGCTATGAGATAGGGACATTCAATACATTTTATTTAACGGACCACAAAGGCTTATGGTTAAAATTGAACAATAATATACCTCTGAATACTATACATAAACAAATTAAATCTGTTAGACTAATTAATGATAACAGGCTGAATATACTAAGAAACAAATTAAAAGACGTTGATTGGATTCATTTAATTTTCTCAAGTGCAAATGTCGATGCATTATTTGAGAAATTTATGAGTACCATCTCTGATATATGTAACGACTGCTGTCCTAGAGTCCAAAAAAAGGAGAAACCAATTAAAGCTAAACGCGAACAAAGACACTTAGGTCAATGGTATAATCCACACTTGAGTAAATTAAAAATCTTGCTTATGATGTATTATAATGGATTTAAAAATGGTAACGCAGATAAGAACAGATATATCAAATTAAGAAATATTTACAGATCAGAAATTAGAAAAGCTAAATGCACAGCAAATGATAAATTTATTAATAACTCCAATAATAAATGCAAAGCAGCTTGGAATGTCATTAAGGCAGAATTAGGCAGAGGGAAACCCAGAAGAAAAGAAAATGTTCCGATTACTCCAAGCGAATTTAATGATTTCTTTGTCAGGGTAGGTAACAAATTGGATACAAACCACAATTCTATGAACCAATTTGATTATGAATATAATAATCTCATGTCACAAGACATCTGTAACATTTTGACTGACTTCCGGTGGCATGAGACCCAACCTGCTGATATTTTAAAAGCAGCACAAAAACTAAATAATTCAAAATCGGAAGACTTTTATGGAATGTCGAACTTTATTTTAAAAAGAATCATTGATATTCTACAGTACCCACTTTGCATTCTCATAAACTGGATGATGTATTGTGGGCACTTTCCTTCCTGCCTCAAGCTCTCGGTCGTCATACCCGTGTATAAAAAGGGTGATAAATCGAGCCCCGACAATTACCGTCCTATATCACTTGTTCCCATTGTCTCCAAAATTATAGAACACTGTTTATATAATCAACTCGATAGCTATTTCACAAATAATAATTTATATACAAGTGCACAGTATGGTTTCAGAGCCCATCTCTCCACTGTGAAAGCGAATGAAACCATTGTTTCCACAGTGTTAGATGCATTTGAATCCAAACTTTCTGTAAGTGCAACACTTATCGATCTGAGTAAAGCCTTTGACTCTGTTTCCCATCAAATATTAATAAAAAAATTACACTTCTATGGCATCAAAGAAACTGAACTTGCTCTAATAAAATCCTACTTATCAAATAGACAACAAATGGTCACTGTAGACAACATAAAATCAGAATTCTTAAATATAAAAAATGGAGTTCCACAAGGTTCTGTCCTCGGCCCATTGTTGTTCAATATTTATATAAATGACTTACCTAAAATTATTCCTCATAAGACTGTTTTATATGCAGATGATACCACATTCCTTATGGTGGGCAGTGACAAATTTACAGTTGAGAAGCTTGATAAGGAAATAGAGGAAAGGTCCACTTTTTGGTTTGAAACAAATCAACTTACAATTAATGAAAATAAAACAGAGAAAATATTTTTTACATTAGGAAATGGCCATGAATGGACTTCTGTAAAACTTCTTGGTTTACACTTAGACTCCAAATTATCTTGGGAGTCGCAAACAAATCACCTATGTTCCAAACTTGCCAGGGTGGTATTTCTACTTAAAAAGCTTAGAACATGCATTAGCAAGGATTTGTTGCTGCAATCATATTATGCATATTTTCATAGCCTTCTGACTTATGGAATTCTCTTGTGGGGAAACTCATCTGGTGCTGGGGATGTATTTATCTGGCAGAAAAAAGCTTTACGAAGCATGGCAGGAGTGTTTGATCAGTCTGTTTCCTGTAAAAATCTCTTTAAAGAACTAAAGATAATGACTGTGCCAAGCTCATATATATTTACCTGTCTAGTGTATACAAAAGAAAATGTACATAATTATAATGCAAGACACACTGTGCACAGACACAATACAAGATTCTGTTACAAGCTCGACACACCATCAATCAGATTAAGTAAAACACAAAGTAGTTATAAGTATTTAGGAATTAAGTTATACAACATGTTACCAGAAGCTGCTCACAGTGTTTCTTTTAAAAAATTTAAAAGTGTACTTCAACCCTGGTTAAAAGAAAAGGTCTTCTACAATCTAGAAGAATTCGAAATCCATCCCAAAAATGATTTAATATTCTAGAATGTATTGTATTGTTTATTTCCTGTTTTATGAATTATTGTTATGTATATTGCCACTGCCATATTTATATTATTTCATCGTCACTAATATTATAATTGTCTTATGTCCATGTACTCTTACTTTATATATGCATATACTCTCATATTAATATCTATAACATATTGTAGTTCCATGTAATCCCTCTATATATATAATTATATATTTACATATATACAATAACAAATATGTAACCAATAACTGACGACATCTATTGCATTGTACAATGTCTAACGATGAATAAATATATTGTATTGTATTGTATTGTATTGTTAAAATTGTATCTGAACCACTATACAATATGTGTCCACTGGGATTGGCCAATATCTATCTGTCTCTTGGCTGCTACATCATGCATATTTTTTTTAGCTAGTTGTAAAATATGTCACTACAAACCTATAAACTCATAACAGTAACTTCAAGTGAAATAGCTAGGTTAGCTGTAATTGGTAAAAAGCCAAAATTTCCAGTTTTTTTATTGAAAATGATGACTCTTTTTATTTACTATTTCTTGCTCATTTGTCTTTTAATTTATATATTTGTCTTCTAAGCAGTATCTTCTAAAATGTATAACAGGTAGATTTTTGCATATAAGGAAGTAAACACTTTGTAACCATCTGATATTTCATACATCAATTGCCTGTCGGGACTTTCAGGTCCCATTTGTTGTAATTATTATTACAATGTCTGGCGATTTTTTATAATCAATCCTGCTAAAGGAAGTCTTACCCACAAATGTGTTTCAAAGTACCAATTTTTATCCCATAACAAAAATTCAGGGTTAAGTATGTGCCACTTTGTGTGAACAGAAGTGTACAATACATGTTTAAACATGTAAAAAAATCCACCAATTGTGATGTATGCCTAAGAAACGTAATAAATTTGACATAATGCAAATTACTATTTTATTAATGTATTTAACTGCTCATCATTAAAAACACGAAGTGTGGTGCAGTTTGAGGATAGAATTTTCTAGCCTGGTTTCATGTAGAGCAAAAACAGCTCAGAAAATCTAATCAGGACTAGACATCCGCAATGATGATTATGTGGTGCATTTATGATTTTAGTGTGGAGTAGGTTAAAATTTTGTAGCTGTTCTGATTATTGTATTTTTTGCTGTTGTGCATTCATTACTTTGGAAATGCTCATATAAAAAAATAAGAAGAGTGCATTAAAATACAGGAAAGAAAAGATTTACAGTGAACATGTGAATTTTTTTGTGATAATTTTTACACACATTAAATTTGGGTTTACACATTCAGTATTTGTGAGGATGATAGACATCCAGGAAATACAGTAGTCTCTCACTTATCCGACATAAACAGGCTGGCATAACGTTGAATAATAGGGAGGTGTTAAGAAAAAGCCTATTAAACGTTTACACATTACGAACCTAATACAGTAATCATGTTTACAACAGTACAGAAAAATTGGTATAGTCGGGAGAAACTAAAAATAGACTACGCTCGCAACTTGCAGTTCTTGTTGCCGATTGATGATTTTTTTTTTCGGTGGTATGTCTGAATGTCAGATAAGCAAGGTCGGATAAACGAGACTCTACTGTACTCTTCTGGAGGTTTTCAACAATATGTTACCATTCAGACTGGAAAACGTGGGTTTACAATCATGTGTGTGGGAATATTTTGAAAAACAGGAAATTGTTACACATTTCCCTGTCCTTTCCAGGATCCTCATTTAACACCCAAATTGACTTTTCAGAAATAGAGAACCACCCACACTCTAAAAGTCACTACAATTCTATATATTTTGCAGGGGAAGGTCTCAAATCTGTGATAGCCTCCCCTCCACATATGCCATTGATGTAGGACTAAAGTGAAGTATGCATGACTCATTTTGCATGGTCTGCTTCATTTTCCCAATTGGACTGACCGACAAAATCTATTGTAGGTGGCACCACTATAGTTGTGTCCTCACGCTTTTTGTGGACAATTGTTCACCCATTTAAATACATGGGGAATTTGATGCTGAATGTGCTGCTATTGTATTAAATTGCAAGTTTAACTTCTTAACTTCAGGTAATATGTCAGAACATGGTAGATAAATAATCAGTGCTGTAAAACTAGGATTTAAAAAAAAGGTGATCATCAACAACAGAAATGATATCGGAGCATCAAAATACATTAAAATTTGCAAGTGACAAACACATACTGAACAAATTTCACAATTTCAGTGCTTTATTGCTGAGAGTCTGCTAAAGAATGATACATAATATTTCCATGTGACTGTACTTTTACTTTTGTAGTTGTTTTTAATAGCCACTTTTTTTTTTATGATATCACACTTTTCGACAAGGCTAGTAACTATGATCCTCTTGTTTTATATATGCATGTTACTCTGATGGCACTTTTCATTTTTGGAGAGCTGTGTTCTTGGGCAAGAAAGTTAAAATGTTGCTTCTAAAGAATTTGAGAATATCAGCTTGATATACTTATTTGTATACATGACAGATTATTTTTTTTATGTTTTTATTACTCTTGTGACCAATTCTTGGATACGTATATCAAGAAGAATAGTTAGTACAAGAAACATCTTATCTTCTGTTTCACTTTCAACCTTTAGGGCATTCTTATGTACAGGAATTATAGTTGTGAAGGTATTGTAAACCAAAAACTTAAAGGACAAAAGTATGAGGGAAAAATGTCTGCTTAATACAATCAAATTGCAGTAAGTTAGCAAATAATTTTTTTATCAACGTTGTGAACATTCTATAGAATCAGTAACCATTTCTTACTCTTTGTCCCCCAACCCCCAATTTCCCACTTTCTCAAATAATGTAGCGACATTTTGAATATGGGGATGCTCTGCTTATCGACTGATTGATTTGCTTTATTTTACTTCGCTTGGCTAATTTGCAAAGATGGTGATGAATTATGATATGATGAAATTGATGAATGGACACTCACAAACATCCAAGCCCAGTCCGGGATTTGAAACCTTGACCCCTGGTGTCGTAGCGCAATGTGCTAACCACAGGGGCTGGCTCAGCTTCTTATAGTATCCACAATTACTATACTTTTTCCGCGCTTAGAAGGGACTGCACTGTAAACACAAGGGAAAAGGTATTACTCCGCCAGGCTTCAGCGATTGGATGATCGTAAAGCTTCTGCTGCTTCCATCACGTGTGAGAGAAAGTTGTTACAAGCCACGAGAAATTAAATAAAAAGGAAAACTATAACTATTCACAAGATAAGTTGAACTTCTGTACTTAAGAATTTAATTTGAAGATATAAAAGTGTTTTACTTGCCTAAGCAGAGTCAGATAGAGAGTCGATTCCTCCCCTTCACTGCTGGTGCTGCCGCTACTGCTATCAGCTGGATTGATAACAAGTCGGTCGCACATGTAATCTGATTTCCAGAAGCGTTCCTCTTCTTTCTCCACATGGCGTATAAACGATTTCCACATTTCAGCAGTTACCAGCCTAATACCATCATGAAGCAAAGTTCTGACGTCACTCAATTTGAATGCTTTATTGTTCCGAGCAACATGACCCTTTACCTAGCTCCAAACGTGCTCTATAGGATTCAGGACACAATGATAAGGGGGGAGGGAGTGTTAATACCTTGTGGCCTTCCTGCTCAGTCATTCAATCCACAACAAACTTATCATAAACGTGGTGAATGTTAGCCTCTTTTATCTCGTTTATGAGTTCATCTTTCACCATGTTTGGCCGACGTTCGATACCTTTTGCATCCATCCATTCAATAATATCATGTTTAATCCACTGCTTGTTAGGAATACGTTCCAACTTAACACAGTGATAGGATGCATTATTTAATATGATCACACTGTTCTGTGAAAGGAGTGGTAAAATTTGCTTTGACCAGTTTTTAAAAATGTTACCTGTCATTTCTTCATGGTAATCTACATTTTTTTTAGATTCCATAATGAATTCCCCACCCTCTAAAAATCCATCTTCACTTCCAATATGCAATACAATAAGGTATCTGCCTTTGCCGGTCGGGTTTCTTAGCCCTGTGGTTAATCCTGAGAGGAAAGCCTGTCTTATAAAAATTTTACTGCAGAATCTACCCACACCTTTGAAACAGTATGACCTTCATTCACCCACGTTTCATCAAGGAAATACAACTTTCACCCCTCCCGCCTGTATTCGCGTATTTTCCTTAGGTAGTTCCGGCGCCACAACAATATGTCATCTCGCTCAACAATAATATAATTTTTCTGTCGCGTTGCACAAACTCGAAGCCGATTTCTTTCAGTAGTGTGTGGAAACTTATTTTCTTAAGGTTCGGCAGATCCGGATCACTATTCACACTCACCAACACTTTATTTATTGTTGGCGCTTCGTTCCTCTCAAAAACGTGATGAACCTTACGACGAATGGCACTTCTCGCAAACTCATCGCACTAAACATGTAACACAGGCTTTTGACTTTGACGCTTTTTTCCTGGTGTTGTTAAAATGCCCTTATTTAGAACCTCACTGCGTGCAGAGTTTACACTCTTAACAGGCACCAGTAAACTCGGATGTCAATTTCATCACGTCCTGGATAACCATAGTTGGATATTTCTCGCAAAACTTTGCGAACACATTCAATACAATGATCACATTATGTTCCAAAATTTATTATGAAAGCAACTTGACAATATGCCACAAGAGTAACGCACAGTTATGAAAATTTCAAATTATCTACAATCTCTGATTTTGGCCTTAATAACTTCCAAATTGTATTATTTGTATACAAGAAGAATTGGTGTTCCTTGTATAAAATTATCATTGTAAAATTCACAGGATTTATGTAGAACTTATTCAAATCCTATGTTATTCAGGTGGAAAAATCTTATAACTTGAGTGAAAGAAATGTCTTGGATAACCACAAGAGTAACAGTGTAACTACGAAATATGTTCACAAATACTGTGGAAACACATTTACATTTTTCACATTTATATTTCTCCAATTGGTCAAGTTTTTCTGAAAATCTTCAGATTTCCTTATTATTTTCAGTTTCCCCAAAAGACTTAATTGAAATTATGTAATGCTCATAATGTAGAACATGTCCAGTATCATCTGTCTGGTAACCCTACTCCATAGCATGGTGCATTCCCCAGATGATAGTTTTGCCTTTTCTGTAACGTCATTTTTTATCAATTTGAAAATCTACTTCTGATTATAATCCTGGGTCAGGTTTGGTTCTCATGTACCAAGTTAAGATTATTTGGCTAAGATTTCAGCACTTTCATCCTTTCAATGTGTTGGGGGGGGGGGGGGAGGAGTGACCTATGAGCATGATCACTTGTACAACATATTTTTCAAACATGGTAATTTATTTCTCCAAGCTTACTTTTACACTAATTTCCAGTATTACAAATGGTTTCCTTATCCATCTATACAGCATATGAAAAACCATAAAACAAACTGAAAGTTTCACATATTTTCTCATGGAAGATAATTTTCTTCAGCCAAATTTTTGCACTGTGTTTAACCGAAAAATATGGAAAAATGATCTATACTTTAATCACCAAAATTTGTATTTAGTGTGCTCCAAATGTTTATTTGAGAATACCTGTCGCATGAGAGTATATAATCTCGGATAATTATCCTGGAGGTACCGCAGCTTTTTGGCTGATAAATAATAGGAAAATTATGGTTTTCTAAAAAGAAGAGCGAAAATGTTAAGTAAAGTTATTTACCTTGAATTTTATTATACCTATAATTTTTTATGTTAAAATATGTTAGGTTAATTTTAAATCAATGAAAATTAATGATAATTTTTTTAAAATATATTGATGTAACTGATTGAAATCCATCCGTAAAACATGTTATGCCAATTATATGTTATCTGGGGATAGGTTAACGTAGTTTTGGGACAAAGTAAGTGCAGCTTTAACTCGGTTACTTTTAAAAGGTGCACACCTAATTCAATTTTAATTTGTTTTTAATACCGATTCCCAATTTTTTCTTCTCCACTTGGCATTGAAATGTTCTCGCAGAACTTCAGAATTTCTTCTTAAACCTTTGTGACATATATGTGAGAGACGAGATTAGGATTTTGAGTAATGAGAGGTACCAGGTAATGGTTGTGTCCTCCCTTCCTTTACTTTTGTCTCTGATTATCTTAAAAACCTAAAAAGACATGGGAAGAGACGCATTCGATAAAAATGGAATGTTGTCACCATTTTGTTACATATCTTGCTCAAGCAACTGTAGTTCCCATGAAATATAGAGTCATGTAATATTGCTGTTTTTGTGATTTTGTATGAAAACTGTAGTTCTGACTTTATTTTCAGATTTTACGTGACAAGGAGAAATGGCTTCTCCAAGTCCTACTTCAGTAACACCGCAGCCATCTCCAATGGGACCCCCGCAGACACCCTCACCAATGGGGACAATGCAGCAGTCTCAATCACCAATGCCCCCGCCTCAAACACCATCTCCGATGTCTCAGTCGCTTCCGTCGCCCTCACCCATGATTCCACCGCAGCAGGTCCTGTCGCCGATGGGCCCTCCTCAGCAGCAGTCTCCTTCTCCCATGGGCCCTCCGCAGCAGGTGATGTCTCCCGTGATGAGTCAGCATCATCCCCCACCACACAGCCCTGCTGCCAGTGTTGACAGTCAGAACGGAATGTCCATAAACCCACAAGTAGCTGGCATGGTTCACACGCCATCATCTGCAGTCCATTCTCCGCAGTCGATTCCTCCGGGATTGAGTCCCCAGCCTGGCATGGGACACGGCATTCCTCAGAGCCCCGTTCCCAGCCCTTCCATGCACATTGGCTACCAAAGCCAGCATGTCTCCTCGGCAATTGGAATGGGGCCGCAGACCCAGTCTGTCATGCATCCAGGTCAACATATAAATGGACCTTCGGGACAAGTACAACCAAGTGGAGGCAACATGCAACAGATGCCACCACAACATGTTTCTTGCATGCCACCTCACCAGTCTTCAGGGCAACAGGTAAGTTTCAAGAAGTATTGCTGCTATTTTGCTTAAACTATTGATTTCTTCTTGAAATGTAAAACTTGTTAATGCATTTAAGCAATTCCAAAATTGCAGTATACTAAATTTTTGGTATTGTAATTATGGAATTGGTGGAAATATCCAGAAATTACTGAACAAATTTCTTGCAATATGACTTTCTGGGATACTCCACATATTAAATTTATGAATATGGTAGTGAACATGCAGCATTTCAATGAGACACCCAGAGCAGATGATTCTAGTAATTTATTCTTTCCAAGATTGGAATGTAATCAGTAGCACATTAAAATAGTTTTCTATTTTGTGTAGTGGTGTTGATTTATCCAAGTTAACATTTCAGTTTTAAATTACATTTATCCCAAATGTTGTATTTCTGATATTTGCATGAAATTTTGTTTGTGCAGGGGGGGGGGGGGGGCAGTACATGTGCACAAAATTCTTAGGGATTGTAAGGAGTAAATACAGGCTTGGGAGAGAACGTACATATGTACATAGTGTCAACTACATACAGATAGTATACTTGAATAAAGTACGTTGCATTTAAATCTTTCACACACAGATCTTACTCTCGAGTCAATAAACATAGATATTTTTGTGTCACATCTGTCATTAATTTATGTAGTTATGTAGATGTACAGGTACCAGGAGATGCCTTTAATGGTCCTGTTGTCCATGCCTGTGCAGAATATTAGATTATTCAATATCCATCATTAGAACATGGGGTACTGTTACTTCATTGTAAATCGGGTGAGGGGGCTAGACAATAGATAATGTGAAATTAAGATTGCCTTCTAATGTAATATATGTAGTAAATGTAATAAACACAATGTTTTATGGTATTTTTTTCTGCTTTAGTTAAATCAAGGAGGAAATGTTCTAAATTGCTGGTACTATCTGATTTGTGAACGACTTATTTAAATGTATCATCATGTTTAAAACAAAGCAGGTTGGACAATGGTGTCAAAGATGTTTAAAACCAGTTTTAATCCATTGCTTAAAATCTTTCTGGCTTTTCCTCCACACCCTCGTTATCGTTATAATTTTTTTACATTGTGAAGGGGAAATAATATTGATGTCATGAAAGAAGGTAGGGAACCGTGTCACAGAATAATTGTGAGGTAAAAAAGCATTTATACAACAAGTGAATTATACTAATTTGCATACATTATGTAGCAAGGTGATTGATTACCTAGGCAACTTAGATTCAAAATAATTAATGTAAAAAATTCATTTTTGATGGAGCTATGTGTAAATTGCTGCAACTGGATTTTTCTAAATTCTTCCCCTACTTTCTTTGTCTCTTCCTTCTTTTGTTTGTTGCCTGGCATTGAATGCTTCCCTCTTTTGGGAGGGCCTGGAACTCAGCATAGACACATTTCTGACCAATGTTAAAAATTAATAAATTTTGATGGAGGAGTGAGTGTAACTGTAGGAATGTATTTTATGCACCAAATAAATTCACGAGGAAATGAAAATTACGAAAATGCATTCAGGTCTTTTTAGGTACCAGAATTTAAGTGCATACCCTCGAATGTAGGCAGGCATCTTCTGGGTGTTCCCCCCCCCCCCACTTTTCTGTAGGAGTGTGGAATATTTATTGACCTCAAACAATTTGAATATTTTGCAATTTCCTTTACATTTCATTGGGTAAACCATTTATCGAATGCCTTGTTGTATTTGAGTGATTTTGCCACCTTTCCATTTTTAGCATGACCAGGGCCATGGAATGACTGACAGATCTAATGCATGAGAAGAACCACATTTTAACCTGGAAACATTAAAATTTTGAAGCATCAATAGGTTTAAAAAAAAATATATTTATAAAACCTTTCAAGCCATGTAGCAACACAAAATTAAAGCATTATTTTTAATTAGGGATGGGCTGATTTGGAATCTTTGCAGATACTAATAAAGTATCAACATAAAATTTACTGGTACTGATATTCTTCTGATGAGATATAAAATTCCAAATATTCCATGAAGAATGGTTCATTCGTCTCTTTAATGTATGCTACCATGTGACTGCAATAACTTGTGCTTTGGAAAAGAAATGTAAAAAATAATACAGCTTGAACTCGCACTGATGAGCATAAATGAAGCATGCCATTTGCACTTCTTGCAAGAAGTAAATGGTAAGGTAAAATACCCTGTGCAGATAACACCATGCCATGAAGGTACATTTAAGGGAAGTTGGTGTTGGGCCCCACACATCGATCTCTGCCAATTGTGGAGGTAATGTGATCAGCACCATGCTCCAGCCACCTTTACCCCCCAGGGTTGCCCCCAGGTACCCATTGATTTGAGGCTAGGTGAGCCCTATGCCCGCTTTATGTGAAGACAAGGCCAGAAAAATTCCAACCTTACATCACCCACCCCAGGAATTAAACCTGGGTCTCCCACGTGGCAGTCATATGCCCTACCAACTATACCACCAACACTGTGTATTTAGATATCTATTTTACAAAACCTGGACATATGAGTTGTTATTCTTGAAGCTTACCTGGTGGTGAATAGTGAAAGATTCTCTACAGGATGTCAGCCAGCTCAGCCCCTGCAGAGAAGAGTGATGTTAGCTCTCAAAAGATTGGGGACATTCCTTGAACTGACTTGTCTGATATCCCAAAAGATTTGCTTTATCATACGAGTTATTCTTTTGTATTAATTTAAAAATACCAGAATTTTGCCTTAAATTACAGATTGTTTATAGAAATATTGGATCAGTAAAATTATCATGAACTTTACTGATGCATACCCATATGCTTCATCCGCTGATTCTGATAGAGTACAGATTAATCTGCCCCAACCCCACATTCCCATTTTTGAAGTTTGTTTTGCACAGCGAAGCAATGCGGTGTGTCAGAGGTTACTTTGTCTCGGAAGATTTAGGAAGACATGACTGGGCCCTAGCCTCCATGACAGGCAATGCAAAATTATAATTTCCCACTGCTCCCTCAAAATGCTGACCTGTTCGGTGACGTCCTTATGGCAATCAATCTTTCCAATAGCAAATTCAACAGAGGTGAGATCTTGCAAAAGTCTAATATGTTTTAACGAACATTCCCATTTTTAATAATTTCATATGCACTGTTTTTAACACTCAACTTTCTCTTGTTGAATCAAATTATGTACCGGGTGCGGCAGAATGGAGTCCCACATTTGAAAGGTGAATAAAAAAAGAAACTGTAAAAGGTACATGAAAACACTTTTATTTCTGAATAGTACATGTGATAAGGTTTCATTTCCGTAGGTTTTAAATATTATGTTGTGAATGGCGACTGCCGTGGGCTATACACGTCCAAAGTCATTCCTTGCAGCTCTGCATTACTCTCTCCAGCATATCTCAAGGAATAGCAGCGATTTCTTCTCTTATCGCCTCCTTAGGTTGTTCGAGAGTTTGAGGCCAATGTTTGTAGACCTGAGCTTTGAGTTAGCCCCACAAAAAGAAATCACGGGGGCTCAGATCAGGGGAGCAAGGCTGCCACTCAATTTTGCACCGTAACGAAATCAGATGTCCAGGAAACATTCCTTGCAAAATGGCATGGGAGCGACAACTAGTGTGGGATGTAGCCCCATCCTGCTGAAACCAGAAGTGCTCCAGATCATGTTCTTGAAATTCTGCCAGTTGGGCTGGAAAAAGTTCTGCAACATGCCACAATAGCAGTTGGAAGTCACAGTTACGGTGATGTCACCCTCTTCAAAAAATAGGGCCCTACAATGCTCAAACCAGACACAGTGCACCACATGGTCACTTTCGGGCTGTGGAGAGGTCTTTGGTGGAGCTCTCGGGGGGTTTTGTGCAGCCCAGTAATGAAAATTCTGCTTGTTGACTGTTCCAGAAAGATGGAAATGGGCTTCGTAGCTGCTCCACACAACATCGGGAGGCACAGCTGCAAGGATTCCCCGATGCAAGGTTCTCTACCTTTCCCAGTCCTGCTGACTTAATTTCTGCGCAAGCATCATTTTGTATGGGTGGAAATGCAGGTCCGAGTGCAAATTTCGCCTCACAGAACGATCGGAAATCCCGAGTGCAGTAGCATGTTTTCGAGCCGAACGCCTTGGATACTGCTCATAGACGCTCTGATGGCAGCAATGTTTTCTATCTACACCTCACCATGGTTAGTGACCTTGTGGAATGTGGGACTCCATTCTGCTGCACCTTGTATTAGTCGCCAAAAAGCACTAAAGGTTGAGGTCCAGTTTTGAACCCAAATGCCTCTTCCTAAGTGAATAAATACTTTAGCAATTTTGTTAGGTTGAATGGTAAAGTTAGTTGATTAATTTGTAGTTATTATATCATTTTTATAGCCTAATCAGATGTTTGTGCAAGATAATATAACTGCACTTCAACGAGCCATAAATACAATGGAAGAAAAGGGAATGCAGGATGACCCTCGTTATTCTCAGTTATTGGCCTTACGAGCAAGACAAGGGAGTATGGGACCACCAGGACAAATGGAATCGTCACATGGACCTCCGCGAACAGTTCAGGTATTTCTCATTTTATTTATTATTATTCCATATGCACCTTCTGTGCATTGTCTGGGAAACATGTTTCCCAAAGCCATTGAAATTCTGTACCAGAAAATGTGTTTTTAAATGTCAACATTGCAGTGGAAGTTAAGTACTATGTATTTTTTCACTCAGTATTGTGTTATCAGACAAACCAAAAATACAGTGCATACACAAAAGAATGATGCTGTTTCAAAAGTTAAAAAAGTTATTTCTCACATTACACAGGCACAACATACACCGTCAGCAGCGGAAACTGTCCAAGTTTCTTATGCGTTAATTACAATCCTTCAATGTGTGCACCCTGGGTAACACGACACATCCACATGGTAATCAAGCTCATGCCAAACTCTGCGTAGCATGTCTGCTATCACGAAGTTCATGAATGAACATTGGCAATGGTGATACATAAACACTACCTTAAACAAACTCCCAAAGAATGAAATCCCATTGTGTAAGATCCGGCAAACGGGGTGGCCAAGGTTCTTGTCTCCATTTGTAACAGGTCGGATCCAGCACTGTGGAAGAACACCATTGAGAAGCACTCATGGCCGAATCCATCTCCAGACAGGCAGAGGGGTGGGAATTATCATCTCTGTGAACTGTAAGAGAATCTGAGAAATACATATTTTTTACTTTTTTTAATTTTCACTTGAGATATAGCTGTTCAAAGTTGGCCATGCAGCAGCCACTTTGGATGTCAAATTTTTTCAATTGCAATATCTTGATAAATGGATGAAGATTTTTTTGTTTTGAAGTATTTGTGTTTCTACATATTATAAACAAATATTATCTCCAAAATCAACATTGAAACAGCAATTAAAAATAAACAATTATTTTTTGAAAAATTGTTTATCTCAAAAATTCTAAAAATTTACAAGAGTTGTATATCTAAGGGTGCTACATATCCTGAAAAGGGGAGCATGCCATTTTGCTTCTTGAATTTTTTTTAAAAAAAATCTATTTTCGGGCAAATTTGGAACCGTGGAAATGTTACATTAATACACTTATAAATTGTTTTATGCAATTTATATTATGCATCCATGCTATAAGACACTGTTTGCTGAAGCAATTAAAAAAACAGTTCTAATATAACTAAGACAGTGCACCTATTATCCTAGTTCATTATAAGCACTGAACAGTTGCTGAATAGATTTAGTGTCAGCATCTAGTATGGAATGAACTCTTGCTGATGCACCAACAGGGACAGGAGGATTAATTGTCTTTAGAATATCATGCAACTGGATAGAACATGTGTGATAAGCTTGATCTTTCTTGTCAGGAAAGCAATACCCACTGGATGGGCCATGAGGCAGCGTGAAGTTAACAGTAACTTCCTGTAACTCATTGCTGACCTGTGTAACTTCTGCCACCCACCATTCACCTTTATACTCACAGACTACAAACATTCCATTCTTTAAACTTAGAGATCATGCAGTTTAACAGCTGTTATATCCTCACTGTTGCCAAATGAAACAAACATATTCCATGATGCTTCCCTCTGTTCTTGAAGTGGAGAGCTTGTTTCCATCATAAGCCCACACATGAGATTTTTGGATTTCTTTTACTGGTCCAATTCTTTTCCAATCTTCCACATCATCTTTGCTTAAAAGTATCAACTTGATTTCACTAGTGTACTGTGTAACTCTTTGGACGTAGTCTGCACTCTGAATGGCCTGCACTACAGGCTTAGATAGATTGTGTTTAGTGGCATGATGTTTCACTAGACCTCAGACCCCATCACATGGCCCTTTTCCATGTCCAGTTGCACTAAAAATCCATTCTGAAGGAGCTGGTGATTTTGAAAGTTCATAAAGTTGAAATCAGTCTCATCTGAGATTATGCTAGTTTTAGTTGGTTTAACACCAAGGTTTTCTTTGATCTTCTGAAGTGCTAATAAAGCGTGAGAAGAATTGTGTCCTGTGTCATCACTAATAATTGCAGAACTTGTTGTCTCATTGTTGAAATAGGTCACTGCTGTAAAAATCTATATTAGGTCATTCTGCCAGTGGTAGCCCTGTACTTCTCCTGGTAGAACAACATACCAATTCTCTGCAAAATCACAATGAATGACTCAATGTTGGGCAGCTGTTTTTGATTCATCTTTAGTACGGGAGATGTGTTTTCTTTGCACATTGTTCGTATAAATATGGGTTACGGCCTTCACAGTCTATTTGGAAAATTCTTGAAGAAAATAATCGATTGCCACTGTCTTTTTTACAAATTGACAGCCTTATCATGTTGCGTAGCTTACTTCATCATTCTCTTCTACTGCTTCTTCAAGTCCTAAGGTTTGCAAAGTTACTCCACCCTGACCTGGACATTTGTGTCATTCTTGTAATAAGCATCATTCAATCTCCATAGGACACACAACTAATGATAACACCTTACTCACAAGACTGACCAAACAATCATTTTCTTGCAGCAGGTTTTTCAAGGTAACTACACTGAGATTGAACACACACACTCAAATGCACCCCCCCCTCCCTACCTACCTACCTCTCTTGTTGGATGTGGTATTACCCACTTAGGATGCAAGGAGAAAAAAATTGTTCTACCTATTTTTATTTCTGGATACTCATGTTTAAAAAGGCTGTATGTTTGATTAATACTCCTTGTCATATAGCATTTTATTTTGGGAATCTGTGACCATTTTCTAGCACAGTAACAGTATCCTTTTTATTAGCACTCTGCCTTGTACAATCCCATTTATCATCTGTGTAAAATGATACTAATGTCTGTAAGTCCTTTTCCATAATGGGATGTCCACAGTAGGGGTATCGTATGCCAAAAATTCCTTTCTCCACCACCAGTCTTCGTGATTTGTCAATCATGTGATTGGTAGAATTTGGGATGTGTTCTAATATCTGCTGTTTAGTAACAGATCTGGGAACAATAAACATAACTTGAACCTTTTGGTTGTAAGTTGTGCATGACTCAACAGCTGTATTTATCTCTTTTAACTATAATTCACAAAACTCTCATTGTGGAATAAAATTATGTTCTGCCAAAGGGGAGGTCGATTCAGCTTGAAAAATTCTGGACAGGCTCCTTCCAGTTGACACATCTACTGCTATTACTAGCTTTTTCGTTGCATATAATTGTGGATTGCCAGGTAACCAGGCTTTCTAACAGGTGACCCTCCAACTGCTGATGCTGTTGTATTTAGCAACTGCAATTCTTCATTTTCAGAGACAAAAAGGGTGTGTCACTGCCATCTTCAGTTGTAACAGTAGTAGATGACTCATATTCTTAAATACGTAATCTATTGAAGCATTTGGAGCACAAGTGTTGGTTTAGATTCACTCCATCATTAGGAAACCTCTCAGAAAACACATCACTTATATTGCCAACCACAATAAAGTCTGGTCTTTTGCTTGTTTTGTAACACACTTTCTGTGCACATGACCATAATGTGCACATTTAATTCTACTCTGTCCCCATTGTGAAGCCATTTTTTCCTCTCAGCAGACCAGTTACAAAAACTTATGAATTATAAATTGGGATGCTATGTAATCACCTACAATGAGTAATGCACAAATGCTTTCAAGTACTGCTGGACCACAAATTTGGTGACCTGCTCTCTTTGTTTGCCTGTTGACAACTGAACTGTGAATTCCATGTGTCCTCCCTTTTATATGCTAGGCCAAACATCCAGAATTATCTGAACAATTCAAGAAGGTTTTGTTACAATCTGGAATTATCTGGAACATTCCACACAGTTCTACAAGGTTCTTTTAACTAACTTTCTAGTCTTAAATACGGAGAAACTAGTACTCACTTTTATCCGCGAAGCTGTTTTTTCTTCTTTTTCGATTAATTTCAGTGGCCACTGCCACCATCCTCGTTGGAACTTGCTGCGCTGTTGCTTGGCGTGCGTCTTTTGTTCGTAGTTCTCTGGCTGCTGCTAGGTGCGCTGTTAGGCGCACCGTGCGTCTTGGTGCGTCGTCTGCTATTTCCGGGCGATAACTGCTGCAGTAGTGGAATCCAAGTGTGGTGCGCTTGCCCGCTATCAATGTTTAGTTCGTGCGGGAAGTGCATTATGGCATGCGTTTCCTTGATTTTGGTGTCTATGAGCGTGTGGGCAGTGTGTTTGACTCGAACCTTTTGAATTTTACGGCTATTGTATTTGATATGTCTAGCAAGACCAGTAGTGGGTTGGGCTTTTTTTGCATCTGCTAGGTGCTGTTGGATTCTTTCATTGACAGATCTGATGGACCTGCCGATGTAATGAGCCTTGCATTCACACTCTGCATCGTATACACCTGGGTTGTCAAGGGGGGAGAGGAAGTACCGTTTGTGCTTGTTCAGTTTATCAGTTATTTTGGAGTTTGGTTTGTGCGCTACTTTGATGCCAAATGGGAGAAGGGCTTTGGCTATGCGGTTGGAAGTGGTGGGATGGTAGGGGAAGGCAAACCATTTATATTGGTCGCTGGGGGTTGGTTGTGGCTGGGCTGTTTGTGAATGGGTTGATTGTGGTAGGTTAGGGTGTCTGACCTGTATTTCCGCCTTACTGCACCAAGTGGAAAGTTGTGATTCAGTGTAGCCATGTTTCAGGGCTATTTCTGTGATGGTGGCTATCTCCTCTCGTAGATCCTCTTCTTTGCCACAGTAGGAGAAGGCTCGTCGATAAAAGTTTAGCCACACATTGGCTTTTTGCTTAGGGGGATGGCTGGAGAGAGCATGTATGTACTGGTTGCCTGCATCCGGTTTTCTGTAGACTGTGGTTGTGAATTTGTTAAGTGCACGGCTGATGGTGATGTCCAGGAAGTTGATTTTACCAAGTTTTTCATGCTCTACGGTGAAGTTGAGCCTGGGGTGGATGCTATTTAGCTTGTTCACTAGGAGGTTGAGTTCTTCTGCCTTTTTGTATACAACTATTGTGTCGTCCGCGTACCTTCCATATCGGATGTGTTGTAGTTCTGGAGTGTGGAGTATCTCTTTTTCAGCCAGGTGCATGACGATGTTGGCTAAAGGAGCTGATAGCGGGTTGCCCATCGCAAGGCCCTCGGATTGGTTGTAGAATTTATCTTCAAACTGAAAGTAATTGTGTTTTAGACAAACTTCCAATAGCCTGGTTATCTCTTGTACCTCTAGGGCCGGGATTCTGTTAGTTGTCAGCCATCTTTCAACTGAAAGCAGTGCTAGGTCTATGGGGATTGAACTGTACATATCTACTATATCAATGCTGGCTAATTTTGCACTGTCAGCTTGCACTATTGAAGTTACCAGATTTTTAGCATCGGCACTGTTGCGGAACACATATGTTAGTTTGTGGTTGAATTGAGATATTTTGTTTTTTAGCCAGTTTGTTAGGTGGACTGTGGGGTAATTGAAGCCAGCTATTATAAGTCGCATGGGGATTCCAGGTTTATGAGTTTTAGGAATGCCATAGGCAATGGCAGGTGAAGGGTGGGGGTTGAGGAGGAATTTGTGGTCTTGTTCACTAAGTATGGCACTAGATCTTCCATCTGTCCCTATCCCGAGCAAGATCTATATACTCTTTTCCATCTCTCCCAATTTCCTTTAGCTCCATCTCAACATTATCCCTCCATCTTCGTCTTGGTCTACCTACTGGTATCTTGCCATCAGGTTTCCCTACAAGAATCCTGTAAACCCTTCTTTCCTCTCCAATTCATGCCACATCGCCTGCCCACCTAAGTCTTCTTGATTAGCTGTCAAGGTTCTGTTCCATTCTGGAATTATCTGAGAGGTTCCAGACAGTTCTAGAAGGTTCTGTCACATTCTGGAAAGTTCCAGAACATTTCCATGGTTGCAAATTTGTCCCAAAATGTTTTATTTTTATTTTTTATAATCATTAAAAATTCTAGAAGCAAAATGGCATGCTCCCCTTTTCAGGATATGTAGTACCCTTAGATATACAACTCCTGTAATACTTTTAGAATTTTTGAGATAAACAATTTTTTTAAAAAAATGTTAATTTTTTAATTCCTGTTCCAATGTTGGTTTTGGAGATATTATTTGTTTATAATATGTAGAAACAGGAATACTTCAAAACAAAAGAAGATTCATCCATTTGTCTCTATTTGTTGAGAAGATATTGCAATTTAAAAAAATTGACAGATCCAAAGTGGCTGCCGCACTGTCAACTTTGAACAACTATATCTCGAGTGAAAATTAAAATAAACAAAAAATATGTAATTCTCAGATTCTCTCACAGTTTCACATATTAAAATTTCAGGAAAATCAAAGGATGATTTCTCCATTTTCATTTTCGCTGCCTGTTCTGGAGATGGATTCGGCCTCATACGTTCCTGTGAAAATTGGGGGAGGGGGAGCTCCATCCAGTTGTAGAATGTAATTGCCATAATTGGTATTTAGTCGGGACACCCTGCTTTGAGTCCCTCTAGCCACTTACTTGGAGGGACTTCACTGAAATGCCTCATGCACTCTTTAAATGTTGTCATCAGACACACGAGGTCAGCTAGGACTCTTGCCTTTACACAAGCATCCAGTTTCCACAAACTCTGGCTAGCAACTGGTTATGTTATTTTCGTGTGGTGCATCTTTTTTAAACTGCACACTAAACTCACGGTGCACCATAATCACAGATCTGAACACCTGAAATGGAGCACGCAGAAAGCCTTCTCCTGCTGTGATGCCATCTTGGAAACTGACCCCGCAGCCTCCCAGTAAGCATGACAATCGAACTGTTGGTAGTGTATGAGAAACGTGGACAGTTGCTGATGCTGATGGTGTATGTTGTACCCATGTAAGGTGAGAAATAAATTTATTAAAAATTAACTTTTGTAACCGCATCATTCTTTTGTGTATGTCCTGTATAAACAGTTGAAATCATCTGTGCACTTGGTACCAGTTGGTGTTGCACCTTGTTTGAAAATATGGTCGCTGATGGTGTCTGCTCTGCTATGAAGAAATTGGCATGAGGAAACACATATTTTGAGGGCTACAGACATTAAAATGCAGTGCAAATCTTTATATTTGCCATACTAAGGGATATTAAATTTAATTTTTTGTGTTGCATTTTGTGTAATTGTTCCTGTAGTATTATATGGATGTGAAACTTGGTCCCTTACATTAAAAGAGGAACATAAATAAAGAGTAGTTGAAAATAAAATTCTTTGAAAAATATTTGGACCTGAGAGGGATGAGGAGACAGGTGAGTGGAGAAGGTTACATAATTTTAGAACTTCATAATTTGTATTCATGTCCAGATATTAGAATGGGCAAGACCATGTGGCATGAATGGGAGAGGAAAGAATAGTTTCAGAATTGTTGTTGGGAAACCTGATGGCATGAGACCAGTAGGAAAGCCAGGACAAAGCTGGAGGGATAAAGTTGAGATGGACCTAAAGGAAATCTGTAAGGATGGAAAAGATTGGATTGATCTTGCCCAGGATAGGGACAGATAGAAGGCTTGTGTTGCTACAGCCATAAACCTTCAGGTTTAAGAAGGTGAGAGAGTTAGTTAGTGCTGCATTATTTCACTCATTTCCATTGTTAATGCATAAGTGCATTAAGTTAAATCATTCACATGACGCCATAAAGCATACAAATGAGTAAGTTTAAGAAGGAAGTACTAGCCACAGTTGTTTCTCATCTTCTGTATATGCCACATGATAGGTGAAAAATGCTCTGAATATTTTTACTTGGATGTAAGATTCCTGTTTGTTACAAACATGACAAACATTGTAACTTCCATTCATGTTATATTTAAGTAGGTGTTGTAAATTTGATTTTTGACAGTTGGAATCAACTTTTATACTAATAGCATTTTGTACTCTCTTAGGGCTTTGGAAGTCAGCAAGATGGTCAACAGAAATATATCTTCACGTCAAATCAGTTGCAGCAATTGAAAGGACAAATCATGGCATATAGGTTGCTTGCCCGTAACCAACCTCTTCCCCAGAGTTTGAATTTAGCAGTGCAGGGTAAACGAATAGAGCAAAGCTCAGCTCCTTCATTCCAGAGAGCACCTGTGCAGACCGATTCTGGTATGTTCACAATTAATTTGTACAGAATTTATATCCTACAGTGCAGATACCTCCTGTTCATGATGTAATGTTCTTTAAAGAAAGAAAATAAAAATAAAACTTTGTTACCCACCTTCTTCCCAAATTTGTATTTCTCCCACTTTTAATGTGATATATTCTTTATTTTACATGATTTGGAAACTGAATACAGCATTCAGATATGATAAGACATGAGGAATGTTAAATCATAGTTTAAAAGAAACTGTCAGAGCTTACGAAATTCAATTTGGTGTTGCCAGAAACAGTCATATTACATTTTGACCAGAAATTTAAAGTATGAGGTTGCATACTACAATCTTTTATTGGGTTAGTTTGTTTTCAAAGTCATCCATTACTAGGGACATTGTATTTTCGCGATGCACGAAATCGCGAAATGCGAAAAAAAGATGCAATTTTGAACATTCTGCACGTAACTACACCCCCAATGATGAAATATGCATAAGTTTTATGCATGAAGTAATGTGAAATGTGTGCTTTTTCACGAAATGAACACTTTTTCGCAAAATAACCGTGAAATATCATCAAATTAAGTAGAAAACATGCAAAAACTGGCAATCGAGTTTGTGCGCGCAAACTGTTGATTTGTAACAAAACGTTTTGCCTAAAGTTTCCTACCACTTGCAGCTGAAGAACGTTTTAGCATATTTCGTCATGAAATAATGTAAAATGAACTTAAGTAGGAATTTGGAAGTCAGCACCAACTGACTACACTTTCCAGAGTGTGAATTATCCTGGTTGTTATGCAAACACTCTTGGTGCCTTTCCAAACTGAGGTCTTAAAGAATATGACAGTAAAAAACTTACATCATGTGTTGGCAACATACTAGTTAAAAACAACACAACACACTTTGACAGCATGATAAAGGACACTTTAAAAGTTTTTCCAAGATTTCGACTCAATCTCGGAATCATCATCAGGGCTGGTCAAGAGACTGCGAAGCTTCGAGATTGAGTCGAATGCTTGGACAAACTTTTAAAGTGTCTTTTATCATGCTGTTAATGTGTGTTGTGTTGTTTTTAAGTAGACTTAAAGAATCTTGCAGTTTCAAGCTGAAGGTCAACATGGAAGTTAGGATGTACATACCATATGAGACTGGTTTAAATTAACCCAACTTCTCTGATGGCATGTGGTAACATTGTTGCCTTGTAATCAAGAGGTTCAGGTTTGATACCCAGTGGGTCATATCCCACTTTAAACTTTAGATCCAGCCCCAATTAGCCTCTCTGTACATGCAATGGACCTAAAACTAAAATTTCACAAAACATCAATGAATCTAAGGGGCGACAACTTAAATATTTCCATTACAGAAATTTCTGAAAGTGAGATATGAGAATTTTTTTCTCTTATGTAATCGAGTTTCCTTGTGGGTTTATCACACATGTGTTAGTTTGGTGCAAGGATGGTATTTTCCCCCTTATTGGCAGCATTGAATGTTGAGATATTCCTCCTCTTTCTTCTGCTTACCCGTCATCGCCTTGTAATCAAGGGACCCAGGATTTGATACTCGGTGGAGGCACATAGTGGTTCGGATACCAATTTAAGCTGTAGGTCCAGTCTCAATTAGACTTACTGTGCATAAAGTGGACTTAATTCACCAATTCAATCAATCAATCTTCTGCTTACCATGGGTAAAATGTAGATTCCTCTGTCAGTCATTCCTGGTTTGTCAGTCACAACAAGGCTGTTTGTTAGCAGTAATTTAATTTTATAAAATCTTTATCTGACAACATTAAATGGAGAATTCTGATACCCAGAATTGCATGACTTACAAAGGACTGACTGGACCTAGGACCTACTGACATGCCCATGCCGAGCAGGAAAGGGAAAGACGGGAAGGAGGACTAAGTCTGAGCGAGAGGAACAGATTTTCATCTTGTCTGCGAGAAGGCTAACAAAGCCACAAGAAAGATATTAAGTTTGGTCATCGAGTATTGAAAGAAAGAACAATGATTAAATTTGTTATCTGATTATTAGAGGCATACAGATTTTACTTTTGATGCAAACTTGAAGTAAAATGTTGTAATGCTCATTTTTCGTATTTTTAAAGGTGTGGGGCATGTGTTCCTGCATGTTTTGTCACAAAATGAATTCCAAAATGCCACATGAACAATTTAACACAAAGTTTATTTACTGACACAATACTTTCTGAAGTTGGAAGTATCCTGTGAATCATGCAAGATCATGGAAAATTGATGAATTTTGCTGTAAAAATTTGAGAGTCAAAATTGTATTCCTATACACAGGCATATACTTAATGCTCTGATAACTACATTGATGTGCCATTGGAAGGGAAATGTTTATTTTGTGTAATAAGTATGGTTTTCAGGGATGGGACAGATTAATCTGTACTCTTGTTGGTATTAATCGATATAGGCATATCGGTTTATCAGTATAATTACCGGTTATTTTACCGATCCAATATATCTATAAGTATCTTACAATTTAGTGCAATATGGTACTATTTTGTTATAATTTTTATGGACATAATCAATCTCCATTCCATACTTTTTTTAAGTAAATTTCTAAATATGCAGCTTCTTGAGTAGTACAGAAGCTTAGTTTGTTTGGTAAAATTCATTTTTTTATGAGGTCAGTGAACCATTTGGAGTTTTATATTAGAGCAGTAGAATATCTGTTATTGGTAAATTTTATTTGTTGCTTTTTCTGTATTGTCCAAAATTACTATCCCTAATAGTTTTTAAATCAAATTTACGATCGTATTCAGTGTTTTAACACCAAAATGTCACTTTATGTATCACTTTAATCCCAAAATGTGTCCAGTTTTTGTAACGAAATCTTTATCCTTTATTCACCTTAAATATGTGACCTTACTGATGATCCTCTTCCATATGTTTGTCTACGTGATATCCTTTTCATTGCAGGCTCTTCTCCAGGACCGATGCAGCATCCAATGAGACCTCCAGGGCCACCAGGAGGACAGCCACCAACACAGTCACCCATGATGGGCCAAATGGCTCCTCCAACGGGACCTGCCCCAAATTCTCATCAGCAACAGCAGCAACCTGTTCATTCCCAGGCACAGGCCCCACAACCAACGCAACCGTCCTCTCAGCAGTCTCAACCGTCGATGCCACAACAGCAACCCCCTTCTCAGTTGCATCCGGCTGCTTCATCTGTACCACCAATTCCACATCAGCAGATGCCTCTTTCTTCTGCTGCACCCACTCGGCAAGTAGCGTCTGCAGCTCAACTCACGGTTACGGCTGTCCAGCCCCAGTTGCAGACTCAGTCTGCTCCTGTGGTTCCGACTCAACCTTTGCAACAACCGCAGGCTGTCCCACAGACGACTCCACAGCAGATGAACATGCAACTCCCACCACAAGCCCCATCTCAGCCCTTGCAGCTGCAACAAGGATCTCAGCCTGCTCCTCCACCAGTGATGACCCAGTCAGGTGGTCCAAGACCAGCAGGCCAAACTCCACAGTCATGCCCACCACAGCAACAGAAACAGAATCGTGTTACTCCTGTTTCGAAACCAACTGGTCTTGATCCATTAATAATTCTCCAGGAGCGTGAAAACAGGTAATGTTAATTGCGATCTTAAGTTAAATGTTGTTGAAAGTATTATATTTCGTCTGTTCATCACTCATCCTCATTTTTTAGAACTTACTCAAGAGGTTGAAAAGCAATGTAAATTAACCAGAATAGAGTATATTTTTTACTTGTAAGGTGAAGGTATGATTTTGGAATGTGTATGTATTCCCAAATAGACAGGATAGATAAAATCATGAAATTACATAAAACTAGAGATGAGACAGATTAATTGGAACTCTCGGTATCAGCCAATATAGGCATATTGATTTACCATTACATTACCGATAATTTTACCAATTTGATGTTCATTTTCATTTCAGTTCATTTTATGCTGATGGGCTAATCGGGACTAAATAAACAATTTAAAGTGAAATTCAATTCCAAACCCGAATGATTATCGACTGCCACGCTGTTTAATGACGTGTCCTAGAATACGCATTGGGTGAAAACAGATCGCAAGTTGCGCGTTTCCTTTTTCACGCTGGATTGCAATGCAAGTCAAGGAAGGAGTTTGGACTGCTCCCTTGAATGGGGAAGGAGGGTGAATGAAGTTGGTTGAAGCAAAGAAAAGTGACATTTTTTTACGATGTATTTTACACAGCCGAACCAGAACAAAAAATATAGCCCTGCCTTTATTTTTTTTTGTCTCGTACCTAGAAAGGTTGTGTTGTTTCTCCCGAGAGATCTAATCGTACCAGTTAATCTTGTAACAGACAATGCTCCAGTAAACCCGTATAAAATCCAACATTCATTCTGCCCGATTATCTCCCGACTTTTGCTGGCACCAGTCTGACTGGTGTCAAGACTTAGTTTCGCTTGCAATAAGCGAGAGATCGTTTTCCTTTCCATTGGTCTCAGTGCAAACGGGTTTCTCATGAACTAGAATTGTAAGAATTTCCTGGAAAAGCAACGACTGTGCGCATTTGAAACCAAGTATCATTATTTTAAATTCTCGTTTGTGAAAACTTTTTCATGTTCCATTTTCCTTCTCACAACATGCATCCTGTGCATAACAGGTTGTATAACTACCAGGATAAATGGTGTTACCATCTCCTAGGCATCTTTGTGTCCGTTTGAGCTCCCTTTAAGCTGAAAATTGGTGCAAATTCCAATAACGACCCCTTCGAAATAACTACTCTTTTCCCGGGAACTGTGAAGGGTCGTAGAATCGAGAGTTGATTGTATCTGCTATCAGTATCAATAAATTATATATTGCCACTTTATCAATATCAGCTAAATTTTCATGTCAGCCCATCTCGATATAAATCTGATAATGTTATGCTTTACAGTTGGCTGTTGTTTGCAATACCATGTTTCTTTTTTTATTGAAGATTGTCAGCAAGGATAGCCCATAGAATTGAGGAATTGAGTAAATTGCCAACTGTCATGGCAGAAGACGTAAAGATGAAAGCACAGATTGAGTTAAGAGCTCTGAGGCTCCTGAATTTCCAGAGGCAATTAAGAACAGAGGTAAGGTTTAATAATAACAATTTTAAAAAATTGTTTGTTTATATCATGAAAAAAATATCCAAATATCATTTGGGAAATGTAATTGTGTGCCACCTGTTTTTATCAGAATATTCACTATATGCTATTATTGTGCCTAAATGATCATTAATTGGTTCTGTATATATATTGCATACTTCCATGTTGCATAAGTTACATATTTACTTTTACATTTTATTTTTACACTAAAAAAATATTTTTTGCTTATTATTGTGCTTGCCTTAAATATTGTATGTAATTTCACTCCCATAGTGTATTCTTCCTTTATTTGGATTTCCTTCGTGTAGAAGTTCTTCAAATCATTGCTGTAATTCTTGTCTATAATTGTATTAATATTTTATTAGTGTATTTGGATTTCCTTCATGCAGTAGTTCTTAAAATCATTACTGTAATCCTTGTCTAAAATTGTATTAATATTTTATTACTGTATGTATTGTTATATGACGATTTCCATACCTATGTTGACATGGGTCAACAGAAATAAAGAATATGAATATTATAATTTCATTCTAGAGGGTGCATTACAAGTGGTGCTATAAAAACTCTCATTTTATTTAGAAATGAGAATGAAGATAAATATTAATGATGTTTTTTTTATTATTTTTTTTATGCTTACTGAGTTTTAACCTTAGCAAGGTCTTGAGAGAAAGAGACCCAAAGCAAGGTTATCTGATGTTTACTCTGCAACCTGCTTCAGATAGTTTTCCAGTAACTCTTACGGTTATGTCATAAACCAGGAATTTGCATTTCTAAAACTGGATTTTGAGATTAAATAAATAACCCATGGCTCTACAGCCCATAAGGACCTTGGCCTATCTCCCGATTGCCAGTCTCCCTCCCACAACCCTACCTAGAGGTGTGGAGATCTTTAACCACTAATGGGGTGACATGGGGTCAGCACGTCGAACCCCCAGCCATTATAGGAGATATCCATGACCTGTTTGTGCTCCTCCCTCCTAGCACCCCAATTTCCACATGATGATGGTTTGCCACCGGTCCTATACACCCGAAGACTGACCCCAGATGGACTTGAGCCCACGACATCCTGCAGTCGGAGCCCAAAGCACAGCGCATTAGACTGCACGGCCACGGAGGAGGAGCTTTCACATTTTGAATTTTTACCTAATTGCTTTCTCCACTTCTTCCAGCATCTATGTTGTTAAAGATTTCCCTCCTTTTCCATAGGTAGTGGCATGCACTAGGCGAGATACAACTTCAGAAACTGCATGCAATGTGAAAGCATACAAAAGAACAAAACGACAAGGTCTTAGAGAGGCACGAGCCACAGAGAAACTGGAGAAACAACAGAAATTGGAAGCTGAAAGAAAGAGAAGACAGAAGCATCAAGTAAGTTACTTGTCTGCTAATGTAATATGTTCTAAAATTATTAGCTCTTATGCCAAAAGATTATGTGAGACACTAGATATAAGTGATGCTTTATCTAATGATTGAATGCCTCACACTTTCACACTAGTCTTGGAAAATTTAAATACAGTGGAACCCCGATTACACTATTTTCAGGAGACCAAGCTGAAAAAAAAATAGTGTGGGAAAATGTAAAATCGAGAATTTTTTTTATGACATTTAGCTATGTTGAAACTATAGAGATTGAATGTATAATACAGAAAAATGTAAACCGGGAACATAAAAATCAGGGTTCCACTTTACTTTTATAATATTTTAAATAGGTTTATTTCTTTCATTGTATTGTTTTAATTTTCTGTTAATAGTATTGGCATGGTTATTTTTATTTTTAGGAATACTTAAATGCAGTCTTGCAACATGGCAAAGATCTGAAGGATTTCCATCGTAATAATATGGCCAAGATATTAAGGTTAAATAAAGCAGTTATGAACCACCATGCCAATGCAGAAAGGGAACAAAAGAAAGAACAAGAAAGGATTGAAAAAGAACGTATTGGAAGACTTATGGCCGAGGATGAAGAAGGTTACAGGTAAGATCACTGTCCCCTAAAGTAGTGCAATTAGAACTGTTGTTCTTAAACAGGCTTGTCTTGATTGATGGGAAGTAGTAAGATATTCTTCAGAAATTTATTGAAAGGTAATATTCTACAGTTAACATTTCACATCATTCTGCCTGCCATTTTTATGTCATTAGATGTTTGTTGACACCAATGTGAGTGCTGCAAAGATTGTATAAATATGAACTTTCCACTAACATTTATGCAGTAATCAGATATAATTCTAGTTGCCAAAAAATTACAAATCTAAGCTGAAGTTTGGGTACTTACGTAAAATTTTGAAGGCTATTACAATTTTTTTTTCTTTTTTTCTAGGAAACTTATTGATCAAAAGAAAGATAAGCGTTTGGCTTTCCTTCTTCAACAAACTGATGAATATATTGGGAATCTTACGGAAATGGTGAAAATGCATAAAACAGAACAACGTCGCAAACAGAAAGAGCAAAAGCAGAGAAAGGTAAATTGATGTTGCTTGTACCTAATGTAACTTCATTATATTGTCTTTAAATGTGTTTGAATAATTCCAAGTACAACCTTTGTCAGAGCTTGGAAAAAATAATTTATTCGACTTACGAACTAATGGTCCTAGGTTTCGTTTGGTGCCGCCGAATTGCTTGACGCAAACATTTCAGGATGTCAGTGTAAAAGTTTTGGTTTATCGTTTGTCCTTCAGGCAGATTTTCATGGTGTACCAAACCTTTAGCATCAAAAAATGTGACCAACATTGTCTTTGTCACTCTGGGATCATCTTGCACTGAATCTCTTCCCTCCCGAAACATTTTGTCCCATTCAAAGACACGGCTTCTTGATAATGGATCATTGCCATATGATTTTTGTATCATATTCCATTATTCACTAGGGGTTTTCCTAGCTTAACGCAGAACTTAATGTTAACTCTCTGTTTGGAATCCACGTTAATTTCGCTTTTTGCAGTTCATTTCGCATTGTTTCGTGACAAAACATGGTCACAAAATGCATCTCACACCTTTCAAAAACATGAAAAATTAACACTACAATGTGTTTTTTTCAAATTTCATGTTTTCGTCAGAAACAAAATATGCATGCCCCTAGTGATCACTAATGAGGAAGCCTATTATTCACACATATATACAAAGTTTGAGAGTAATCAACATGTGTCGTGGACCAACACGACAATTTTTTTTCTATTTGTCAACTGTTTTACTAATGCATTCAATTTTTTTTGGAGGTTTGTTATGTAAATTACCACGTGCCGTTATGTACCCATCATTACACGCACAATTGAAAATCTAATTTTCACTAAAGAACGTTCCAAGAAAAATAATGAGTGTTCAAATCAAAGTATTTTAATTACTATTTCGAAGAGATCTCATTTAACGCGATCACCCTTGAGGAAGTTCGATTATTCGCACATATATACAAAGTTTGAGAGCAAAGCATTCATTTTCAATCGTGGTAAGTCCTTAATTGAAGGTTTATTTCAGTCTACTGCAACACGGTCAAAAACAAGTAGTTCTCACTGCACAACACACAACACACAACACACAACATTGCCATGTTGACCTTCCAAGTATGCAATGTTCGTACATCTCGCACTCTTCAATTGCTGTCCTCAAATCAGCAAAATGGGCATCCTTCTGCGACACTTGTAGAAACCATGGGAAAGTCCCCCTTTATATCTTCTCCATCTCTATGATGTATGAAAACTTGTGCAGGTAACAAGTGCAAAATTGGGGATACGAAAGGTGAAAAAGGGCAGCTGAATTCTTCTTTTTCCATGATGAAATCCCATCCAATGGAAGTAAATTGGTTTGACGATGAAGTTCTCACACTCTCGGCTTCACGTAGAAATTCTGGTACCAGCAAGACTGTAGGTACAATTCTAGTCCATGGTCACACTCGCTTGGTCGTTGTGCATAGTATGTGGTAAATGACTTTGTAACTACGTTGTCCTTCCATAGGCGCACTCCTCGAAGGGGGAGGGGGGGGGGTGATTAAGGCTTCAGCCTCGAACCTGCGAGACTGTTTGGCGATGAATCCCGACACTTACCATTTGCGCTTCTCGGTTCTAACAAGATGCACTGGGTAGATGGTGCTGCCATCTGGAGTTTGCTAATTAAACTACTCAACCGACAATTGAAGGTGTATGTAGCAAACTCGAACTGGGGTGGAACGTCCTGAATTGGGGGGATTAGAGTGGCAAAATATAACTGTAATTGTTTTTGATGGGAAAATCGCCACACAGGTTATAATAAATTATTTATTATTTGCTTTAGAAGAAGAAGAAGAAGAAGAAGAAAGCAGAAGGAGAAGTTAATGGAACCTGTGAAGGAATTGATGGCCTTAATGATGAAAGTTCTCAGATGTCCGATGTTCGTGTTACTCTGATTGAAACCACCACAGGTAAAAGCATTTATAGATATCATGTGCCTTGGAAGTTCATATATGGTAGCTTAAGTGAGCACTTTTGATGTAAGAAAAATACACAATATTAAGAACATCCTCTTGGTGGACTCTGGTGTCCAGACTGTTTTTTATGCAACAATCTGGGGTACTAGAACATGTATGTGCTGTTCATAATGTCCTGAGTAACGATATATGCCTCATAAAATTTCCACCTTTTGTTCATTTTTAACATCTTCAACCATTCCCCGCAGGCTAAGGTTTTGTGCTTATACAATTCAAAGGGTTGTTACATGTTCTGCTGCCTTGCAACTCAGGTAAAAAAAAAAAAAAAAGGTAAAGTGCTCCCCTGTGCATAGCACCATGCCATGAAGGCGTATAGGGGGTGTGGGGGTGATGTGATCAGCATCACGCCCCTAACCGCCTTTACCCCCCAGGGTTTCCCCCAGGTACCCATGTTATTCGACGCTGGGTGGGCGCCGGGGCCGCTTCCAACCTTAGAAAAGTTCCCGGATTTAAACCGGCCGGAGATCGAACACGGGACCTTGAGCATGGTAGTCAGACGCGTTACCGACTGAGCCAAGTGGCCGCGGTCCTGACTACCATGCTCAAGGTCCTGGGTTCGATCCCCGGCCGGTTCAAATCCGGGAACTTTTCTAAGGTTGGAAGCGGCCCCAGCGCCCACCCAGCATCGAATAACATGGGTACCTGGGGGAAACCCTGGGGGGTAAAGGCGGTTAGGGGCATGATGCTGATCACATCACCCCCACTCATGACCGGATCAAGAAAGTGTGGGGCGTTACCCCCACACCCCCTATACGCCTTCATGGCATGGTGCTACTCAGCAAAAAAAAACTTTGAATTTATTGCATTCTGTAGGAGCAACAGAGAGGCAAATGAGGGCAGGTTGTCAATACTGTGAAATCCATAACTACCATAAATTTACTGTGATTTAGCTGAAATACACACTGGCACCAGATATCACAAATGAATGGTATTTCATTTGAGCAAAATCTGATGGAAAGTTTCCAAATGGCAACCATGAAACAGATTTTCCCTCAGTTACTTGCACTCTTACATGATGAGTTTTCTTCAAAACTGTGGAGGAAAATGTTATAAGTGTAGAGAACTAAGCTCACAGTATTGTTAGGGCACATATTGGGACGAAAGCTTAAAATCTGACATAATTTAGGAAGGGAGTGGGGGATTTTTGACAACAATAACTACTGCAAAACTGAATCATCTGAGGCAAAATATTTACAACTGCTAGATGCCATGGAGTATTCATCTAATTTTGTGTGAGCAAAATTGTTCTAAATGTTTCAAGATGGTGGATGAAAACATTTGTCATATTTTGTACACAAATTTTTTGAGATTAGGAAGCAAAACTATCAAGTTTCACGTTACTACTCAAGTTATGGGCTCTAATAAAATATCTGATACACTGCACTGTATATAAGGGGTGGGGGTCAAATTTGGACAGCGCGTCAATTTTGTAACCATATCATCTGTAGCAAATTTACAGATTTTAGTCAGAAATTCACACATCAACTAGATGGCTAATGAAAACTGGAAGTTGGGTTCCCATTTGCATAAACACCAATTTTGTAGAATAAGGAACAATAATTACAGCAGCTTTAGGACATCATTCAAGTTAGATTTTAAAAAAATGCAAACTCTATAACGTAAATCATGATTTTGAAGGAGTGAAAAGAGTCAAAGTTGTCAATTTTGTGTCCATGATAACTGTAGCAACATTAGATGTTTCAAACTGAAATTCAGCTGATCTGGTATTGAATTTGAGTAAAATCAGTCATGGCCAGTTTGCCCAATGCATGTTCAATTTTAAAGAAGTGTTAAATCAAGTTAACGCTACATTAACATATCGAGGCATTTCTCCAACCTTTGTTTAGGCTAACAGATCTTTAATGTCGTCCTTAAATCTAAAGGCACTCCTTGGCTTTATTAAAATACTTAACATCGTGTTGTGTTGTGTCGGAAATAAAATGTTGGAATTGCGTGTGCCAGCTGTTGTGTTGAAAGGTTATCCCAAACCAATATGAACACATTATTTGCATACCATTGCAAAACGTACACAAGTTCGATTTCTTTCTACAGCAAAAATATTTTTCCCATTTCGTATTTCATATTATAAATTCGTACTGCAAATCAGAAATCACATGTAAGTTAAATTAGAAATATTGTATCAGTGTACTTTTTAAAGTTTTGTCAATAATGGCATCGTGATCACACATTATTCCAATTTTATTAATTTTGCCTGTCGGTCCAAAAATATATGTTTATAGTTATATTATACGAACTTCATTTTTTTTAAATGCATATTGGGCTTCCACCTTCAATGCACTGTAACCATAAACACAAAATATCGCATGACTTTTAAAAAATAATGTAACAACCTTTTACATATTTGTGTAAGGTAAAGTTATTCACCGAATATTCAGTGTCATCGGCCATGCCATTTTCCAGTGGATCACATAGAAACTGGAGAAAGTCATGGTTTTGTTGTATTTATGCTTATGTTATGTCTACTTATGACTTCCATTCCAATTTTATGTGTTTTTTTAACTGAAAATATGTCAGAAAACATAATAGATAAAATTACAATGAAGCAACTTATCTAGAAATAGGTAATGGACCTCCTGTACTCTCATTTAATGTAAAATAAATCTGTGACATTACACAATGTAGCCTGCATTCTTTCAAAGTAGTACGAACTTTTCAAATTATTATCCACCTACTCCAATTAACAAAATGGGAAAAAAACATTTTTCAGTGAAGAGAATGCTCGACACAAATATTCATTCTATACTCTGAATCACAGTGTGTGCAATCACAAGCAGCTACCGACAGCTGTAGCAACCTGGAGATAAATGCGAAGAGCACCAAACCTGACCTGCCTAACCTACCTAACCTAACCAAGTACAGAAGTAAAGAAAACCTGCCTAACCTATTTACTTATTTAGTTCGTAGTTGTACTTAAGTGCTGTACAATAAAACATGTGTCTTAATATAATCACAAAAACAAAACAATTATTATGCAGCTTACTGAAAGTGGGCTTACTAATAACTGTGCAAATGGAAATTAAATCGTATTCGTAACAAACTGAAAGGGCACTTAAAAAACTGAAAAAAATAATCAACCGTTCCATGTATAAGGTACATTTATGAACGGCTACCATCTCATCACATAATATAGAGTACTACACGTGTGTGTTTCATTAACATTCCCTCTGCTTGTTTTATAATGTGAATTAATTGTCCCAAGTTGTATCCATTTCCCTCGGGTGCCTCCATTATCCATTTTATATCCTCCTTACAACATTCTTTGTTGTTGCACAATCTTGCTGCTCTCCATACAAAATTCTCCCACATGTTCTATTTGAAATAGGGATGGGACGGATTAATCGGTACTCTATTGATATCAACCGATTTAGGCATATTGGTTTATCAATAAAATTACTGATTTGATATATTTATAAATATCTTAAAATTTAATGCAATATTGAGCCATTTTGTTATATTTTTTATGCATATGAACATATAATCTCTATCCCATGTTTTTTTTTTTTTTAAAGTAAATGTCTAAATATACAGTTTCTTTTCCATTGCAAAAGTTCGGTTTATCTGGTAACATAAATTAATTAGGAGGTCAGTAAACCATTTGAAATTTTATATTGGATCTGTAGAATATCTGTTATCAGCATTGGTAAATTTGATATTGGTACTTTATCAGTATTGGCCAAAATTTCTTATCGCCCCATCCCTAATTTGAAATAAATAAGTTCTGGAAAGAGAGCAGCAGTGAATAGGAAATCAATTATATTGTGGTATACCAACCATGTTTACTACACACTACATGTGAAAGTTTATTTTGTTTCAGGTAAAGTGCTCTCCGGGGATGATGCTCCTTTAGCAAGCCAACTTCAGGCTTGGCTTGAATTGCACCCAGGTTGGGAATCTGCTCCCCGTGAAGATGATGATGATGATGATGATGATGTGTCAGGCAGTGACTCAGATGATGACGATGATGATGGTAATACCATTTTAACATTTTTGGTTGAAAATAAAAAATTAAGATGTTTTCTATTGTTAAAATCTTTTAGATGTTACCGTAACACAGCATGAACACAAAGGAGATTGACATTGAAGCTGGTAAGAGGCTAGAGTTTCATTTTTGTTTGTGGTTGTACTGTGTTTTATTACAACCTTAAGGGATTTTAAATTTAGAAATATGTATTTATCAGCATTTGGCATCAAATCCTTTTTCTTAAAGCATTATTTCACCTGTTTCAAATAGGAAATATATATATAACAAGTTCTCATTTATTAATTGTAATATATAAATTCATATGGGGTGAAATTTGAAATTATAATAAAGTCATGCCAAGCATTTATGCCTCTTGTTAACTTACACATAAACATATCTTGTCCAGAGACTGACAGTTCTAACTGTAGATTTGCAAAATACAGAAATTTAAAATAAAATTTCCTACTCAATAATCATGGTAAAATCTTCCAGCGTTGTAACCAGAAAACTAAAAGGAACAGCATGCAAGGAGAAGAAAAAAGCAACGGAAGTTCTACTGCTCAGTGTCTCCAGTGACCATCTAGTGTGCGTAGGTCAGAAAAATAGGAAAATAAATGAACCAAAACCAAAAGGATGTAATCCAAATTGAAGATACCAGAATGTGTTTAGTCTTACTATTTATTCCAGCATTATCAGAAAAACTTAGAATGGTCCTGGGAAAAGGAACTGAAAATCGATCAGAAATTCACTCTCAATATAAAATTTATAAAGATCCATTGTTAAAAGTAGATATTTATAGTCTAATTTGAAGTTGCAATAGACAATACATTGGCCAAAGTAAGAGGCCTGTTAGAGAGAAGAATCTGTGATCATTTGAGAAATACAAAAAATATGAAGACAAATCCAGATTTTCCAAGCATGTTATTGAAACAAAACGCCCTATACCAGAAGATCTTCTACTGAATATTATGAGCTGGAATATACATTTTACACATGTGGGATTTGGAAATAAATTTCAAGCAGTTTTCAAGAAATATGTCGTAGCATGGCTAACTACAGTGGAACCTAGATGTTACGTTCCAAAGATTTTAACTTCATGGCCCCAACAAATTAATTTTTTCTGAAGAATATATAATTAAGTTTCTACTCTATTTAATATTTTTTGACAGTGTTATAGTGGGTGTGTGGATATTTAAAAGAATATTAATGTGTAAGGACAGTGTTTATACTTTTTTTTTCCCTAGGGCACGAAAAGGAAGGTGATCAATCTACAAAAGACAGCATCAAATCTGAAGAAGACAAAGCAAAAGATGTCATCCAAAAAGCAAAAGTTGAAGATGATGAATACAAAGTGCTTACTGGCGAGCAAACTTATTACAGGTATTTATCCTTCTAAACATGTTCTCACACATTATGTACACTCTTGTCAAGTAAAGTTCTTTTTACCACTAATTGAAAATTTAGAGGATAATTAAGGGTAACAGCATTAAGCCTTGTTTCCATGATAACTAAAAACTCAATATGCTGACCAAGGCAGAATTTATTTTATTTTAAAACCTAAACAGAACGTTACGTTTCAACCTTCTAGCAAGGTCTTCTTCAGACTCTGTACCAAATACAAATGAAATAAGATACAAAACAGGAAGGTATATATACACAAAAATCACTCCCCTCCAGACACAAGAATATTAGAAAGTTGTTTATCTGGAACATTCCTTTCCAGGTGTTCCAGCAGGTGACCTTCTCCTGTTAACTGTTGTTTCACCTGACAGGCAATTTAGATAAATATTTCCTTACATCTGGAACATAGTTGGACTCCTTCTTTCATGCTCTTTTTCCTTATCCTTTCTTTCTTCATTCATTCCTCTTCCTTCTTTTCTCCTCCTTCGCTCTTGTCGTTTCCACTCTTTTTAACACCTTCTTCCATTCTTTGTTTATCTTCAGTCCCCCATTTTCATTGTGTCTTCTTCCCTTCTTCTTCTCTATTTCCTTGGCCTCCTTCCATTTCCTCACTAGTACTCTCTTCTCCCTTCCTATCTGCTTATCCTCATCCCACTCGTCATGTCCTTCTAGAAGACCTTGCTAGAAGGTTGAAACATAAAGTTTAGTTTATGTTTTAAAATAAAATAAATTTTGCCTTGGTCAGCATATTGAGTTTTTGATAATTAAGGCCCAGTTGGGTGTAAATTGCACTAATCTTAACATACAAATTTACAGTCTCAGTGAAAGTGTGTTGATTCATGGAATGGATTAAACTTACATTGAGTATGAAGCTTTAGAAATTATACTTATGGCACATATAATGGTACCAACAAAGTTCTGTTGGTTTCTGATGTGCAATAACTGTGCTCCACACATTGCGAGTTTGTGTTGGACAATAGTCAATTGTTGGCGGGTGTATACATGTTGAAGCAGCAGGTTTTGTTTGGTGCAATTAATGTGATGACCTCTTTGTTCATGTTCTGCGGAGTTCTCCCATACTGGGATCCATAGTCTTCTGGAACATTGGAGACATGTTATTGTTGATGATGGAGACTACATGTGCAGGGTGGCGTCAAACATGGCAAACCGTGGAAAGTCAGGGAATTTGATGGGTTGATAAAGTCCAGGAAATGTTGCAGAATTTTTTTTCTTTTTAAACTTTTGATGCAATAGAATGAATGTGCAATGTGTTTGCTCTTAAAGAGGTCTTTATAAAGCTCTGTATGGGAAATCTTGTTGCTAAGTCTCGGCGTCAACTTTTAGGCCTCTTTTATGCACGACAACCACAGTGCCAGAAAAATTTAAACTTCCAAATATTACATATAAAATGTATTGCATTATCATTTTTTTGTGTCTGTATGGGAGCAGTATGGAGGCAGAGTTATCAACATATTTGTGGGGGTGCATAGTCTGACATCTATCGGATGGTGCCACCACTCTGGTACTGTCTGAGAGTTGTCTGACATCATAGTACGGCATTTTTGTCAGACATTCTGAAGGAACATGGAAACAAATGAGCACTTTTATGCCACCGAATTTTTCGTCAGATGTCCTGGCACATTTTGTTAGATGAACATTTAGACTCCATTGATGCATGCGGTTTTTGTCATATATATATATATATATATATCTCACTTCGACATGTGACATGGAACAGAGTTTTGTTGGATGTCTTAAGACTGCGACATCTGACAAAAATTGCATGCATAAATGGAACCTTATAATCCAAGTTTGTGTGCTGCGGTATGACATTTCATTGGACAAACTTTTAGGCTCTGTTTTGTGTACGAATATGTCGGACGTAGCAGTTTGACATTTGTTATTCTGGGACATCGTGACAAAATCGCTTGCATTGCACTATTATGAATCCGATGTTGTTTGGATGTCCCAGTATGACATTTTTTGCCATGTACGATGTTTGTCATATGCGACATCTGACAAAAATCACATGCATAAATGGAGCTTTAGACTGCTGCACCACTACAAGGATGCTGCTTGAATTTTATTACTCTTCTGGTTCACTTTACCTTATTTAATAAAGACGAAATGAGTAGAAAGGTTGTTTTTTCGTCACACTTCCACACAGTACACATTGGACTGTACACTATGTTGCCATTCGTCACCGGACACCCCATACCAGTATGTTAATCCGGTCGCAGCACCACATCAGTATCGTGTAGGGCCACCTTTCGCTGCAATGACGTCCGCAACCCTTCGAGGAAGACTTTCCACCAATTTGCGATACGTGTCGATGGGAATCTTGCCCCATTCCTCCTGCAAAGCAGCAAACAGCTCAGTGGTGTTTTTTGGGTGGCATGGCCTGGCTCTCAAGCGGCGCTCCAACTCGTCCCAAAGGTGTTCAATGGAGTTGATATCTGGACTTTGGGCTGGCCAATCAAGTTTTTGCACACCCATGTCATCGAACCACGTGTTGATAATGCCTGCCGTATGACATGGAGCATTGTCGTGCTGAAACAGGTATGGGCCAATACCGAATTGTTCCCACAATGTTGGTAGCGCAGAATTGTCCAGAACTTTTTGGTACGTATTGGCATTCATGTTTCCCCGAACTAAAACAAGAGGACCAAGACCATACCACGAAAAGCAGGACCACACCATGATGCCACCTGTAAACAGCGTTCGCCGGGCATACGCCACACTCACACACGTCCATCGGACCACCACATCTGGTGGCACGATTCATCACTTCATAGGATGGATTTCCATTGATCGAGAGTTCAATGGGGGCGTTCCTTGCACCATTGTAACGGACGGGTCGCATTGCTGGCTGTGATGTGCGGCTTGTGAACTGCTGCGCGACCATGAAAACCAAGTGCGACTATCTCCCGGCGGACAGTACGATCACTTGCAGCACTACTGGAAGCCGATCGAAACTCCTGTGCCACCATCTGTAATGACGCCTTCCGGTTTGACTTCACCACACGTTTCAAGCATCGACAGTCACGATCTGTTAATATTTTTGGTTTACTGGGTCTGGGTCGGCATGTCATGATCCCCTCTCACTTCCACTTCACTATAACATCACTCACTGTCGACCGGGGTATCTGAAATTTGTCGGAAATCTCACGGGTCGAATGCCCAAACCTGTGGGCTCCAATGATCATCGCTCTTTCCGCCTCACTCAGTTCGCGTCTTCTGTCCATATTGACCGCTGTAGCTGGTATGAGTGTATTCTCAACCGACAACGCCTTTTATAGGTTGTATGACGTGTACAGACGATCCCGAGCACTTTTTGAGGGGTGTCCGGTGACGAATGGCAACATAGTGTATTTTGCAGACTAGCGAGACTCGGGACATCTGGACTCGCAGCCAGTGTAATCTACTGTGGGGCTTGTGTTGTCATCAATATATATTTGTGATTGTCCCTTCATCCATCTCATCTTACCACCATTCATCCTCATCTTTTCAATTTGTTAAAAGTGGCTGAAAAGTGAAATAAGATAAAGCGAGTAAATTAATCATTGTGATAGCAAAAATTCTTGATCACAAGTAAAAGTTCATGACTTTCTTAAACTGGTAGGGAAAAGTAAAATTTGTCCTGGAAAACCTGAAAAAGTCTGGGAATCTCATTTGTGCTTGTCTGTAGCCACCCTGCATGTGCCTGCCAGGCCTCTTTCACATCACTTTTTTTTTGTTGTTGTTTGAAGATGTCTGGTAAAAATCCAACAGAACTTTCTTGGTTACCTTTATACAAAAACTCACTGCCATGATTTTAGGTTTCAACCCTGATTGAGCCACACTTTCCACAAAATTTTAAGTTATTTCAAATCCTCTATGTATCAGTTATTTTTATTCAACATTTTTGTTATTAGGGTCTACCAATTTGAACATCAGATCTTTAAAATCAGATAGAATGAAAACCACAAATGATGATGACATTTTTTATTTTTTTTATTTTGAAGATCAAACAATGGCATTATGTTTTGAACAATGTTGTTCAAATGTTGTCCTCTGCTTCGGTGGGTGGAATGGATTCTGAATGTCCAATTTTCCAGCACAGTATAGCCTCAATGATTCCTTTGATGTTCCGTTTCAGCTCACGAACTGTGCGTGGCTTAGTCTTAAAAACCTTAGATTTGACATAACCCCATAGAAAATAATCCTCAAAAAAATAAGGCCCGATCACACCATTGGCCCAAAAACCACACCACACAGTCACTTTCTTAGGAAGAAGGGGTACGTCCAGAATCACTTGCAGATTTTCATCTGCCCAAATCCTACAGTTTTGTTTTTTCTGTTGGTCGATTATGTTGACCAGAAATTCCTTTCAATGCTCGAAATGTCTGTCGAACTGAACACGAATTTTGATAATAAATTTGAATAATTTCTATGCGTTGTTACATTGTGTATCTATCCATGATAACTTGCCACAGACTACTGCACACAGATGTCACAGTTCCATCTCGTCATTCCAGTCAGTGTTGCTACAACACTCTTTCAAAGTTTCTAAGTTCAAATTGGTAGACCCTTTATAATAATAATAAGAAACTTTCAACAGAGCACAATGAAATTTCTGAATTTACCAATTTTTCCTTGGCATCCTCAAGAGAAAAGATAAAAGAAGAATAAATAAGGAAACCCATGTGCATTTGTTCCATGTAAACTGTCATCACAACATCGTAGAACAAAACCTTATTCTTGATAACTGGATTGTGTATGTTGTCAAGGCAGAATCCAATAATACTGAAGAAGAAAATTGTCTGGCACCCTGGCCTCCCTGATGGCACAGTGGTAGCATCGTCACCTTGTTATCAAGGGGTCCCGGGTTCGATACCCAGTGGAGGTACATAGTGGTTTGGATCCCACTTTAAACTCTAGGTCCAGTCCCGATTAACCTTACTGAGCATAAAGTTGACTTTAAAAAAAACAATTGTCTGGCACCAGATACATATGCTTACGTTTAAATCCATGAAAAGTCATAAAAGTAGCACAGCAACCTGGAAGAGAGAACCTCCATTTCATTGGCTTCCTGCTGTCTTCACAAAGCAAAAGGCGAGGAAGGCACAAGGAGAAGAGGAAAGGAAGTCATTTGTGGAGCTTGTACTTAACATCATTGTGCTTTTCTTCTCTTCTGTAGAAGTCCAAGATGGACAGAAGATTGAAGGCCTTCCTCTTCTCCCCATGCTGCTTTTTGTTGCTTTTCAAATATTTTAACCTTTATCTCCTGGACCCTTGAGCCTGTATTCCCGTTGAATCTGGTGCTTTTTCAAATGTGTGCTTTTCAGACTTGCTGCAAAGTACAAAAAATCGTAGCTCAAGAAGTAATTGGCATAGACAGATGACATTGGTTTTGTTTTCTTTCTTCTTAAAGATGAGGCTTTTAGCGGAAGTAAAATTTATACATTGTGCCTCCCAATAATTAGTGTTAAGGGAAGAAGTTTTTTTTTTTTTAATTTGGTGTCTTTCCCTTAATCCTTAATTGTCGGACATTACTTAAAATGTTGCTTTTTACTCATTCTTGCTTGTAGAATTTAATTTTTTAAAAAAGATGCAGCAGTTTAGAAGCTATAGCCACTTTTATAGATCTATACCTTACTAATATCGGAGTAACGAAGGGGAAATAAGGACTTGTTCAAACTTCGCTTGTTAATAGTAGTAAGAATGGATATATTGTTTTATAATTCGAGTATGTCATACCTTCATGTGTACACTAAAGCTAAAAAAACCACAGAACTGAAATATGTGTAGGTTTCAAGAATGGTGTGTTAATTGATGCCATGTACTAGTGTTGGATATATCGACCATCCATACTCAATGGAAATACAGGTGTGGTCCCCAGATCGACCATCCGGATGATAAAGGTTAAAGAAAAAGCAAAATAGAAGTTCAAGTGGGTCAAACTATTTCAATACAACTATCACTACTTGTCAATTTTTAAATCTGGGGAAAGAAGTTCATCATATTTGCAGTTTTGAAATGCTTTAACAAATTGTATGTATGGAATTGTATGACAGTGAACAATATGGAAACATTGCCTTACATAGATAGATTTCCTTAAAAATGGAGCAAATTTTTTGCAATACTACAATTAAATGAAGCATGATTAAAATAATTTTAAAAATAGGTCAAGTTGATCCAACTATATTTTGAACTGAAGCTGCTGATCAAAATAGTTATAAATTTTAATTTCGTGTGTAGGGCCATGTCACTCTACAAGAGTTTTGATGAAAAATGTTAATAAAGTCATATATATATATATATATATATATGTAATAGAGGGTGTCCAAATGGATGGTATTTATAATAAACATATTGTATATGGGAAAGTATTTGTTGAGCTCATTTATGGTTTACACTATTGCAAAGGAAAAGTGTTACCGTATTTACCCATGTTATGTATAATGTGCACTTTTTCCAAAATTTTTGCACCCAAAAACTGTGGTGCGTATTATACATGAAATAATTATTTCATGTGTACGGAACACTATCATGTTATAATCGTCGTAAAGCTTGAATTCCGTAGTTTCTGAATATGGCAACAGTAGTCCATTCAAGATAGCGACACTAATGTGCAATGCAGTTGAAATAAGCTCATCACAAAATTGAAGGAACGTTCTGATTTTTGTGGTACTTTGGATGAAAGAGAAGGTAAGGAGAAAGAAAATAATAATTAAAATGTGTTACTGGCCAAATAATATGACACACATGGAGTGTGTAAATGCCTAAATGAAATAAATCTTGTTCTACTAACTGCTAGTTTGAGGGTCCTGAATGGGCCTCTTATAAATGTTATGCCAGTCATGAAAAAAGTATAGTATATATATATATATATATTTTTTTTAGAAAAAGTCAAGAGAAAATTAGTAAAACCACGCATAAAAGTTTAAATGCCATTTTACAGGATTTTTCACTTTGTAATGTAATGTTCTGCAACACAAGAAAAGCAGTGTTTGCGATCCGCGTTTGCGAGAGAGACAAAAGACAGACGATATATTCGGGAGTCGAATGGCTTCGTCTACGCGGCTGGTCCAGGGATACGTGCCTCCAGGTTACGTTGCCGAACGATAGGATAGGTTAACCTAACCTACTCACCCACTCTGGGCTTGATTGAACCTATGAAACTACTCTGCTGTGCAACCTGGACGCACCCATCCCCGTGCAGCTCTACGCTGTCCTCCAGTGACCATTAACATGGAGGATGTCCCCAGTAGACCAACATCCATTCCGAGGAATGATTGCTGGTTTATCATAGGGACTTTCAGCCTAGTTATTCCGGAGCGAGAAGTACGCTTCCCGGACTTACCCGCCCAAATATGAATTGATAAATCAAGTTGTTGGAAAGACACATTTAATATTCAGGAAATTATCACTTTTAACCATATACAAGCACTGCACAAACTTATAGTTTTGTTTTTACACTTAGAACCAACAAATGGGTAATAAAAACATGGTACTTACATATTCTGCCTACATCACATCACACATGGGCCTTGCGACAAACACTTATCACTCCAACTATAAATGGGGGGATTTCTGTGATTTTGCACTAAAAATATGGCAGTATCTTAATACATATGGGTATTGGCTTGCACATGAACTGTTTCTGGGAGCTGTATGACAAAGGATGGGCCGAATAGTCATGGATGTCTTTGGATACAAAGCATCATGGTTTCCTGAAGGCTCATTGTCCTCACCATGTGGTATTGGAAATTTCCGAATTTTCATGGATATTGATTCCATGCACTTTAAGGCACTTTAAGTGCTGTAATTTGTCCATATTATACACTACTGGACTATTTCCAAGCACTTAGTAGCTCTTTCACATGTTTTAAACACAATGGCTACTCCATTGTCCTTTCTCCACTGGCCTACTCTGGCCCAAAACTTGGAGCGATGTGAACTGTACCAGCTCTTTACAAAAAGTGAAATCAAGATGGCTTCCTCACATGTTAAAAGCTATCTCAGTTGTATTGTCTGGTAGCCACGCCCATGAGGCCATCTGATTGGTCCACAGCACCTTGGGTTACTTGCCTTTATCTAGTACCTAAAGAAATCCAATAGATGGCAGTCTAGTCGGGGCTAGTTCCACTGGCACTCACTAGGTGGCTCTGGTGCTGTGAGACCGATTGTCTTTTGTCAAAAACATCGATTTTTTGATGTTTTTGTGGTTTATTTGTACTAATAATTGTGGTTTGGATTTATTTTCAGGGAAAGCAAGTTAATTTGTGCTTGCACAAGTGTTATCCTGAAAATATCTGTATTAATAAAAAATTTGCATGAAAAGCACATGTGCTCTCTGAATTCTGCTTGTCCACAAAGGTTGTCCTTTTGATAACCAATGAATTTTGGTCTGGGGCTTATTATTTACTTAATATTTTGATGTTTTATCATACTTTTACTAATTAGGCCTAATTCCTGTTAATCTTAACATATCTGGGAATGTCTATTCCTATTAATTTTACCTGAATTGAATTGGCCTTGTACTTTGGTTGGAGTGGAGTGCTGCCTGTATGTATTGGGGATGTATACCCAACCTTTGGTTGGTTATACATATCCCGGGCCCTCGGGAAAAGAAAAAGGATACGTGAAGCGGATCATTTTTCTTTACCCTTTACTACACTATACCCAAATACATACACAAAAATATTTATATACACACTGAATCGTTATGACCACGCTGGTCCGAAAAGAACATATACATGAAAGAAAAATAAATTTGCAATTATTCTTGCCCGTCACTTGGATATATGTTTGAGATATTGTTCTGTTCGATATATCGAACGATTTTCTAGACGGTATATACATGGTTAATATAACACACACTTAAAAGTTTTCAATAAATGATTTTAGTTATCCATGTTATGTCTGCTTTTTGTCGCACTGAATACAGTTTTTGTATTCGAACTGAATTGCTTAGTAGTTTTTAGGTACGTATCTAATGTCTCTGCCCCTCATTCACTTGAGGGTGCAGTACCTTCAAAAAATGTTCACCATACACATTGGTATGTTGTCCACCTTTGATCACTTCACAATTGTTCTTCAATATCTCCTTAGGTGGAGATCCCTGTTGCCTGGCTTTGTGCACTTTGCGTTGCCATCAAAAGTTTTTGTTGCTCGCTTGGCCGAGCAATGCTTCGACCTGGCTGTCCATTGGGATTGTGTACAATCTGTGGAATGCATTCCTTGTGTGAAGTCTGTCGGATTGTCATGGTGGTTCGTTTCTGGATGTCAGTGTTCGATTACGAACCCCTGACACACTCCCTGCTTCCCCATATTGCTGGAACGCTGAAAAGATTGTCTCTAGTTCCTGGTATAATATGCTTGGGGGTCTGCTGCTGCCTATGACACCATGCACTTTTGTGTGTTTGCTCCGGGGTTTTGTGGTGACACTGAGGGGGAGTTGGAGTGATGTACTCACTGGCCCCACTTCACACGCAGGCTTTGACCTTACCCTTGTTGGTTTTGGGTTGTTCCTCATAAACAACCCTATATGTTTGGGGGTGCTTGCATATTTCTATTACCGCTAACCCTGGTTTGGTCGAACCTAACCCATCGGTAGTGCACATACCCAATGATTGCTAAACAATATTTTGCTTGATTGGTAGTGAGTGATCTAGCATAGATTTGTACTCATAGGGAAATAAATTTCTATATGACGGTTGGACTCACTTTTGTGTCCAACAGAGAAATGGTCTTGGTAGACAATAATGAAATTACCCTCTATACCACAATGAAATTGCCTTGGCATATAATACTGAAATAATACTTTTGTGTCCAACAGAGAAATGGTCTTGGTAGACAATAATGAAATTACCCTCTATACCACAATGAAATTGCCTTGGCATATAATACTGAAATAATACTTTTGTATACAACAATGAAATAGGCTTTTGTATACAACAATGGAATAATACTTTTGTACACAACAATGAAATAATCTTTTGTATACAACAATGAAATTGACTTTTATACTCAACAATGAAGTAGGCTCTTACACTCAACAATGAAATAGGCTTTTGTATACAACAATGAAATTGACTTTTGCATACAATGATAAAATAATCCCTTACATGATCTTGACAAAAAATTTTCTACCCTATGTACAAATGGGTGAATGTCACAGACCAGACAGAACCTCATCCACAAAACCTCTGACCTTTAACATATATTAATACTAGTGTTCAAAAAATGTGTAGCTTTTTCTCCTCATCTTGTACCTGTTGTACACTCCTATCCGTGCGTCTTACCCTGGATGCGCTAGAGGGATACCAATACCTCTTATGCGACTAATACTATAGCGCAGGAGCCGTACCGTCGCGTACTTCTCTCCTAGGTCCTACTGATATCGGGTTTAGGAAGAAACGTAGAGCTGACGAGCAGACATCTACGGTTTCCATGGGGAAGTATCACAAGGGTACGAGGGTGGAGCCATTTGTGCGCAGTTACTCATCTTACCAACAGACAAAGCAAGTCGTAGGGAAACGGCTGCACCCCGTCGGGATTGAGGTTGAGTCCTCGTTGAATTCAGAGGCCCCTTGGCTTGAATTAACTTCTTTGAGGTACTCTCGATGCTAACACCGGATGTAGTAGTCTGAGCTTCTCAATGTAATGACTATACACCTTATAGCTACACCTCCACAACTTCATGTTATTGACATGTTGGTTGGGTAGGCTCTTACCGCTAACACAATGAACAAGATTAAATATGTTATCCGTCACCTGATCACTACAAACTAATGGACCGAAGAAGGTGTGGAACAATTTGTGGGTCTGTCCCTCTAGAGCTTTGCTTTGGAGATGGAATTTAAGAAAAACTAAGTCATACACTTTGATCACAGTTCTGTTTTGCTGTGACTTATTTACCTTACTGTTGGCTTTGTTTCGCCTTTCGGCCGTCCGGGATACAGCCATGAACAATTGCTGATCCCATTCGGTTTGTTCACCTGTAGGAATATGGAAGTGTTCCATAACGGGGTTCCTGAGTGAAACATGTAGCCTAAGCTCTGCTGGTGCGTACCCAGTGGTGTCATTGATCGAGTGATTGATAATGCTAACCACTGCTGGTAATTTATCTGACCATGTTTTATGGTTTTCATTGCACATGAGCTTTAAGAGCTTTCCCATCTCGAGGTGCGTCCTCTCAACTAGATTGGCAGATGGGAGATACGATGGTATAAACAGAACCTGAATTCCCATATTTTCAAGGGTTTGAGTGAATTGCTTGGCCCTAAACTGGGGACCATTGTCCACTACAATTCTTTGAGGAAGTGAAAAATGTACAAAATATATATCTATGAGTTTCCTCAATATTAAGGGAGTGGTGGAATTTCTGAGCGGGTATGCCATTATGTATCTTGAACATCCCTCCAGAATGGTGAAAATGTACTTCTCTTGGCGCTTACTGGTTGGGAGTGGGCCTACAAGGTCGCAGAACAGAGTTGCTCCTAACTTTTTGACATAATGGGCCTGCAAGACTTGCCGAGGGGGATGAAGGTTCGGTTTCACCTGCTGGCATCGAACACAGTCAGTCACCCAAGCCTTGACTCCTCGCCTCATACCTGGCCAGAAAAAACTACGGAACACCTTATTGTGTGTTTTGTCTACTCCTGGGTGCCCATCATCATTGTGATATGCTGTGAGCACCCGTGAAACTAAAGATTCGGGAATGTATATTCTGAACTTATCGACAAAGTGAAAGTCTTTGACCACTAGCAGGTCATTGACCATTTGGTATTGCTTGCTCCAATTTCTGCACCTAGGATTGTTATCCTGTTCCCCCCCTTGCAGGTAATCTATGATTGCTTTGGACCTAGGATCCCTTTCTTGTTCCCTCTGGAGATCGTCTCCGGACAGATTAGCTATGGGTTGGGGCAACACTTGGATTGGGTTGACACGTCTAACCATCTCTTGCTGTCTTTCCGGGATGCGGGATAGCATATCCGCTAGACAGTTCATACGACCAGCCACATACTCCACATCAAACTTGTAGTTCTGGAGCTTGAGGAACCACCGGGTGAGGCGTACGTTCCATGAATAGGCTGAGTTGAGCCACGAAAGACTCTTGTGGTCGCATAGGATGGTGAAGGTCTGACCTTGCAATAAAAATGAGAACTTCTCTATGCACCATACGATGCTTAGGAGTTCAAGTTCTGTGGAGGTATATCCTAACTCGTAATTCTTCAGAGATCTGCTAACGTATCCCAATGGCCTCTTCTCTCCTTCACAGTATTGGAAGCAGAATCCCCCCACCCCTGATCCCGAGGCGTCGGTCTGGAGGTAAAACTTCTCTGAGAAGTTGGGGTGAAATAATTTGCAGTCTTCCTGGACTACTGACTTCAACGCTTCGAATGCCTTTTGGGCATTCTCGTCTCACTGCCATTTGGATCATTTTCGTAGCAGGTCGTAAAGAGGTTGGGTGTATTCATTATAGCTGGGAATGAACTTACGAATCCACCCGAAAGAACCTAATATTTTCTGCAATTGTTTGATATTAGCAGGGGGTTGCAGGTTGGATATGGATTCCACATATTCCGGGCACATGGATATGTGTTTAGAATTGACTATGTGCCCTAAGAACTTAATTTGTTCTCTGGCAAATGAACATTTGGACAATTTGAGGGTCATGTTAGCCTTTTGAAAGATGGCAAGTACCTTACTAATGTGGACTAAATGTTCTTCAAAGGTGGCAGAGAAGATTGTGATGTCATCGACATATGCTAAGGCAAACTCCTCGGTACCACTCAGCAGTTTATTCATTACTTCAATGAACACCTGCATGCTATTGATGTGACCAAAGATTAATCGCTTAAATTGGTACATCTTGCCATTGAAAGTAAAAGCAGTGTACCTCCTAGACTCCTCTTCTAGGCCTATCTGCCAAAAACCAGAAGATATATCTAAGGTTGAAAAGTACTTTTTACCTTGGAATTGTGTGAAAATTTCCTCCATGTTGAGGGGTTTCAATTTTAAAGGCAGGATAAGTTTGTTGATCTCTCGTTGGTCTAACGTGAGACGTAGAGATCCATTCGGCTTTTGTACTACCAAAACTGGGGATACATATTCAGAATTTGAGGGCTCAATTATGTCCCATTCAATGAGCTGTTTGATTTCCTCCGCTACACCATCTTTGTATTTTACAGGGATGGGATAGTTTTTTCTAGCTACATACTCAGACTTGTGGAGGGTAATTTTGTGCTCGTGAATGTTGCACTTGCCTGGGCGGTCACTGAAAACAGTTCTCATTTGACACAGTGTTTCAAACAACTGTTCCTTTTGAGCTTGGGAGATACTGGTTGCATTGTTTGCGACATCTCGTATCTCGGGTATGGATGCCATGTCAGACTTCTGGAAGGTATCCAGGGGAAATATATCCAGCTTGTGGATCTGTGCTTCCTCGTCTTGACTTGCATCGGGACCTATCGGCAAGAACTTAGTGATCGTGGAGTGTGACCCTTTTCTGAACATTAATTGGTGGGATGAAAAATCTATTTGTGCATTAATCCCATATAACCAGTCTAAACCTAAAATACATTCTATGCTGAGTTCGTTTACGACCACGAACTCTACGCAAATCTCCGTACCTTCGACAATGACACCTACTGAAGCAGTCCCTAGGATTTTTTGCTTTTTAGCACCTGAATAATCTACTAACTTGATATTGTCACACTTAATGAGTCTGGGCCGGGATGCATTGTGCGTGATCTGTTTCCACATCTTGGAACTCAGCATAGATACCTCAGCTCCAGAATCGACAAGCGCTTTGGTAGGTACATCCACCAGAGTCACCTGTATTACCGTACCATACCTATTGTTATGCTTATTTATAGGGACTACACAATTGTTACTGGAGCTACAGAACTCATTCTCTATTGAGTCGTATTCATCCAAATTCAAAAATGCTATATTTACTAACCTAGGAGGATTTGTTACACCTTGGCCACCATCACCCCCTGCGAGAGCAGCACTGGCTAGTTTCCCGAGGGTTGGTCGTAGGGCAGAATGGCATTCATCTCACTCTGTTGAGATCCCATTTGTTTACCCTTGGGTGTGTGACCTGGTTTGGTGAACCATTTTACCTCATCGAGTGCATTGAGTATGGTATCCATACCTCGTGGGCTGAAGTGAACCAGGTCGGGTCTCATGTTTTGACCGTAACCCATGGTTTCTTCGAACAGCGACATGTTCATTTCTTGGCCCTTGTGCACAAATTTCGATGAGGAATCCAGAACCCTTACATTGCTATTATCATCAAGGGATAATATTTTTGCAATTAGTGAGTCATACATGGCCCAGAACCTGTGTCGGTTCTCATTGGCTAACCTGGGAACTGGTGGAGGAGTCAGAACAATGACCTTCTGAGCACCTTTCCTCTTTAGGGTGTAAATGATATCCTGGAGGTTCCGGAACACCTGGTTGGTGTCCTTCCCTCGGAGCATATCATTTGTGGATACCATTAATAACACATTTTCATGAACACACTTTTCCCTTCTCAAAGCACTGAGCAACTGCGCTGAGGTTTGTCCAGATATGCAAAGTCCGATGTGGTAATTACCATCACTGTCTCTTTGGACAGGATACCCGAATTTTCTCTGCGCAAGACGTGACAACATTGAATCACCCACTGCCTGATACTGATTTATCAGTGGAGTGTGCTTGCATGAATCTGAACATTGTGGGACAGGTTTAGGTTTGGCATCGCCCTTCCCCACGTCAGGACGTTGCCTACCTAGTTTCCCTGGTTGTGCACATTTGGATGCACCTCAGCGAGATGCTCGGAAGACCCGTGTGAGCTGGCGGAACTCTTACGTTGGGATGTTCCACCCTTTCTCCGGTCTACCTTGGTTCTGTTTGGGTACTCCTTAGGCCGGGAGCCCCTCGCAGATTTGCACATGTGAGCGTCCTCCTTTTTGGATGAACCGCTCGCCTCACCCTGACCACGACTCACATAGGTCCGGTTAATGCGAGTCGTGGTTTTCCCGTAATAGGGTCGTGCTGGCCTTGCAACTTCCCTCTCAGGATATTGTGCCACTTGCACACTCTCATACCGAAGTATGGAGTTGGCCACCTCCTGAAGAGAGACGAAGGGAGCTAGGACTAACTGGTCCTTCAAGCTGCGCGGCAGCTGTTGCACAACGTGGGTGAAAACCTGGTTGTCGGCGATTTCTGGCAACGCAAGCCTAATCATTTTGACTTGGCGCCAGAAATATTTGTGCACTGATCTGTGCTGGGATGGGTTGTACCTTTCGTTGAGAGCCTTCGCAAGGGAAGAAGCTCTCCACCCATCCCCTTGGAAATATGAGAGGAACTGCCTTTTGAAATCTGAGTAGGACTTGAACTTTCGTTCGTTCCTCTCGTACCACTGCCCTGCCTCGTCCCGTAGACAGAACGAGATTATTTGGAGGGCATCCGCCAAATCTACCTCCAGGAGAGTGAGATCTCTCTCAAACTCCTGCACAAAATCTGAGGCCAGCCTGTTCCCCTGCCCGTTAAAGGTTGGGAGCTGTTTGAGATCAGCAAACCTAACCCTAGGTTTGCTCTTGTTCCTCCTCCGGTTCTTCCTCTTCCTCTGGCTGCAGACTTCGGCATCCGAGCTTTCGGAATTGGATTCCGGGGAGTTACCAAGTGGGTGGTACTTGTTAGGGGGAGACACATAGCCACTACTCTGGTCAGAGCTTTCGTAACCCTTAGGTCGTCGTTTGGCTTGGTACAAGGCCTGGTGGACAGACACATTCCGCGCAGGTGAGACGGGCTTGGTAGCTGACTTCAGCGGAAGGGCGGACTGAGTAATTCGTCTCTCCATCCCTTCCAGGCAAGCAAGAATCCTCATCAGGCTTGCATTGTCAGACCCTTGTTCTGCTGGCAGCTGCTCCTCACCAACCCTTTGTTGTGAGGAGGTGCGCTGCTCAGTGACTTGGCCCTCGGAAATGCATTCATGCGATCTGCGGCCTTCCGCCTGACAGTTCGGCATTTCCTTCCTCACTTGCTCGAGAACCCTGTTCTCGATCGTGACCATGTGGTCACTGCAAGTGAGCTCTCTGCATATGTTTTCTAGGGCATCTAACCTCCCTAGAATCTGAGCTGTGGTGGTCTGATTGTCACCGCCTTGCACTTCGCCAACGAGTTCCCTCAGTTGCGAAATCTGGCCTGACACTTGTGTAAAATCCCTTTCTAACCTTGACTCTAAGTCATTACATTGGATCTATATTTGGTTAATTCTATTGGTGTTGGTCGCTACTTGCTTGGTTAACAATTCTGAGGTCTTCGGGGTGGCATTGTGGATGGAGTCCAGTCTGGCCTGGAATTCCGTCCTTACGGCTTCAAGTTTCCTATTTACTTCGGCCGATGCCTTGGCAAATTCCCTACCCTGAGCATCAATTTTCTGACCCTGCGCTTCAAGTTTCTGACCCTGCGTATCAAGTTTCTGACCCTGCGCATCAAGTTTCTGACCCTGCGCATCCAGTTTCTGACCCTGCGTATCAAGTTTCTGACCCTGCGCATCAAGTTTCTGACCCTGCGCATCAAGTTTCTGACTGTGCATCAAGTTTCTGACCCTGTGCCTCAAGTTTCTGATTAACACTTTCAGAGACTTTCGATTGCTCTTGGAGCATTGCTACAATGAGGGCAAGTTGGGGGTTACTACTGGTACTTGCACTACTGTTGGGTGGGAACCCACGACCTGCTGGCCGTTCCAGCGACCTTGATCTGGTATTCATATTTGGGGAGTGCCGGTATTGAGTCTCATAATCTTGCAATCCGCGTTTGCGAGAGAGAGACAAAAGACAGACGATATATTCGGGAGTCGAATGGCTTCGTCTACGCGGCTGGTCCAGGGATACGTGCCTCCAGGTTACGTTGCCGAACGATAGGATAGGTTAACCTAACCTACTCACCCACTCTGGGCTTGATTGAACCTATGAAACTACTCTGCTGTGCAACCTGGATGCACCCATCCCCATGCAGCTCTACGCTGTCCTCCAGTGACCATTAACATGGAGGATGTCCCCAGTAGACCAACATCCATTCCGAGGAATGATTGCTGGTTTATCATAGGGACTTTCAGCCTAGTTATTCCGGAGCGAGAAGTACGCTTCCCGGACTTACCCGCCCAAATATGAATTGATAAATCAAGTTGTTGGAAAGACACATTTAATATTCAGGAAATTATCACTTTTAACCATATACAAGCACTGCACAAACTTATAGTTTTGTTTTTACACTTAGAACCAACAAATGGGTAATAAAAACATGGTACTTACATATTCTGCCTACATCACATCACACATGGGCCTTGCGACAAACACTTATCACTCCAACTATAAATGGGGGGATTTCTGTGATTTTGCACTAAAAATATGGCGGTATCTTAATACATATGGGTATTGGCTTGCACATGAACTGTTTCAGGGAGCTGTATGACAAAGGATGGGCCGAATAGTCATGGATGTCTTTGGATACAAAGCATCATGGTTTCCTGAAGGCTCATTGTCCTCACCATGTGGTATTGGAAATTTCCGAATTTTCATGGATATTGGTTCCATGCACTTTAAGGCACTTTAAGTGCTGTAATTTGTCCATATTATACACTACTGGACTATTTCCAAGCACTTAGTAGCTCTTTCACATGTTTTAAACACAATGGCTACTCCATTGTCCTTTCTCCACTGGCCTACTCTGGCCCAAAACTTGGAGCGATGTGAACTGTACCAGCTCTTTACAAAAAGTGAAATCAAGATGGCTTCCTCACATGTTAAAAGCTATCTCAGTTGTATTGTCTGGTAGCCACGCCCATGAGGCCATCTGATTGGTCCACAGCACCTTGGGTTACTTGCCTTTATCTAGTACCTAAAGAAATCCAATAGATGGCAGTCTAGTCGGGGCTAGTTCCACTGGCACTCACTAGGTGGCTCTGGTGCTGTGAGACCGATTGTCTTTTGTCAAAAACATCGATTTTTTGATGTTTTTGTGGTTTATTTGTACTAATAATTGTGGTTTGGATTTATTTTCAGGGAAAGCAAGTTAATTTGTGCTTGCACAAGTGTTATCCTGAAAATATCTGTATTAATAAAAAATTTGCATGAAAAGCACATGTGCTCTCTGAATTCTGCTTGTCCACAAAAGGTTGTCCTTTTGATAACCAATGAATTTTGGTCTGGGGCTTATTATTTACTTAATATTTTGATGTTTTATCATACTTTTACTAATTAGGCCTAATTCCTGTTAATCTTAACATATCTGGGAATGTCTATTCCTATTAATTTTACCTGAATTGAATTGGCCTTGTACTTTGGTTGGAGTGGAGTGCTGCCTGTATGTATTGGGGATGTATACCCAACCTTTGGTTGGTTATATGTTGTTCTGGCAGAATTCGAGCAATCACCTCCTATCACATGGGATGTGTATCAGCGGTATTTGTTGGGCGAGAAATAACAGAAAATAACTTCCGGTGGAGGCACATAGTGGTTCGGATTCCACTTTAAACTGTAGGTCCAGTCCCGATTAGCCTTACTGTGCATAAAGTGGACTTAAAACAACAACTCAAACAGAAAATAACTTCCTGAGCATTGCAAATCCATAACATAATTTTGATCTCCCTTTCTACTATTACAGATTAAATAAGGTGGTTAAAGAGTGAAAGCTTTGGGATGCTAATCATAGTGGAGGGAGAGGGGGGAGGTGGCTTGGGTTGGTAACTTACTGTTTACACAAGAGGATATTCTCCTCTTGGTTCACAGAGCAACAGGTGACTCATTGAATAGCTATGATGTCACTAGCTGTTGATTGGCATAGCAACAGCTTTACAACCTACAACTAAGAAAGCCATTTCTTGAACCTGGATTATACTGCGAATTATACACAAGATCAAATTTTTTGTCACTTTTCCCATCAAAAACCAAGGTGTGCATTATACACGTGTAAATATGGGAATTGTCTCATTATAATTGTTTCAATAAATTTCAATTGGTGGCATCAAATGTCCAAATGATACTATTATATTCATCCTCATTCCATGTTACCTGAAACATGTTCAATGTTATCATAGCTACAACACACTCAGTTTGTAGTCTCAGAAAGACATACATTTGTGTGCATAAGGTTCTTGCCCATACTGCATTCTAAAAGAGTACTGAAGAGCTGTAGCAGATTTGAACTCTATTGGCCACAGTAAAGCATGAACCCAATTTTCTCTTGCCGTCTCTCTGTCTTGTGCATATATGTGGGGTATTGAAAAATAAACTTTGGGTTTCTTTTCACATTTGTGCAACTGAGCCTACTTTCTGACATGTAATACTTATATTTCATACTTTTCCATCTGGAAACCCTGAAGGGATATTTAAATAACTGCTATCATTAAGGGCATGGGGTATAGTTTCCCATAAGGTGTACATTTATTTTTGCTCTGATGTTCATCAGAGCCCCTTCAGCTGCATTCTAGGGTATGCATTTCTCCTCATGCCACAGTTACAAGCAACTCTCTAAGTTCATTAATAAACTTTACTAAAAATACCATCAACAATGTGTTTTGGCTCCCATACATTTCTTAGACTACTTGAAAAAGTAATATTTTCATAATCCCTCAAAAATTCTTGCTTATGTTCAGCAGCAGGTCACTTAATCTCCTCCCTCATCTGGTTCTTCATGCTTTACCAAGGAAACTGTACCCCTCATCCTTAAATCATGATCCACTTGACTACACAATATTGGTACAGAATTAAATAATTGCAAGCAACACTGATATACACATTTTAACTTTATTTTTTATCTATCTCTATATACGAGGGCAAATCAAAAAGTGTAATTTTTTCTAGCTTGTTATAAGTGTTATTACAAAAGCGAGATTTCACAGAAAATTTTAAATACTGCTTATCAATCAGCTGATGCATTCGCAGTATGCGTATATTTGTATACACTTTTCAGCGTCTTCTATGCCTGTCTTAATACACATATGAAAAGTGACAATGATATGTTACAGCCTCAAATAATATAGTACACAATTTTGTAATTCGGAACATTTCTATAAATTATATTTTTCATGAGACAAAGTTTATTTTTAATTCAATGAAAAAATATATATTTAATTTCTTTTTTAAATTCTCTCCACCGGGAATCAAATTTTGGATCCTTCGATTACAAGGGGATAGCATTAGCCACTGCCCGATTAATTCCATGAGAAACAGGCTCCGTAGTCCTGTACTTTTTTGTATGTTACATAGCTTTTTACAATGTTGTTTTGTGGCAATTAGCATCTTTTTAAGTACTCTGGTCATTGTTACGAGTCTTAGCAAAATGTGGAAGACTAAGACTACGTTTAGCATGTAATTGTTATATTTGTATCACTGCCACAAAAGCTGTGAGCACAATGCTTATCAAACGTGTTTTCAACATGCTCCGAAACGTTTGGCGGAATCATGGCGGTGGGCATGTTTTCGCGCAATGAATTGTGGGGGAAGTTGTTCACTGAATATCATCCATTATTCCATGCAAAACACACATCATAGTTCTTTGGGGGATAAAATTTTGGAGAAAAGTAAAAAAAAACACATAAATACAATACATTTATTTTTTAATCCTAAAATTCACGAATGTTGGGTTTTCGCATTTTTTTTAAAGCAAATGTGTTGAAATTTATGTAAAAGGTTACAATTTACATTCAATGCCAAATTCATGTTATTTTGCAATTTTTAATGCATGACAAACATGTTTAGAGCATGTCACTGCACGTACATTCACACTTTATATTGTATCAATTAATATTTTAACATTAACAAACCTTCAGTGGTTTGACTTTTAGTTGGGTTGAATAAATTGTTCAGCATTATTGCCATTTCAATATTGATTTGATGTTTCAGTTAAATTGTTGTCATTCCATTTTGTGATTGTTATATAAAACTTTGAACTTGTATTCCTAGTCATGTATGACTATTCCAGATTTTTCAGTGTCTTAATCTGAGATTTGTTTTGTGCTGCTCCACCTCTGCTTCATGTGTGGCTTCTTTCTTCAATGTATATTCTTGCTGTGTCGTAAACTAATTTTGTGTAGTTTTCCGTGACTGTATTAAATAATACTCTGTGTCTTCTCCATCATAAGTGAAAAAGGTTATGTCTGTCTGTGTGTGTGAGAGAGAGAGAGAGATAGAAGCATGATATGTATCTTCAGGTTATTGAATGTGATGCGTGGTTTGGTGCATACACTGTAGAGATTGATGAAAAATTTAGGTTTTAGTAGGTTGTGTGTGCCTGTTATTGAGTTGGTTAATTAATCTTTTGTGGTGTCAGTTTAGTATTGCATTGTTTTTCCATCTGTAACTCCATTTAATTTATATTTTACAATGTTAACATATTCTGTAACCAAAGTGGTTACATATGAATCTTTATATCTGAGAAAAATTTGTTGATGTAATTGCATGTAATTGGAAATGAAGGAATGTGTTTTGTGGTGTAGTGGAAATTCTACACTATTGATGATTGGAAACTGTGGTTTTATTAGCTTGCATTTGATAATTGTGTGTGGTTTGCCCTTGTTATTGCCAGTCAGTCTGTGTGTGTTGTTGGTTTAGTATTGCATTGGTCCTGAAGGAAGCTTCCCTGTTAGTCTCCAAAGGTTTGAATTCTATGAATTCTCATATTTTAGTCTAAAGACTGACTGAGTTGCTCTTTGTTATGCCACTTTCCTTTTTTTTATGTTAATTTCTTCTTGTTTATTATTTTTATGTCCCATAAAAGTATGTAATTGTAAAATATGGCTGATCTGAGTTTTACCTAGGGTCTTAAGCTGAGTTTATGTGCTTAGGATAGATATTTACTTCTTTCCTCAATGTATATTCCCTCATATATGTATTTTCCTTGTATGCTGAGGATTTATTTAGTTTAGTTTTTTCTTCATTGCAATTTGTTGTCATATTTCATGATGTTCTCACCAGAAAGGTTGCAAATGATTCCATGAATTTGAAAACTTATGAGAGAATTTTATTGAATGTGAGTTATGAAATGGACTTGCGCTCAGTGCCAACTGTTGCATTTAGTTCTTGTGACTTGTAAGTGGTTTTTGTCCTTTTCAGTCTCATATTTTCTGTATGATGATAATCTATAACATTGTGTTGCCATCTATTTGTTTCCAAAAGAAATTTCCAGTTGGCTAGGTTGTCTGACAGGCTTATTAGCTGGTAACGGTAGCAACGTTTCCAATGTTCATGTGCTGTATTATCATCTGTATTCCTTTTTATGTCATTGTTTATGTGGAATATGGACAATAGCCATGGATTTCTCTGGAAGAGGTGCTGTTTCTTTCTCTTTGTTTGTTGTGAAACTGCCAAGTTGGGTTTGGATTAGGATTGATTACTTCCACTGATTTTATGTTTAAGACTATAATTCTGTACTAAAACTCTGTTTTGTAATAATTTTCTTGTGTAGTGCAAAATATGTATAATATATATATATTTTTTTTCTTACAGCATTGCCCATACAATTCGTGAAGAAGTTACTGAGCAAGCAACAATAATGGTGAATGGAAAGTTGAAAGAATATCAAATTAAGGTTAAAATTTTTTTGTTACTACTTTTCTCCTTCGTGTGTTTTTCATTTTAAAAGGTTAAGGAATAAAATTTGACTGAAGAGAAAAATAATAAATGCAAGGCATCAATTTTTTATCCCTGGCCAATATGGTGGAGATTGGGTGGAGATTGAACATTGGACAGATTTTTATTCCTTTCCAGAAAACAGTATTGTTATCCTATTCTGTAATTGTTTGCAGTGCACTCAAATTTTTCTTGCACATATTTTAAATCTTTTTGTTTACCTTTTGGGTCCCAAGCATCTTGGTCGAGATACCCAAATGTAACCCTCGCAGTCCCAAGCATCTCGATCGAGACGCTGTGTCAAGGTCGTAGTTTTTACTTTATAACTTTTCAATTTTTGGCTAGAATTTTGATTTTTTTTATATTATTCCTAACACATGTATTTAACAGAAATGTTTCTTGCACTTTTTTTTCTTTATGAAAATCGAGGGGAGAAGTGACTTCTTTTTTGCATCTCTTTTCAAGGGAAAATTTTTGCCGACAAAGGAAGACCGGCTTTGTTGTTCTAAAGCAGTGCTTTTCACTCCTGCCTGGTAACTGCATTCGAAGGAAGCTTGTTTATCAGTATCCAATGTCAAAATGAAAGTTTTCCGTGCAGGCGCAAGCAGGGGTTGGGGGGAGGGGGAAGACGGATTGTTGAATCTGCGTTGTGAGAATGGAATTTCGAGGCGCGCTGAAGGAAGCCTTTGTTTTTGAGCACAAGTGTTCCACAAGTTGCAGCACAGGTTACCCTGCATTGTCTAAAAATAGAATTTCAAGCAGCTGCAAGAATCGGTGCTCATTTTTCACTGCATTCTAGCTTTTCGTCCGTGAAAGTTGTGCGTAGGTGTGTGTTGTTTGTGCCCAAGTGCGACGATATTTTTTGAGTGAAGTGACAGACTTCCAAGGACTTTTTTGTCATCTATGTGTTTTTCTTGTGGTGTGAAAAGTGTGCTAGTGTCATTTGTGCCTGCTGTGTCCCCAAAAGGCTTATAGTCGACCATGGCTGACCCCGGTGATCTCCGTTCTGATGAAATCCGAGATGAGCTGGAGGATATGGATACAGACTCCGAGTGGGATGAAGAAGAGCTCCCCCTCCATATGTACGCCAAATGTGCATAAATTATATATCGTCTGAATCTGTGATTCATTCTGCGTACAATGGTATATCTTTCATATCTCTAGGGCATTTAGTTTCTGAGCTATAGTCATTTCAATGTAACTCTGCATTTCGCTCAATTCCGAAGCTTGAGACAGTGGCGTACAAGCCTTTCGTTTCAGGGGTACAACTCGCGTTACATTGGTCATATGACAATGATGCAAATAGGCTATTTCCCCCCTTTCCCCCTCCATATGTATGCCAAATGTGCATAAATTATATTTAGTCTGAATCTGTGATTCATTCTGCATACAACGGTATATCGTTCATATCTCCAGGGCAAATAGTCTCTGAGCTAAAGTCATTTCATGGTACCGCTGCATTTTTGAAGTTTGAATCAGTGGCGTGCCGACCATTCCTTTCGGGGGTACAACTCACGTTACATTGGTCATATGATGGTAATGCAAATATTTTTGTGTTCCTTACATGTCTGGGATCATTTCCATGTGCATGTCGACACTGTCATGTACATTTTTCCTTTGGGGGGGGGGGGGGCTTTTTTTCCCGATATTTTAGAATTTTGAGAGTTAGCCCCTCCCCCCTGCCACATATACGCCGAATTTGCATAAATTTTATATAGTCTGAATCTCTGGTTCATTCCGCATACAACGGTATATCACTCATCTCTCTAGGGCAATTAGCCTCCGATCTACACTCATTTAATTGAAACTCTGCATTTTGCTCAAAATCGGCTCAGGACAAAGGGGGTTACATGTAAAAATGGCCTTGGGACTCAAAAGGTTAAAGCATGTGGTTCTTATGCTGTAACAGATATTAGTGGTTCAATCACAAGGAAATGGAAAGAACATGAGCTATCTGTGGACATTGTATAATTATGTTTTATGAAAACTTTACATACAAATTGTGTATCCTATGTATTTTAGTATTTATACTCTGCAGAAAGCTATTTTAAAAATCACTGATGTTTGCCTGTTTTATAGGGTCTGGAGTGGTTAGTATCACTATTCAACAATAATCTCAATGGGATACTAGCTGACGAAATGGGTCTTGGAAAGACTATTCAGACAATTGGTTTAATAGCCTACCTCATGGAGAAGAAGAAGGTGAATGGTCCTTACCTAATTATAGTGCCGTTATCGTAAGTATTTTTATTTGTCTTTACACATTTTTTGTATAGTGAGTTGGCAGATGGTATTGTCAGAAAGATAGGATTAGGTGGATCTGGAGGCAAGAGGGAATATTACCAAGTGTCTTGTTAAGACTAGGGGCCATGTTTTCACCCACGTTTTATGTGTATCATTCTCTCACTGGGGGTATGATTGGAAAGGGGTAATAGAGAAGCATTCACTACAAAATGGTTTGAGTGAATAGCTGTGCAGTTTAAATATACGTGGGTTGAAGATTTAATAGTGGCAACACTGCTGTATATACACCATGAAATGGAACTGGTGCTTCTCACGTATACCACACGTTAGTTTGATACCTAAGCTACCTCCCAGTAAATGAATTAATCCTTCCAACACTAGGCGCATTCACAGTGACGAGAGGAATAGAGCTGGTGGTCTAAAGTTGTGTAGTCAGAACCCAATTAATGTGAAAGGTCTGGTGATTCTCACCATGCCTCCAGGACAGACTGTCAATGTACAGTATTACTTCATTTTTGGAACATAACCTGTGACCTGCGTTGTGAAAGAAGGGGCCACCAAATACAGGAAGTGGGCATTATAGCTTAAGTGGGTTGAAAGTAAATTGTTTTTCTCCTTTAGAAAATAATAATAATAATAATTAAATTCTTCGTTGAAGGGAAGGAAAACTGGTTAACTCTTATCAAATATAAGGATAACAAATTTGTTCTTTTATGCACTGTATAATCTACTCTCTCTTCATATAAAATGGCACTTGTTATAGGGTTGAACACAGTTGAAGTATGTGTCATTTTATCTGATCAGGAGTGTACAATGATTCCTTTAATTCATTATCATTTAAAACTTTGTTTGGGAATAATTTAATGTCCTACTCAGCATCTTCATATAACATTAATTTGTCATTCACAGGACTTTGTCAAATTGGGTATTGGAGTTTGAGAAATGGGCTCCTTCAGTAATCGTTGTTGCATACAAAGGCTCACCAGCAATGAGAAGACAAATACAGAGTCAGATGAGAGCAACCAATTTTAATGTCCTTCTCACAACTTACGAGTATATCATCAAAGACAAAGCTGTTTTAGCAAAGGTAAGTTAGAATTTATGTTTTGCCTGAATTACACCTTGAATTGTGTAACACCTTTGTGGACAGAACATATTTCAATTATCATATTTAGTACATTTTGCTATATTAGTTCACATTGTATCTAAATATATCTGTTTGGCGGTTATGCCGAGATAGGTAATTTACTCTAAAAAGTTCAAGTTTCATTTTTTTGCGCAGTTTTTGTTCACTATCGATTTCATTCAGACAGTTCATGCGTGATGAAACAACCAGACAGGTGGTGAAATCGGTCGCGAACAAAAACTGCACAGAAAAATGAAATGCGAACTTTTTAGAGTAAATTACATTAGTTCATTCAATTAGGTATGTTAACTGCCATATGGGAGTCCAGGTTTGATTCCCAGGCTGTTATCTCAGGTAGAATTTTTTTCATGTCATTGTCCCTGCATGAGTTACCCTTTGACTTACTCAACCTCTCATCACTGTGTGCATCAATACAACACTGAGGCATGTTTGTGTTTTATAAAGGTTGTTTAGATTGTAGTAAAAAGTTACAATTACATTGAACTGTATATGGCATATAAAAAAGCAGTTTAGTGTAAACTTATATTACAGTGGACTCTTTTTAATTTGAACTTGGATAATTCAAATTACTGAATTCAAAACAAAGTTTATTCCCCTTGAAATCATCTTCAATGATACATAATAATAATAACTAGAGGCATGCAAATTTCGATTTTGACAAAAACACGAAAAATGAAAAAAACATGCTATAATGTTAATTTTTCATGTTTCTGAAAGGTGTGAGGTGCATTATCCTACCCTGTTTTGTCACGAAATGATGCGAAATGAACTGCAAAATGCGAAAAACTCTTAAACACGATATTTACTGTTTATATACCGACGCGACACTTTCTGAAGTCTGGAGTATCCTGTGAGTTATGCAATTCATGGAAAATTGATTTATTCTGCTGTAAATATTTGAGAAGCAAAACTTGACCCATTTACACAGAAATAAACTAAATACTCTGGTAACTACATACATGTTCTATTAGAAGGGATAAGTTTACTTTGTATAATAAGTGCAATTTTTGAATCAAATTTTGAATTATATTCACAATTTTAAAACCAAAATGTCATTTTATATAGCACTTTTGATGTGATTATTCACCGCTATAACACCAATATGTTATATTATTTACCGCTTATGAACCCGAAATCGACTCTGTTTTTGTACCGAAATTTGGCTTTTTTATTTACCAAAAATATGTGCCTTTAATAATAACCCATGGTGCCCGGCCCTACCTACTGACTGCCAGCTTCACTCCCACCTGGTTATACTCTCTCACTCACCTGAGGTAGGTTTTAATGGATGAGTTACTCTACTCATTTGTAGCTCCCAAATTTCCTTACAATGGTGGGTGGACACTGGTCCCTCACACAAGTCAAAATTTCAGGAGAAAAGTTATTACGCTTTCCCCAGGAGACTCGAGCCTGCATGCGTCCCGTAGCTGGAGCCCAAAACACGATGCCTTACACCAGACGGCCACTGTGCAGAACTTAATGATACATGTTTTTGTTAATTTGAACTTTTTCATGCCCACTTGAAGTTCGAATTAAAAAGTCTCCTACATTAGGGATGGGCCTATTGATAAGTAATCTTATCACTATCAGCCAAAATAGATATACTAGTATACAGTAAAATTTCGAGTAATTGTATCAATCCAATGCTCTGTAACTTGTGTATAATTCATAATTAGACATCCCCTCATAAGTTGTTTAGCTCCAGTCACCTGAAAAAAGTAATATCAAGGGTCCACTGTAAATATTTTAAACTGTATTTACCATACCCATTGTAAAGTTATTAGCAATAGTAAAGTGGTGTTCGTTCATTTTATGATTTATATAGAATTTATTTACCTATTCATTTTCTTGTTTACCTGTGTAGGAAAACTGACATTTATTTAAATGTTCAATCACAGCAGAATGTAATGTTTGTGTCTCTTAATATTTCCAGTTGCGATGGAAATACATGATAATAGATGAAGGCCACCGAATGAAGAATCATCATTGCAAACTTACGCAAGTCCTGAATACACACTATCTAGCTTCTCATAGGTTACTACTGACGGGAACTCCTCTTCAGAATAAACTACCCGAGTTGTGGGCATTGCTCAATTTTCTACTACCATCAATTTTCAAGTCCTGCAACACTTTTGAGCAGTGGTTCAATGCACCTTTTGCTACTACTGGTGAAAAGGTAATCTCAATTTTTTTTACTAAGTAATGTGTTATTGTGCAATGTGGAAGGAAGTTAATTAACTTTATTGATGAATAGAGTGAAGGGTAGTTGATAATAATAAATAATAAACACTGTATTACTGTTAGCCATTTCCTCTACTCAGTATCAATTGTGAAAGGCTAACTTTATATAAAGAGGTACAGAACTTTGCAGATGTGTTCCTAGGTAAAATGGTGTACTACATAATACGAAAAGTCATAATTGCGCAAGGTAAAATTCTTGGAAAGTATCTGCTCAGGTTAATATAACCAAATAGAAGATGTACCTATGGAAGTCAATTAGCAGATAAAATCTGATGTTTCAATCAGATTTTCTCTATTCTCATTTGTAGGGATGAAACATCAGATTTTATCTGCTTGTTCATCCCCACAGGTACATCTTTCATTCTGTTTTATGATTGCAGTGATCATGTACGAAGGAACTTGAAGCATTACATGAAGTAAAACATGGATATAAAGATAAAATGTAGTTTGGTGATTGCATGGAATTAAATAATTAAATCTAAGCATATTTGATGTATTCATAAACTTAACACATTCATGCCCAGCTCTGGGAAGGACATTTATGCAGCCAGCCCAGGCATTTTCTGAATCCAAACATAACCTGAAGAAATGTAACTGCCATCTTGAATTTTCAAGTTTTTTAAAATTGCACCCTGGGGGCTGCAAATGGAGTTTTTCGTTGGCTTTTTCAACCCGGCAGTAAGATATTTAAGATTTTTACCTCCCATCCTGATCATTGATGTGGCAACAGTGCTCCTCACGTGAATTGCCACGTGACTGCCTGTGGAGGGAGAATAAAGTCTGTGTGTTGACCAGTTCATTGTCGTGCCTTTCCGTGTTTGGTGAACAACAATGGCAGATACCAGTGACTTCACTTTGGAGGAGCATTTAGTGACAAGTGGGTGGGTCCATGAATGGAAGCACAACAACGAAAATATGCTGCAGGTGATGGATAGGTTTTGTGAACTTTTCGGTAAGGAGCCACCAAGTCGTGAGACTTTGATCACATGGGAGAAGAAAGCTTTTCGCCTGGGAAGTGTTTTGGATGCCCCTCGTTCTGGTCGTCCATCAACCCGAAAGGAAACGTGTGCAGCCGTTAGTGTGTCAGTGATGCGTTCACCCTGCAAGTCGACCAGAATAGGAGCACAATGCAGCTCCACATGAAAATGGACTTAGGCCTGCACGCATTCCGGCCAATGACCATCAATGGGTGTATGAAGCTCTGCAGGGATCATGGAGTTGCACATACGGATGTTTTGGACAACTGTAAATATTATTAATGTAGGGATGAAATAAGTGGAGGTGTAAAGGGACTTCCTGGCCACCCTGTACTTTAAAACAACCATGGTCTTTTATGGGCAGGAATGTGTTGACTGCCAGTTTCTAAAAAAGTATTATTTTGAATTTATTAGTGGGCTTTTTGGGTTTGTCATTCTGATTTTGATTAAGTTATTAAATTTCTTATCTGTAACAACTACAGATTTGAATTTGTAGTTCTGATAGATCACATTTACCGCCTTATTTTTTTATATAGGTTGAACTTAATGAAGAAGAAACAATTTTGATTATACGTCGTCTACACAAGGTCCTGCGTCCTTTCTTGCTGCGTCGGTTAAAGAAGGAAGTCGAGGCACAACTTCCAGATAAAGTGGAATATATCATTAAATGTGATATGTCAGGTCTCCAACGTGTATTATATAGGTAAGGTCAACCCCAATTATTGCTGTAAGTAGTTTCTGCATGTGTATATTACATGACAAACTGTCCGGTTGAAGTTTTCCTCAGCAAATCATTTTAAGCAAATTCCAGGATGTAACATATTCTAGTGGATAAACCTGTGTGTATTGTTCTTCCATCTTCATACTTGCAGTTTACTTGCTGTGTCTGCTGCTGAAATGGAAACATTGTGTTGACAGTTTACATCATTGTAGCACTATGTAACCAATAAGTGAATCATTTATTTTGGAAACCACCTATCAACAGCTTCTGGTGAAAACGATATTTGTAGTTTCACATAGCCCTTGCCAAGATGCATTGTTTGATACAGAAATCGATCATACTTAGTATTAGGTATGCAGTTACATGATCGATGTCTTCATCAAATGATGCATCTTGGCAAGGGCTATGTGTAATTGTACAAATATAGTTTTCTCCAGAATTGGTCGATAGGGGGGTTCTGAAACAAACTATTCAATTATGATGTGGATGTTCAACGAACAAAGCCAGAGTTAGATGTTCAACATGTAAAGCTTTCCTCTGCATTTGAGACTGGAGAAAGAGCTTCAAATTATACCATAAACTTTTAGAATTCTGTGAAATGCATCAGCTTTTGGTAACTTGTTCAGGAAACTCTGATAGCTGGAGGACATGTTTTGTTACAAGTGCATCACATGGGTGTGAAACTGTAGCCTTTAAATGCTTCAGAAGAGGACCAAGTTCAATGTCAGTTGTGGTCTTCACCTTCAATAACACTGTTTGGCAAAATTAAACTTTTTGTCGCTCCCATGAACCAAAATAGGTGATTCTTATAGATTTTGAGCTCCTGAGTTCGAATCCGCAACCTGTTTTTCTCCAGGACGTACCAGTTTTGAGGGAGGGAGGGTGGGTTTCAATGACCACGCAAAGGTGCTATTCTCCTCCCATATAAATTTGCATGCTATCATCAGAATTTCAATATAAAACAAGCAGATACAACTACATAAAGAGTAAAAGTTCAACACTTACATTACAATTGGTGTTCCTGCTCCTCTTGTAATTTGTACAGGGTGTCTCGCGTGTTGCATTCCAACAGAAGTCTGCCAACATATTCACACTACTGTAGCACCTCTCCATGGTAGTTATTTGTTGATGAAACCTTTCACCGTGTTCATCGGAGACCTCCCCCAAGCTGTACTGTTGAGGGAAGAAGTCCAAGTGACAATGCAGGAAATGTAACTTGAGGGACATATTACACCCCATGGTACGAAATGAAGTAATTAACCTGCCCACAATGTCTTTGTAATTAGGTGACTAATGATTCCCGAGAAAATTACTGCACACGTCTCGAAAGGCCTCCCAAGCCTCACGTTCCACATCACTCAGCTTAGAAGGAAATGTAGGATCCTTCAAAACGTCTCTCATTTGAGGCCCTGTAAAATCACCTTCTTTCACCTTGGCCTCGTTAAGTCTTGGGAACAGTTTTCTGAGATGAGTAAATGCTTCACCACCCCGCTTCAGGGGCTTGATAAATACCTTCATTAGACCTAATTTTATATGGAGAGGTGGTAAGAATACTTTCTCCAGATCCACAAGAAGTTCATTAGCCACGTTCATCTCTCCTGGGACCAGTTGGTTCCTTGGTGACCATTTTGTGATGGTGTACTGCTCTTTGGCTCGACTGTCAAAATGACACAAGAAACAACAGTGTTTGGTGGAACCTCCTTGTAAAGCGGTGAGGATGGCAATAACTAGAGGCACATATTTTTGGTAAATAAAAAGATAAAATTTCGGTACAAAAACTGAGTCAATTTCGGGTTCAAAAGCGGTAAATAAAATAAAATATCGGTGTTATAGTGGTGAAAAAATGGATGAAAAGTGGTATATAAAAAGACATATTGGTTTTAAAATTGTGAAAATAATCCTAAATTTGATTTAAAAACTACACTTATTCCACAGAATTAACATTTCACTTCTAATAGCACATTTATGTAGTTATCAGAGCATTAAGTTTATTTCTGTGTAAAGGAGTCCATTTTTGCTTCTCCAATATTAACAGCAGAATTAATCAATTTTCCGGGAATTGCATAACTCTAAGGATAATTCAGACCTCTGAAGGTCTCGTGTCTGTGAATAAACCCTGAATTTTGTGTTTAAGAGTTAATTTCACTTTTTGCAGTTCATTTCGCATTATTTCGTGACAAAATATTGTCACAAAATGCACCTCACACCTTTCAAAAACATGAAAAATTAACACTACAATGTGTTTTTTTCAAATTTCATGTTTTCGTCAAAAACGAAATATGCATGCCCCTAGCAATAACCTTAAGGTCAGCACATATACACCACTTAAACTGTTCGTAATTTAATTTCTGTAGTAGGTTCCGCATGTTCTCGCGTATCATGCCGAAGGCATGACTCGAATCCAGGACCCCGGGTGCCATAGTCCGATAATCTAATTATTTCATAAAAAGGGCCCGAGTATGAAAGAAGCTGGAAAGAGCTTCTTTCAAGGAAATGCCACCTGTGATCTTCAGCGGATGTAAATATCCACTGATACGAATTCTTCCGGATTCACAGGAAATATACTGCAAATACAGCTTTACGCTGAGAGCACCGTTAATTTCTGTAGTAGGTTCCGCATATTCTCATATGTTTCTTTCATATGCACAGCATGAGCAACAGGGATGGCAGGATATTGATTGCCATGGTTTAGTAACACTGCCTTGAGGCTAGTCAGTGACGAATCTACGAACAGTCTATATTCTTCAGTGATGTAGTCAAATTTCAGTGGTTCCATAAGCGACGGAATGTCACTGCAATACACCAAATCACCATCCTTTGTAAAATTAGGAACTAGGCTCACCTCTCTTTTTCTGTACATCAATATATTCACATCTCGGTCAAGTAGATTCCATTGTTGAAGTCGTGATGCAAGCAACAGGGCCTTGGTCTTGGAAGGTTTAAGTCTCCGATCAGATCATTCAGTTCTTCCTGACTTATCACATGTGGTTCCTTAGTGTCAGACACTGGGGCGTAATTGGGATCTGAATGCGTACTCGAGGATTGTGCAACATCCTGACAAGCCGCAGGTTCTTCGCCAGATGAAACACTGCTCAGTGTGTATGAGTCTGGTGGTACGGGTACAGGCAGAACAACAACATGTGGGACAGGTCTCCTCGCGGAATCCAAGTCAGGATACTGTATTTTATGCTTTGTGCCTTTTGAGAAACCTGTAATATTGGTCAGGCAGAAGTAACAGTCTGCAACATGATCCCGGGGCTCGCGCCAAACCATAGGTACAGCGAACGGCATCGATTTATGTGTACCTTTCAACCATCCTTTCAGAGTACGTGCACACGAGTTAAAACTTTGTTTGGGAGCCCACTCGCAGCCCTGGTTGCCGACTTAGGTGGTATGCTGTCTTTAGGAATGGTGACAATGGCCTACTTTGTCCCTTGAAGACCACTTCCCCACATATGTAGCAGAATGAATCTACCAAGTTTTTGCAAGTTTGTGGCATGTTGGTTTAACACAAATGTCAATATTTCACGAGAAATATTTTTCCTTAACGGTACACACAGACACAGAGTAACACGACTCTCTTACACCACGATCACCTTGGAAGTAAAATATCTGCTTCACGGGACAACGAGGTGGATGTCTTGGCACCTTTTTCAGCCACATCTGGTTTGTCATCTAGACAAGGGGGTGTCAACAAATGACCACAAGTTGATTACGAATCCTTTTACCTTGAAGGAAGCCGAGGTAACAGTGTAGGAAGAGTGTAACGAAAATAAAACGTCGAACTCCAATGTACACAAATAAGCCTGTCACACACAGTTAAAGATACCATTAATTTTAGAGCCAGTCACTTATGGCTCGTGGGACATCGTGAAAATATTTCTTCCAGCAGTAATGTTAAAATGCAATATTATTCACATTTTTGTTTTGACATTTATCTGGAATTCTCAAAAAAAATGTGCGTTGTGGCCGAATTCACCGTTTTTTAGGGTGGGTGGGGTGTATTTGGTACTTTTTCCTATTTTATGAGGGGGAGAGGGGCTTGTGGGGGCAGGGGAAAGAATTTTACTAGGATATAGTAACAATTCTTGGATTGAGGTAAAGATACACAATTATGTATTCCAAGCATAAAAATCACATATTTCATTAAAAAATACAATTTTTCGGTAATTTTGTTATGGAAAATGCCCCCTAAAAAGAAAACCTTACATGCTGGAACTTTTTCAATGCTATATTCGTAATCAGCAACTTGAAATCTATAAGGTACACCCTTTCATCCTCGTGGGAGGATTTTCATGCCAATCAGTGTAATTGACCCGTGAAGTAAATGCTCCTCTTTTCTTCCTCCAAAGATTGATGCATCCAATATATTTGCTGTTTGTGTACCAAGAGCAACAACTTCTCTAAGTGTATGTTTTGATACTACGTTTTGAATTTATCTGAAGTGTTCTCTAGAGGTATTCATTCTCAAAAAGAAAGGAATGATTTTCATTACTGGTATGATACAGTGCGTCCATTTCGATCTGCAGCCGAGAGATCGGGAGAAACGTGGCGGGCGGCGCTGACGGAGATGCCGACATTTGAGGCCTGTAATGCCCACTTATTTTTGTGGACATCTTGCAAAACGAGCACTAACCTGTGTTATAACACGCAAAAGTTCTTCTGTAATTCTTCCAAGTTCCACCCTTATATACACAAATAAATACGCTTTAGAAATTATATTATTAAGAGCCACAGATAATACTCTGTAAAACATTTTAATCATAGTTTTGACCAGTAACGTTCTGCTTAAGTTTATATCCTTGAAAGAGTTTTGTGTCGATGGGGATCGTTTGGAGGTTTCGAATGTGCAACACTGTATCAAGATTACGCTGCAGATGAACCGTTAAAAGCTAATGGTGTTCGTGAGCTTCCTTGCAATCCGAAATCTCCTAGCTCAAGTTTTTTGTTCCTTCGCGACTACAAAGCTGTGACTATAGTGGCAGGCAGATGTAAACCAAGAGTGTGTTAATTTCGTACTGTGCGTAAGAGTGTTATTATTGGTTACTTGCCGTTACTTGTTTGTGTTATTGCAGTGTGTATGTGTGTTGTGTCAGTCAGACGATTGGAATGCCAGCCGCAAGGTTCACGTTAGAACAAAGAATTTTTATGTATGACACTTACGTGAAAACAGACTCGTGTCGAGACGTGTGTAGGCAATTTGTACAGAAATTCCCAGGCGTTTCACCTCCACATAGAGATACGGTTAGACGTCTTGTCCTTAAATTACGAGAAACTGTATCGTTAAATTTTAAAACACCTAAGCAAAAACGACTGATTCTAACCGAAGCAAAACTCGATTAAATTGGTGCAGCCTTAGAACGTTCTCCAAACAAACCTCTACGCCATGTTTCACAGGAGATGGGCATGTCAAAATCATCAGCACATACTGCCACTAAGCTACTAAAATTAAAACCGTACAGAGTTTCTATAGTACAAGAATTACGGCGCCCTGACAACGTAAGTAGAGTAAATTTCTGTAATTGGGTTTTGCAGAATATTGTAGATGGTATTGTTGATCCACAGTTAATAATTTTTTCGAATGAGGCATGGTTTCACTTGCGTGGTCATGTTTGTTCACAGAATAATAGATACTGGAGCACTGAAAATCCCCGAATAATACATGAAGTTCCGTTACACGATGCAAAAATTGGTGTGTGGTGTGCTGTAAGTGCCAAAAGAATAATAGGGCCTATATTTTTTGAAGACACAATAAATTCAGAGAGGTACCGCACACAAATACTCACGCCGTTTTTTCAGTTGTTATCAGATAATGAGAGACAATATGGGTATTTTCAACAAGATTCGGCCACAGCCCATACCGCCGCTGATTCTTTGGACGCTATAAGGGAGGTGTTTGATGACAGAATAATTTCAAGAGGTTTATGGCCTTCACGTTCGCCAGATCTTACCGTATGTGACTATTATTTGTGGGGAACCTTGAAAAATAGAGTCTACCGAAATAACCCTCATAGCATCGATGAACTAAAATACAATATAAGGGCAGAACTAGGAAGAATTACGGAAGAAGAACTTTTGCATGTGAATCAAAATTTCATCAAACGATGCCAGGAATGTGTGAATGTAGGTGGACATCACTTTGAACAACTCTTATAACACAGGTTAGTGCTAGTTTTGCAATACAGTCAACTCTCGATTCTACGACCCCAGGTATAACGACCCTCTCGAAGTAACGACCCTTTTCCCGTGAACTGTGAAAAATTTAGAAAAAGATAGAAACATTTGAAAAAAAAAGTTGAAAAATTGAAGGAAATCGGCTGAAAAATGCGTTGTTTTTTCCCCCACTCATTTCCTTCACGAGCACTCTACTGCTCACAATTGGGTCTGAACTAAAAATAGACACCACCACACCATGCTTGAGTGATATCCAATAGCACTTGACCTCTGCCCTCCCCTCCTTCAAGCGCACCAATGTTACCCCGCACCCGACGCCCGCTACCCAACGTGCCAGGCTTGTTTTGCCACGCTTTCTCTTGGATACGCGAGAAGAGAAGATTGAATGTGCTTCGATATTATTTTAAATCGACCTTGACTTGTTTCCTTGTCCTAAGAGCTGCTGAAAACTCGTGGGGAAGGTTGGGAGCAGCCCGAAATGACTGCTGGACTTGCAGTCTTTGCCAATGTGTATGGCAGGTCAAGCTCTTTCATCGATAAATACACCACCTTGAGAGATAAGATTGCAGGAATGTTCGAAAATACAGATGTGTGGCGCCTGGAAGTCTGGCCCATCTGTCCAGTTCAGCAGGTTCCCGTGAGTGAGCAACTCTCGGCCTTGTAGCCGACAACTTCCGGTAACCGCTTTCATTCAAAATGTGTTCTTTGTTCCCTGCAACACTTCATAAAAAAGCGAAACTGTTAGAGATAATCAAAACCACATAGGTGAACTAAAGATCGTCAACCCGCTTAATGCGTTGTCATCCAGGTTTCCACAAAAGTTTACTTCGATCTTACGTGCATCATAACTCCCGTTTCCCACTTCATATGTTTTCCTAATTGTGTCGATGTCGTAATATCTGCTAAAAAAGTGTTCCGTTGGCTTACTGACTTCTCCCTCTTTTCCCGTCAGGAAACGTAGGGGGGGGGGGGGGGGTTGCGATGCAGATTGTTTCAGCCACGATTTTCTTGCTGATGCGGGCTGATTACAGGCGAGGGTGGAAAAGGACCCATCCCTCTTCCTTTCCTTTGACGTCTAAAATGGGGCAACCAGTTCTGGATATATTCTTGAAAACGAACAAAAACCATAGAACAAGTAAAACAAAAAGGGACCCCTCCTTTCCCCAGCTCATTCTCCGCCACTGGTGTGCACGGCAATGTTGATAATTGCAGAATTCAGTTGTTTTTTTTTAAAATTTATTTAATGCTGTTGTCTGCATAGGAAATATTGCCCGTATTATTGTCTGTTGCGTGGTAAAACGTAAAGCAAGGGTCATTTCTTTCTTCTTTACACTGCTGTTAAAAGTTACACAGTTGCGTTATCTTTAAAATGCTGGGACTTTTCTCTTCCGCCACCTGTTGCTCGAACTTCCAGCCAGTCTGCTTGTTTTTACGATGCAGCTGGCGCCAGTGTTTTGTCTAGCATCTGCAAAGCTCTTGCTTGCCGATAACAGCGATGACTCATCCAGCGCGAAGAAAAAAGTTATTGTTTTGAATCTCGCAAAGCTGTTTTGATTTGACGATACATGTTCTGCCCCTTCTGATAAGCACAACTGTAAATTTAATTTACCTTTCTTCAGAACCATTCATGTGGAGGAAAAAAAAAAAAGTGTGTTCAATGTAGGAATGGTCGCTGAGACTGATTAAAAAGACATTATTCAAGGCGAAAACGTTTGGAGGGGTGGGTGTTTGACATCGAGAATGCTCCTAAATCCAACATTAAATGGTCGATTAACCTGAGAGTAAATAATTCAATTCCAAACCCAAATGATTATCAACTGCCACGTGAGAGTAAATAATTCAATTCCAAACCCAAATGATTATCAACTGCCACGTTGTTTAATGACCTGTCCTACAATACGCATTGGGTGAAAATAGATCGCAAGTTGCGCATTTCCTTTTTCACGCTGGATTACAATGCAAGTCAAGGAAGGTGTTTGGACTGCTCCCTTGAATGGGGAAGGAGGGTGAATGAAGTTGGTTGAAGCAAAGAAAAGTGACTTTTTTTTACGATGTATTTTACACAGCCGAACCAGAATGAAAATTACAGCCCTGCCTCTATTTTTTTTTTGTCTGGTACCTAGAGATGTTGTGTTGTTTCTCCCGAGAGATCTAATCTTACCAGTTAATCTTGTAACAGACAATGCTCCAGTAAACCCGTATAAAATCCAACATTCATTCTGCCCGATTATATCCCGATTTTTTGCTGGCACCAGTCTCACTGGTGTCAAGATTCTTCAGTTTCGCTTGCAATAAGCGAGAGATTGTTTTCCTTTCCATAGGTCTCAGTGGAAACGGGTTTCTCATTAACTAGAATTGTAAGAATTTCCTGGAAAAGCAACGACTGTGCACAATTGAAACAAAGTAACATTATTTTAAATTCTCTTTTGTGAAAACTTTTTCATGTTCCATTTTCCTTCTCACAACATGCATCCTGTGCATAACAGGTTGTATAACTACCAGGATAAATGGTGTTACCATCTCCTAGGCATCTTTGTGTCCGTTTGAGCTCCCTTTAAGCTGAAAATTGGTGCAAATTCCAATAACGACCCCTTCGAAATAACGACCCTTTTCCCGGGAACTGTGAAGGGTCGTTGAATCGAGAGTTGACTGTATTTATATAAATGTCTGCATATGTCCATAAAAATATGCGGGCATTACAGGCCGCAAATGTCGGCACCTCCGTCAGCGCCGCCCGCCACATTTCTCCCGATCTCTCGGCTGCAGATCGAAATGGACGCACGGTATATATTTTAATTTAATTGTATATTCATATACATTTTGTGAACTTAATATATGACAAAGTTAATTTGGAATAATTATTTCCTTGATAAAAACAGTTATTTTGGTGATTATAATGCAAATACTAGAAATTAGCACTAAATACCTTCTATAAGTTACAGTTCTGAAACTGTGTTTTACACATCAAAGTGTTGGTAGGTTTATTCTCCTATTTTTTTGTGATTTACATGATAACATTATACAAATAAACCAAATACCAACAGATTTAAGAGATTTTTTTCACTGAGACTGAGGAGGTTATAGAAAGAATTACAATAGTAGTGTGGATGTGTGGTGTGATAATTTTACTAATGGCAAATTCAACTTGTTCCAGCCATATGCAAGCAAAAGGTGTTCTTCTGACAGATGGCTCTGAGAAGGGTAAGCAGGGTAAAGGAGGAGTGAAGGCCTTAATGAATACGATTATGCAGTTGAGGAAGCTATGCAACCATCCATTTATGTTCCAACATATTGAAGAGGCCTACTGTGATCATGTTGGAATTCAAGGGAATCTTGTGTCAGGGTAAGTAGAAAACTTCATCACTTTTTTGTTTTATTGCCCAGTTGTTGAGCAGATATCATTTAACATGAAACACCCATGTATGCCTATTTCTAAAGCTACTTGTGGTTGTTGGTCAGTGGCCTCTTAGAGGCATTTCTTTTATGCAAATGGAATTCAATCCTTCTGATCTTACTTGCTGACGCAGTTCTGTTTGACTTGCTATTGTGAAAAGCACACTTTTATGTGATATGATTCACCTGTTAACCACATCCGTGTCATTGGAAGTTCTGTTATGAAACAGTCAGTGCATACAGTATTTTAACTGAGACTCTAGATAATTCAGAATGATGAACTTTATCATACATATAAGATATAAATTGCAGGATTGAGATAAAAGTTAATGTACGTACACAGCAAATATTTAACAAATTTCTCTTATTGAGCATTAACAGCTACTAACATACAAGGTCCACATCTGTTTGAGCAAGGTACCTGAAAATACCTTATTTACTCACGTATAAAGTGCACTTTTTTCCAAAATTTTTGTCCCCAAAAACTGTGGTGTGTATTATGCACAGAATAATTCAGGCAACCAACATAAAACCACACATGTTTTCACTATGTCTCTCATTTTCAAGGCGTGTGCGACTTACTCATGTTATGTATATTAAAAATATATATAAAAATATATCATAAAGTACTTACATTTCATGAGTATCTGTTTTACGAAAGAACGACGTTTCGAGATCCAACTGTTCCCTTCTCATTCTAGGCCAGTATGATCACTAATTGACGTGGCTTTGTAGTGATCATAGTGGCCTAGAATGAGAACCTACAGAAGGGAATAGTTGGATCCCGAAACGTCGTTCTTTCGTAAAACAGATACTCACGAAACGTAAGTACTTTATGATATATTTGTATATATACTTTTAACTTCACTATGTTACTGCATATAACATGTATGTATCCTATTAACAGCTGCAAATACAAATTTTCAGGTTGGATTTCTTTAATAATTATTATTTTTAGAGAAACACTATTGAAAGTGAAATGTCTGTTTCCCATGATTTTTCACTTTGTATCAGCATTTTGAGACATCAAGAAAAGTGGCACTGTTCTTGCACATTCTTTGTGTTATATATACCATTTTACAATCAAATTTAGGATTATATTTGCCATTATAACACCAAAATGCCATTTTATATACTGCTTTTGATCCCAAAATGTGCCAATATTGTGATCTTTTATTCACCATAAATACGTGGACCTAACTATACAGTGCAGCTAGTATTATCTGAAATGTGTTCTGAAGACTAAAAAAAAAAGGTAAAGTGTTCCCCTGTGCATAGCACCATGCCATGAAGGCGTATAGGGGGTGTGGGGGTAACGCCCCACACTTTCTTGATCCGGTCGTGAGTGGGTGTGATGTGATCAGCATCATGCCCCTGGCCGCCTTTACCACCCAGGGTTTCCCCCCAGGTACCCATGTTATTTGATGCTGGGTGGGCACCGGGGCCGCTTCCATCGATAGAAAATTTCCCGGATTTGAACCGGCCGGCGATCGAACCCGGGACCTTTAGCATGGTAGTCAGACGGCGTTACCGACTGAGCCACCATGATCAGAGAAATTTGATTATCTTGCCTGATGGATGAGTATATTCATACTATGGACAGAATATATTATATCATATTCATCTTAGCTGCATATGAGAGAGATGTGAATCCTAGGGTTCACCCAGACACCCAGTTGATGTAAAATTTGGTTACCTACAAAGTTATTTGAACTAATGAACATCCACAACAACCCTCAAGATTTGAACTCAGGTTGTCTGTAAAGAAATTGAATATCTCTTTGCCTGGACTTTCACAGATTGAGGTAATATTGTAGCTTACTTGAATAATGAATTTTGTAATAAAGGTCTGTTATTTGTTACTCTTTTATGATTTTATTATTAGGATAACTGTGATGGTAAACATGGAAATGCATTTTTGATTACATAGTTTTATAATGGATTCCTAAAGTGTTATATTATTTGCACAATAATTTTGCAAATGAACATGAGAGAAAAATAAGTGTAATAGTAAGGAAGAAACCAAATGTGAAGATCATGCTCTGTAAAATATTGAGGTGAATATTGAACTGTATGCACACAGTATGAATGTAGAATTTGTACTGGGAGACTGAAATTGTCTTGAAAATTAAAAAGGTCCATTCGCACATGACCTTATTATATTTTATGTAAGTTATTTAATGTAGTGTTTAACAGACATGAGTGTATCCATATGAATGAATATCAGCCATTGAATGTTTCTGAAAAATATGTGTAAAATGAACTGTCATCTGAAAGTTCAGTTAGTTTTCATGCATAATCGTTTTGGTGTAAATTACATTTAAGTTAGCATTGTTCTGTAAATAATGGCAGAAAATTCAATCTATTTTGTGGTGAAAGCATCATTTATAAATTATATTTTGGCAGAAATTATGTTTTCGGAATTTGAAAAGTTGGACACACACTTCAGACATTTTTTTTCAAAGATTTTTTTTTCTTTTTCACCTTTTATCCATAGACCTGATCTGTTTAGAGCCTCTGGGAAGTTTGAATTACTAGATCGGATATTACCAAAGCTGAAATGTACCAAACATCGTGTTCTGCTTTTCTGCCAAATGACCCAGTTGATGACAATAATGGAAGATTACTTGAATTGGCGAGGTTTTATGTATCTTCGTCTTGATGGTACAACAAAGTCAGAAGACAGAGGAGAACTTCTTCGCAAATTTAATAGTCCAGATTCACAGTACTTTATTTTCCTGCTCAGCACTAGGGCTGGAGGCCTGGGTCTTAACTTGCAAGCTGCAGACACTGTAGTTATCTTTGATTCTGACTGGAATCCTCATCAGGTAAGGAATTAGGTAGTGTAGTGCTATACAATTTGCAAGCTAACAAGAAAAGTTTTGTTAAAATGCAAAAAAAAAAATTAACTGCCTACTTCATAGAATCGCACAATTTAATGTACTTATTACTTAATAAATGATGCACTTCATGAACTTTAAATGTTCATTCACCTAGGAGTATAACATACTTTTGCTTCCTTTGAAATAATTTACACCTTAACACTGTATGTAAGAAATTTATGATGATAATTGAACACTACGTAGGAAAATGTAAAGGTTTTTGGTACCTTTCTGCCTATTTTTTTCTTAAGCACAATCTGTTTTCATCATCACATATTAAGCCTTAGAAGCTTTATGTGGATACACATGCGGTACAGTACTAAGTATGAGCATGCATATTTAATGAAATTGCCTTTTTTTATACTATTTTGTTGAAAATCAATTCAACCTGATTTTGTTGCCAACTCTGGTGTACACACAGATTGTAAATGTAGATTCATGATGGATTGTTATAAAGCATGGTTTGAAATAACTGTAGGGAAAGTTCCTTTTTCCCATGTTCCATATTTTACAAAATATCTATTAATTCCAGTGGACCATGTCCCCCCCCCTCCCATTGTCCTTAGGTTAAAGAGGCAGTCTATCCCGTGAATGAATAGGGTGTGTAGTTAAATATTCAACATGTTAACCATGTTTTCCATACTTCATCATGGCTTTGTTTATTTCTTGGATTTTGCAAAATTTTGTTCAAAATAAGCTTATGTACACACTATGCTTCCAGTGAAGGGCTACTGACTGTGACTGTATACGACCCTGCCACATATTAGGCAAGAAGGAGAAATATATTTATGTTTTTCTGTTTCTCTTTTTTGCACCCATTTACGTTGAAGGTCCTGTGTCTTTGTTGGTGTAGTGTTCTACAAGGTGGCAGCAAGAATGAATAGAATTGAAATCTGCATCCTTGATTTTCTTACACATAAGCATAGTCATGATTGCACTTGAAATTTCATCTCCTCCAAACTGAAGTGCCTTTAACCTTTTGGATCCCAAGCATCTCGATCGAGACGCTGTGTCAAGGTCGTAGTTTTTGCGTTATAACTTTTCTATTTTTGGCTAGAATTTCGATTTTTTTTATATTGTTCCTAACACATGTATTTAACAGAAATGTTTCTTGCACCTATTTTTTTCTTCATGAAAATGAAGGTGAAAATGCGGGAAAAGGGACTTCTCTTTTGCGTCTCTTTTCAAGGGAAAAGATAAATTTCAAACATTTCAACAATTTTTTAAAATAATTTTTGGGGTTTTTCTCCCTTCCCCCTCCATATATACGCCAAATTTGCATACATTTTGCATTTTGTGCATTTTGACATTTTTTCGGGAGGGGACACCATTTTTTTAAGAAAAGTATTTTTGAGGGGATTTCCCCCCTTTCCCCCTCCATATGTACATCAAATGTGCATAAATTATATATCGTCTGAATCTGTGATTCATTCTGCGTACAATGGTATATCTTTCATATCTGTAGGGCATTTAGTTTCTGAGCTATAGTCATTTCAAGGTACCGCTGCATTTTGAAGCTTGAATCAGTGGCATGCCCACCATTCCTTTTGGGGGTACAACTCAAGTTACATTGGTCATACGACAATGATGCAAATATTTTTCTGTTTCTTACATGTCAGCGATCATTTCCATGTGCATGTCGACACTGTCATGTACTTTTGGCGGGGGTGGGGGCGAAACCCCATTTTTTTTAAAAAAAAGTATTTTCAGGGGATTTCCCCCTTTCCCCCTCCATATATACGCCGAATTTGCATAAATTTCATATAGTCTGAATCTCTGGTTCATTCCGCGTACAACGGTATATCACTCATCTCTCTAGGGCAATTAGTCTCCGATCTACACTCATTTAATTGAAACTCTGCATTTTGCTCAAAATCAGCTCGGGACCGTGAGGCTTACTTGTGAAAATGGCCTTGGGACTCAAAAGGTTAAAGCACACAGAATATGTACTTGCATATTGAAAAGTTATTAGGAACTGGCTCAACCAAGCATTGAGTGTCAATGTTGTAACAACTGAGCTACCAAACTCTCAATGGAGATCTCAGTGTGAATATTTCTGTTTTAGGTATGCTAGAACTTCCCATTATCATTGACCGTCTCTATACATGAACACCAGTGTCCTTACCCTGCAGTTGAGGGAACTAATTCAAATTGAAATATAGGGCATCCCCGATGGTGCAGTGGTAGTGTCGTCACCTTGTAATCAAGGGGTCCCGGGTTCAATACCCGGTGGAGGCACAAGTGGTTTGGAACCCACTTTAAACTATAGGTCCAGTCCCAATTAGCCTTACTGTGCAGAAAGTAGACTTTAAAACCTCAACTTAATCAATGAAATTGAAATAGCTTATGGAAATTGAGGAGAAGCAAGGAGTATGTTTTCAATTAGGTCTACCATTACTAATCAATATAAAGAATCCATGGTTGAGTCCCAGTTTTCAGTGACTCACTAATATTTATTTATTTGTAACTGTCCACTGAGAATACACAAGTAAACAAATGGAGATAATTTTTTTCTGGTATGAAATTGTTTCATCTATGTTATTGTCTGATACCTACATACAATCAATGTTGGTGTTTTGAAGGTATTTTTGGTTTATCCAGTATTTGTCAGCTGTAAATATTCTGTCAAATTTTAAGTTCCCCATTCTGAAAAACTGGTAAATTGAAGATAGAACATTTGTATTCTTAGTGGATGACTTGCCTTGTGCAATGTAGCTCGTGTGGAAAGAGTAGTTTTGCTTCATCTTTTGCAACCCTTTTTTTTGTAATAAATTTCTTCCTGAGAAACAAAAAACCTGACTGGGAAAGTAAAATTCTTCGTTTTTAAAAAAAATGTTTTAGCATGCAGATACCTGGTGAGCATGATAATTTTTTTTCTGTTTGAAACTTAAAAATACAGAAACCAACAATATTTTACCAGTGAACTTGAAATTTTTGAATGGTATCTAAACTCAAGAAATTAATTTCATTTTACTTCCAGGACTTGCAAGCTCAGGATCGTGCACACAGAATTGGCCAGCAGAATGAAGTGAGAGTTTTGCGGCTTATGACAGTGAATTCAGTGGAAGAAAGAATATTGGCTGCAGCAAGATACAAGCTTAATATGGATGAAAAGGTTATACAGGCTGGAATGTTTGACCAGAAGTCAACAGGATCAGAACGTCGCCAATTCCTACAGACAATTCTGCATCAAGATGAAGCTGATGATGAGGTAAGAACAATTGTGGTTATTATGAAAGGGGAAAAATTAAGTGGTGGCTCATCAATCGTCATTAGTTCTGAGTAAAATGTGAATATTGTACCAGTTTAAAATTACTCATTGTTATTGTAAATTTGAAAGCATAAGAATTAGTGATAGAATGAATAAAGTTATGATATTTTAAAACATTACAAGAAAAATCAGAGATTAGAAACCACATTTGTTGTTTTATTGCTTTCAAGAGAACAGTACAACACATTACTGCATTAAACTTAACAAAACCATATTAGTAAGGGAAGATGTGGGGTAGCCATGGACACTAAAACAAGTGTGTGTTAGTTGCAGATAATAATGCATTTTAATTTAACTACATTCACCTTCTTCAGAGCATATGTATTACGTATATGACTACTGCAGAAACAAAAACTAGTAGAGAAATACCCTTAAAAATAATGTATAGAGGCATGCATAATGTAATGATGCTAGAGTAGCCATGTAATGATCTCATTTGCCAATGCAGTGCACAGTTTTTTTTTAATATTTTCTGGTCATCTGCTGTGTATAGTAGCATGTTTTTATGTGACATTTTCTCCTATTTTTCCAGGAGGAGAATGAAGTTCCTGATGATGAAACTGTCAATCAGATGATTGCTCGCAATGAAAATGAATTTGAATTGTTCCAAAAAATGGATCTTGAGAGAAGACGTGAAGAAGCCAAATTGGGTTCTAACAGACGCCCGCGACTCATGGAAATGCACGAACTTCCTGACTGGTTGGCAAAGGATGATGATGAGGTATGCTTAACTTGTTAATTTTTATAGTTTTATAGTAAGGTAAAGTTCTCCGTGCATATAGCACTGTGTCATGAAGGTACATTTAGGGATGTGGGGGGTAGGGCCCCATACTTTCTCAATCTTGGCCATTTTGGAGGTGATGTGATTGGCACAATAATGCTCTGGCCACCTTTACCACCCAGGGTTGCCTCCAGGTAGCCATTGATTTGAGTTTGGGTGAGCCCCAGAGCCACTTTAAAAATCACAATATTTTATCATAAAAAATTTAAAACAATTTCCACTAGAATAAAATTTTCAATGCCAAAAAATTTGTTATTAGAATTGCTCTACACATTAAAATTTTACCAATTCCAAAACTACTTCTGATAAGAAACTTCCCACTTACATCAGTACATAAGAAATCCACTCTGTCACATCCATAGACAAAGAAGAATTTTGAACAAAATGAGAATGCTCTCTGTTAATGGACATTTTGAATAAGATCCAGTAACTGGAGGCATGCATATTTCATTTTTGACAAAAACATGAAATGTGAAAAAAACATACTGCAATGTTCATTTTACGTGTTTTGAGAGGTCTGAGGTGCATTTACATACCATGTTTTGTCACAAAATGATGCAAAATCAACCGCAAAATGTGAAAATAAAGTCTTAACTTGAAGTTTAGAGTTTATTTACTGATGCGACACTTTCTGAAGTCTGAATTATCCTGAGAGTTATGCAAATCACAGAAAGTTGATTAATTCTGCTGTAAATATTAGAGAAGCAAAAATGAACTCCTTTACACAGCAATAAACTTACTGCTCTGATAACTACATAAATTCATGATGGATGTGGTAAACGTGTTTTAAGTATTACCTATGTGAAGTTTTGCGTTTCTTCGTTCCACAATTGGACAGTTTTTCCAATTAATTTTGAAAGCTCACTGCCTTCATTCAATATGCCATATTCTTAAATGCACGGCCATGAAATTAGGCTGGTGGCAGAAGTTCACCCTGTTGCCACATGTACAACTAGAGGCCTGCATAGTCTGCCTTTTACCTACCCACTGCCCGCGAGGACGTATACCTGCTCGCCTGCCCAAGGCAAAGAGTCGACTTGCATCTTTGCCCGGGTTCTTGGTCTTCAAGGTGCTCTGCGCTTACAAGGTAACTGGGCATTCAACAAGACCCAGGCACCTGCAAAACCTGCTGGAAGGAAACAGCCCTCCGGCAGCATGTCGCTCTAGGTGTTTCATCACCACGTGGACGGCTGCAGCCAGTGTTGCCTACTTACGTAGCTCCTAAATCCTACGAAGTCCTAGGAGGAGCTCTCTCCTCCAAGGAGAATTTATATACTTAGCGCTTTCAGTTCAGCGTAAGCAGTTTTTATCTTATTGCCAGGAAATGCATGCAATATTACACCTTCATTTATCAAAATGAATGATCGAGCAAACAAAAATCTCCTCACTGAAAACTAATTGTTTTTCATTGCATGGTGCCTTAACCAGGCACGCAGTGGTGCAACCAGAGGGGGCAGGGGGCATTGCTCACAACCTTGGACGGAAATTAAGTCTAGCGGAGGGGTCAGGGTGGGGGTCAAACATTAAAGCACAAGAAAAAACAGGCTAGCAGAATTTAAGAGTAGCAGGGCTAAAGGGTACTCAAGATGGAATTAATTTTCATATTTTTCTTGCATTTTCCTTCCAGACGGCCAAGGGCACCTGCAGAGGGGGAATGGAGGGGTAATTGCAACCCCTTGATTTCAAATTTTATGAAAGTAGAAATATATTATAAAATATTATCCAGTCTCATCAAGTTCAATGCCGTAGCAAAGGGGTAGCTTGAGTCGGCCCCGGGCGCCGAACGATCTAAGTGAGAAAAGTTTAAAAACAGAGAATGCTATGGCGGCCTGTGATATTATTTGCTATTAATGTTGGTTTGTTACGAGTTGGATGAATTGATTATGTAATACGTCGCTCCATGTGAAAAGAAAATATTGTAGATGGAAATTTTACATGCCATATGTATGTACATTCGGAATGCATTTATCATGCACTTTCTTTCTTTCAAAAACAGTTTGTGTGCTTGTTTTCCATTATTAACTAATGTGAAATTGACGTGTTGAAAAAAAATATTTCCAATCCTCTGTTTCAACACAAATGCGTGAGAACCGACTTCTGCCCCCCTTTTTGCATGATTTATGAGGATAATAATGCCTTTCATGCTACTTTATTACTATTATTGTGATTGTTGTTGTTGGCACGTTTATCCAAGTACTTGCCCCCCCACCCCAAACGAGGGTAACGGCAATGCCCCTGGCTAGCTAAGGCCCTGGTGTTCGCAGTAGAACAGTGTGTTGTTCGACTCGCGACCTCAGCGTCGAACGTGACATGTTTCAGTCCTGCCCTATATCACTATATATACGTATATTGGTTGTTTACGACATGTACTTATGGATCCTGTGCCACGGAAAACCTATTTCAATGCGTGTGTGTAGGGGGGGGGGGTAGCAACAGTCGTAAATCTCATTTCATTGGTGATGTGGCTTTACGAAACTTGAGTTCCCTTTTTTAAGTAGTGAAAATCTATTGCAGTTGGCAACACTGCAGAACGGTGTGGGCCCGGTGCAGTTTCTACTCGAAGCAACTACGTCATGCAGAGGGAGGGGTCTGCAGTTGATGGAAAGAACAAACTGAGACCTACTAGGTATCGTAAGACTGCGGGTACCTGGCGGGTCTACAATGCCTGCCAGGAACGATCTGGGCAGGTGGGCATACAAGCTGCTCAAGTGAGGGTGTTGCGCAGGTTGCATGGGTTGGTCTTGTAATCCATGTGATACAAACTGACAGCATTTGCTCGAAAGGTAAGGGATGACACGAAAGTTCCGCTGAGAGAGGTCGGTCTGACGCTCAAACTAGGCAATGCTGGCGGGTTGATGTTGCCACACGGTGTGCGGGAATCAGCGACTTTTGTCCCTCTCTCGCTTTGATTTTACCATGTGTGGCACCAATGCAATTCTGTCCAGCTGCCCTTTTTCATGGCAGTGAACGAAGGCAGTGAGCCTTCAAAATTACTAATCGGAAAAACTTTCCAATTGTGTAACATGGAAACACAAAACTTCACTTACGTAAAACTACATAAATGTCATATTCGAAGGGAAAATGTTTCTTGCGTGTAATGAGTGTAGTTTTAAATCAAATTTAAGGTGTTTTTTTTGCACCAAAATCTTGATGTTTTATTTACCATGGCTCTAGCAATAACTGTTACAAGAAAAAGAAAAAACATAGAAGAATTTTGCGTTTTCTTTATTCAAAATCTCACTCAGTGCATTGTCTACTTGCTGCTTTTGAGCAAAAGCATGGAAAACAGTTTTATGTACATGGGAGTAGGTAAATGAAAACTACCCTACAAAGATCTGTCAAGCTTCAATTAGCTTATGTTAATGTTCACTGGCGATTATGCATGTCAGTCAGCTTATATCTGATTATTATGTATGCAACACATTCAGCTGGTCTCTCTGTTTTTTCACTGTCCTGATGATAGTCATAGTTTTGCCTGTCAGCTTGGGGGAGGCTAACTGGGACTAACTTTATTCATGCTTTTATCCATTACCAAAATCATCATGGGCATTCTTCTTGGAAGGCAGGTGATCCCCACATAATCATATCCAAAAGAAATGGAATTGCTAAACGGAATAAATATGCTATTATAGATGGTTGCAAATCTATTAAAGAATGCATTTCTTCTTTATGAGAAAAAAAAGGCAGTGGGGGCAGTTGCAGCCCCCACTTTTCGCCACTTTTGCCCCAGCACTATGCTAAACCTTAACCCCCTCCCCCTCGGTTTTGAGACCTCTCCCCCTGGTTTTAGAACCCAATCACTGCCACTGAAAGAAGGTATATTTTAATATATTAAAATATTAATGGTTAATCCTGTGATCATGGCACCGAGCAAATTATAATGCTGCAAAGCATTTTAAATCACAATCTACATAGGTAATGGAATAGTAAAAATTTAAATTTCCTTAATTTTTATACAAGGAAACTTCACATTTTCGAAATTTTACTACAACTGAGAACCACATATAGATTCGTAAACTAATTACGTATTTGTCTTATCTAAAACTTCAATTGAAGTGCTCTGTTTTTTTGCTCATCTGTATAAATTCCTGAAAATATATGTCGGTCAACTACAATTTCCCTTTCTATGTTCAACAGTGATATGGAAGAAAATTTGTCTTGCCCATAGTTGACCTTAGCCATGTTTTAATATGTAGAAAGAGGCAATTCAGCTGTAGCTGAGGACATTGGCAGTCTTCCATAGATATGTAATTAATCTCCATCAACTGAAAATGATCACCTACCAAGGGTGTGATTTATGATTTTATCAGAGGGGATGAACTTAGTTGGTTTGCTATCTTAATAATCTTATATGTTTGCAAGGAGCTCCCCAGAATGCTATTCAGTAGGCTCTAAAAAGTTTCCATACATTTGAACCTCCCATGCAGATCTTTTTTACCAATACACTATTACTAAACACACTATTAAAAGGAGTGATAATTCTGTAATCTGTGCCTCAATTTCACAAATACTATGAGCACAACATCAAATAATGATTTTCCGATACTTTTGAATCTCCAAAAGATGATTAACAGTTCTTGTTGTTATGTAACCTGTGTAAGCATGTATCCTTCCTCGATAATATTCCTGTGGACTGCTTGAAGCAACAACTACGCTTCTTCTTACCTCCGTAATAATCCATTTATCCTAAGACTCCAAGAGATAGATACCTGAGATTCCTAGCATCCCTAGAAGTGATCCAAAAGATTCACCTGTCACAAGGAGAGTTGGACACAACTTCTGCACCGCCTTCGTACAATGAAGAATCCAAATAAATCCCACGCATCTGCATATATGTTGGTGACGTGGTGCAACGTATGCAAAAGACTTGGAAAAGAGTGAGTTTGCCAATGAACTGTAGTGAACCACCATTTAATAAAGCAATTACGCACGACTGAATCACTTCTACAGGATCGTGTCACATTCACGTGACATTTAGGTGCACATCTTTAAATGTCCCGCACGCAATATAAATCTACAGAAACTAAATTCACTTCTTTGAACTGATGCCTTTTGTTTGTATCAAAACTGCTATTCTGTTCAAGTCTCTACAATGACGGCTTCTCTTTTTAATGTTTGAAAAACACAATTGTAGGAACTCATTGTTGAGAGGCTTCGTTTATATAAACACTGGATGCAACGCCACTATTGTTTGAATGTAACAATGTTTACGGAGCGCTCCAAGGTGGAAGATCCAAAGAAATAAAGGTGATATATTTTCTTCAAAATCTTGTCTGGAACATACGAGTATGGTCCCCGTAAAATGGCACATGTACTTCAACTTTCATTGTATTCTACACCAGGACATAATTTGAATTCTTTCCTTATGTGTGACTGCTACACCACAAGAGAAACACATGAAAGTCTTGTGATATGAGAATTTTCTAATTTTTGTGTGCAGTTTCTCTTTCCTTAATTATTTTATACTTATGTTGCAAGCATTTGTGGGGGGGCTAATATCTGAATCTGGAGGGGCTTAGCCCCCGCAGCTCCTACCTAACTATGCCCATGGTCCTGATAATGGCTGCTATGAAAATGACAAAGGCTTTTTGTGTCTTTCATGGAACAAATGTAGGTATCATTTGTAATCTTCACTAGTTGGCAGAAATTTTCTTATTTGATCTATAGTCAAACCCAGATATTTCTGCTGTGATCGGCGCAGTAGAACGGGACAACCAGTGTTACTATACTAATCTGCTCGATAGAAAAATCGCTACAGTGCACCTACGCACAGCTGTTCGTAGAACAAGGAAATTGGAGAACTCAGCTCTATCTAACGTTGAGTTTTGCCATGCATTATAACCAGGGCTGTGCTAACAAGTGGCTTTATATGTACATACATATGGACTAAAACCGCTAAATGTGGACTAATCCTTGCGTAAAATTACCCAAAATGATGTAAGAACACTTCTTCATAGTGATTTCAAATAAAATTAAACAATTATTATTTTTCCATTGCATTAATGAACCTGGTGGCATTATAACTGTTCACTCCCAATAAGCCCGTCCACACTGGTACTGGAACTTCAACGACATGTGATGCACGACTGACACTACCACCGGTTTGAGAACTAATAACACTGTTCTACACATGTTTTGTTACAGAAATATAAGGATGCTGAATACGGAAGTGTTTAAAGTGGAGGAAACAGAGTTATGCTTTCCTCCAGTTAAGAGAATTATCATAAAGCATCACCAGCATTAAGTTAATTTGTGTCCGTCTTTCACGGCATCTCTCATCTATGTTTTCACGCTTTAATTTCAAAATTTGAATTGTATTAATTCTTCACAAGTGCCCCCCTCCCCACATCCTTTTGCGGGCACTTTTATTATATTTATTAAGTTATGCCCACATTGATTATGATTAATTGTTATGCAACATGAATTATGCTATCTTGAAAATAAGAGCCAACGCATTGCATGAATTATGCGGTAACTCAAATTAAGAGCCAATCTTAGAAAATGAAATTCGTATCGTGTTCAGGAGGTCAATTTCAGTAAGAAAGAGTAACTTTCCTTTCTGTAACAGAAAAAAGTGAAAATTTGTAGAACAGTGTAACTTCCGAATGTGTTAAATAGCTACAATTGGACCACAAACACTCCTCCTTAAGCAGTATTATTGCCTCTCTGTGATGGCAGACAGTCAGTCGGCTGCCTTTGTTGTACATTTACAATTCTAAAGTGATGAAATATGAACAATAGTACTGGAGGCATTATGGAATTTAAGGTTCACTAACCAAACACATGCACTTTCACTTACACACACACAATACACGCACACAATGTCAAACCATTCAAATACTTAAAATAAAAATATGGTGTTTACAATCAAGAAAGTGTCGGGCGTTACCCCCACACCCCCTATATGCCTTCATGGCATGGTGCTATGCACAGGGGAACACTTTTTTACAATCCAACAAAACTCAGTCATTTTGCCTTTCTCCTTCCGTAACAGAAATAGTGCTTCATATTTACATTTGGCAACACTAGTCACTAGCTAGCCAATGAACATGCACTGCATAAAAGAAGCAACCACTGCGCCATGCTACATTGCCACATTACCGTCCCTGCCGAATGGTGTGAACCGGGAGCTGGAGCACTATTCAGTTGTTTTCAATGATGTTTGCACAAGTGTGTCCAGGAATGGAATGACAATATGGCAACAATGGTGAAGGTTGGCGAGCAGGGTAGAACACGTGATGCTAAGAGAGAGGGAGACGAAACGAAAATTGGGATCTGCGCAACAGCAAAGATAGCTGAGTCGGGTTTTACACTCTATCCCAGGAACCTATGGACTATGAACATGCAGAAGGGTAGGAAGGAAGTATGTGGAGCGAAGCAGTACACACTGATACAAGCAGCTGGGAGCTTCAGTCACTTTCTTCCTCCATGCAATCCTGTTCCCTCACATGTGTTCCTTGGTTGAGCTTTCCAGAGTCACTACTTGCACAGAGACTTGTTTTCATTTGCTTGCTCCAGAGATTCATGGGACAGAGTATAGTATTTATTATCTTTGAATTTTATGATTATCATATTGTAATTTCTTATTATATTCATTACAAATAATTTTTTGTTCGCAGGTTGAGAGGTGGACGTACGAAGAGGAGGAGGAACGATATTATGGGCGAGGTTCAAGACAGCGAAAAGAGGTTGATTACAGTGACAGCCTCACAGAGAAAGAATGGCTCAAGGTGATTAGGGTGAGTGAAAGTTACAGCAGATTTCGGACATGCCAGATGGTGATAATTGGTTTCATTATTGGCCTAGTCATGTTGTTGATCAATGGTTTATGGTATTTACTGGAATTAAATCATTTTAAAATTATATCCTACCTTGTATTTTTAAAAAGTTGACAGGTGATGTCATGAAATATGCTGGACTTTGTAAATAACAAGAGAAAAATGCATGTGGTCAGTAGTTGAAACAATTGCATTGTTTTACTGTCATGCATGTGCACTTACTGTGAATTTGTACTAGTAGTTTATTATATATTTTTTTTAGATTCAGTGTTTCTCCTTTAACTATCAGCCGGACCCTGTGGTCGAGTGGTTAGCACATCGTGCTGTGACGCCAAGGGTCCCGGGTTCTTATCCCGCTCTGGCTTGGTTGTTTGTGAATATCCATTCATCAATTTCATCACTCATCCCCATCTTCGCAAATTAGCCAAGAGGCACAAAACGCGAAGTAAAATAAACTAAATCAATCAATCAATCCTTTAACTATCAAAGATGCAGCAAGTAACTCACTGTCAATGTCAAAACACACAATAAATTCTTCCTGTTTTTAGCATTGTTTCAAATGATTGAATAGTTTATTTTTTCAATCACGAGCGGCATGCTGTCAATGGTCATAGTGCATGTGAATATGTTCTTCCCTGTCCTGGAAATTTTCCTTCAGTTGCACACTGCTGCAAACAGATATCAGAATGCCAACCACCTGGAGAGAAATGAGGAATTTGCAAAAGGATTTTGTCAAGTCCAAAACCTGCCAAACAGCTGTTTGTTGCATCATGTGTGGCCAGTGTGTTGAGTCACATCCCTACTGTTACCTGGCCTTCCAGAATGGAGTCTACTAAAATTTCTTTCAATGATATTCCCAAATATATTCATGCAACTGGGCTAATACTGAAATTTTGAGATTACCACTGGGAGATCATTCTCAGAACTGCTTGCATCAAAGGTAAGAGTACTAACTATTTGGCTGTGCTTAACCATAGAACACTAACTTGAAGAAATTATTCCGTCAAACAGTGGATCCTTCCTAATGCCCATGTATCTCCCCCCGCCTCAATGAAGAAATGAAAAGTACTGGTTGCCCTAACCAACTATTCCAGCTCTCTCTTCTGGGTTTAGTGCCTCCCCGATGGCGCAGTGGTAGCGTCGTCGCCTTGCAATCAAGAGGTCCCAGGTTCGATACCCGGTGGAGGCACATAGTGGTTCGGATCCCACTTTAAACTGTAGGTCCAGTCCCAATTAGCCTTACTGTGCATAAAAGTGGACTTCAAACACCAAATCAATCAATCTTCTAGGTTTACTAGATATATTGGCCTGTTTCGTCCAACCACTTGTTGCAACTTTACATTTTGATAGGCATGAAAAGGTATATTTTCTCTCATAAATTATAGTTTGTGTCCTTGAAATTGTTTATATTATTTGTGCATGATTATTTTGGGAATATAAGCAGCTGCTTTCAAAACCTCCCACAAGCCAAAAGCTGACTTGTGAAGACTGTCATGATTTGATTCCAGACGATAGACAGTGTTATAAAGTGTGAAGAACTTTCTTCAAGTTATCTGCAGCAATAGCAATTTTGACAAATGAAGCAGGAGCAATATAAATAAAATGTATTAATGGAAAGTTGTTTAATTATCTGTAATTATTCCTCAAATATGACGTTACTTTTTCGTGTGTGAGGTTTGCTATACTGTCCTGCTTTGTTGTTACATCGTGCAGATTTCAACTTTGAAATTTTCAAGGGTGGTGGTTTTTTTCACTCACTGGGGTACATTGTAGTAAAGCAGATAATTTCCCAGGATCATGATGTCATTGCAAGCAAAGATATTTTAGCTCTTAAAGCTAAACAAGGATAGCCACACTGTTTCCAGTCCTTACATGTTATTTTTTTCAGACTATATCAGGGCATCCCAGATGGTGTAATGGTAATGCTGTCACCTTGTAATCAAGAGGTTCTGGGTTGAAAACATAGTGGAGGCACTGTAGGTCCAGTCTTGATTAGCCTGTCTGAGCATAAAATGGACTTTGGCTTTAGAGCTCATTTCAACCATCACAGTGTTCTGTTAATCAGAAATATCAACATTATCCTCGGGAGGATCAATTTCTGCATTTAATTCTTCTTTTATTGAAAACTCCTCCCTCTATAAGGGGCAATCATTGGAAAACAGGCCACCTTGTATATCTCGACATGTAGATGCCTCGGCTCCACGAAACTCCTGCCACTGGAAGAGGGTTCTGTTTTTGCCCGGTAGATGGCAATCGTTAGGGGTATGCATATTTTGTTTTTGACGAAAAAATGAAATTTGAAAAAACACATTGTAGTGTTAATTTTTCATGTTTTTGAAAGGTGTGAGATGCATTTTGTGACCATGTTTTGTCACGAAATAATGCGAAATGAACTGCAAAAAGCGAAATTAACTCTTAAACACGAAATTTAGGGTTTATTCACCGACGCAGCACCTTCTGAGGTCTGAATTATCCTGAGAGTTATGCAATTCCCGGAAAATTGATTAATTCTGCTGTTAATATTGGAGAAGCAAAAATTGACTCCTTTACACAGAAATAAACTTAAGACTTGGATAACTACATAAATGTGCTATTAGAAGTGAAATGTTAATTCTGTGGAATAAGTGTAGTTTTTAAATCAAATTTAGGATTATATTCACAATTTTAAAACCATAATGTCTTTTTATATACTACTTTTGATCCAATTTTTTACCGCTATAACACCGATATTTTATTTTATTTACCGCTTTTGAACCTGAAATTGACTCAGTTTTTATACCGAAATTTTGCTTCTTTATTTACCAAAAATATGTGCCTCTAGCAATCATGTCTCAGGCTTGTGTGAAGCAGTGCAGGTGTGAGCTGTGTGAAGTGCAGACGTGCAGGAACTTTTCGTCCGGCATATCATGGAGGCCAGAAGGAAGAGCAGTGAGCAGTCGTGCATTTCCTGGTGGCAGATGCCACTAGGACATGAGACATTCACCGTCAAATGACGACAGTGTATGGGGACCATGGTTTATCTCTGGCGTGGGTGAAAAAGTGGGGTCGGAGGTTTCGTCCTGCAGTAACAAGTTCTTACGTTGCGAATGAAACCTCTGATGTTTCCCATACACTGCCATCATTTGACTGTGAATGTCTCTGCGTGCTAGCACCTTCTGCCACCAGGAAATGCATGACTGCTTGCTGCTCTTCCTTACTGGCTTCCATGATATGCCAGACAAGTCTGCATGTGTGCAACAACAGAACCCCCTTCCAGTGGCAGGAGTTTCATGGAGCCGTGGCATCTACACGTCGAGATATACAAGGTGGCCGGTTTTCCACTGACTTACCCTTATATTATAAACAAAGCAATACAAAACTGTAACATTATGATAAATCAGTCAATCCAGTCTTAACCAAAGGTTTATTTCTGCCCCCCCCCCCCTTTCACAGTGGGTGCATGCTGAAGGTGGAAGTGCATGTGGACATTCAAGGTGTCTCAAAAGCCTCTACAGTGTACACTGCTTAATTTTTCAAAACTAGCAAACTAGTGATGTGACGAAGCAGAAAATTTACCAATCCCAATACATAAAGATACTTTATAGAAATAGAACAGACTTTATTTTGCGATACATGATGTATACATATCTGAGAAGTACATGAATTCAAGTATTAAAATTAACTAATGTTCTTAAATCTGAAAATTGAAGGCCATCAGATTGAACTTCAGAAAAACAAGTTGTTGAAGCACTTCCGGATGTAATCCACTTCTTCGTTTGTCACATATCTGTCCAGAAACACTGAATACTCTTTCACCAATTACTAATGTAGCAGTACTGCGCACAAGTGACATCTTGATAAATGCATTAATTACCTAATCACGTTATTTTCAGTTGTGATCTTATTATGTATTTATGTATCCTATAAAATAAGAAATAAGATAAGTATCATAAAATTTGAATCAACTCACCAAGAACAGCAATACCGAGACCGTAAGCTTAGTAGCAGCAGACACAATTCACACAAAAAGACTTCACTCAACGGTAGCTTCTCACTGACTGGAGAGATCGGTGCCAAAATCTTAACGGTTCCGACTTGTTACAAGGTAGTCACAACAAACACAGTAAACATCTGACATATACTATCATTTACCAGAACTTGATAATATACTATCATTTACCAGAACTTGATAGTGGCCGGTACTGTGCGAAGTTCCCCTAAACCAAAATTTTCGATAAGAGGTGTGTGTGTTCTTATTTGTACCTGTTGAACAATCTGAATTTTTTGTGGACACATTTAAATAACTTTTTTGTCATCCTTTGAAATGAAGCTTTACTGATATGGGATTTTAAAGGAGCTGATCCAACAAATTTGGTTTGTCACAAATGTAATGAAATAATGAAACAAACAAAAATGACTTTTAAGATGCCTGATATGTATGTGTGTTCACACCCTCATGCATGAATGAAAATTAAGTCAAACTAACTGTATGTTGTGAAATCACCACGGTATGGCATGTTGTTTCACATTGGTTTTGCTTGTGTATGACTCGTAAACAGGAGTAGACTCGTTTGAGTGGAGTTTGAAGCTCAAAGTATTGACTGAAAATGTAAATAATTTTGTGAAATAATTAATGTGTTAATGATTGATATGTCATTATTTTTGATGTCTTGTGTACATGATTAAAAATTCCAGTGTGTGTGTGTGCATGTGCAGATACCAGAAGAGATAACATAACAATATGGTCACTAAGCAATATGAAGCTCTTGATATGTTGTGACCCAACTGCATCTGTAGATTGAAGAATGAGGATGGGGGGACATTCTCAATCTTGACAATTTTGGAGGTGATGTGATCAGCACCACTCTCAGGCCACTTTTAACGCCCCATCCCCCAGATACCCATTTATTTGAGGCTGGGTGAGCCCCATAGCTGCTTTATGTGTGGAAGGGTCGGAAAGATTCTGGCCATACGTTAGGGGATGTGCTTGCATGCACAGCTGATGTGTTCATGTTGAAGTTGTGGAAAACCATTACCGATTACGCATGGAAACGCGTGCTTCAGACAAAATTTCCAGGATATGTGGAACACTCAAAAATGTTGTGTGTCATTTTTGTGGACTCCATTAGATACCTAGATTCTGGATTTGATTGATTGATTGATTGATTTGCTTTATTTTACTTTGTTTCTTGTGCTACTTTTGGCTAATTTTTCGAAGATGGGAATGAGTGATGATATGATAAAATTGATGAATGGGCACTCACAAACATCCATGCCCAGGACCCCTGGTGTTGTAATGTGATGTGCTAACCACTCCACCACGAAGGCCGGCCCTAGATTCTCAAAAATTATCAGCCAGTATTGAGTAAATTTCCCAATATGGATATCACTGGTACATCATCATCTAGCCCTAATTTCATGTAGTCTAGTCTAATCACTATTCATTCTCATTGATGCTGTTAGCCATTTTGCCACAGAAAAGTGACTTAAAATAAGAAAATGAAACCCCAAAATTCTGATTCTAACATAATCTTGTTCTTTGCCTTTTTCCTAACAACTCTCTTCATCTGGCTATTCGCTATCATCATCAGCACTACCTTGCATTCTGGACATGATATATCAACCACTTCCCTCTATCTGGTGAGTGTTTCCTTTTTTCTTATGTACGGTGCTCCTCATGGTCGAGTTGTCTGTGGAGCAGCGGCTAGCGCACCGGGCAGTGAGAGCACATCTGCCGGCATTTAGACCCACAGCAGTATGCTGAGCTTGGCACTGGATGCGTCAGTGCTTCAGTATCCAGACAGCTGGTGTCCAGTTTGCATGCGTTTGTGAAGTGTTAAGATCTTAACAAGTGTTTTAGATTGTTTTGGTGTAGTTTATGTATTACTGGTGCTTTTCTGCAGTCTAATAATGCCATGCTATACGTACAATTTAAAACAACGAATTTTTATTTACAACTCTTATGTCATTACGAATTCTTGTAGGGAAGTTAGAATGCATTTTGCAGCAGAATTCCCAGATGTTCACGTTTCACACGCAGACAGTGTTTGGATACTTACGAACAAATTTAGGTAATCGGGGTCTGTTCTTGAGAAGCGAAAGGTAAAACGGTGTGTGCTTACTGAGGAGAAACTAGATGATGAAGCACGATTGGAACATACTTCTCAAAAATCCCTCCTGCGCCGTGCACTAGAAACATTCATTTTCATGACATCTGTGTGGCAAGCTACTAAGCTTTGAAACCTGAAGCTATACATTAGAAAAATTGAAAGAAAATATCAGAAGAGAAATGAAAGCAATTTCGGAAGAGGAACTGATACGTGTTAGTGAAAATTTTGCAAAAAGATGCCGTAAATGTGTGGATGCAATAGGACATTTCCAACACCTCTTGTAACAAAGTACATGCTCATTTTAATTGTAATTGTACTACTTATTTCATTACATAGCTAGCAGTTCCAGTTACTCGGATGTTGCATCCAGTTTGCCAGCAGATGCGTTCTCAGTGCCCAGCATGCTAGCTAGCTGCTGCTCCACAGACAACTCGACCATGAAACATGCTGTATACAAGTACAAATGGGGCCTTTTTGGCTATTACAGTCAGAAGGTATAGAAGTTCCATTTCATTTTTCTTCATTGTTCTGGATGTCAATGTTTAAGGTGAGTTTCAGCTTTAGGCTTATCTGTAAGGTTGTTCTTTCTTTTGTAGGCTATAGATGAAGGAGGTGATGAATTTGAAGATGATAAGAAAATGAGAAGAAAAACACGCAAGAAAAGAAAAAGAGGTGAGGAGGAAGATGACGACGATGATTCTCCACGCATGAAGAAACGTCGTGGGAGGCCACCTACAGAAAGAGCAGCAACAATGGACCCTCACCTTAAAAAGCAAATGAGAAAATTGATGGATATTGTTATTAAATATACTGACAGGTAAGTAATCCATGATATTTCCAGTGTTTGTGCAATATCATATACTTTTAATTCAGAATTCATTAAGATGTTTGTTGTGTGATAATATATAGATTTTGGACATGCACTAATCACTAATTTTTGCATGGTTTCAATGATTTTTGCTTTAAAGCTTTTATGTTCCATTTATGTTGAAATTTAAAGTAGGCTTGATTGTTAGGATTCTCATCTTTACATAAATTTCAAATACGTTTTGTAGCATTAAAGAAAGACTGTATGTAGTAACAAGGAAAACATGTAAGACTGGCATCAACATTTGGAATGTTATTTCTAAGGTATAAAGAACATAATTTATGTTATTTTTAGACACTACCTGTGACTATAAATTGAACATATTAGATAGATCCTCTAAAGACAAAAAGGGTTAGCTTTTGAAACATAAAATGGGACAATGTAAGATAGCGCTTGGAACTGTTTTCATAAATTGGATTATGTGTAAATGATTAAATTGAACCTTTATTTGTGCATATTTCAGTGATGGGAGAGTTCTGAGTGAACCATTTATGAAGCTGCCCTCCCGTAGAGAATTGCCAGATTATTATGACATCATTAGGAAACCTCTGGATATCAAGAAAATTTTGCAGCGGATAGATGAATGTAAGGTAAGTTTATCTTAACAAGACACGCTTTAGCATGTTGTTGTGTGCAATTGACATAACGTAACCCACATACATTAAAGCAGTTGTCTATGTCATGTATTAATGTCCCATGAGCTATGTGAGAATGTTTGGAAACATCATTTAGCATTTTACTATAGAATTACATGTGATAGGGATATGACTAGAATTTTAAAAAATAATTTGAAGTTCTACCCTCAAGTTTGTAATTTATTATACGGAATGCATTTACATATCCACAAAATTTATTTATGTTTGATTAATTTCTGTGACCATTGTCACCATCTACTCTCGAGTTCTGATGCCAAAATTAATCAATTGAAATTTAACAGTTTTACAGATATGTGACTACGTTGCATGTACGTATGATATCTTACCATATCTAAAGTTTCCTGTAATATGAAGAAGCTTAGTTTTGAACCTTGGCGTGGTCTACCTCACAATCACCAATTTAAACAGCTTACATAAAGGACATCAGATTTTACAACTTGCTTGAATAAGGAAGTGTAGAGGTGTACTATTCAAAATTTATTTACCATATTTCATAATTGGAACCAAAAATGTTTTTGACCTGAATATTATAAATACGGAGAAACTAGTACTCACTTTTATCCGCGAAGCTGTTTTTTCTTCTTTTTCGATTAATTTCAGTGGCCACTGCCACCATCCTCGTTGGAACTTGCTGCGCTGTTGCTTGGCGTGCGTCTTTTGTTCGTAGTTCTCTGGCTGCCGTTAGGTGCGCTGTGCATCTTGGTGCGTCGTCTGCTATTTCCGGGCGATAACTGCTGCAGTAGTGGAATCCAAGTATGGTGCGCTTGCCCGCTTTCGATGTTTAGTTCGTGCGGGAAGTGCATTATGGCGTGCGTTTCCTTGATTTTGGTGTCTATAAGCGTGTGGGCAGTGTGTTTGACTCGAACCTTTTGAATTTTATGGCTATTGTATTTGATATGTCTAGCAAGACCAGTAGTGGGTTGGGCTTTTTTTTGCATCTGCTAGGTGCTGTTGGATTCTTTCATTGACAGATCTGATGGACCTGCCGATGTAATGAGCCTTGCATTCACACTCTGCATCATATACACCTGGGTTGTCAAGGGGGGAGAGGAAGTACCGTTTGTGCTTGTTCAGTTTATCAGTTATTTTGGAGTTGGGTTTGTGCGCTACTTTGATGCCAAATGGGAGAAGGGCTTTGGCTATGCGGTTGGAAGTGGTGGGATGGTAGGGGAAGGCAACCAGCGACCAATATAAATGGTTTGCCTTCCCCTACCATCCCACCACTTCCAACCGCATAGCCAAAGCCCTTCTCCCATTTGGCATCAAAGTAGCGCACAAACCCAACTCCAAAATAACTGATAAACTGAACAAGCACAAACGGTACTTCCTCTCCCCCCTTGACAACCCAGGTGTATATGATGCAGAGTGTGAATGCAAGGCTCATTACATCGGCAGGTCCATCAGATCTGTCAATGAAAGAATCCAACAGCACCTAGCAGATGCAAAAAAAGCCCAACCCACTACTGGTCTTGCTAGACATATCAAATACAATAGCCATAAAATTCAAAAGGTTCGAGTCAAACACACTGCCCACACGCTTATAGACACCAAAATCAAGGAAACGCACGCCATAATGCACTTCCCGCACGAACTAAACATCGAAAGCGGGCAAGCGCACCATACTTGGATTCCACTACTGCAGCAGTTATCGCCCGGAAATAGCAGACGACGCACCAAGATGCACAGCGCACCTAACGGCAGCCAGAGAACTACGAACAAAAGACGCACGCCAAGCAACAGCGCAGCAAGTTCCAACGAGGATGGTGGCAGTGGCCACTGAAATTAATCGAAAAAGAAGAAAAAACAGCTTCGCGGATAAAAGTGAGTACTAGTTTCTCCGTATTTATATACTACTGCGTCTCTCTTTTCCCAATCATGAACTGAATATTATAGTTTTCAACATCACATTAAAAGACATTCAATTGTGAAAATTACACCAGGGTGTATTTTCTCTTTGCAGTATGGTGACTTAGACGATCTTGAGAGAGACTTCATGCAGCTTTGTAAGAATGCCCAAATATACAATGAAGAAGCTTCATTAATTCATGAAGATTCAATTGTTCTTGAAACAGTTTTCAGAAATGCAAGAGAACGATTAGAGCAGCATGGTGCATCAGATGATGAAGAGGAGGACGAAGATGAAAGCAGAGGTAATCTTGTCTTACATCAACTGGGTATTTTTAGGCAATGTTTTAATACTGTAAAACCCTGATTTTTATGTTTTGGCATATATATTGTGGTTTTCCTTCATATCAAAACATTCTAACCAAGACATGCAGTGAAAATTTGTGGTGGGCTAACATGGGATTTTTAGTATGACTAGACACATTCAATTACACTACATTGTCTATTTTCATAGTTATTTATTTTAATTTTTCATGTTGCTTCTTTATTTCCAGAGGGAGTTAATGAAGAAGAAGATGGATCTGATAATGACTCTGCAGTGAAAGTTAAAATAAAGCTTAAAGGAAGAAAGGGTGAGAGTAGCAATCGTTCAAAACGCAAGAGGATCAACAGGAAATATGTTAGTGATGATGACAACGACGACGATGATGATGTAAGTATATAAAGCTGCTGCTCTTAACTCTGCAAACAGCTCTCTTCATTCTCACATCTTCATTAAAAATTAAAAATGTCTCATTTAAAGTAGGAATTAAAAAATCAGTGTGGTCAGTAAGCTTACGGATTTCTATATAAGTAGGTGCCAGGAATTTATCATGCTGTGTTCTTTCACCCATGGACACCCACATGATTCTTTTTCCTGCAACAGTAGCATATGTAAATTGAATTCTTAAGTGATTTGCTTTGATGTGTGGTGGTGGTCTGGCATTAGAAGAGGCAAACTCAAATGCAAACCTTTCATCTTGTACGCAATGGTTTAATTGATTGATTGAGTTGGTGTTTTAAGTCCACTTTATGCACAGTAAGGCTAATCGGGACTGAATGTACAGTTTAAAGTGGGATCCGAACCACTATGTGCCTCCACCGGGTATTGAACCTGAGACCCCTTGATTACAAGGCGACAATGCTACCACTGCACCATCGGGGATGCCCCTGTACACAATGGATAGTACATGCTATCACACAATGCAGAATGATATACATGGTCACTCCATTATATTTTTCGTAAAATTGGTAGCCTGAACAATCCTTCGAAGTATTTAAAATTTGTCATGGAAGGTTGTTCATGCTGATATATTCACTTTTCATTTTTCTGCGCAAATTTTCTTCACAATCTATTTCCCCACCCATCTCGTGGCTTCGTCGCACATGTACTGTCTTGCTACAGTTGGCACTTATGTTTGTAGCAGCGCTAATTGATGCAGTCCTTTCACTGTCTACCATTCCAGCGTGTGTGTAGTGCTTCCTTCTTTTTAAGGGCTGTAGGTGTCTGGTCTCAGTCTCGTCTCTGCTTCCATGGAAAGGCATTTGTTCGCATGCACAGGTGGGCTTTTTGCAAATGCTTGGTATCTTGTTGTGCATGGGGAGCTGGTTGGGTGGATATGCATATTCCTGATGGTGGGAAGCCAGGAACATGAGTTCAGCCAATACGCAGCCAGTCCTATTGCGCTGTTGCCAAACTAACTGCTAGTGGAAGGGAAACTCGGAGAATTTGCTGTGTCCAATATTTATCTTTTTTTAATGTAATGCATGCACATTATATTTGAGTAGTGAAATAATATAGTGAATATTCTTCATAGGATTATAATATCATATCACTGCAGCATATAAGAGAAACTCATACCTGAAAGAACTTTGAAGGTATTTATTGTAGGGGAACTGCAAGGTCATCATCATCGCTCTCGTTTCTGTTTTCTAGCATGTTTCCCAGGAGATTTGAATAGGGGTTCACCGATTTCTGTAGTAGATATTTTATCCTGTTTTATAATACGCGACACCGTATGCACACCTACACCACACACTTTAGCGTAAGTTCGCGACTCTGAGAATACACTGTTTCTGCATGCACTCCTTCCGACGCTAATTCCTTGAAGTAAGAATAAAAATAAAATAATATAAGATGAAATAAAAATAAGATTTCTGTCTTGTGAATGTATTATTTTACTCTTGGTGCCTGTACTACTGGTGCTACTTTTTCGAGAGCGGCATTATTAAATACTTACGGAACACACACTATTGCACAACAGTTGAACATAGGGGCTGTATTGCACAGCATGCTATAACACCAGGAGTCCCAGGTTCAAATCCCGACCCAGCCATAGGTGTTCGTAAGTGATATTTCATCATATTATCACTCAACCTCATCTTTGCGATTAGCCTAAAGTGGCAGAAAAGCGAAGTAAAATAAATCAAATGCAAATCAATAAGGGCTGTATTGAATCCTCTCACAACTGTTCTTTGTGGCGTACGAGTAAAATAATTGTACACCGCCCTTGCTACGAAAATGCTGAACTCAAACTGACTCAGACTCGCAATGTTCATGAACGCCCACGACATTTAAGAGTCATTGTGTATATTCAGTCAAATTTAACACCCACATCTTCCCAAGACACAACAACTCAGCGGCGTCAACACAGTGGCAAAGAAAGAAAAAGGAAAATGAAAGGGTTATTTTGTGCGTGTGTGTGTCTTGAGGCATGCTGTTTCCCGTGTTTTTTCAAGGAACGATAACTCTGGCTGTAGGCAACAGAAATTCATGGGACTTGGACAGTCAGGTTCAAAATTTCTTGTCCCATCTTATGATGAACCTTAAAGTGGCAAGTTTTATGAAAACTTCTTCCGTGGAAGAAAAATACAGAACACAGCATTTAACTTGTGCGCTGCAGTTTCCTAACTGTACAACATTGCAGTCCTGCCATAGGCTGGTCACCAAGGACAGGCTCTGCATGGCCCCGTCCGATATCACTTCTAAAAATGTACGCCGTATAGCACCGCCACAAACACAAGCAGAAAAAGAAGGAACCATGCCACCCGTAGCAAGACAGTGCATGCCTGATGAAACCACCAGATGTGTGGCAATATTGATCACAAAGACAATTTGTGCAGAAAAATGAAAAGTGAACTTATCAGAGTGAATTACCTATCTCCGTGTAACCGCCAAGCAGATATCTTTAGATACAATGGGAGGTTGCATTTTTCTTAAATGGGTCAGAAGTGATTTGGATTGTTGGGCATTAAACTGGGATAAGTAGGAACCGAACAACAAAAGCAATAATTTATGAAAAGATTCCTTTACAAAAATTTGAATTGACATAACATTAATCCTAAATATATCTGATAATTTCCAATATATTGGTAATTCCTTCGAGAAAATTCCAACAAAAGTAAATTGATATTGAGCTTGAATTACATTGTACTGTATAAGGTCCAAAATAAGTTTTTTGTTTTTTTTATTTGTTTATTTTTAAGTTGTTTAGTGACATTTTTTTCATTCCGCATCTTCATGAAGAAAATTGAGCATTCCAATCATGAGTCTTCGGGCTTAGTAATTTCTTTTAGCAGCAATTTCTTAGCTACTTTTTTTTTCTCATTCCTCCCATTTCTCTCTTCCATCCCATCTGTCATTTGTTTAGCTGTGCATGAGATGTTTGTAGGGATTGTGAAGTGTGTTCATAAATTGTAATTGTTACAGGTGCAGCGATCTTCTGAGAGGAAGAAACAGCGAAGTGCTTTAGAGGTAATCTCATCTCTGTGTATAATCTGATTAGAGTCTGTGTTTAGTAATGAACTTTACTGTATTTTTGTGAATAAGTCCAGTCTTCTAGCCACATTGAAATTGTATGCTGTAGTATTTTATTTTGTCCATAAGACCTCTTAATGCTGTAGAAATCTTACTTGCTTGCAAAAGATGTCTTTTGATGAACTTGGATGTACACAGTGTGTGGTTGTAGTGGGCAGTAATTCTTTCTTTTCCTTGTTATCTTTATCTAATGTACGTCTAAATGTATTGGATGGCTGGAGTTTCTATTGTTGGCAAAGCAGAGCATTGAACTTTTTAGACGTAAGTTTCTAGATAGAGGCTTCTTTTGAATTGGAGTCGAAACTTGTCCATCTTGCAACTAACCTGTGAAGGGCCAGTGATGATGGCATGTAGGAGATCAGTTGAGGCTTTTTAAAGTTGCGTCTCCACTTTCATCTTCTCAAGGATCCAGTCAAATATATGGTAGCTAATAACTGCCACGTTGCATGTTTGTATTCACTTGGTGGAATGCCTTCTGAACATTATGCATGCTCGCAGGGAAGATGGAAATTTGGTTTTTAACTATTAGGTACATGCAAAAGTTCTACCTGTTTTTCATGTGTGCAGATAGAAGTGCAAACAACACAGACTGTAACTCACTTAGAACTGTGCATAATCACCATCGCAATCAATGATCTCTTGCCAGCTTTCTGGTATGAGATGAAAGTCCTAAGGTTTGGAGTCGAAGAACTGTTGTAAGGCAGTTTTCACAGCCTCCACATCATCAAAGATTTTCTGAGCAAGGAAGTTTTACAACACGCGAAACAGGTGGTAGTCAGTAGGAGCCAAGTCGGGAGAATAGAGTAGGTGGGTTAAAACATCCCTGCCAAAGTCCATTTGTTTTTGACGTGTGATGACAGCAGCCTGTGGCCTGACATTATAATGGTGGATGATAACGTCTTTGCAATCGAGGAGGCCTGGCAGCTTTGATCACAATGCTGTTCGCAGTCTGTCCAATGGTTCACAGTAGAAGGTGGCATTTATGGTTTGATTAGATTGCAGGACCTCCCAGTGAATTACTCCTTTGACATCCCACTACACACTCAACCAACACCTTCTTGGAATGAAGTTGTGGTTTGGATGTCTTTGGCGGCAGTTCAGAAACGTAACACACAGTCCTGCGATGCTTTACGTTCCGAAATATAATGTACTTCTGATCACCAGTGACAATTCGTTGCAAGAACTGATCATTTTTGTACCTGGAAAGCAAGGAAACACAGGCCTTGACTTACCCCTCTCATTGATTTGCATGTAGCTGATGTGGAAACCAACTATCGAACTTAGTGGTGAAACCCAGCACTTTGAGCTGTCTTTTGTTTGTTGTCCTGTGGAAGGTGTTCACTAATTTCTCTACGGTTGACTTTGGGTTGTGTGTTATGGCTTTATCAAACTCAACATAAAACAGTGTTGATGTGTTCCTTACTGGTCTCCATTTCACTCACATGCTACTCTGTTCACTAAGAGCTCCTCATCCACACACACTGCCTGTTGCTGCTCTAAGGTTCCTCGTATTACGTGACCACAATTCACACACTGACAGCTCAATCTGTGAGGTTGGTACTTTGCTAAATGGTGACCTGTCAAAAAAGGGTAGAACTTTTGCACGTACCTAATATATATGATACTCTTTGGCATTTGTAGCCTTTGGTCTTGACACACTGGTATGTGGCATGTTAATTGGTGTGGCTTTTTATCGCGAATGTGGGGTTTTTCAAAGAATTTACATCAATATGTTTGAAGTAGAATTGTTACTAATATTGTGAAGAATATACTTCATGATGTAACATTTTAGATTAAAATAAAGACCACTCGAACTGAGATATTATAAATAATGAAGAAATAGCATTCCTATAAAGGGACAATGAAGTTGAAACAAGTTTGTTCAACATACTATTGAATATAATGTTAAAACAACACAGGAGATGAAGATGTATCATCAATTACATGAGTAGTTTCATGTTCAGGAGGACAGCATCTTCTGCTCTTTATCACTCATGCCATGGTAGCAAAGGGAAATTAGAACAGTTGGCATTATGCAAGATAATTTGTGATAGCATCATCATCTCAATTATATCACTTAAAAGCATGAATTTTTGTTTAAGATTTAGAGGGCCCAGACTCGATTTATTTGACACTGAGGAGGGTTGTTTCCAATCTCTGGAAACAGTTTTCATTGCCCCTCAACCAGTCATGTTGCATTTTATGATTGCATTTCAGTAATATCTCTGAATCTTATTCCACTGAAGAAATCTTTTCTGCTCTTTTCTGGCATATCTACACTGTGTATGTGTTACTACTCCATATGTTTTAAATTCAACATTTTCCATGTTCATCCCTAAATCTTTAAAAGAAAAATGAGTTTCTACATATCTTGCTGTGGTATTGTGTAATGTGTTCTTAATGTGTGTTTCTATCATTTTAATGTTGGTCTTTGTCAATTATGCATTAAAACAGACAGTTGATTTATGCCCTGATGGTTTAGTAGCATTGTTGCCTTGTAATTGATACCCGTTGGAGGCACATAGTAGAAACTCTTTTTCTGTTAATATTTATCTTGCATGCTTTCCAAAGTCCCTCTACAGTTCAAGAACGTCCGATTCCCATGCCCTTTTCAGAAATCCAAACTCACAAAAATCTGCAGAAGATGGATCAAGACAACACCATGCAAATGTCAGTGAAAGGCATAGAGCATGTTACCAAATCCCATTCCAGTGTCTTTAGGAATCTGAGGTTCAAACTACCTTATCTTGATATACACTTTTTGTATTTGTGATTGTTAGAGGCATGCATATTTTGTTTTTGACAAAAACACGAAATGTGAAATAACGCATTATAATGTTCATTTTTCATGTTTATGAAAGGTGTGTGGTGCATTTTCCAACCCTGTTTTGTCACGAAATGATGCAAAATGAACTGCAAAATGCGAAATAGACTCTTAAATACGAAATTTAGAGTTTATTTACCAACACGACACTTTCTGAAGTCAGAATTATCCTGAGAGTTATGCAATTCATGGAAAATTGATTAATTCTGCTGTAATATTTGAGAAGCAAAAATGAACCCCTTTAGTTAGGAATAAACTTAATATTCTGGTAAATACATATATGTGCTATTAGAAGGAATATGTTTATTTTGTGTAGCAAGTGCAGTTTTTTAATCAAATTTAGGAGTATATTCACATTTTCAAACCAAAATGTCATTTTGTATACAGATTATTCACCGCTATATCAGCGAAATTTTATTTTATTTACCAAAAATATGTGCCTCTAGTGATGATGGTCCATAAGAATATGAGCTGTCATTACTGTTTCGGAATGAGCACGTCCATTTGATAATAAAGGGAATTGATTTTGGCCTTGCAGCAACATAGTTTAACCTTTAGTCTACTAGAACCTCTCCCACATTTAAGCGTCTATGGATGGGAACATTTCAAGAGTGTGATTTTGAAACTTGCCATGATGCGTGATGTACACGAAAAATCATATCAAGAGAACTAGTTGTCGTAGAGAGATGGAATAGTTTTTTTTATTATTTTTATTTCAGCAATGACAGGGTTTTTAGCAGAAGTGAAATTTATAATTGTAGCTAAGGAAGAAGATGATTTTCTTTAAATTGGTATTTGGTATATGCCTGTAGCCACCACAATAGACCAAAGCGAACAATGCAAAGCTGTAATTTACAGCCATGCAAAGTTGAACACGTGTTGATACTTTTTTGAGAAAAAATAGTAACAATGTATGAGAGAGACAATGTTGCCAGCTTAAGGGAAAAATCCAGCATTTTACTTCTAGTGTCAACCCTATGAATGCTGGATGGACCAAATTTGAAGGGAAGCAGAAGAAAAGACTACTCTTTGAGGATATGTAATGCCCATTCCCCAACTTTGAAAAAAAAAAAACCCTTTAATTATGCAAAATTTTAGGTCATTAATTTTCACTAAATTTTTGAAAATGATCATTTTCCCACTGGACCCTAATTGCCACTATTGCTTCTTTGCCATCCACAAGGAAAACGAGAACTTCAACAGGGACTTGGGACTCGTACTGGACCCAGTCTGGTTAGGGCTAATCTACTTAAAGCATGGACGTCTGAGAGACTGCACCTGATTGGTCTGCCACCTATACCAGACCCATCCCACATCAAATGCATATAGCCTTAACCCTGACACACTTCTGCACTTCAATCCCTGCAGATGAGAGTGATGTTAGCTCTCAAAAGCTCGGAAGCCTATCCGGAAATCACCTGGTTGATATCGCGAGAAAACCTCTTCATCATTCACCACCAGGAAAGCTTCAAGAATTATATCCCATTGTAGTATATCGTGCAATGCTCCTGAATAAAAATTTTTGAAAATATTTTTCACTGTTTTGATGGCAGTCAATCATCCAGGGTTTGTTGTAGATGCTTAGTTTTTTATGATTCATCTAAAGTCACCAGAAATTTCCATCGTTCTCTGTCAGGTCTCGCATACAGTTTCCTGCTATTTGTGATGAAGCAAAAATTGATAATTTATACTTTTTCTAATGTTCTTTCAAGTTATGATGGTAGTTGTTAATTGCGTACATTCAGTGGATCTGTGCATGGCAAGATTTCTGCCAGAGACAAAGGCTTTTGCTGTACCTGTCATATCTGAAGTTCAATATCTTTCTTGCTTTTTAGTATTAACTCCATGTGGGTCTTTCCACCCTTTCTTACTTAGCACAGAGGTCCTTTTTTAAATTCACAACATTTTGCTTCTTGCATGCTTCTATAGCATTCAAGCTATACTTTGCATCGGAAAGTGTTCCCAAAATAGTTCATTTTGAAGGTACATTGGTGTCACTAGACATGTTTCAATGCTTGGTTAGTAGTCACAAATGGGTTCTTGTCTGCCTTGTATACCAGAAGTGTAGGAAGCGTGATCGTCCTAGGAAGTCCACGAGAAACTGTGAATAGTGCTCATTGACACTACCCTCACCACTGAACCACATTTTTCCACCCCTCCCTCCCTGCTGCCTTGGAAGTCAGTAGGTGTCTCCCTTTTTTGTGATAAGGAAACAAAGTGCAAGCACTCCTCTTTATTAAAAGAACTGCATGACGATTTTATCAAAAATGCACCGGACTATGGCATCCACCACTTTTTTGGAAAACTAGTAAAAGAATCATGGTCTTGGCCTGGAATGGTGGTCCTTTCATCATCATTCATCCTCATTGTTGCAATTATAGTGGAACCAGAGGCAAAAGAGCCTGCACAGACCCAGGACTCCTGTGCATTACACTCCCACATGGAAGGAAGGAGAAAGTGCATGGAGACTTTTGACCAGAGGTTCTTTTCCTTGTGGTTGCTCTGCAGCCTAATAAAACAAAAGTGTCAGGAATTACAATGGAGTAAGTGACATGCAACCAGCATGTGCATTATTAAGAGTGATGTTCAGTCTACATTAATTTATTCTTAGCTTCACAGCCAACTTATTTTCTAGGAAGAAGCCAGGGAAGTAATGCTTCAAAATACTTAGGAATACTGAAGTTTGATGGATAGTATCCATGCCAGTGAAGATACATTTGTCATTGTAAATTTGCATTTTTTTAATTGCACTAACTCAATTAATTTGCAGGATGATGCTGGTGAAAGAACTTCATCAAGAAGCTCATCACGTGTTTCGTCACCTGTACCATCTAGAAGAAGTCGATGAAGTGCTTTTTAGTATTGACTATTTAACAAACATATGAGATAGAGTAAAAGCATGATAAAGACTGATTGCATAGAAGTAACTCCGTGACTGAGTTGTTAGGTGTGACGGATATTTTGTGACAGAGAGAAATTTAGCGTAATGAATTGTGCTGGGGCTACATTACTGAAGGTATTAATTGACTGGAAATTTAGTATTTTAAGTCTGTGAAGTATTTTTTTCTATTTTCTGCAGATTTATGTTTTTCATGTTTATTCAAATGGTGTTGAATAATTATATGCTCAGGATATTCATTTGTTAATAAGTTCATATGTTATAATTTAATGTTTTTATTTCTAAAATGAAATTATGAAAATGAAATGGCTTCAAGCACATTAGAAAAAGTGTGTAACACTAGAAATCATACTATGTGAATTGACTTTCCCTTATTCTTGATTACATATATATATATATATTAATGAATTTTGTGAGTTAAATCCTATAGATGTGAGTAATTTAATAGTTTTATTTATGACATACTCACACAAGATAATGTGCATTATTTGTGGATTCTATATTTTTATGATTGTGTAGTAGATGACTTAAGAAAGTTCTATGACGATGAATTTTGTAACTTAAATAATGTTGCTGTATTACAGCTGTGGTGGAAATAAAGATGTATGAATTATAATTGGAGTGTTGTAGAAATCATGGAAAAGTCTCTCATGTTAATGTGTTAAAAAAATGTTGCAGATGCCCAAAATATTATATACAGGGTGGGTCAAAAGTCGCAATACACCTAAATAAAAGAAGCCACTGTGGGGATAGGTGTCAGTGATTGTTGGATATGCGTGTTGGGGGTGGGGGAAAACGTTATGATGAGGTTGATCTTGATGGCCGCCATCTTGGATTCAACTTCATTTTTTAAATGGGAAGGGGGTCGTGTGAAACATAATTTTAGGCTAGAATTTTGTCAGGAATTAAATGGTGGTGTCCATTTTGACGTATCTTGATTCGTGTAGGAGTTACAAAGGTTTCTTTTTTCAAGTTTTGAAAAGTGGCACACTTTACATGATGTGTTCGATGTGGCCTCCTTCATGCTGGACAGTCATTTCCATTCTCTTCTGCCACTCCGTATGCACACGTAACAGGACATCTGGTGTAATAGCCGCACATGCATCAATGATCCGCTGTTCCAGGTGGCGAAGATCATTGATTTTGACCACATACACCATGGCTTTGAGGTGGCCCCATAGGTAAAAGTCCAGGGGAGTGAGATCGGGGGATCTTGCAGGCCACTCCACTGGACCTCGACGGCCAATCCAGCGCTGTGGAAACTGTTCGTTGAGTAATCCACGTACCTGCAGACCGTAGTGAGGCGGTGCCCCGTCATGCTGAAACCATAAGGGGAAGTCACCATCCTCCGTCGCTACGGATGGGAACACCAGCTCCTCCAACATCTCTTTGTAGCTGTCGGCATTCAAATTGTTGTGGATGAACACAGAACCAATGACCCGTGTTCCCCAGATCCCGCACCACACCATGACTTTGGTATGTCCAACCATCTTGGATGGATCAGTCCAATGTGGGTTACTGTCTGACCAATAACACAGGTTCTGCTTGTTAACCTCCCCGTTAACGTAAAAGTTAGCTTCGTCCGTAAAGAGCACATTCTGGGCGAACTGTGGGTTATCTGAAAGCTGTGTTGTTGCCCATTCCGCAAACTGAAGCCGGCGGTCAGGATCATCTTCAGAAAGGTGGTGTAATAACTGCAGCTTGAATGGATGAAAATGATGTGTCTACAAGATACGGCGTATGGAGCATCTGCCAACACCAGTCACATGAGACATGCTACGCACACTCCTTGTGGGACTGAGGGCAAAGCTACCTAACACGACGATGGTTGTCGCCTCATCTGCTGATGAACGTGGCCTCCCAGACCGTGGTGTATCTTTCACACTCCCTGTGGCAGTGAACCGGGACAGCAGTGATGCAACTGTGGCATGGAAATTGGATGGCGAGCGTTGAAATCAGCTGCAATGGTGCGAGAACTTCTTTCCCCTGATATTAGGATGATCTCAACCCGTTCAGCGTCGCTTAGTTTCATGTTGTCCTGTCAACCTGCAACAAAGAGAAAACCTTTGTAACTCCTACATGAATAAAGATACGTCAAAATGGACAACACCATTTAATTCCTGACAAAATTCTAGCCTAAAATTATGTGTCACACGACCCCCTTCCCATTTAAAAAAATGAAGTTGAATCCAAGATGGCGGCTGTCAAGATCAACCTCAACATAAAGTTTTCCCCCACCCCCAACATGCATATCCAACACTCACTGACACCTATCCCCACAGTGGCTTCTTTTATTTAGGTGTATTGCGACTTTTGACCCACCCTGTATATTGTTGGTCAGATTGAAAAACTTGGAGATCAAAATTCAACGTTTTACTACATATCATTACCTTCCTAAAAATTACCCCTCTCAGGTACCCTTGATTTGAGGATGAGTGAGCCCCAGAGCCGTTTTATGCGGGACAAGGCCGTAAAAGTCCAACCTTAGATCACACATCCAGAGAATTGAACCCGGATCTCCTGCATCGCAATCAGATGCCCTACCGACTAGACTACTGTGGCTAATAATACAATAGTAACAGTAACTTAATAAAATCACAGACAGATGCAGATTTAGGTACTAAGTTGGCTAGGATTTACCTGGGTTTCGTGAGGACCTTCTCCTCTCCTTGATGCTCTCCCATTCCTCTGTCTCTAATCGAACTCTTCCAGTCTCGTCTTCTCCTTTCCTCCAAAACTTCAACCATTCACCTCTCTACGTCAACACCCTTACAACATCTTTCCCTTGCACCACTCTGCATTCCAGCTCATGTTGATGCTTACACTTCCTCGTTCCTCATTCATTCCAAACACCACAGGATATTGAACCATGAAATTGAAAGTAAAAATGTCATAACACTTTGATTGCTGTGAAGACTCTTTTGGTGATAGACAAATACAAAATGACTCGCAGGTTTCATGACCTGGAAAAAATCACCTGGTGTTTACATTTTTAAAACCTTTGGTGTAAAAGAAACTGCTGAAGTTGGGTCCTTACATTCATCCTTCTTTCTCTAGTCAGAATTCATACCATTGAATATAATTCCTGCAATATACTGATGGAACATACATTGTCAACAGTATGAATACTGATCACTGAATTATTCTTCCATATTCCATTCCTAAAGGAAGGAGGAGTGGTCATGAATCTAGCTTATTCAATAGTTTTTAATTAGAAAGAGGAAAAATTCACCCTAAGTGGTTCACAGAGCAACATTTTAGCAGGTACACTCGTGTCCATAAGTTAAGGGATTTGGGAGATCCACTAGAAAACATTGGGTTACTGCGAAATTGAAGCAATAAAACATGCCCTGGCAACACTCTAGCATGGTACACAGTAATACTAATGCAAGGTATGCAGGAAAAGTGGAAAATGACAGTGGGCTGCACTGAACGTGGTTTGGTGTGTCTCCGCCGGTGGCATACATTTCATTGTGGGTGGTGCCAGAACCAATCAGTGCAGGGTGCGGTGACCCCCGAACGGCAATACATGTTGCACAAAGGTTCCCCATACTGTGAATAACTGGCAGGCATGACAGCGTTGCAAGAAGTTCTGTCACATCTGCTCTGGAGTCATTCTAACGATATAGCAAGAGGATTCTTTTCAACAAGCCCACCTCACTCAAACAATTGACAATTGGGTGCTGAGTAGAGGAACACCCTTTGCATACCCTCCTGGCAAGAATCCTTGTTGCATGTGATATTGTCAGAATGGCTCTGGGAATGTTAGAGCAGATGCAACAGAGCTTCTTGCAACACTGTTGTGCCTGCATAGATGCTGGGAGCTGCCATTTTGAACGATTACTGTAACGTTTTTGTCACAGAGTACTACGATACACTGTAGAAATGTCCATATTAAATATACAAGCTGCATCTTTCAGTTGTCTTATGCCACTGTCATAGGCAGCCCTAAATACGAGGCACATCCAGAAAGTAAGTTTCCCTATTTTTTTAAAAAAAAAAACCAACACAGTTTCAGGAAACCATTTATTGGCAACAGGTACAGCAAAGGTTCAGCTATTTTTCAACATAGCAACCACCATAATTGAGACACTTGTCGTATCGTGGTATCAACTTTTGGATCCCACTGTCGTAGAACTCTGCCGCCTGTGAATGGAACCAGCGTGTGACAGACATCTTCAGCTCTTCGTCGTTGCCAAAACGCTCACCGGAGGACAGGAATTTCTTGAGGTGCAAGAAAACGTGAAAATCGCTGGGAGCCAGATCAGGACTGTAAGGTGGATGATCAAACAACTCCCAGACAAATTCCATCAAAACAGCTGCTGTGCGTCGAGCCGTATGTGGACGAGCATTGTCATGGAGGAGCACAACACCTGCAGTAAGCATGCCACGCCTCTTGTTTTGAATGGCACGTTGCAATTTCCTTAGTGTTTCACAGTAATGGTCAGCGTTCACCGTTTCACCTCTGGGGAGGAAGTCAATGAGCAAAATGCCCTTCCTGTCCCAAAACATGGTGCACATCACTTTCTGTACCGACAGCGTCTGTTTGAATTTCTTCTTGACCGGAGATCCACTATGCTGCCAATGCATTGACTGCTGCTTGGTTTCCGGGGTGAAGTGCGAAATCCACGTCTCATCGCCCGTGACGATCCTGTCGAGGAAATCATCGCCGTCATCATGGTACCGTTGCAGGAATGTCAGTGCTGCTCCTGAACGTTTCATTTTGTGTTCGGGTGCCAGGTTTTTCGGCACCCACCTGGCACACAATTTTTTGAACAGCAGGCGCTGCGTGACAATCTCATGCAACACGGATCGCGATATCTGTGGAAAAAGGCTACTCAACTCCGTACTCGTGAAACGATGGTTCTCTATGATGTGCTGCCGCACCAGCTCAACCAGATCATCAGTGATGAGGGACGGACGCCCATTGCGCTCTTCATCATGGACACTTTGACGACCTTCCGAAAACTGCCAACACCAGCGACGCACCATCTGCTTACTCATAATGTTCAGCCCATAGACCTCACAGAGCTGACGATGAATGCTTTGTGCATTCAGGAACTTTATCACCGACCGAACCTCGCATGCGGCGGGAGAAGGAATACGAGCTTCCATTTCGGACCACTGCTGCCTCGCTACTGGTTCCGGGCGGGATCTGTCCACCTGGCATATGATTGATACGTCTTAGCTCTGCTGCGCATGCGCAATTTACACGGCTCATTATGTTTACTTTCACGGGAAAAAAATAGGGAAACTTACTTTCTGGATGCGCCTCGTAGTTATAACTTTTTAATGACATTTCTGGACCAGGGTTCCTTATCTCGTATTGGTACTTTGGCCAGTCTCCATCCACCCTGCAAGTTTGAATCAAGGTCACGAAAACACCATGTATTTTTGTGCTAGTCTTTTGTGTTGAACCCATCCCTCCACAAAATTTTACTCAAAAGAACTGTTCTTACAATATCGCTTCCAGTGGTGTCTTTCTCCCCTTCCTTCTAAGTTTTGGCTTTTATGTCACTTTTCTACCTCTGGGATTAATCATGATTATGAGGATGACTAATGCATTGCTGAAATGTACGATTGATCAAACATGCTGATAAAACTTGCCTCTCTGATAGTGTAGTGATAATACTGTCACCTTGTTATCAAGAGGTCTCAGGTTCAATGCATGGTGAAGGCACATAGTGTAGAGTGGTTCAGAACAGTATATCTGTTCATAAATTGGACTTAAAACTAACTGACATTGATTCCTTACCCAGAGTTCGAGCCTAGGACTTGTGCTTCACAGATTCACAATATATATCTGCAAAAATGTTTTTTTCATGTGTGTCTTGGTGAACATTAGTATTAAGTTTTTAAGACTTTTCAGGTAGACATTCCAGCTGTGGGATGTGTCTTCTATATGTGCCACTTTCCAAAATGGCCACTCAGTGAATTGGAATTTATTATTGGATTTGTTCTAGATGTAACAAAATTCAGAAAATAAGTTTTCAAAAAAAGTGTTGTAAATTGTCGTCAGATTTTTCCACCATATTTTACTGTATTGAATGAATTTTGAGTAGTTGATTTTATTTGCTTGTTTATTTATGAAATTACTTACTGGTTGGCGCTACATTCCATGTAGGTCTTTGGCCTTCCTGACTACCTCTCTTCATTCATCTAGATCCTCTGCTTTTCTTCTCCATCCTTTAACTCCTAATCTTCTTAGGTCCTCTTCCACATCCTCTATCCATCTTTTCCTGGGCCTACCTCTTCTCCTTCTCCCTTCCGGTTTTCCATTGAATATTCTCTTGACAACCCATGCTTCTTCCATCCTCTGAACATGCCCAGCCCATCGTATTCTACCCTGTTTGATCTTCACTACAATATCTGGCTGATTAATCAATTCCTGTACTTCCATATTTGTTCTCATTCTTCATCCCTCTTTATCTCTTACCGCTCCAAATATCCTTCTCAGTATTTTCCTTTCCCACCTTAACAACCAATCTTCCTCTCTTACAGACATCACCCAACTTTCTGAACCATACATTGCTATGGGTCTTAATATTATTGTATATATTGTTACCCTGCCCCCGTGTCAGGGCAACAGTGTTTCTTTTCCTTATTGAAATATTTATTAATATGTTAATTAATTGGGTAATCAAGTGTATTAACATATATATGTGTGATTAGTGTAAATCAATTTATTATGCATTTTTAGGTTCGTATTATTCCATGTATAAATACCATGTAGCTCTCTGTTCTTGTTTCGTGTTTCGAGCGTTCAAAAGAAAGGCGGGCAGTTTAGCTGTTAAAGATTAAAAATTTTGAAAGAAGGGCGGTTGGCAACAGACGCCAACCAAACATATATAAACTCCCAGATGAGAGTAGGGGAGGTCGGCTGTTGGAACTGAGACTTGGAAGGGAGAGGCTGTTTTTGCTTCGGTTAGCTAGGACCGGAGGACAGGTCTCCCGAAACGGATGCTGTAAGAGATTGGATTGCCGGGCAAGCTAGTGCCTTGGTGTCCAGTTTACAGGTAAAAAGGTAGTTTGTACTGGATGTTATTTTGAAGTAATTACGGTGCGCCGGGCAGCCTAGTGCCTTGTCACCGTGGAGGTTGAGAAATGTACATGTCGGGCGGCCTAGCACCTGTTAAGATGTTTCTTGAAGTAACGCGAGTCTACCTTGTGACAAGCGTACTTCAGATGTAATTCTTGAAATGTAAAGCATCCAGGTACAAACAATAGAGATTCCAACATCAAAATTAGAGTTTTGGCCCGATAAATAATTAGAGAAATGAACGTTCGGAAACGATTTGTACATACTTCAAATTTTACGTTAAACTATAGAAATTATCCAAAATTTCCATTTTTAATTTCACACATGCTGGACAAGGTATTTTATCCCCCTGATCATAAAGGTTTCGCAAAGGTTATCCGTTGTCTCTTGTAGTTAATTATATAATTATGTTGACTTGTAGCTACCCACGTGCATTGTCGTACAAAGAAAGATACCCCTAGACAAATCAGAGCCGAGTACGAAGTGCACCGAACCTCGAGTGCGGAGGTAAAGTGTGGGAGGGCCAGGCAAGTAACAAATTTATTTGGGGACTCTGTCCGCGATTGAACTTATTTATTTGAAGGCATGTCGCAGGATATTGAACTAGATTTTTGAATTGAAAGTTAAGGAGAGAAACGGACGAGGATCGAACCGATGATCTTGCGAAACAGAAAAGGGGAAGTTACAAGAATGTCGCTTGGTAACTCGAGCAGGTCCAGCCCGACCGCGTCAGAACTTTCTGTTGTTGAGGAACAGAGGTGCGTTCCAAGAGTGACAATGGAGGAAATTCGTTTGCCGCTTCCGACATTTGAGGGAAATGTAGGAAAGGAAGATGCTTTTTCGTATCTGGATAGGATTCAAGATTACGCGAGAACGCTGAAAATTGCTGAAGATGATCTTCTGAAGCAGTTTATTCCTCTTTCGTTGCGAAATGAAGCGAGGGAGTGGTTTTTGTTCACGGAACCGTTCGGTGATTTTTCACAATTCAGGCATAAATTCTTGCAGGCTTTTCATGGATTGGATTATCAGAGAGAAGCAGAGTTATTTTTGTCTGAAAGGTTTCAACTTGCTAATGAGGGATTGGCGGAATACGTTCGCAAGGTTGACAAGCATTTTAGTAGGATAAGGAATTCGGCTTCTGCGCAGGAGAGAATTGACTTTGTGAAGTCGCACTGCAATCCAGTATTTAGGGATTATTTGTACAACAAGACATTCACTTCTATGAGAGAATTGAGCGAGTACTCGCTGGAATTACAAGCGGAGTTTTTGGAAAGGCAGAGATTCAAGTCTTTCGTTTCTGAAGACGAAATTTACAGCTGGTCGTTGAGAAAGTCATTTAACCAGGAATGCGAAGAGGAGAGGGGGAGAAAGAAATCTGATATTTTCTTGGACCCTGTGAGCATTGGTTTTGACCGCCCGAAAGTCGAGCGCTTGAGGGCTGAACATGTGGTTTCACGCCCTCCACCCTCGCGGCTTGCGGTGAGGGATGAAAACAAACAGAAGCGCTTTTCGAAGGAAGATTGCCAGAGAAATAAATTATGCTACACTTGTGGACAGAAAGGTTGCAGAGCTTCAAATCACCATAGGGAAAACAAGATTAATGAACGTGGGAAGGAAGCAACAAAAAACTCGTAGAGTCGCCACGAATTTGTCAAGTTCGTGGCGTGGAAACTGCAAATTTTACACAGAAGGAAAATTTTTCACCTCACAATGTAAATGTAAAAGACGTAAGGGAACCTATCGTTTTATGCAACGTGGCTAATGTGGAAGTACACGCATGTATTGATACGGCGTCGTCCAATAACTTTGTGTCTTTGGAGGTCTTCGAGAAGATGAAGACAAATGGAGTAAAATTGAAGGGTTGCAAAACTAAAGTAATACTTGCGGAAGGAAATGTGGAATCTTTGGGGAGCGCTTACGTGAATATTAAGTTTCACGGACACAAGGCTCGGGATCAGATATTTGTGTTATCTAATGCTAATCATGAAATGTTAATGGGAAGGACATTAATGGCTAAGCTGGGACTTATACCCATGATTCATCGTAACGGATGGGTAATTGAGCCTGATCTTTTGAAAATCGTGCCTTTTGATGCGCCGCCGACACGTGACAGCGTTGATGCTGTTGGTTCTAGGGGACTGGGTTCGACCACGGATGGAGTCGAAGGAGTTCGAGAGAACGTTTCTGCTTGCGGAGCGGAGACACGTAGCAGCGACATCAAAGGGGAGGGGGTTGACGAAGAGAGAAGGATTGCCATGCTGATGGAGGGTACCGATATCTCAGAGGAAAACAAGCCGAAATTGATTGCCATACTGAGAAGGCATATTGATGTTTTTCAAGATAAACCGGGATTAGCAAAGGATTACGAGGTTCGTTTGGATGTGAATAACGAGAAGCCGTTCCGAGCGAAACCTAGGCCACTTTCTGAGCAAAAGAGGAAATTAATGAATCAGGCGATTGAGCAGATGCTTGAAGACGGGATCATTGAAAGGGGTGATACAGATTACCTTTCACCGCCTATCCTTCATGTGAAGAGAGATAACACATGTAAAGTGATCATCGACAGCAAAGGCTTGAATAAGAGATTGGAGGCTAGACGTAGAGAAATACCTGAGGCTAGACGTAGAGAAATACCTGATATTAGGTCGACAATATGTAAGCTTTCTGGGGGAACTATATTTACAGTTCTGGATATTCCGTTTGCATTTGCAAATATGCAGATTTCTGAAGATACAAGAAAATATGCCGGTTTCTTGACAGAAATGGGAACGTTTAGATACAAAAGGTTATTTTATGGCTGTCGTAGTGGACCTTTTCACCTTGCGGAACTGATGCAGAAGACGCTAGGAGAGCATTATCAAACTGATGCAATATGTTATTATGATGACGTAGTGATTGCAAACGCTACCGAAGAAGAACAACTGAGAGTGTTGGATTCTGTTCTGGGAAAGATGAAACACAAAGGACTGACGATTAGTTATCGAAAGTCGCGTCTCTTCAGGAAGAAAATTGATTTTCTTGGGTTTACAATTTCAGAAAATACGATATCTTGTGCAGAAAGTAAGAGGAAACAGGCAGAGCAATTGCAGCGCCCGAGAAATATCAAGCAAGTTAGGAGACTAGTAGGTTTCTTAAATTTTCTGTCAGATTTCATAAAGAACCAAGCAAAAATATCCAAACCGATCACGGACTTGTTACAAGGAAATAGGAAATTTTCTTGGGGAAAAGAACAAGAAGAGAGTTTGCAGAAGTTGAAGGATGCAATTGTAAATAGTCCTGATCTCAAGATTCCTGACGTTTCGAAAACGTTTCACTTGTTTGTAGACTGCTCTGACATAGCGCTTGGCTATATCGTCGCTCAGGAGGACGATAAAACCAGAAAATTGCAGACTGTTGCATTTGGGAGTAAGAAGCTGTCTGAAACTCAGCGTTCTTATTCTGTCACAGCGAAAGAGTTATTTGCGTTGACCATGGGTCTGGAGAAATTTGAATATTACTTTCTGCAAGCACCGGAAGTGATCGCTTACACTGACCATTCTGCGCTCGTGGATATCTTGAAATCTTCTCAGATTCCGAGCCACATAAACAGAATGATAAACAGGGTGACCAGGTTTCCAGTTACAGTAAAATACATTGCCGGTAGAAATAACACAGCGGTTGACTACTTGTCGAGGATCGAAGCAGGATTCTCTGAGAGGGAGAATTACATTGGATCTTCGGATGCAGAAGAGAATTATCCGATAGAGGACATCAAGCCTGAAGGATATTTCAGATTAGAGATGCCTGATGGGACGATAATGGAACACCACGAGATTCCTAAAGTCGAAGGCAAAGTGTGTCAGAAATTCGACCGGAAGCAGAAAAGGAAAACGGAAGCGATGTTTACAGATGCAGCTGGCAACACTGTAAATGGAGGACAGACGGACGGACAGAACGAAACTTCGCCGCCCGTAGATCTTAAAGATAAAGAAATGTGGAAAGGAGAACAACAGAGCGATCCTTACTTGTCGAAATTAATTGGATGTTTGAATGGAGAAGAAGTTGAAATCAAGGATTCTCGAGAGAAGAGAAAATTTGACTTTTATCTCCAACATTCCTGTCTCGACGATGATGGACTGCTTTACCGTTTCGTTGATGAAAACACTGGACTTTATCCACCGTTTAGCTCCAGATTGAAGCTGTGGGTACCAGAGAAGTTGAAGAATGAAGTACTTAAGTCTTCGCATGATGATTTATTATCTGCGCACTTAGGACATGGAAAGACATTGTTTAAGGTCCTAGAGAATTATACTTGGGATGGAGTAGTCAAAGATGTCAGTAACTATTGCAAAAGTTGTATCACTTGTCTTCAGTATAATCCTGACAACAGCAGAAAGATGGGCTTTATGAACTCGAGGAAAGCTACTGCGCCTGGATACAAAGTGTTTCTGGACATTTTTGGACCACTGCCTACAAGTACGAAGGGGAGATACAAGTACTGTTTAGTCATTCAAGATGAGTTCTCAAGGCACATTAGTTTGACACCGCTTAGAACTACAACGGCGAGGACGATCTTGCAAGCATTTTTGAAGTACTGTTTTCAGTCAGGATTCCCGAAATACGTTGTCAGTGACAACCAGAGTGTATTTCGAAGCAAACTGTATTCACAGACGTTGCGTTCTGTGAATTGCAAGCCTGTCTATATTACGCCATATAGACCGAAGGGAAACAAATCAGAAGCAGCGATTAAGATAATCAAGCACGCACTTGGGAAGTTCTGCAAGGAACACTCGTCGTGGGCTGAAAACTTGGACGCGATAAGTTTTGCCATTAATAATGCAACGAATTCGATGACTGGATTGAAGCCGTCATTTTTGTTCTTTGGACGTGATTTGTACACACCGCATGACACTCGGAAAATGGAGCTTCAGATGGAAGATGGAACCGGGGAGGACGTCACGGCGGAAAAACAGATGGATTACGTCATACAGTTAAAGGAAAGAATGGGCGCGGCTTTCGAATTTGCAAGAGAAAAAGAGGAAAAGACGAGGCAAAAGGCGTCTAAGGCCTACAATAAGGGCAGAAGAAGGGTTAATCTTCGTGTCGGAGATCGAGTACTGCTTCAAGAGCATAGAATTTCGTCTGCTTTTAACAAGCAAACTGCGTGCTTTTTCCCGAAATTCAAAGGGATCTACAGAATTCTGAATTTCACTACTCCAAATAATGTTGTTTTGGAAAAGGAAGGTGAGGGGAAGAGAGTTCTGGCTAACGTTGACCAGCTGAAGGTCATTCCGAGAAGAAATTTGAGAAGTGTGAGGGAAAGCACTCTTCCCTAAATTCTACCCTGAGAATCCATCTCAAGGGGAGGGGGTAGAAGGGCTGTGAAAAATGATGGAAAGGAAGCCGAGTGAACGACTTCTAGTTTGTACAGTAGTTAATTAAGTTCCTGATTTATTGTCGCTACACATTTGAGTTCTGGTATATGAATATATATTCATGTGAATATAAGATTTAAATTACGGACTGTTGGATTTTATGTTATGTCAACCTTTTGCCAATAAAGGGTGGTGACAATTGTGAACAGGAGGACATGAGATTTTCATCGCTAAGAGAAAGCTGAAGGATGGCAGTTCGATGCCCGGAAAAGGAAGGGAAAGTTTCCTTAAAGATGGAAAATGCGAAAGCCATTTTAAAGTCGGGTCGTGTGATCGAACGATAGAACTTTTGAAAGCATTTGAAGCTGAAAATCGGCAGGAGTCGAACCAAGTACCGCAGAAGTCCCAGACGCAAGGACTAGGGGACTAAGGAGCCGGAGGTTCTTCGGATGGACCGAGGAGGAGGCTGAGTCGACCCTAGAGCGGGAGCCGGATATGTTCTTTGGAATGGAGGAGCTGAACACGTCTGCACCTAGGAGCAGTCCTGATGACCAGATGACCGAGATGTCCAGGAGGTTACAGGATTCCGGAGGAAGAAACAGTGTGGAAATAGGATAGTTAGTGCAGTGAAATCGAGACTCTTCTTTTCAGAGAGACGGTTGTGATGTGTATTGAAAATGACATTTCAGTGAACTTTTCTCTTTTTTTCAGATACAGTGCTTTAACTTTTCTCAGTGATTTTAAGACAATTCACATAGACTGAAATTTAAATTTCAGATTGAATTGTAACGCTGGGGAGGGGGAATCTGTTACCCTGCCCCCGTGTCAGGGCAACAGTGTTTCTTTTCCTTATTGAAATATTTATTAATATGTTAATTAATTGGGTAATCAAGTGTATAAACATATATATGTGTGATTAGTGTAAATCAATTTATTATGCATTTTTAGGTTCGTATTATTCCATGTATAAATACCATGTAGCTCTCTGTTCTTGTTTCGTGTTTCGAGCGTTCAAAAGAAAGGCGGGCAGTTTAGCTGTTAAAGATTAAAAATTTTGAAAGAAGGGCGGTTGGCAACAGACGCCAACCAAACATATATAAACTCCCAGATGAGAGTAGGGGAGGTCGGCTGTTGGAACTGAGACTTGGAAGGGAGAGGCTGTTTTTGCTTCGGTTAGCTAGGACCGGAGGACAGGTCTCCCGAAACGGATGCTGTAAGAGATTGGATTGCCGGGCAAGCTAGTGCCTTGGTGTCCAGTTTACAGGTAAAAAGGTAGTTTGTACTGGATGTTATTTTGAAGTAATTACGGTGCGCCGGGCAGCCTAGTGCCTTGTCACCGTGGAGGTTGAGAAATGTACACGTCGGGCGGCCTAGCGCCTGTTAAGACGTTTCTTGAAGTAACGCGAGTCTACCTTGTGACAAGCGTACTTCAGATGTAATTCTTGAAATGTAAAGCATCCAGGTACAAACAATAGAGATTCCAACATCAAAATTAGAGTTTTGGCCCGATAAATAATTAGAGAAATGAATGTTCGGAAACGATTTGTACATACTTCAAATTTTACGTTAATTAAACTATAGAAATTATCCAAAATTTCCGTTTTTAATTTCACACATGCTGGACAAGGTATTTTATCCCCCTGATCATAAAGGTTTCGCAAAGGTTATCCGTTGTCTCTTGTAGTTAATTATATAATTATGTTGACTTGTAGCTACCCACGTGCATTGTCGTACAAAGAAAGATACCCCTAGACAAATCAGAGCCGAGTACGAAGTGCACCGAACCTCGAGTGCGGAGGTAAAGTGTGGGAGGGCCAGGCAAGTAACAATATTTTAATTTTTGTGTTCCAAGTAACGTTATTAGATTTAAACATGTTTTGCAAAGAAAAATAGCATCTATTTCCACTTGTTATCCTTTCCTGTATTTCTGTAGCTGTCTTGTTATCTGCTGTTGTTATTGAGCCCAAATATTTAAAGGCTTCCACTCATATTCTTTTCCATTTATTCTTATGTAAGGTTCTCTTCTGCCTCTTTCTGGATCTCCCATCTTCATATATTTGGTTTTATTTGTGTTCACTTCCAGTCCTAGTTCTTGAGCTTTCTCTTCTAACACTTGATAACTCTCTTCCATAGCTTGCTTATTCCTTGCATATGCTACTATTTGTGTTAGTCTATTTAACATTGTTCCTCCAGGGTTGATTGGCAGTTGTCGGATTACTTTTTCCAATGCTAAATTAAATCGTATTGTAGAAAGTAAATCTCCCTGTCTCAGTCCTTTCTCTACTTTAAACATGTTTGTCATTTCCTGTTCAACTCTGTGTGTGCGACTTTACATTCCCTTATTTTCATTGTCATTTTTGTCAGTCTTATCAATTTCCTTGGGATTCCGAACTCTTCCATTATACTGTAGATCTTATTTCTTTCCAGGCTATCGTATGCTTGTTTAAAATCGATATATAGTTGGTGAAGTTCTTTATTATACTCATAGAACTTCTCCAGCACTTGATGCAGTAAAAATATCTGGTCCATCGTGGAGCGATTTTTTCTAAATCCTGCTTGGTAATCTCCCATTATTCTTTCCATCCAATCTTCCAATCGTGTTGCTAAAATCCAGTAGTGTTAACCCGTGGTAGTTTTCACACTTAGCTTTATCCCCTTTCGTATGTAGCGGGCATATTATTCCTATTGTCCAGTCTGTGGGCATTTCTTCTTTTATCCAAACTACTTCTATCACTTCATACATGGCCTTCTTCACTCCCTCTCCACCATATTTGAACAGCTCCGATTCTATGCCATCTTCTCCTGGCACTTCATTATTCTTTAGAGACTTTATTGCATCTTTTACTTCTTCTAAAGTTGGTATTATCCCTTCCTCCTCTTCCTCACTTATTTCTTCCTCTTCTTCATCATTTTTTCCCTCTTCTTGATCCTCCTCATTGGTTCCGTTAAGTAATTCACAGAATTACTCCTGCCATATTTCCATCATCTTTCTTTCGTCTCCAATGAGGTTTCCTTCTTTATTCTTGTAGAAAACTGCTCTGGGTTGGTATCCTTTCTTCAGATCTGTTGTTCTCATAAAACTTTTGTATCTCATTTCTATCTTTCATTTCATCTAACTCTTCTATTCTCTTTCTCTCAAACTGTCTTTTCTTGGCTCTACACGTCTTATCTGCTTCTCTCCTCTTTTCTCTATATTCTTCCACTACTTGTCTTGTTCTCCGTTGAAGCATTCTTCATCAAACCACTGTTCTCTCTTCTTGTTTTGTTTCTTTCCCAATGTATCCTCTGCTACATTACCTATTACTGTTTTTAATATTTCCCACTTACATTCTAGTTCTCCTTTCTCCCACACCTCTTTTTTGTTTCTAGTGCCTCCATGAGTTTTTCTTGGTATTCCTCTCTTACTCTGGCATTCCTGAGTTCCTCTACATTGTTTCATGTTTTTACTTTCCTTTTTTGATCTTTTCACATCAATTTTCTGTCTATATTTGATTCTCACTAGATGGTGGTCTGTCTCCATCAGCACCTCTACAACTAGTAATCTCCATAATATCTGTGGCATGTCTCCTGTCTATTATAACATGATCTATTTGTTTTTTGTGCGGCCTTCTGGAGACACCCAGGTCTCCTTTTTTATGTCTTTTCGTGGGAGCCAAGTAATTTTTATTACCATTTCCTTACTTATTGCAAAGTTTATCAATCTCATTCCATTATCATTGCTTACTTCATGCAGGCTTTCTTTCCAAATTATGCTTCTGTACATCTCTTCTCTTCCTATTTTGGCGTTTAAGTCCCCTAGTATAATTTTTACATCGTGCCTTTGTACATGGTGTATTTCTTCTTCTAATTTTGAGTAAAAAGCATCTTTCTCCTCCTCTGCTTCTTCTGTGGGGGCATACACACAAAACATTGTGATATTGAAGAATTTTGCTCTAACTCTGACTGAGCACATTCTATCATTAATTGCTGTAAAGTTAATAATACTTGGTTTGATAGACTTTTGGATTAGGAAACCTGTACCATTATTACCAGTTTCTCCTCCACTATACATCAGTATATGTTTTCCAGACGTTATCATTCCTTGTCCTTTCCAGCATGTTTCTTGTAATGCTAACACTTTCACTCCATACTTTTCTATTTCTTCTCTTATTTCTCTCAGCCTTCCTGGTCTCTTCAATGTTCTTACATTCCAGGTTGCGAGCATTATATCGGTTTTCCTTCTCATTAGCCTTTTCTTTCGCCGGGTCTTCAACAAATTATCCGATCTCCTCCGAGGCAATCTTGTGGTATCCATAACAAGTTCTTTTGACGGGGTAGGGGTGTTAACCATATGCCCAACCCCCAACCTGGAGGACCAGGATTTATTTAAGGTTTACTCCCTTAGGTAGGTTGGTGTTGCTTTGCCTTCAGAGTCCTTCCTGCCCCTTGGTTTTCTTAGCCTTTGGGGATCCCTCCCCTCCCAGCAAGGCAGCAGGGGCTATGCTTATTTAATGGCGGCACTTCTTCACCATGTCACAGTGCTGTCTTTGGGCATTTCGGGGTTTGAATGGGTGTGATCCTGCGACAGATCACTCCCTCCACACCATATTTATGAAATTGCATTTTATAAATGTTGTGTTATACATAAGAACATGTACCGTATATCTTTAAATATTTAATGGAATAATGCAGGTGTGGCTACAGAAATTTTGAGAAAAATCCAAATTTTTAAATGAAAGCAGTAAAGAAATTGGGAAAAATCAAATTGCTAAATGCAAAACCCTCTTAAATTAATCCTCACATTACAATTTTGAGTGAAAATTCCAAATATATGAAATATTTTATTGTTACCCCTCTCCCTCCCCCAAAGAAAGAGATTCCTGTGTAGGCTAGCGACTATAGTCATATTATTATTATTATTATTATTATTATTATTATTGCAACCACTTGTTACGAGCTGTTGAACAGGACAATCGATGATGCTTGCATCCACATCTCGATGTATCACATTTCATTGTGCAGGAACAGAAAATCTGGATTAGTGGGTGTACAGGAACCCCTATAGCAGGAATAATTCTTTACATACTACCAACCTCACCCTTCTGCCTTGATCCTCTCCACCCTTCTGCCTTGACCCTCTCTTCTGCATACTTCCAGATTATTCTTTGAAAGTATGTGCGAAAGGTATGGTACTTTGTGAACGAATCAGCAGGCAACTTTCACCAAGGTGTAGCAATCGATGTAGTGCAGTTCTCTCTTCAATTAACATTAAACGACATAGTTTGTGGATTCTAATGACTCACAGTCATATAACAGAAGCATTTCTTTTTCTTACAACGCCTTCAATATCTGAATGTTGACAGGAATGTAAACAGAATGAATTTACAGTTGAATGGAGTTCGACCTTCATCAGTTTGTCTGATGCTGAGGATGTCCCAATTGAACACATTCTGGATGTGGTTGTGAAGTTTTGTTTTAGGCCCAATTTACTTGCAGATAGGCTAATCAGGACTGGACATAACATTTTAAAAGTGGGATCCAGATCACTGATCACGATGTGCCTCCACCAGGTATCGAACCTGGACCCCATGAATACAATGAATGGATGTTATCACTATGCCATCGGGGAGGTCAGGAAACTTCTGGTTGTGGTATTACAGCCCGTGATGACATACAGAAACATAAGCAACATTCGGATGTCATGATCCAAGAATGACTCAATATCGAGGATATTATACACAGCATTGGGAGATAGTCACCGCCTGATGTCACTGCGATAGTACGACTTGAACGATGTTCACATGAGCATCCCCATCTGTTTTGTGCACAGAACACCGGTACGTATTAAACATCTCACCTGTAAGGGAAATAAGTGCTTGGTTGTTGTTTTCATTAGCTAGGAAGTGTTCTTTCTTGCAGGAGCTGAAATTAACATTCCTACTGGTCTTTACAACAGTTTTGTGGGGTTAACGGTTTGATCCAGGATTCGTCCAGGGAAGTTAGGTCGAGCTCTTGGCTTATAAATTCCCTAACTGCACCTGGTCTTGCTTACCTGTTGCTCTTACGAATGATCAGATCTTTTATTTTCTACCTCTTCTATACATGAGGAAAACAAATGATTGATTTTCAACATATTTAATTAATAAAATATGACCTTATCATACTTACATAAAAAGGATACACTTGACACACATGTAAACTGAAACTTACGCCTCTTTACAGGCCCTTCCCACCTTATGACACAGCCACTTTTTACCACATACGTTTGTACAACTTCATGGCAACTCACTGTCCGGGGTTCGAACTCTCTTGCGCACACACACACACACTACTGTATAAGTTCCTGGCGCACACTCATGTTCTTAACGTGTACTCTGTCCTGTAAAATCTTAACGCGAACTGCCTATTTCGAGCCTCTTTGCACACTGTGTTGTCTTCAAACTATTTTCCAAAACTGTAGGTTTTGGTGGATCACGTGTCCCCCTGGCCCAATGAAATTGTCCGGCATTCTGACCAAACCGTGGGAACAGCATCCCTTGGACATTCCCTGGATCCTCCAGTTTCTGCCACATGTTACCTAAATTAGTTCAGTGGCGATGGACAGTGTCCAGTCGAAGGGATACATTGCTCATTTGTCACTTCTCACATTCCTTCATCCTGGTCCCTGGCTGGGAGGGAAGAAACGCAGCCCACACAGAAAGAAACATACTCGTAGTTCCCATCTTTCCGAAGGAAGGTATTTTCAACATGAAGCAATATAGAATTGCTATATCTTGGGGCAGTGCCTGCCTTCTAAGGGTTCTGCCCTTAATCGCAGACAGGAAAGCCTATGTAGCAATAAAGAAATATCGATTTCCTCTCCATCTGTTTTCAGAGTGAAATGTACACAAAAGATTGCAATGTTCTTGTTTCATTATTACGCCATGGAGCGCAATGTAGGAGAGATACACCATCCAAAATGCACTGACTTGTACACTGAATTTCTTCAACTTCTGTCTTCTTCCATTCATAACTTCTTGGTGTATTTGAGTATTGTTGTATGACCTAAGTAAAACTAGTCTGCTTTTCTCAACATATTTTTGATTCGAATTATGTACAAGGATGTGCACAAAGCTCATAACAAATGACATCTTCCAGTGGCAAAAGTTGTCATTCTCTGAAAGAGGAGTGCTGCATGTTTTTATGTCTTATTCGATAAGGTTCACAACAGCAGCAAATCGTAGAGTATCACTTCGTCAACCTCTTGACAGAATATACTTTTTCTCTGAATTATTTTGAAGACTATGTTCATGACTCCAGGATCAGCTGTAGCTCCTGCACTAGTGTTGCAGAACTTGATTTAAACTGAAATGGGCATATTGATTCAAGTCATTCTATTCCTTTTTCATTATCATAATGTCCTTCGGTACTTTCCCACATTTCACTGTGTTGTTCAGTACTCTTTAACAAAACTCTGTATATTCTTGCATTGACTTCTGGATTTGTGTAAATCCGTTTCCTCGTGTCAGTTCTGCCCTGCTTTTCAGGGAATGCATTAGTACTTCTCATATTACGAGGACTGCTCCGGCCCAGGGTCCCGGATTTGATTCCTGGTGGAGGCTCAGTGTTTCTGATCCCACTTTAAACTGTAGATCCAGATCCAATTACCCATTCTGTGTATAAAGTGGACTTAAAACAAAACTCAAAATTGAAACTGAGTTAGACCCATAATCTGCTACCTCTTATCACAAATTTACCTCGCAGGAACATTTTCTGTATGGTTGGGGTTAGTCAAAAGGGGGTGTTAAATAAACTGTGTCAAACCGAAAAAGATGTATTTTAAATAATAAAAAAAAATGGAGGTTTGACATATGAGTAAAAAAATAGCAAATAGGGCTATCAAGATATCGGTGGTTGAATGTCATGCTGATAGCGGATTTGGATTTTCAGATGACAAAATACCGTTTTCTGCAAGTACAGGTTTAGGGCTCGAGGTAATTATGATGTCCGGCTGCTGCAATCATGGAGAGAATCTCCAGCATAGCTTGCAACTGTAAATCGTCCACGAGTCGGTTCTGTCAACTGTTATCAAGTTACGAGGATTGCTGGAAAAGTTTCTGCAAACTATCACCAAGAGTGGTGCAGTGTTCCACTATTATAAAAATCGGAAGAATAGAACTTTTTTATGTTTAAATTATCTTTGATTGTTTGTTTAAGCCTATTTGTTTATTTCTCACAAGAGTTTGAAGAAGTAGTTTCGTGTGAGAAATGGAAATTTCTCGTGAACACTTTCGGGCAATGATTTTTTATGATTTCAAATGTAGTTTGACACCGAAACAATACATCAAGTCACTTCATTTGTTTTTTGGGGATGAAGCACCATCCAATAGGACTGTGTACAATTGGTTTTCGAAATTCCTGCATGGTCGCACATTTCTCAGTTAAAGAATTTCATGAAGGTCGTCCATCCACATCTGTTGTTGCCAGTAATGTTGATGCTGTGCATGAAATGATTGGGAGAGATCAGCATGTGACATACAGTGAGATTCAGGCATCCTTGAACATTGACATCAAAGCAATACATACGATTTTGCATGGTTATCTGAACGTACGAAAACTTTCAAGCCATTGGATCCCACACAACTTGACCGAAGCTAAAAAAAACAGGCTCGTGTAAATTGGTGTAAAGAAATGCTCAAAAAATTCTACCGAGGCAAGTCAAATTTGGTGTACTACATTGTTACAGGGGACGAAACTTGGATCTATTCATACGAACCCAAAACTAAACAGCAATCCACGGTTTGTGTTTCAAAGTGAACCGAATCCAACAAAAGTTGTTTGTTCAAGGAGTGCTGCCAAGCAAATGATTGGTTGTTTCTTCGGTTATACCGGACATGTAGCAACAATATCCTTGGAAGATCGAAGGACTGTAAATGCTGAGTGGTATACAACAATTTGTTTGCCAGAGGTCATCAATGAATTGCATAAAGCAAACCCAAATCGTCGCATTATTCTTCACCACGACAACGCCAGTTCCCACTCAGCACACCAAACTGTTGATTTTTTTGTCCAGTAAAAATGTCGAATTAATGACTCATTGTCTGTACTCACCTGATTTATCATCTAATGACTTATTTTTGTTCCCAAACATGAAAAATAAAATGCATGCTGAGAGATTTGTGTCACCTGAAGCAGCTGTTGACACATACCGAACAGCGGTTTCTGAGGTATCAGCTTCAGAGTGGAAAGAAATGCACTCTCAAAATTGGTTAGAGCATATCCAAAATGTATCGATCTTAAGGGTGAAAAACAATAAAACCATTCCTAGAATTTCACATGTCTTTTTCCATATTGATTGCAGAAACTTTTCCAGCAGCCCTTGTACATTCAATGCTGGTCATTCATATTGATTTTATTTCAACTACCTCTTGTCCATTGTCCATTTTTGTCTCAAATCGTGCACAATTTAGATATATCAATTCTTAAGCCTCGGCTGGATGTTGAAAGGAATCGCGATTTTGAGAGTGCCGTTAGTCCCTTTCCTAACAATACGAGGGTCACTATTTATATTTTGAGCCTAACAATGAAAAAACAGGAATTTGGCATTGAAAACTGCTTTATTGTTTTTCGAAGTATTCTCCTTTATGGTCAATACACTTTTGCATTCGTTCGAACCATTTGTCAAAGCAGTTTTTCCAATCTTCTTGAGACACCTCCATAATATGGTTTTTGAACGCATCAACGGCGTCTTCCGCCGACGACAATCGTTGTCCACGCAATTTATTCTTGACATTCGGGAACAAGAAGAAGTCATTGGGTGCCAAATCAGGACTGTATGGCGGATGACCCATCAATTCGATTTTTTGACTGTTCATAAAGTCTGTTGTTAGACGAGATGTGTGACAGCTGGCATTGTCTTGATGAAGAATGATCCGACGGCGTTTGTTTGTTTTCCGTATTTGACCGAAGACCTCTGGCAAACAAATTGTTGTGTACCATTCAGAGTTGACCGTTCTACGTTCCTCTAAAGGCACAGTTGCCACATGACCAGTTTTCCCGAAAAAACAGGCGACCATTTGTTTCGATGTGCTTCGAGCGCGAACAACTTTTGTTGGATTGGGTTCATCTTGAAACACCCATACGGTCGACTGCTGTTTACGTTCCGGCTCATATGCATATATCCATGATTCGTCACCTGTTACAATCTTATATACGTCTTTTGAAGCACCACGATTGTATTTATTGAGCATTTGTTTGCACCAATTGACGCGAGCATCTTTTTGAGTTTTTGTCAAATTGTGCGGGATCCAACGAGAACATACCTTTCTCACAGCTAAATGATCATGTAATATTTTATATATGCTGGTGGAACTAATGCCTATGGTTGCCTCAATCTCACAATATGTCACATGACGATCTTGCAGTATTAGGTTTTGCACAGCATCAATGTTTTCTTGAACAATAACTGATTTTGGACGACCTTCGCGAATCTCGTCGGTGAGCGAATGGCGGCCACGATTAAATTCGTTATACCAGCGTTTCACAGTGGCAAAGGATGGGGCTTCATCGCCAAATGTGGAAGTAAGTTGATCGATGTACTCTTGTCTTGATAATCCACGTTGAAAATCATAAAAAATCATCGCACGAAAATGTTCACGAGTTAATTCCATTTTATTGTTGTCGCGCAATCTCCACGGCAACATAAACAACACAAATGAAGCTATTGACAAAACATTTGAAGTACGTTATGGTCAATAATGCCAGACGATTCCGTGCAAACGTCAAATCGCGCCTAACTTCAATCAGTGTTGCCAAGGCTCAAAATATAAATAGTGACCCTCGTAGTACGAAGAAGTGCGAGGGAGGCGTTGGCATCGCTGTCTACGAATTTCCCTCTGTCCCTATCAGACGACTCCCATCTTCGCTGCCCATTATGGAGTAATGCTGCATGACTATTATATTTCAAAACTAATGAGTGTAAAAAGGTTTGGTTGGCTGTTGGGTCACATACATTTCAACAACAATGCTGTTCAACCAGAGCGTCATGATCCACAATTTGATAGATTATATAAACTCCGATCATTTCTGAACAATCTGGCACACACTTTCGCGCAAAACTACAAAGCTTATCAGAAACTTGTCGTCGATGAATCGATGGTAAAATTCAAAGGAAGATCTAGTATGAAACAATTCATGAGGGATAAGCCAATCAAAAGAGGTTTCAAGATATGGATGCTCTGTGACTCGTCTGGATATAACCACAGGTTCGAAATCTATACTGGGAAAACAAGCGAGCAAGGTGAGAAATGGATGGCTTCTCGAGTTGTTCTCAGTCTCCGTCATGATTTTATTGATAAAAACCATATTCTATTTGTAGACAACTACTTCAATAGCTATGAGCTCCTGCTAACTCTAAAAGCCAAAAATATTTTTGCGCGTGGGACAGTGAATCCTGCACGGAAGTTCCTACCTAGTCTCAAAGGGGAGAAGGAACTAAAGAGAGGAGAATATGATTGGCAACAGTCCGATGATGGCATAACAATGATAAGATGGAAGGATATACGAGCAGTAAACTTTTTGTCTAATTTCCACAATCCCAATGATACAATAACCATCAGTAGGAAGGCAAAAGATGGTACTATTTCAGATGTGCCCTGCCCAAAGATTGTGAAGGAGTACAATGAAAATATGAATTTTGTCGATAATTTTGATCGACTGAAGAATCATTACCAGATTGACCGCAAAAGTAAGAAATGGTACTTGAGATTATATTTTCACTTTCTTCATGCAGCTCTAACAAATGCTTTTATTATTCACAATCAAATTGAAGGTGAGAAGTTCACTAACAAGGAATTTAGGAGGGATGTATACGAGGTGTGGCTAGAAAAAAACCGGACTGTTGCTACAAAATCTTTTATTGGTTATTTTGTACAATACGAACATTATCCCCTTCAAAGTACTCCCCTGCACTATCGATACACCGCTCCATACGAATCTTCCATTTCTGGAAGCAGTGCTGGAAATAATTTTCTGAAACCATGTTCATGACCTCCGTCGCTTTTGTTTTTACAGATTCTACTGCCGTAAATCTGGTTCCTTTCAGTGCTGATTTGACCTTTGGAAATAAAAATAGTCGCACGGAGTGATATCCGGCAAATAGGGTGGATGTTCTAACACTGGGATCCCATGCTTGGCCAAAAAAGCCTTGACTGACAATGCCGTGTGGGCAGGAGCATTGTCCTGATGAAGAATCCATGACTTGCTTTTCCACAAATCAGGTCGTCGTCTTCTTGGTCGCTCACGAAGGGTCGTCAGCATCGTAATTTAATAATGATGGTTATTTTGCAATAGCTCGAATACTCAAGGACGATCTTTTCGAATCAATTCACCGACATTTGAAATGTTTGATTCCGTTTTTGACGTGCAAGGCCGTCCAGGATGCAAGTCATCCGCGATCACTTCTCGTCCCTCTTCAAACCTTTGAAACTACTCAAACACTTGCGTGCATGATAAACACTCATCTCCGTATACTTCCTTCAACAAACAATAAGTTTCTGTAGCGGATTTTCCGAGTTTCATAAGAAACTTCAAATTGATATGATGTTCCACTTTCACACTTAACATTTTTCCGACGGAGCAAAGATGTACGGTTCACTTCGTCCACAAGCTACAGCGGAACAGAAGTGTAGAAATAAAGTGCCACAAACCTAGTGTCATGCCGAGTATTAGGAACCAGAGTGCAAGCCATCAACCTAAGAGGTCCACATCAAGAAGATGTGCTAAGTGTAGCACGAAGAGCAATCCAGTCCGCACAATATGGATGTGCAGTGTTTGTAATGTGCCCCTTTGTTTGCGGAAGGATAAAGACTGCTTCCAAACCTTTCACCGAAATTGAAGTTGAATTTAGGTAAAGAAAAACTTTGTATTTCACAATTTTCATTCACATATGTTGCATAAAAAAACATGTTACATTTGCATGGTGGTTAGTGCTGATAACCACCAGTTTTTTTTCAAATTAAAATTACAATTACAATAGAATTTAAGAAATATTATGAAAATATGTATTCTTATGTCAAAATAAAAGATATTAAAAGTGTTAATGTAAAAAAAAAATTCAAACCTTCTCCGCACCGGAAGGGTCGGGAAATTTATCCAACTCCTGAGCCGCAAAGAGTTAAAGGAAGGGATGGAAGAGGAGGGGGGGGGGGGCAGTGAAGAGGGAATGCTCTTGGTCACTGCCAGATGTGCTTGAAGCATGTTTTCTTTTAACTGAACCATAGTCTCGAGAAAGTTTTTCAAACTTGCTTTGAGTTTCAGATCACCAGCCCCTTTGCGCTGTGAAGTTGCCTGTTTTAGGTTTGAAGGTCACAGGTGTCTCGGGTTCGAATCCTGGCCTGGGTATACAGTATGTGACATTCTTATTCGTACACATGGATTTTCAAAGAAAATGATTTCATATCTGAAAGGAAATACACTCTTTTGAAATTGTTTCTTTACAATTCAATAACTAATATCATTAGGAACATAAAATCTTACCCAAATTCTGTATAACCAATAACAATAATAAATTAAATGAAACTGAAAGAGAAACATGCCATTTTTGTACACTTTTCTATCGTACACTTAATAATATAAAAGAAAAAAGTATATTCAGAGCAAATTGACTGACAGTTCTAATACTTTGATGTGTATCCTTTGGCTTTAATTACTGCTTGACACCTGTTCTTCATAGAATTTACCAGTTTCTGACATGTTTCAGAGCTTATTTTATTCCACTCTGCATGCACAACAGTTTTCAAATCTTGTTTGAACTTGACACCTGTTTTGTGGACTCGAATCTTGAAAATTGCCCATAAATGCTCAATGGGATTTAAGTCTGGACTTTGAGCTGGTGTTTGTAGTAGTTTGGGCACATTCCATAATAGCCAATTCATGTTAACTCACGCCTTATGCTTACTGTCAATGTCTTGTTGGAATCTGTAGATAGGCGGCATGTCCATTTTTTGGGCACTCTGCTTTACATTGATCTTCAATATGTCCAAATAGACATATGCATTCATGATACCATCAATAAACTTGTCGGTACCAACACCTTTGAACGACCTACAGCCCCAAATCATTAATGACCCACCAACGTGTTTAACTGTTGGAACTGTGTTAATGTGATCATTGTCTTTTTTTTATTTTTTCCACACCTTATTTATCCCGTCTGACCCGTATATATTAATCTTGGACTCGTCTGACCATATGACACTATCCCAATATTCCTGGTCCTTGTGGATGTGCTCTTTCGCGAATGAAAGTCTATTCTTGCGATTCACCTTATTTACATACGGCCTCTTTCGTGGTATTCTGCCATGATATCCATGCTTCCACAAGGCACGTCGAACAGTTTGATCGGACATCATCTTGCCAGCAACATTTTCTACTAACGGTCGTAACTTAGGAACACTTAGTCGGGGCGTTTCTCGCACGCTTTTTAAAATAAAGCGTTCATCACGTTGATTCAACAGTCTCTCTTTTGGTTTTCTCGGCACATTCTGTGTTGAACCTTCCTCTCTAAATTGTTTACTATGTATTGAACTGTGGAATGTGATTTATTGACTGTTTGTCCAATTTTTCTTAATGAATAACCTCTAAGGGCCAAATTTATACAGTAGACTCGCGATTAACCGAGGGAGTGGTTGGAAAACATCATGCTTCATAATGTACCCCCCTGTTTGTTTACTAGTAAGTTGGAGTATGTCACCGTCTGCGCTGCATGTGTTCGTTACATTGTCGGTGTATTCGGTGGTGTTTGTCTGTGTAGGCCTATTCTAAACGAGTAATGTAGTATGAGTGTTAAACGGAAAAGGTGTGTGGTTTCTCTGGAAACAAAATTCATCGCAATAAAAAGGTTAGATAAAGGTGAGTCTATTAAAAAGGTTGCTGCTGATTATGGAGCCGGGGAAGTGACTGTTGGAGATTGGAGACGTAAGGGGAAGAACATTGAAAAGTGGGTGAGTCAAAGTGTGAGCGGGGGCAGTGGTTTAGCGCGGAAAAAGAATGAAGAAAGGTAAATATGAGCAGACGTCCGAGGCTTTATTTTTGTGGTTTTCACATCTGCGAGGCACGGGAAGTCCAGTAAGTGGTCCTATGGTGCAAGCTAAGGCAATAGAATTATAGAATTTCAAAAAAAGTTTAAGGGCGACAAAGAAGGTTTTACCAGGAGCAATGGATGGGTGGACAGATGGAAGAAGAGATACGGCATTAGACAGCTCAACATTACTGGGGAAAAATTGTCAGCTAATTCATCTGAATTTGCTGAATTTCAATCAAAAATGAAAGTAGTTGTTGCTTGACGGACTGACATCGGATCAAATCTTCAACTGTGATGACACAGGGCTGAACTTCAGAATGCTTCCTAGCAAGACTTTGGCAGCGAAATCAGAAAAAAACGCTCCTGGGTTCAAAAAGAGTAAGGAGAAAGTGACTATTTTAGCCTGTACCAACGCATCTGGCTCCCTTAAGTTAAGACCCCTCCTGATTGGAAAGTCAAAAAACCTAAGAGCGTTTAAAAACGTTAATGTCAATTGTCTTCCCACCATGTACAGAAATAAAAAAAGTGCGTGGATGGACAGCACACTTTTTAATGACTGGTTTTTCAAGGAATTCGTTCCTGTGGTTGAGGCGTTTCTAATAAGGAAAAAGCTTCCTAGAAAAGCAGTATTGTTGTTGGACAACGCGCCTTCGCACGACGCCAACGAACTTTGTAGCGGCGATATTAAAGCCATGTTCTTGCCACCTAATGTGACCTCACTAATACAGCCCCTGGATCAGGGGGTTCTTGAGACTATGAAAAGAAACTACCGGCGGAGGTTTCTTCAGGTGTTGATTTCCAGATTGGATGAAGGGATGGGCGTAACGGAAGCTCTGAAAAAATAACTGTGAAAGATGTTTCATATTGGATTGCGACGGCATGGGATGAAGTTAAGAACACTTCAAAGATCATGAAGAAAGCCGTTTGGCTTAGAAAAATCCAACGAAACTTTGCCGTGATCGGACAATGAAAATGTCTCTCAACTCTTCCAGCTAGCTAATGAGCTACCAGTGGAAACGCCAATCGAAAATGAAGACGTCCTCGAGTGGTGTAACAAGATCAACAAATGGAGCTGACTGACGACGCTATTGTTGATATGGTCATCAATCCTGAAGAAAATTACGAGGAGCACGACGCCGACGAGAGCACCCCGAAAATATCACATTCTGAAGGACTGAAGGCGATCGAAGCTGCTATAGCCTACTTTGAACAGCAAGAAGAGTTTATGCCGCTTGATCTACTCTCCCTACAGTGTTGGCGTTACATCGCAGCGTCGAAGAGAGGAAAGAGGTTAGTCCAAAAAACTATGAAAGACTTTTTGAAAAAGTAATCTTCTCATTTATGTTGTACTAGTAATAAATAAGTATTATACAATTTCAAGTGTTGTTTCGTCATTTACGACCTATTAGCACATTATCTCCGTATTATCCGAGTTTTTCCGTATCCGAGGTAATATGGGTCCCAATGGACATTTCCACTCAATTTTTTTTTACAACAATTTTAAAAACTACACCCTGGAAAAATGACCCCTGCAAGTTCTCGCGTTTCTCTGCGCCCAGTTTAAGGCAAAAACGAGACTTCCAAAGTTACGAGCCTAGCGTTGCGCTGAAAACACGCCCCGCCATGTTACTACGTCACGACTTAGAGAGAGCTCGTTTGTCGCCTGCTTCGAGCGTCCACTTTACTGCGGGTAGCCCACGGTGAGCGAACATGTGCAGCAGGTTTACAAATCTGTACAGATTTAAATAATGGAAGAAGGAGCTATAGTGGAAAGGAAAGCTATGCTTTGTAATGATCATTCTTCCATGAAATATCCCTGCTGCTCACGTGCAAGATAAATGAAAGGGTTCTGCTGCGTGCGTGTTGTCAGGTCATGCGAAAAATATTGCTTGTAAAATTGGTTGCTAACCAAGCTTTCAAAAATATATATATTTTAAACTTATATTTATCGAAATTTACCGTAACCTATGTAGTGCAAAATAAGAATTTTCACATTCTTCACTTTATTTATAAACCTTATTTTACTTTATTTTCCATAAAGCAATTTCAGTTTATTTTTCATTTCTGTTGCGCAAGTTATGATCAAATATTTTTGGGCAATTAAGAGAAAATAAACTGAGAAGATTACATCAGTTGCACAGTACATATTAATACTTAGTTTATGTATAATTATTACAAAGAAATAATGTGTATAACCAAGGGTGTATTTAAGGGGGGTTCAACGGGTGCACCCCCTTTTGTTCAGTAAAATTGCCAGTTACCTGTTCATCCGCTTGTTCATAAACATTTCCTCGGACTTATTTATTCTCTTAAATTAGAGACGTAAGACGGGATATGGATGGGAAGGAAATTACGTAATTCCACACACCAGATGGGACTGCAGACCAAATGTCTGCATTTCCTGATAGTTTCGGAATTTTGCGATAAGAAACTGCATTGAGACTGTCAAATCAGTTATTTTTTCCCCCTCGAGTCATCTTAAAGATATTTGGTTTTTAAAAAAACGCAGTGACACAAGATGAACAGAAAAGTATCAATACTAGCGTGACTTCGTGACTACACACACAACTTTGTCGGGTCCAGCACACCCCTGCTCCCCAACAAGCTTCCGGCCAGCAGTGTCTTGGATTTTCACTTACGAAATAAAGCAACCCTAATCATACCAAAAGTTGATCCATTCCCCCCCCCACCCCACGTGAACTATATATACGCCCATGTGCATAACAATATCCCGTACTGAAATGGTACGATATATTTTGAATTTTGTACTGCGAAAATAGCCGCCTCATCTAGTTACCCCGAACGCATTAATTGGTTTGTTCACAACTTCACCACTAAGGATCCTATCGAGACGAGACATGGCAGCCTTGGTCTCGTTCTCGTTGAGAGTTGTAAATGTCTGTCTCGTGTTTATTTGTAAGTGTCTCATTGACAGTCTCGTCTCGATTTATAAACATCCGTCTCGGTTTGGGAGGGCAATTCTCGTTCTCATCTCAAGTCTCGAAAAATATAGAATTAACAACGTATGCAAAGGCTTATCATTATAAATACAAAAAAAACAACCTTTCTTAATATATTTTTTTGACTCCTCGTTTTAACGGTACGAGCCCTCGAAAACTGAATATTATTCTGCTTATATATGCAAACCAAACCGCAGATTCAGAATTACCAGAAATGAACTGGCGTTGTAATTATTATACACAAAATTCATGATTTATTTGAGGAAGTCGCATGTTCCACGTTTGACTCTCGACCTGGGCATGACTGTTCCCTTGTGAGTGACATTTTATTGAACTGGAAATTGTTACATTGGAGGATGTTTGCTCTAGACTTTGGGGACACTTTGGGGGATGCTTCTATTGTTAATGTTAGTGTTGCTCACGAGACGAGACATTTTCCGTCTCGTCTCATAAAAGGAGATGGGACAAGAACTAGTAAATGTTTTCGAAATGAGATGGGGCAGAAGAAAAAGTTCGTCTCGTATCGTGGCAGGTTGGGTGATACTGAGATTGTGCTTGTTGGTAGTGTGTTTCTGTGTGTGTGTGTGGGGGGGGGGTCCTCCTACACCCCGACTTCGAATACTGCTTGTAGTCATTCATCTTCATCGTAGCGATTAGCCAAAAGTGGGAAGAAATGTGATGTTAGAGAAGATACATACTAAATTAACCATGCGTTCTCATCGTTGCGGTTAAACAAAGTGACGGAAAAGCGACGTAAAAGTAGGCTAAATACAAAAAAATTGCAATATTTATATTAACTGAAGAAAACTGTCATTAACTGAAGGAATTTTAAAAACTCCCCGTACCTTTTTATACTGTATCACCTCTTATATTGCAGAAATTGGCGTGTAAACCAGTGTGTTCTAAAGGTATTATCTTAAAATTTGCGAAGAAAATATTATGAAGAAAATAATTGTAATTCCAGAAAAGGCATTCCTATAACATTAAGTTCTTGCCAGTCAGAAGCAACCTATGTATTCGCAATGAACAAGGCTGTTCACGTGTTCAGCCATTGACTGCTACAAGTTTTGCTTTGTCACCCTAATAATATACTATCTAAATTCATTCACTTGCGACACTATTTCGAAGCAGTGAGCAGTGGATGATGATTGCATTACCTCCTCCCCCTAGTCACATGTAACAGCAAATTAGACATTTAAGATGCTCTATACTTTGACCTTGAAGTCTCACGACGTTAATTTTCGTAGGTTTCTTTCCCATTAACCATGGCATTTGTCTTATTCACATTTATTTTCATCCCGAATGCTTACAGTGGGCACTTACGTTCTCACGTCTTCTGTTAACAAAGTCATGTTATTTGCAAATCTTATACATTCAGTTCTTCATTCTATTATTAGCACCTCATACTCTGGAAACAGTTCTGTATTAATTTTTCTAAATAGATGCTGAATAATGTTGGTCATAAGCAAGGACGTATTTAGGATTTATCAAGTACGAAAATTAAATAATGAAAAATATATTATTTTAGCCTTTGTTGTATAATTTCCTCTGAACTTATTGGAAGACAAGAATTATATTGGGATCATACGGCTTTGAAGGACAGGAAGAACGTATTTAGGGGGATCCAGGAGTGCGGACCCCCCCCCCCCAAGATACGAAGTACAGTAGAACGTCGTTTATCCGCACGTCAATTATCCGCAACGCCAGTTATCCGCACACTAAAAAAGCAAGATTCAACGAGTGTTTTCTCATGTCTTTTGTTTTCTTGTACTGTATACGTATGTAGTATTGTGTACTGTATGTATAAAATAAACCTGTATTGTACGTGCTTTTCTTTGTTAAATAAACACATGTTTGATTATCCACAGAAATCGTTATTCGCATAACCTTCGGTCCCAATTAATACGGACAAACGACGTTCTACTGTACTAAAATTAAGTCATGAAAATATTAGTATTTGTTGCATAATCGATGGTTATTAATTTCCTTTGAACTTTTTAGAAGGCAAGGATTATATTGGGATCATACGGCTTTGAATGACATTACAAAGAAGATTTAAGTACACTACTACTCAATATGCATAATATATTAATCAGAAACTTACTTTTCTCCAACTACATGTAACATATTTTTTGTTATTCTATAAATATTCAATTATTCATCAATTTTACAATAATTTCATTGTCAGGGCACTTGTCTTGATGTAAATTATTCCGATCTTAACTACAGATAAGCTACGTAATGAATATGCGCTGTTATATCTCTATTCTTATATAGTCCTTTTATTCGTGTAATAATAATATAATATTAATTTATGTATTGTATTTAGTATTAATTTTAATATAATTATTTTAATTTAAACATTATCATTACTATTTCTGAGACATTTGGTTCTGCACCCCCCCCCCCTCCGAAATATATTTCTAGATACGTGCCTGGTGATAGGCAGTATCCTTGTGTTACTTCTCTCCCAATTTCACTTCCCTCTGTCATTTCTTCTACTCTCAGTTTAATTCATTCTTTCATGAAACAGATTGCTTATGATTATGAATTTCCACGCTTCCGAACCCTGCACCGATCTTATTCAGTATATCTATACGTCAGCGGCGTAGTGTCCACGTAAGGCTTGTAAGTCCACCTTACAAGCTGTAATTTTTGAAGAAAACGTATTTCATTCCCGTATTTATCGCTTGAACACACATAGCAATATCAGACTTCAAGTAGAACTTTTAACGAAACAATTGAGGACTTGTTTTGATTCGAGTTGTTTCTCTGTAAGGCCTCTTGAGAGGACTTACGAGTAGTATGATTGGTGATACTTTTTGGGACCACTTATAGGTGTAGAAAAGAAGAGGTCATTTGATTAAACAGCCCGATTTGCCTACACTTAAAATTATGGCAAGATGCTCTTATTCCCCAATTCTTCAAGTGTGATATGCTCTTAATCCCCAAGAATTTTGAATCCTAGTGTAGAAAAGAAGAACCCTCAATATACAGATTTGCCTACACTTAAAACAATGTCAAGGGGGGGCATATGCCCCAATCGGCCATGTGTGTTCATATTTAAATCTAAAGAATTTTGAGCCCTAGTGTACAAATGAAGAAGCCTCAACAGACAGATTTGGCCAAGTGTGTAAAAGCTACATCTCTCAGTTTGTTGTCCATAAGCTTGTCAAAAATATGCCCCTCTTGTTATTGTTTTGGCTACACTTAAAACTAGGCCAAAAATGCTTATAAGAGCTTTTGCTTACACAATAATATAATGTAATATATGCTTAAATACTTGTTACCTGGAATATGCTCAATATTTTAATTGAACACCAGCCTCAACTTGCATATCTAATACTAAGACAATGTAATATGCAGAGGCCCTCTAGAATTGCTCTGTGACTCTCTCATTTCTTACATCATAAACATATGATTTTTCACCTATAAGAATAACACTACATATGGTGTCATCAGGGAGTGTATCGTGGAATTCACAGATAATTTTAATGTTTGTCCTGTCATTAACCACAACTTGTTTCCTTTTTGAAGTGTTGATGACAAACATGTGTCTCTGTGCTTTGAATTCATCTGGTGTGTAATACATGTCAGTATTGCCAGTAGTGACCCTTTTGTATGCTGTAAATGCTTCATATAATTTAAGGAAATCATCCTTGGACATGTCTAAATTATAATTTTCTCTGGGGAACACCTCATTTCTGCCATTTTTAAGATATATGTTCTTGATGTTGCAGTTATCAAATCTACTTGAATTTTTTTCCTGATTATGGTGTCTTCCAGTCTGAAACAGTACCACCACAAAATCCGGCATGTCATATTGTATACTGGAGAATGAATTTGTAGCATCAAACTCATAATAAGTACCAGTGGCAGGCTTCTGTACACATTGATATGTATAAAATTGTAAAGGAACCTGTGGATTTTTTATTATATCTGCTTTGTATTTAAGAGCATAACTGGCTTCATATTCAACAACTGGGATTCTTAGCTCCATAGTCTGAATAATGCACTTGCCCTCATCAGGTAGGGTATTGGGCAGAGCTTCCCCTGTAGAGTTTAATGTACTGTACCTCATCAAAGCATTATCATCATTGGCAGCTCTTCTAAATGTGATTCTTAAACCACCTTTCCACATAATATCTTTGTAATCTGAGAAGAATCCTGGCAACAGGCGCATAGGGAACAGCACTGTGTGGCTCTTAGATATAATTTTATCACCAGCCTCAAATCCACCTATTTTGTAGTAAGAAGCCTCGGTTTTGGATAATTTTAGTGTGGCCAAAGCTGTGGCGGTAATGCCGGGATAATCAACTCTGTTTATAACAACACCATGCTTTCTGATCTCAATTTCAGAGAACAGATGTGGCACAAAATTATCTACCAATCTTATATTTGAATTTGCCGGATAATCTGTACCATCGAGCTTTACAACATCAAATTTGATGTATAGATCTGCTCTGTGGGGGTGTATAAAGCCATCCCCTACATCAAGATCAACCTCAATTTCTGTGTTGGGTTGATTTAAATTTGCAAATGTCCTGGGGGGAATGATTGTAGCTCATAACTCTCAATATTTTCCATTTTTTTTGTATGTATTTTTATTTAAATATTAATCTCTATGATAGCAGTTGTGGCTCCAGCAAAATCAACTAATTCTTCTTTTTCATTAATGACCATCAATTCAATATAATCTATTCTATTATGGCACACAGGAAAATATAATGTTGGGGATGGAGTGTAGATGATTGGCTCCATAAATTCAGAATTAGGTTTAAATGTTGCAATGATTCCAGTTTGTTTGTGAGTGCCTATGCCATTTGATTTGGTGATCATACCCTCAGCCACATTACAGTGAATATTCAGAGTCTCTATGGCTAAGAATTTAGGTATATTAATAGCAGTGTGTTTGATGGCCGGTTCAAGTTTTGTGTTGTTCTCAAAGCCTAACAGCTCTCCTATAGTACCCAGATCCACTGTTTCTGTAGCAGATACAATCTCTACTCTGTGAGTGACAGAATTTTGAGTTAAGACTATACCTCTGGGTAATTGAGCATTTAGAGTGGACAGATTATACTGCCCTGGAGTGATGACAATTTTTTGATTCCCTACTGCAATTTTGTTGTTGTGGTGTGTAATATTAGGGATCAAGTACATGCCATAAAATGCTCTGAGAGCTATTGTTTTGGGATATACTATATCATCATGTAATTTGAGTTTCAATATTGAATTTTGGCTGGTGAGATGGAATACCCCCATGATGTTTTAAATACCACAGGGCCTTTTGAAAATTTTCAATTGATGGTTTATTTATTTGAGACATATATCTAAGAACAGATAAACACAAATGTCCACAATTAACATCTTTGAAGTTTTGAACACGGGCATTATTGTAATAAAGATTAGCTGATTTTAGATATTTTATTAAATTTTCAGGTGGAACACCTCCAAATGAATCAAACACAAATGCCTTATTGTTTAAATATTTAAGATAACAAATCCAGTGAGTGCCCTGATTTTTGTACTTATCCAAATTAACAATGCCACACTCTTTGTTGAGTGGTTGCTCTGGCAAAGAATCAGACATGTACACACCTCTAAAATTTTTCATGTCCAGTGGCTTGATTAAAGCTTCAATATCTTGGTTTGTAAGCGGCTCTTGTTTTTTTAAAACTTATTCATGGCTCTCTTAACACCTTTGCCTTGTTTCTCCATGGCCAGGTTATGGCGCTTCAATTCATCTAATTCTGCCCTATTCTTCTTGGCATCTATTACTGTTTTTGCTATGGCAGCTGATCCCCCAGCCAAGCTCCCAACAGCCCCAAGTGCTGCTAAGATGGATAGTAAATATAAATCCACCCACATGTGATTTTTTTCTAGATTGCTGTAATTTTTTTAATTGGGGGGTACTAAGCAACAATTTCATACCATGGCCCTTTGCAAGACAAGAGCTTTTTTTCTTGCGCTGCTTTTTGGTTAAAAGACTATCAATAGTTTTAAGAGATTTAAGACCTGCATAAGGTATTTGATACATAACACCCTTGGCCTTCATTCTAGGTTTATTATATACATATTCACAGCCCCCACCCCAGTTTTTGTTTGGTGTTCATAGCTATGGTGGTCCCCAATGCTGCTATTCTTTCACTTAAAGAAGCATCTTTGCTTACAAATCTACCAAATGCAGCCTCTTCTAATTTCTTGTCTGCAACATGTCTCTTGTCAAGATCAGAATGTGTGTTGTATGCTATGTCATGGTCTCTACAAGCAGCATCTAGGGGATTAACACCAGGGTCCCCTCTGTTTAATCTATGGTCCAATTTTGTACCGGGACCACAATACTGATAGCCTGGAATGTGTAGTTCAAATGGCAGCTTGTTTATAATGTAATTAACCAACCCCCGACCCTCAGAAATATTCCAAAATTTAGGTGGTAGAGTATTAATAATTTTTATAATATATCCAATCCCCTTAGTGTCATTCACTATAAAATTAGACAATTTTGTGCTTATCATGTCCATAATTCCAACCTTTTCATTGTAAAAATTGTGGTTGCCAGCATTTTCCTCCCCAGCTATCACCAATAACCTATCTACAAGTTTCCTGACATCATCAACCCAGACAAATTCTTTAGGCAGGGTGTTGTATTGTTTGATTCCACTGCCAGTCTTGATCTGTGACCATATGGGCTTGATTAAGTTGTTGTATTTTGCTCCACTGCTAGACTTGACTCTTTTTTGTGTGGGATCATTGTTCTGGTATAGAGCATCTGATTTTATTAATATTTCTTTGTAGTGCTCATAATCTTGATCTGTATAGTTGCCAGGCCTTTTCCTAGTCATCAGTTCCCACAACCCAGGTGTGCCGGGATATTTAACAAAACCACCTTTTTCTCCAAGATGAGATTCTGAATATACAATTATATCATCTCCCATAAATGTTACTCTGAAATTGCCAATTCTATGTATGATGCTACCATCACGCTCTGTGTCAGCATATAAGCCAAAGACCTCATCTTTGTTGTCTTTAGGTGTGCTTAAATATTTTTGAGCAAGAAGACCCAATTCAATAGGATCCTGAGTAGCTTCAATTCTTCGAGGAGCAACAGGACTAGGTGTATGAATACTGGAAAGTGGGGTGATTGGATAATCTAATATGTTCCTTGCAGCTACAGGTATAAGCTCTGTGATCAAATTTTGATTTTGCTCTGTAACAGTTTTGATATTTTTACCTAATTCACTAATAGCATCAATAATAGGCTGTTCTGTTTGTTTGTGTTGTTCATAAATTCCTCGGTTCTCTGATTTCCATCCCTTAAATCTTTTTACAAGATAATCTCTTAATTTAAGATCATCAATGATTGGCCTTTTCATGGTTATTTATATATGTTTCAATGTCTAGAAAATTGTTGATTTTATTTCTATATTTGCCACTATTGGGTTTTCTTGTCATATCAATTGTGACAAACCCATAACTGTCCTGGTTCCAGCACCTACTGCAAAACTTGGAAAAATCATTGTAGCTCAAGTCCCCACCTACATATTCATCATGTATGTGTTTGAGGTTGGTATGATCTTGATGAAACACACATATAAAATTGCTGTTGTCTCGGATCAGCTGCTTCGGAATTTTAGAAAAAGTCTGTGCCAGGTAGAAACAATCAATGTTTTTGTGTCGGCCCTGTGTAAAGAAATTTCTAACCTTGTTTTGATTATCCAGTATAATGTCATCAAACACAACAACAGAATTATCGAGACATTCATGGAGTGGCTTAACATCTGGTTCAAAAGTGGCTATATCCAATCCATCATATAGCTTCATCAGCTGCTGATATTTTAATTCTTCCAAGCTCTTAGAGAAGACATACAAGTGCCTATTTTTCCAGTCTAACCAGTTGGGTGCCAATAAAAAATTATCAATCATTAGTGTAGTTTTACCACAAGCCGATGGCCCAACAATAAGACATCTAATATTTTCAGGCAGCAACTTTCCATTTCTCTTAATCTGCTGTTCAGGTTCTGGCAGCCTTTTTTATAACATCCCAGGTGCTCATATTATCACTTTGTCTGCATCGATCCAGCTGTGTTCTGGGAGTCCTAGCCATTTGACAAATAACTTGTTGCCTTTTCTGCGGATGATTTTTTCTATGAGATATGTGTCAGGCTGTTTAGTTTTGTTGAGTTCTTCTTCATAGAACCGGCCTTTGAGAATTTCTCCTCGGTGGTCTTTTATTATATATGTGTTAAGGGTCCCAGGTTTAACTTGAACCACTGTAAATAATTCAGTGCTCCAGTTTCTTGTAAAGCCTCTTTTGAATAAGTGCTTATATTTGCTGATTCTTACTTGATCACCCACCTTGTATTTGGCTTTTCTTGTTGTTGGCTGGTATCTAGGATAATAAACAGTCCTGATCAATTTTTGCTCATCAGATGAAGTTACTTCAGAGGGTTTCATGTTGATTGTAGAATGGACCGAGTTGTTATATTTATGTAGAAGTTCTGGAAGAATATTAAGCCATTTATAATTACCTTGAAGTGTAAATTGTTTATACATAAGATTTTTTAGGGTTTTGTTGAATCTCTCTACAATTGAGGCCTTGAGATCACTGTAACTCGAATAATGTTTTATTGACTGGCTTTTAATAAATTGTTGGAACACAGAATTATAAAATTCTTTGCCATTATCTGTTTGCAAATAGCGCGGTGATCTTCCACTCTGATTGATGATTGTCCTGAAGGCTTCTGTAACACATTTTCCAGTCTTGGATTTGAGTGGCACAGCCCAGGCAAATTTTGAAAATGTATCTATGACAGTGAGTAGATACTTGTAGCCCTTGTTGATTTTGTCTAAGTTTTTCAGCTGTCCACTTGCCATCTCAATCAAGTCGCACTGCCATAAATCATCTATGCCTTTTGTGACTACTGGCAGTCTCTTATAATTATGTCTGGCTTGTCTGTGTAATTCATCAACAATAATTTGTCTAGACATAATATGAAAACAAGAATATTGCAACTATGGGGTGTTCAGCAGCTGATACTACAGGATTTTCTAAATATAATTTGTCTCCTATTTGTATGTGAAATTCCAGAGAGCCATCATCTTCAGCATAAGATGTTTCTAATGTATTGGGGTCTGTAAAATCCTCTAACTCTACACTGGTGATTTTTGGTTTGTTGTCAGCATTTGTTATTGATAAGGTGGGGTAGTGGTGTGCCTGTGTTTGAAGCCAATATTTGATCTTGATTGGTCTCAGTGTGCCCCCAACAAAAAACTGGTAATAAAATTGTGCAGGGGACAGCATATATATTTTGCCACCTGGTGTAAATGGTGAATCATATTCTTTGTTGGGGATGCTGTACAATTCAAGAATTACTGTATGTTTTGGATTCTCGATTATGCCGGTTATTTCTTTTTCTGCTGTAAGCAATCTGCTTGTTACAGATTCAAGGTGCTCATTGATGGTCCTAACAACATCATCATGGCCTGGCTTGATTTTTATGTCCACAACAAGTTTCTTGTATTGTTGCACAATTTCTTGTAGCTGGGTGGCAAAAACAGACAGAGCATTTGCTTGATTGGATTCCATGGTCCCTAGCTGTTGCTTGATATTAGCTACAATTTGTTGCAAATTTTCAACAACTGCCAATTTTGAATTTTGAGCAGTAAGATCATGGACCTGTCTTCTGATATCCTCAAACAGGGCATGCAGTTCATTAATATGTTGATTGGTTGGTAGAGTGGCCACTGTCTGAGTAAGTTGTTTGATCTCCGCCTGGATATTCTTGATATCTTCTGATTTCAATATGCGATTCACAGCTCTCTTAATATTTTTAAGTTCCTGTGATGTAGGCAGATTTGATACAGTATTTTGCAAAGATTCAAGTGCCAATTTCACATTATTTAATTCAGAAGCATCAGCCACATTTTGCATAGCATTTTGGAGCAGGGCTATATCTGCCTGAGTGGGTGTTGATTGTTGTAAAATTTCAAGTTTTGTTTGGATATCATCGATCAAGTGATGAAAATGAGATAGCTCAGATTCAGTGTTGAGGTTTTCAAGCTTTGTGATCTGTTGCTGGACACTGACAAGTGTGTCTACAATACCAGGCAGGCGGGATTCTAGAGATTCTTGTACATTTGTCAAATCACTTTGCACTGCTGCTATTGTACCCTCAAGATGGGTTATGGTACTTTGAATTTTTCCAAAATCTTCATATGTTTCAAGTTGCAGCTTAATGTTGGCAACACTCCGAGTTATTGCACTCAAAGCATCAGAAGATGGCAAGTTGTTCATAAAATTTTCAAGTGTCTCAATTTTTTCTTTAACCTCGGCTATGGCATTGTTTAGAGGGTCCAGATTAGGTATCTGGAGTGATTGAATCTGTTCCTTTAGAGTGGAAATCACCAGATCAAAATCTTCTTGTGATTTTATGCTTTTGACAATTGTTTGGAGCTGTGTCTGGACATTATTTATCTGCTCTTCCAATTGTTGTTTCAATTGCTCAGAGTTGGTGGCCTGGGTCTTAAATTTGGCTTGAAGAGCTGCTACAGCTTCTTCTAAACTTTGAAAATTATCCAATGTGGCCAAATCAGTATATTTCTGAAGCAATAATTTGAGTTCAGAATCAATTTTAAGAAGAGGGTCCATGCATTGTGATTGTAAATTTGTAATTTCTAGTTGAAGACTGGCATTGAGTGTGGTTTGTAAAGCTTGTAAATCACTTCTTAATTTCTTGACTCTGACATCAAGCATCAGAATCTCATCACTGTGATCTTCATGTCTTGTATGGCCAAATATATCATTAGGCATTTTGTTTTAGTGGTTATTTATTATTGAATATCTGATTCTTAATTCTATAAAAAAGGTATAAGCTTGTCATATGATCCCGGGACCTCAATATATAAGCAGTCACCAGCAGAAACAGTATATACAGTGCCAGAAACCATGTTTGAGTGCTTAATTGTATAAATATTTCTCCCTACTGAAATTTTGACATCACCCTTGGGGGTTGTAATAAATTGTAATTGCCCACCTACAGGTAATTGGTAATGATTTAAATTATTGTTAAATATGTACAATGTTTTACCTGTTTCATCATCAACATCTGTAAGTATGCTGTTCAGATGAATAATTAACAAAGCACTTAGTTTAGATATCATATCAGAAGAGGATTGTGGTGTTGGCAGGTCCATAATAGCCTGTTTTTTTAACCCAAATAAGTTCATAGGCATGTTTATTTATTTCAAATCATGCTCTGTAATTGGGCATTGATTACCACTTTTCAAATCACAATGACCCCATGGTAGAGTATGTATGCCACATGATAAAATGCATCTCTTATCATCATGTGGGTCCAGAGCCACTTTTCTTACAATATTTGTAGTCAACAAGTGATCCACACTCTGAATTCTGGATTCTGATGTTCTGATTGTGCTACATGATTTGAGGCAATTTTTGTAATCTTCAAATTCAAGCTCTTTGTCTACAGTCACTCTGCCAATGCCCCAGTAGCGTACGCAGAATTTCGTCAAGGGGGGGATTATTTCTAAAACTTTCTCCAAATTCACATTACCTTTGATTTATTATACTTTAATTAAATAATAATAATCACAATTAATGAATAATAATTATAGTTAATTAATTAGCTGAATTACTACTAATAATACTACTAATACCACTACTACTATTATGTAGTAGAGCTACATAAATATACCATTTATGAAAACAATAGAAAGAAATTACTTTCTAATCATTCAATTTTTATCAAATCCTGGGAGCATTTTTTTGTTTTTGTTTTTTGTCTGGTCAAGGAGGTGAGACATTTTAAGGGTGAAGAAAATCCATAAAACAAGAAAATATATTAAAATAAATTGAAATAATTAAAGTATGGAACTCATCCAAGAAGCTGCGGTGGTCTGGTCGGTAGAGCATCTCACAATTACGCGGGAGATCCGGATTCGATTCCCGAAATTGGTTGGAATTTTTCCGGCTTCTTCCCCGCATAAATGCCCCCGATAATTCACACCTGGATTGTCTCACTGTTCTTACCAACAAAACATTTTCCGATAGTTAAGCTTATTGTCGTTTGAATAATTGTCTAGTCAACAAGGTGAGACATTTTAAAGAGAGACATTCAAACGTGCTGCGGTAAATAATACAATGGGAAGGCAGACTGCTGACTGTATTCTTGTCCGCCTAGCCTTTGTCTATACATTAGCCTCTAACAACGAACCAAGAACTTTCTTTAGTTAATTCTCATTGTTCACACAAAAAAAAAGACATGTTCGTTGAACACTGGCGTACGTAGAGGCATGGCCGATGGTTAGACGCACATACTTTTGGTAAATAAAAAAGCAAAATTTCAGTATAAAAACAGAGTCAATTTCGGGTTCAAAAGCTGTAAATAATATGAAATTTCGCTGTTATAGCGGTATAAAAGCGGTATATAAAATTACATTTTGGTTTTAAAAATGTGAATATAATCCCGATTTAAAAACTGCACTATTACACAAAATAAACATATCCCTTCTAATAGCACATTAAATCATTACCAGAATATTAAGTTTATTCCTGTATAGAGGAGTCCATTTTTGCTTTTCAAATATTTACAGCAAAATTAATCAATTTTCCGTGAATTGCATAACACACAGGATACTTCAGGCTTCAGAAAGTGTCGCGTAGGTATATAAACGGTAAATTTCGTGTTTAAGAGTCTATTTCGCATTTTTCAGTTCATTTCGCATCATTTCGTGACAAAACAGGGTAGGAAAATGCACCTCACACCTTTCAGAAACCTTAAAAATTAACATTGCAATGTGTTGTTTCAAATTTCGTTTTCTTTTTTGTCAAAAACGAAATATGCATGCCTCTACCGATGATGTTACAGCCCCTACCAAAATTTTGAGAAAATCAGAATTTTCAAATAAAAATCCGTTGAGAACTTTAAAAAATCAAAATGTGTAAATACGAAACCTCTTTTAAAGTGAGTCCCGATTACCATTTTTGTCTTTGAATACAATTTTAATACACTGAAAAGCTCCAAAAATACGAAATATTTTATTATGCATCCTGCCCTCCAAAACGAAGCCGTGTGTTATCCACATTTACTATACCGGCCCCTCCCCCCCCAAAAAAACTGCGTACGCCAGAGTATTGAACATTGTTGCAACTGAAATACAAAACATTTTATTTCTCTTTTAAATCATAGTTACCCTCATATTTCACTTTCAAGAACTTGTGCAAGGCATCACTCTGAAAGACGCGTGTGCTTGGAATGCTGTGCTTTTCTCCATGCTACATGGAAATAATAATTCAAATTATTATTATTATTATTAGTGGTAGTAGTAGTAGTAGATGTAGTAATAGTAATAGTATTGTCCCAGATCTTTGACTGTGGTAAATTGGCCATTTAAATTTTTTTCCACAGCATTTTTCATAATATTTCACAAGCTCAAGGGGGGGTTTAAACCCCGTAACCCCCCCTTGCGTACGCCACTGCAATGCCCTTGGCCTTTTTGGCAATAGCGCCACTACATGTTTCAAAACTGTACATCTTGGCCCTTAACCCAGCAAATGCCACAATAACATCACCAAGTGTCTCATCTTTTAACTTGTCAGGCACCTTTTTGTTGTGGGGTTTAATTTTTGAATGTTCAGTGGTATCAAAATATTTAAACAATTCAGGCTGTGTTATATCTTGATAAACATCTTCTGTTTGAATATCAAGAACAAAACTATCTGTGTCCATGTACATCAGTTTTACACGATCCTTATAAAAAGGCTTCAACACATTATAATAGAGCTCCAGCATGTGTAATTTGGCCAATTCCAATATCACAGCCCCTACATAAATAGGCTTATCAAACTTAATCTTTGTTTTTTTCATGTTGAAATGTGCCATATTTTCATCATAAATTCTTCTATAATTGAAGTTAGGCTTTGCAATCAATTTTTTGCTCAGGCTGGGGTCAGTAATTATTTTAACATCAGTATGTTTTCTGACATTTTCAATGGTTTTGCCATACACAGAATTGACCATCAATTTAAACAAGGTCTTATCAAATTGGCTCATTGCAGATATTCGAAGCACTGTGTTTGTATCAATATATGGATTCAACCATCTTGAGTGCCTGAACCTCAAAACTTTTCCAACTTTGGTCACTTGAACACCATGATTCATCAGGAACTGGAGGTTTTTGTAATATATGACATAATCCTGTTTCGGCTCTAGAGTCATCATCAATTTCTTCTGTTTAGAGCCAGGTGAACACTTAACCTCAGGAATTGGGGGCAGATCAGAAAATGTGTTGTGTAAATCATCAGGAATTGTCAGATCAACCTCTAAGAACAGGCCATAGTTACTGTCATCAAAATCCTGAAGATCTTTAATATTGAAATCTTCAACCCACTCAAGCCCTGCATATGGCAATTTATCCATCATAGCATAACCATACAGGCTGTTTGCATCCACATAAAGTATATAATTTGATGGCCGTGCTGGATCATAATCGGGAATATACTTGTTATTTGCTCTGGCATATCTCTGAGAACATTGCACCATGCCTCCTCTTATACATTGTTCCATAAACAGATACATATCTTGATCCTGGATCAGATCCAATTGCATTTTAGTGTTTAAAAACATTGCAGACCATGCTAGGCCCGGAGCACTGTAAAAATACATTGGATCCAGCTTATAATTTTCCATGGAAGATTTTCTAAATGCCTGAAGTATATCAGCTAAGAGAGTGACATCAAGTTTTAAATATGCCTTGTGATAATCACCAAATGTCTGGCATTTTAAATTGTTCCACATCAACTGGGCATGGTGATAATCATCATCAGTGATTCCAGATGCTCTGATTTTGCTGTAAAACTCTTGTTGTGGTGGCAGAGAACACTCATCAAATTTAGAAAAATCTGTAACATAATCATATGGATATACACCCTTCCGCCTAATTAATTTCAGGTCCTGATTTGGAAACAAAGCACATGTGATTTTGAATTGATCATCAGATAATTGAGTGGCCAGTGTAGCCAGGCTAGCCGATAAAATTCTGTATGAATCAAGAAATCTTAAGTGAATAGGAACACCATTAACTTTAATTATTTTGCTAATAGCAATATATTTCTCATTATTTTCAGCTAAAATATTTAAATTCTGCTTGTCAAACCCCTCGTACCTGATCAAATGATGAAAATCATAATTGGATGCACCATGGCAAAATATAGGGACAAATTTTGGTCTCTGGATCTTAATATTACAGCTATTACACAGGGCCATTTTGAATTTACCATCTGTATGAGATTGGTGTTTCACCTTGATATTTGTATCTGAAAATTCAGAATTACATACCGGGCATTTTTCTGCATTGTTGAAATCTTCAATCTGTTTCTCTGTTAAAGGCAACATAGGTTTTGATTTTAATAAGACATTAGATGCTATGTCATGGCACTCATTTTCTATTCTATCTGCAAATTTTTTGATGGCATCTGCTCCCATGTATAAATATTCTTTATTAACCACACCATCCTGTACAACAACATAATAAAAACTAGAAGGTTCATGTACCTGGTATGATGTACTTGAAGATTCATCAGGATCTGGGCTGCAGAATGCAAGGGGTTTGAGATTTGATTCAAAATCACACACTATATATGCTGGGTGTTCCAACAAGGCTTCAACATTTTTGAATTTGGCATTTTCACTTGGATTAGGCATAAGCATATGAACAGGTTTATGGTTGTCACAGTATTTCAGATGCTCAATTAACTTGTTTTTAGCAATTTCTGCATTCTCTTCCCGAACCCCATTCACCATTTTTCTACCATCAAATACAGTCAAACATCTTCTGCACAACTTGAATATTCTATGAGTTTTGTCTAGTTGTGTTCTGACTAAAGCTTCAAGATTTTGTATCAGAGTATAATGGTGTGTATCATCCCCTTCAATTAAGAGCAGATCAATCGGAACAGCAGAATCATCATCAAATGTACTGATTCTGAGAGGTGCTATCAAGCAATTGCCACGGCCAGTAGAACAAATAAATACATTAATAGATAATTGTTTACCATTAATATCCCTGGCCTTTTTTTCAAATTTATCAATATTCTGAACAGACATTGGATATTCTAAACCCTCCATTGCCTCATCAAAATCATTTTCATGTTGTTTATAATAAGTTATTCTCTCAGGATTCCTTGAAACTGGATACAAAGCAGCTAAAATACACCATAAAAAGCATTTCTCATCATTATTTTTTATGTTAACCACGGCTGTTTTGTTATTGATATTGGCAGGTAATGGCAGATATGTAGATCCTTGTAATGGGCTGAATTCAGAAATATTAATATATAACTTGTGTGAAGATCCGCATAGGCTCCATCCAGACTCTTTTCCAGCAAATTCAGAGTGTTTAATATTCAATTGATCTATCAAACTGCTTATTATTTTGTCTGAATTTGCATTTGAATATACCGGTACAGTTTCTGTTATGTGGGGCTGTGTAAATTTTGTGCCATTTGGCTTCTTATATTGTGTAAACAATTTGAGGGACAGCTTATAAGAGCCATTTTGTGCATTTAGAATTGCCTGCACATCTGGATTTATACTGTTCAAAAAATTCTTAATGTCACATCTTGGCTCTGATACAAAACGGTGATCCCTTAATTGGCCGTTAAAACTGCTATGGATGGGTTCATAGCGTGGCTGCTTTGCTGCTCTAGCATTAACAGGTGCTTCATGCTTCCTTTTCAGACCAGATGTAGATGGTTGTGGGGGCAATGTTGATGACTGTTCATAACAAATACACTTATGCCATTTGTAATAAGCCTTGCTTAATATTTTATGGCATCTTGGACACATTTTTGTAGCCTTTCTGCATTTCTTAGGGTCACAAATATGGCGATGCCTAGACCAATTAGAACTAGATATATTTTTATTACACTGATTGCAATATTTTTGATTTGGCATTTTTGTTGTTTGTTTATATAAAATTTATTGGTCCAAAAAAACAGAACTATGGACAATATGCCAAAACAATTATAACAGCAATTAGTGGCTGATCTGATGCTTTTATACCCAAACAACAGCAATAACTAGGCTCTGGTGATCCCCAATATAAAATAGTTTTGCTCTTTTATGCTGTTGTACAACACACTTTACCAGGTTTCAAACCTCAGCTGTATATCAGCTAGCAGTAAATATTCTCAAAATATCACATGTGGGGATATTATTCTGCCACATGTATTTCAATCTTACACATTTTACCAGGGTTCAAACCCAGAGCCTCTTGATTACAAGGCAATAATACCAACACTTTGCCATCAGGGGAGGCCCACACACTCTACCAGGTTTCAGACCTGGGGGCCTCTTGATTACAAGGCAACAAGACTAGCACTTCTCCATAGAGAGGTCTTAAACCCAGAAGCCTTTGATTATAAAGCATATAAGCCATGGGACTATGTCCACATGCAATACATATTGAATATCAGAACCCAGGAGTTATGAGCTGTATATCAGCTAAATACAATTCAAAGTTGGACTTTGAACTGTGCAATGAATATTCTGTAAGTCCCACTCGTGTATATATTATCAGAACAGGGCAAAACCTGAATCCAATTCAGGCATATATGACAACATGCAAGAGGCCAATGTTCTTTTTACTAAGAATTTCCCTTGGAGTCAATAACATGATGGCATGTATGGGGAATTTTCCCTGAAAGGGCACAGTGTAGATTTTATCTCATGCATGCAAGCATATTAAATCTCCCAGGCGTGCATAATTTATTGCTGGCCGGGACATGAAACTGATCAAAGATTAGAAAAAACATGAAACAATTTGCAGCCTGACCTTGTCCTATTGTATTGATCTGTAAGTTGAAGAGCGTGAGAATATAAGCATTTTTGGCCTAATTTTAAGTGTAGCCAAAACAATAACAAGAGGGGCATATTTTTGACAAGCTTATGGACAACAAACTGAGAGATGTAGCTTTTACACACTTGGCCAAATCTGTCTGTTGAGGCTTCTTCATTTGTACACTAGGGCTCAAAATTCTTTAGATTTAAATATGAACACACATGGCCGATTGGGGCATATGCCCCCCCTGACATTGTTTTAAGTGTAGGCAAATCTGTATATTGAGGGTTCTTCTTTTCTACACTAGGATTCAAAATTCTTGGGGATTAAGAGCATATCACACTTGAAGAATTGGGGAATAAGAGCATCTTGCCATAATTTTAAGTGTAGGCAAATCGGGCTGTTTAATCAAATGACCTCTTCTTTTCTACACCTATAAGTGGTCCCAAAAGTATCACCAATCATACTACTCTTACGTGCGGGTGAATGGAAGAAATGATTTCGACTCACCCATGGCGGGTGTGTTTGCTTACGTAGTATCTTATCAACCAATGACAGGGCGCCCCGATTCCCACGCACTGTAATGCGCATTACGAGTGGGCGCTATCTGGCGAGATTTCTGTCCCCGCTGCGTCTGTTTGCACGGTCAGAACAGAACCAAGAAAATCGACTTCCATGTTGTTTCAACAATGCTTGACGGGAGGTGTAGCTAACAAAACGGGTGTAATTTTAAATGTGTAAACTAACTATTAAGTTCACAAAGAGATGGTTTAATGTTGGATATTACCTTCATTAGAAGCAGCGAAGTTAAAGATAAAACAGGAATGTCTGGCAATTCTAGATCCGGCAGCGCCCGCAAAGTTAGGCGCGTGCATCCCAGTTGCCCGTAATGTTAAAAGCATGCTCGTAATACTTAGCGTTAGGATTTACAGATTTTTTTACCTTTTCCTTGACTAAGTTGCTTGATATGCTTTTCAAAATGTGCGCAAATATCGTAACCATGATAATGAGTAATATTTTCGAATGCATTTGCATTTGCAAATTGTATCTTACGCATTTCCCACAAATAGATTTTTAGTGAAAGAAAAAGAATAATAAGAATAAAAATATGACATGGCCTTTCCAGAAGAAGAGTTTGTGTGCTTAACTAAGCTGTATGCGAAATTTGTCAATTGCTACCAGTTGAAAGTTGAGCTATAGGTAATTTATTCTGAAGCCGAATATCGAGTAAAGAGTGTGTTTGAACTTCAAAAGTACCTGCGTACTACCCATTTGAATGAAGCTGTTGAACAAGTGTACAAACTAACATAATTCTTCCTCACTGTTCCTGCCAGCTCGTCTGTGGAAAAGTAGTTTTCTGCACTGAAGAGGATTCATACATTTCAACGCAGCACACAGACTCAGGCAAGGAAATCTGAGTTGGGACTGATATCCATTGAAAAGGAGCTGCTAAAGACATTGACCAGAAACTCCCGATTCTACGACGACGTGATTGAGGTGTTCAGACTAAAGGATCGTCGGATCGAGTTACAGTATAAATGATAATTTTCATTAAGTAATACATACATATGCTATTATTGTTAACAGAGTGTGTGCATTTTCTGTGTGAAATTGAGTATGCCCATACATGATTTAGATTCAAATAGATTCTATTTAGTTAAGATATCTTTGGATTTTCTTTATCCAATATTCAGATCAGGTATATCTAAGGAAGCCTTACACCTTTCATAGAATCACGCTACGCCACTGCTATACGTTTCATTCAATTCACTCTATCAAATGCTTTCTTCAGATTCACAAATACTATAAATAGTACTTCCTTTCTTTAAGGAATCTTTCGCCTTTTAACTTTTTAAGGCGAGGAGATACAGTTACGCACCATGTGCGCATTTATTTGAATATCGTTGGAATGGGTAATGCTACTGAAGAAAAACGTGGGGGTACAAGAGAGCATGAATTTCTCCACATGTGGCGGGTCGAAGCGTTTTTCAAAGTTGATTATTAAGCTAGATACGACCTGTAAAAAATATGACGAATAAGAATTTTCGGAATCCCATGTATTCCTTATGGGGAATGAACTTCAACATCAAGTTACGGCTAATCAAATGGGAGTTTCGACTTTTCTGCTGGACAATCACTTCTTCAAACTGCCCTCTTCTTGTTGATATCATTTTCTATTCCATCGAAGGTTTGATATTGATAAGATAACAAATCAAAAAATACTCCCATATGCCCAATGCATTTCTCCTTGCCTCCTGGCAGTGTTGCCAAACCTGGTGCGCATAAAAGAGCTAAATTTCACCTTAAATGGAGTTAAAACTGACTTTCAAGGAGCTAGATTTACGAAGTGCTTCCTAGAGTAATGTTAGTTGTCAAAGGGGTGGGGCGCTGCTATTACCGTTAACTCTAAATTGATGACAATTTATTCTTAGTTTTCACAATCCGGCGGCATGCATCAAATCGAAAATAAGGATTCCCTAATAACAACATTTTGAAAAAGCCGAGCGGAGACTGTATCGCATGCCCTTAAATACATTTAGGTGTGCTTTGGCCGCGAAAACCTGAATATCCTGGCGGAGGGAAAATTCCCTCGCTTCAAAATATTCTGCGAAACAGGAATTCCCTTCTCGCCCGAAATATTACTCAAGTGGGAAATCTGATACAATGGACCATTTGGTGAGAGGAGAAGACCTATGCTATGATTGTTTGAGTTGGTGTTTTATATCCACTTTATGCACAGATACGCTAATCGGAACTGAACCTACAGTTTTAAGTGAGATTCGATTCACTACGTGCGTCCACTTGGAATTGAACCTGGGACCGCTTGGTTACAAGGCGACGACACTGCAACTGAGCCATTGGGGAGGTCCACGGACCTAAGCTTTACTACAAAACCGGTGGGCATCGTAGAGTAGTTTGTTAGTAGCGTTGGGCGATATAACGTCCAGACGATATATAACGATATTGAAAAAAATATCGTCCAGGCGATATCAACTAGACGATATATCGTCACGATATTTGGCGATATATATCGCGGAGACGATATTTAGCCGATATAACGACGCGGAAAAAATATCGTATCGTCCTTGACGATATATCGCGGTATCAAATTTCCGATATCGTCCATCCCTATTTGTTAGTGCACTCAGTGGCGTGTCCAGGATTTTCGAAAGGGGAGGGTTACGTATACTTTTTAAGTAGTCAGCCCTCACTTTGCCATCTGCTCCTGCCTTTTGCGTTTATATTTTAGGAATACTGGGCCACAAGGGAGGTCTATGACCCGCACCAACCTCCACCTTGAGCATGCCACTGAGTGCACTGGATTATAGTAAATCACATGCCCTTCATATGTTCGATCCCAACACAGGAAAAATTATAATTTGCTTATCCGAAGACATAATACGTAAGATGAGGTGCTCTCTCGAAACTACTACTACTACTACTACTACTACTACTACTACTTATGCACGTTAAACTTGATTGTTTAATGCATACAAACCTTTAGAAAGCGCGCAGTGGAAATTTCAGCCTTATAGGTCTACTTATTTGCTATGGGGCAGCTATGTTAATAGAAAGTACAGATACAACACCTTTTCCAAAATATGCGAGTTTATTCATTTTCACATAATGTGCAAGCACCATTAGTCTACATAAAGAAAGATCGTCGGTGTTAAACTCGCTGAACTAAACATTTTCATGTCGTATCACTTGTGCCAGTTGGATGGATATTAATTTAACTAAATAATTAATAATGATGAACTAAATCTATTCCTTTACAGTCAAGTCAATTCTCCACGTAGTTTAACGGACGAGAAAGATGAACAAAATATAATTTGGGTGTGTGAGTGCCAATTCGAAACTTAAAAGTACTTATCCTTCTCCTCCCATGTCGTGGTTTCTCGGACACCTTCCTAAGGTGTCTGTCTAGAGAAAAAACTACTTCATCTCCCTGGGTCAGAATCCAAAATGCGCTGCCTGAAGGGCTGCAACTTCGCACCAAGGTTTCCTTGTTACGTCATTGCGTAACCGATGCTATTGCCCTCTGGTGGCAAAATTAAGAAGATTCCATCCATCTGGCACACAAATAAACAAAATGACGGCTCCGCGCGCACTACGGTCCATACACTTCCCCCTCCCCCCTGTGAAATCAAAAACATGGACTCAGTGCGGGCGAGACCCTCAAACAAAAAAATATACAAACATTAATGAAAACTTAATAATGGAAGGATAACATTGGAAGTGTAAATCGTTTCTTGCCAGCCCTTATTGTTGATCGCAGACAGATGGTATAATAGATGGTAGGTGTCGACTTTTCTATGTCTGTCGAGTTTGGAGTAAGGCTTTATGGCTACGGTCTTCCTTCTTCCATTTCACAATTGGAATCTCCAGGATATATTCCTGAAGGAAACAAAATAAATTACCAGCATCATTTGACATTACAAAATTATAATACCCATTTAATTTTTAATTTGTAATTTCCTCTTCCTTTAATTTCACACAAAAACTTCAATTTGTTTCTTTTCTTTATTTATTCCCTTTTATTCCCTAAGAAGAAGAAATGACAAATGGCATTTTGGATTCCAACTAATTACATTCAATATATGGTTTCAGTTGATCTACATGACAACGTCTTATATTAGTATTATTTTTAGGATCTTCCAGAAGAACACTATTTTCAGTTAGCATTTTAACAATTTTGTATGGGCCTTCGTAAACTAATGACAATGACTTTGTCTTATTTTCTAGCAATGAAGACCTTGGATGAGTTTTTACCAAAACGAAATCATGTATTTTATACTTCGGTATTTGAAACTTTCTTTGATATAGCCTGTTTCTCTTATTCCATTCTAATTTCATCTTGTGAATTGCCTTATTCAATTTTTCACTCAGATTAACCTTATCCTGCAAGAGTTCCTGTTCAGTTAAACTCCAATTATTTATGAGAGGATCTAAGGGAGCTCTACCCAGGAATAATTCAAATGGAGTAAGATTAAGGGCTTGATGCCAAATAGTATTAAGTCCAAGTTGAATATAATATAAATATTTGAACCATGAATTGTGATCATCATAGCAAAAACATCTCAAAGAAGTTTTCAGATTCTTGATAATTCTTTCAGCTAAATTTGCACGAGGATTATAAGCACTGATAGTGATATGTCTTATACCATTGCCATATAAGAATCCTGCAAAATATTCTGATGTAAAGTAACTTGCATTATCGGTGGTTATTTCAGCACACCATCCAAATTGCAGAAAATATCTTAACAGATAATCAGCTATGATCTTTGAGGTAAGGTTTCGTATGGGTTGAAACCAAACGAAACGAGTTGCGCAATCTACAACTACTAGAATGTATTTATACCCATGGGATTGAGGCAAAACTCCCACAATATCACAGCAAATACGCTGTAAAGGCTTCTTAATAACTTCCGAAGTTAATACATTTACAGGAGATATGTTAGTGTATTTTGCCTTTTGACAAATTTGACATGACATTACTTTTTGTTTAACATAATTTAACATGTCCCAAGTATAAAATCTTTGCAGTTTCTTCAGTGTTCGGGACCAATTACTATGTATTCCGCCTAATGCATTTGTATGATAGAAATCAACCAATGCTTTAATCATTAGCTTTGGAACAAGAACTTTAAATGGCATATTTTTGTTTTTTGTTTTCTTAAAGACTATACCATCTTTCACAATACAATTTGGAACTTGTAATTTTTGAACCTGTATCTTGTGCAATATCTCAGCTATTTCAGGGTCTCCCTTTTGTTCTTGGCGAATATTGTCAATTAGTGTACTATTATTCCAAAGTGACAAATATGTTGAAGGAATTTCTTTTTCATATAATTCATCACTCTCAAAGTCACGTTGATCATATAGACGACTTAAAAAGTCACCAACTAAATTGCGACTAGAAGATATATGGATCAAATCAAATTTAAATTCAGATATAAATTCTGCCCACCTGGCGAATTTGGAGAATTTTTGGGCTTTTCTTAACATATGAAATAATGCCATATTATCTACCCTTAGTACAAATTTTTTGTGTTTTAGATAATATGAAAATTTCTCTAAGCAAAGTACAAGAGATTTTAATTCATGCTCATAAATTGTTCTGTTTTTGGAACTTTCTGGTATCTTTTTAGAGAAAAATGCAACTGGTTGGAGTATCCCATCATCATCTGGTTGCATCAAACATCCCCCATAACTCTTAAGAGACGCATCAGTATAATACAAACGTTCTTTCAAAATCTGGAAGGGACAAAATGGCATTTTCCATAAATAACCTTTTAATTTGGTTGAAACTATCTTCGTGAATCGTTTCCCATTGGAACGGTGTTTTTGGCGAACTAAGTTCGTACAGTGGTGTTGCTATTTCAGCGAACCCTGGGAGCCATGTATGAAAAAAATTGAAAAATCCCAGACAACGTCGCAATGCACGTAAATTTTTGGGACGTGGTAAATTCTTAATTATTTCTATCCTTTCAGGATCTATTTCTATTTTGTGATCTTTAATTAAAAAACCAATAAATTTAATTTCTTTAGTCATAAAGGTACTTTTCTTCAATGAAACTGTCACCCCGAATTTTTTCAAACGTTCAAACACAGTACGTAGGTCACGTAAATGTGTGTCAAAATCCTTACTTATGACAATAATATCGTCAGCATAATATTCTAGGCACTTGCCTCGCAAATCTCCTAATATACATTCCATCATTCTTGCGAGACAAGCTGTACCAATGGTCATACCAAATGGAACCCGACAATATCTTAATTGTTGCGTTGGCGTAAGGAAAGCAGTAAGATCTCTACTTTTTTCGTCTACTAAGACCTGGTGAAAAGCCTTTCTGACGTCTAGAACCGAATAGACGTTTCCCCGAGAGAGATACGAAAGAGATTCTTGCATAGGTTGTTTTGGGTACGAATCATACACGATCTTTTTATTCAGTTCAGAATAATCTACTACTAATCGTTTATTGGGACCTTTCCCCTTAACTATAAATGCAGGGCTCGCATAAGGAGAATTACACGGTTCAACGAGCTTTGAGTCTATTAATTCTTGAACGGCATCGTCTATTTCTTTTTGTTTCTCCTTCGGTGCATAATAAGGAGGTTTACGCACAGGAATAGTGTCTGTAACATGGATCGTATATTTCCACCCATTGAAACATCCTACATTTTCAGTCACTACCGTATTATAAGAATGTAACAACTCACCAAGTTGTTCTTTCCAGTAGTCCTCACCCTGATTTGTTTGGAGTTTGGTGCAGCCTACGTCACATCGTACTCCTGACTCAGTCTCGAAGTTGAAATTTGCCTGCCCAGGTGTTGTAGCTCGCTGAAAACGAAAGTTTGCCCGGTGCATGTTTGGCTGTCTTCTTCTTCTTCCACCACCTGTTCCGTATCGTTGCCCCGATGGAGTTGACCTTGGAGGCGTAGTACACGTGACTTCCTGCTGCCTGGAATATTGCTGTGGATAACTTGTCTGTAACGAATTAAAGTCTGTAAACAAACTGTTCAAATGCCATTTTATCGGTATTTTCACTTTCGCGTACGGAACCGTAACGCACTTTTGTTGAAAGTCAAGAAGAAGATTATTGTTTTTCATAAAGTTTACACCAAGCACTATGTCCACTGGAAGGTTTTCATATAAATATGCCCATATAGGCCAAGTCAATGTTTCAAGCTGTACAGTGAATTGCACTGCCTTTTGAAGGATGACGTTCTGTTCTCCTTGTGTTATTTTTAAATAACAATCTTGAACATTAACTGGACACTTTGAACGTAACAAATTAAATGTTTTAGTACTAATTAAGTTTTCTGTGCTTCCGGTATCAAGACATGCTTTAACATTTATCACTTTGTTTAATGTACTATCTACAAAAACTGCAGTGGCTTTTTCACTTTTTTCTGGTGTTTCTTGAACACGCAAATTTTGTAGCAAGTTAGCATTACGCGAACCGTAATTACACTTTTGTGAGGCTGTATGTCTTGTACCACACTTATGACAGAATTTGGGGATATTTTCCTTAAAATAAGTTACATTCCGTTCTTCGTCTTTTCCCTTTTGTTGGAAACTTCGGTAAAAGTCACTTTTTACCGTGAGGTGCTTTTGTAGTTTTTCGAGTATTATCTCGAATTGAGCATAAGTTTCCGGAATTTCTAGAAACAATAATCTTTCCGATACATTTGGGAGTAGCCTGTCGATCACAAGCGCAATGAATTGAGATTCTGTCCAATTCACTTGTAGTAACAATGCACAACGTTTTCTATCTAAGAAAAATTGGAGTGGGGATTCCTTCACTGACTGCTTGCATAGCACATATTTCTGGATAATCTCGTCCCTGCCCAATGAGGTCACAAAAACGTCTAATATATCAGTTACTAAATGTTGCCATTGCACACCTTCTCGAAGATGTTGCAACCACTTAGGCACTAAACGTTCGTGTACTTTTTCTAGTAATGACACAAGAACATCGTGTGTAGTGAAAATTTTAAGTTCTAGAATTTTCTGAATTTCTAGCAAGAAACCAAATATTGATATAGCATCACAATTAATCAAGCGAGGAATTTTCTGTAAGAGATTCTGCATAGAGCTAGATGCTGCCTGCGCTGATATTTTAGATAGTTCTGGTCCCTTGAATATGGTCCCTGTATTCACAACAGACGCGACATTTTCTTGACGAGAAATAGGTTGAAAGTTAATCAAATCTCCCACACTCGAGTTACCACGGTTTACACACGTGAACTCCATTGCAGATAAAGGATTTAGTTCATTATGTAACGCAGATCTTCTAGTTGAAGACATTCCGCCGAAAGGAATTCCCTGTGGAGTATCTAGTACCCCCGTTTCATCTACAGTTACAAATGGATTTAACTGGTAGTGCGCCATTTTACAGAAGTTTTAACTGCCCCATACAATTCGACAGAGAACCACGCTCTGCATCTGTATGCACGTTAAACTTGATTGTTTAATGCATACAAACCTTTAGAAAGCGCGCAGTGGAAATTTCAGCCTTATAGGTCTACTTATTTGCTATGGGGCAGCTATGTTAATAGAAAGTACAGATACAACACCTTTTCCAAAATATGCGAGTTTATTCATTTTCACATAATGTGCAAGCACCATTAGTCTACATAAAGAAAGATCGTCGGTGTTAAACTCGCTGAACTAAACATTTTCATGTCGTATCACTTGTGCCAGTTGGATGGATATTAATTTAACTAAATAATTAATAATGATGAACTAAATCTATTCCTTTACAGTCAAGTCAATTCTCCACGTAGTTTAACGGACGAGAAAGATGAACAAAATATAATTTGGGTGTGTGAGTGCCAATTCGAAACTTAAAAGTACTTATCCTTCTCCTCCCATGTCGTGGTTTCTCGGACACCTTCCTAAGGTGTCTGTCTAGAGAAAAAACTACTTCATCTCCCTGGGTCAGAATCCAAAATGCGCTGCCTGAAGGGCTGCAACTTCGCACCAAGGTTTCCTTGTTACGTCATTGCGTAACCGATGCTATTGCCCTCTGGTGGCAAAATTAAGAAGATTCCATCCATCTGGCACACAAATAAACAAAATGACGGCTCCGCGCGCACTACGGTCCATATACTACTACTAAAAAAAGCACTAGACCATGCGCAATGCCGAATCACCATTGCATGCAAAAGGTAAAGTGCTCCCCTGTGTTTATCACCACGCCATGAAGGCGTACAGGGGGTGATATTAGTGTGGAATCCATAGTTTTCAGGGTCGCTAAGATGAATAGTGACACTCCCAATGCCGTTCAACTCCAAGACACCCCTGGCACCCCTAGGGGTGGGTGTGCGAAGGAGGTGACATGTAAAACGACCGATATTAGTGTGGAATTTATAGTTTTCGGGGTCACTAAGGTGAATAGTGACACTGCCAATTCCGTTCAACTCCAAGACACCCCTGGCACGCCTAGGGGTGGGATGGGAAGGGGATTATGACGGTATCAGAATGAATACCATCATAGCATGAAAAATAAAATATTTTTCATCAGTTGAAATCTAAGATTTAAGCTCGTATTTGGTGCTTTATATTAGTAGAAAATTAATTTGCATCACTTTGGCTTAGTTATAACTGAAGTACGTATGTAAACTTCAAACATTTAAAATATTTTTGTAATTTAGCGATGTAATTTGGTTAGTGAGATATCATGAAAATTGCTAATTTGTGCATAATCGCACATATGTTTGGTTTCAATAGCTTTTATTTGCTCTTTCATTGATATTTGGGCACAAACATGTATTTAAAATGTATTACTAACATGTACAAATCATTTAATATAAGTTTTGGCAGAATTTCGACGATAAAGATACGATTTGGTAAAAAGAGCACTTTGAAAAGTAATCCTAAACTTGGAAGTAATCCTAAACTAGTGAAACATAGCCAACTCAAATAAAGGGAAAAATCTAAGTGGCGCGTAATTAACCTTTTTCCCACAAAAATTGTAAAACTAAAAATAACTGAAAAGGGTGAAAATAAAATACGTAAACATGTAATAGATTATTGTAACATCCATTTTATTGTATATAATTTGTTTTACAAGCATTTTCATGCATGATATTTGTACAATTCAAAATTTGTAACTTGAAAAATATTCGCAAGTTTGTATTCTGTGAAAAAAGTTGTAACAGTGTGGGTTCGGATACACTGCTTCATCTAAAAGATCGCCTTCGACGAGAATGGAGTCGAAAAATTTGACAAGGACATAAATTGGATCTATTATTCTTAAAAGAACAAGATTCGTCCGATAAATGTGATTATTTTGTCACATAAACAGCAGTAGCGGTTTTGATCTTCGGAAACTCCGTGAAGAACTTTAAAAAAGTGAAAGTACATGAAAATAGTGAACGGTTACAAAGTCGTAATAATGGCAGCCATTTTCTCACGCAACTGAACTAAAAGATAAGTATTTATTACATGCATGTAGCTACAAATGAAAGGCCTAAAAGTTAACTTATAAAAGTGTTTAATCTGAATTTGGAAAGTTTCTTAAACTCATATAAGCGTTTATAAATATAATTCGTCTGGAATTGTGCTTCGTTATTTCAAAGCGTTACGTGAAAATTATCTTGCAAAAATCTTCGCAAGATCGCAAGTAATTACAAATGATAATAACTTGACTTGACATCTTAGCAAACGTGAAGAAAAACCTGAAATGTGTAGAAATGAAACGTTTTGCAAGTTAATGCTTAGTTCTTGCTGAATGTTCACTGAATGATGTGTAAGAGTATGTGTTTCGACTTTGTTAATATTTTTTATAAAATACATAAGTCTTTTATACTTGATATGTGATAATTTTCCTTAATTCCTTCGAAAGTTAATACTGATATTAGTGTTGCAATTTCATTTATGTGAAAATTTGAGTTGAATTTTAGGTAGCTGATAATGTAAAATTATAAAACAATTTTCTTTAATTTAATTTCTTTTAATATAATTTTGATCTCGACCGTGTACTTAGCCGAGGAAAGAAGGTCGTGATATATAGATTAGTGAGACTCATTTAGTCTCTTAATTCTTAAGAGGTAATTTGTCAAAAATACATTTAGTATAACTTGGATACATTAAGATTGATCAGAATCGTTTTTCATCTCTTACATATTAGATTATAGAGACTCATTTTGTCTCTTTATTGATAAGAGGTAAATTGTTAAAAATATATTTAATTTGTGTAATTTTGTGTTTAACTTGCTCGTCTATTGCAATATTTTAACAATGACCGAAACTGTTGAGAGTAATATCACTCTGGCGGACATTGTGAGGTTAATAAATGCTCAAAATAGTGTGCAAGCAGAACAAAATAGTAAATTAGACTCTGCTTTGCAGGTGCAAGCAGAACAAAATAGTCTGCAAGCAGAACAAAATGGTGAAATCAAGGCTGCTCTGCATGCACAAAATAGTAAAATGGACACTGCTTTGCAGGTGCAAGCAGAACAAAATAGTCTGCAAGCAGAACACAATAAAAAGGTAGACACAACTTTGAATGCATTAACCGAAGCACATAAGGATCATACCAAAGAATTTAAAGATCTTAAAATTGATATAAGTCAATTTAGAAATGAATGCATGCTTAGGTATGAGAAAGTTGAGAAAGATTTGCATGCTCTCGACAAGAAAATGAAATTAGAATTAGTGTCGTTGGCAGAGGATGTTGATAACAAAATTGAGAGTGTAATTGAAGATCTGTCAAGGCAATTTGACACAAAGCTTGATAGATGCTTTAGAGCTTGTGAAGAGAATGATATGTCTCTGTGTACAGTTAGGAAGGATATGGGGCATGTGCACACTGCGTTAGATCAATTGCAGTTGTCTAGACCTCTTGGGAATATGTTAGCTAGGGGTGATCATCAAGATAAGTGTGTTGTTGATTGTGATTCCGATGACGCAGGTCATGTTATCATGTCTTCCAAACCTTCACCTAATTTTACCAATGAAAGCGAAGTCCATGATTGCCTACATGAGACTGATACTGTACAAAATAGTGACATGTTTAATGATGGTGCAGTTACTTGTTTAAATGTTAACATCAGAAAGGCCATGTCACTGATCGAGTCTAGTCTAACAACCATGGTCAATAATGTACTGACTCCAGCTACGATCAGAAAGAATGTGACATCAAATAATGTAAAGTTGAATTCAGTGCAAGGTGATTTTCATGAGCTTGATGCTAGACAAGTAGATTTAAATCGTGAAAACCATGAAGGTGTAAGTAGACCTAGTGTTGATTACGTTCCACATGACTACAATAAATGTAGACACCTTTCAGGTGCAATTTCAGATTCGGAAGCTGATTATGATGTCAACTCAGTTCATGATAGTACATGTGTAGATGATGGTCCGTATTGTAATACTAGACTAGCTAATAAGAGAAATAAGTTAAAACGTGACAGGTTAACTAGTAGGGTTGGACAAAATGTAAGCAATACTACTCAGATAACTCCTCCGACAAATGTTCCAAATGTTAAACATTCGGAAGTTGATCCGTCGAGAGATACATCAAAGGTTAGGTATAAGCCTATAATTAAACCACAAGATTTGAGGCACTTCCCTCATTTTGATGGTGTTTCCGCAGACATTATACCATCTGAATTTTTAGAAAAAGTAGAGGAAAACCTGGAAATTTACAATATACATGAGAGTGAGTATATGAATTATTTACCTAAATTACTCACAGATTGTGCACGTACCTGGTACATTGAAAATAAATTAAAGTTTAAGACTTATGCTGAGTTTAAGATGGATTTCTTATCCCATTATCAAAACGATAGGTGGAAATCTGTAAATTTAACTAAAGTTCTAAATTCACCTTATGACAAAGACAGCAAAGAGAACTTATTGCAGTTTGCGAATAAGAATTATAAAAAATTGAAATCTATACAACCACATGCTGACGAAGCACATCTTATTGCTCAGTTATCTTCATTGTTACCTTACAAAATAAGTGAACACTTGGTGGTGAATAATATTCACACACTGAGACAGACATTGCAAGCCATAGAAAATTTTCAATCTTTAAAAAATAATTCAACTAGGTATATGGATTCTAGTAAAACTTATGGTAACCAAAGGAATAAATCGAAGGTAGCTAATGTGTCTATGTTTAAGGAGCAAAATGACCGAAATATGTCTAACAGAAATGGGTTAAGAAACTTAAGGTCTAATAATGAGGTTGGATCTGCTCGTAAATCCTATGCTAATGGTAGGATATGGGTAAGAAATGATCAGATTTCTAGAAATGTGAATTTGGGTTCGAGGCAGGAAAACTCTTAGATGCTCCTGATACAGGAGTTGTCTTGAGCATCAAAGCGGTTGAAAATCCTCCTTTTACCAAAGCTCAATATAATGCACGCTCAAGTGAAGTAAATAATAATCATCATTGTGATTTAGGTGAGTTTGTTCCTAAGTTAGGAGATTATCAATTACTCGGTGACAGTATGCTAGTACGATACGCTAACAGTATCTTAGGTTATAGATGGAATATGAATGAATCTGCTTCCAGATTCATAGGTTTGTGTGTCTCGGGACAAACCATTGATGATCTGCATAGGCGTGTATTAAATGCTAAGAAAATCTCAGACAAAATATTGGTCATGATAGGTACCAATGATTTAATTAGGAAACGCAGCTTCGAACAAATGCAAGTGTCTTTCAGCAAACTCTTGAATACGTTGAAATCTAGATGTGCTGAAATTACGATACTGTGTTTGCCACCTCTTCCTAAATATATGTCATCTCCCAATGAACATTTGTGGCAGACATGGAATAATTTTAATCTATATTTGATGTCATTGCACGACGAGTCTAAAGTAAAAGTTTACAATATAGCGCCTTTGTTCTTCTTAGAGAATGATAACATAGATAACTCTTTGTATCAGAAATTCCTTGGTCATCCTTCCAGAGGTAGAGTAGACATGATACATTGGAATTATGCGGGAATGTCTAAGTTGAAACAATTTTTGTATAGTATGGGTTTTGGTACTACACCTTGTACATCTAATGATAAAGTGGGTAGTGATATTAAAGTGCAAGCTACCGTGCACAATGTCAACGTTGATCATTTTAGGGATGCAAATAGCATTGATAGTTATCCCGATGAGGATAACGTTTTGTCCTTGCAGGAAAACTAACAAGCGACCTTTGTTTAAAAGTGGGTGATGAAGGTCAAGTTAATAATCCCACTACTGATAACATTAATCTAGGAAAATGGGAAGAATTTCATAACAGTGATGAATATGAATCAAAAGAAATTCCAACACCAATAAATGCTCTCGGCAGTAACACGTTTACTGCAAAATTAAAAGTTCTAATATTTGATAAATTTTATGATGCTCTCTGCGACACTGGCGCAGAAATTAGTCTGCTTTCTAATACTATTTGGAAAGAAATTAATATTAAGGCTAGTAGACCCAGGCTCACACCTGCGGATAATGTGAGATTGGTGGATTTTTCTGGTAATAAGAAAACCAAGGTATTAGGTATGGTTAAACTGATCATTCAAATAAGTAAATTACAATGTTACGTTCAGTTTTTGGTGGTTCACAATTTACAAGTGGATATCATTTTGGGATTAGATGTGTTATATGCACTTCAAGCATCATTAAATTTTAAAGATCAAACAATATCATGTGGCTCTGATGAAGAACGCACTTTCGCACGCTTCATGCCAATAATTGAAGATGGCAAAAATTTGTCTTATTTTGAGTGTTCTCATGTCAGTAATCATAATGGCTTGAAGGATAAGTTCAAGTTCAACCTGCTTAAGTTTGAAGAGTACATGAATAAGGCTGATTCGCTTACTAACAAACAAAAAACTTTGTTCATAGAGTTACTACTCGAATATCAAGAAATATTTTCTAATAAACCTGGTTTGTGTAACGATTACGTTCACAAAATGGTTTTAGATACAGATCTACCTATTGTAGGCAAAAATTATCCTATACCTTTTGCTTATAGAGACCAAGTACGTGAACAAATAAAAATAATGCTTGATTGGGATGTTATTGAGTTGTCTAATTCAGAATATCTGTCTCCACTTTTAGTAGTTCCTAAATCTGGGGGAGGTATCCGTTTATGTGTTGATCTCAAAAGAGTAAACCAGCATGTTAAGCTTATACAAGTGCATCCCATAAAGATACAAGAATTATTAGTTGAATTCCAAAATTGTAAATACTTCACTTCGGTGGATCTTTTGAATGCTTTTTGGCAAATAAATCTACATCCTGACAGCAGAAAATATACTGCGTTTATGTTCGAGGGTATCCTATATCATTTTAAAAGAGTTGTATTTGGTTCAGTAAATGGTACAGCTGTATTCGTCGATGCGTTAAATCGTGTGCTTAAGGACTGTAGAGATTTCGTGGTAGTTTATGTTGACGATGTTATCATAAAGTCTCAGGATTTTACATCTCACATAAAGCATGTAAGAACAGTTCTTGAAAAATTGAAGCAGGCAGGCATGACGTTGAAACTTGAAAAATGTGAGTTTTGTAGATCAGAAATTAAATTTTTGGGTCACATAATTACTTCGCAGGGGTATAAGAAAGATCCTAAATATGTAGATTCCATTGTAAATTTGCCTGTACCCAATTCGGTTAAGCAACTGCAGAAAATCTTAGGTTGTTTTAATTGGTTGAGTAAATACATAAAAAATTATGCCATCATAGCACAACCTATGTATGACTTATTGAAGGCTGGTAAGAAATGGCAATGGAATGACCAAGCTTCTACAGCTTTTAAAACACTAAAAGAAAAAGTTAGTGAACAAGTACTTTTATCTTTTCCTAACTTTTCACACACTTTTTATGTACAAACTGATGCATCAATAATAGGTGTTGCAGGATACTGCTATCAACTGATTGATGGTGACATTAAACCTCTCGGTTTCGTGAGTAGATTGCTCAGGAGTTATGAAAAATCATACACTTCTACAGAATTAGAGGTTTTAGCCATATTGTTTACTATTGATAAGTTCTGTTCTCTGTTAAAAGGCAGACATTTCATTATCATAACTGACCATAAGGCACTTACCTGGTTAGAAACGGCGCACACATGGAATGCACGTTTAACTCGTTGGTTTGTACAATTACAACAGTATTCATTCCAAGTACAATACTGTAAAGGGTCGGAAAATATAATTGCTGATGTTCTGAGTAGAACATTTCCGATGCAAGAAGGCCTCTTGTATCATGTAAATTCTTTGCAGTTTAAGGAAATACTAGAACCTTTTATTAATATAGAAGATTTGATAATAGCTCAAGAAAATGATGATGAATTGAAGGAAATTAGGCAATATATTTTGCACTCTTCAATTCTTAATAATAATCCAAGAAGTAGGACTTGGAATGAACGTTATCTTCTAAGAGACAATATTTTGTGTGTTAGAGACTTTCATAACGTTCAAAAAGTTAGAATTTGTGTTCCAATTACATTAGTGGGTTCAATTTTGAACAAATTTCATGACTTATCGGGACACTTTGGTGCTAGTCGTACACTTTCTCAAATATATAGATACTTCCAATGGAAAGGTATGAAGAGAGATGTACAACAATATGTAGCAGACTGTGATGTATGCATTCGTACTAAACCGAACAAGCATCCATCTAAACATTTAGCCAAAGTACACATTACCGACAAGCCTGGGAAAATATTGTTCATTGATTTACAAGGTCCATTCACCATGGGTCCTAAACGTGAGCGTTTCTTATTTACTATATTGGATGCAGCATCCAGATATTTAGTGGCATATCCAGTGACAAACAGCAACGCTGTTACGGTACTGAATAAATTGTGCCAAGTATATTTTGTACATCTGGGCATTCCAGAAAAAATAATTTCGGATAATGGACCACAGTTTCGTTCATGTCTTTTTAATTCTAAAATGAAAGAATATGGTGTCAAACTTATGTTTACTCCACCTTACCACCCTTCATCCAACATGGTTGAACGGTATCATTCGGAACTTAACCGTTTAATGAGAGTATTGTGCATAGATAACCATGCTAAATGGCCCCAGCAAGTATCCATGGCTTTGCATTGGTTAAACAATGCTATCTCTTCACAAACTGGTTTCGCTCCGATAGAGTTAAGGTTAAATAAGGAACCTAACCTACAAATAGGAAATGTCATATTTGATGATGGTACACATCAGTCATGGAATGACAAACTGCTTATGGCTCAAATTAAAAGTCATGCAGCTAGGTCTAATAAGTTAAACAAGTTGAATTGTAAGCAACTAGATAAAATATCAATTTCTTCTGGAAATCTTGTTTTTATCAGAAATAGACAAAGAGATATGGATGATAATCCAATTAAGAAATATTGTTTTCTGTATGAAGGTCCATACTTATGTATAAAAAACTTTGGTGACTCTCGAATATCTGCCTTACGTTGCAGTGATGGGATTTTTCAGGAAAACATTGCTATTGAACATGTAAAATTATGGAAATGTTCCAAGGACAAGAAAATTTCTTGGTTGAACACTTTGCATAATGCGAGTAGCACACATAAAGATATAGTGCAAAATGTACTTGATCAAACAATGCAAGAAAAAAATGTTATTTCTACATCTGTCATTACAGATGTGTGCACAGTTTGTTCTTGAAACAAACTTACCATTAATGAGGTTGGCCTAAAATTGGTGGCACACCTCGTATAAAATATTAATGTGTTAAGTAACTCTTATAGTTATTCCATATTTTTTTTTTAAATGGTTGGCCTATAAATGGTCGTGCTTTAAATATATTGTATTATAGTAATATTTACATTTTGTTGTTAGGATTTACCTCATGGACTGTGGGATACTTAATTATAAATACACAACAATTAAGTGCATCAAAGTCACACTCTAGAAACAGTTGTTAAGTGAACTGTATTAACCCATAACATCTCGCTTATGTGTCTAAGGTACAAGTTACTCAAGTTTTGGTTTATAATACCCAGGGAATGATACCAAAAATCCAAATGCTAATTTTGATGTGAATTATTTTGAGTTATTTGATTTCATAAAATGAATCAAATACTCACTGTGTGTTGCAAAAAGTAAGCCAAGAGATCCATGAGTTGATCCGAGCTCGTTGCACATGCGGTTATGCCATAGAGCATAAAAACTTGGGGTAGGTTCACGTAAAAGGCAATAAGTAAGTCCTATAGTGCCACTCAAGAAACTGAATATGAAAAATGTTATTAATATTTTTTGTCAATATTATTGAGTATTAACCATTTTATTCTAAATGGCGAAGGTTGACAAAAAACTTAATATGAAAAGTGTATAATTTTATTAGCATAGGATATTGAATGGTACATTTTCTTCAAAAGTTGAAACCTTACTTGAGCGGTTTCTTTTAGTATAGTTAGGATAAGGAGTAAGACATTATTTGTACCGGACAAATGAGAAGTAATGGAGCGTTAAGATTGTCTTCATGAAATGTTTCGCATACTGAATAGTATCTGGCTTTTTGGGGTGTTGATTGCTCAAATAAGTAACATTTGCATCTGATATATGGTCATGCTACTTGAGATAGCAGTGTATGCAGTGTTGACATTAAGTATACTCCAAAATACTGATTTAAGTTTCAATCGAAAGTTTTCTCACGTCCACAGCAGTGTGAAGTTCCTCTCAACAAGCTTTTGTTCAGAACAGCATAGAACTGTTAAATATTTCTTGTTTGTCAATATGTAAAGAACAGTAACCATCTATCTTGAATGGTGAAGATTGGTAATAATTTTGTGCAATAGCCATATTATGAGTGGTGAAGTTTGTGGGTATTCTGTCTTATAAACGATGGATTGTAATAATTTCATGTTTTGTATTCGTTTCTAAAAAGTGTTGATGTATAAATTTTTGTAGCTTACTTTACTATAAAGGTAGTAGCTACAAATGTGTCAACGTACTAATTTTTGTTTTTTTTTGTCATTTGACACTTAATACGTAATATGCTATTGAACTTCACCATAACTTCGAAGTTTGAACTTCATTTTTCGTGTATTTTAGTATAACATAATATCACATTAATAATGGTTCGACTCAGAAACATGTTAAAGTTTCTTAATATACAAGTTATTTAATTTTATTCTTTACATTTATTCAACTTGAATATGGTTATATAATATTTGTAGCTCACCCATAGAAATGATGAGCTGGAAATTTCTTAATATATAGGTTGTAGGCATGTAGCCATTCAATGTTGGTATTGTATTGGTACTCTTTTCTTTTAATTATCTTGGTTTCTTTGAAATAATAGATCATATCTTGATCTCAAATGATGTTACAAGTTTAGTAAATTGTAATTTATAGTTTGGCGTGGGTAAGCCCATTGGGCGCCAGTATGACGGTATCAGAATGAATACCATCATAGCATGAAAAATAAAATATTTTTCATCAGTTGAAATCTAAGATTTAAGCTCGTATTTGGTGCTTTATATTAGTAGAAAATTAATTTGCATCACTTTGGCTTAGTTATAACTGAAGTACGTATGTAAACTTCAAACATTTAAAATATTTTTGTAATTTAGCGATGTAATTTGGTTAGTGAGATATCATGAAAATTGCTAATTTGTGCATAATCGCACATATGTTTGGTTTCAATAGCTTTTATTTGCTCTTTCATTGATATTTGGGCACAAACATGTATTTAAAATGTATTACTAACATGTACAAATCATTTAATATAAGTTTTGGCAGAATTTCGACGATAAAGATACGATTTGGTAAAAAGAGCACTTTGAAAAGTAATCCTAAACTTGGAAGTAATCCTAAACTAGTGAAACATAGCCAACTCAAATAAAGGGAAAAATCTAAGTGGCGCGTAATTAACCTTTTTCCCACAAAAATTGTAAAACTAAAAATAACTGAAAAGGGTGAAAATAAAATACGTAAACATGTAATAGATTATTGTAACATCCATTTTATTGTATATAATTTGTTTTACAAGCATTTTCATGCATGATATTTGTACAATTCAAAATTTGTAACTTGAAAAATATTCGCAAGTTTGTATTCTGTGAAAAAAGTTGTAACAGTGTGGGTTCGGATACACTGCTTCATCTAAAAGATCGCCTTCGACGAGAATGGAGTCGAAAAATTTGACAAGGACATAAATTGGATCTATTATTCTTAAAAGAACAAGATTCGTCCGATAAATGTGATTATTTTGTCACATAAACAGCAGTAGCGGTTTTGATCTTCGGAAACTCCGTGAAGAACTTTAAAAAAGTGAAAGTACATGAAAATAGTGAACGGTTACAAAGTCGTAATAATGGCAGCCATTTTCTCACGCAACTGAACTAAAAGATAAGTATTTATTACATGCATGTAGCTACAAATGAAAGGCCTAAAAGTTAACTTATAAAAGTGTTTAATCTGAATTTGGAAAGTTTCTTAAACTCATATAAGCGTTTATAAATATAATTCGTCTGGAATTGTGCTTCGTTATTTCAAAGCGTTACGTGAAAATTATCTTGCAAAAATCTTCGCAAGATCGCAAGTAATTACAAATGATAATAACTTGACTTGACATCTTAGCAAACGTGAAGAAAAACCTGAAATGTGTAGAAATGAAACGTTTTGCAAGTTAATGCTTAGTTCTTGCTGAATGTTCACTGAATGATGTGTAAGAGTATGTGTTTCGACTTTGTTAATATTTTTTATAAAATACATAAGTCTTTTATACTTGATATGTGATAATTTTCCTTAATTCCTTCGAAAGTTAATACTGATATTAGTGTTGCAATTTCATTTATGTGAAAATTTGAGTTGAATTTTAGGTAGCTGATAATGTAAAATTATAAAACAATTTTCTTTAATTTAATTTCTTTTAATATAATTTTGATCTCGACCGTGTACTTAGCCGAGGAAAGAAGGTCGTGATAGGATGACACGTAAAAATAATAAAAAACGACCGATATTAGTGTGGAATCAATAGTTTTCAGGGTCGGTAAGATGATTAGTGACACTCCCAATGCCGTTCAACTCCAAGACACCTCTGGCACCCCTAGGGGTGGGGGTGGGAAGGGGTGACATGTAAAACGACCGATATTAGTGTGGAATCCATAGTTTTCGGGGTCGCTAAGATGAATAGTGACACTCCCAATGCCGTTCAACTCTAAGTTCATTTTACGCTATAGTTAGAATTCAATGTTTTCCTGTTTAATAGAAGATTGGCATAAATAAATACCCGAGCAACGACGGGCAATCGGCTAGTAGAGGAAAAGGTCTAAATATGGGCCCCCTTTTTATGTTGTGTTGTAGCCGCTATGGCTGAGTCGGTAACGTCTGACTACCATGCTAAAGGTCCCGGGTTCGATCCCCGGCCGGTTCAAATCCGGGAACTTTTCTAACGTTGGAAGCGGCCCCGGCGCCCACCCAGCGTCGAATGACATGGGTACCTGGGGGAAACCCTGGGGGGTAAAGGCGGTCAGGGGCGTGATGCTGATCACATCACCACCACTCACGACCGGATCAAGAAAGTGTGGGGTGTTACCCCCCATCCCTATACGCCTTCATGGCGTGGTGCTAAGCACAGGGGAGCACTTTATCTTTTTTAACCTTTTTATGTTGTCATTTTCGGAGGAAAAATAATATTTCAAGCACCTGCCTTTAAAATTCATATCTATGAAATACGTATATACTTAAATGTAATAGCATGCTAAAGTATAGAAGGTATATTTTTTTTTTAAAAAAAAAGCAATTTCCAAAAAATGTTAAAATTATGTATTTCAAAATTGTGGTCTAAATATGGGCTACTAGTGGCAATATCACAAAAAGCAATTAAAATTTAAAGAAACAGTCATTTATCGCTAATACATTATAAAATTCATATTTATGAATAATCTGTTGTTTTGAAAATCACGCGAATGGGAAAAATCGAAATTAAGAAAAACATCCAAATATTTGTTGAAAATGTGATCTCAGCATTAGACCTCATGTCATAGCCCATATTTAGACCAGCATGCTATTTTTCGTCTTCAATTTATTTTCGCTCTCTGTGGTAAATATTTCACAAACAAATCATGGCATTATAAAAGCCCACATTTGTTTTATGTACCGCTAATATCATAACCTAGACAAAGCGGATGAGAATTCAGAAAACGTTGAGTGAAAACATACCTGCAAAAAGTTTTCGGAGGTCGCAATTCTCTAACAGCGTCCAAGGCCGAAACTAACCACCACTTTCTCTTGCGAATTGGCGCCGCAACCTTTGTCCTTGACAGATAACCAGTTCCCATTGCCTCTGCCAGGCTGCAGCACCCGGGAGCGCTGATAACTCCAAAACCCATATTTAAACCTGCACCCATACTTAGACCTTCTCCTCTATTTAATATAATGTTTGTTAATTACCAATAGGTAGAGAATGAAATCTACTTTGTTGTTTTTCTGCCTTCAATCAACTCTTTTATCCATCGTACACTAAGGGAGCTTTCAGACTGAAGCAACAAGCGACAGGCAACAAGCCGCATGGGGAGTTTGCACCGAAGTTACGATCAACACGAGCCCCTTCCGTATATAGGCAAATATTCACCCCATAGTATGCGCTACCAACTAACAGACCGAGGCTACACTATGCACGATATTAAGTTTCAGCGATAAGAAAACACGAACACCTTGTCGTGTTACTTCGGTTCGGGAGGTCACATTTACTGAGTGTTCGATTCCAAGCGGTTGCTTGTCGTTTTGGTCTGCAAGCTCCCTTGAGGGAGCGTCCAGAACGAAGTGACAAGCGACATGGTAGTTCACACGTGACACAGGCAACTTCAGTTTATTAGCAAGCATTCACAGTCCGAGGCAACATGACGCACGGTATTCAGAAAACGGTCTAATCCGTTCAACACGCAACCGACAATCGACCCCGAATAGTTTGTTGCGTCGCTTGGGTTGCAAAGTTTCATGTAAGGGAGAGTTCAAACCGAAGCGACACGCGACACATGCTGCTTGGGAACTAGCCCATCAACACCAGTATTGCACACCGTGGCGGTATGAGACGCCGTGCAAGCCTGCGTTCGATCGGTGGAATCCCCAAGCGACACAAGGGTTTCGCACCGAAGTGACAAGCGACAAGCGACACAAGCTCCTTTAGTCTCTAAGTAGTCTTTCCCCACGCATGCACTACCAACGGACAGAGGCAACACGATGCACTACATTAGAAAACGGTCATGTCAGCATGAGATAATGACTTTATGCCATATAACATTTCCCCCATGGATATAATTTATCAAGCAGAGGGGGGAAATCCCCCCCATCCCCCCTACAAATGCGCGTTATAACAGTAGTTTTTACTTTAAATGCGTTAAATATATTTAGGCCTAAGCTGTTTTAAGGATAAACAAATAATAAATTTCGTTAGTATGGAAAAGCAAACAAAGCCCGCAATTTTCGTAATTTTCGTAAGGTTTACAATATTTTTCATAAATTTTCCATTCAAAGAAATTATCGAGAATACTTCTCTCTCACAATATTTTTTTACAGATAGATATCTGAATCGGTATTTTAGCAAAGTACTTTTATCTGGAGTACTATTACAGCTTAAAATTACTAAGCTTGAATACATTGAAAAAATGGAAGTAATGCTGGATTTCGGAAGAGTATAAAAACTAAATAAGATAGCCTTTTTTATGTAATAGACGCTGATTTGGGTTTCCAAAGAATATCCTTTACTCCGAGTAAATAAATATTCGCAACTGATTAATTATTTTGTTTGTATTTTTTTTTGAGACTTTCGAGACGAGACGAGACTTTTCACGAGACATGTCTCGTCTCGTGGGCAATACTAGTTTGAGCCAGGTTAGATAGCCATAGAGTGCTAATTGGACATTGAAATTATGTTCAGTTTGGTTTCTTGGTTACGGCGTAAAGTTATGTTCAGTTTGGTTTCTTGGTTATGGCGCACAGATTATTTTTGTTATGAAGTTGCAACTCTAATGCTCAAACTTCTCACTGTTTTAAATGCATGCCTTCCTTAGGGAAATTTCACGTGCAAGTGAAGAAGGATGATTGACAAACTGTTTGAACGGAAAAAACAATACTGCGTCCTGTTGATTCGTATTCTTTTCAAAGTCTACCTTTGTCTAATTATCTATTATTAAAAACTACATGCAACCAGGAAAACTTAAACATCGCAATATGATTTCGCATACTGATTGCGCCATGAGCTGAAACTCCCTTCACCAGATTAGAAGAACTACATCTCACAATGTCTCGAATCGATCCTACACACATGTATATATTTTTAAACAGGTCCCCCCCCCCCTTTGCCCATTTTTACATGCTGCAAATTTTTCCAGCACACAATGACAATGTTTGTCAATTTTTATTGCAAGATCATTTTTTTTGTCGCTTTGGTGTGAAATCTCCTTGTTGCTTGAAAGCGAACCCTCAGTAATCAATGCAACCTTACGAACCAAAGCGACACGGCAAGCTGCACGTGTCGATCGGACTTGTATGTTTTCTCAGTCTGTGCTGTGCATGGTGTTGCCTCTGTCCATTGCTTTCGCATGTTTGCGTATGTCGCTTGCCACTTCGGTCTGAAATCTTCCTAATGGATCTTTCAGTCCGAAGAGACAAGCGACGCGTATCTCTTGGAAACAAACCATCACTAATCAATGCAACCTTTCGAAACGAAGCGACACGACAAGCTCCACGTGTCGCTCAGACTCCCAATGGCATGCATCGTGTCACCTCAATTTTTGCTCGCCCATGCGTGGCAAATACTTGCTTGCTTATAAAGGGGCCTGTGTCGCTTGCCACTTCGGTGTGAAACACCGCTGTCGCTTGCCATTGTCGGAAACCTCCCCAACATACATGCTTTTCACCACATACACAGATAAACGATTCATGTGCTTGTAAGAAAATACAAGTCGTACAAATTACTGTTGAGCCGGGTCGGGTACCAATCCTTTCTTCGTTCAGCTTGTATCCACAGATTTCTTTCTATAGCCTGACAAGTTAAGTCCCGATATGCGCAGATCGCTGCGGAGCACTTCCTATTGCGTCATCCTCCCCACCACTCTTCTACTCACTGGTCTGGCGTTGAGAGTACCAGTGGTGCCAACTCAGCAAAATTAAGCTAAAACAAATATGACAAACGATTTTCACTGTTTAGCGTGACTGTGCATGCAGGCTCTTATTATATCAGTGGTTCATTTTATTTAATCCGGCCTTTGAAAATGCGTGCGGTGCGCCGATCGTAAACTGTAGTATTAAGCACGTGCGTTAAGGTTTATAACGAAGAGAAACTAAAGGGCGATTGACTTCATTTTCTGAATGCGACATCGAGCAGTGGGCGTTTTTTTTGTTTGTTTTTTTACCGAGTGGGGTGGTTGTTCGTTTGTTTTCAACAATCACTACGAGAAGGCAATCTGATAACACGCTTGCCTGTGTTCTTTTCTAAAGCATTGAAATGTTCTTGCTCTTCTCTTGGCTGCATATTTTTTAAATACAAGTTCCTCTTTTATATCTTATCAGTAGGTGAAACCCAACGTTCTGGAGCGGTCTTTTGACCTACTTTTCGCCTTACGACATTTTACTATAAGGCTGTCTCCCCTTACGATATTTTTCTGTAAGGCTAGACCGGTCCTTTGACCTACTTTTCGCCTTACGACATTTTACTATAAGGCTGTCTCCCCTTACGATATTTTTCTGTAAGCTCAGTTCTAGAGCGGTTCTTTGACCTACTTTTCGTGTAGACCCAAATGGAGAATTCAACGCCCGAAAATGGAGCTCGGTGGAGCTCGCCTTAATGGTTTGCTCTTGTAAGGCATGAGCTCCATTTTCTCGCAGTGTTACCAACTCCTCACTCGAAAAAATCACCAGGGTTTTTGTTTTTGGGTATAACCTAACCTAAAGCAAGGAGGTGGCAACCTTGCTTGAGGTATTTTCTCGCAGTGTTGCCAACTCCTCACTCGAAAAAAATCACCAAGGTTTTTTTTTTGGTCTAACGTAACCTAAAGCAAGGAGGTGGCAATTTTGCTTGAGGCTTGCCTTACAGTGCATAAAGCAAGGTTGCCAACCCACTGGTACTTTTGCCATAGCCTTTTACAAGAAAAAAAAAAGAGAAAGGGAAGAGTTAAACAACCGACAGCTTACCCACAGCCTTTTTTGCTCTAACCTAACCTAAAGCAAGGAGCTGGCAACTTTGCTTGTGCAATCAACCCGGTCGACCGCCCTCAAGTGGAGATAAGCGTTGCCAACTCCTCACTCGAAAAAAAAAATCACCAAGGTTTTTTTGGTCTAACCTAACCTAAAGCAAGGAGGTGGCAATTTTGCTTGTGCAATCAACCCGGTTGACCGCCCTCAAGTAAAGATCAGCGTTGCCAACCTACATATACTAAACAAGGAGAGCCGGCACTGCCGTAAAAGAGAGAGAGAGATGGGTGGATGGTAATATAGTATGTGTGTGCGTGTGTGCGTATAATATGTAGCATTATTAACTAGAGTGTGTTGGCAATTTACTTGCAACTAAAAAAATAGAGATGCCAACGTTGGTGTAAGATGAAGAGAGAGAGAGAGATTTATGGCTGGCAACAGTAACGAGCGAATGCGCCATATCGTAATTTTCCAACTCCGTATATCGTGATTTTTGTAAACCTCTCTCTCGGGGGAAACACGATGTGTTATACACACGCGCGCGCGCGCCTGTATTGTGACGCAAACAAACAAACAAAATAATAAATGTTGTCTTTTAGGATACCTGGCCCCCTATAACCTCGCGAGGGTGCGTGGTGCCCAACGCAGTTCTAATGGCCGCGGCTAACAAAGCCATGCCTTTGTAGAGTTTCATGGGTTCTTTTTTAACCCCCCCCCCCCATGACTCCCTACAGAGGACCTCCGTGTGTAATGTGTGTGTTTTATGATTGAAGAGAAGAAAAATATTTTGGTTAAGAATAGAAAGTGTAAGAAGTAAAAAAGTTTCCGTAGGGTGCTGCATCTGAAAGAAAAAAAAATATCCTCAAAATAGTGTACATAATATGATAGAAAAATATAAAAAAATGTAAATGCAAAAATCAGTGTGAATGATTGTTTTTTTTAAAAAAAAACGATAGAAAAATATAAAAAAAAGTGTGAATGATTATTTTTCTTTAAAAAAAATGATAGAAAAATATAAAAAAAAAAGTGTGAATACAAAAATTAGTCTGAATGATTGTTTTTTTTTAAAAAAAGTGGTGCAAGAAATAATACGTACTTTTTTGATGCAGAAGTCTAATGGTGCGAGCAGGTTTCTTCCTCGTCATGACATCCCCATTCTCGGGTGTGGATGTTGCAGTCGAGTAGCCTCAATTTGGTGTCGTGGGGATCAAGCGCCACTTTGTTGATCGTGGATGTATGCAACTGGTCGATGGTGCTCGTGATCCGATGTTCGGTCATGCGTTTGATTTTTTTGTCGAACAAGCACGACTTGTAATCTTCTACGGTCAGTTTGTTTGTGCTCGAACGCCCCACCCCTTTTGCTTTTTTTATTTCGGTCTCGTCCTGGATTTTCACGGCATACATTTTCGCTCGAAGACCCGCAAACTCTGTGATGATGCGGCCGTTGACTTCATCCTTCATCTTCCCGATCGTCATTTTCTGGCTGTCGTCGAAGAGCGCGTGATCTTTTGGATAGTTCGAGAAGTCGAAATGGTGGCTTATGCTTTTTAGATCTTCGTATAGATCATTGGTGTGGATGTTGTACACGAAGCTGTCCGTGTCGGTGTACGCCACCTCGATTGCCTCTCCATAGCGCGGTTTCATGATGTCGTAGTGAAACTTGTACATGGCCAGCTTTGACAACTCGAGGATTGCGACTCCCACGGCGATTGGTTTGTCGAATGTTATGTGGCGGAGAGCACGTTCGATCAATACCAACGTGTCGCTCAGTATCGTGAAGTTCTTGTACGTGGGCTGAGCGACGAGCTTGTTTATTTTCTTCGGGTCGGAGACCAAGTTGATATTTCTTCTTTTCCTCGCATCTTCCATGCTCTTGCCGTAGATGCTGTTATTCATCAACTTGTATAGGTCTTTGTCTGCGGAAGAAGAAGCTGATGCTCGACGTTGAGTGTTGCCGTCGATATAGGGTGCTAGCCACCTGGTCTGTCTAAACTTCAATCCCGAGTGCACGCGCTTCAAAACCAATCCATGCTGGAGGTAGAATTGTAGGAGGCGATAATGCACCACGTAATTCTCTTTGCTCTTGAAGGTGAGCATCAGCTTCTTCTCCGGAGTCGATTCCATCACAGGTGCCATCGCAAATCCATGGTGTTCTCGATGAAGCGATGCAGGATATTCCAAATCTACTTTCAGGAAACATCCATTTTTATGATCTTCACTCCATTCCAAACAATCTTGAAGTTCCTGCTCGCTCATCCACTCGTATTCTCCGATAGGCAGAGTCTCGGACATGGCATAACCATACAGATTGTTCATGTCCCAGTATGCCAAGAAGTTTGTCGGTTTCCCTGCATCGAAATCGGCAACATATGGATTGTTGGCCTTGACGTATCGAAGGGGACACTGGACGATTCCACCACGTTTTGCCTCTTCGACAAACAAAAGTTGATTGACGTTTTTGATGAGTTCTATCTTCACCTTCGTGGATTTTAACATCGCCTGCCAAGAATAACCCGGTGTGGTGTAGCTGAAAGCGGGGTCCAAACCATATGCTGCCATTCCTCTCGAGCGATGGAGATGAAAACGGTCGCTCAATAGCGTAACATCCAGCTTCAGATACAGATCGTGATAGTCACCCATGGTTTGACAAGAGAATGTAGACCACACGAGGTGAGCATGATGGTAGTCCTCTTCGCTGCAACAGGTGTCGCTAAGACGACTGTAGAATGCTTCTCTTGGTGGTAATGATGTTTCTGAGAATTTGGAAGCATCCGTCATGTATTCGTACGGGTAAACACCCTTGCGTCTCAACAGTGCTAAATGTTGGTCGCCGAAACATTTCCTGGTGGCGATCAAATCATCGTCGGTGAGTTGAGACGCGAGTGTCGCCAAACTCGAAGACAGAAAGTTGTAGGAGTCCAAGAAGCGAATTTCTACGCGATTGCCATTTCCAACGTCCACCTTCTTGCTGAATGAAATGAATTTCTCGTTGGTGCGAGCTATGACGCTAATGGGTTGAGCGTCGCATCCCATCTCCTTTATGAAGATTTTGGCGTCGTAGCCCTCCAAATTGTGAATGAATACTGGAATAAAATTCGGTTTTTTGATTTGTAGATTACAGTTGTTACACAGGGGGGCCACATATTTTCCCGTGTGATGATTGTGGTGGCGAACTTTGACATTTTCGAGGGTGAAGTTACTTTCGCACACATCACACTGAGAGGCAAGGTCGTATGCTTTCTTCTCTTCCTGGGTAAGAGGCTCCATTGCTTTGTCTTCTCTTAGTGGAGGAGCGAATTGTATGGCCATCTGCTTCAAGGTTTGAAGGAATATTTGTGGAGCATCATTGCCACGATGTAAAATAACATCGCCTGTGTTGTTGACCATCAATCCAAAAGCGCAGGCTTCGTGATGTAGAATTTCGGTGGTGCTCGATACGCTGGGATTCGGTTCGCATGTGGCGAGTGGAAGTTGGAAACTTTCAAAGTCGGCGCATATCACCACGGGATGCCAGAGTAATGCGGTGTAGTTGGAAAATGTCATGTCTCGAGAAGGCATTTTGATAGTCGTAGCCGAATGTTTACTACACATTTCATGATGATCTCGGAGTTCTTCATCAGCATTCTTTTTTCCTTGACCGTAGAATATACTCAGGCATCTGTCGCATACTCCAATTTTATGGTGATCTGTGGTAATTTGACTTCTTGTTAATTTTGGAAGATTCTGAATTAGACAGTAATGATAATTATCATCATCTTCGATCAGGAGTAATCTGATGACACGATTACTTTTAATGTTGCTGTGTCTGAGAACGTAGATGGTGTTGTTTTTGTCTAATCCGAAGATGTGTACTGCTATATTTTCGTTTTTATCTGTCTTGTACTGTGCCTCAAATTTACTAATGTCTCGTAGATTTACGGGGTAATTAATGCCAGCCATAGGTTTTTCAAATTCTGAGAGATATTCCGGCTTGTTGTAGTGGTATAAACGATGTTTGTCATCATTGGCTGGGTGATGATCGGCAATGATGCACCACAAAAAGCATCTGTTATCCTCATTTTGAATGTTGATGATGGCTTTCTTACTGGCTATTTCCGGGGGCAAATTGATGTAGCTGGATGCTCCCATCGGGTTGTATCGTGCCACCTTCAAAGTTAAAGTGTGAGACGAACCGCAAAGTGTCCAACCCGATCCACGTTTTTGGAAAGCCTCGTGCTTGTTCAACAAAGCGTCAATCATCTGGTTGCAAATGGCATCCACCTCATCGACGTCGGCGGCGTGGAGGCTCTTTACACCAGTGTAATGATGGAAAGTTTCTCGCTCTTTTTTTACGTTTTCGTAAATGGCGGAAACGATGAGGTGGATTTTCAACGAGCATTGCAACAAAGCTTCGGTGATAGACGAAATTAACTTGCTTTTGACCGAGCGAAAAAAGTTGTTTAGATCAGATGTTTCTTCAGATCGGAAAGTCTCCTCGGTTAAAATATTTCGAATACTTTCGCCGGCACTCTTCTGCTTCTTTCGTGGCGCTTGATCGTCAACATCGAGCTCTCTCTTACTTGATCCTTTGCCATGCACATCCTTCCGATGTCTTCTCAAGTTAGAAATGGATATATATTTCCCACATTGGTCGCATGCACGTTTTGCTTCCTTCTTCTCCATTCTTTTGCTAAGAAAAAAAGATGGTTACTAAATTGCACACATTTTTTTTTGTGGTGTTATTTATATTAGATACGTTCTCAATTTTTTCTTAAATAACCAACATGAATCTCTTTGGTTTCCGAAAGCAAACAATGGAGACTGTACACCGCACGACGACAGATCATGAATTTCTACCTTCCGTATTAACTAAACTCAACGGTCTGTTGATCATTCACCTCAACAGCATTTGGACGAAATTGGATGAGGACGTGGGCAAGATGTTTTATGTTTTTAATAACAATTTACATTTCTACGAAATTCCGATCGACGGGAAACTTCAAATCACCGTGAATCCGGAAAACGCAGGCGAAATCAAAATTTCTACCGGCAAGAACATTTTTCGAATCAAGCACGACAAGATGCTTTCTAACATTACGTACGATGTGTCTGCAGGAGATTATCTTTACGTGGAACTCCTCGGAGATTACGATAAACTTATTCCTCTCTTCGTAGAATTACGAATCGTCTATCCTATTATAAATAACCGTTAACCAAAAATGCCTAACGACATTTTCGGCAACACCAAGCGTGTAGACCACGCAGAAGAGATTCTCATGTTGGACATTCGAGTTAAGAAGTTGAGGACCGATTTGATTGCTTTGCAGGAAACCTTAAACAAAAGTTTAGAGTCGGAAATCGCTACGCTCCAAACGCAATGTCTCGACCCCATTCTGAAAATCGATTCCGAACTGAAAACGCTGATAAAAAATTATGTCGACGTACCTTCTTACGACAACGTTCAAAATATACAGTTGAGCGTGGATTCGCTTCAAAATGATTTGGCCAAATTACAGCAATTTCAAGCGAAAAATGAAGATTTGGAAAAATTGAAACTCGAAATCGAAGAACGAACTTCCGCAATAGAAAAGAATTTCTCTGAACTTCAAACCGTCGTGAACGATATTGATGTAGAACGCTTGCACGTCGTCGTTTCCAAATTACAAGAAGAATTCACCAGCACGTTGGAAGAAATTAAATCCAAGTTGCAGACTTTGGAAGATACAATGACGAACCTACCATCGTCGGACGAACTGCAGGTCATCGGTAAAAGCGTCGCGAACATAAAAATTCAATTGGAGGCCTATCAAGATTTCGAACACATTCAAACCACCATCGCCACGCTTCAGGCGTCCTTGGAATTGATCAACGAAGAAATTAAAAATATTCACGCTGAAGCGAGAGCGTTGACGAGCATTCAAGACACGTTAAGCACGGTTCAGCAGAAGATCGAATATTTAGAAAATTTAAACGTCGAAACGAATCTCGCTCATTTTCATCACGTACTGGACAACATACAGGGTGACTTGGAATCGTTACGAACGAGCGTGCCTTCGAGCGAAGATTTGGAAAAATTGAAAACGGCGGTGACGGCACTATCAGATTCGAGTGACATCAAAAGTTCGTTGAGCGATCTCGAGAGTAAAGTGGGCAATCTCCCTACCTCCAAAGAATTACACGCTTTGAAAAGGAACATATCACGCATGCTGAAACGACTGGAAACGGAAACGGCGAACGTGGAACAGATTCGAGACGAACTTGCCTCGCTGGTGTCGACGCTGCCCACTTCGCAGAGCGTCGCCGACCTTCACATGCAGTTTACAGACATGCGAATCATCGTGAACGATCTTACCGAGAAGAGCTCGAAATTGAATCAAATCGAGAACCTTCAGAACATTGTCGTCAACATCAGAGATCAAGTTGGAGTGCTGGAATCAACACAGGAATCGACGCTGGCCTCTTTCGGTGCCAAGTTGCAAGAACTCAACGAAAGCTACAAGCAGTTGAACGTGGAAGTGAAAATCAAACCGTCATTTTCTACCGTAACGGATACCATAGTCGAACATTTGTTGCCCATACAAAACACACTGGGTCAGCTTCACAGCAACCTCGTTAGCGTCGACACTAAATTCGCTAAACTGCATTCTCTGCAAGCCATCGAAATCAACAGCGTACCCAATCAACAAAGAATCTCCACGTTTGTCGAAGGTAACAAACTGTACATGTTACATCCTTATCATCCGTACTACAAGTTTCTCCTCGATGGCACGATTCAGATAAACGAATTTTCGTACTGGTCTCACGGCAGAAAAGCTAGCGTTCCCACCATGACTTTGATATCGAATCGTGGTGTCCAGAAAGCAGGAAACATTCCTCTGGCACGTTGGAACGAAACGCGCAACATATATGAAATACACGAAGACGAAGATCTCACCGTTTTCGACGTGAGTGCCGGCGATAAGCTGATCGTTCAAAACACGAGCGAGGTGCCACCCTCTTTGAATCCCATCACGCTGGTGCTTCTCTTCAAACGTAATCTCTAAACAAAAAAATGTCTAGGCAAGCCATCGTCGAAGAATTGCATAAACCTGCACGCCGCAACTACGAACGTTTGGCTGTGGTAACCAAGGGCATCGACGACCTCTGGCAAAGCGACCTCGTGGAGATGAGTAGCGGCAATTTGAAAAACGTGCATAAATGGAACAAGGGTAACAAGTACCTCCTCACCGTCATAGACACGTTTTCGAAATTCGCATGGGCTCTACCTTTGAAGGCGAAAACGGGATCGTGCGTCACGGAAGCATTCAAATCAATTTTTCGCGAAAGTGGCGGCAGACGACCTCGGTTTCTGCACACGGACAACGGTAAAGAATTTTACAACGCCGTATTCCAAAAGTTTATTCAAAAACATGGCATTCGACATTATTCGACCTTCAGTCACATCAAAGCCAGCATCGTGGAAAGATTCAATCGAACCTTGAAAACACACATGTGGAAACGATTCACGCTTCGGGGGAATTACAAATGGGTCGACATCCTGCCGGAACTCGTCGACACCTATAATGATACGGTACACAGAACGATAGGCATGAAGCCAGCTGACGTTACGAAATCTGACGAGCAGCGTTTGATTTCTACAGCTTACTGTCCAAAGTACACACCCACGACAAAAAAATCTAAATACAAAATTGGAGACCGGGTGAGGATCAGCAAATTCAAACGCACCTTCGAGAAGGGGTTCACAAAAAATTGGAGCACGGAACTCTTTACGGTGGTTCGAGTTTTACCCGGAAACCGACACACGTATATAATAAAAGATAGTAGCGGCGAGATTTTGAAAGGAAGATTTTACGAAGAGGAACTCTCTAAAACGAAACACCCCGACACGTACCTCATCGAGAAAGTATTGCGTAGGAAAGGTGACAAACTGTTTGTCAAATGGCTGGGACTTCCGGAAAAGAGTTGGATCGACGCGAACGAAGTGATCTTGTGAGTACATGGAACGTGGTGAAGCGTCTACCGGATCCGGAAAGTCAAACGAAGAAAAAGAACGGTGAGTTGCTTCCCGACAGCATCCGCTGTCTGATCGTAGGTCCTTCGGGGTGTGGGAAAACGACACTGCTCGTGGACAATTTTCTCCTCGCACCGAATTGGTTAGATTGGAAGAACAGGCACCTGTACGTGTTCTCGAAAAGTTTGGAGCAATCCAAATACCAGCAACTGATGAAACTGTACGATGGTCTGGACATTGCAACGTTCGCCTCGGAAATAAAACCACTCGACGATTGTCGTGAAAATTCAGTTGTTGTGTTCGACGACGCCATCCTGGAAAATCAAAATGAAATTCGCAACTTTTTCACGCAAGGTCGTCACAAAGGAATAGATTGCTTCTACCTAGCTCAAACGTTTTCCAAAATTCCAAAACAGTTAGTACGCGACAACGCTAATTTCATATGTTTGTTTCGTCAAGATCACACCAACCTCAAGCACGCGTACGATGACTACGTAGGCGGAGACATGAACTACAATCAATTTTCGGAACGCTGCTGCTCTACTTGCTGGAACGGTGACGATTTCGGATTCGCGACGATCGACATGACGAGGAAACCCAACGATGGAAAATACAGAAACAAAATCAACGACTTTCTAAACGTTGCAACGTTGTGAGAAACGACGTATATAAATAACGTCATGACGAAACGAAAAATCGAGGACGAAAATCTCAAGCTTCGCGATTACCTCGCGAAACGCTTCAAAGGTTGGAAATCCGAGAATCGCGGATTCTACGAAGAGAAGAAACGTCAGGATCAACCTGTGATCGATGCCATCAGCGGTCTAGGTAAAGAAATTAAAAGTGTCACGGAACAAAATAAAAATTTGATCAATGAACTCGTACCGCTCGCAGCTAAAAGTTACGCCGTACCCACGCCTATTTCGAGCATTCCTTCGACGCCGTTCGAACTGAAGGATGCACCGGCACGACGTCGAGCCATTGGTAGCACGTCTTCGGATAAAATCGAGTTGGGGCCTTTGGCACGAGACTACCTGAGCACGGGGAAATTCGACAAGGATGAAGTGTTCGGATTGTATCCCAGCATGGAAACCAGCGAAGGCGGCGGTGTGGTGTGGAAGATTGGGAAATCGAAGGTGACCTTCGAAGGCAACGACATTAAAGTCAATTTAGGCGACAAGGATAGTTGGAACAGGTATCCGGGTACGGTTGGACTGTGGGAACTCGTCGCCAAAAAGCAGCCGAAAGATTACACCGACGAAGATTACCAGAGTTACAAGGAAATTCTGATCATGACGGATGCCTTGTACCAGAACAACGACGCCTCGCAGAATAGGGTGAAATCGAGCAGCGGCGAGAAGTACAGGAATCTCATCAAACCGATTTGGAACCAGGTCAAAACAGGCAGCGGCGTCAAACGCTACAACACGTTACCCAAAGAATTCGTTTGGGTGGACGACGTTAGGAAACTCGTGGACCGATTGTTGGTGATAGCCGGCGAAGAGAATGCAGGCAACCGTAATTTCTACAACGAGAAGGTTGGCATCGTGGACATGATCAGCACGAAACTTTCCAACTTCATCGTGAACGACGACAAGGGCATAGGTTACCTGATCAAAATCATCAACACGCTGCCTCCGAAATTTTGGAACGTTGCCGAAGGAAAGGGACTCGTGAACGACATCATCAACAAGTTACCTTTCGAGATGCATCTACCTGGCTACCAGTACTGCGGACCGGGTACCAAACTCGAGAAAAGATTGGAGAGAGGAGACAAGGGTGTGAATCCGTTGGACGCCGCATGCAAAGATCACGACATCGCCTACAACACCACGCAGACAGATCTGGATGCACGTCACGAAGCAGACAGAAAGTTAGAGCACGCAGCTTTCGAAAGATTCGTGAGTAGAGACGCATCGTTGGGTGAACGGGTCGCCGCACTAGGCACCACCATCGCCATGAACACGAAACAAAAATTGGGGTGGGGTATATAAATAACATACAGTAAAAAAACAACATGGATTGCATAACTAATTTGCCACCCGAGCTACTATCTAAAATATTCAAAAAGGTAGTTAACGGAGATGTTAATAAACTTGTAAACATAGCAAGAACAATGCCGGAATTTCGCATCCCTTGTGAAATGGTTCTCAAGGACCTTCTTCGGGAGATCAGCGGCCTGAGGTGCGGTGATCTCAACATTCTGCTTTTGGCTGCAGGGCAAAAATTGGACGATAGGTCGGACGAACTGTACGAGGCAAGGCAGGGAAGAAGACAGTATACTGATGATTGGTACAAGTCTATGCAGGAGACGGAAGATATCACTACGCACATCCTCGCGTTTTCCGAAGCACGAACTTTCTTCCTCTGTTAAAAAATAATAATATATATACGTGTCAAAAAAACTTGATATATAAATAACACACATCGTGAAAAAAAAATAATCTTCGGTATATATAAATAACACACATCGTAAAAAACAATTAAATTTCTCTCTAACACTCTGACGACCGAAAAAATAAGTGATCTCCAAGCATTAAAACAAATGCTAAATTTGTCAGTCGAGTATGTAAAAATTCAGGAATTGGAAGTCGACAAACCTTACACGATAACTTCCGGTTCAATCGTTTCTACCCAGTATGGTCCCAAGGTACGCCTGTTGCTCAACGCACAATACAGTCTATTTTTACCAGATCGATACGCTAACATGTTATCCGACGAGAAGCTATCTATTTTAATCGAGAACAAAACTCGAATCGTGTACAAGGGGACAAAGGAACTTCTTGGCAAGAAAACAAAGCACGTAATAGAATTTGTGTAACGACTGCGAGGCCTTGAAAATATATAAATAACATACCGTAAAAAACTACACAAAAAAAATCTCAGAATATATATATAAATAACATACCGTGAAAATAACACATAGAGCATCAACATGAAGCCCAAGGGTGTCGTGTACCAGATACCATACTCCAATCTAAAAAATCTAGGTGCCCTCGATGGGTTACTCACCAAGAAACAACGCGAGAAGAAACGTTCTTGCTTGTCGAAAGGACACGGAATGAAATTACTTCTCAGCACACCTCAATTGAAAAGATTGCAGCGTTCGCGGAAACAGCAAAAGATCGGAGGTTTCATATTCAGCATCCCGGCCATCCTGGCAGCATTGGGGGCCGTTGGAAGTTTGGCCGGCGGAAGTGCCGCCATCGCGAAAACCGTCATCGACTCAAAGAAGAACAAGGCCGAGTTGGAAGAACAGAAACGTCACAACCTGGCCATGGAGAAGAAGGGGAAGGGCGTGATGAAAAAGTTTAAAAAAAAGAAACAGAAGCACTCACCAACCGAGACATTGAATCTCTGATCGAACCGTTACAAATCAAACACTTCAGAGGAGTTTTCATGTCCGACTCGTTACCTTCAACCGTCAAAAGAAGAGAATGCGGCGTAGTCAACTTGGACGGTCAAGAAAATCCAGGCACGCATTGGATATGTTACCACAAAAACGACAATGATAAAGCATTCGTTTTCGATTCTTTCGGAGGTGTTCCACCTACAAATTTAATTCATTATCTGAAAACGAGCAAAACCTCCATATACTACAACGACGAACGCATTCAAGATTTCGGAGACGTGAACTGCGGTCATCTCTGCCTTTCCGTACTCACGTTTCTCTCTAAAATAAATAACCCTACGATCGAGGATTTCCAGAAAGCATTGTGGAACCTCAAACAGCATCACTAGGATGGGCGTGTTCCATCTCACGAGCGAATCTTCAATCTTGAAACTCACGCTGCACGACGACATCGTCTATCCTAAATCCGTGGCTCTGCGTGCATTCTACAGCATGTACCTCATACCTAACGTCACGCAGCACAACAACAAAATTAGCGTCGGAAGCGAACACATCGTCGTCACGCCAGGACAATACAATCTTTCCACTTTGCAAGCTCAATTACCCAAAGGCACGTACCTTTCTCAAAATTCGGTCACGCACAGAGTGGAAATCCTATCCGCGACGGAGACCGTGGACCTGGGCACCATGGGAGAACTTTTAGGTTTCGAGAACGACACCAAACTCGAAGCTGGTATCAAGCACGTGGCAACCAACATTCCTAAATTCTTGGCCATAGAGACTCTGAACGTACACTGTAACGTGGCGGAAGGCATGATCACGAAATCTTCGGACGGATTGTTAGGAAGTCATAAGCAGACGGGAATCATAGCCACTTTCAAACCAAGTTCCGAGTTCATGGAACCGATCATCTACACGCCCTCTTCGCCGATCTATTTTCCGGTATGTCGCAACCGCATAGACGACATAGAGTTGGTGGTGACGAACGAGAAAGGAGACGTGGTGGATTTCGCAGGTGCCACTACGACGGCCATCGTGGAGATCAACGTATAATAAATAACCATACATGTAAAATGGAGCAAATCGAAAGTTACGAATTGCAATCTTTCCCTCCCAACCGTCGCACGTTTGCCAATCTGAACGAGGTGAACAGGGAGATCGAATACGACGTGGACGTAGGGGACGGGTTCGTTCATCCTCACAGAGCGGACCTCTACCTTCAATTCGACGTGGTGAAGAAGGAAAGCGGAGACGCGTTTCCTGCAGCAGCAAACTTAATACTCGTGGACAACTTCGTGCCTCACCTGTTCTCGCAGGTGGAGGTGAGGAAACACAACACCGTCATCGACAGAATAGATTATCCAGGCATCACGTCGACGGCAGTGGGAACGTTGAAATTATCCAAAACGGACGCAGCGTACTACCAGGCCGGGGGATTCGAAGCCGGGGCCAAAATATCGACGAGAAGTCACACGGTGCTCTTTCCCATGCGTTTGCTGCCTGGTTTCTTCTCGGACTACAAGGAGATCATGTGGAAGGGAGGACTGAGGGTCACGTTTCGAAGAGCGGCCAACGACAACGACGCACTAATGCGATACGCTACTTTGGGTCCGGACGGCACCACGCCGATAGCCAACACTCTACCCGAAGCAGCGAAATGCGTCATCCGGAGCATGGAATTGAGAATGCCGGTGGTGGAATACGAAACGAACTACGCCCTCAAGTACAAAGCGGAGATCTTGAAAAGTCCGCAGGTGCTGATTCACTTTCACGGTTACCAGTGCGTGCAGAAGATGGCGTCGGGAAGTCACATGGAACTCGACGTGACGACGCAGTTCAACAACATACAGTTCGACATGCCAGATTTCGTCGTAGTGCTCTTTCAGACCGGGCGCAATAACAATCAGGAAAAAGATTCCAGTAAATTCGACGACTGCAAGATCAAGAATGTTTATCTCAAAAATGGACGCAACGAAGTGTTCCCGCGCGAGAATTACAACCTCGACGTGACCAAAAACGATTACCTCAAACTTTACGAAGCGTTTTCGGCTTACAAACGCGTGACCGAGGGGAGCGTGGACATGTACTACACGCCCAGCGAGTTCAAAGCACGGAGACCCATGACCGTCATCAACACATCTAAGAGAAAGAAGGTTGTGGTCAACGATCGAACCAACATCAAGGTCGTCTGCGAGTTCCACGATGCCTTGCCCGAGGATACCCTATGCAGTGTCATCCTGATTGCAGAGAAGTCCTTCGCCTACGACGTGAAAAACGAGAGGGTCACAGAGCAGTTTTAAAAAATATCGCCAACAAGCAAGAATAGCTTTTCTACATTCCCCAATTACAAAATTTTTAATCTAAAAACACATCCAAAGCACTCCAATAGGATGCAGAGTGTTTTTTAGGATCAAATCGAATTTCTTAAACAAATTGAGGGGGTGGGAGGAAAAAAAAAAGAACCCATGAAACTCTACAAAGGCATGGCTTTGTTAGCCGCGACCATTAGAACTGCGTTGGGCACCACGCACCCTCGCGAGGTTATAGGGGGCCAGGTATCCTAAAAGACAACATTTATTATTTTGTTTGTTTGTTTGCGTCACAATACAGGCGCGCGCGCGCGTGTGTATAACACATCGTGTTTCCCCCGAGAGAGAGGTTTACAAAAATCACGATATACGGAGTTGGAAAATTACGATATGGCGCATTCGCTCGTTACTGTTGCCAGCCATAAATCTCTCTCTCTCTCTTCATCTTACACCAACGTTGGCATCTCTATTTTTTTAGTTGCAAGTAAATTGCCAACACACTCTAGTTAATAATGCTACATATTATACGCACACACGCACACACATACTATATTACCATCCACCCATCTCTCTCTCTCTTTTACGGCAGTGCCGGCTCTCCTTGTTTAGTATATGTAGGTTGGCAACGCTGATCTTTACTTGAGGGCGGTCAACCGGGTTGATTGCACAAGCAAAATTGCCACCTCCTTGCTTTAGGTTAGGTTAGACCAAAAAAACCTTGGTGATTTTTTTTTTCGAGTGAGGAGTTGGCAACGCTTATCTCCACTTGAGGGCGGTCGACCGGGTTGATTGCACAAGCAAAGTTGCCAGCTCCTTGCTTTAGGTTAGGTTAGAGCAAAAAAGGCTGTGGGTAAGCTGTCGGTTGTTTAACTCTTCCCTTTCTCTTTTTTTTTTCTTGTAAAAGGCTATGGCAAAAGTACCAGTGGGTTGGCAACCTTGCTTTATGCACTGTAAGGCAAGCCTCAAGCAAAATTGCCACCTCCTTGCTTTAGGTTACGTTAGACCAAAAAAAAAACCTTGGTGATTTTTTTCGAGTGAGGAGTTGGCAACACTGCGAGAAAATACCTCAAGCAAGGTTGCCACCTCCTTGCTTTAGGTTAGGTTATACCCAAAAACAAAAACCCTGGTGATTTTTTCGAGTGAGGAGTTGGTAACACTGCGAGAAAATGGAGCTCATGCCTTACAAGAGCAAACCATTAAGGCGAGCTCCACCGAGCTCCATTTTCGGGCGTTGAATTCTCCATTTGGGTCTACACGAAAAGTAGGTCAAAGAACCGCTCTAGAACTGAGCTTACAGAAAAATATCGTAAGGGGAGACAGCCTTATAGTAAAATGTCGTAAGGCGAAAAGTAGGTCAAAGGACCGGTCTAGCCTTACAGAAAAATATCGTAAGGGGAGACAGACTTATAGTAAAATGTCGTAAGGCGAAAAGTAGGTCAAAGGACCGCTCCAGAACGTTGGGTTTCACCTACTCTTATCGATATCAGTATGCGAACAATATTTCACCGTTGTTTAACCCAATCTTTCTTTATCTGACGTCACAACTGCAGGCACTATTTTCACCCCCGTCTGACCCCATCATTCGTGTGGAAGAGGTTTTTGTTTTCGGAGGCGTTTCTCTGCTGTTGAACTGGTGTGTTTCTTGTGTGTGTTTGCGTGTGAGAACAATGGTGAGTGCGTGAGGCGAATTATGTGACTGTTGTCTCTGAAAATCAAATCATGCCGGGTCCAACGAAATACACAATTTGCTCTGGAAAGCCCCTTAGAGGACAGGCTGGAGAAATTGTTTACAATGTTGCAACATATTTGCGAAATCAGAAGAACTTAAATAAACTTAAGTATAATGTTGCCGAGTCCACAAGCGCTGGTTTTTTTTTTTTTTTTTTGTTTTTTTTTTGTTTTTTTTTAGAAAACAGCCAAGGAAAAAGCGAATACAAGCAGATGATTTTGCTAAAGGTGCAATTAGGCGAAAAATCCACGAATTTTACACACTAAAGAAAGTAGTTCCAACATTACGAAAACTCACTACAGCTATAAGACAAGACGATATATTAGATTGCAGCAGTGAATATTTACGCTGTCTTTTAAGATGTATAGGGTTTAGATGGAGAATATGTCAGTCAAGGAGAAATATTCTGATTGAAAATCCCAACATTGCTGAGTGGCGTGCATTCGTGACTACAGAAAACAAGGTAGGCCAATTGTGTATGTTGATGAGACCTACATTCACGCATCACATTCAGTATCAGCATGTTGGCAAAGTGAGTGTGAAATAGGGGTAACTGAAGCTATTGGAAAGGGGCCACGTCTTATTGTCGTCCACGCAGGAGGAGAACTTGTGTTTGTTGATAATGCTCTATTAGTGTTCAAATCGAAGCAAAAGAGTGGAGATTATCATGATGACATGAATAACAGAAATTTTTCAAAATGGGTCGATGAAAAACTGTTACCTAATCTTCCCGAAAACAGCGTTGTTGTCGTTGATAATGCTAGTTAGCACAACGTTCAAATCAATAAAACACCATCTATGTCTTCACTTAAAAGCGACATGGTACAGTGGCTCTCAGTGACAAACAAACCTGCAAACGAAACTGAAATTGATGCGGAGAATAGAGTGAAAGCATTGTGGACAATGAACAAAAGGCAATTGTACTTAAAAATTCAAAGTGTACCTTACGCGAAACAGTATGCGATTGACACGAAATTTAAAAACGCGGGGCACACCATAATACGACTTCCGCCTTACCACGCAGACTTAAATCCTATTGAACTTGTCTGGGGGGAAATTAAGGGTAAGGCAAGGGAATTCATTTCGGATTCACTGGACACAAAGAAAGAATTGCTGGGAAAATTATTTAGTGAATATTCTGTACAGAAATGGATTAAATGTTGTGAACACGTGAAAAAAATTGAAGATTCTTACTTTGAAAGAGATGGACTTATGGACGAGCGTGTAGATGAACTGATAATTAGACTTGGTGAAGCCGATTCAGACACGGACACAGATTCATCGGTAGACACAGACTCGGATGAGTTGGAGAGTGAAACTGAAGAAGGAGAACTGGAAAACATTTAGAAAGTGAGCTCAGTTCTATCGTTTATATACTCTATGTGATCAGAAGTATCCGGACACCCACCTGAAAATAAAGTACAAGTTTGGGCAACCCTCCATCGGGAACAATGGCAGTCAATACAGTGTAGGCCCACCCTTAGCCTTGATGACAGCATTCACTCTCACAGGCATACTTTCAATCAGGTGCCGAAAGGTTTCCTGAGGAATAGCAACCCATTCCTCGCAGAACGGCAAAATGACAAGAGGTATTGATGTGGATCGGTGTGGTCTAGCACGAAGTCGGCATTCCAAAACATCCCAGAGATGTTCTATGAGTTTCAAATCAGGACTCTGCACAGGCCAGTCCATTAGTGGGACGTTGTTGTCGTCAAACCACACCCCCACAAGCCCTGCAGTATGGACGAGTGCTCGGTCGTGTTGAAAGACACAATGGTCATCCCCGAACTGGTCTTCGACGGTAGGCAGCATGAAAGCTGTTAAAATGTCAACGTAAGCTTGTGCCGTGACATTGTCATGTAAAGCAAGAAGGGGGCCAAGCCCCCTCCAGAAGAAACATGACCACACTGTAACCCCGCCAGCTCCGAATTTTACTGTCGGCACTATACAGACTGGTAGATGTCGTTCACCAGGCATTCGCCACATCCACACCCTACCATCGGATCGCCACATTGTATACTGTGATTCATCACTCCCCACAACTCCACTGTTCTATGGTCCAGTTTCGACGCTCCTTGCACCATACGAGGCGGCGTTTGGCATTTGTCTGTGTGGTGTTTGACTTATGGGCAGCTGCTCGGCCATGGAAACCAAGTTGCAGCACCTTGCGCCAAACAGTAATGGTGCTTGGAGTAGATCCTGATGCAGTTCGGAATTCCTCTGTGATGGTGGCGATGGATGATTGACGATAATGCTGTACGACCCTCTTCAACAATCGATGGTCTCTGGAGGTCAACATGGGAGGTTGGCCTGCACCCTTTTGGGTTGTACACATCCCTTCACTATAACATTGGAAACAGTGGACAGAGGGATGTTTAAGAGGGTGGAAATCTCACACACAGACTTCCTACACAAGTGGCACCCAACCACCTGACCACGTTGAAAGTCTGTGAGTTCCTCAGACCATCCCATACTGCTGTCTCGCACTGTCTGCAGACTACTGAGTTCGCTGACTATGTGTTCCACACGGTAGATGGCAGTACTGTGTCGCCCTCTATGATAAACAACACGTTTCGCGGTGTGTCCGGATACTTTTGATCACATAGAGTATTTTTCATTTTTCAATCGTTTTATTTCATACATTTCTTACGCTGGTAAGAAGTATTCCTAATATAACTTAATTCATTTAAGGTTTAAAGGGAAAATATCAAAATGTATTTAGAATTTAGGGTAATCAATAGGTAGCGTAGGTGAGGTGATACTAATTCATGCCTTTCACATTCAAATTTCGTTGAAAATTCTCAGACGATTCCTCTCCCTCCAGGTTTGCAACACTGCGAACTAAGTCGCTGCAGACAATGGGGTGGGGAAATGTGATGCGAGGTGCGCAAACAATGGATTGCAGCGTCTTGTTTTTAAACTTGTCAAGTTATATTCTCCATGTCCTTCGGAAACCTACGAGGTTATACTTGACTCAATAAATTTGTTCCCGATCGAACTGTACAACCATATCCTACACAGCCGACACCCTATTTCCTTGTAAAAGAATCTCCACTTCGCCCTTTCATATTAACGTCCATAGCACCGTAAGCGTAACCGGATGTTCGAGGGGGACCAGACGAGCGCGCATGCTCCGCAGTAACTTCACCTTTAACACCGTCCATAGTTTAACCACGAGCAAGAAAGCCTGCGCGGACCCGCGACTCCCGTGCACCGTACTCCCGCTGGAGGGGAGGGGCAGAGTGGAGCATGCTTCCTTATGGTCCGAGTTAAACTGAAGAAGGGGGTGGTGCGCGGAGACTTCTCGCGGAAGGTTCTTTTGTTTGTAGTCGCTCTATAACGTGTCTCCTACAAACACACATCGCCAGCTTCTCCGGAAAATATGGCGACCCCGGAATAACCAAGGCGCCTCCGCCGCTCTCTTCGGATTTTAATTTTGAAATTCGTGAATACGGGTTTTCGACACTTGGTGAATATCCCATAAACGCCAATGGCCGGCTTCGACGGTAGAATTAAACTCGGCGTAGAAGGGGCAAAACATGGCGACCCCATGACAGGAATGACCATGGTGTCCTCTTTGGGCCGAAATTTTTAAATTTCTAAATACGCTCTGGAAGTCATGTTTCCAAAATTGGTCAATGCGTGGATTTCTCTACGGCTCTGTGGAGTCCTGAACGGAGCTTCAACGTGGACTTGGGTTGATGCACGTGGACCACTCCCTTCGTAGTATCAGAATCTATTCCAAGGATCGACTTCCCATTAATAGCCGATTCACGATAAATGCAAATATAACTAGAATTTCGACTTCTCCTTGGAAAGACGGCGGGGGAGTCGCTACTCTGGTACGTCACTGGGGAGTGGGGACTTTCTGGCGTCACAGACGTATGGACGAAAAGCACGAAATGTTGACGTTTTTTGTAGTTTCAGTTGAGCGTGCACGGAAACTATAGAACTCGAAGATTGGAAATTTTGCAGACGAATGCACCACATTACACCCTACGACTCGCAATAGATACGGTGCCCATTGTGCACCACCGGTGCCCAAAGGAAGCTTGCAATGCACAGAGTGACGTCATCACATGAACTTGCACGTCCTGCAGAAAAACGAGCTGAGCGCTACACAACGGATGGGGGAGCAACCAAAAAGTTTGAGCATGCAGGGAACATTTTCACGTATTTGACGGACTACTTTCCTTATACCAATGTGCAGTGGTTTGCCGCAAAAAAATTGTAAAAATGGATTAAAAAAAAATAGGCCAAATGAATATTTCAAAATGGTGGCCAAACGAAGAGCGATGGAAATTTGATGATGCTGTCCACGATTAGGTCCATCCATCCTTGGTGAGCACACAACACGTCATTTCTCCACCACCCCAACAGGGGGTACCATTGTCGCGTGAAAGTCCAAAAGTGATTCTTTTTGCATAGTTAAAATCGTCCTTTTGGAAATCGCCACGCACCGAACGGATGCATGCGATTAGAGTATTAGAATAAATCCTTCTGAAAGCCTCCCCGATGGCGCAGTGGTAGCATCGTCGCCTTGTAATCGAGGGTTCCGGGTTCGATGCCCGGTGGAGGCACATAGTGGTTCGGATTCCACTTTAAACTGTAGGCCCAGTCCCGATTAGCCTTACTGTGCATAAAGTGGACTTAAAACAACAATTCAATCAATAAATAAATCTTTCTGAACATTCTCCAACAATTCCGGAATACATTTCATTTCAAAAATCTATGGGATTTATCCGGAATCGGCGGAAGAAATTTTATGTGCCTATAAGCGTGTGAATCCTTTATCGTCACCCTGTGCCACCAACAGAGCTCCAACGTCGACGTGGGTTGCTTGACGAATAGAAGTCCGCCCCTAGTTCCCGAATACCGCCACCATTTCGACTTTGTTGCAAAACTGAGTGTACAAAAATTGTCCAAAGTAGCCTAAATTCGACCGCCCCTGGGGGCAGACCCCCCTCCCCTGAAAAAATATCGATTTTTCCCCCATAGTTTATACACCTGCGCACAAAATGGCTATCTTGAAATTTACGTACATAACACAGTTTAGTCTACTCTGGTACGCCATAGGGGGACGCAGTGATGTCACACTCATATGGACGACAATCATGAAATTTTGACGTTTTTGCAGAGTTTCAGTTGAGCGTGAACTGCACTAAAACTATAAAAGCTGAAGATGGGAAATATTGCAGACGCACGCACCACGCTACGACTCGCAATCAAAAAGATGCCCTCTGTGCACCACAGGTTTTCAACGTAGTCCCGCAATACACATAGGGACGGCATCACTGGAAACTTCAGTTGCTGCATGAAAACTACCTGAGCGCCACACGGTGGACACTGGAGCAACCAAAAAAAATCTGCTTGCAGGGGACATGTTCACGTATTTGTCGGACCCTACTTTCCCTGTACCAATGTGCAGTGGTTTGACCGAAGAGAGAAAAAAATAAAAAAATGGATTTTTTTCCAAATAAGGCAAATTTAAAATAGGCCTAATGAACATTTCAAAATGGTGGCCAAACTAAGAGGGATGGAAATTTGGTGATGGTGTCAGTAGTAATTTGTCACCAAGCACTCAAAGAAATTTGACACCAAGCACTCAAAGAAATATGATAAAGAGAGAGATAGAGATAAAATAGGGGAATATAGAGAGATAGAGAGGATAAAGACAGTGAGAGATCATAGATGATGAACAGGAGAAAAAGAGAAGTGGATATAGAGAGATAGAGAGGATAAAGAGAGTGAGAGATCATAGATGATGAACAGGAGGAAGAGAATGAAGGGAATGAGAAAGAGAGAGAGAGAGCGAGAGCGAGTTGAATAAGTGGTAGTTGATAGAATAATATTTAAAGAGAGAGAGAGAGAGAGAGAGATTTCCTGCTCAAGATGTTCCGTTATGTGCTATTTCAAAATCTATGACGTTGATGGGAGTGGTGTGGGTTGGTGTATATAAAGTACCACATGTTCTGTACAGTTAGTGTGTTCATCGTGAAGTAGCAGGAAAGAGAAGAGCAAGATGGAGAAAAGCGGTTCTGCCAAGTCAAGAAGAGTGCAAAGATCTGGTGGTGCCGAAGTATCTGTAGTGTCCAAATCTGCAACAACACGTTCGGAAGGAGTTACTGCAACGTCAGCTGTAGCACCTGCCTCTCTACAGGGAGGAAAGGTTTGGAATGCGAAAAGAAAACTTAATTTTCAAGGGAATAGTTATGTGCAGCAGCAGTTAAATATGCTAAAGCAGCTCTCTGGAACCAGCATGGAGGAAAATGGTGCCCAGTCCTCTTCCACATGGAAACCACGGAAGCAATACCTGTTGGAGGTATGTTACCCTTTGAGTAAAACTGCATTCAAGAGTGCGACTGTTGGATTTGATGTGGAGAACGATTTTTCTGTGTGTGTGCGTATTGCTCCGCACAACAGCCAAGGAATTGTGTTGTGTATGGAAGAATGGTGTACACTGATGGAGTTGGGGGGAAATATATCTAATTATTTATCTAGTGAAGAAGAGTTGGTTTTGTCGCCTGCGTTGCTAGGTGAAAAATACATGCTTTCTCTTGGCAAATTGTACAATAAGAAAGTTATTCAGTTTGTTGATATTTTTGATTCGGAAATACCAATGACAATGATGTTAACTACCTGGATAGAGCTTTTACGATTGTCTGATTGCATATCTAAGATAACTAAAATGTATTGTGAATATCAGACCCAAATACGTGAATATTACGAGTCTTATATTTCATTATGTGTTGGATCAATTAAGGATACTTGTTATGGTTGTACTAATAATTCAAATGATCATAATTGTCAGGATATTACCAATATAAAAGATCAAGTAGAGCGACATGAACTGCCGATATTTGATAATTGTGTTGAATTTATAAGTGAAAGAGTGAAATGTGAGTTGGGACTATTTTTTCGCGATGTATGTGTGGAGGTTATCACTTCTAAACTGAGCAAGTGATGAGAACTTTTGGTAAAGTTCAGGTTGTAATGGTGTTGGGAGGTTATTTGTGACAATTTGTAACGGTGTTGGGAGCTTATTGACCTGAAAATTTTCTCTTCTTGGAAAGTTATTTGTGAGAGACAGTTATGTGGAAAGTTTCTAGTGTATATATATATATATATATATATATATATATATATATATATATATATATATATATATATATATATATATATAAATGATGTGAGATGTCCACTATATCACTATGGCCAGTCAGAACATACAGAACGCTTCAGCTGTGGCTGACACAGAAGATATCGAACATATTATTTTCGAAAGTTGTGGATGCTTTTCTGGCTTCATTGATAAGTATTGTCTGTTAAAAAAGACTACATACTTATGTACCTAAGTATGCTGTTATTTGTGATGGTTGTTTTACGAATGCACCAAATCAACTGGCTCACCAGTGCTTGAGTAAGCATTATTTGGAGTGTGATAGTGCTGAAAGTACTGACGAATGCGAACGCTGTTTTACATGGAAGATTTCCAACCTAAAAACTTATCTTAGGGAGCCGGATAATTTTTATTACATTTTCTACCATTTTATGGATACTCACCCTGAGATTGAATACGATTTTGAAACAGAGTCGGACGCCTATTTGATACTTTGGACTCTAAGTGATGAGAGAGATGTATTCAAAATGTATTTAATATTGACAATATTGTCGATCTCGATACAAGGCGCTGTCCATCATTAAAAAATCTTGTTATGTATCAGGGTGGATGTTGTAGTTACCATACATCAAACGAACCATTTTCTCAATCAGGCTGTGCTTTTAGAAATGTTCAAAGACTTGTTACTTGGTTCAATATGAAATAACAAATCTCAGATATGTTGAGATTTTATGCAAATGAATTTTATGTATATATTAATGAATGCAAAATAAAGTTTAATTGTGAATTTTGTTGTTTCATTCCAAGAATATTTTAAAGTATAAAATCAAAAACAAATATGTGAAATATAATTTTTATTATTTTTGTATATATATTTACACCATATGGAAATGAAAACATAAAGACAAAATATAAAGTATAATTTTTATTATTCTACTACATATATATTTACATACAACACCAAAATAATATATACAAAAATGTAGATATTTTAAGATAACAATATTTTCAGTTGATTTAAAACAATGTTGTCGTTGATTACAAAGTTTGTTTTACTGAACAAATTGACAAAATCCAATATTGTGTAATTATTGGTAGAGTAGTAAAGAAACATTATACAAAATACACCACAAAACACTGATTCTGAATGTTGAATCTGTTGATTGTTCCAAATCCAACGGTAAGTATTTCTGTTGAGAAAACGTTTTACATTTTCGGAGGGTGGTTCTCCAAAGGAGTCAAAATATATACCAATTCCATTTTTGTTAATGTACACAGCAACCCAATGACCATCAATATTTTCACTTGTACTTGTATTAATAATTAAACCTGCTGGAAATTTTACTGATACCGGTAACAGGTTATCAGCATACACACCAACGAATTGAACAGCAGTTTTACAATCTTGAAGTATAATATAAATTATGTCGTCAGTCCACATATTTTTGCTCTTGCGTTTTTTCACTGGAACAAACTGTATGTATATCTGAATAAATATTATTCAAACTAGGCGTTGGTATATATGGTGAGATGACACCTAACTGGTACCCTCTTAGTTCGTAGCAACGAACGTACTTGGCATACACTTTGCACTCTTTTGCTGCACAGCGAAATTCGACGAATCTATGCGATGGATGACAACAATTTTCAGCTGGAAATCCAAGCAGGCAAGCCTTCGGACAACGCAAGTCTTCTAAATTGATGATGGTGCGATGTAGAAGGTCTCCCAGGAAGGTACAGCGCTCGATGCCATGAGCATACAACGCTGTAGCATGTTCTGTGTAGGATGTCAGTATGTTGGCTATTTGATTGTATTTTATATACCCATGATTCCATTCAAGACCATGTGAATTTTGAGATGCATAACTGTTTAACTGGGTAGAGGTCGATTCTAATTCACCGTACGGAAATGGTGGTAAAAATATCCAGGAGTCCGAACTAAAGTTATCAATATTGACAAGTGCAAGCTCCTTGACTATAATTTCACCTTGATTGCCCTGGAAGGCAGTGAAATGAATAACAAATCTCATACCGGCAAACACTCACAAAGATACTCAAATCTATTTTGTAAAGTCGGGATATATATTTCTGTTTTTGTCCACCTGAAATAGCGAATCAAATTGTGCGTAAATAACACATGTGAGAGATGACGTCAAAGAATTTGCAAATTGTATTTTGAGAGTAACAGGCGAGTCACGTACCATGTTCCATATATTGTCATTCAAAGAGTTTGTAGGCGAAAGAATAAACGCGAAGAGGGTATAGCCTAGAGGATAATCTTTTCTAGCAATACAATTTCCACTATTACAATAATACATTCCAGTTCCAGAAAACAATGTATAGTAGCTTTGAATGTAGTTATTTTTTGAAAAATTTGGTGTTAGAGGGGTAGAGGGATAAAATTTGGAGCCGACTTGTAGCTGTAGCCGGTTAATGTTGAAATGTTCAAAATGAAATGGATTCAAGTTGTTTTTTCCATTGTATGCAGCATTCGAAACAAAGCCAACAACAAGAGCTTTTGGAACATTACCCAAAAATAGATTATCTATGTTATAAGAAGTTATATTTTGAGGAATGGTGTGAGTAAGAGTTTCCACTCTTGTGATAGGTAATTTAGCTGTTTCACGCTCCATTCTAGTACTGAGTTGCATTCCAATATCGGGAGAAACAGTTATTCTCCGAACCCATAAAGTCACATCTTCTAAATGCACAAGATAAGACGAATTTTCAGCATTCATTAAACAAAAGGAATCTTTACTTTTATGAAGTTTCACGCGCATTCCCACTTTATTGGGCAAAACACGGTCCAGTCCTACAATATCTGCATGTATTCTTCCATACATGTCAAAAGTAGCACTGTTTTTAGCGAACTGGTCACGAGATGTATATCCTTTATTTCCATTTCCCAGAGTGTTAAACTGTCCAGGTGTATCTTTGAACCAGAGCGAAGATGTTAAATGTGTTTTTTTGGCGTCATTAGAGAAATTCAATAAAGTTTCAAAATATGCTCTGTAGGGGTATGAACCTGAAGACGATGTGATCAGTTTGTCATTAAGTGAAATATCAACTTGATTGAAAAGAGAATGCAAAAAATTATTGACAGGTGCAACATTGTCTGAATCGTCAAGATCCTCACCATCAGATTTTGTAATTTTACACTTTACGTAAAGATAAAGGTATCCAGGATGAATAAATTCACCAGTTTCACCTAGAATATGAAATTCTATAGGTCCCCCTGAAGTTAAAGTAGATATAGGTCGATACTCTACATTATCTGTATGCTCAATTATAGTTTGTGTCATAGGAACTGAAAACAATTCAAAATCGCTTGTGCAACATGGTTGACTGCAAGGATGAATGTTAGACATGGTCGCTCAATCGAATATGTCCTTTCTATGTCTACGACGTTTAGCTGAGTGTGACTGTAGCGAAGGAGGCCCTATTTTTATAGCTTTTCTTTTGACTGTTTTTTTTTTTTTTGTTTTTCCGTTACCTGATAACAACTGGTTAATTTTTTGTTCTGCTTTGTCACGTAAATTTTCTTTGGCCTGTTTTATTCTTACACGAACTGATTTCTTGATAGGTTTATTTTCCAACATGTCACCAGCAACTTGCATTCCGGTACGCAATACCTGACGTCCCACACTTTTAGCAACAGGTTTTAATATAGGTAGAGCATATCTAAAAAGACCACGAAAAAATCCCCCAAGACCATGACCCTGTTGGTACACAGGACCAGCAAAATAGGGTATTCCACGACCTGTTTGTCGATGTTTCATGACCGTTGAAAATGAAGTGTTATGTTCACTGTACCAGATTGAAATGATAAATTTCGACCTGCATGGTCCTTTAAAAGGATTTCTATTGTATTGAAACAAAATTTTGACAATGGTAAATAATGCATAGGATTGAAACAAACAGAGTATGTTCGACCATAGTTAACATTTTCTATGCTGGCTATACGCAATAATGGAACTTTACTGTCTCCAACCAGTTGATACTGTATAATATCGGTGTACACAAATATCTGCTGAGGATATCCAATATTCAAGTATGGACTCCGCGATCCATTGATGTATTTTGTGATGTTAGTGTACGGTTCATATCCCAACTGTAGACTCAAAACTGGTGAAAATTTAATTGATTCTACACGGAAATCGTGACTACAATGTATACTGTTTGCTAATTTGCGATATGTGAATCGAAAAAGATCTGTTTTTTTATTGATTTGTTCCAGCACACTATCTACAGTGTGATAATACCCAGACGGAATTTTGAACTTGTGGACCTCATAGAGATTTTCTTCGAGACGCAAATTATACCAGATGATATTTTGATCTTCGGTAATATTATAACATGTATTGGGTATTTGAATTTCGGCTAATGCAATTTTCCAATCAGACTGTTTGAGACGAACTTCGCTTTCCACCATATTCACAAAATGTGATGTTGTGTTGTGAGGGAAATGTTTGTGCGAGCCATTCGAAGTAAGAGTAATGTAAAAATCATTTTCTGTGCCTTCACTGATCATTTTCCTGTTTGCTTGAAATGTAGCTTAATGTACGATGAACCGAACCGAAATGGTAGATTTTCCCATGTATGTCCCTTTAAGTCTATCTCTATTGTGTCAAAGTAGTGTTTTTCGACTTTGATATATCGTGGTATATCGAATGCAAAGTTCTTATTTCGACCATAGGTATAATGATTGATTCCGATTTTTCGTAATATATGACCATGCAGTTGAGGTTTCACAATGTCTACGCAAACATTAATCTCTTGGGGGAGAAAATAATTCAAATTACAAACATAAGGTGCTTCTTTGTAAAATAAGGGTTCGTGATTCACCGCAACCACCACAGGTTCTTCTGTTTTTGGTATATTTTGAGCATATCCGAAAATACACATTAAAGCAGGTGTTACACCTATCATGATTTGCTGAATGGACGTGTCAGTTTTAACAAATACACGGTTTATGTACTCGTCATAATGTATAAATTGTTTCATTTTTTCTGGAACACGATTCAGAATATGTTGAATAGATGCATAAAGACCAGCAGGAATTTCAACTCTTTCTTGAATAACTTCCGAGTTGTCTGCGCGCACCGCTTTGATAATAATCTGTTGATCTGTTGGCACATTATAAAAACTCCATGTACAACTACATTCGGCAAGACCGACCACCCATTTAGAATCAGTGAGATCAATAGGGTGAGCTAATTTTGTTGTATAACAGGTCGAGGTGTTATTTTGGAAAATATCGGAGCTTGCATTAGACGGGAGCGAGAGATAAAATTCATTCACACGCTCCATCACAAAGGTAATGAACTATAAACACAATGTGTCACTCTTTTTAACCCAAGAATTGAAGATATTTGAGTAACCGAACCATTTTACATAGAGCCAATTACCTTTTCTACGTAAAATTTTCTCGATTCTATGGACAGTATTTTTATTTACGTTAATTTTCTGTAACTCTTGTTCGTAAAAAATACCTTTCACCATTTCACCGTTCCAATCTTTAATGTGATATGTTACCGGATTTGATTTTATGCATTTGTCTACAATAAAAATTTCCCGAGACCATTTTGCTAAATAACCTTTCTCAAATTTCATTTTTGTTTTTGATATTCGCACATAATCGCCCGGCTTAAATTTGCAACTCTTTCGAAAGTTTTTCTTTGATCCGTATAATGTATACCACACTTGATTCATATTTTCATCGCTAACTTGTGCTGGTGCAACTTTGATAGTTGAATGTTTAGAATTATTATAACTTTGAACTAAATCTTGCAAAATATGAATATATTTGTAACTATGATTTGCTGTAAAATACTTATAAATTTTTTCTTTTATTGTACGAATAAACCGTTCGCATATCGCAGCTTTCATTTCCGAATAAACACTGTAGTGATTTACATTGTATTTTTTAAATATAGTTTTAACATGTTTATTGTAAAACTCTTTGCCGAAATCTGTCTGACAATTTAACGGAACATTTTTGTACATGTGCAAAGCTTTCTCCACTGCTTTTGCTATAACGGGACCAGTTTTGTTCTTTACCGGAATGCAAAATGCTAGTGTGGAAAATATGTCTATAGCACACAAAATATATCTAGGCTATAACCACGATTGAATTTTGCAACATTCTGCATATCGGCTAAATCCATTTGCACAGTTTCGAAAGGACCACTAGCATAATATTGTTTTCTGGGAAACTTTTTATATGCAGGAGCATGCAAGGTATAAGCATCTTGAGATTGTAACCAATGTTTTATTTTAGCTTTGGAAATTTTTCCTTTGGCTGCTTTATACAATTTAGACGCATTTGATAATGAAGCTGGATTTGTATACACATAATAGAGTTGATGTAATTTCATGTTTACTACTAATATTTATATTCTTTCCACTTTTCAAAAAAAGATAATGGTGACAAAGCTTCCCTTCTTTTTGGTGATAGTTTCGATAGTGCTGCAGGTCCAAGAAACTGGTGTGGAATGTTCATTGAACGAAGGATTCTGACAAACTGATCAAGTCCAACAGGATTTTGACTTTTTCTTCGTTGCCTAACCACATCATTCACTAAATCTACAATATTGGAATTGGGATATATTTTACCGTACATAGTTACAGTGCCCGTTGTATACCAAGATATATTGTGTGAACTTAAAACTTTTTTTAGCAATAGCTCTGTATTTTTTCGAAGCATTATTGGAACTGTTTCAATAATTTCAGAAATTGGTAATGTACCGGGATTGCTTTTTATTGGTTGGTATTCCTTTGTTTCAACCGCTTCGTGTTCAACAATAGGTATTTCTAAAGGTTTTTGTGCATGAGGTACAGATTTTAAATATTTGTCCAGTGCTTGTTGGTACAATTTCCATTTTTCATGAATATTTATATCGCTTCTAGATAATACTTGGTGCATTTCAGAATCGAGAAGTGATTGAAAATTTTGTACTGATTGGACAGAAGCTTGAACTTGACCGACTACATCTTCTGGTACAAGTATAAGTTTCCTTAATTGCGAACTCATGATCCACCACCACCACCGGCGACGGCACTTGCAATAGCGCTAATAATAGGTCCAAGCAAAAAAGGTAAGAAACCAGCACCTTTACGGAGTAATAGATTACGTTTCTTTTTCAGAGACACACGTTTTTGGGCTAAAGCACGCAAGATGTTTTTATGTCTTCGCAATCTATGTTTCTGACGATCCGATAATTTAACATTTCCTTTTATAGTGTTGTTAGCAACTTGAGACATAGTAAGTATGACATCTCCAGATGCCTGTTGTAGCATAACTTTACGTTTTTTGGGTTTACATTTACAAAGTGCGCGAAGCACATGGAAGTGATGTTTCAACTTCTGCATTTTTACTAGAACTGAATATTAAAGGCTTTGAACATGTCTTTTTGTTGAGCATATACATGCATAGTTTCTCCCGGGAAAATATTTTTGCGTATTCGCAAGGCATCAGGGGTAGATTGCGTCATATCGAATAGTAAATATGTGTGAGGATCACGCATAGCATCTTCAAATGCTTGAACCACAGATTTGCTAAGATGTGGCATAATCTGACGGGCAAGATATTGAATTTGTAATTTATCCCTAGGATATTTGAAGCAAATAACATAATGTGCATTTAGACTAATATCTCTTGCTCGCTTACTTTTTGGGAACAAATTTTGCAAAATAAAAATAACAGTTAAACTTTTATGATGAGCGTATTTTGTGAAGAGATTAGCCACATCATCGTTCGTTTCACCCATGAGGTCGTCAAGAATAATTAGACTATTGTTTTGAATTTCAAAGCTATCCATATTAGGAATTCCTGGATGGAACCGTATATTTTGACTGTTTGTTAATTTCGGAATCACAGCACCATAGCACCATATAATTTCGTTAAATTTTTGGGTGAACATTGAATTACAATTTGATAACAACTTATGTGTGAATTGTGTTTTTCCGGCCCTGGACGGACCGCTGATAATAATGGTACACGGGTGATTGAACGGAAGCATTATTAACCACTGAGCAAATACAACAAAAATCATTGCCTTTTTATACAACTGACGACCAAAAATTGTTCATGCAAGCCAATCAAATACCTCTCTCTCTCTTTCTCTCTCTCTCTCTCTCTCTCTCTCTCTCTCTCTCTCTTGGAAAAAAAGCAACAGTGCAGTGAAGGGTATAATCTAAGAGATTTCCAAAATTCTAATACACCCTGGAACATTCTTGGATACTATTTAATTCTCAACCTTGTGAAACGTTTGTTCAATGTACAATTCCAACCATCACCCACTTCTTTACTCTCTACCATTCTCAACATTTTTCCCCTGCCATACTTAAAAAAACACCCACAAATTGTTCCAACGGTTTTTCTTATCAAAATATGAAATAGGTATATGAGGTGAAATTGAGATGTTCGTAGGCGAATGCTCCATCGAGTCTCGAACCAGGGACAATTTGACCTTTTCAAATTTGTCTTCGAGAGTCAGTTTACTGTTCAGTTATCTGCTCGACAAATGATTGGTGTTGGACTTAGACAAAAATGTTATATGTAAGTATCCTTTAATCACATCATCACTCATCGTCGCGTTTAGCCAAAAAATGGCAGAAAAACAACATAAAATAAAAAATCTTGGTGCACATCAAAATAAAAATAAAAAACAATTAAGGTTCGAATCGTAAATGTGCCATTTTCTTCAAATTTCTCTGTTTTGCTAAATACAAGTATCTATTTGGTTCAAATAACTTCTCTATTATCTCCGTTTCTGCAGCTATAATATAAAATATATACCAATAGAACACAGTGAATGTTGTAAATTTCTTCTTCTTCAACTCCTACAAACAGAGAATAATAAATTCCTGTTTAACAATACAAAGTAACAATCACTAATGAAACTTCTAAACACTTGTGAACAGACACAAACACACGCGCGCGCGTTGCTTAGGCTGTTTATTGATTAATCACAGAATAATACAAACCTTACAGAGAATAGGTCAACACAGCAAATGAAAGAGTTGGTGTATTTTTTAAAAAGTTTATTTTTATTTATTATACAAATATAGAATATAACAGAATTATGTATATATACATATATATAAAAAATACTCTACCAAAGCTTGTACATCACATAGGCGTTACATTTTAGCCGACGCTGGAATTCTTCCATAAAGGTTCCCCCAATTTGCTGTTGTCGGATTAAAAATAGAGACAAACATGCACAATGTGGTTGCGGAAAATTTTGTTCACCAATAACGTTGAAGTAGCCACTGTATCGACAACAGTATAAAATTAGATGATTGTCACCAGCTGTCATATTTCCGAAAGAAGCTAAAAAAGACGCAAGCTGTATTTGTCAACTTGTATCTGTAAATTAATACCAGATAAAACTGCAGTAAGTTGTTACAATTTTTTACTGATTAATATTGCATTGTGTATTTGAGATAAAAAAGTTCATTGTGAATTTGGTGTATTTTGTTAATTTTTTTATTAGACTAATCGTGGTGATGATGATGACAAAATTAAAAAATGTTTTCTTTTTTTAGTTTATTTTATGTTCGGATAGATTAATCAGGACTGGGTCTACATTTTAAATTAAGATTCGAACTGGTGCTTGGTGTTTCTAGACCGATATTTTAATATTTTATTGAATATTTGGGTGAGGTTAATATAGATGAATCACCACATTATATACCACATGCATAAACAAAATAGTCAGAAAACCAAATTGCAGGAAATCAGAAACATGCTACTTCATATTTTTACAACACTCACAATTTCTGACATAATTTAGAAATCAAAACACACTACTTTTCTACTTCACAAACACTCGCCATTTCTGACATAATTTTCTCAACTCACACAAACGCAGGATTTTTGTCACTAAACCAGCTATTTGTGCATTGCGCATAAACCATGATTCAGTCCATCGGGTCAAAAAAGGGAGGCGATCCCTCTCTATAACATCTAGTTCATCATCCAGGGCTTTCCCCACTTTGTAAAAGTCTTGGATATTTTGTATACAATATCCCAAATTGGTAAAGCAGTAGTCGGAGAATACCATCTCTACAGCTATCTCTGATGCTGGACTAAGTGTTTTTAGAGTAAAAATTGACTCCAGGGGTTCAGTTTCAATAACCTGCGAGAAATTTTTTACATACATTTCTATAGGCAGATCCATTTTTTTTCTCTATTATGACCGTTTCTGCAGCTAGAATATAAAGTATATCCCAATAGAACGCAGTGGATGTTATAAATTTCTTCTTCTTCTTCAACTCCTACAAACATAGAATAATAAGTTCCTGTTTAACGATACAAAGTAACAATCACTAATCAAACTTCTAACACTTGTGGACAGACACACACAAATATAATGCGTGTGTGGCGATTTGGTTTCAATTTGCATGCAAATTGAAACCACAGCGCCACACACGCTTAAAAGACTCACGAAAATTTCCGCAGGGGGGGGCCTCTCTTCGAAATTTCCGTGAAGGTACATACATTTACATTGTTGACACAATATAATATTCCAATGCACATAACTTTATGCCAAAAGACCAGATTCCCAAATATCCTACCGCTTGGTGAAGTGGTTAGGACAGTGCCAAAGATCCTTGGTTCGATTCCTGCTTTCTGCATTGGTGTTCTTTCATCAATTGTATCATATCATCATTTATCCTCACCGTCGCGGTTACCCAACGATAGAAAAAGCGACATTAAATTACAAAAGTTATATTTTAAGAATTCTGGCGGCCAAAGTGGTTCCTTGTTCGAATCTCGACTTACACAAAAATATTATATGTAAGTATCCCTTAATCACATCATCACTCATCGTCGCGTTTAGCCAAAAATAGCAGAAAAATATTACATAAAATAAGAAATAACATAAAATTTAAAAAAAAATCTTGGTGCACATCAAAATAAAAATAATCTTAGGTTCGAATCGTAAATGTGCCATTTTCTTCAAATTTCTCTGTTTTGCTAAATACAAATATCTATTTTTTGTTTTCAAATAACGCTAGCTTCTTGGGTAGTTAAGAAAAATCCTC